>NC_085926.1:23781666-25115000 GCF_029289425.2 Pan paniscus | reverse complement strand
CCAAAACATTCTTCCTCCAGATTATATTTTTAATCCACCTACTTAATTAACTAGCTCCTCAGTGGATCAAATGATATTAGTGAGTTAGAGTAATATTGCCACTGGAGCAGCCATTTAATTCTAGCAACTCTAAAGCAAATTATTTCATAAACGGATAGTTTATTCAATTCTGTTCAGTTCCAATTCAATTCTGAGCCCCTTCTATGACCAAAGCACTGAGATAGACCCGTGAGGGAAGATAGTAAGGGAGGAACAATCCCTGCCCACAATCTAACAAGGGAATAGTGACTGCTACAAAATAATAGCAATGCAATGCAAATAAAGTGTACATGTGCTGGGGTCAGGGGGAAGAGAACTAGTTCTAAAAGGGAGGGTGATCACTTTCATGGCAGGAAAGCAGAAAAGACATGACAGAACAGAGAGCATGGAAGAAAAATGCTAAAAAATACAAAAAAAGAATTGAGCAGACAAGACAGATACATTGGGGAAGCAATATTTCATTTTAGATGGAATATAATGCATACGGAAAGAGAATAGTGATAAAATCTAAATCAGAGAATGGCAATGAGAAGAAATAACAGAATTGGATGTGAGAATGATAAAATGTTAACAAGTGATTGAATGAATTGGGCAAGTTTCATGAATACTTGCTATGTGTTAGGTCCTACATTGGATGTTGGAATACAAAAGTAAAAGCCATGCTCATGCCACCCCCTGCTTCCTCCCAAGTAGCTCACAGCCTACTGGGGAAAAGACAAGCCTTTAGGGTTGGCGCCATGCTCAGACGTAGGTAGGTGCGAGTATTATGAAAGCACACAGGATGCACACCTAGCCAACAAAGGACTGGTTGGGGAAAGATGACAACTGAACTGGGCAAGGACCTTCTGCACAAAATATAGAAAATATAAACTCTGAGCTGGGGAGTAGTAAGAGACTGGAATGGAAAGGAAGGATCTGGATGGAAGACCCTACACATGTAGTTTGGGCGACTGGACTTTTCTCCTGCATGTACCCACTGGTGAGTCATTGGAAGGTCTGAAGTAGGGACATGACATTGTGAGATATGCAAAGGCCACTTTGGCAGCTGTGTGGAAAATTGATTGGTAGCAAAGCTTTGAGGCTGGACAACCAGCCAGGAGACTATTGCAAGGGTCCCACTGAGAGGGCCCAAGACTTTGGTCTCCGCCATGATGAATCCAAAGAACATTAATGAGGGTAGCACAGATAGAATAAGACATAGATT
The DNA here is from genome assembly GCF_029289425.2 of Pan paniscus. NCBI lineage: Eukaryota > Metazoa > Chordata > Mammalia > Primates > Hominidae > Pan > Pan paniscus. Next base: position 25,113,757 of record NC_085926.1, on the reverse strand, counting down.
GGACATGGGATTAAAGGAGAGTCAACAATGAAGGCTGACTCCAGAATTCTGGTTTTATAAACCAAGCAAATAACGGTACCCTTCAGCAAGCTAAGGAACTCAGATGGAGCAAAAGGCTTCAGAAAGGATGAATGTAGTTTTGGATGAGTTAATTGAAATGCCTGTGGATATATACCAGCAGATATATCCATTAGCACCGGTTGATGTGAAAACAAGTCAAATCATATAGAATAAAAGGAAAAATCAATGAGATATCTTTAATTGTGTAAAACAACATAGCTGGCTTCTTAAAAATCCACATAATCATAGAAGAGAGTGATTTGGAATGAGCATAATAAAAGTGAAAAGCATACAAAGATAAAGTCCAATGCAAAATGCTTTAATGTAGTGTGAATTCTCTGCATTCTTCATGTACCTCTTTAGAGACAACATATTCTTCAGAAGCCTCAGTAAATGTCAACAGGATCTGAGCTCCAATTTGCCTGGCTCTTTAATTGGCCCTCATTGAGAATATTGTGAACAGAATATTGTGCTAAGTACAATGCACAATGTTGAGGAAAGTGTGGCAGAAAGACAAACATCACATGTTCTCACTTGCAGTATCAAAAATCAAAACAGGGCTGGGCAAGGTATCTCATGCCTATAATCCCAGCACTTTGGGAGGCCTGTGCTCTGACCACAGTGGGTACATAATACGCATTGTTAATGTATATTAGGCCTGACTGTTGAAAAACAACATTCTTAACTACAGTAGCGAACTATTTATCAAACAACTCAGAAGGTTTTCACATTGTTTAATTATAGTTATATATTCTTATTACTGTTTTATATTGGCCCAGTGCACACAGATACTCTAGGCGAGACTTTCCAACCCTAACCTCATTGAATTGTCAGTATCTGATCTGTCCTTTGGTAACAGCAGAAGTCGTACAAATGGACTAAAGTCAGTGTACTTTATGGCGGTAACTCAATAAAGAAATTATCTCTGCATGTTCTTCGTAAGGAATGAGATTTTGAGCCACATTTTGGCAGACAGCTCATTAGTGATATTTTTGATGACTAAGCTGATTTGGAAATTGCTTGTTAAAAGTCTGCGGATGACGTGCACAAAACAACACTTCTCTGTGTCTTTGTGCCTCTCTCTGTGTGTAATTGCTATACACATGTTTCCTGGTGAAGAATCAGCATTCAGGACACCTCTACTCTACTGAAAGCATGCACGCACGTGTGCACACACACACACACTCACACACACTCTGCCTCTATTACTTGGTTGGTTTGGATTATGAATGTTGGACAAGCAATGAAGAATTCCATGAAAGTAGTAATGAAGAGTGCTTATCAATAGATTCAAAATTATTCTGTCCTTTTCCCCTGAAGAAGTTTGTTCCTTTTTTTCCTTCAAACTGTTTGTCATGGTTCTACTTGAAATAATGTGTAGAAGAAGTTTGTATCAAACACTGCAGTCCACCTATTTTCAGAAGTTTTAGATTTTCTTGGAAGCATCATCTGGCTAGTGGCTCCACCTGACCCTATTTTGTTTATGAATTTTGATGTTCACATAGGTCAAAGCATTACTGCTCTAAGTCGCATCTTAAATGATTTTAATATACTCCCATAAAATGTCAGCTGCCAAGACTCACAATTACAGACTCCGAAATATAGGAACTATGTAGAGTCTAATATGTAGAGCCTTTAAAAATATTAAACAGTTTAATGTACCAGGCTGCTTGTATTACTGTGTATGTATGTATGTATGTATGTGTACGTAAACATAATTTTATAATTAAATATATATTATATATAAACACACAATATATGTATGTTTCATGGAATAACATATTTTTTTCCTTCCCTGGGAGCAGTGTTTAATTATATCAAATGAAGAATAGTTTAGTACATTTTAGTTCTTTGTAAATAAAAGAAAAAGACAGTCGATAACCATTTTCCCCTCACAGTTTTTCCTTGCCACAAAATAAACCCTCTTTGGACCCAAGAAGAACACAAAGTACCAACTGCTAACCTGCTTTATAACATAATATTTTGTACCAACTTAAAAATATGTCAACTAGGTTTGCAGTGGAAAAGGGTAAAATTTTTAGCCAAGTTTTCCTAAAATAAAAAGACAAGTGAGTTGAAAGCACAGCAATTCAAAATCAGAGAAAAAACAACTCTACCGACATCCACATGTCTAGAGAGTATTTAAACTATTTCACTTTATAAACTTCAACGGGAGATATGATTTCTGGTGTTCTGGCTTATAGAATCACTTGGGAATGAATAATTCATAGGCTTTTTACCAAGCCTCAAGTGTAAATCAGTCAAATATAGCAACATGATATTCATGCTGAATTTTTAAGTACTTAAAACATTTAGATGGAAACTTTTTCTTTTCAAGAGAGAGGGAAGAAGAATGTCATTTTCCCTCTGCTCACGTTGCCCAGGCATACTTTCATTTTGTACTTAAAAAAAAAATCTATAAAAAGGGATTTAATTAAACAATAAAACAGTTAACAGTAGCTGAAGTGAAGAAAAGCCACAAAAACTTTCTCAGTGTTATGTTTTCCGTATTAACATACTGATGTGAAACTAAACAGAAAAGCAATCTAATAACAAACATTCCTTTGAGACGTGTTCAGGGAGCAAAAGGACATCCACTTATTGTTCCGCCCATCCGATTGGTCCATATATGGCAATAAAGGTACAATAGACGGAAACAGGAAACAGACTGGCACATCTGTAGTATCTTATTAGCAACTAATGGATATCTGAGAAGAACACGCATATAATGCTGAATCGTCTGTACCAATCTCCTAAGCAATTACTCTTAATTAGTGGGTTCTGTTTATAGATTCAACTTAGTGTACCCTTATGCATCAAAGAGACGAAGGCAGCTGGAGAAAGAAATGACGCTCTTAAAGGAAAAGTATTACAAGATGTTGGTGGATTTCTTCCTGGTACAGTGAAACTTAATGTCTTTCCCTGCCCTGGTGTAAGGGGCTTTCCCTTTTGTGAACGATTAAAGAAAAGAGAGAACAAAATTTCTAAGGCAGGCTAAATGAAAAAAGTGTTCTTGCCATTTGCTTCAGGGAAATGCAAAGAAAGTCAGCAAAACCAAATAATTGTGCAGGATGAAGACACTACCCTCATACTGTAACTCTAACCATTTCCAGGAGGCTCCATCTTCCCCCCTCCAAATGCAGTGCTTTAATTCAGAAATGCGGCACCTGCATTTAGTGTCTGCCAAATGGAAAGCCAAGGGGCAAAATGGGCGGTGTGACCAGCTTTATCTCCATAAAAAAGAGAACACAAAATGAGTTTTCCAGGCCACTCTAGTCAAAGGGGATCTGAGTATATACATGGAGCCACTGAGCCAACTGCCCCCTTCTATAAATGGGAAAATATTGTATAGATTAGCATCCCCTCACCCCCAACGTATATCACATAAACTGCCTTATGAGCAAAAACAAGAAATTCCTTTTGGGTAGTGGATATTCAGTTTGTACATTACTATTCCCATGCACACCGTTGTCTAGGTATTTTTCCTAAAGAGAGCCAACACTGCGGTCCTGTCTCTTGGGTTTCTAAAACTACTAGAAGGCTGGATTCTTTGTTTCTGATTATTTTTGCAATACATTATTGCACTCTCTTGGAAGTTCAAAGTTCTTTCCTGGTCTCCTGGAATTCTGTTTAAAAAGATCATTGTGAATACACAACCAGTGTACCAATATCTAACCTGGGGCTGTTCTCTCAAATGATTGTACTCTATGTATACATAAGAAAAGTAGGCTGGATTTCTTAGAAGGGTGGAGGAGAAATTTTCTTTCTTGTCCATAGTTTACCACAGATCAAGGTAGAATGATCTTTTTTGGCATCTGTCATTCTGAATGTTTAGAAGTCTATACATGAACCACTCCCTCCCAAAAGCACTCAGACCATGAGAAACCAAACAACTGGCCTTTTTCACTGGCTTAACTGTTCAAAGGAAAGGTGGAATGCTGCCAGCCAGGATTGGGGCTCTGGGAGTCAGTGCTGGGCTTATTCTCCCTTGGGAATCCTGTCCCTTCCTGAAACCAGCTCCAGAGGTACTCCTCTGTTTGTCAGATGAACTAGTCTCCATTGAGCATTTGCTCTGTTTCATCATGCTATGCGTATCAGGTTAGATGTTTAACAATTTTTTTTTTTTTTGAGGCAGAGCCTTGCTCTGTCATCCAGGCTGGAGTGCAGTGATGCGATCTCAGCTCACTGCAACCTCTGCCTCCCAGGTTCAAGCGATTCTTCTGCCTCAGCCTCCGAGTAGCTGGTATTACAGGTGCCCACCACCATGCCCAGCTAATTTTTGTATTTTTAGTAGAGACAGGGTTTCACCATATCGGTCATGTTGGTCTCAAACTCCTGACCTCAGGTGATCCACCTACCTCGGCCTCTCAAAGTGCTGGGATTACAGAAGTGAGCCACTGTGCCTGACCAGATATTTAAGATTAAAAAAAAATGTTCTGCTGCTTATGCATATGGGTAAAGGTGTTAAAATTTAATTAAGTGTATAGATGGCATTCTTCTGCTCTTGTGAGGAGTATGACACAGTTGTAGCCAAAGAATGACATGCAAATGGAGACCTTCTTCATTTAACAAAGATGGGGAGAGGGGAGGTGGGAGAGAAGGACAGAGAGAGACAGGGTACGTTATACATGCATCTAATTCATGCACAGGTAAACTGTATGAGCTGTGGGTATGGGAGGTGAGTGGGAGACAGAAAGAAAAAATTTAAATAGTAGAGGGTGATTCTGTCTTCCCTCTGAATGACTTGCATTCCAGCACTGGAGTAAAATGTGGGACTTGATTGCACCATATCCTCAGTTAGCCTCTTTTCCCATGCAGCTTTGGCAATGCGTTTGTGAGCATCACTCCATCATGGAAATGGTTTGGAGAAGTCACTCACCCACAATCGCATTTTCTGGTAGAACTATGGTTAGCATATGTGCTCTTTATTATACACCAAATATTATTCCACAGGTTGTACATTTACATAAATATATTACTGCAAAGAATTGCAGACGACAAACCAGGCATGAATGAACTATTTGATTTTCTGGGTAAATTTGACAAAATTCAATTGCCAAATAGAAGCATTCTTCACAAATTTTAGAAACCATTCCTATGGAAGATTAATTGTAATGCCACTATATATTTTTTCTGTAGGCTAAATCATTCCCTCTCCTCCCCAATCTCATCACCCTTCTCTCATCAAAATGTGTATGGGTGGTAATTATTTTTTCTCCCCCTGCTCAAGAGTGTTACTTCTTGAAGAAGTTCAGAAAAAGGTGATGGGATGGCCATGTTGCTAGGAAGTTTCCAGTCTGACTTCTTAGCATATCAAAGTAAAACTAGTTCTTTACTTATCTCATATTTTTCTGCTGCTCAGAGGCTACAAAGATAGGCCAGACAGAGAGAGGAATGTTTGAAGTGAGCTAAGAGGAAGGAGATAAAATGAAAAAAGATAGGGGAAGAAGCCATGCACAACCTTTTTCAGGGGCTGGCTGTGTAAGGGTAGACATCCAAGCTGTGGCTTTAAAAGGAGAAAGGGAATATTTGGCAACTACTTACAAGGTACAAGGCTCTGTGATAGATATATTTTCACATATAATTATGTTCAATCCTTTCAGTAATGCTGAGGCAATATTCACTCTTTACACATGAGGAAACTGAGGCACAGAGCTATGAGATATGCTTAAGATCACAAAGGTAAGGAACCTTTGATAATAGTCTATACTTGTATTTTCCACTGCACCACACGCTTCCATAAAAGTACAGCGACAGTGATTACTTAGTAATTAGTGATTATGTCAGTAAATACTGTAGAAATGGCCCCTGTAAATCAAACTCAAAGAAGATCCAGTAGAGAAAGCCATAAAAACCCTTAAAAGAGATATTTCTTACTGATATACATTCACTGATTCAATAGAATCCCCTGATCCAATGATTTTGTAACATATCAAGGTTGTAATTTATGAGACCATTTAAAAATTATTTTTGTAAAGTATCTGCCATGTTCACCAACACATATATTCTTTAAAAATTTCTGCCATCTATTAATTGAAACAATTCTGTCTCTAGCCAGTGAATTGAACGGTGTGTTTCTTAGACCTGCCAGCAAAATGCCCCCCCGATTGGCTCATTCAGAAGGCTTACATCAATATGTTGGGGTGTTAATGTCTCTTAACCATTGCAACTTCTGTAATAAACAAAAGTGTAACTTACATACCCAGTTAGGAATTCTCTTTTTGGCTACAAGTAACAGAATTCCTGAGTGGTTTAAGTGGCAAAAGGGTTTGACTAGATCACATAAACAGTAGTCTGTAGACAAGGCAGACAAGAGGAGGAATGTGGTTCAAATAAAATCATCAAAGACCCCAGACCCTCCAATATTTTCCTACCTTCATTAATGTGTTGGCTTTTTGCCTCACAATTACAGATGTATTCAATGTAGGAAGAAGAGGGAGACAGTATGAAAGGGTATGAATCAGTTTTACCAGGAAAACCAAGCTTTATTGAAGGGATGGTGCAGGTTTCAGCTTAAGTCTCATTGGCTAGAACCATGTCACATGTCCAGCCCTCTTTGCAATGGAAACTGCAACAGTGAGTAGCTTTTCTAGCTTCTTCAGTAGAAGGTAATATGGGAGGATGCCTAGGTATTCCTTACACCAGCTTATAGTTACTATCACTTACAAACAAATGTCAGGTCTTATATAATTTATGTTTATCCGCCGTATTCAAGAAATGGAAAATCTTCCTGATCCTAGACCATCAACCTGCTTAGAAGACTAACCACTTTTCTTTCATTCAAAACTGGAATTCTTATTTTGAAAATGAGATATAACACTTCAACACAACCCAGGAAAATCTATGTCATATAGTTATATGCTTTCTAGATTAGGACAATATTCAAAATCTCTACTCTAGAAGAAGTAACCTTGTTAAGCAGTATAGGGCACCCCAGAGATGTGGCCATGGCACATTGGAACAAGGGGCTGCCCTGACATGGATGAACTCACAGGATTAGCAGGGGTCTCCTAGCCTTGGTGTTGGGAAGAACCGGTAGAACAAGTCATATTTCAAGGTGAGGATGGGGAAGAGAGGACAAGTTTTCCAAACCCGCCTGAAGATAATCACCTAGAGTGCTTGTTAAAATATAGATACCTGGGTTGCAACCCAAAACTGAATCAAAATTTTCAGAAAATACCTCTGGAAATTGGTTTTATTTATTAACAAGTGTCCCCCAATGAATTTTATCTTCACGTGAGTTTAGAAACACTAACATCTATTCCCCACCCTGGCTGCTCACTAGAATCATCTGGAGAGCTTGGATAAATAACACCCATGACTAGAGCCCCATCCTCGACCAATTAACAAGAGCATATAGCCCAGGCATTCATAGTGTTTAAAACATTTCTGGCAAGTCTACCATGCAGTTCTGACATTAGCTGCACTCGATCAAAGGAAGGGTCTCTGGTATGGAAGCCCATATGCAGTACGACAGCTTAGCGAAAAAGCTGAAAGCGCCAAAAGAATGAATTCAGAACTTAGCAAATGCCGGGCGCCATGGCTCATGCCTGTAATCCTAGCACTTTGGGAGGCCGAGGTGGGCGGATCATGAGGTCAGGAGATCGAGACTATCCTGGCTAACATGGTGAAACCCCGTCTCTACTAAAAAATACAAAAAAAAAAAAAAAAAAAAAAAAAAAAATTAGCCGGGCGCGGTGGCGGGCGCTAGTCCCAGCTACTGGGGAGGCTGAGGCAGGAGAATGGCGAGAACCCGGGAGGCGGAGCTTGCAGTGAGCCGAGATCGCGCCATTGCACTCCAGCCTGGGCAACAGAGCGAGACTCTTGTCTCAAAAAAAAAAAAAAAAAAAAAAAAAAAAAAAAAAAAACTTAGCAAATTATAGCCTGCAGGCTGAGTCCTCTAGTCTGTGTGTTTTTGCAAATTAATTTTTATTGGGATATAACCCTGCCCCCTTTAACATATATTGTCTATGGCTGCTTCCCACCCTGTAATGACAAAAGTGAATAGTCGTGGCCAAGATGATATGTGGTCCCCCCATAGCCCCAAATATTTACTATCTGTCCCGTTCTAGGAAAAGTTTACCAACTTCTGAACTAATTGAACATTTAGATCAAGAGTAGTTGATAAATAATAACAATGACTGATTATACATAAGACATGGGTGCCTTGTCTCTATTAGCTCCTTAATCTTCATTTTACCAAGAAGAAAACCAAATATCTGAGAGGTCAAGAAACTCATCTAAGGTCACAGAGCTAGTGAGGGGCAAGGCCAGGATTTGCATGCAGGCTGCCTGACTCTAGGACTCACATACATGTTTGAGTCAGTATGTCTCTTAGGCATGAATTTTTTTTTTTTTTTTAGATGAAGTTTTACTCTTCGTTGCCCAGGCTGGAGTGCAGTGGCGTGATCTCAGCTCACTGCAACCTCTGTCTCCTGGGTTCAAGTGATTCTCCTGCCTCAGCCTCCCAAGTAGCTGGGATTATAGGCACCCGCTACCATGCCTGGTTAATATTTTTTTTGTATTTTTAGTAGAGATGGGGTTTTACCATGTTGGCCAGGCTGGTCTCGAACTCCTGACCTCAGGTGAGCCACCCAAAGTGCTAGGATTAAAGGTGTGGGCCACCATGCCTGGCCAGGCATGAATTTTTTGACAAGGTATAAGAAGAGCAATATCATTCCAATTTTCTAGCTAGTAATAAGTCAGGAGGACAGACATATGTCTGAACTAATCTAAGCAAGCACTTGCCTTTTCCCTTGTGCCTAATGTCCACTGGAACAATCAGACTGAACAGGATTCATTCTTTTAGCAAGCTTGAAAAATGGTGAGTGCTGAACTGTACAATTTCTTTTTCTTTTTTTTGAAATTTACAATTTTCAATATGACTAACTCTATAAGCTGAAGCTCTAAGAATCACTCAAAGTTCCCAGACATATGGCATTATGATCACTTCCTTGGCTGCATTAAACCTCACACCCTTAATTTGTTCTGTGATATATTCAATATGTTCCTAGTTTTCCACAGGGTCAGCAGGATAGACAGTTTGCTGGTAAAGATTACAGACATTATTCTGGAATCACCATTGCCGTGGCTTTCTGTCAAGGGAACAGGGAGGCAGTTGGAAGAGGAGAGCATGCAACCATTAAAGACAGAGGAACAAAGACCATGTGGTAGCTGGTAAGACAAAAATAGCAATTTTATTGTCAATATTTTGCTTTACAGGGAGCCAATAAAGCAATTGAAACATAAATTAGATGCTGAGAGAACTCAGTCTACAGAAGGGCCTCGGGAGTAGCTTCTGGATCATCTGCCACTGACGATAGAGCCCACAGCCTCTTACGTGCAAAGACAAAAGCCAGAGCAGGTCTGTGTCTTTCTCTAGTCAATCTGCATTCCAAAATGTTGTAAATTATGAAAGTTAGGCATGCTGTATGTTGAAGTGCTAATTAGACAAGGTAAATGAAAGGTGGCAAGAGTCTGCCATCACACCACTCCACCAAAATTCATTTATTGTTCATTTATTGAAGAATGTATTGTTCATTAGTCCATATAGCCTCGAGGTATATGGGCTGATCACATGTTCCTATCGGCCAGGCATTCTAGCTTTGTTTTCTGTGCATACCAGACATTGAAAATGTGAGACCATTGCTAAGTATGCTGGCAGTAGTGTTATTCACCAATGGGAGAAGTTAGCCCAATCTACCTAATGTTAACATCAATCCAAATAAGCCTGTTAAGCACCTGGCACTATGCCAACTACCCAGGTATTATTTGAAGAATGTATGGCTTAGGGAAACGTTTCCTTTTTTGGCCTTGCTACATCACATTGCCACTTTTTAAATGTTGTATTATGTGCATTTGATCTGAATTTTTAAACTAGAGAACACGGGTCTCTAGTTCTTTGCTGACCTTCTCCCTTACCACTCTATGCTTTGGGAATAGCTTGCCTTGTAGCTCCTCACCAACCCCCTCCAGAACCTCCTCAAAACTGTTTTTGTTGTTCAGAATTTTAGCAAAGGAGTGTGAGCCTCTCTTCCCCATGAGGTAACAATTCCATTTTCTTCAAGCAGAATTTGAAGGGCCTCTTTGATTCTGAATCCTCAGTGTACTGGTCTAGAAGGTTTTTAAGTACCCTGCCATCTTCCGTACTGTATTAACTTTTCAGATACTTATCTAATTCATCCCTGCACGAATGTACAATCCTTGAGGCTGGAAACCTTATATAAGTAGTTGCTCAACAAATTCTGTTGAATGTATGAACTAAGGTTGTCAGCAACAGGTGAGTCTACCTGGTTAAAGAGGAATGCAAATTGATTCCTATAAGAAAAAATTTTGTTCTGGGGCCTTTGACTCTGGCAAGGTTAGGAATATCTTTCATAGAAAGTGAACTGGGTTGATTTCTCCCGCTTAGAGCTGCGAGGAAAGGAAATGAGTATTTCTAGGTGACTGCTGAGCTTTAGGCACTGTGCTGTCTTTTGTTGCTTGATGCCAGGCACTTTACACACATCACTTCATTTAATCCTCTCAACAGCCCATTGTACAAATTAGGAAATTGGAAACCCAAAGAAGTTCAGCTACATGCTTCAAGTCACATAATTCCAAGGGCCAGGGCAGCATTTCAACTCAAGCAGTCTAATTCCAAAGTACGCATACTCATCCACTGAGTTACATTGCTTCTAAGTCTAAAAGTTGGGTGGTTTGGGGTTGCTCAGGTTCAGTGTTATGACAGAGGAGATGTAAAGACCTACAGAGGCTACCAGGGCACCGTGTGGGCATCTCTGAATTAAGGAGGAGTGCCTAAGCTTGAAAGACAAAGTACCAGGTAACCCAACTCTAACCTGAGCTTGTGTGACACACACCTTTGGAATGCCTCCCTACTGGAGGCTGCCTCATCATCTATTGGATCAGGTGGGCCTCAATCCACATCTAAACACTAGGCTAAACTAAATTACACAGCTTGGCTAAGTTGCGTACCAGAGGGTTTTTTTGGGAAAAACAGCAGATAAATGGATTCTATTTGGGATTTACACAAGAAAACCAGTTCTTACAGTGCCTCAGCAACTCACCTTCCGTCTTCATCCTACACTGTCAGAAAAGCTTAGTAGCTGCCTCTTGCAATTTGTCTCAACGTGTTACCAGCTGCTAGCAGCTGCTAGCTAAATTACAAACTCTGAGAGACTGCTAGGTGAGTTGGGAGTGTGTGTCTAAGTACAGGCTCCTGAATGGCAAAGAGAGCAAATAATTCATTGTCAGGTGATGATTTACCTGGTATCACTGGATACTCCAGGCTAACTTCTACTCAGAATAAATGCCCCTCAGCTAAAAGCTCAACTTTTCTGCCTGCTCCAGCATTCTTTCAGAAATAGTCCAGAAAATTCCTATCACTACTGTGACTTTTTTAAAAATATAATATGTATTTTATGTAGATATTATCTCTGAGACTGGATCAGCCATCCAGCAGAGGACCAGACACGGAGACAGGTCTGCTTTTGTTTACTGAAGACGGCAATTCCTCAGTGGCCACATTTTCTCCCGCATCTTGACCACAGAGCCCGAGGTAAAACTCAGACCTGCTAGCTCTAGATTGCAGCCCATTTGCTGACTGCTCTGCTCTTGGTTTCTGGAGGCTTTCTGGGAGGCAGCATTTCCCCTTCAAAAGGTAGAAATATCATCTGTCTGTTAAACCAAAGTTACCTTTCCCCCAAAGCTAATGATGGCAAACGGCCATGCTCTCAGATATGACACAGATGGGATATTTACCAAAAAAAATACAGGCAGTGATTTCCTGCATTGGGAGAGAATGCTAGTGGGAGGGGGAAGGACATAGAGATTATATCTTTGCCTCAAAGTATTATTATGAAAGATCAGTGAAGCAGTATAGGGTGTAGCTTATAAAGGTATCGGGCAGGACTTCTCAAACTTTCATAGGCATGCCAGCCACTTGGGGGTCTTGTTAAAATGCAGATCCTGATTCAATGGTTCTGAGTTACATCTCAAGATTTTTTTTTTTTTTTTTTTTTTGAGATGGAGTCTTGCTCTTGTTGCTCAGGCTGAAGTGCAGTGGCACGATCTAGGTTAACTGCAACTTCCACCTCCCAGGTTCAAGCGATTCTCCTGCCTCAGCCTCCTGAGTAGCTGGGACTACAGGTGCCCGCCACCATGCCTGGTTAATTTTTGTGCTTTTTTAGTAGAGACGGGGTTTCGCCATGTTGGCCAGGCTGGTCTTGAACTCCTGACCTCAGATGATCTGTCCGCCTCATCCTCCCAAAGTGTTGGGATCACAGGCATGAGCCACCGCACATGGCCAAGATGTTTTATTTCTAACAAGCTCTCAGGTGAGACTGATGCTGCTGGTCCTAGGACTACACTTGGAATAACAAGACTTTAAAATATTCTACACATGGATGTCATGAGTATTAGTAAGTATTTCCAATGCTAAATCTTATAACCAAGAAATTGGTCACATGTATATATCCTACTGACCTGATTTTCATGCCGTTACGCTGCCTGTAGAAGGTGAGGGAGATACTTCATATATTATAAAAGTAGCTTCATTTTATTAAAATCTAGATTTACCAAACTGATTTATATTTCTTAGAATTCACCTTAGGATTCCTAAAAGTAGAAAGCACTCCTTTTAAGAAAATATGATTTTTAAAGCCCTAATTTAAATATACAGGTGCAGAAAGCCATTTATAACTAAACTGTGAAATATCTAGATTGGAAAATGGTGGCAAGGAGTTAATATCACAGGATTGAAATGATAGCCCTTTTATTCTCTGTAGATTTGAATGACTACATCTCTCATGGTCCTAAGGCTTTTAGGTACTCCCAGGCAATGGGAGGCAAGATTTCAATGGATGCTGCCTCTCCTAAGACCCTCTGAAATTGGCAGATCATTCTACCTATCAGTGGCCACCTAAAGTGATAAATTGGGTCAGCCCAAATAGGTCAGATGCTTCTTCAAAAACCACTGAAGACATAGAGTTAAGCTAAAAACAAATCAAAGGAACCCAAAGTTAATTCTATTTGTACCATCCTTATTCATCTAGTATATTGAATTTAGATAGTGGCAGAATGTATGTTTGTCAGTGTCAAAAGTCATGCAAGGACAGGCAAATATCTTTTAAGAACATTTATCAGTTTCCTGGGTCTATGAATTTCATCTCATAGTGTTATTGAACCATCTTTTAGAGAACTATATTTTATAAGGGATATGACAAAAGAGACACATTTTTTAATATCGGTATACCTCAAAGATATTACATGTTTAGTTCCAGACCACTGCAATAAAGTGAATATTGTAATAAAGTGAGTCACACAAATGTTTTGGTTTCCCAGGGCATATGAGATTTAGGTTAATATACTTGAGTATATTAAGTGTGCATTAGCATTGTGTCTAAAAAAGTCATCTACATAACTTAATTTTAAAATACTTTATTGTTAAAAATTGCTAATGATCACCTGAGCCTTCAGTGAGTCATAAACTTTTTGCTGGTGGAGGTCTTGCCTCAATGTGGATGAGTGATTACTGATGGATTGGGGCATTAGTTGGGTGGCTGTGGCAATTTCTTAAAAAAAGATAATAATGAAGTTTTCTATACCCTTTCACAAAAGATTTCTCTGTAGCATGCAATGCTGTTTGATAGCATTTTACCCACAGGAGAATTTCTTTCAAAATTGGAGTCAATCCTTTCAACCTCTGCTACTGCTTTATCAACTAAGTTTATGGAATATTCTAAATGTTTCGTTGTCATTTCAACAATGTTCACAGCGTCTTCACCAGGAGTATATTCCATCTCAATAAACCGTTTTCTTTGGTCATCCACAAGAAGCAACTCCTCATCTCTTCAAGTTTGATCTTGAGACCGTAGCAACCCAGTCACATATTTAGGCTCCACTTCTGATTCTTGCTCTCTTGCTATTTTCACCACATATTCAGTTACTTCATCCAGTAGAGTTTTGAACCTCTCAACCTCATCCATGAGGGCTGGAATCAACTTCTTCCAAATTCCTGCCAAAATGTGGGTATTTTGACTTCCTCCCGTGAATCACAAATGTTGTTAATGACATCTGGAATGTTGAATTATTTCTAGAAGATTTTCAATTTACTCTGCCAAAATCCATCAGAAAAATCACTATGGCAGCTGTACCTTACAAAATGTATTTATTAAATAGTAAGGCCTAAAAGTTGAAGTTACTTCTTGATCCATGGGCTACAGAATAGGTGTTGTGTTCAAACAAACAAACAAACAAACCAACAACAACAACAAAAAAACCATGTCCTTATATATCTCCACCTCTTGAGTGACCAGGTGCATTACAGTAAGCAATAATATTTTGAAGGAAAATCTTTTTCTGAGCAGGTTTCAAAAATAGGCTTAAAATATTAAGTAAACCCGGCTGCAAACAGATGTGCTGTCATCCACACTTTGTTGTTCCACTTATAGAGCACAGGTACAGTAAAGTTTGCATAATTATTAAGGGCCCTAAGACTTTTAGAATGACCAATGAGCATTGGCTTAAAGTCATCAGCTGCATTAGCCCCTAAAAAGAGAGACTGTCCTTTGAATCCATGCACTGACTTCTCCTCTTTAGCTATGATAGTCCCAGATGGCATCTTTTCCAATATAAGGTTGTTTCCTCTACAGAGAAAATCTGCTTAGTGTAGCCACCTTCATCAATTATCCTACCTAGTCTTCTGTGTAACTTGATGTACCTTTTTCCATCAGCACTTGCTGCTTCACCTTGAACTTTTATGTTATGGAGATGGCTTTGCTTAAATCTCAGAAACCAACTTCTGCTAGTTTCAAACTTCTTTTCCAGCAGCTTCCTCATCTCTCTTAGCCTTCATGGCATTGAAGTGAGTTAGGACTTTGCTCTGGATTAGGTGTTAAGGGAATGTTGTGACTGGTTTGATCTTCTATCCACACCACTAAAACTTTCTCCGTATCAGCAATAAGGCTGTTTCATTTTATTATTGTTAGTGTGCTCACTGGAGTAGCACTTTTAATTTCCTTCAAGAACTTTTCTTCCACATTCACAACTTGGCTGTTTGGTGCAAGAGACTTAGCTTTCAGCCTCTTTTGGCTTTCTTCACTAAGTTTAATCATTTCTAGCTTTTGATTTAAAAGGTGAGACTTGTTACTCTTTCTCTCATTTAGAGGCTATTGTAGGGTTATTAATCAGCCTAATTTCAGTATTGTTGTGTCTCAGGGAATATGGAAGTTGGAAAAGAGGGAGACAGGGAATGGCTGGTGGGTTGAGCAGTCAGAACACACACACTATCAATTAAGTTCCCCATCTTAAATGGGCATGGTTCTTTGTGCCCTCAAACAATTACAATAGTAACATCAAAGAATGCTGAATCTTAACAGATATAATAATAATGAAAAAGTTTGAAATATTCAGAGAATATTTGTGACAGAGACAGGAAGTGAGCACATTCTGCTGCAAACAGTGCTAACAGACTTGATCAACACAGGGTTGCCACAAGCCTTCAATTTGTAAAATATAAAATATCTGCAAAGTGCAATAAAGCAAAGCACAATATAATGAGGTATGTCTGCACAGAATCTTATTAAATGTTAATTAATTTAGTCAAGTTAAAATTGAAACAGTTTCACTCTTTTGCTTATATGTGGTCTCAATAAAAAATAATTGTCCATGCAGATACATTAGGATGACAATTTCTATAGATAACTGATAACTGTAATAAACATAATCTTGAACTTCCACCTTGATTTTCTTTTCCTAGAAACTAATGTTTTTAAATGTCCATTCATGCTCAAATCTATCAAGAAAGAGACTCATGTTACTAATTAGAATTCTGATTTAAAGCTTAAATAGAAACAGTAAAAGGCAAATGCAAGTTGAATATTGATCTATTTTGCATTACTCTATATACCTTGGTACAACAAACCAGGGGCAGGGACTGAATGAATGGTCCTTTTTAAAGCAATGTTCAACCTAGAACCTGGCAGGATTTTCCTTTGGCTACCAAAAAAAAAAAAAAAAAAAAAAAAAAAATCTCAATTATAGTGCTGCTTTTAAAAGGTTGTATCACAGACTGGAGGCAAAATATAAACAGCTAACTGGTCGTAATTTCTTCATGGATATATCTGCTTTCATCTATGTACAATGGTAATTTGACTATTCCCCAAAAGTCTCCAATCACTTTGTGACTGTTGGGCCATGCCAGATGTTGGGGAATTGCTTTAAAGGCAGGCTTGTAGCTCCCTGAAGACCGAAATTCTCAGTAACCCCAAGATATATTATCTGAAGTCAAAACAAAGCCTTCTTGACTTGTTCTGCTAGACTTTTATCTCTTCAGTTGCCTGACCATGCCTTTCCTGAATGAGATCTCAAATTTGATCTTAGGTAAAAAGGATGTTTTGAGGATCTTTACTCTTGTGTAGACAATGGCTATTTCAGAGAGCTCTGGTATTTCAAAAGCAGAATCTTCTTTAAAACTCAACTACCTCTTGCCTTCAGGTCTTACAAAGTAGTTTCGCCTCTCAGTCATGGCTGTGGGCCGAAAGGACAGGGTGACTGGGAATTAGAAGGGTGGACTCTGGCTAACATTCCTTATAGAATGCCAATGGGACCTCAGGGTAAGTATACGGCTTCTTATCACACAGCTATTTAAATGACAATAAACGAAGTTGCAACAAAGAGGCCTTCAATGGGCCTGGTAAATCTTCCACTAAGATATTAATTTCCACTAGAAATTGAGAATTACAGTTAAATTCAATAAGAGTGATTATAATTTATAAAGCTCTTCAAACTTTAACATCTATGTGGAAAATAAGAAAATTTTCTACTAAAATCAAAACTCCTTTGCTTTTTCTATATCTGACCAAACTAATTTCACTGGGTTTTTCTGTAAGTTACTGTAAAATATTGATAAACCAACCCCAAACCTATAACATATATGACCCAGCAGTCCTGAATTTCAGCATTACCAAGCTTTTTTAAAGCTAAAGAGAAAGGAGCAAAAATCACATCCTTTACTGATGTGCATTTCACCACTGAAATGAAAATATATCTTAAAATATCAAGCTCTGTCCTATGTGAGAAATGATAAATTATAAGAATTCCAGCTACATTAAAAATTCCTTCAACTTTAAGTTCTTAAAGTTTTTTTCTTTGGATGTATAAGGCTGTCCTTTTAAATACAACTCAGTCACAGTGAGAAATCTTTTGAAATGGTAGAAATATTAAGTGTTTGAAGATAATAATAGGGCTTGTAGTCGGCATTAAGTAGCCTGAGATTAGTGTACTTTCATCTCAAAGCAGTGTTTGAGCACCTCAGTGATTACACAAACAGTTTGAAAATCTGTCTGCTGCTACTCCTCGCTTAATATTTTTTTCTTTTTGAACAGTTTAGGTGCACTCAAATCATGGGCCATTCTGGGCTCCCAACAAATCTGTGCGGTTGTTGATACCATTAACAATCTTGGCCCAACTCGCCAAATATGTATTCCTCTACTTCGCTAGTGAATGATCTGCTATGGACACCACCTTCCCCAACGCTATGTTTCCTGAACTCAACTTCTAAGCCAAGGATGGGTCTTCTAAGGCCTTCCCTCTTCATCCCCAAACTCTCCCCATCCTTTGGTGTTGAAATCCAGTCCTACTACACCTATTAAATCATCTTCCCTCCCAGTTAGCACACTGCTTCTAATGTGTATTATTAATTGAAGGTATGTGGCATATGTTATATTCAGCTTTGTGCTGGTTCTTTTATTGTGATTTTCTATGGCCATTTCAACCATTGTCACATAATTAGTGATGCATTGTTTCATGAAGTTATTCATCTAGTCATCTACAACTCCTACCATTTATAAAACAAAACACTCTAGCATGCTGTATGGGTTATTTTTACAAAACATAAAATAGATGTCTTAATTAGGGTAAGAACCAAGCAAAGTTTTCACAGTAACCCATAAACCCATTAAAAGAGGTATCATCACTTGAATTTTTATACAACCATTGCTGGGAATGGTTGGAATTTTTTTAATATACAAGTATAAAGACAAGAAAATGGCTTATCCATATGTGTCCTAGCCCTAGCTTTTTATAAGTATTAATCACGCAATTCAACCTGCACATACTATCTTCAAGAGTCTTTAATAAGCCCTTTGAGTAAAGCTTCCCATCATGACATATGCCTGTCCAGGGTTCAGTCTATTCTCCTGGCATATTGAGGGATCAATGGACCAATAAATCCTTTATATTCTGAGGTTTTCGGACAGCACGTTATTCTTATATTCTAAGAGGAGTCAGAAATGAATGCTGCTAGACCCAAGAAGGTTGGGTCAGATAAGGAGTTGTTCCACATGTGAATGTTGCTTATTCCTCTAAATGCCAAGACTTCTTAAACATCTTCTTGTATAACATTTAAAATTTTATATTTCATTTTTTTAATGAAAGGAATTTTACAAAGATAAGCTTTTCTTGACAAATTACTTTCAAAATTATGAATACTGTTCATGATGTTTTGACATTCTCTGGAGTTTGCCCTAAGTTGAGCTTTTTGCCTTGGTACATGGTGCCTGACTGATATGTCCTTATAGTTCTACTGACTACTTTTTCTGTTTTACTTCATTTTTATTTGTGTTTCATACACTGCCTGTCTAAAAAATATGACTTAAGGTACTACTTGCTTTTAAAAGTCTTTGCTCTTTTCTTCCTACCATTTAGCTATGTCTTCTCACTGACATCAATGTGTTTCTGGCTTTTCTGGCTATTTTGCACGCAACTGTTCAGACAAGAGTCCCAGAGTGGCTCAACCTATCCTGTTGAGAACAACACTTTGACATTACCGCAAATCATTTGCAACATAATATTTTGTAGCATAATCGTGGTCTATTTGCCATTCTAAGGCTTTTCTTACTTATCTCTGGTTTTCAGCTAGCAGATTAAAGCTTACCTTTCCTAAATATCAGATATCCAGGTAAATGGGGTTATTTCTATAATTCCCAAGGAAATAGAAGTAATATGAAGAACGCTTTAGAATTGTGTCATCCAATATGGTAGTCACTAGCCACATATATTTTAAATTAAAATGAAATTAAATTTAAACTAAAGTTAAACTTTAATTAACATTAAATAAAATTTAAAAATCAGTTCCTTAGTTGCACTAGCTATTTTTGAGCGCTCAATAGCCACACCTGGCTAGTGGCTACTCTATCGATGGGTCAAAACAATTTCTACCACCCCAGAAAGTTTTTCTGGATAGTATGCTTCAAAGAGTTCAGGGAAGCATGGTCCTAGGCCTATTAAACTCAGACCAAAAAAAAAAAAAGGGAAAAGGAAAGAAATGATGGGATCTAAAGGACCTTTATTATTCCTTTTCCAAATGCTTACTATGTAATTTTTAAACAGTGGCATCATAAGTAGCGTTTAATCTTCATATATTAGTAACTTTGAAATTCATGGAACACAAATCTACTCATGGGGAAAAAGTCTGTGCAGCAGCAAGAAAGCCTGAGATGTGATGCTCGTTTCACGATTTAGACCAGGTAGAGGCAGTGACGGTTAAGGTCAGATCCATTCCTAGCTACATTCTCATTCTTCCATAATGAACATGGTAACTGAGAAAAGAGCATAAACCCTGTTTGAAAAAATAAATCACTCAATTCTAATCCATTCTGGATCTTACAGCCATTTTTTTTGTTCTTAATGTAGAATATTCTATTGATGAGAAGAATGGAGAATCAAGTTTTCAGGGAACTAAAAAATATTTTAGTTGACAGAGAGTAAGCACATATGATAGTATCACGTTATCATCCTAGCTAACACCTTTGAATGGTTAGTATGTACCAGAACTGTACACGTTTTAGCTCATTTAATTCTCACAATAAACCTGTTAGGAAGGTATTTTATCCTTATTTTGCAGATCAGAAGCAGAGCCCCAGAAAAGGTTTACTTATAAGAAAATAAATAAAACTAACTCAGGTGATTCAGCTAATAAACAGCAAAACCTAGATGGAAACCCAAGCAGCTGGCTCTAGAACCTGTGTCTTCACTATTTCAGCCTCCTATATCCTATGTGCCATTTAAGAACTTCTGAATTTTTGACTAAAGATTTCCCATTAACTCTTACAACACTCTACTAAATATTATTTAATATATCATTATTGCCTCAGAAAACAGTTAAATGTTACCAGATCTTATGATTTTCATTAAGAGCAACAGGTTTTACTAAGCTAATAAGTAAATTTCCAGTAACCAAAGAGATTCGGTTAACAAAATGCCATACAACTAGTTTACTTCTAGTTTACTTCTCTAACTTTGGAACTAAACAGAAAATATAACAAAAAATAGAAAAGCACGTTGTTAGGAATTGCTGCAAGAAAGCAGTGTTCTTTTAAATCATGGCAAATTTTTTTTTTTTTTAATGAAAACAGTACTCTCCAGGAAATCTCAGTTTTTGTTTTTGTTCAAACAGGACTGTAATATTTAATTAACTTCACAGCTGGATCAACATATTTATGACTTTTATACTCATTTTTCTTAAATCCTGCCCCCTCTCCTTGTGTCACACACATACTTTTTGTTTTCATCAGTGTCGATCAACCTTTTGTCTTGGACGCGTGTCTGCATATGTGTGCACAGCTTTGCCAAAAACTCATATTTTAGTGAACCTCCTTTCTGAATCTTTACAAGCCTGTTGTATTGAAAAACAAAGTGGATTATGTGTAGTCACAGAAAACACATTTTAAAGAATAGGTATAAAGTTAAGAAAAAAAGGCTGACTTATTAGAATGCATTTTTGAGATAACTTAAGGCATAAGCACCTGGGATTTATTTCTAGCTTTGCCTCAAACCAAGGAAGCAGTAAACCATGTCACTGATCTTAAATTGCATATTTGTTTCCCTTTTAATATTTGTGCTTACAGTTACTATCCTCCAGGGTGCTGATGTGATTGTCACTGCCTACGTGCACAACCCAAAACCTGCAGAGTGGATATCATAGGCTTGGAAAAAAAAATCCCGGCAAAAGCAGTGGAGCACTCTTTTAAGAAATGCTCTATAACCATGTTTTTAATGTCACAAAGAATGCTACTCTTAGGGAAAATAATCAGTGATTCTGAATTGAAAAGTAATTGAGAAGAGTCCATCTTTAAATGTGGAGATGTTCAAGTTAAATGATTAAGATATTCACGAATATCTTAACAAATTTATTTCACGTATACTTCCCCTTTTACATATGGTTAAGGATGACGTGATAAAAATGTCTAAATTAAATCTAAAAGAACTCATTCAACATTAAGAATGAAAACTCAGAGCAATAAGAAAGCATCGTGCCATTGTTTAACCAGCAGTAGGTGTAAAACTTTTTATTGATGTATAAAATAATGGTGTACTTTATAGTCAAATTGTCTTAAATTTGATAAAATACCATGACATAGATACTAGCATCAGTTAAATCTGGAGTAAGTCCTTGATCTTTTTTTTTCTAAAGGCTTTAATTTTATTTTTAAAAATGTTTTAAAGTTTTATTTTTAATTGACAATTATATATATTTATGGGGTACAATATGATGTTTTGATACATATACACATTGTGGAATCATGGAATCAGGCTAATTAATGCATTTATCACCTCAAATACTTATTTCATTATAGTGAGAACACTTAAAAGCCATTATTTTAGCTATTTTGAAATATAAATTATTATTAACTATAGTCACCATGCTGTATTAATCCTCTACTGCTTAATATCTGTGAATTCTTGGATGAATTAGTTTACATGTTTTCATTTCATCATCTTTTACTTCCATAAAAGTGCCTAGCATAACGTTTTTGAGAGAATCAATTGCAATAATACAGGGAATGCATCTTAGCACAATGCCTAGCATATAATAAGGATTCTCATAAAAAGGATTCTAGCTCCTGCTATTATTAAATGTGTTAATATGGGCAAGCCACAAAATTCCTGGATGCCGAGTTAATTGTGAACTTGTGTCTAAAATCTCTTGCTGGGTTTCATAAGGTTGTTGTGATGTTCAAATGCAATAATATCATGAAAGCACAAGATGGCTAGCTACTGCACAAATGTGCTATTATTATTTATAATTATAATAGCAATTGCTGCTATTAAACATAGATGCTTTTCCCATGATTATGAGCACCTTGGTACAGGAAAGACTTACCACTTGGATTCAAGCAGAAGTTGAAAGAAGGAAGAGACTGAAGCCTTCCTTGAGGAGAAGAGACGAAAAACTGGGATTAGATCATCACTTAGGTTCTTTTCACTTGTAAACTTTTTTACAATATGGTGTAATGTGTCAAGATGTGTCAAGAAAGAAATTTGTAGCAGACAAGTACTTGACTCTCAATGGAGCCACACTCTTTAGACTCCTGCTTTTTATTTTCTTGGCCTCAACCCACCCTGTTCACCAATCTCACCTTCTTTGCACCCCTGATCCCTTTTATCCTTTCTTCCAAGAACCCACACTTTCCTCTGCCTTTATCTATCCCACATAGATTTTGTGCTAGTAATGGTGAAAAACTTCTCAGCTTGGTATTTTGTTGCCCTTAATTTTGGGGAGGGGTTGGGAGTGGGGAGAAGAACTATCAATCTTGGCACAAATTCTCAAATTAGAATTTAAAGTCTTTAGCGCCTTGTCTCTTCTCCCACTGGACAGCGTGGCAAATGGCTTCACTCTCTCTCCGCCTTGATATATTTCCTACGGTGA
This sequence comes from Pan paniscus, assembly GCF_029289425.2. Lineage (NCBI taxonomy): Eukaryota > Metazoa > Chordata > Mammalia > Primates > Hominidae > Pan > Pan paniscus. The sequence goes on along the minus strand of NC_085926.1, from coordinate 25,090,989 downwards.
ATAGGATCCGTCATAGACTTTTTGATTCCTGAAATCTAAACCTTTTACAAATATATGTATATATGTTTTTCAGCAAATGAGAAACTTTAAGAAATTATAGCATGCCAGACTGGTTTAAACAATTCATCTGGTATGTTGAAGCTAATTAGACATGCAACATAAACACTGCCATGATAAAAATGTACAGAAAAGGCATTTCACAAACAATACGACTATAAAACCCTACATCTGATCAAAATGTTTAAAAAGAAACAAGGCTTTGCCAAGATTATTTTCCAAAGTCCATTATTTCTAGTGCGATATCTGCAAAGGGAACCAAGTCACTGAAGAGCTTCATGTTAAAGAGCGAATGACTCCAGCTAAACACAAAATGATTAGGAACTCAGGGGAAGCCAGTAAGCCTTAACTGAGTCATGGTGTCCTTGGCTCTAAGCTTGTGAATTTTGCCTAAAACTTGGCTTATTCCGTAGGCACCTCACTCTGCATAACTTTTGGGTTTGATTTCTGGGCATGTCCTAAGATCTCAAGTGACTTTCCCTTGAAGCTTGATTTTCAGAAGACAAAGAGGTTGATTCCACATAAACAGAGAGTTTTGGAAGAAATAATAATAAATATTGATAAGATCATTGATAAAATATATAATTTCATTGATAAATAATAAAATAAATATTGATGATATTATCAATAATAAATATTGATAATATGACACATTGACATATTATATGAGGTGGAAGCAGAGATGAACAATTCATTAATTCAAAATTTCCAGATCAAGCAGTTTCTGTATGCAAGGATGAGGCTGCAGGAGATAGCAGGATGAGTGAGACAGTGTTTTGGCCTCTTAGAATTTCCTGCAAGACATTCATACCAGTAACTATAAAAAGTGACACAATGCTCAGGGTTGAATTGGAGCACAGAAGGCAAATTCCCCCACACCCAGGTCCCTCTCTTGTTTCAAATATACTAAGGATTAATAGGAGATGTAATCCAGGGCTTCAAGAGTGAGAGAAAAAAATGCAGTGTGCCAGGAAGGAAGGAGAGTAAATACAAGGTGGTACATTGCTAATCTGGCCACTATTTTATTAAAAAAAAATGACAACATGCTCAGTCTTGCTAGAAAAGTTATATAGGAACACAGCTCCTTAGAACAATTCTTCAGCCTCTATTTGTCAGAGTTAGTCACAAAGGGGAAAACACAGCATATGTTCTAATGAAGTTCAGCTGAGAGAATTCACGGAACACTGTATGTTTAGGTGACATTTTAGCTGAGCCCTAAAAGACAAGTAGGGTTTTGGCAGCTTCCACTAGAGGGGAAAGACTTCCAAGACAGTGAAAACCATGTGTAAAAGTCCTCAGTAAAGACTGGTGCTAGTGAAGGAATAGTTGCTTTATTCCCCTACCTGTAAATGAACAAAATATAGCATACATAAAAGAGGCCTGTCATGTTCCTGTTTGTCCTGTGGCACAGTCTTATTTTAAATGAAAAGAACATTTTTGCCTATAGTTTCCCATACTAAGGTAATCAAGCTTCAACAAGGTCTTTAATAGGGTCTTCCTAAAGATACTCCACACTGAGTTTTCAAATCCAAAGATTTGATTATGAGGACTGAAGCGGTTTTAGTGAAGGAAAGCCTATATAAGAGAGCTTCTGAAATGAAATCCTGTAAAAATAAATTTTTAATTAGCCAAAAACACTCCTAAACAATTTCTAATCACCTTCTTCCTCCATCACTCTGCACCAAAAGGTGTGTAGTTAATACCAAAATGATGACAAATGATGGCTACAACATTTAGGTAAACAGAAAATTCCAACCATATGCAAAAACATGCTTTCATTTTTAAACTTTTCTTTTAGTGAATTTTTCTAAAATTCATAGTATTTTAGAAATTTATAGTAGTCATTAATTCACTCATTCAACAAGTATTTATTAAATACCAGATGATAGAGATGAGTCATACTCTGATATTTTATGCTTATTGAAAATAAAATATTTTGTAGTCTATGACTATAATTTAGACATATTGAAGGGTTAAAGTGAGAGTAAGTTTAAATGCAAAGACTGAGGCTATTGAATCTATTTCAACTTGGTCTTGAGATAAGTTATTTCAATACAAATTGAACCTACATAATCTCATTTTATCCATTTATGCTACAACCTTTGTTTTAAATAAAGGAAGCTCAGGAAACCTGAAACCATTTCTCCACACACAAAAAAAGACATACTGTAATTGTAATTGATGCTTTAAAATATATATTGTGGAAAAATAAATTCTACCTTTGTATGAAAATTCAGAAATAGAAATCATGGGTTCTAATACTTACAAACAAAAAATTGATAGAGTGTAGAATAAATTGAAATAATTCTTTTCCACTAGACTTGTCTTCTGCGTCAATAATTTATTCCTTACAACCAATAAAACAGTAAGAAACACATGCAGTCTAATGATTTAAAAAAGAAAGAAATTATCTACCAAACGTAAAATTCTTATTTACTGAATTTCTAGAATGGGTTAAACACTATTTTTTCTAGATATGGGCTCTTTCTCATTAGAACTTACATTGGAACTTCTTACTCTATCTATGTTTTTTAATTTCAGTTTTGCATGTCATCATTTTGACTTGCACAGCTAATTATGTTATTTTTTCCAACCTAGCTTCTAGTTAACTAATCCTCTCTTCAATAGATTCTAATTTTCTGTTGATTCACTCATTGAGTTTTTATTATTACAATGTTTGATTTTTTTTCTATATCGCTTCCTTAAAATTTCCTCAAGTTCATCATTCTTTTTTTCAGTGATTAACCTAAAACTCTCCCAGAATATTTAGTTGTTTTCATTGAGAGGACTGTCCTAGGTATCTAGTTAAACAGGGCATGCCTCCTTGTATAACTACACGGGGACCATTTATATCACTTTTCATATAAAATTATGTGCCCTAACTTGCTGCTCCCCCACTCACAAAGGTAAAACGTAAATGTTACACAAATTACATGGATTGCAAAATAAAGGCTGCCTCCTGGAATTGTGTAGGATTCCATGTCCCCAAAAGTACAAAAAAAGTGATAAATATATTTTAGTATATATTATATACTAGATATATTTCTAGTATGTAGTATACTAGAAATATATAAATTATATGAATAATTTATAAAATATAATTTTGTATATTTGGAATTATAATATATAGAAATATATAATTTCATGTAAGTCTAGGTACTTTATATATATGATTTTAAAACCTTACAAAGATTCTTATTTTCATGTTACAGCTGAAAATAAGGAGGTTTAGGAAGGTTCAGATGCTTTTGCAGAGTCAGATAACTAAGCCAAGATTTGACTTAGGAGATTCCAAAATGCACATTCATTGCACACACTACATGTACCCAGTTACTTGCAGTGATTCTGCTGTCCTTGTCATGCATGGTCAGCAGGTTAGAACCCCTAAGAAAAGCAGGAATTAAATACCCCAGTGAACCAGAGTACTTTATTCTTCCCTGTGACAACAAACCACTCCAGCCTTAGGCAACTAGTTAGCAAATGTTTGCTTTTTGTCCGCTACAGCCAGCTTAGAAACCTATCAGATGCATTTGCCATAGTGGAGGAACTTCATTAGGAGTGTCATCCTTATGTACATTTACCCAAATGGTGGCTTTTTTGTTTTTCAAATTGAAAGTTAATGGTGTTACTAAAACTCAACACAGAAGTGAACTACTCTTCGTAAAAATATATGTATATATATTTTTAGGCCTTTAAACTATATATAATTTCTATTGCTGTCTTCCCTAGACCATGAGAAAATAATAATTTCTAGTACCACTCAGTATCAAATTGAAACACGGGGCACATTTTGATCAAAGGTAGCTGGGTTGCCTTCCTCCCTCCCTCCTTTGCTCCTTCGTTTCTTTTCTCTCCCTCCCACTCTCTTCCCCTTTCCCCATCACTCTCCTCCCCTTTACTAAACATGGAGCCCCTGTGGAGCTTATAACCTAGTGTGGTAGTGGGAAGCCAGAAAATGAACACGTAAACAGATGCAAAAAATGGTACTTTCAGACAGTGATAAGGGCTAAATAGGAAATAAAGCCGATAGATGAAATACGGAAAAATTGGGGCACAGCTAATTTATAAAGGGCCTTCAGGAGCTGCCAGAATGAGAAGACACCAGCATCATGGGAAAGGCTTTTCAGAGAGAAGCACGAATGCAAAGCTCCAAGGCAGGAAGGAGTATGGCCTGCTGAGTTCAAGGAGTTGATAGAAGGCTGGTGGGCCGTGGCAAGGCCCAGTAGTGACAGGTCCTGGGAAGAGGTGAGGGAGGTTTGCAGGGCCAGATCAGGTATCCCTTGTATGCCACAGTCATGGGTCTGGCTTTTATTCTATGAAAACGAGAAGCTATTGGAGGATTTTAAGCAGAGAGTGACATAGTTCGATTTATACTCTTCCAAGATCACCTGGTTCCTGTAGGGCAATAGTACAGGTAGGAGGTAAGTTAGGGGAGTCTACTGATGCAGGTGAAAGATGATGATGGACCTGACTGGAGTGGTGTGGCAGAGATGGAGAGAACAGGATGAATGTGGGGTGGATTCTGATAGAACTTGCATTGAATGTAGTGTGTGAAGAACTTGCATTTGATGGAACTTGCATTGAATGTAGTGTGTGAAGGAGAGGGAATATCAAGGATGACTAAAGGTTTTACCTTGCCTTTTAGTTGCCCTTGGGACTAATTCTCAGATAAAAGAAAACACATGCTGAGTAATTCAAGTGAGAGACTCTAGCAAGTTATTCAAAAGAAATTGTCCATGACATGGTGAAAACTAGCCAGACTATAAACACAAAGCTGGTGTTCCATTGATCAGTGATGTAGTTTGCTTTTCAGGAGATGAAAGTTATTGCCAAGAGCTATGCTACTTAAAGCTTTGTCTGGGGCCAGCAGCACTGCATCACCTGGCTGGAAAGATAGTTTTTGTCTCCACTCCAGACCCATTGAATCAGAATCTGCTTTGTTCATGTGCACATGAAGGTTTGAAATGCAGGTGCAAAGAGACATTCTAGCAGACTGGAAACGTATCCTTCGTTTTAAGAAAGGTACAAAAGCACCATGCTTGTTTAGCATTAGTGACCTTTAAAAAAAAAAAAAGAGAGATTGTTTTCACTGGAAAAATAACAATAACAAAATACTAAGCAGTTTCTGTAAGCTTGCTTCAAATCACCTGACTAGATTTCTTTCCCTTTCCAGTGGTCTTTCCCATTATTTTAGTAATTGCACACAAGAGAATGGAAATCTGCACAAATCTGGTTACCAGGCTTCAGGGTTTTGTGGTCAGAAATACTGCTCTCCAGTAATATTTTAAAGGAAACATTACTTTCTTTAATTATAAATGGAGGTCATAGCAATTTCTGCACAGACCCCTAAATGTTTTATGATGTTTTTAATGAAAAAAAGGCAAAGGAGCCAGCACTTCAATATATCACACACACTAGAGCAGCAAAAAATTATAATAAAAATCTATGTACTCAACTACATTTTCAACTGGCAGTGAATCTATTGAGAATGGAACCATTTATATAGAGCTAATTTCTTACTTGAGTTCAGGGGAACCTCACTGTGAAGGCCACTGCCCTCTCTCCCACCCTCAGTCTGGTTTTCCTGCCTGGAGAAGTCACCTAAAAATGGAATGCAAAAGCCAGCTGTTTAAAAACCAAATCAAGATGTTTTCCAGAGCAGTGGTGCTGATAGCACTGTATTGGTTTGTACAGAGGGGTTATTAATCAAAGTTCAATTCAAGTCAACAAGTATTTATTGAACACCTATAATACTTAGGTGTTTTTGAATTATGTGCATATAGAGCTACTAAAAGTTGCTGATTGAGAAGTTTCCACATTGACAATTTTAAAGACAAAAGAGGTGAACTTTCCTTAAAATGCTTCTGATTATGGAGATTTAATCCCACTGTCAGAGTATTAAATTTATTATGTCTTCTTTCCCCTTGTTTTTAAATATCTGAATCCAGCAATACTGTTTAAATGCCTCCTCCTCAGAGAAACATTTCATGCCTACCCAATTGAACATCAATTTTTGCCCTGGTTATTCCTTCATACGCCCTAGTACTTTCCTTTCATAGCACTTAATACACGCTGCAATTTTGTGTGTCTTTATTTGCTTGTGCTCTGTCTTCTCATTAGAACGGTCCTCATGAGAACAGAGGCTGCTCTGATTTGCTGTCCAATAAATACCAGCTGCTTAGTGGAGTACCCTCCCAGGCAAATAATAACTATTTGTTGAATGAATACACAAAAGTGTTAAACTGTCAAAATCTTTTCTCTGCTCCACTGATTACCTCCTTCTTATTTCAGATGCCCTGATTAAACTTTGTCTTTCTCTGAATCTCTTATTCATTTGTTCATTCACTTAGCAACAGTATGTGTCTGGGTAGAGTGTGTTTGTCTAGAAAAAAATCTATTTTTTGAGGCCTCCCACTTTAAATCTAAGCTGGTCTAATAGTTTCTAACTTTTGTATTTAATTTCTGATTTTTGTTACTAGTAAACTAGATGATCTCAATCAAGAATTTTTATCAATTGCTAAACAGTTAAGTTTTATATAAGTCATTAGTAACAAAATTTCCCTTAAAATCACTTGCCTTCTTCTATATTAACCAAATGAATTACCTATTTTGAAAAAGAAGCCTGAAAAGACCAATCTATTGTAAAAATACATAAGGAACACAGAAATAGGTGACCAATGGTATAGTGTCTACAACACGGCTGCAGCTAGGCTGACAACAAACACGAGGCAAATAAAACCAATGTGCTACAAATAAGGACCATAAATCAAATGGGAAAAGATAGCAAATTCCTCAATCTCAACTTGTCTCCAGGTCAAAATCTCAAAGCTGCATTTCAGCGGATATGTTTAACAGGTTCACAAGGAGTAAGACAAAGGTTTGAAGAAATATTTAGAAAAAATTTCTGAAATACTGTTGTTTCCAAGGGGAAAAGAATTCTGTAACAGTCATTTTGACTCTACCGATCTATTAGGCCCAGAAAGGGTGTGAAGAGGGACCTGCATGTACATTCCATAAAATTCCCAGTACAGGATCAAATACCTATTAATATGGTAAGTGTACTTTTTCATTATATAAGAAATGAAGACCATTTAATAAAGTTCGGGAAATAAAGAAAGGGCTGTATCCACAATTTCTTTCTTTTTGAGACAGTCTTAGTCTGTCACTCAGGCTGAAGTGCAGTGGCGTGATCTTGGCGCACTGCAACTTTCACCTCCTGGGTTCAAGTGATCCTCCTGTCTCAGCCTCCCAAGTAGCTGAAATTACAAACGCCTGCCATGACACCCAGCTAATTTTTCTTATTTGTAGTAGAGACAAAGTTTCACTATGTTGGCCAGGATGGTCTTGAACTCCTGACCTCGTGATCCGCCCACCTTGGCCTCCCAAAGTGCTGGGATTACAGGCGTGAGCCACCGCGCCCAGCCTGGACTCACATTCTTATTAACATCCTTTCCACTCCCTCCCTGGTTGAGTACTGGCAACATAATACTGGTAACATAGTTTGGAGAATTTCCCTTTACTAAAGGGGTGTATCTGAGTATTCCAAAGTTATCTTTGACACAGACTGGTTCAGGACTGAGATACTTTGGCCAATAACATATGAGCAGATGCTTGCTATTGACTTTTTAGAAAGTTCTGGAGAAGGCAACAGGAAATGAGCTTCTCCCATAGCCACGTGAAGAACATTAGAGATACCAGATGAGGGAGAGGAAAAAGCAATTCTAGATAACGTGGTTGAAAAGATAGATTTTCAAACACTAAGCCTATGACTAGAAGAGGGTAAAAATAGGCAGCAAAATAATAGTGGGTGTGAGCTGCTCCTTGCTGCTGTTTTTCATGAGCTATTACAAGAAAGAGATGAGCTTAAACAAGAAGTTTTTAGTTTGCAAGGAGAAACATAAGGGAATGAGGATAGTCCAGCAACTAGGTGTTAGGTTATATGATTAGAAAAGGTGATACAACTGTTGCTTTTCTCCCACAGGGGAATATTTCAAGTGGCTTTGATATAGCCACTGTCAGTGTGAAAGAGATACATGTATAGAAAAGAAACAAAGGTGAAATATGTCTAGTGAAGAACACTGGGTGTAGTTACTGGCACAAGGAAGTTAATGGGCACAAATAGAGGAGAAGCCCACTATGATTTTGAGGAAATCATATTGCCGAAGAAACCACAGGAGCAGCCTACGAAATTCTATGACTATTCCACCCCTAAACAGATGATCAGTCCTGAAAATTGACGCCAATAGAAATGAAATTGTGAAACACACTTCCCAAAGTAGACCACACATAAAGTAATGGAAGGTGAGAAGCACAGACAAACCTGTCAATGAATGGAGCCAGAAGCCATAGCAAATAACTGGAAAGGGAGTTTTGCCCGGACAGCAGAAAACAGTTATGAAACTCCTCCCTGCCGACACCCCAAGTGCCAAGTCAAAGTGTATCTCAGTGCTCATGCAGGAGAATTGAATTGTTGCCATTCATCAGAACAGCAGTTTTTAATGAAGTTATACCATTCCTGAGTCACCACCGTGTACATGTGTTGTGGTGAAGTGGGGTAGATAACTTGCCTTTTATGACATAAATGTCAAGATGACAAGGTGCCAACTCCAGACCTGATGGAAAGCATTTAGCATCACCAGAGATCTTGAATGTTATAACAGTTTGGGGCATTTTGGGTTTCTTCCCTTGGGAAATGTGAGAATATTCTGTGTGTGGTTAGAGGGGTGGACTGCAGCTGAGATTCAGATGTCCACCAAAATCCATCCTCCGTCTTCTGTACATGCCTGGTCCCTGGTTGGCTAGCCATATTACATTTTCCAGCCTTACTTGCCATGACTTAAGACCATTTAACTAAGATCTCACTAATAGAGCTAGAGCATGAGGAAAGTGATATCAGAGTACCAGATGGGGATCTTCAAGAGAGCTAACTTGTCCCCCTCATACTTTCCTGTCCCTTGCCGTAAGTCTGAGCATGGACACACCCACAAGCCAGCCTTAACCATGCATTCTGCATATAAGAATGTCCCAGAGCAGAGCTTCCCAAACTTCAGTTCATGGCACTGTAAAGTTTCAATAATCTTTCCACAGTATCCCTAGGCCAAAAGAAATAGCTAATGATTCAATTTAAAAGCAGTTAGTTTCAAAAAAACTTAGTATGTCCTAATGATCTAGTAAGCACTTGAAACAATAACAGAAATTGAGAGAAATATTTGCATTTTATTCTTAATCATTCCTAATACAATTTGTCCATTTGTTAAGCATCGCACAACTTCTCAAATACCACCAACCTCAACACTGATTTTTGCAAAATACTTGCTTTTTCAAATCACAACAATTGCTGAAAAACAGCTTCACAAAGATATGCCATCATTGAAAGGGGTGTAGTGTGAGATCTGGCATTGAAACTGATCTTAGTTGCGTTGTGGGTTTCTGTGTTGGAACAATTAACATTAACCTAACTGATACATTGACTCAACTTCTGAATGACTTTCAAAGAAGTATAAGAGAATGTCACATTGAATCAGAATGAGGTATGGGTTTCCCTAATACAGCGCTGCTTTTCTTAGGGCTGAACTAAGATGTACAGGAAGAATGAGGAAGAAAGTAGAAGAACATGGCAGGTCCCCTCTGGGATATTATCCTCCAAAAAGCTCAATGAACCTCCAAATGGTCTTCAAATACATGCAAGGTTATCATTCCTAGTGTTTTTAGGAGTTGAATGTTCAATAGATAAATCTTAATAAATGTGTAGAAATTTAAAAAACATAAATTATTTTGAGTAGCCTATTAATTCAGCAAGTATTTAATAAACACCTCCTATGTACCAGTTACTGGATATCAAAATACATACAAAATCCAAAATACCATTACACATAAAAAAATTCTTTGCAAACTACCCTCAGGAAGAGCAAATCCCCATTCCACTTACACATTGGATTCTAATACCTTGCTAAGCCAAAACTCACTGTCCACTGTTTTCAACAGAGGTGAAAACATAGACTGGTGTGGGATATTTTTCTTTTGCACCATATTCATTATCCATCTTTACTGGGTTGTTTATACATCAATTAACTGTGTTACATTTTCCAACTATTAAAGTTGAATCAAAGAAGCTATTTTTTTTTTCTTTAAAAATCTAAATAGGAAGCTAGAAATTCTGAAAACTGAAAAGGAGGTGAGCAATGTTCTTTATGGCTTCTCTGGTTTATTCTTGGGAGTTTTAAGCCCTCTTATATCTCCTCTCTTCTATAAGCTTAAATCATTAGCTGTGATCCAAACATGTCATGCCTGAAAATTCTCCCTTTTCCACTTGGGTAACTCTGCCTTCCCCTTTGAGACTTAAGTCAGAAATGATCTTTCCAGTATAGCCTTCCTCACTGGCTTGCAGAAATAGTGATTCCCTCCCCTTCTTCAGGCTTTCCCACCACTTTATACACATGCATGTGAATTCAAGCAACCATACTTCTGTTACAGCACTTTTCAAATTATATAACCAGTTTGGGGTTATGTTTATTTAAATCAGGAGCTGGCCAACTTTTTCTGTAAAGGGTCTGATAATAAATAGGCTCTGTGGGCCACACGGTCTCTGTAGCGACTGCTCAGTTCTGACTTTGCCATGGGAAAGTGGCCATAGACAATATGTAAATGATGGGTGTGGCTTATTTGCAGTGAAACTTAGGCAGCCAGCTAGATTTGGCCAAAGGGCAATGATGTGAGGATTCCTGATCTAAAACTTTAAGACAAAAAGCCTCATATTGCTTATGAAGTCTCCCTAGGTCGTTCATCTTCATGGAATTTGCTGGGTCATCTTCAGCCATTTCCCCAAATTCTGGATATCATTAAGATCCATTTTTGACTGACAGAATTTTAGACTTTAGTTAACAATATATAACTTACCTCCAGTATGAAGTGGTTGAACTGCATGTTCAGAAAATTATACTCCTATTAATAGGCATACCGAGAGAGAGAGAGAGAGAAAGAGAGAGAGAGATAGAGATTTTTATATATATATATATTTATATTTCTTTTTGGCTGATAGTATTGACCCATACAGTGTTTTACATTTAACTGGTTAATGTTTATAACTAGAGATATTAAACATTTTTTAAAAGATGGCGTTTACTGTTTTTCTTGACAAGTTGGAGGACATGGCTTTACTCTACCTACCTTCCCTTATGGTAACAAGTCACTGGATCTGAGTAACAGCTGCCCCTTTTAAAAGGAGTATGTAATCTCTAGTTTTTTACAGTCATCACTACTCTCTACTGTCTCTCCCATGTTTAGTCCAAATGTCAGTTGCCATTTATCATCTTTCATCTGCCAGCCTCTTGATGTTACCTATCTGGTTCCTGTGGTAATTTGGGTTTGCAACCCTGATATAGTATTAAGAATTCCTGGGAGATTCAGACCACAAGTCCTTCACTTTCCTTGCACCCATGCACACTTTATTCCTGTCCTGCACACTCAGGATCTCAGGATTAGGCATACCAATTCCTGTGATGGATGATTTTAAAACTGCATGCCTTGAAGCTGGGAGGCGCTCCAAACTCTCCTTGTGCTCTATATCCATCAAACCATCACTTCTCCTTTCATCCAGCCCTTGTTCTACTTCCTGATTGTCCACAGTCTCACATGTTATCTCACTTATCTACTAATCAGATTTTTAAAAAGTGCAAATGCCCATTCATTTTTCAGTGATAAAATACAGACACCAGCTCTAGGCATCTTATAGTCTATTAGAAAGTCCATCTGAATGTTTATTGTAGCCATTTGCTATACCTGAACAAACGAGCAGGTTTTCAAATATAAAGTTAATTTCCTTACTATTGACACAAGAGCAGTGGTTTTTTTTGTGTGTGTTTTTTTTGTTTGTTTTTTGTTTTTTTTTGTTTGTTTTTTATCACTTTTTCACTTGTGGTGTTAGGCTGTGCTGAGTTACACCTATTTATCTGACCTACCACCTGTCCTGTGCTGCACCCTGCATTTGAAAGATGGATGGGGGTCAGGGTGCATAAGACCCATAATAGCAGCCAATGTTTGTTGAGCATTGTCTGTACCAAGGACTACCCTAAGCTCTCTTAACATCGATTACTTTGCTTAATCCTCACAATACACCCATGGAGCATATACTACTACTACATTCATCTTACAGTTGACAAAACTGTAGCACACACAGTTAGACAATTTGCCAAGGTCAAATGGAGGAACAAGGGTTCAAACTTCTGAAAAATCTGATTTCAAAGCATATTCTCCTTACCACCAACCCCTCAGTCCTCACCAGCTCACTGCCAGTAGATGACCATAGAACAGAACCAAGCCTCCTGTTCAAACAAGTTCAAACCCAAGGTATTGTGAGGAATCTACTAAGCAAGATATCAAACTGAAATCTAACTGTAATAATATTGCATTCCAGAACTACCCACGTTCCTATCTTGCTTTGTAATGAAAAAATAATAAAGATTTACTGTTCCTAGGCTTAAACATGCTGGGATGTTGGTAAAAATTTTAATGGAAACTTTAAAAAACTGCACGATATTTTTTCAGCTTATACTGGGAATGACATTGGTCAAAGCTGTATATTCTCTGGATACTCTATTTACTGATATTTTTATTTTTTTATGATCAAAGTGGGCATTTGGTTATAGCTGCTTTAAAGTTTTTTTGAGATAAAAATTAAAGTTATACCTTAAAATGGGAAACTCTGGGACCTCCATTCCCATTTGTCTGTATTATAATGGACCTAAAATGACTGTCTGGGGAGGATCTTGCATTGCCTGGGACTACTCCTATGGCTCACTGCTAAGCAAAACCAGGTATCCTTCTACCAAGACATATCTCATTGTTAAACACTTTAACTTCAGCAAGATATTAATTTCACCCTCAGCTTGGCTGAAAAAGCACATGGCTTAGCACTTCCTGACAAAACAGAGCAGCTATCCTCCATGTACTTCTCAAGGAATATAACCTTAAACTCATTACTGATCCAGCAGTATATTTCAAAAACTTGACTAATAGAAGATGCACCTATGGAGGATTCCTCCAAAGCTATATCTTTGCTCAGACAAAGTGGTCTTTCCTTTTGGCATAAATTACACAGAATTTGTATATACGTACTGTTTATCAAAAGTCAGGGATCGCACAGACACAAGGTGTGAAAGAGATACTCCACATTCCATCCTGGGATAGATGGCAGATCATGATAAAGTGACAAATCTGGACCACATCAGGTTGAATCTGATGAAAAAATGCCTTTTTCCCCCACAACATTGATTTTCAATTAATTTTATCTTGGTAGATGTACTGGTCCATACTGGGGAACTGTATAGGAAAGAGCTGATGAGGGTTATCACTGCGTTTATGATGAGGACACCATTCATGACATTATACAGTGTCCTCTCTAGAAAAAGTTATTGGAGAAATTTCTCTTTGGTCTCAATATCAGGCAGGATGGAGCCTCTCCAAGCAATTGGTTTCGTTTCACTTATGAACACTATAAATCATGTTTGCCTCCTATCTTGGACTGCTAGAAAGCTCAGTGTCAAATATGTGACACTTCTTTACAAAGGAGGTAAGACTTCAGTGATGTGCTGGTTCTACTCCTGACCTTATTTCACCCTTCAATTATAACTTTCTCTTTCCTTCATCTGTTTATTGATTATATCTTCTTTTGTTATACCGAACAGATTTCAGTAACACATTTTAGTAAGATTTTTTTGGACAAGGAAGGATAGAAATAAATAATGAATTTCTTTGGTGTATTTTTCCCCTGGTGACTTGTTCCACCAATGATCCAGGTAAATTCTGAAAGCCATCCTCTGCTCTTCCTTCTTCCTTGAGCCCAACAGTTGATTCTGCTTCAAATTCAGCAACTTATATCTTCACTGCCATTACCCTAAGCTCAGGCCACCAGCAGCTCTCTCCTTGGCCACTATAATAATTCACCTGTTTCCTCCCGCATGTCTAATCCATCCCCTATCCATCCTATTCTCTGATTGTCAGTCATGCTTGAAATCCTACATTGGCTTCCTTTGGCCTTTGGATATTGTTTAACCTTCCTCGCAGGCCTTACATGTCCCTAGTAAATTGGAATGAGTGCTCTTTGATTGGGCCCATGGAACATTGCTTTACTTTCTTCCTGTTCTGGATATTTGCACATGCTGTTCGCTTTGCCTAGAAACCTCTTGTGCCATGCTCCTGGTGAACTTTTATTCAGTTCTCAATTTAAATGTTCCTCTCTTGGGAGGACTTGGTGGCTTCTTAGATTTGGTTACATATTCCTGTTACACACCTTCAGGAGCAGTTATTACTTGGGAAGTAGATTATCATATTTGATTTCAATTACTTATTGAACAGTTTGTTCTCTGCCATGCTATAGGACGCGGGCTCTATCTGCCCTGTTTATTGCTGTATTCCCTGTGCTAAGCACAGTGCCTAGAACACTTAAGCATTCAAAAAACACTGGTTCATTGATTGAATGAATGAGAAAAATTATTATTAAAGCATCAGAAAGGATGATTTCTGGCTGGTCTATCTTTAGTGGACCCACAAATTTAATGAAACAACCTGTAAAGTTGCTCTTATTGTTATGTTAAAAAATTATATTTGCTTACTTCTTGTCTACGCAATAATTTCAATTTAAAATCAGGAAGAGGAAAATTGGCACAACATATCATTCCTAGTCTGATTCCTTATTCAGTCGCCATGAATCACCTAGGGTAATGCAGCAATAGAAGACAAAGCTAGTCTTCAGAGATCTGTCCTCTTATCAAGGCATACTGAGTCATTTAGACGTAAAGGCAGGCTTTGGTTTGTGTGAGAGAAAACAGAGGTGAGAGGTAACTGCCAAGTAATTCAAAGATACCATTTACTTACCAAAGTCAATGGTAGCTTCACATCCTCTTGCATAGCCAGTGTAATGCAAGCTAGTTATGACATCAAGCAGAAGGCAGAAGCCTTTTCTTTAAGGAGGTTGTCATTACATTTTCTGCACACGTCATTAAAAAAGACAGCATCATAGACCTCTGCTCTTGGACTGAAAACATGTAAGTAGACCAAGGATGGACAAACAGGCATCCTGGCTTTCCTTTATTTTCCTATATTCTCGACTCATTTGTTTGTAAACTTTAATAAGATGTTTCTGTTTGATAAAGATGGGGATTACTTCGGTCATGACTTGCATAAAGTGGGAAAAAAAAAGGGAAGGGTGGCTGATTACTTTGACTTCTGCTAAAACACACATTTTAAACTCAAGGTTGCTTATAGAGCATTTCCAAACTAGTGACAACTCTCAATTACTTGCAAAGGGGAAAGGGGACTCCTGGGTTGCTGCAGTATACAATTTCACAGACTTGGCTACATTCCATTCCTGGGTTCTGTGCGATGCTCTGTGCTCTACTGCAGTTACTTCAGTTACTTCCAATCAAGAGAAAATGAACTGGTAGAATACAAACTAGTAGAGCAGAAGTTTAGTCAATGAGATGTCAAACACTTGGATGTTCTGAAATATAGAATGCTGTCAAGAAAGTAGATAGTCACATCTTGAAATTATCTGTGGGAGAGAATTCTCAGGATTCTCCTTAATGATAAATGAAGATTATCTTCAAAAAAATGAAAACTGGGCCAGGCATGGAGGCTCATGCCTGTAACCCCAGCATTTTGGAAGGCTGAGGCAGGAGGATTCTTTGAGGCCAGAAGTTCGAGATCAGCCTCGGCAACATAGCAAGACTGTACCTCTACAAAAATAAAAATTAAAAAATTAGCTGAGTGTGATGGCATGTGCTGTAGTTTGAGCCCAGGAGCTTGAGGCTGCAATGAGCCATGATGGTGCCACTGCACTCCAGCCTGAGTGACAGAGTGAGACTTGAAAGGAAAGAGGAAAGGAAAGGAAAGGAAAAAGAAAGAAAGAAAAAGAAAGGAAAAAAAAAAGAAAAAGGAAGAGAAAGAAAGAAAAGAAGAAAAAGAAAAGAAAGGAGAGGAGAGGAGAGGAGAAGAGAAAAGAAGCAAAGAAGGAAAGAAGAGAAAAAAGATGAAGAATACTAAGCATAATTAGAAATGCTGACTACTTCTTCACATAGGTTCAGCCAAATCAAGTAGCCATCTTTTGTATTATATTAATACATATAGATGCACCACATACTCACCCAATTGTTACTGTTCCTTTCTAACTGAATGTTATAGATGTTACAATGTCATTAACAGTAAAGCACAATGTTTTTTATGTACTACTAAGACACAGAAAACACTGCCAATTAAATGGTAACATGATGCTTTTTAAATATTTATGTTAAATGTTATACTTCTTGAAATTTCTCCCTGGGACTTAGGTAGACAGTTTTTTTAAGTAAAACCATTTTTTTTAGTAAAACATGGCTAGCTAAGAAGGTTTTAGGGAACTGGAGCTAGCACTCAGTGGTGACTATCAGGATTTGATGAAGCCAATGCATTGGAAAATTGACAGCTCAATTATTAGCAGGAAGTTGTATGGAAAAGGAATTACAAATTTTTCTCTATGAAATAAAGAAATGATTTTTTAAAGTAATTATCATCCTTGAGCACTAAAAGGGAAATCTGAGCTAAATACATTGGTTAATGTACTCCTAAAACTTCTTTATACTCAGAGTCCAACACTTCCAAAATTACTTTTCAACTCAGTATTTGATAACTTTTCATTTTATACAATATCATCCTCTATGACATCAAGAGCAATGATAGTGCAGTAATTTTTAAAGAGTGTTCCACTGTTATCTTTAAGCTGCCAACCATCATTTGGCATGTTAGAGCTTTCCTGATCTTGCCAGAGGTGTCAACAGAAGGTGTTCCGACAGCAACCTAATCTTCTTTCCTCCAAGGATCCTTACATGGTTGTCTAGGCACACAACTAGAAATAACAACCATATTAATGCATGCAAAGAATGGCAATTATGTCATGGTTGCTGCCAACAACACTTCCAACTGTAAACTGTACGCTAGATCCCGATTTTACAAATACTAAAATGGGAGGTGGTGGCAAGTGGGAAGTTTTTCTTACAATCAGTAAAATATAAAGTTACACATCCTGGAGCACAAAGTAAAATCCCTACAAGATGGGATCATCATTTTTACTTCTGCTAAAAGAAATGTTTTAACTCAAGGATACTTTCAGAGCATCTTCAAACTAGTGAAAACTCTCAATTATTTCCAAGTGGAGTAGCTCAGTGGTAGGATAATGAACGCAAAGCCTCAGCTACTCCAACCGTCTGGTTTGGGCACATGGCTCTTCTTGAGTAAAAGAAACTTCAGAGCAGAGAGTGCTGCACCAAAGGAGGCAAGAGTTTCCTGAATGGTAATACTTTCCATTGCTCCAAGCTACCCAGAGTTGGGCGGGTGGAACAGAAAAGGCTTTAAACACAAATATTATAAACACATAATTGCCTTACCCCACCTCTACCTCTCCTTACAAATAGTGAGGATGATGCAAGTTGCATTCTTTTGAAATGCCCAAGACACAAACCAGTTAAGCAGGTGTGTAGGTTGTCAAAACACTTCTTATACACCATCTTTAAATCTCTCAAACTTTTTGGGTTGATTCACAAGCTCCTTCAAACGTAAAATCTAGGAATGATAGCAACCATTTCCAGGGGAACAGGGCAGACATTTACTATCCTGGCAGGTCCCTTACACATGTTCTCTTGGACTCTGCCTTCTGAGGAAGAGTGTTGGCAATGCAACCAGCCTCTCCTGTTCTCTGCTCAGGGTCCTTTCCTCCTGTCTTGGTGGTCACTGACTGTTGCCAGGGAACTTTCTGGAACTGCTTTCTACCTACCATCTTTTAATTCAAGATCCTTCCCTAACCCAGTTGTCTATATCCCAGCAGGAGGTCAGGACTGTCTGCAAAACCCTGGGGCCGTGGCTAGCTAAGAAGGTTCTGGGGACCTGAAGCTAGCACTCAGTGGTGATTATCAGGATTTGATGAAGCCAATGCATTGGATAATTGACAGCTCAATTACTAGCAGGAAGCTGTACAGAAAAGGAATTACAATTTTTCTCTTTCTATGAAATAAGGCAATGATCTTTCTCTTAGGCCTTATACTCAGAAGACAACTTCATTTCCTAATAAAACAAACAAAAAATATTTCCACTGTATGTTTATTATTAGGAAATGGTTGGTTTTAGGATTGTCAAAATAAACCAGAATGAACAAAATTAGACTTTTAGGAAATTTACAGTGATGCTAAAACATATTGTACCCAGTGGTAATTTAATTTCCTTATCAGTGTCTCCCAAGAGAAACTGGGAACAGAATGTGTCCAAGTCCAAGAATTCCTGAAGAAAATGCAGAAAAGGAGCTAATTGCTAATTGAAACAATTGGTACCAGACCACATGAGTTCAGATAATACAGATACAAAGGGGCAAAGGCAAGGAAATGATCAGTGAGAAATGAGAACATGAAGAAAAAAATCAGAACAAAAATAAAGCAAATGACAGATAACTTTATAATGTGATTCATTTCCAAATAAACAGCAAGTCAGAACAAAACTACAGGAAAACAAACTGGCTCTCAATGATGCTGAATATCTCATATCAAGAGCACCACAAAATCAGATCTATACTAAATGAAAATACCCAAAAATTCAGAAAAAATTTAAGGTTGTAGCTAAGAACACAGAAGATCTTGCACATCTGTGTATTTTTTACACCATTGCGTTGACATGACTCTGCCCTCAAAATAGAATATCGAATATCAATTTTCTATACGAGATGGTTAGGAAAACCATTGGCTTTTTTTCCCTTTTTGAGACAGAGTCTCACTCTGTTACCCAGGCTGGAGTGCAGTGGTGCTATTATGGCTCACTGCAGCCTAGAACTCCTGGACTCAAGTGATTCTCCTACCTCAGCCTCCTGAGTAGCTGGGACCACAGGTGTGTAGCACCATGCTCAACTAATTTTTTTTTATTATTTGTAGAGACGAGGTCTCCCTATGTGGCCCAGGCTGGTCTCAAACTCCTGGGCTCAAGTGATCTTCCCACCTCAGTTTCCCAAAGTGCTGGGATTACAGGTATGAGCCACCACACCTGGCCACCATTAGCTTTTATAAGGAAGTATTGTTATTTAATACTCTATAACAATGAGAAAAAACAAAACATATATAATGTAAGAAAATCTCTTTTGAATTTTATATCAAATTTTAAATGAAGATATAAGATTGAGAAACTTGCCTGAGAATCTGCATTTGTAACAAGCTTCCAGGTGATGCTGCAGCTGCTGTTCTGTGATTTGAGTAGCAAGGTTCATCATGTGGCCTCTATTTTTGGTGGAGTCTTTCACCAGTGATATGAGGACTGAAAGGATGGCCAAATTCTAGTTCAAGTCCATGTCAGGAATTTGAATCTGGTCTCATTTACAGATCTTGATTTAAGCTACTCGATGTCCCAATAATTCTTAACTTCTACAAGAGTCTGTTCTTTTATTTAAAATTATTATCATAATCAAAACACTGAACAGCTGCCTACTATCTGTGGGGTGGCAAGTTAGATTGCAAAAAGAAAATACTGCCTCTTGCCACCTAGCAGTTTATAATCTAACACAAAAACATTGATGTTGGTGTGTATGTGGCATTCCAAAGCATGTCTTCAAAACATATCCAAATCAAAGGTTTATTTTAAGAGTAAAAGGGGGGAAATGAATATAGAATTTGTTGGAGTCGGGCCCAATGGCTCACACTTGTAATCCCAGCACTTTGGGGGCCGAGGCAGGCGGATCACAAGGTCAGGAGTTCGAGACCAGCCTGGCCAACATAGTGAAACCCCACCTCTACTAAAAATACAAAAATTAGCTGGGCATGGTGGCGGGTGCCTGTAATCTCAGCTACTCGGGAGGCTGAGGCAGGAGAATTGCTTGAACCCAGGAGGCGGAGGTTGCAGTGAGCTGAGATTGTGCCAGTGCATTCTAGCCTGGGTGACAGACTCCGTCTCAAAAAAAAAAAAAAAACACTGTTAGAAACGGAGATAATTTAGCTAGGAGACTTAAATTGCAATATATATTATAGAGCTGTCAGTTTTCTTTTGGACCATCTCTTGTGAAGGGGCATGGCATTTCAGAAATGATTTTAAATCAGTTTTGCTAGGCTGCTAGTAAGAGAGAAATTTCAAGGAACAACAACAAATAAGGCTACAGGTGGTAACAGTGTTCCCAGTGGTTAAACCAGACATGGACTTAATACCAACAGTGGTCAAGATGGCAGAGAACTTAAGAATAGCTGCTGGTAATTAATTTTTGAAATTAAATATTATTTTGACTCTCAAATATGATTGAAGCACTTCCTAAAATTATGCCACTGAATTTTCTTCTAAAAGCTTTATATAAATATATCTCTTAATAAATGAAATCAAAATAGTATTAGGATTGATTACTTGCATCTGAAAAAACAAGATGGATTTGATATGGATTCTTGACTTCCTTGCTGTCATAGCCGTACAAGTATTTAAGTGGTAAGAAAATAATCCTGCCAAGCCTTAGAAAGACTCAAGAGGCTGGAAAGAGAGCCAAGATGTTAGAAATATCTCCCCATTCCCACTGTTCTTCTTTCCATCAAACTCATAAAAATGTACACGATCTGTACACATTTGTAAAAATACACTCTATTTATGTCAAAGTAAACTTAAATTGGGGGCTTTATGTGTCTTTCACATAATGCAGCTCATTGTTTCCCTGAGAAATGAGGATGAGATATTTTGATACCTGGGGCAAGGCTAACATTATTCAATTTGAGTGGGGTAATTAAGAACAGATTCTTACCACTAACACTTGATTGGTTTAAACTGAGCTATAATACACTAAATACTCCTTCTTCCTGAGATTTTGAAATTTAATATCTTTTAAAATGGAAAAGGCAAAAATCATTTCTCTCCTGAAATAAGACATAATTACAGCCTTTGGAGGCTAGCTGTAGCTACAGGACTAAACTAAAGTTATTGAATTATGGTTCTCCTTTACTAGGTGAACTGGCACTTCATTTTCTTGTTGGATGAAGTCTTAATATTTAAAACAAAATTTGCTCTAAAATGAAACAACTGGTATTTTTAAAGCATTTCTGAAATGCAGGAAAAAGTAATTAAAATATTTGAAGCTGAGTCCTGGGCTCCTCCACTTAACTCACTGAGTGATTTTGGCATCTCTTAGATTGAGTTTCCTCATTTGTAAAATTCCTCGGAGACAAAATCAAGGCTTAAATGAGATAACACATATGAATGCCCTTAGAAAAGTATAGAATGCTGTAAACATGTTCGTTTTACATTATTATTGGAAACAGCAAAAGCAACACCTATAAACAACCGTAAAGTAAGACACATTGACATGTATTTAGCCTAAGCATGGTCAACTATCAATTTATGAGTATTGCAATTCCCATATCCCATTTGTAGGGATTTTTTTGGAGGATACCACTCCTGGTATGAACGTTTCAATCAGTCAGGAGAGAGAAACCACACTGGAGAGTTTAACAGACAGGATTTAATGTCAAGAATTGTAAACCAGATCTTGGGGAAATGAAAAGGCAAAAAAAGAACACAAGTATTATAAGGTAATAATTTCAAGGAGTAGCTCTCGCTCATAAGCTGGGGAAGCAAAGGGATGAAGTTGGAATTCTTATAACAGGAGCCTACAGGGGTATCTTGTGGGGCTGGGATCCAGGCCTCTGAAGGAGTCCACCTGGTAGGTGCTGGTGGCTCTGACGCTGTTTCTGAGAGTGTTGGAAAAATTCTAACTTGGAATCAACTGCTGCTTTTGAAACAAACTGCTGCTGCCTGAATGAAGAAGCATGGCTGATGTAACGCTCACGGAAAGAGAAGCAAACCTGGTTTTTTGGTTATCCTGCCTCCCAGTTGGTCTCTAGTGTCCCCATAGGCAGAGCCAACAGCTGTCCAGCTGGAAATGATGAATGTGGTTGCAGAGTTTTGGGGTCAGCAACACAAAACAGAGAGTAGAAAGGTACACTTGAATTTGAGTAACAATATTTTAATAACCAGCATATCCAACTTTCAAATATATTTTGCTTTTCAGGATACTGTTTAAAAAAAACATGTAAATTTCAGTGTTTTTGTACTTGTACGAATTATTTAATCACAGTTCCTACTACTTATTATCATATTTGATTTGATCCCCCCAGATCATAGTACCAAAATGCCCCTGCTTGTTCCAAAGATGCTGTGGGCCATGCTTCCAGTGTTTATTCTACTCAGGAAATAAATCAAAGAACCCATCACTCATCAGGTGTTGAAAACCAAAAAATGCAAAGGTTAAGTCAATTAACATCTTCAATCATATCTACACTCAATGAAATACCAGCTAATATATTTATATGCATTTAATTACTATTTTAATATTATATGAGGTAACTATACCTACCCATTTGAACGCTTATCATTTGGCAAACACTGAACTAGGTGATTTGCATGTTACATCATTAACACCTTCAGAGCTATTGTTATCTGCATTTTACCTAAGAAATGGCAACTTTAAAAGGCTAGGTATCACGTCCAAGATATTATCATTGGTGTGTGGCAATGCAGGGATACAATCTGGTCTGAATGACTCCCAAGCCTGAGATCTTTGCTCTACAGCCCACTGTTTGCATGCTAATTTTATACAGAGTACCCACTTAGAAACTGACACAGAATGTTTACATAAGGAGATACAGAAATACTGCTATGACACAATGAGACTAATTTTCAAGTGATAGTTTTAGGAAAGTTGAAAAAAATTAGCTTAATTATAAAAAAATACAGTTAATTCATATGTAGTTTTAATTTTAAAACTTGGTACAATTTGAAGACAGTAAAAAACATCAAGAAAAAATAGCTTTGGAATTGTCAAAAGTGTCACAAACTCTCTATACAAAAACACCATAGCAGAGACTGATAATCTGTCCATCAAATCCATTCTTTTTTCCCTGGACACTGAATTAGACATTTCCCAGGCTTCCTGGCAGTTAGATGTGACCACGTGACTGAGTCCTAACCAATAGGATTACGAGTGAGGTATGGCACTTCCTGATCTGGTCCATAAAACCTCCCACCGTTATTTATCTATCTCTTTCTTCTTCCTCTGGGTGGATACAGATGACATCAAGATACCAGGTGATAGAGGAAACCCAAGTTGAAAAAAGCCCGGATAGCTGAATCATCCCGTGAAAGATAACTACCTGGCGACCTCAACCCTAACCTGGACTCTTCTGTATGAGACATAAACTTCTATTATGACTGAGCCATTTCATATTTGAGTATACAGTAGTCCCCTCTTATCCATGATTTTTTTCCCATGGTTTCAGTTACCCACGATCAACCATCGTCCAAAACGTTAAATGAAAAATTCCAGAAATAAGCAATCTATAATTGTCAGTTGTGGACTGAGTAGTATTTGGAAATCTTGTGCCATCTTGCCCGAGACATGAATCATTCCTTTGTCCAGTGTATCCATGCTGTAGATGCCACCCACTCATTAGTCACTTAATAGAGCTCGGTGATCAGATCTACTGTTAAGGTATCACAGTGTTTGTGTTCAAGTAAACCTTATTTTACTTAATATTGTCCCCAATGTGCAAAAGTAGGGATGCTGACAATTCAGATATGCCACAGAGAAGCTATAAAGTGCTTCCTTTAAATGAAAAGAAAGTTCTCTACTTAATAAGCAAAGAAAAATTATATGCTGAGGTTGCTAAGATCTACAGTAAGAACAAGTATTTTATCCACGAAATTGTGAGAAAAAATTTGTTAGTTTTGCTGTTGCACTTCAAACTGCAGAAGTTAGTCACAATTTGTGATACATTTTATTACAGCATATTATTACCATTTTCCTATTTTATTATTATTGCTGTTAATCTCTTACTTCACCTAATTTATAAATTAAGCTTTATCATAGGCATGTATGTGTAGGAAAAAACACAGTATTTATAGGGTTCAGTACTACTTGTGGTTTCAGGCATCCACTGGGGGTCTTGAAATATATCACTTGTGGATGAGGGGAAAGACTACTGGATTTATTTCCACTGCTTAATTCATCTTAATATATGCATGAATTTTAGTAATTATATTCATAATAACAATACTAGAAATAATGATAGCAGTTAAGATTAAGCTCCTACTAAAATGTTAGAAACTGTTCTGAGCATATTACATAGATTTATTAATGAAAGGCCCCTCTCAGAACCTCTCTACACTTTACGCAAGGCACAAATGAGCCTAGATGTTCTATAGTACAAATTCGACTAGGGGAAGAAAACAAGAAAACAGAGCACAATGTATCTGCATATAAGATAACTGATAGAAGTACTGGCATCTGATAGCTTGATGGCAAAGGAAAAGGCAGAAGGGGCTGGGTGCAGTGGCTAATGCCTGTAATCCCAGCACATTGGGAGGCCGAGGCAGGTAGATCACCTGAGGTCAGGAGTTCATGACCAGCCTGGTCAACATGGTGAAACTGCCTCTCTGCTGCAAATACAAAAATTAGCTGGGTATAGTGGTGCTTACCTGTAATCCCAGCTATTTGGGAGGCTGAGGCAGGAGAATTGCTTGAACCCGGGAGGCGGAGGTTGCAGTGAGCTGAGATCGTGCCACTGGACTCCAGCCTCGGCAAGAGAGCAAGACTCCATCTCAACAACAACAACAAAAAATGCAGAAGGAACACAAACAATTTTAGAAAAAAATGGAATCTGGAGTCAATTGGTATAGGGCCATAGCTCCAGCAACCCGCTGAAGAATCACAGTAAAACTGTTCTTTTCAATAGCTGATGTTAGTAATAATGATTAACTTATCAAAAAGTTAAATCAGGTTCCCTAAGCTCTGCTTAAGAAAGTAGGAAAGTGTTACAATATGCATGTGAATATTTCAAATTCACATGGTTAACATTAAAAAAAAAATACTGCAGCCTAAGGGATTGATTCATTTAGCTGTTAAATTTACTTAAATGAGCCAGGTGCCATGGGCTCATGCCTGTAAACCCAGCACTTTGGGAGGCTGAGAGGGGCAGACTGCTTGAGCCCAGGAGTTCAAGACCAGCCTTGGCAACATGGCAAAACCCTGTCTCTACCA
Source organism: Pan paniscus (assembly GCF_029289425.2). Taxonomy (NCBI): domain Eukaryota; kingdom Metazoa; phylum Chordata; class Mammalia; order Primates; family Hominidae; genus Pan; species Pan paniscus. The sequence continues at coordinate 25,065,869 of NC_085926.1, read as the reverse complement.
AAAAAAAAAAAAAAAAAAACAGTAGCTAGGCACAGTGGTACATGCCTGTAATCCCAGCTACTCGGGAGGCTGAGGCAGGAGGATCACCTGAATCTGAGGGGTCAAGGCTGCAGTGAGCTGCAATTGCACCACTGCACTCCAGCCTGGGTGACAGTGAGACTCTGTCTCAAAAAAAAATGAAAGAATTTTACTTGTATGAAACAGCAAAATTCTAAAATTGTGATACATTACCATGCATTTCTCCGAGAAACCACCCTTTGAAACACCACAACTGTAAGTTCTGTCGCAAACTCAGATGACATTTAGGCTTGATACAATACAGAGTATCAGGAACAGCCTTCATTTTTTAATGCACTCCCATTTTATGGGAAACAAACAACCTCTTCAGCTGATGTGAATTACAAGTGCCCATTCTCACAAGTTGTTGCCTAGGCTCACAGTCCTTGCTGTCTTTCCACTCTTGTCATTCTGGGGTAGCTACTGCGGTCTACATGATCTGAATTGCTTTCCTGCTGGGATTAGTAACAGCCACACTACCAAATTGTACTGTGCAATGGGCCTGGAGGTTGCATTTAGATTACATTTCATTTCTATACTTGGGAAATACATGCCTTAATTTTCCTCTGATGTTAAAACTGATAAGGCATAGAAAAGAAGATATATGTTCATGATAGTGAGTTTATAAAGTGGTTATGATTTTCTTTATAATAGCAATGCTTATACCATCAAATGTGCATTTGTGATTTAGACTGGCCAGGCTATGGAAAAAAGAGACTGGCAAGTAAAAACATTGGGAATGGGAAACAATCCCAACTACAAGGTAGATAAAAGAAGCTGCTTCCCCTGACACAGCAAGGAAATGTCAAGAGAGTGCAAATTTGGTAATCATATTCTTCCAATTCCTCCCTCCAAATGCACTGACACCTATAAACAGCTGAATCCATTATTCACAAGATAAAGGCCAAGGAAAGAACTAAGGCTATTATATCAGAAGCAGTGCAGTCGTACTTGGCAAAACATATGACTGATGCCCTTTATGGCACCACAAATCTTTTTTTTTTTTTTTTTTTGCACATGTATACACTAAACAGCTGTCACTTCTTTTTATACCTGTTATGAATTTTTTAAAGTGCTATGAAAGCACTTGTTTTACTATCTTTTTACTATCTTTCTCCCCTGCCCTTTTTACAGTAGGTCTCAGAGAAGCCTGAATGCACATCCTAAAGCTCATTAGGTAGGGGAGGAATAAAGTCCAGTGGTGTGTAGATGCTCTGTGGGGATTCAGGATATTTGTATGTGGTATAAACTGAGGGGAGCAAAAATAAAAACTGTCTCACACTAAAAATAATGTAATTATGAAAATATTTTACCTTTAGCATAAAAATGTTTGAATTAGTGATTTTTCTAAATCAAGAATTTTTAAAATATTTTATGCTTTTTATTAAACTATTAATTCTTATAGAAAAGTACACAAACTGTACGTGTACAGCTCAATGAATTTTCACAAGCACTCATGACCCTCATTCAGATTTAGAAATAGAACATGACGAAGAAACAGGAGGCTCCCCTTGCAGGCATTACCTCCACTCCCCCAACTTCTAGCACTGGAGATTAGTTTTGCATATGTGTATATCTACACTGGTATCAAACAGTATGTACTATTAAACATGTGGGATTCATTCATATTGTGGCATGTAGTTACACATTGTTCATTCTCACTGATGTTTGATGTTCCACTGTTGTGGGTATATCCTAATTTATCATGTCTAACATTGATGGGCCTTTGGATATTTTCCAGTTTGGGATATTAACAATAGTATCACTGTGAGATTTCTTCTTTTCTCTTTTGTGATGGAGTCTCGTTGTGTCACCCAAGCTGGAGTGCAGTGGCACAATCTCAGCTCACTCCAATCTCCACCTCCTAGGCTTAAGCAATCCTCCTACCATAGCCTCCCGAGTAGCTGGGACTATAGATGTGCACTGCTATGCCAAGCTAAATTTTTATATTTTCAGTAGAGATGGGTTTTCCCCCATGTTGCCCAGGCTTGTCTCAAACTCCTGGGCTCAAGCAATCTGCACCGCTCTCCCTCCACCCCCATCCCCGGCCTTCCAAAGTGCCTATTTGTACCTAGGAATGGAATAAATGGGTGATAAGATGAGTGCATGTTCAGTAGATAGTGAGAGATTTCCAAAGTGGTTTTACCAAGTTATATTCCCATCAACAATGTATGGGTGTTCTGGTTGCACCACAGCCTTGTGAAAACTTGGCATTGTCTGTCTTTTTCAATTTAGCCATTCAGGCAGGTGTACGGTATAATCACATTGTGGTTTTAATTTGCATTTCCGTGCTGACTGATGATATTGAACAGAGTGACACTTTTTGATATATTTTCAAATAAATATATATTTTACAGACTCCTGAGACAGTAAAGGATTTCAAAGATGACCCAGTCCAAAGGTAGAAACTGTACGGCATATCTGTCTGATGTGAGTGTCCACACTTTCACAATATGCGGCTAATTGGGCACCTAATCTGGATTCAGCTTCAGAATCCTTCCCAACACAATAATCACACAATCTCTTCCAAGCAATCAGAATAAACTCACAAGAAGAATTTTATTGACCAGAAGGAGATTATCAAAAGCAGAGACACAGAAAGCATGAAAAAGGCTGACAGACAACCCTAAGATCTGCCATCAAAATGGAGGAAAATAAGATGCCCATTCATAATACTGTTTAAAGTGGATATGATGTACTTTATAGTAGCAACATTCAATTCATGGAACTGAGTGACACCGGGCAAGTTATTTCATCTCTAGAAAATTAGCTGTGAGGATTAGCTGAGAAAAGATCTATATTGTTTCCAGCTCTATTCTCCTCCTCCTTGCTCAAACATGGCCTTCTGTTGTCGCCTGGGGGCAAACCTTTCATGATTTCTAATCCATCTGTTCTTGAATTAGTACGCTTTTAAAATCATCCTGAAGATGGCAGGAGTTCAGGCAGTGAATGAGTCATCAAAGGAATAAGATTTTTCCTCCATTTTTGTCTAAAGCAAGGCAGTTACATTTGGGTCAAATAAGTCATCTTTAACCATGAAAGAGGAGGAAGGGGAATGGGGTTCAATAATGGAATTGTGAGAAGAAGCCAGTTCATTTCTTCTGTCACTTACAACGGTGCATATCACCTGTGAAATGTTTTAAGAAGTACTCATTTACTCACTGAGTCCTTAGCAGAACTCCTCAAATTGTTTCATGACCAACAATAAAGTCAACCATTGGCCAATGGTAAAATGCTTCTCCCACCCAAAGAAAGCAATGCAGAACAGAGGGGAACGAAGCTCATGATCTTGGCAACTCCTTTTAGCCACTTCTGCATGGATCCAAGCTTCCTCATCTTACACTCCCTCAACAAGTTCTACCTCTGCACTATATACCAATCCTAGAGGAGTCCTCTTCTCTAGTCTAGCAGTTCTAGTGCAGTGGCGCACTCTCGGCTCACTGCAACCTCTGCCTCCTGGGTTCAATTGATTCTCCTGCTCATCTACCCAAGTAGCTGGGATTACAGGCATGCACCACCACCACCAGCTGATTTTGTATTTTTAGTAAAGATAGGGTTTTACCATGTTGGCCAGGCTGGCCTCAAACTCCCGACCTCAGGTGATACACCTGCCTCAGACTCCCAAAGTGCTGGGATTACAGGCGTGAGCCACAGCACCCAGCATGAAGCAGTTCTTTATACAAATTCACGGCATCTTAACTGAAATTCAGAAATTGAGAAAGCTCTGAATACCAAAATGTCTCTTTCATAACTCATTTAGAGGCAAGACTTTAGCTGATCTGAATATAAATATATAAACTCAAAAATATAGAAATTCAAAAATATATATATTCAAATATATATATTTTGAACATGTGTATTTTATATATTTATTTTTATTTTTTTTGAGACAGAGTCTTACTCTGTTGTCCAGGCTGGAGTGCAATGGCACGATCTTGGCTCACTGCAGTCTCTGCCTCCCGGGTTCAAGTGATTCTTCTGCCTCAGCCCCCCAAGTAGTTGGGATTACAAGCATTGCCACCATGCCTGACTAATTTTTGTATTTTTAGTAGAGACAGGGTTGCACCATGTTGGCCTGGCTGGTCTTGAACTCCTGACCTCAGGTGATCAACCTGCCTCGGCCTCCCAAAGTGCTAGGATTACAGGTGTGAGCCACAGTGCCCAGCCAATCTGAACATATTTCATGGCAAGAACCTTTCCTGAACTGATGTGGGGATATCTGCCATCTTAGACTATTTTGTGGGGACATTTGCGCATTTTGCGGCAGAAATGCTAACGTGCATGCTTAGGGAGCTCTGGCCCAGACTAGCCTGGGAGTGGTACCTAATTTATGGCACCTGTACATATCTTTCAAAATCTGAAAAATTTTAAATTTGTTCATAAATCTGGATCCAAAAATGTTGGTTTAAGGACTGGAGACCTGTACCATGCTTACAACAGACATCATTCTCAAACTTCATGTCCTCCGAGTGTTCACCCTTTACTCTGAATTATTTTAAAGAGTTACAAATCAAAACAAAGAGACACAAGTTTTTGCTTAAATAGAGCAGCCAAGATAGAAAAATGTTAAAGTACCCAGGGTGGAAGAGGATATGGGGAAGCAGGGATCCTCATACACTCTTGGTAGGAATGTATGTTGGTACTCAAAGAAAATTACAAATAGCCTTTCAAAAAGTAAACACATTTTGATCCAGCAATCCCACTGCAAAGCATCTATGGAAAGAATCAAGAAAGTGTGGCAAGGATAGGGCATACTGAATATAATTAAAAAAAACATAAAGATTTAGCAATAAAAGGACAGTTAAATGTTGATATAACTACACAAAATAATACAGTGTTGCCTTTAAAATAACAAAAATGATATAGATCTGTACATAATGATATGGAAAAGTTTCTAAGATAAAACAAAGTGAAACAATTTTCAAAACAGTAATCTATAACAAAATATGTATATAATATATATAACTTTGAAGGATATATTCTAGATAATACAATTTTCTCATTACACGTTTTTACAAAAACTCATAGGTGCTTATGTTGAGCATGGGAACAAGAGAAGGAGGCTTTCACTTTTTGATGTACATGTTTATTACTTTTTTTCTTTTCCACGTGCATGTTTTGCTCTTCTTATTGGTTTCCAGTAAGTTTGTGGAATTCTCACAGGCTCAGGTATAGTATAGGTCATCAAGCATCTTTTCTGAGACTAGAAGTGCCATAAGATGAACCCTCTAGCAACCAAAAATCCTCATCATTTTCTGGTTAATATTGGCTTCTGCTGACTCTTAAGACAGACCCGAGACCTGTCAGTAACAAAAATCTCTTTAAATGATATTATGGAATTCCAGAGGTGATGTTCCACCAAATAAATCCAATAATCACCTCCAACTACCCATTAAATGTTACCTGTGCAAGGTAAATTAACTCTATTTTAGCCTTCCTAATCCATGATTTCAATTGCATGATTTGTGCCTCAGCTCCGAGTGTAGGGCTAAGAGCCAACAGGAGTCTAAGATTAATGAATGGACTTGAATGTCAACCTTAGTGTAATGATCCAAGTTCCTCTATTTCCCATTTCCCTATCTCACCAAACATGTGAGAGATGGCTTAAATCTTGGTATATAACCCTGTGTGTTGTCCCTTTTGACACTTGACCGAGTGGCTATGGGAATCTCCTAGTATAAATGGAACAGTAACACAGGATGAAAATTTCTGTGGAGCCTTCCCACTTGCCTAGTGTTACAATTAGATAAGACAATAAAAATAGCAGAGTTATCTCTCATTATCAGATCACAAACACTATGTTTAATACTACCCCTTCAGATCAGTAGAAACATAAAATAAATGAACCTATGTGCTTAGTTAAACTACTGAAAGATACATGTATTCTTAGGAACCAGGTCTCTGGCTATACTTCAGGCTTTATGATTCTGAGCTTAAAGTCTTCTCTGCTTTTCCTAAGCCATTCACCTTCAAATACACATTTTTAAATGTAAGCACACCCTAGCCTTCAAATAAATTCTATATCTAGAACACACTTCTTCCTGGTCTCTGCATGCTGGCTCCTTCTTGTTATTTAGATTACAGTTTAAATGGCACCTGGATTTGTTCCTCTGTCCAAGCACTGTAACATTTAAAATCTCTGTATATTACTTATCATTTATTTCCTTAACTTGCTATTGATTCAATTATTGCTGATTTATTTCACATCCCCCAGGATGTAAATATAAAAATGGATATGTTGTCTGTTTTGATTTTCACCACATTTAAAGTGATAATCACTTTGCCACTTTGGAGGGATATGACAATCAATCCAGGGATGAATGAATGAGCACTTTGTTACCTCTCATCCCCTAAAAGCGTAGCCAGGTGTTTTTGTGGTAAAAAGGCAAAGCAGATATTGCTTTTGTTTAGTAGAAAACGGGCCAAGTGAAACCAGGAAATGATATTTTAAAGTAAATTAAGATCGTAGGCCAAGGAGCCAAGGTAGTCCATAAGGAAAAGCATTTACGAACAGTCACTAATGTCTTCCCATGGCTTTCCTGCGTATCCCAGTCAGGGGACTGCACACACAAATGAAGGAAAGCAGGATGGAGGTAAGCCAAGCTCTGTAAAAGTACTTCTGGGATGCACCACGTTCAGGTCTATGATTGCCGAGACTCGGAAAACCGAAAAAGGACAGCAAAGGACAAAGGGAAGGACTCCAGTGACCTTCCATGGACAGACTGACATCAAGAAAACCTTTACACAAATGTTTGGGCATCTTCTACTACATAATGAAATTTTTTTTTTTTTTTTAAATCCTGAAAATACTCATGAGAAAGGTAGAGGAAAATTGACAGTAATGGAACAATGTTAATAGTATAATAATATCTAAGAAGATATAATTTGATTCAATGATACATATGCATCTTAATCTTGGTATTTTTCAGATGAACTTTTTCCCCCGGTAAGTTGTTCTTTTCTAAGACATTATAAATGAAATGCTTCACTCAGAACATTCACATTCTGTTACATTAATATTTTTCCTTTGAAAGCTTATCTTGACAATCTAGCCCTTCCCTTTCCGAAGGTTGCAAAAAGTCCTATAAATGTCCTCAATAAGTCTGTGTCTCCTCTGAAACAAGGATGGACAGTTAACATCGGACTTTTGTCAGGAAGGCAGAAAAGGTAAGAAGGGGGCCAATTTTCCTCAGGGATGTCAGACAAATGAACTGCTGTATTTAAAGCCAAGGGCTTTGGGAGTGCCTACCTGTTCTGTTACCATCTTCCCTTTTATGCTCACCACCTCAGTCATAACTACTTAATCATTTACCTCTCACAGACTCCCTCTTGCACACATTCTCTGTGCTAGGTACACAGCCAAGCACTGAGGTTGCAGCAAGGAATGGACCCAAGCCCCAGCTTTCACAGGGTTGATACTACAGCCACTCAAAATAGGGATGTCATGAGGCTGCAGCATCTTAAATATCTTAGAGGAAAACATTCTTTAAAATTTCTTTAACAACAAGCCTAATAAAATGAAGAACATTTTGCAGGGGTAAGGGGCTGATGTTGAGGAGGAAGATAATATGTTAGGCATTAACATTGGATTTGCTCAGAACAATTATTAATAACAAACACATGCTAATATTTAGGATCGGGTCAGTAAACTACTTCTGTAAAGGACCAGATTATAAATATTTAAGGCTGTGTGGGCCAGACAATCTCTGTTCAACTACTCAACTTTTCCACTGTAGTGCAAAATCAGCCATAGACAATGTATAAATGATCATAGCTGTGTCCAATAAAACCTTATTCACAAAAACAAGTGGCAGACTGGACTTGACCCACCAGCCGTAGTTTGTCAATCCTGATCTAGGTTCATCTTTTCCCAGCAATCCTTTACAATGAAGAAGCTAAGCCTTATATAGGTGGACTTCTTTACCCAATATTACACAGGTAGGAATTGCTCTCACTCTGCACCACTGACTTCATCTTCTTAGAGAATAAAGCCAAACATTAGAAAAATAAGCATGAATAATACAGCATGATAGAGATCTCAAACTTCTAAGTTATGTGCTACAATTTGGGTAACTAGCTATGATTAAGGGATGCTGACCAGTGAGAGCCAAGTGGTTATGAAAATCTTTCTGGAAGGTAGGCTGAAAGAATTCCTGTCCTAGAATATCAACTCTCCTTTCCACTGCCTGCCTTTGCCTGCCTGTAAATACCAACTTTTCACCCTTCAGGCCTCCCCTCCAGCTTCACCTCCTGTGGGAAGCCTCCCCACATTTCCCAGTCCCCTTGTACAGTGCTCCCCTTGCTCTTGGTGAAAACTCACAGCTGTGTGTGTATATTTTTCTGCATGTACATTATATTTCAGTAAAAAGTAAAACAAAAATTGACAGTATTTATTCACATGGTACTGTGGACTGGTCATTTTCATGTCTGAATCTCCAAAGGACTTTAAACAAGTTAAAGGTAGGGACCATGGTTTTCTCTTTGAATCTTGAGTCTAACCCAATACAATATTGACATGCAGTACATGCTCAGAATTCAAGTTAAAGTAGGGGTAAGATTAGGATGAGCACAAAGCATACCTCCAAAAAATACACTCCCGAAGGAGAACCACCTGTGACCTGAGACACAGATATGAAACTAAGGCTAATGAGGAGGTGAGGGCAGTGAGGAGGTGAACTGGAGTTTGGACCTGGTCTGGGACATGCCCAGGAATTTATTGTCACACTATTGGTGGCACTGCTCTCCATTAGGTAAGAATTAGAAAGCTTTTGTTTTTAGAGATGATGTCTCACTAGGCTGGGATATGCCTAGGCTGGAGTATGGTGGCTCTTCCTAGGCACAGTCCAGAACTCCTGGGCTCAAGCGAGCCTCCCTCCTCAAGCCTGAGTAGCTGGGCCTATAGGCATGCACCACTGCACCTGGCTTTTGGAAAGTATTTCTGATTGCAGATATTTTCATATAGAATGTTAGTGAAATCAATTTCCTTCCCCTCTCATGATGAAATTATATTACTACTTTATAAAAACATTCAAGTAACCCCCTCAATGTTTTCATGTTACTTTCTTTTTTAGTACCTGCAAATTTGCTTTGAGTAGATTTCTATTTTAAACCATGCTGCTTCTCTTTTAGTTTCCCTGCATTAAATTGTTGTGTACAGTCATCAAATAGTGTTTGGTTCACCTCCAAGAAGCGGTCCAGTGCACCGCAAATCAAGTCATGCGTGTATTGTTTAGTTTCAGTGGTTCTTTCATTCATGGCACAAAGTATGGCAACATGAAGGGTAGAATTGTTACTGTCTCTGATTGTTTGCTAGTCTTCTGTCTTTCAAGTCACTTGCACCCATTTAGCTAAATTGCTGCAAAAGAACTAAAAGGAATAACCTATAAAGCAAGATTTCTGAGGTGGTGAAGATACCTCTTTTATTCTTGGCTATCAGAAAAAAAGGTTTGTACCTTCTTATGCAAAACCCCACAGGCTGGAGAAGATTTGATCAGAGAGGTTTCAGGTAACTGGAAAGGAAACAGCACTTTATATCCCATATCACTTCTTAGTCAATGAAGTAGTTGCTAGCCACTTTCTTATTGTGGCACCTATTCCTTTGACAATGTCATGTCTATGAATAGATTAGTCTTCCCAGGAGCCTCAACTGACAGATGATGAATATGCAGGGTCCACCCCCAGATTAATCATCTTGAGATACTAGGAGGTGAAACACACCCACTCAGCCCAGGTAAAAGTGGCTAAGCTGCCCTCTTCTCCACCCTCTCTTGCCTTTCTTCCTCAGCGTTTTGATTGCATTTTTAACTATATGTTCCTCACTACCTGAGGGAAACAGAAAACGTCAAATGATGTCAGAGTCAAAAAAGTCAGTTATTGGATACAAAATGATACAACTAAAAATAGATAACTTACTAAATTACAGGGGGATATTTTGTGTATAAGGCATCTTAGAATTGGTGACTAATGACTACTTCAAATAACTGGATTTTTGGAATCTGTACAATAAATTTAGATACAACTTCCCCTCTCTCCACAATTTCTCCAATGGTATCTGGTCTTACATAAATGCTTATCTTCCTTCTCTCCCCTCTTGAGGCACCATACAAGTTCTCAGTTTAATTATATTCCATTAACTCCTCCCCTAATTCAACATCCTGGAATCTTAATTCTTTCACAAACTATTGTCACAAGGACCAACAAAACCTAACCCAAGTAGCTACTGAGTGAAGTCCAGTGGGAGACACTTGAAAAATATGACAAAAACCAGCCACGTTGAGCAAACATGCAACAAAGGGCATTAGGGAAATTGGTTAATATACTGAGTTACTTAAAATTATAATGTTGAAAAAAATAATTGTGGCAGCAGGGAAATGATGCCAATTAAGTAGTCCAGTAATGGGAAAGAGGCAGGAGAGAAGTCACTTTGCCGTTCATAATTCAGCCCCTTCACTTCCCAGGCAGTGGAGCCTGCTTTCTGCCACAGTGCTGAACAGTTTGGAAGATGTAGATTTAAAATGCATTGAGATTTTCAGGAGAAAACAAAAGGTGGCAGTTAAGAAGACATCACCATTAACTTCAAAGATCAGGAAGGAAGAACGGCAAATGACTAAAGTGAAATCAGATGACAATACTTATTGCTATCATTCTTCTCCAGAGGCCCATTTTTCCTTTTGCTTTTTTTCTTTTGATGGTGCAATACTCTGGCCACCCCCAGAAAGATTCCAAAATCCTCCCTCAGCTTTTTATTCTTGCTGTTCGCAACCTACACCACCAGGAAATCCATCTTTCAATACAAATCTGAATGCCTTGTACTGTCATTTGGGTTTAAATATATTTCTCCACAGCTCTGGCCTCAATATAAATAGCAGACAGCTGGTCACCATGTTCCACATCATAAACCTGTTGGGAGGATGTATGGCCAAGGGGGTTGGCTTGCATCGGAATCACTTGGAAAGCTTGTTAAAAACACAGATTGCTGGGCTTCACCCTCCAGAGTATCTGTTTCATAGGTCTAGTGTGGAACCCAAGAATTTGCATTTATAAGAAGTTCCCAGATGGTGCTGATGTTGCTGGCCCAGGGATCATACTTTGAAAACCACTACTGTAAACCAATCCCAAACCTATTCTCTTGAAAGAGATGGCAGTGGTTCCCAAATTCTGCTGCATCAGTATCACCTGAAGAGCTTTTAACATTCCAATTCATTCTACACCAAGTAAATCAGAATGTCTAGAAGTAGATGCCAGGCATCTGTAATTTTTAAAGCTGTCCTGGTGATGGCAATATACAGCTAAGTTTGGGAGCCACTCAATCTTGAGATTAAGTCTTGAGCCAAAGGGAAAAAAATCACTGGACCAGAGGCCAGAAGGAGGAAAAGCAGCTCTACTTAACTGTGACCTTGAGAGAATTCCTGTATTTCTTCAGTCTTTTTTCTCATTGGTCAAATGAGGTAACTATTTGTTTACCTTTTTCTCAAGCATCTGTAGGAAGAAAAATACATCAAACGAAAGTGAAATGGTTTTGAAAATTAGGAAGCTGACTAAAGATGTAAGACATCAGGAGAGTCCTTCCCAGGGTGAAAGGCCAGAGCTTTGGCACAAGACAACCTACATCAGAACTCTGATTCTGAGTAGTCCTGTGACCTGAGCAAGTTATTTAACTACTGTGTTGCAGTTTCCTTTTTTTTTTTTTTTTTGAGATGGGGTCTCACTCTGTCTCCCAGGCTGGAGTGCAATGGCATGATCTTGATTCACTGCACCCTCTGCCTCCTGGGCTCAAGCCATCCTCTCCCTAAGCCTCCTGAATAGCTGGGACCACAGGCGCACACCATCACACCTGGCTAATTTTTTGTATTTTTGGTAGAGACAAGGTTTTGCCAAGTTGCCCAAGCTGTTCTCAAGCTCCTAAACTCAAGTGATCCACCCACCTTGGCCTCCCAAAGTGCTGAGATTACAGGTGTGAGCTACTGCTCCTGGTCAATGTCCTCTTTTTGTAAGATGAGAATGATATTACCTTCTTCATGGGGTTCCTCCAGAGAATTTTTGCTATTTGCCCAGGACATAGTAGGTGCTCAATAAATGACTATTAGGCATATTTGATAGGGGTATAGCTACATATGCCATCACCCAATGATATGGAGAAGGCATCTCTTAGGAAGAATTTCAGACAGACTTTAGTGTTATTAACAGTGGATAAGCTGGAAAACAGCATTGAATAGACCTTCTATATGCAAGTAACAGACAACTGTAAACATGTGAAGATTCAACTCAGTTTAAGTAACTCAATGGCTAGTTCTTAAGGCAGCAGAATCCTTAGAATTGCTGGGTTCTGTCATCATTTTCTCTGGGTCTGGACAATACCTACTTACAAGCTAGTTTGCTCCTCAGGCACTTTGTTCTGGGTTGTTAGTCTGAACTTGGGAGTACACACAGATCTTGTATTTGGTATTTTGTTTTGTGTGTATATGTGTTTTATTATGACTCAAATCAGTCTCCCTGAAAATTTGGAGGCTAGCATTTTTCAAGGATAGTTTGAGCAAAGACAAAGGGGTGGCTAGGCAATGGGTGCTTGTTGCCAATTGGTTGGGTGTGCAATCATAGGGGTGTGGGAAATCGTCCTCATGTGAGCTTAGTCACTTCTGGCTGGGCCACAGGAGTGGTCCGCAGTCCAGGTAGAGCTATGGTCATCATCAGACATGCAAAAAAAAAAAACCCATAAAGACATCTTGAAAGGCCAATCTTAGATTCTACAACAAGGATATTATCTGCAGGAGTAACTGAGGAAGTTGCAAACCTGTGACCTCCAGAATAATGGCAGGTAATTGTTTATGTCTACATGTAAGCAGAATTCAGGCTCATCTCATCTTCCTAGCCTGGTGGTCTCTCATTAGCTTTAAAAATGTGCTGTAGTTTGGGGGAAGGGCTATTATTATGTAAATTATACATTAAATGTCTCCCAAAGTTAGTTTAGCCCAAGCCTAGGAATAATTAAGGGCATTTTGGAGGCTAAAGGCAAGATGGGGACTGGTCAGATCAGATCTTTTCACTGCCATAATTTTCTCACTGTTATAGTTTTTGCAAAGGTAGTTTCATTCTGAGAAATACTACTGCCTAATTTTCACCAACAAAAATTAAAAGAACAACAATATTCTGTCCCAATCCAGCTACTTGTATAAAAGGAGAAGTATCAGACAGCTTTATATAACGCTGGATCACTGAACAAAAAATAAAACAACCAAAACCTAATTATCCAGTTGAGATGGTAGCAAAACTCATGAGCAACGTGTCCACTGCGAGCAAGAGATTTTTAATATCCCACCTGTATCAGAGCATGAGATGACCATGAGATGAGACTAATCCATAGTCAGTATCATTGTAAGCAACACCTGTGCTCTAAGTAGGGATGGAATGGCATTTAGTGGAAAGGCAACTGGAATATCATAATTTAAATTCCCCTTTTTCACTATACCTCTGTAATGCTATAAGAAATGTCTCAGTTTCTCTTAGCTATAGAATAAGTCATCTCTCTCTACCTCCTAAATGAACATGAGAGACTGAATAAGGGCACAAGGAAAAATGACCAGTGCATCATTCTCCCTTACACATGAAACTCATGTTCAGGTGACATTATCTGGGAATCCATTCAGTGGAAAAATGTCTCCATAACCAGTAACAATTACATGGCAAGACAACATACTTCTCTCAGAGGCGTCTTATCAAAGAGAAGGCATTCGCAAAATTTCTGTACGATTAAAAAAACCTCCCACATTCTTTTCTGGAAAAAAAGGAGCGAACATGTCATTTGAATCAAAGATTACAAATTCCAGGTGGCAGCCTGTTTTTGGTGGTGTAGGGAGAGGGCTGGAGTTAACAGTTATTGTATACCTTACAGGCACACCATGAAAGGTAGTATTAGGAACAATAGTAAAAGTAAGAGAGACAACTAGATTATGCTTCAATTTCCTCTAAAATCTTGAGGAATCCCTACTTACAAATTAGCAGAATAGAGACACTTTATATGGAAAGAGGTTTTTTTGTTTTGTTTTGTTTTAAGATCTTGGGCAAACAAATGAACAAACAAAAAGTTCTAAATGAAACTAAGAGAAAAAGGCATTTTGAGTATTTGCTTTGCCATTCTGTTCTCAAAAGAGCTCAAACATCACAATAGTTTGCAACCTTTTCGGTTGGATACTTTTTTCCATCACTTAACAGATGGGAAAGATTTTGTGAACTTATCTGAGCAATAGACAAGACCGCCTCCTCTCTCTTAAGTGCCTTGTCAGCAGATTTCTGGAGCCTGGCTTTAAAAGCACTTGTTTCTGCTTTTCCCCAATCTAGGAAAGATGCCTCTTAAGCTATAGTGAGGCAGAGCATAGCCATTCAATTATCCAAATACTCCAAGTCCATAAAAGAACATTGTGCTGCAATTGGTTTCTTAATTTGAGTGAAACAGCACACCCCGACACCATCCCTCAGATTCTGAAAATAAATCTCCACACACATCTTCCGATTCAACCAAGTTGCAGGATGCATTTTTATCAATTTTGAGATAACTTGCAGAATATGCAGACCAAACCAATATGATCACAGCACCACAGAGGGAAACATAAACCCCAAATTAAACCTTTTTACATAAATACGGATGGTAGCAACAATAGATATTTTTTGTCTTTTTTTATACAGATGTTCAGATTTCATTTTCCAGAATGCTTTTAAATGTATCCAACTGTTTTAATGTGACAAATGCCTTTTAGTGCCCACTCCACAAATATTCCAGTCATACTTAGCTGCATGCATTTATGTATATGAGCACTTGGAGAGTAAGTGGGGAAAAATACCCTAAACAAACCGAAACCTAATTGAGAAGTCTATAAAATTTATATCTACCCCATGTGAAACAGATGGTGGATTCCGTAGAAGGCATAAAGCAACGAGCTGTCCAGTGTAAAGTTTAGTTCAGAAGCCGCTATTTCCTAGGAAAGGTAAATCACAGCTTCTCTGCACTTTTCCTGTTTGCCAAAGACTCACCTGAGCTCGGAAAGAGGTCAGTAGCTTGAGAATTCATTTTCCTAAAGAAATCATAAAATCCCACTGACAGGCTGGGTTCAGCTTCCAACCTTTGTCATAAAGAGATGTGTATCTTCGAACCTCAGAAAGCATCCAGACAGCACAGTGCACATTCAATTCTCTGTACATCTTGCAAAAAAATACCTCTCACTCACTTG
Source organism: Pan paniscus (assembly GCF_029289425.2). Classification (NCBI taxonomy): domain Eukaryota; kingdom Metazoa; phylum Chordata; class Mammalia; order Primates; family Hominidae; genus Pan; species Pan paniscus. The sequence continues at coordinate 25,050,591 of NC_085926.1, read as the reverse complement.
TACAGATCTCTTTATTGCAGTTGACGTGGGCTTGCCCAGGGGACTGACTTGTTGTTCTATAAAGATCCTTAAATAGGCACTACTGATGAAACATTTAATCCAAGCCCCAGGATCAAATGGCTGCTACTGCCAGGGACAGTGATAGAAAAATCCATTCCCCAATTAAATAACTGCATGCAAAGCTATAACTGTTCATTATGTCCTTTAACCTAGTTCAGCTTTTCTGGAACACAGCCAATAGGCTTCATATTTTATTTTAATAATATACATGTAGCAGTTTTGAAATCACGGATCATCTTAAACATTTCTTGAAGGAAACCATCTCTTTTCCCCACATGAAAAATGGAGTGTGAGTTTGAACAAGAGACGGTTGTTGTGATACACCATACAGCAATTATTCATTCTAAGTGTATATTGGCTGTTTCTGAAATTCTTCCCTGCTTATGGTTTAAAAGTTAGACTTTGTTTGAGGGAGAGCATTTTTGTCTCCTTAGTACCATGAATATTTTTGTCTGATCTGAACTGTTTATATAGGAAGTGAGAAGAGATTCATTGTCTATATTAAGGGCTGTATCCCAAAGGACTAATGAAAAATTTTGTTCCCCAAGGCTACAACATCTACATTATATGACAGCATCAGACAACAGGAATGTGTTCAATGGAAAGTGTTCAGAATGATATTTGTTCTTAGGTTTAAACATCTTCAGAGCACAGGAGATGGTGACAAAAGTGACAGTGTTTTGGTTTTTAAAGTTTGGAAGTTATATATTGAACACAGGCAGTGAAATATTTCTTAAGATTAAAATATTTGTGCAAAACAAGTTAACATTGTTTTTGAAATGCAAAGCTGTTAGAAAAAAGAACGAACACCAGAAGCATAGAGAGGCTTAAGAATACACAATATTAAAATGTTTCCTCAAGTACTTATTTTTCCCAAGAACTTAAAAAAGAAGTATGCATGGTTCTCAGAGGGTTTATTTTGAATGAAGTTCTTTTTGATGATATGCAAAGGTGCCAAGAGGTAAGCTAGCTCCCTCAGAGCTTGTCTCTCACCTCCTTCAAGGAAACGGATTTTTAATTCTTCAGAGTTGACCTATGTCTGTGTTATTCTGTGCTTTCATTCAGATTAACTATAGATTTTAATTCCTGCTTTCTGTCATTTGGTTAATGTATATCTTTCTGATAAGTTACACCAGTAGACCTGGATAGAAGTCACATCCTACATCAGGTCAATGTGAAGGGATTGCTCTCCAAGGCCCATTGATTTTTGTGCCATTCACTGGGGACTTTGACGGCTAATATACTAACATCTGGGAACTGTCTTTCTCTTAATTTCAAAGGATTCAGATTTAACTAGGAATAGAATCTATGAAAAGCACTATTTCCATCTTGACTCTAGTATCATTCATATGGAAACTATTTATCAGTTCAAACTCCTTTAAATAAGAGGAAATGAATTGTAAATATTCTTGGCTTCTCTTTCAAGGAGAGGCTTGCTATTGCTGAACCTCACTGAGATAAAACAACCCAAAATAAAACAAATAACTTTAAAAGTCTCTATCAATAGGCGCATGAAAAAATGAATTACAACATTTTGCTTCAGACCACTTTAAGTGCTTTTTCAATGGTAAGAACAGTTAATTTACTAAATACAGTGAACTGATATCAAACCGTATTTCAACATACTCTTTTCATAATTTGGGATTTTTTTGGGATGATTGAGTCCTGATCAATGCTTTCAACTCTCTTTGGTTTTATTTGTACTTCCTTTATTTATCCCTGCTGGAAAAACACTCTCAATCACTAAAATACTTTGTGTAAATAATAAATATAAAATTTTCTGTATACTCCAATGTACTCTAATTTTGTATTACTGTGCTATATTACTCTGGTCTTGGCATTATTTGAAAAACACATACTTTTTTTTCTGAGCATGCTACTGAAATACAATAAAGTATCTTCAGCTTGCAGGGTAATTTTTATGGAGGAAAACCAAAATAAACCAAAAATAAATTATAAAGTCTGTTCTTTACAATGAATTTGTTTAAAAAAAAATCGGCTCACTCTATTATTTCTAACCCTTGAGAAGAATCTCTAATTACTTTCAGAAACTTAGTATCAATCTCTGCACCCTAAAGAAATGTCAACTTAGAAAGTTTCACAGACTCTTACTCAATTAGTAAAACTTAAAGGGGGCAGGGTGGGGAGGGAACAAGGCATTAAATTCAGCAAATATTAGAATGACAGGTTCTGCAAGCTACATTGTGATAAAGCTGCCAAAAAAATCTGTATTTTCCTTCTTTTTTCATTATTAGAAAAAAGAGACTTGTGCCATTTAAATAAAGAGCTTACATCTGCTCCCCAGTCAGCAACTTAGCAACTTGTCAGAGACTCTGGGAGCGGCTTTTCAATACTAATAACTTGAAATACTAATGTCAAATTTTGCTTTTGGAATAGCAAATATATCTGGTTCACCAAATAGCTTCACTTTTCTTCAGAAATGCCCCACAATGAATACATTAGCTTTAACATCTATTCTTTTGATAAGCCATCTTGAGGTGGTCTGACTTTTGTTTTCTTTACTTTCACAAACACACTCCTCACCATGATTAATGGCCTCCCATTGGGTATATGGAAAATTTCCCAGCCCGGTTCCCTTGAGAATGCTCCACTACATGGATTTCTAAGCAAAGCTAGATTAAAAGAGGAGGAGCAAGGGCTATAGTCCCCCTACCCCACAGCCATCAATTATATACAGTTATAAATCAAAGTTTTCAGCCTGAACAAAGACCAGCGTGGCAAGCAAACAAGGGCGTTCACGGCAAATTGTTTTGAGACCGAATAAAACTCTTGACAGACAACAATGGAGTTGGGAAAGCCACTGTCAATATCACTCTAAAGTTTAGCTGATTTATGAAGAATTAGACATGGTGTATCAAGTCGCTGGAGGATTGATTGAGAAAACAGCAAAGAGAAGTGTGAATAAGCTAATATGAAACCAAATGAAGCTCTTCCTTCATCACAAAAAGGTTTCACCAAATAATGTTTTGATCCATATGAATTTGACCCCTTGCCTTAGATCCCTACTGTGAAATTGCTTATCTCCCTCCACCCTGATTCCTACTTATTTTTGGTTTCTTTGCTAGCAAAACTGCTGTCCTTTACAACCTTCTTGTGAACCATGATTTCAGGCTCATAGCTTTCTTACTATTTTATTCCTATACTTAGGAGAATTTAATTTTCCTTGTTTCAGATACTGTTTACATGCCCCACATAAAAATCTATTTTAAAAAAAGAAACAGAAAAAATATTGACTTTTGGGAAAACAAATGGAAATACCATCACAGGGCAAAGCAAGCAGAAGGCATGAAGTTAAATAAATAATGCTATAGTTTTCTAGTGTTTCTTTTTATCCTTAAGATCTAACATTTGTCAAGCACTTTCTCTTTTACTGCCAAAAATTGTTCGTACCTGTAAAACATGTATGTACTTGGGTGAGAGAATGAATAACAATTCTAATAACAACAATCTCCATTACTATTATAACACTACTGAGCTTTTACTATGTGCCATGTATTCTTCAAAGTAATTTATGTGTATTATCTGATTTATTCTTCTGAACGAACCTATGAGGTATTTACTATTATCTTGCCCCATTTTATGGCAGAAGAGACAGATGCTTAAAAAGGCTAACTTGCCCAAGGTTACATGGCTAAAAGGCTATACAAGTAAGACATGATGGATTCTGGTTTTGAACCCAGGAATTATGGCTTCTTCCACCTACAATCTGAACCATTACACCTAACCTCACTTTTGGGGTAAAAAAATCAAATATATATACTTCAAAACCTGAGATTCTGTAAATCAAAAAATAAAATTCTAAGCTCCCAATCAATTGAATGGACTCCTCGTCTCAGCCAAGGGCATGCTAAAGTAAATCTGAAACACTAGCTCAGGCCATGAAAGGAATAGGTGGTCAGACAGGCCTCAATATACCTTCCTCCCTTTGGAATTCAGCCACAGCTGACCAGTATTAACATTGAAACACAATCCTTAAGACAAAACAGGCTCTTTGTAGCAATAAGATACCAATGAGATAGCAGGCCCTGAAAAAAATTGAATTATATTACCCCAAAATGCATTTCTTGGACATATTTTGAAATGGCCCTGCAAAGCTGTCTCTTGTTGGGAAAAATCAACATTCTGTAGAGAATCCCCTTCCCTTTCCAGATCTTTTTCCTTATCCAGGAGAGAATTAAGTAAGGAGTCTGGCACCTTTCTAAGTCTGATAAGAAACATCCACAATCTATTCTCTCTGAAGCAGGCTATGTGGAGGCTTTATCTGCATAATAAGAACCTTGTTCTCCACAGCCCCTTATCTTAACCCAGATACTCCCTTCTATCAACTCCAGGTCTTTAGATAAACTCTTTCAACCAACTGCCAATCAGAAAATCTTTGAATACACCTGTGACCTGGAAGTGCCCCTCCTTCCCCAACCCCCAACCCTGAGTTGTCCCACCTTTTCAGACCGAACCAATGTACATCTTACATGTATTGGTTGATGTCTTATGACTCCCTAAAACACATAAAACCAAGCTGTAACCCAACCACCTTGGACACATGTTCTCAGAATCTCCTGGGGCTGAGTCACCGGCCATGGTCACTCATATTTGGCTCAAAATAAATCTCTTTAAATATTTTACAGAGTTTGATTCTTTTCTTCAACAATTCAAACTCTTCATAAGGTAAAAAATTTTTCTGAGAAAAAATGTCCTGACTTCCCTCAATCACCTTCTTACGTTAGCAAATTGTAAGAATCAAATCAAATGACACAGTACACAAAGAAAGATGGGAAATCTTGTAAGATGTATTGAACATCTGAAGTTACTTTGCCCACTATTGCTTTCCTTAACAAAATTGTTCTTTCCTATGGATGGCCCATTGCATGTTCTTCTGGTGGGAACTGGATGAGGGATGGGCATATGATTCAGGGCTAATTAGAATTCACCATTCCTATAACCAGAATATGAGTGGATATGATATGGACCATTTCTGGGCCCAGGAAATTAATAGTTGAGTGAACCTCCATTATGTTATCTGTCACTAAGAGATCTGGATATAGTGAACCCATAGTGACCACATTAACTAATCAAGGATATAGAGAATGGCAAAGCCATAAGATGTAAGAAGCTTGAGTCCCTGCATTGTTATGTGGAGGAGAACTGCTTCCAACCTAGATCATCCATTTTAGGTTGTTACATAAACAAGAAGCAAGCTTCCTTCACATTCAAACATTACATATTTTGGTCTATTTGTTACAGCAGCTTAGCCTACCCTCATTCTTGCAATAATAGTGCAAAGGAATTTCAGCTACACTTTCAGTTTAGATTATTTCAATAGATTAGTCAAAATAAAGATCATGGAACTGGATTTGACACAAGTCTGAGCAATTATGGAGGGGCTGGGTCCCAAGATAAAAGGAAGATGATGAAGCCAAGTGTTTATTTCATCATTAGGGCAGGCATTGAACAAGACTAAAAAATCTGATTTACAAATATTGCAATATTTGTCTTCAGTTTTGTGTTCAGGAAAGAATAAAGGAAGATAAATGAATTGAACTGGATATGGTATAAAGAAAAACTGACAGGGGCCAGATGAGAGCCTAGAGTAAGAAAAACATGGGAAGGAAGAGAAAGGAGGGTAGGTAGAAATGTGAGAGAATGGTAAAACACCCCCAAACATGCTTCTTAATAGAATCTGGAAAATCTTTGAAGAATGAGTTATTCAGATTTTTCCCATTCCATGAAATGGCAAATAAAAGTATATCCACTATTTAAAAAGAACCCCTAAAACAAGTTGACTAACCTAAGAATGATTAGTTCATGCTTCAATGTAGGATGTGTTACCATTTTATGGCTTACATTTACATTGTTATGTTTGTTAAAGAAATTCTATTTTCATATTTTGAATAGTTGACACTATTGCTTGCCAAAGAATAAATCCCAACTGATAAAATAATTCAGTATTTTGAACTTCAGGTGGCACATCTATAGTTGTCTCCTCTTGGTATTCTGCTTTTGGAATGATGCATGTCTTATACTGTCTTCAAAATAATGGATCCTATTAATCTATAGCTTATCCAACTTAAAGAGCTGCAAGCTCTGCTTTGTAATTTCATATTTAAAGAATGGCACATAAATGACTTGTTTGTCATGCTCATTGCATAAAAATGTATTGTGAAGTCATGGCAAAACTGCTGATAATTAAGGGAATAAATCAGTTTATGGTAGGGTTTATTCAAGCTGGTAAATTCTCTTTTAAAATGTACTCAAAATAAATTGACTTTAAAATCTAATTTAAACATTATATTAAAATAAATATACATATTAAAAATAAAAATAAAATCCAAAGATCTGGAAACAAACATTAAAAAAAAACCCAAACAGATGGAATATAAAAAAGGAAAAATGCAATAGCAATAAGAGATAATATCGAAACATTATCCTTCATTTTCTGCTAAATCCCAAAAGAAAAACTCATACATCTCTTTTAAAATGGTGTTTCATAGAACCCTCTTCCAAATGCCAATAATTTTCTATTCATAAAATATCTGAGATGTTGCATAGAGAAGGATTAATGATGTGTAAAGAATCCAATACGTATTGATGATATCAACATATTTCCAGTGTAATCTGAACAGATGATTAAAAGTCAACAAAATAAAACTTTAAAACTATATTACAAATAGCAAAAAAAAAAGTTTTGTACACTTGTGTATATACTTCCATGGCAGAGTGACATATATAGAATTTAACCTTCATGGTTCTTCTAAAGAAATATAAATCTGGACAAAACACATACAGCAACTGTTTTAATCCTTGAGGAAAGGGAAACACATGAGAGAGTTGTTTCTGCTGGGGAAGGCATTCCAAACTGTGGCACAGAGAAGAGGAACTCAAACAGGAAGCAGCAGATTCCCTGAGAAGAGGAGGAGTAAACTGGAACACGGAACTGCTGAGTTAGATAGAATGTGAAGAACAGGGTACCAAATAGGGAAGAAGTCCCATTGGACTCAGTTTAGGGGTCCTACTGAGTCACTAGCCAAATACTGAGATACATATCCAGAGGATGAGACTGAGAGAACTCTGCCAGAGAAAAGCTACTGAGGGGCTGGAAGATGAACAAAGATTCCAAAAGCCACACAGTACTGGACAACATTTCAGTTTGTCAGAGTGGATAAAAATTGCTGAATACCCAGAGCATCTAGTTGAAACCTTATAAAGGCCAGATCTTAAAGAGTATGGCAACTCTAACCCTAAAATAAAGCTACTTTAGATTTGTCCCAACAAAGCCTAAAACCAAGTTGAAAGTCCAGTTGCAAAACAAATAAAACTCCAGAACAAAACACAGTCATCTTTAAAGGATGATAATACAACCCAGAGTCCCAACAACATAGCATTTACTATGCCTAGCACACACTCAGTAATTACTGGAAAACAAAATCTTGAAAAAATAATCATGAGAAACAAAACAGAATACAGAAACCCAGACATGACAGAAACGTTCGAATTAGTGAACAATGATTTCAAAAGTTATTGTAAATATATTCAATAGTTTAAATAAAAGATGGACATAATGAGTTAACAAATGGCAAACCCCAACAGACAAATACAAACTATAAGAGAGCCAAATGAAAATTCTAGAAATGAAAAATACTGTCTGGAAAAAAAAATCACTGGATGAACATTAGCAGACTTCAAATGCCAAAAGAGATCAGAGAGCTTGAAGAATGACAGGAAACTATCTAAAATCAAGCACGATGCTAAAAATGGAAATAAAATAGAGCTTTAGTGATCTGTGGGACAACATAAAATAGGTTACCATACATGCAATTAGGATCCCCTAAGAAGAGAAAAGACAGATTTGGTAAGAAGAAATATCTGAGCAAAAAATAAGCAGTAATCTTCCATAAAATTATATCAGAATACATTTTAACTATTTAAATTCAAGGATCTTAATGAATCCCAATCAGAAAAAAAGAAAAATCATACCTAATGATATAATATTTAAAATGCTAAAAGATAAAAAGTCCAAAAGCAGCCAGAAGGAAAAAAACACATTACATACAGAGGAACAGTAAGAATAACAGGTGTTTATTAGCAATAATACAGGCAAGAAGGCAATATAAAAACAACTCTAAATTACTGAAATTAAAAAAACCAGCTTCCAAGCTGGAGCTGTATATCCAACAAAATTATTCTTAAAAAATAAAGGTGATATTAAGACGTTTTCAGAGTAACAAAAGTTTAGACTTCAGCACCAGAAGACTTGCACTATATAGACTTGCACAATATTAGAATTAATATTCTAATAATTATTGGAAACAGCAGAGAAAGTTCTTCAGCTTGAAGTAAAATACTGTCAGAAGGAAATTCAGTATAAAGAGCTCAAGAAAAGATGAACATGTGAGTAATCATAAGCAATATTTTTTGCTTCTTAATTTATTAAAAGAGAAGTGATCGCTTAAAGCAAGAATAATCACAATGTGCTCTGGATTTCATAAAATACCTAAAGGTAAAAGACATTAGAGAAATAACACAAAAGACAGGAGAGGGTAAATAGAAAGGTAACATTGTAAGGTTTTACCATTATACTTGGAGAAATATAGCTTTAAATCAAAATAGGCTAACATGAGTTGAAGGTGTATATTATAATACCTAAAAACAAGTGCAAAAATATAAAGGGGTATAATTACTGAACTTAGAGAAAAAATCAAAATACTAAAAAACAAACAAAAATCAGAAAAAAGAAGAATTAATCCTAACAAGGCAAAAGAAAAGGAAGAATAGTTATGAACAGATGGGAGAAATGTAAACAAATAGCAAAATAGTATACATAAACCCAACTTATATAACATATAAACAGACTAAATAATTAAAAGGAATAAACTGACTGGATACAGAAAAAGGTAAGTCCCACTTCTACACTCTTTAAAAGCAAAAATATTTTACACTTTAAATTTAAAATATAAGTACACAGGTTAAAAGAAAAAACGATTAAAAATATATGATGGAAACTAGTATCAAGGAAGCTGGAGTGGCTATATAAATGTCAGCAAGGTAGACTTTGACAGAGTAGTAGCAGAGATGGAAATCATAAAAAGTAAATTCGTCAGGAAGATATAAAAATCCTAAATGTATATACACCTAATAACAGAGCTTAAAAATATATGAAGCAGGCCGGGCACAGTGGCTCATGCCTGTAATCCCAGCACTTTGGGAGGCCAAGGCAGGCGGATCACCTGAGGTCAGGAGTTCGAGACCAGCCTGGCTAACATGTTGAAACCCCGTCTCTACTGAAAGTACAAAAATTAGCTGGGCGAGCTGGCGGGCACCTGTAATCCCAGCTACTCAGGAGGCTGAGGCAGGAGAATCACTTGAACTCGGAAGGTGGAGGTTGCAGTGAGCCAAGATTGAGCCACTGCACTCCAACCTGGGCAACAAGAGTGAGACTCCATCTCAAAAAGAAAAAAAAAATATATATATATATATATATATATATATATATATATGTATATGAAGCAAACACTAGCAAAAGTAAAAGGAGAAATAGGCACATGTACAATTACAGTTTGAGATTTTAATGTTCCTTCTTTCAGGAGCTGATAGATCAAGTAAACAAAAATCAGTAATGATGTAGAATATTTGAACAGCACTATCAATCAATTTGACCCAAATGATATTTAAAAAGCACTATATTCCACAACCACAAAATATGTATTTTTCTCAGAAGCACATGGAGCATTCACCATGAGATACACTGTATGCTGGGTCATAAAACAAAAACCTTAATAAATTCTAAGTGTCAAATATTATTAGAGTATGTTCTCTGAACATACCTGAATTCAATTAGAAACCAACAGTGAAAAGATACTTGAAAATTAGCAACATATTTCTAAATAACTCATAGAAGGATAATTTAAAAATATTTTGAATTAAATTATAATAGAACTCAATGTACCCAATCTTGTGAGATGCAGCTAAGACAGTGCTCATAGGAAAATTGGTCTAATGATCTAAATTTTCACCAAGAGAGAGCGAAGAAGAGCAAATTAAACCCACAGTATGCATAGAAGAAAATAATGAAGTAAAAGAGATCAGATCAGAAATTAATAAAAAGGCAAGCAAAATAAAGAAACATCAACAAAATCAAAAGTTTTTTAAAAATTAATAACTACAAGCACAAGCAATGAAAGTAAAAATAGGTATATTGGATTTCATCAAAATTAAGAACTTTGTGCAGTTTTTAAAAAACCTTAAAAGTAGAAAAAAATTGCAAAACATACCTGATAAGGCTTTAATACCTAGAATAAAGAATTCCTGTAACTCAGCAAAAAGTCAACTCAGTTGAAAAATAGGCAAGTGGCTTAAATATAGATTTCTCCAAAGAATGTAAAAAAATGACTAATAAGCACATGAAATGCTCAACATCGTTAGTCACTGGGGAAATGGAAATAAAAACCTCAATGATCTATAGCATCACACCAAGTAGGATGGCTAAATTCAAAACAATACAAAATAAGTGCTGACAAGGATATGAAGAAACTGGAACCATCACATTTTTCTTATGGGAATGCAAAATGGTATAGCTGCTGCAGAAATACAGTTTGGCAGTTCCTCAAAAGGTAGATGTAAAATTACCATACATCCAAGCCATTCTACTTTAAGAGTTGAGAGCAGGGACATAAACAGGTACTTGTTCAACAATGTTCATAGCAGCATTATTCAAATAGCTAAAATGTGGAAATATCTCAAGTGTTTGTTAACATATAAATGGATAAACAAAATGTGTTATACAAAGATAATTTAATATTACTCATCAATGAGAAGAAATAAAGCTCTGATACATGCTACAACATGGGTGAACTTTGAAAACATTCTTCTAAGTGAAACAAATCAGACACAAACTCAAATGTATGATTCTACTTTTATGAAATACCCAAAACAGGCAAATTCGTGGAGACAAAGTACATTAGAGGCTGGCAAAGTCTGAGGGAGAGAGGATGGCAGAGTAACTGCTTAGCGACGGCAGAGTTACTGCTTAATGACTACAGAATTTCTGTTTGGGGTGATGAAAAAATTTTGGAAATCATGATGATGGTTGTACAACATTGTTTAATTAATGCCACTGAATTGTACACTTAAAAACAGACAAATGACAAATTTTACAAGGAAGAAATAATACCAAGTTTATACACACTCTTTCAGAAAATAGAAGAAAACTCTTTACAACTCATTACATACAGCCAGGATAATCCTGTTAAGAAAACTAAACAAGAAGCTTACAAGAAAAATTTAGACTAACATCCCTCATGAATATAGTCATGAAAATCTTAAAACTTTAGCAAATTGAGCCCAGCAATATATGAAAGGATACTACCTCATGACTAACCTAGTTTTATTCTAAAACAAAAGTAATATATTTTTTAAAAATTAATCAGTGTTATTCATTACATTAACAGAGTAAAGAAGAAAAACTATCATCTAAGTGGATATGGAAAATTATCTTCAAAAATTCAATGCACATATTATGACAGAAACCCTCAGCAAACTAGAAATTGGGAGGGAACCCTCTTAACCTAATAAAAGGTTAGCATAATACTTAATGGTAAATGATAAGCAGCCGTTAGTATAATACTTAAGGGTAAATGACTAAATGCTTTCCCCTTAAGATTGGCGGAAGAGACATGAATATCCACTTTCACCACTTCTATTCAACAACGTATTAGAGGTTCTGTCTGGCACAATGAGGCAAGAAAAAGAATTAGCATTCAGTTTGAAAAGGAAGAGGTAAATTGTCTTTATTCAAAGACAATACAACTATGATTTGTCCATTACAAGGGCTAAGATATTTATTAAAAGTGTGTAAGTAAATGTAGCAAGGTAGAAGGATACAATTAATATGCAAAAATAAATTATATTTCCAAATATTAGAAATTAAGATAAAATACAATACTGTTGACAAGAACAAAAAATGAAACATTTAGAGATAAACTTAATAGAATATGTGTAAGCATCAACACTGAAAACTGTAAAATATTGTGAGAGAAGTTAAAAAAAGAAACCTACATAAATGCAGAGATATACCATGTTCGTGGCTTAGAATACTCAATATTATTAAGATGTCAGTTTTCCTCAGATTGATTTATAAATTCAGCACAATTCTAATACAAATCTCAACAGGCCCCTTTGTAGAGTTCAACAAGCTGATTCTAAAATTTATATAAAAATGCAAAGAACCCAGAATAACCAAAACAATAATACAATAGAAATACAAAGTTCAGCCGGGTGCCGTGGCTCAAGCCTGTAATCCCAGCACTCTGGGAGGCCAAGATGGACGGATCACTTGAGGTCGGGAGTTCGAGACCAGCCTGACCAACATGGAGAAACCGTTTCTCTACTAAAAACACAAAATTAGTCAGGCGTGGTGGCGGATGCCTGTAATCCCAGCTACTGGGTGAGGCAGGAGAATCGCTTGAACATGGGAGGTGGAGGTTGCGGTGAGCTGAGATTATGCCACTGCACTCCAGCCTGGGCAACAAGAATGAAACTCCGTCTCAAAAGAAAAAAAAAAAAATAGAAAGTTGGAGAACTTGCACTACTTGACTTTATCTTAAAGTTACAGTTACCAAGTCATTGCAGCATTGTCATAAAGATAGATAAATCCATCAATAAAAGGAATAGAAAATTAAAAAATAGAAACACACGTAAATGGTCAATTGATTATTGATGGAAGAGCCAAAACAATAAGAAAATGAAAATCTATTCATCAGATAGTATTGCAAAAACTGAGTATTAATAATGAACTTACATCCCAGCTTTATACCACACAAAAGTTAGAGTGAATTAAAGATCCCGAGATAAAAAGATAAAATCTTACAGCTTCTTGAAAGCAATACAAAAATATTTTTGTATCCTTTGAGTAAACAAAGATTTCTTAGACTAGAAAAAGCACTAAGCAGTTAAGATTAATAAATTAAAAAACTTCTATTTCTCAAAAAACATCAAGAAAATGGGTAAGATATCCATAGGCAAACTATATCTCAAAATATCTATATCTAGAATGTATAAACTCTGGAATTCAATAGAAGTCAAACAAAAATAGGTAGATTTATATAGCAATTTCAGAAAAGAAGAAATATGAATAAAAGCCATGGGAAAAAATGGTCAGCTTCATTAGTTAGCAAAGATATCCTGATTAAAGGAAAAATGAGATACTGCTTTATACCAAAAACATGGCTACAATTAAGAAGAATCACAATAATGCACATTGGTGAGAATATGAAGCAACCAAAGCTCTTATTCATCACAGACAGTATTGTAAAATGGTAAAACCAATCCGTAAAAAGGTTAGACAGTTCTTATGAAGTTGAATATATATATATGTATATACATACACACACACACACACACACACTCTATGATCCAGCAATTTCCCAAAGAGAAATGAAAGTATGTATCTACAAAATTTTGTATAAAAATGTTCATAGCAGTTTTATTTATAAAACCCCACTCTGGAAATAACCAAATGTCCATCCACCAAAGAAAAATAGATAAATAGAGATATATTAGTACCATTGACTACTTCTCAGCAGTAAAAAGACTATTAAAACATACAACGACATGGATGAATCTAAAAAATATTATACTGAGATAGATACAAAAGGGTAGGTTCATTTATATAAACTTTTAGTCTAGATAAAATTAATCTTAGACAATAAAAATCAGAACACTGGTTGACTCAGTCTGTATGGGAGGAGAACTGAGGAAGAACATGAGAGAACCTTCCATCCAGAGGGATGGAAATTTATCTTGATACAGACATTGCACACATGTGAGCATATGTCAAAATTTCTTAAACTCTATATGTAAGATCTGCCCATTCACTATGTGCTTATTATGCCTTGATTCAAAAAATAATGCTCCAATGCACTTGGTTTAGAAGGAGTAGTTTAGGAAAACAGGAAAACATGCTATTTGAGGAGCCCATTAATTATCAATATTGGGTTTGACCATATGGGGAGGACCAATGTATTTCTATCTGGGCCCAAAGCATAGTTGCCCTACTTTAGATGCCTACAGAAAATAACTTCAACAGAAGTTGCTCCTTTTCCACAAAAATCTGAAAGACTGGGAAAGCAAAAAAGAGACCTGATGTCCTTACTTACAATGATGTTTATTTATAGCTCCCATCATATTGGACCAGATTTGTCCTAGAAATCCCACTGTCATGGGAAATGTCTCACGGGAAGCACTGTGGTTCATAAAGTAACCCCACATTTCTTGAAGTAGATTGAGGATCTCTTGTTCTTCCATGTGGTAATTGGTCTGATTTGAATGAAGACTTCAGCGGTCATGTAGGATTTGAAAACACTTGGTTTTATTAAAAAGCAAAAAAAATACAAAGCTTTTTAACAAAACAAAAAATTTGTTTTTCACAAAACAAAATTAAGCTTTTAAACAAAGCTTAATCATAAGACTTACTCAGAATATTTAATATGTAAACGTTCAGGTAACTCTTCAAAAGTGGAGCTACATTGGGAAAACTTTTTAAACCTACTTTTGCATGGAATCATTTATTCACTAAAAATGTCAGCAGAGAAGAGTTTCATGGAAAATAAGTTTGGTGGGCAAATTTAAATCGAAAATAGCCACAGATTTCTAGTAACTGCCATTACATGTACAAAGCATATATAATGCTCCTGAATTAAAAAATTAACTGCTTCTGGGAGGCCAAGGCAGGCAAATCACAAGGTCAGGAGATCGAGACCAACCTGGATAACATGGTGAAACCCCATTTCTACTAAAAATACAAAAAATTAGCCAGAATGGTGGTGGGCACCTGTAGTCCCAGCTACTCAGGAGGTTGAGGCAGAAGAATGGCGTGAACCCGGGAGGCGGAGCTTGCGGTGAGCCAGATCACACCACTGCACTCCAGCCTGGGCGACAGAGAGAGATTTTGTCTAAAAAAATAATAATAATAATAACTGCTTCTGGGAATACTACTTACTATTCAATTTAAGGGCTTAATCTAACTGAGAGCTGAAATCTTTGAACAGATTATTGTTTCATCCTAATAAAGATTTTTGAGATTGCAAAGCAATACACTCTATCTGAATTAATTTTTAACAATTCATTTTGATGACCAGAGGCTGACTGTGGGTTTTCTAGCATTCTCTTTCAGACATCTAATGGCACAATCAAATAAACAACTTGTTAGTCTACAAACTGAAGTGTCAAGAGATAACTCTTCAATTTGTTGATTCATCGGTCAGTTGATAAGCCTAAAATCATACTTTTCATACAAGCTCTTTTACAGAATGCTCCCAAATCCATACTTTCTCTTCTCTGCCAAGTAACTTCACAACAGTGCGCTGAAATAATATTTTATCGGGGGATTCTCCAACAAATGTCATAGTCATTTGCTTTTACAGGTTTTTTTTTTTTTTCCTGAGGACAATTCTCTCACTAAATGATCTCTACCCTCCCATCCCCTCTGTATATGGATAATAAGAGGGTTCTTAGCAATTAGCAGAGTTCCAGTAAAAATATTTCCCCCTAGCTATAATGTAGCAATAGCTAGAGAAAGCGGGGGAAATATTTTCCCTATCTACTTTAATAAATGCACATCCAAGTAGGGACATGTAGGGTATTGGCTCAGGAATGCCCCAGGTTCAGCATCCATCTTTCTGCTCTTTTGCCACTTCCAGACTGACAGCTAAATTACTGCACAGAAAAGGTTTCTGTGGGCTGTAACCATAATGCTGCCACTGAAACTGGTTTGTTGGCTAAAGGATAAACAGAGATTGAAGGACAATTTTTATTAACTGAGAAAGATGAGGTATAGGAAAGCTGAGCTGGATCTGCATGGAAAAATAAGCTTAGCAAACTCGAGGACAAAATGCAAGCAGACACACTCTAATTGTATTGCAATTCTTTGTCAAGTGTCAGGGGCACTTGCTAAATTACTGGAAGACCCCCACATCTGCATCTTAGACTGTGTTACATATTCTCTGTGCTTGATGGCTAAGCATAGAGAATGTTTTTACCTGTAAATGTAATTTAAATTTGAGCAATAAAGAGAGGGAGTCAACAGTTTTTCAAACCTGAATTGACACATTATTTTCAGGAAAATTAACTTTCTTTGCTAAGATGTCATGAAACTATAGAACTGGGACCCAAGATTGAGAAATGTGAGGAAAATCAAGTTCACATTCCCTAAATTATTTGCCAAATACGTACAAGTCACTGCGCTACATATGTAGGAAAAGAGTCCTGGCCCCAGTGACCCCATAGCTCAGATTAAGCGAAGAAAGACATATTCAAACATATACCACGTTACAAAAGTGAGGCTGGTAGGAATCACATTTTCCTTGGTATCTGTTTCATCTCCATTTCTCAGTGGTACAGTGTGATAGTGCAGTATGCATAGTAAGTAGTAAGTCTTTGATATACATCTCTTCAACAAATTAATAAACTAATTTTTCATATAAAGGAGAAAGCAACAACAGCCATTAAAAAAAGCTACAGCTATGTAACTTGGCAGGCTTTGAAGGGTGAAGCACTTACTTCCAGTCAGAAGGGTCAAAGATAACTATGTAGATGTGGCATGTGATTTGGGCCTTATGGAGATTGACAGACACACTGAGGGAGAACAAGTAACAGTGTGAACAGAGAAGTGGAGAATTCCTAGGGAGTAACAGGAAATAGCACCAGGATTCTTAATAGTCAGTAGCAACTGTCCAGGATAAAATAAACACACTCCTATCATTCTGATTTTCAGTAGCTGATCGGGAAGCAGGTGCTATTTTTAGCCACCTATGTAACTGAAAACCTCCAACTCAGGTCATACTATGACTTGGTAAATAGTTGTGGACCAAGCTATTCTTTTTCAAAATGTTAGAAAAACCCTTATGGGGAGGAAACACTATTCCTTTGTGTGTTAGTAGTTTTCCATTGTGATAAATTATGAACTGAAAACATACACTTTAATTTGATCCCTGGTTTAGTTTAGAACTGGCATTAGCTAGATCTGTAATTTAATCCAGACTCAACTCAGTGTCTGGCACATTGCCTGACACGTAGTAGGTGCTTGAGAAATATTTGTCCAATGAATAAGAGAAGTCAAGATTTTGTCATATACTGAGGCATAGACTATTTTATAGATGGATAAAAGCGTGATTTACCAACTCCAGTCTCACACTTTGACATACTTTCAATTTAAAACTGTAAAATCCAAACACTCTGAATAAGAAAGTCTAATTCACAAGGTAGTTGATGAAAAAAAAAAAGTCACTATTGTTTCCCAATTCTACTTTATACATTGAAATTGTGGTTTCTAACTTATCAAAGCCACTTACAGGCATCCTTATTGTAGCCATGATATTTGTTTCTTTTTCAACATCTACTGTTCCCCTAGGATTTTCACTTACAGGAATTACACGCACATTATTTACTGCAAAGTAAATTACCACATGGTTTTCTAAACTACTTTGATGAAGTATCCACAGAAAGGGGGTCCAAGGGTCAGATGAGTTTGAGAAATGCTTCATACTCTTAGAGGTTTACGTTATAAGTAACACATTTAAGGTTCTGAGAAACCCTGCAATAAAGAAACCTAATTAACTGTTTAACCCACCGTTTCTCAAACTGTTACAACCATGGAACCTATTTTGAAAGGCTTTCACTGTCTTGCAGAACTAATGTTCTGAGGTGCATCCTTGGGACAACATCCTAACATAGAGATTGTCAACTGATGACCTGCATTGAATTTGTGTTTTAAAATTGAGGGATCAAACACATTAAGGGAAAGGAAGGTGGGAGAAATGTCAGCAAGGTCAGTGTGGGAACACCGGAACTGCACTTTCACACAGCATTGGTCTTGCTACCTCCTTCATGATCATCATGCTTTCTCTGCTTCATCACGGCTGAGATATTCCCTTTGTATTACTCCTAAATTATTGTAGACGCACACATCACTTGCCTGGCTTCTGTAGATGTTTGACTTTGGAATTCTTGTTCTGGGGTGTCTTACTCATTCAGTTTTCCCTAATACTCATTTAGGAGAAAGAAATGACAATATTCAAATGGCAGGAAAAAAAGGTCAGCGTAAAATGAAACCCTCCGGCCGGGTGCGGTGGCTCACACCTGTAATCCCAGCACTTTCGGAGGCCGAGGTGGGTGGATCATGAGGTCAGGAGATCGAGACCATGGTGAAACCCCGTCTCTAC
This sequence comes from Pan paniscus, assembly GCF_029289425.2. Lineage (NCBI taxonomy): Eukaryota > Metazoa > Chordata > Mammalia > Primates > Hominidae > Pan > Pan paniscus. The sequence continues at coordinate 25,032,301 of NC_085926.1, read as the reverse complement.
TAAAAAAATACAAAAAATTAGCCGGGCGTGGTGGCGGGTGCCTGTAGTCCCAGCTACTCGGGAGGCTGAGGCAGGAGAATGGCGTGAACCCGGGAGGCGGAGCTTGCAGTGAGCCGAGATCGTGCCACTGCACTCCAGCCTGGGCGACAGAGCGAGACTCCATCTCAAAAATAAATAAATAAAAAATTAAAGAAACCCTCCTTGTAGGTAGGTAGAAGCCATTTCTAAGCCTGCTGAATTTCACACAAACAATAGAACCCAGTGAGGTTCTTATATCAGACCGTGGCCTCCAAATGGTATTTGCCCCATTCTTTGTATCTGAAAACCCAGAAGCTCTTAAAACAGTATGGGAATCTTGAGGTGTTTCCAACAGTTATCGCTATCAAGTAGTTCATTTGTGCTCCCCCAAAAATGGATATTTCCTCCCAAATAGTATCACTCCTCATTTCTTGTTTTATATCTTGAGGCTCACATCACAGTGACTGGTTGCTCAGCTCCACCATGGGGATACAGAGTGAACTCTCTCATCTACTAACAAACAGCATTGGGTCTTCACAGATCACCCCCATAAGGCGGTGACTGGCTCTCCAGAGCATGTCCTTATTCCCATTTTCATGCTTACTCTTCTGAGCTGAAATTGTAAACTGCCCAGTTTTAAGATTCAAATTGTTATTAAACTTATTTTCCTAATTTTTAAATTAAACACATTTTAGTTTGCAAATTTTGAGGCAATGAGAGGACTGAGGCAGAACAGAACACTCTAAGGGACATTTGGCACTATCATCACGCAGCCTTCTAGCAGCAAAGACCAACACAGAAACGAGAATCGTTCAAGATAAGAACCACCACAGGGCAAAGACAACAGACAGCATTTTCTGTCTATGCCTCATGTGGATTCTCCAAATAGTGTATGCCACTTGTAGGTAGCATGGTTTGCCTTGAAAATAATAGGTCCCAAAAGCATTTAAATATCACATTGATGGCTTTCAAGCATCTTTGGGAAGCTTTTTTTTTTAACCCCAAGTATTAGCACATTAGGCATGACAACAGCATGACAATAATATTAGCACACTGGGCATGTTAAACTGTCCTACTACTTACTTTATTCTTTATTACTTTGGGCTGAAAGGTGAATTTAAGCAGCGCCTCTCCTTATACCATAAGACCAGAATTTCTCTTCCAAGTATTTTCCAATTTGAATCTTTTACCTTTTTAATCATGCCATTGATCAGCATTCCATAATTCATTAGTATTCTCCTTCCTCTCAGCCAACTGATTATATTGTGACAAAAGAATATATAACCTTGTGGTCTAGACAGGAAGCAAAAGAACTAAGTTTCCAAAGCAGTAGTTTCTTGTTCATGTTTTTCCCGTTTGGCAAGAAGGAGTTTCAAGCAGGAATGCCATACACACAACCAACCAACTCAAATTAGATGGGGCGTTTGGATTATTGAGTGTTAGTTTGGGTGTGGAGGGAAAGATATATTACTTCTCCTTCTAGTGTGGTTGTGTTTCTGCAAAGTCTCAGATTAAATCCAAAGTATCATGGCATGTTTATATTTTAAATTTTACAGCCAAAGTAATTGTTTGTGATTATCAAAATCAGCTAGCACCCTGTCTTCCCTGGTATGATTTGGGTTTTGGATCTAAATTTCCTGCTAATTGCTGACATTCATTCATTCCATAAATATTTATTGAGCACCTACTAATGGGCCAATTTCTCTTCTGAGCACTGCAGAAGTAGCAGTGAAGAGGTAAAATTCCTAACTTGCATGAAGCTTACTTTTAAATGGTTTTATTTTTAAGAAGCCCATTAAATCCTTACATTTTAGTGTCTCCATTTTGCACTTGTTTCTCTTTGTGGCACTCAAGACTCAGAAGAAGCATGGTAGATCTAGTCTGGTAAATGTCAATGCTGCATCCCAGGGCAAGGCAAGAGCTCGTGAGGAATTCACTCTGGCTACGCTTTAAAGGCTAATACCCCAATACCTGGATCCTCCCTAAAATGTAACAACAAGGCAATAGAGACACCAGTACTAGTACACTGGGCATGTTAAAGTAATAGATGGCCATGGAGTTCATTTAATCATATTCTTCAGATGAAATGACTGATGCCTGCAGGGACTAAAATACCTGAACATACCTTGAGAATGTAAGCTCCATAAAAAACAGGCTTTACCTCGAACTTTCCACATAGGGTTGTCATGAGGGTTAAAGGAATGTAAAGCACTCGGGGATTGTGTCTGGCAAATATTCCTGTGCTATATAAATGGTTTGCTACTATTATTACTAATCACTACTGTATCCTCTGCATTTTGTATATTGTAAGTACTATAATTTTCTATTTCTGTAAACAATGGGTGGGGGGTCTTATTTTGATTATTTCATATAACTCCAACAGCACCTAAGAGTCCTTGATACCAGTGATTTCTAGTTAAGTGCTTATTGAACTGAATTAGAAAATTGTGTTTAAGTTTGTTCAATTAAGACTTCAAATATCTCTAATAGTCACAGTTTTGGGTTAAATTACAAGTATGCACTCCCTCTTCCCTCCTACCCTCCCAAAATATAGGTTTAAGACCTACCCCTCTAAATATGACCTTATTTGGAAATAGGGTTGATGCAGATGTAATTAGTTCAGATGAGATAACACTGGAATAGGGTGGGCCTCTAATCTAATATGACTGATGTCTTATAATAAGAGCCATGCAAAGACAGAGACACACAGGGAGAACGCCATGCGCTGGTGAAGGCAGAGATTGGAGTAATAGAGTTGCAAAGCCAAGGAACCCAATAGGTTCCTGCCAAAAAACCAGAAGCTAGGAAGAGCCAAGGAAGGATTCTCCACCACTGGTTTCAGAGAGCATGGCCTTGCCTGATACCTTGATTCCAGACTTCTAAGCCTCCAGAACTGTCAAGCAACAAATTTCTGTTGTTTTAAGCCACCCAGCTTGTGGCACTTTGTCATGACAGCCCTAGGAAACTACACTGACAATTCAGCCTCACTGTGTGGTTCATATGAGTAATTGGGTCAGATGGGCTCCCCTAATGGAGGCCACACCACATAATGTACTGTTCATTTTGTGTCTCAACATTTGTATATGTGAATATTTGCTACTGAAGGGTCAAGACAGAGTCGACTGTCCCAGCAAAAAGACTGCTCATTCATCTAACTTTCCCTGCCTCCCCCTCCGCTTTCAGATGTTCTTGACATATGCCAGATAAAACGCTGTGACAGTGTATACACAAGGAGCTACAGTGCAGTTCCCTCTGAGATTTACAGTGTTCTTGCCTTTACATCCAGGTGGTAGACAGTGAGATGAGGAATTTTTGAGACAGACTTGGGAACAAGATCACTCTGGGAAGTTTCCAGAGTTCTCTTGGTGACCTAAGAACTCTATTCAATAGGAAATCATTCCTTGCTTGGGTGGAATGATCCAGCATATAAATTTGGTACAATATATGCCAGTTAATTCAACAAAATGTCAAACTGTCTGGGAAAGCCCTTAGAGAAGGTTTACTTTCTGTGTCACCAGGGAACTGAGTGATAGGAGGGAAAGCTCATGAAAATGAGATTTTCTTTAACTTCGGCCCAAAGTGAATAAATCAGTGGGATTTTTCAAGTTCCCTCAATATCAATGAGTTTATTTCATAAAGCAGACAAGTATTTATAGACTCCAAAAAAAAAAAAATCTTGCTCACAGTCCTGCTCTAGCCTAATTGCTTGCTTTCTTCTTTCTCTTCCCTTTCCTTCTTCCTTACCCTTCTCTTTGCATAGCTATCAGAGAAAAGATTTGTCTGACAACTGCTCTTACCTCTTAGCTTTTAAAAACCATGATGAGTATGGGAGGTCTTGACTTCATGAGGTGTGTGTGTGTGTGTTTTTTTTTTAGAGGAAGATTTAGTCTCCCTGCCCTGAACTGGGTTTAGGGTAATTGTGTATCTGCTTGAGGGCTGAATGCAATCTCTAGCCTTTTTCATAAAGTTTATGGCCCTATTGCCCCTTTAAAGGTCTCATGTGGCTGATTGATAGGCTCATTTCTGATACTAACCATAAAGAATTGGCCATCCTGAAGATAAGCCGCTCTTCCCCTGAGCATTACAGGAGGGAAAGGCGGGCCGCCATTATAGATGACGCCTCCATTATAGATGGTGCTTCTTGCCTCAATCACATTCATCCTTCAGCAGCCCAGGCAGTGCTTTGTGCTGAGGGACTGCACCATAGGACATATAAGCCCAGTCAAGTCCTTTTAGTTAATGGGTACCTAAGGATTAAAACATCATCATGGACAAGTAGAAGAAAGCACTAGCTAATAACCCATTTCATAACTTCCGTTAATTTTTTCTTGGTGTCATTAACCAGAACAGTAGTTACCAGACTTACAGAATGTGTAATTTAAGTCTTTTTATATAATTTATCTATTCCTCAATATTACCCCCCTTTTTGTTTTCTTAGTTTCCTTCTAAATCTATTTCTTTCCTCCTCAAACTATCTTTCAAATATCTTGTCATGGGAGAAGTATGGTGATTAGTGATTCTTAACTTCTGCAACTTGTGTCTTCTACAAACTGAGATAGGTCAAACTGGAACTTGAACTCTTAGAAAAGAGCAAGGGAAGGAGGAAGAGAGAAGCAGATGAAAGGGGAAAGGGGTTGTGGGTGGGGGAGGTACACTCAGAGTGGGAGAGGGGGACAGATTTTTTGACTGTTGAACTTTAATCCTTAAGATTTTTTTTTAATTTTTATTTATTTATTTATTTTTTGAGATGGAGTCTCTCTCTGTCGCCCAGGCTGAAGTGCGATGGTGCAATCTCGTCTCACTGCAACCTCCACCTCCTGGGTTCAAGTGGTTCTCATGCCTTAGCCTGAGTAGCTGGCATTACAGTTGTGCGCCACTGTGTGCAGCTAATTTTTTTATTTTTAGTAGAGACAGAGTTTTACCATGCCGGCCAGCCTGGTCTCAAACTCCTGACCTCGAGTGATCCACCTGCCTCAGCTTCCCAAAGTGCTGGGATTACAGGCGTGAGCCACTGCACCCGGCCAAGATTTAATTTCCTAGAAGATTAGGAGTTAATTTGTCTCTAGCCAAAAACTGTGACGTAAATGTTGCAAAAGAACTGATATAACCTGACAGCCTATAAAGTGCAGGAAGCAAAAAGAAGGAAAGACCAGAAGGCAATAGTGGTGCAAGCATAGGAGGAGAAGCGGGTTTGCAAAGGAAGATTTATTCATTCAAATATTTAATGAACACTTTTTACAGGGTAAGTATGGTACTAGGACTAGGGATAACAGATAACACATAGTCAATACACATAAGGAATCCATGTTTTAAGCAATGGAAACATCAGAACTGTACATCAACTAATTAATGAAACATTAAAATGTGATAAAAGGCATGTAGAAATGTTGCTAACACCTCTACATCCACTCCAGTCTGGTTTCTTTCCTGCATCACGTCATGAAACAGCTCTTGTCAATGTCTGAACCAATGGACCACTTCCTCCATCTTGAACTTTTCTCATGCTCTCTATCATATTCTCTAGTTTTCCAAGTACTTCTCTGCTTCTTTTCAATCTCTTTTGCAAGCTCATTTATTTAAACGTGATTTCATTAAGGTTGGGTCCCATGCTCACTTTCGTTTTTCATACTCTCTCGGGCAGTATCATCCAACCTCTGGTTTCAATTGCCTTTAATATGACAAGGACGCTCAAATCACCTCTCCAGGCAGGCTTCCCTCTCTACAACCATGTGCCCACCCGTGATCAGCCATACCCTTTTCTGGAGCCCTTCTCAATGAGTGTATGTCAGCCTATATCTGCCAGTTAGGATCTATGCATTTCTCAGCTATGTGCTTTCAATGGTTAACATGGTATCCAGCATGTAGTAGTAGTTCACTGTTTACTTAACTGCTGACTGGAACTGAGGCAGGGCTTTGGAGAGAAATGCACAGTACCACTCCACATAAGGGGAGGCTGGGTCATTCTGCTTCAGCACCGTGAATACATGACCAGATCGGTGAGCCAAGATACAGGAGAATAGCTTCTCAGATGATAACTTATTATGTGAGGTTTACATAAGATGAAGACAAAGGAGTATAGTATGGCAATTAACAAAGATAATTTTTATTTTTCTGGGTTTTTTTTGTATTTTTTGAATTTTCTACAATGTTTATATACTATTTTTGTAATTGGGGATTTTTTAAAAAATGTAAAGTTCTTTGGAAAACTGCCTTATGACAGGGTAAGAGAGAGAAAGGTGTGTGTGTGTGTGTGTGTATGTGTGCATGTGTACATATGCATACATACATATACACACAGAATCAGGAGAGTAAAATGTCAAAGGCGACTGACATAGGAGCAGGAGTTCTAGAAGTTGAAACTCCTGGATTTGCCCATATTGCCTTTATTCCTAAGTGACTTTCAGGGAAGAATAGAGCACAAATTATTTACTCAAATGGCCTGTTACTCCTGATTCTCAAATATTAAAAACAGAACAGTATTTATGGATAATAAATTTGATAGTAACATATGCTCTCCTGAATTTTAACTCAGTCCACAATCTTTCCTGATGAGTACCAGACATTGACATCCTAGTCAACCAATTCAAGTCATCAAAATAAACAACCTCTTATGAAAATGAAAACTGAATATTACATTGGAGAAATTGAAAGCATGTTTTATCAAAGGCAATTTGTTTATGATCTGACAGCCTTGAAAAATACAAGGAAATTATGTGTCTCTCACATTAAAATGAAAGGGCAGCAGCTTCTTTAGACATCACAGTAATAAGGGAATCTTGGGTTATTCAGAAAAAAAACACCTGTTTATTCTACATGCTGAATATTCCGTCTAACTTCCTCTTCTTTGCATGTCCTGGAAAAAAATGCACATTTCTGCACTAGTTAATGACTCATAGAAGAAAGCAATACCACTTTCTTTAAAAAAAAAATCTTCATTTTTGGTAAAAGAGAGTCATCTACAGAACAACCACAAAAGTCATCAAAGTGTTAAAATCACAGGATATACCAGGTAACAGTGGCTTCCTTCCCCATCAGGATCAGAGCCAATGGCCACCATTGCCTTCCTTCTATGCGTGAGCCCTTTGACATCATTCTTCATGTGTGTGACCCACATAAGCTGGGTTAGTGTAGAGCATTTGCATGCCAGATTCTCAGATATGGTACGAAGTGTCACCCAACTACACATTTATTTGAAGAACTTTTAGTTTCCGCTCACTGTGATAAGAAAAATAGTCATGAATTCTGTTCATACTTTGGGTAGAACAATCGTATCTGTATCTTGGTCAGTGTTTTTAGATGGTCACATATATAGCAACAGAAGACTTTACTAGAATATGGGGCACATCTAGTGAAAATACTTTTACAGTGCTTGCATCAGTATAACACTATCAGAACTATAGTCAGTGCTGCTTGTATACTTCAAAGATTCATTTATTCTACTAAAAAAGTTTAAAATTATCCTCTATCAAAACATTTTCAGATTTTTAAATGCAATGTCTAGAGGAAAAGCATAGTTATTAACCTGATAACGAGTTTTTTAACACTAGTATTTCAGAAAGCTTGAGTTTCACTAAAGTGACATAGTGATATTTCTTCCTACTTGATATAGGAGGAAATGATACACAAAACAGGAGAATCTCAGGTTGTTTGCAAGGAGTTTTAATAACTAAAATAATAACAATTTTTTTAAAATCTCACAATAATGTAGAAGTGACTCCAGAAACCGAAAAAAAAAATGAAGTACTAGAGTCGTATTTAAAATGAAGCATACTTAACCAATCTAAAATTCCCGAGGTGTGCCAGGTAATAGTGACTTCCTTCTCCATTGCCTTACTCCTATGCACGAACTCCTTGACATCATTCTCCATGTGTGTGGCCCACATAAGCTGGGTTAGTGTAGGGCATTTGCATCACAGATTCTTTGCTTTCTTCCTGTTCAACTAAATGAACCTCATGGATTATGACACTTGATCACTACCTTGGTATCTAACAGCATCAATGAGTAAAACACTTCTGAGGCCTGGGAAAGCTGACCCATATGGGATTAGTCTGGAATTCAAATTGTGGGGCTCTGAGTCTAGTGGAATAGAGAGACACAGAGCTCTGTCATTTTCTAGCTACATGGTCTCAGAACCTTAGTTTCCTAAAAATATAATTTGGAAAAACCGCATTTCCTTCTAGTGTTGTTTTATTAGCTCTCTTCCTATTTTCCCTAACTACATTTCACAATAGCACTGGGTGAAGTTGACCCCTTTCATGGATGTTTTTTGCCACTCTTTTGGAATAATTAGCTACATAAGCCATAACTGTCTCTCGGTAATTCTATAAGACAGTTTCAGTGAGCACTAAGCAGGAGTTCTTTTTTGGATAACTTACAACTGTATGTGAAAAAGACATTTAAAAATGCTATTTTTGATTGCTGATGTCATGGACATTGGCAAGAATATTGAAGCTGTATATCAAAAAGATACTTTGGGGATAAATCAGCATAAGAATAAAATAGAGCTCCCATAAAATTGAGAGATCTCTTTTGTATCAAAGTATATTTATGAGATAATATTTCAACTGAAATGGAGAAAAAATGGAAATCTATTGCCATTATATTACTATTTTGTTGAGATGGCAATCTTATAATGAAATCTAAAACTCCAGTTCTCATATCCTAAAGTGGATGCTTGCTTGCTTTAATCTTGGTTATCATTATATCACTAAAGCAATCATCAAAATTAGCTTTGGCGTTTTTACAATAAGGCAAGCTAGGTTCTATCCACCCACCGCCGCCCATCTTCCTTAACTTTTGTAATCCCTTCTCTGTCTCTATGGCTGCCCTGAGAATAAAAGTTCAAAAATATTCAACTGCAATCAGAAATGAGGAGATCATTCGAATCTGGCATTTGGTAATTAGAGTCTTCCCTGAGCCTTGCTAAGTCACAAAGTAGTGCTTAATTCTATTTGACTCTCCTAAACCACAACTTCTGAGACTCTTAGTGATATGGAGTAAGAGGAGCTACCAGTGCTTTTCTTATCTTGAAGCTGAGTCTGAAAATATAGCCCGTGGTAACCCTGTGCAAGATCCTAACATCCCAAGGTCTGTTTCCTCATCTTTAAAAAAAAAAAAAAAAAGTCTCAAACTACAAGGTCTACAGACCCCTTTGAACCTCAAGATTTTACGACTGTGGTAGTCTTTAAGTTGTTCCTTAAACTTTAGTCAAATTCCACCGGCATAGATTTTGCCTTATTGGAAGCATTTTTCACTCACATTTATTTCATATTTTTATTTAGGCCTGTATATTTTTGTTTTTTTACCTTATGTGCATTTAAAAATTGACAAATTATGGCACTGCCATACATACTAAATTGGCTTCACTTACTTCAAATAGAAGGTAGCCCATAAAAAGAAATAGGATGGAAAGCAAACAATGTAATTGAGTCCAAGTTAGATGGCATGGCTTAAGGAAAGCTCTGAGTCTCAAATCTGATCTCTCTCAGTTACAAAGAGATACAGAAGACATAATACCTTCAAATCACCTTTCTTATCAAGAGAATCAGAAGTTTTAGAGCAAAATTGAGAGGGGAATAAAGTAATTTCCTCAAAATACAATTTGTATGATTTAAATCATTGCAGGTACCACCATTGGTATAGATTCTATTGTATTTGCTGGGGAAAACCTTCTGTGGCTATTCAAAAGGGGGTGTTACATCTTTAGACTCAACTCCAGACAACTGAAGCACTGATACCCTTTATTATTCCTTGTCTCTAAGAAGCATCTCAGAAGTTGTCCTAAGTTACACAGTTCTCGTCTGAAAAGCCAAAGGGGAGTTTCACAAACTCTATGAGTTGTATGACTCAAGTTTTGTCGTTCCTAGTTTTGAACATGTGCATTTAAAAAAACCTTTGAGACATGATTCACAGACTCTAAAATTCACCTATTTAAAATGTACAATTGAATTTTCCCATGTATTTACAGAATTTTGCAACTGTCACAATGGTCTAATTTGATAACATTTTTATATTTCCCAAAAAGAAATCCTATACCTAATTAGCAGTAACTCCCCCATCTCACCTCTACTGGCCCCAAACATAGGCAACCAATAAGCCACTTTCTGTCTCTAAACATTTGCATATTCCGGACATTTCTTGTATATGTAGAATCATACAATATGTGTTTTTTTGCACTGGCTTCTTTCACTTAGCATAGTGTTCTCAAGGTTTATTCAGGTTATAGCAAGTATCAATACTTATATTTCATTATATTGACATATCATGATTTAAGCAGGCTTTTATTTTCAGTTACAATACACAGTGAACATTTTGAACATGTATCATGTGAACTTAAGTAATCTTGTAGAATATTTTCTAAGAAGTGAGGCAGTTGGGTTATAGAATGTCTATAATTAAAATTTTAATACATACTGGCCAATTTCACACTAGAAAAAGTTATTTCATGCTACGTTCCCATCTACAAGGAATAAGAGTAGAGATTTCCTATGGCTTTGCCATTGCTGGATATTATTGAGGCTACATTTTGTCAATAAAATGCAAAACACAAAATATAGCTTTTATATGTATTTAAATATTAGTATGCTTGAACACTTTTTTCATTTTCTTTACTGGCCATCGCTATTTCTTCTGAGAATATCCAGTTAATATAATCTATTTTCCCACCGAATTATTTATATTATTTTAATGGATTTATTGATATAAACATGTTCCATTTTCATTTACAAAAATGCTTTAGTTTCATTTATCTTTTGCCATAAAGATATTTTATACTTCTATATTCTTGTTTCCCATCATTGATTCTTGATTCTACTATTATTTTCTTAAGTTGAAAACCACTTTTATTCTATATTAAATTCCAATATTTAGATTTTTTCCAGATGTGCTGTTCTACTGATTTCATTCTGTACTCTTATGCCAGTGCCAAAATGTTTTAATTATTTAAACTTTATTAGAGTATATGCTGTGTTACTAAGTTGGGTAAGTTCTTTTTTCAAAAATTCATATACTTATTCTAACAAATCAACATTAACTTGAATCACTTTTTTCCTCTAAATTGTAAACCATAGTCATTATTAATACTTAACTAGTATAAAACACCTTTCTCTCCAAAATATAAAACTTAGTGGATCAACATATTATTATTAAACTGCAACAATAAATTAGCATTATTCCAGCTTACATTTGAGTTTAGATAAAGCAGCTAGCTCTGAATAAAAAGCAATAGGAAAATAAAATACCAAGAAAGCTGTCTGTGTTCAAATCTTAAAGTACTCAACTGAATGTGTAACTATACCAAGCAGAGAAGAAAACAAAGTTACAAAGTCATAAAAAATACATTAAGTTCAAAATCAATTAGAAAAAAGCAATCAAGTTATTTGGAACTGCTATAGAAATTCTGTTTTAAAATACCAATTGAACTTACCCAATAGATACACTGGAAGATTAAATAAAAATATGATTATAATAAAAGAAATTTATAGTTAAGCAGCATCACATCAATTCCTTATTTCTTCCCAGTACACTTTGATATGTTTACCTTTGCTATTATTTGTATGTACATATTTATCTTTCTCCCAAAATAATAATGAAGGAAATGATGAATAAATGAAATTTTATTTTCACTGTAATTAGATTTTCCCTCTAAAAAGTATTCTATCTTTTCAAATCACTATGAATTAAACTATAATGTTTCCTTCATTGCAAAAGTTCCAGGCCAAGTATGTTAATCCTTTCTCAGGAAAACTCAGGACCATTCTGGTAATAGTTATGTCTACACAACCTTTCCCAACAGTTTGAAACATGAATTTTAAGGGGATCCATATGATGTAAGTCTTTGAGTTGTTGAGATAAAGTAAATTTGGCCACTTCTTCCTTACACAAATGCTTCATCTGTGTGAATACATAAATTCTGCTTTTACCCCATCCCAAAAGAAAAAGTCTTTTCTTACCTACTAACAGATAAATTACATAAATAATTTCATTTAATCTTCAAGATAACCTTGCAATCTGGGTATCAGTACTCACACTCTACTCATGAAGCCAGCGAGTCTACCTACCTTAACCAAGGTCATGGCTAACACTGGAAACTCAAATTCGGTTTCTGCCATCTACTCCCATGATAAACATTATATTTCCCCTTCAGCTTCATTGTTTTCTAAATCAACTTGATTTTTTTCCTTCTGTATTCCAAGAATTAGCAAACTACAATCTGCAGGACAAATGTTGCCTGTTTTTATAAATCTCATTTTATTGGAATGTAGTCACACCATTTGTTTACATTTTGACCCGAGCTGCTTTTGCAACACAACAGCAAGGTTGAGTATCTGTGACAGAAGCTGTAGGGTCCATAAAGCCTAAGTATTCACTATCTGGCCCCTTATAGTTTGCAACCCTCTGCTCTATACCATCCACGTGTTAGCAGGGAGAAAATAAGACGCTCTATCTCTACAAAATATACATAAAAGAACAATTTGTAGAACCATTTTTATATATAGTAAAAATATAAATATTGGTTTTTATGTGTATATAATAAGCACTTTCAAAATTCATATGCCAAACTACGGTTATATTTGAAGTGCTAGATTATGGAGAACTTTCATGTTTTTCAAAATATTTGTTCAAATGTAATTTACTTTTTCTTTCATTACTTACCAGGTATGGGTCTTAGGGCAAGTTACTTCATCTCTGCAGTACTCTGTTTTATCTGTAAAATAAGTGGCTGGATTAGACAGTCTTCCAAATCCTGTTCAATTTTAACATTCTATCACTGTATTTAACACCGCTACTCAATTTTGTTATGTAATTTAATTTTGATAACTATTTTAATAGGGAAAGATGCTTGCCAGGGATCCCACAACTTAAGATTTTCTATTTACCATTTCTAGTGGAATGTCATTTTCACCGACAACTCACTTCTTTCAGATTCTGTCAATGTAAACTCTTTCAAGAGAAAAGTCACAGGAATTCTAAGATGCTACCGTATTTACCAACCTAAGACTACATTTCTCATCAGAGATTATAGCAAACTCTGATTTGGGGGGACAAAGAATCCTCGGCCCTGATTTTGCTTGCTTTTTTTTAAATAGGAGTTTTGTTGCTGTTCCCCTTCTATTACTCGTATTCTCTTGTAATTTGTTCATTTGCTTTTGTAAACAGCATCACCTTGAACTTTGTCTCCACAATGCTCATATCCTAGAAGCTCCCATTTCCTCTAAATTTGATTTTGTTTCTAGTTTTATTTTTAAAGCAGCATTACAAATCTTAAAGCATCATTAAATATGTATTCTAATTTCACATGAAATACAAAGTACAGAACATGGTTTTTTAGTCATTTTATGACTACTAAAATGACAAAAGTTAAAAATAAAAACAAATACCAAGTAAAAGTGAGGTATGGTGAGAGTGGATATATTTCCAGCTAGTGGAAGTGTATATCGGTATGGTTTTTTTCTGGGGGATATTTTTCATCATATATCCAAAGCCTCAGGAGTTTAACAAAGCAATTTTACTTTTAGGAGTGTGCCCTGAGGAAATAATTAAAAGCAAGGAAATAGATAGGCATCCAAGTATTTATAAAAATGAAAAACTGGAAACGAATGTACATAAATAGTCGCTTAGGTTAACTCAATTGAGATGCAACAATGTAATTAAATACTATGCAGCCACTAAAATTATATTATAAAAAATGTAAAATATCATGGGAAAATTCTCATTCCAAAATGTGGAAAATGATTGTAAAATAATGTGTATAGTTAGATTTCTTGTACTAATGCACGTGTATAAATATTTATGCATGTGTTAGAAAGTGACTGGGATACTGGCCAAGGCATTAATACTGGTTATCTCTTGGTGGTAGAATTATGGGTAAAATTTTTTTTGGAATTTTTTTGTAACTTTCAAGTTTTCTACATTGATTGCATATTTTATTACCATAAGAATTATTTAGGAGCTATAAATTACAAATATAAAAATTTTCAAATGTCTAGATTATATTCACTCATAGGGACCTGTCAAATCTATGTAGAACCAATCATTTTAATAATTCAAAAATCATGTCATTTTAATGGAATCCAATAACAAATTTTTGATCAATTGCATAATCAATTGGTTGGTTTTTGTTTTTATAGGAGAAAATTAAATTAGTAATAGTGAACAATAAAGAAAATAATACAATAAGATCATCTACCCCACTCATGCCCCTCTTATTCTGTGTCTTAGGACACTGGGTTTTTTTAATTTCAAAGATTTTATTTTAATAAGTTGTAATAACTGTACTTATTTGCTTTTCACTTGGTTTTGGAGATGCCCATCAAAGCTTCATGAGGGCATGGATTATATCTTACTGGTTGATTTAGTACAGATTTCACATTTGTTCAATGGCCAGAGATAAAAGGACAGAACTGTGTAAGTTTTATACAATTTTAAAACCAAAAGTCATTAGATTGGTCAGTTCCTTTAACCTATAAAGACCCTTTTGTGGCAAAATGTTCCCTGAATTTCACCACTTGGAGTTTATACAACCCAACCACACAAAAGCAAAGCATACTATATCAACATCCAGGGTAATTATGAAAATCAAGACCATTAATCTTTATGACTGAGGGAAAGTTAACCTTCTTTACCTATACTGCCATTATTTAATTTTATGCCTTTAAAAGATTACATCTGATAAATCAGCTATAATCACAACTTTGAACTCCAAACATAATTAACCAAATGGCAACTCAGTGCCATTTAGGTGAAAGTTAATGGACAGGAAGTTTATGCTCTAAAGTCAATTTTTATAACCTAAGCAAAGTGGAAGTGCAGTACATAATTCAATATTGGTTTGGGCAGCATCAAGAGGGGAATAGTTTAATTCAGGAAAAATAATCAAATATAATGATAATTGTTCAGAAGTATATCTTTGTACCACAATTCTATATACATCATTTTTATTTAAGTAATAATTCAATTTCTGTAAGAGCTCTTTTAGAAGACTTTATTGGTCAAGTTCTGAATACATTTTCGATGGTAAAAAAATCCAATTTATTTTAAAATGATAGTTTAGCTTTCTCAATCATTTGGAATAGTCTTCTTCTAGTAAGTCTGAATGAATAAGGACTCATCATATTCTTAAAATAAAAAAGCAAGCATGAGTATAAATCAAAAGCCAAGAAACTGAAACAAAAGAAGTCCTTTTCATTTTTCCTTTGAAGCTGTTCTCATCCCATAGGGTCCACAAATGAGTAAGTCTTTCCTATGCCAAGTCTTTCAAAGCAAAAATTGGATTCAAAGTTACTCAATTAGCTGGCAAATTCAGTCAGTGAGGCAAGCCAACATAGATTAATTGAAGCTTTATTTTTCTATCTATTTTTGCTTATGATTTCCCTAAGAGATTAGGAATTTAAAATTCAGTCTCAAGGACAAGTATTTTGTTTTGAATTTTAAGTGTGGACAAATGGCCAGAATACTGAAACCCAACTCTTATTCTCAAATATAATTTGAAAAATTATGGAGATAATCACAAGTCCCTTAATGATGGAGCATCTTACCTTAAAGTCATAATGGGAACACAAGAATGCTTATTGCAAAAGAATCCTAAGATTCTATTCCTGACTGGCTTATGACTGCCAACACGGGCTGGTTTGTGGGTTCAATGCAATAAGCATGGAAGATTCAGCAGAAATACTTATACTCTTTAAATAAAACAGTGGGACCATTTAGGCTCAGCCCATAAGCTTCAAGACTGAAAGCTAAGACTTTGAGTAATCTACCCGATTATGGATGATGAATCATGGCAGAAATCCCAAGGTACATGGGAAACATACTGGGGAGTGCCACCATGAAACACAACTTCTGAACATCTAACAATGAAGTTCATACACTAACCATATGGTTTACTTCAAGGCTTAGTCATTAGTGCTACAGTCAATCAATTTACACAGACTTCAGCGAGTCACTCGTCATTAAGGAATTTTTTCTCTAACGATTCTAAGGAGGGGCAAAGGAAGAATTGTATCAAGATAGCAGTTTGTCTTTAAGAGACATTATATTTTGCTGAATAATTAAAAGAATTCTATCCTCTCAAAATGGTGATGGCAAAACTCTCAGCCAAAATAAGGGTTGAATTATCTTATCATATATACAGGTATGTATATCATATGATACATTGAGATACATACAAGTATATAAATTGGGTATCTATTGGGTATATACTAAAGAATTCACTATAATGAAACTGCTACTAAGAGGATCTATTGCTCTGGGACAGAGTCCCAACTTTTAAACATGTGGCAAGAATCCAGTAGATTTAAGCACTCTTCTCCTTTTATATTTGCTTTCTGTATTCTAGAAAGTTTTCTGTAATTGTCCAAACAATATTTATTCACATATTAAGGTCATTTATTTTAGATAGTCAATGTTGCAAACTGATAGGCTACTGGGCAAATTATGTTCACAAAATATACTTTTGAGCCAGTATTCTTCAAGATTGAATTTTATCGCTTTTAGATGGGAATCTCTGTGGCTTTCCAGAAGCTTTTCCCTCCCATGATGTGCTACACCCAGCCATTTGGAAGCTTTCTCTCACTAAGGTTATCTGCTTGGCCTCTGAAGGCAGCTGAGATGGCTACCCTGCTTCTGATTTGTTTTCCTAATTTAGGCTGCCTAGTTTGTGTTGATTCTGTTTGACCAGCCTGTTACCAGCAGGAAATAGATCTCTTGACCCCCTGAAACCTCTCCCTGCACATTGGGCTTTGAAACAAGATGACACTAAGAGTTGGGCATGTTTCCCGGCAGGGTAATAGGGAGTTCTTTACTGTTGGGACAGATTGGTTAGATTAAACTTTGTTCCCACAGCATTTAACGATAATCATGGAGTAGCTAACATGACTGGTGTGGCAGATGCTGTCAGAGCACTGCCCACATGTCCCCAGATCCCTTTACCATCTTAGAACATGCCAGCTCCCCATGTACTTTCACTCCCAACAGCCAGCACCTGTGACTCTTTTTGCAGGCTTGCTGAATAGAGGAGGTTTAAATACACCAGCTTCCTGGTTTCTGGTTGTGATGATTCCGGGGTATGCCCTACCCTAATTCCAGAGCCTCTGAGCAGGATCAAACCGAAGTTACTCTCTATGTAACTACGCTTGCTACTGTCCCTTTATTGGCCTCCTCTTTCTAGTCCCACTCCTCCCCAATTCTTCCTAATAACGTTTCCCCCAATCTTCATCACAAGATCTATTTTCTGGAGAAAGCTACTTAAGACAGCTAGTTTCCCAAATTTGTAAAGAGTAAGGATAATGGGTAGCCAACTCTTCTAGAGACCCTGTAGTTTCCATAAAACAAAGTATTATAACTCAAGCTGGAACTTGTGCATATTATATGTACCATCTCTGTATATATATTGTACTTTCAATTCTTAAGGGCCCTCAGTGCATAAATCAGTTAGACAATGATGATTGTTGTTGACAGCAGAATTATTCATCAAATACATTGATGGTACTTGGCAGGTACTCCATGACAAGCCAAATTTGCAATCATATTCAAAAATATCTGCCGCTATCAATGAACTATGGGATACCTCACAAGGTCAGCTTCATCTTCTTTTTTAATTTACCAAATGACAGGATTAATTTACAAATACAAATCCCAAACCGTGACATGGTTGTGTATTTTAAATTTTGAATAATATTTCTGAAATTTTGGCTTTTAATTTGTTACTCTTGAGAATTGCTTTTGAGCAAAAGCAGAATGGAATAAATGCTAATGATATACAAGTCCCTGGTTTCTGAAACCGGTGTCACAATTTTCTAATACACGAAGTATTTAGAGACTGATGAGACAGTACATTATATCTACATGGTAATTTAGTTCAGAATTCACAATTATTTTATTTTCAGTATTAATTGCTTTTGTCTCTCAATAAATGACTCTGTAGGAAGTGGAATTCAATTTCATTCATTTTCAATAATTGAGATTGCTTTGAACTAGCTCAATAACTCTCAGCTCCTCTTGGCCTTCAATATATTGCTAGTGGTAGCACATAAATAATCTGGGTTTTCTTTTCAGATTCCAAAGCAGGGTTGTCTGGCCTTTGGCAAAACAGCTAGGTAGACAGAGTTTGTGCTCCACAGTTTGTGCTCCATTTTCCAGCTCTTTTGCTATGCTCTACTCAGCATCCACAGTTTCCCTGCATCTCAGGTTTCTCCTGCTCCCCCTTTCCCCTCAGGGGCAAGTGCTAGGAAATATTTATATACACACTGTTGAGAGTCAGCCTTTCTGACTTCACTCATCCTGTGCCTTCTGTCTGAAGTAGCTTTCTGCCTTCAAATCCAGATATACAAAGTGAGATCATGGTTCACACCAAACACGACCATCTCCACAGCTCTCCTGCAGACCTCCCCAGGTAGAAGAGGGCATTCAGCTCCCTCAGGACTTCTCTGTATCTCTCCTATGCTTCTTCATCTTCCTACACTGATTTAGAGGCATTCACATGGCTCCCCCAACTAGTACACAATCAATTTCTTAAGGGTGTGAATCACAAGCCATTCATCTATTTATTTCACGTAGTGCTTAGCCAAGTTCCCTGTCAAAAAACATCTGAATGAATAAACCAATGGATAATTAATGTATGCACATTTGGTTTAAAAGAGGCTTGTCTATGAGTCTACATTTTAGACACATAAAACTACTTCTTTCAACACAAGTCTCACTAACTCACCTCAGATCCTTTGTTCATTCATAGGTTTTAGCTTTGATCAAGCTGTACTGGAACTGTGTCCACATGGACTCCCCACTCAACCCCCATGAAACCAAGAACTCCTCAAGAGCAAGGACAATGACCTGCACCAGGCCCAGAGTAGGAGCACAAGCCATATCTGTAGGATGAATGGGATTACAATGCCCTGTGATTTCATATGTTCCTTTCCAAAGATACATTTCAAAAGATGAGTGCAGGCAGGGCAGTTAATGGACCACTGCATTTGAGGTCACATTCTTAGGTCAGTAATGAAGAGAGATGGTAGCCTTCCTCATAAACCCTAACCTTGCTCCAGTTCCGTAACTGATTTGGGTACTCTACAGAAACTCTACAGAAATTTTGTCACCTAACATTCAAAGCAAAGTGATTTCCAAAAGCACTAACCTATCAGAACTCCATCAACATTTATGGAACACATGGGCTATATTTATTGGCCTGAGTGTTCTTTGTATTTGTTTGCAAGTCACTTTCAAAAGTGTTGTAACTGTTTTCCTCCACAACTTACAGATGCCTAGAGGAAAGGACATCTGACTTTTTTAAACCAAAGTTCAAAGTTCCGGCTGGAATGGCAATGCAAACTTTGCATTTGTGTTTTAGGAACTGCCGCCAAGGATTCAATTCAATTCAACTCAATAAACATCTACTATGGACCTGCTAAGCAAAGGAAACTGCTTTTGGATTAAGGATGTGTCAGATATAAATGGAACCCGATTCTTACCCCTAGGAAAGCTTGCAGTCTTGTGAGAGAAAAAGACAGGTAGGTGACCATGTATGATACAAGGCAGAGGCTGGAAGTTGCAGCAGATTTTCTTAAGAATAAGTTGTTTAATGTGATTGTATGAAGGGATAAAGTTAATTATCACCATCAAACCTTCTCATAAGCCACACTCCCTTGTAGTCCAGGGGTGCTGCTATTTACTAGGTTAATTACGTCGCTTCAATTGCTTAAAAACTATAATCTCTCCCCCTCAGCCTACTCCACTTCTTTTCCCCTTTCCTTAAGGATACTTTCCAATTTTCAATGTTTCAATTAATTTTCACTCTGAACTCACATCTCAACTAAATTGGAATGCTCCAAACTATAAACGTGCTATTAAAAGTTGGGTCCAGGTAATCTAGAGGAAGGACAATCTCACTGCTTCTGCCAAATTGCCTTCTTTCTCAGCATCTCACAATCTAGAATCTTTTTTTTTTTTCTATGACTTTTTTACCTCTCACTTGTGACCCCACTTTTACTACTCCTGGCTTCTCTTCTCTTGTCAAACCCAAGAAGTCACATACGTATTTCTAGATGGAGAACACAAAACTACCTCTGATGTAAGGGAAGAATGCTTTAGGATAAAGATAAGAGAATATGATTGTTAAATTGCAATCTACTTTACTATTTTCACCTGAAGAACTTCCTTCATGCACTAACCTTCAGGAAAATACTTTCAATTATAATCTAACCAACTTTTCCGTGCTGCTATGTGGTTCTCCATCTAGTCCATCTAAAAGAGTTAAGACATTTCCTACCCTATTTTAGTTTTTTCTTGTACATTTGTCATAAAAAAGGAAAATATATCTACTTACATTTAAATTTTAAATGAAGAAAAAACAATTTTTAGTACAGTATGCCCCAATTATTGCATGGGATTTACTTACACTAAAATGTATTTTTTATATACAAATCAAATTTACTTTGGTGTCCTATATTTTTATTTGTTAAAGCTAGCAATTGTACTTCTCTGTATCTCAAAATTGAGTTTCAATGAATCTGTAATAGAATTTGGGAGGCAGTTAGGTGTGATGGTCAACAGTAGAGGCTTGGGAATCATATACACAATGGGATGCATCCTCTCTGTCACATATTGTGATAATAAGGGCTTTAAACAAATATTCTTGTGCTCTTTTCCTCAGGATGGATGTAAGTTACATATCACCTCCTCCGTCCAGTTTAAGTTAGGTGTAGGCCAATTAGCTTTGGCCAGTGAAATGGGTATGAGAACCTTTTCCCATTTTCTTCCCTTAGTGCTCACAAAAGCATATACCGAGATGGAGCCTCCATTAGCCTGGGTCCCTGAATATCCACAATCAACAAAACATCTTATACTGTGACTGTAGCATGAGTGTCAAATATATTTGGGAGGTAGAGAGAGGGTTAGAGAAATTGGTAGGATAACATAGCTTTTGTGAGAAAGTCTTTTCACACAGAATCCATTTCTCACCATTTTTGTACCTGTTTCTTTCACAGTCCATTTAAGATGCTTCCTCCCTTCAAGCATAGAAGTAGTTTCTCATCTGCATAAATTCTTAGCTTGGCCATGTTCTCTCCTCTATCATACCCCTTTCTCTCTGTACTTATGATAGCTTATCTTGCATTATTTTGTTTATATGCTTGTCTCATGGTCTTTTCTGAACTGTAACTTTCTTGATCTATCTATCATCTAATAGCTCACTGTTCCTAATGAATAATAGTATCTTTAAAAATATTGATTAAATTGAATGTGTAGTCTTATTTTTATACATGTAGGTAACAAAGCTCTATTAACAATAAAACTTTTTCCTTTACTATTTCAAAGATATATGGCTTGATCTTTGCAAATAATCTTATTCTTCTCTCTTCTATTTTCATGCACATAGGATTCAAAGAGGCTGGATTCTACTTTGGTTTTTAGGCATAAAGCATCTTTAGACAGTTCTTTGAAAGTACTTAGAAGCTTCTTTTTTCTTTCTTTCCTTATAATCCTCAGGTCAGGGCCTATCTTAACGCTGGAAACACTCCCTTTCTCCTACAATAACAAATATAATATTCACAACAACAATTACACATTTCTATTCCTCCCCCATGCATGTATTACTTTATCTGTGCCTTAATATCCTTGACAGGTGATTTAAACTCTGCTTTATCTCAACACCTGCTTTTCCTCTGTGATAATCAGACATTTTCACTTACAATTCTACTCCTTCCTTTTCTGTGGCTTCAGAAAAGGAAGCCCTATTCTACTTGTGTTAAACATGGCATATCAAAGATACACATTTCTCTCTACCTCCTCCCAGAAGCCATAAATCCACACAGTTAAAGAGAATGAGAGATGAGACAACAGTAAATGAATGATGTCAAATTTTTAGAAGCTGGAAAGCATATGGGAGACTTGGCGCACCAGAAAGAATTAAAACATTAAACTCTGTTGAGTTGAAGAGGAGTGGATGGTCAACAAGAAGCAAGTTCATTTATATGACAGAAATAAATGTCTTCCTAGTATATGGCATTTTCATATGTAAGCAATATTTGCATATTCATAAGTGTTGAATATTGATTAATTATGATATAACTATATTGGAGAATGGGGGAGGAAAAATGAGCACACAAATGTGACATGAAAGAGTTAAATCTTTTTCTATAATTGGATGCCAGGAAATGACTAAAATGAATTTTTAAAAGTGTAACAAGGAATTTAGAAATATTGGAATGAAATACAAGAAACTTGCTGAAAAGCTGAAAATGGTTGCCTCAGGAGAGAAGGAATCAGTGGTGGAAAAGGGTGGAGTAGTGTTAAAAGCCTTATAGAACTATTTGACTTCGTAAAGTGAATACACATAATACTTTTTCTCGAAAATCAAATCACTTCACTCGTGTGTAAAAGGATGAGAGTTAATTTTTTTTTTAAATCATGAGCCTTTTGAGAAGTAAAGATTTAATTAGAAGTATTATGGTTCTTATCTTTGGGATTGATCCTTGGGTAAAATACTGACCATTTCATGATGACTTTGGTCATAAGGTGATGCAGTGTGTCTTATCTGCTTGAAAGCAGCTCACCTTGACATAGTAAATGTGCCCTCTAGACTCTTTCCACAGCCACAGCCTGGGAGTCAAGGAGAAGCACAGATTTTTAGGTTTGACCGTTGCATAGTCATTTCAATATACAATCTTCTGTGTTGTCACACAAAACTCCAAGCCCAGAAACTTGTCGCATTCATACAAGCTTGGCATATGCTTTTCCACGTTTCCAAAATACCCTTCCTCACCCACCTAGAAAACTCAGCCTTTAAAATCCGGATTAAATACCCTTTCCTTCTATTAAAGTTTTCTTCCCAAAATTGTTAATAGTGTCATCTTCCTAGGTGTAATATTGCTCACCACATCACTAACAACAAACTACCTGTCTACGTGTCTTTCCCTTTACTAGACTTTGAGGTCCATGAGAGAACTATATTTTGCTTTTTATTCACAATGCCAAAAATACGTATCAAACAAATAAACAGTTTCAGTACACTGGGCAGTTTCAAGTGATTAACTGAAATGCTGATGAAATTTGCAGGGAATCATCCATAGTTAACACATCAGTTTGGATTAGTTGTATCTTCAAACAAATGTGAAGATGCTGAGCTAAAATAATATCCTTAATTTTTTAATTTTATTTTTTCATGTATTCTCTTTATATAGCTATTCAGAAGTCTGACACCAATAGGATGCTTTAATTTTTAACACTACATAAAAAGCATGTGGTATAGACATATACATCTACAGAGGTAAAATATTCAAAGTGTGCATTCCTGCCTTTATGAATCTCACAGCCTATTCCAGTAAGTCTCCCACCCTTTTCATGACAAGAACCTCAACTGGAAAAAGAATAGTCAAAGTGATGTAAATAAGCAAGGATAATTTGCCAGGCGAAAGCATACATATTCTACCATACTCAATGCTGAAATTCCTAGAACCCTAAATCGATACTTGGCAAACTTTTGAGAATTCTGAGTCAAGTCACGTGAATGCTAGAGTCTGTAGTAGCAGAAGACAAATTTCTTCAGATTTGGCAGAGGGACCTGTTTCTTGATGAGCTTCAGCCTGCCTTTTGAAGCCTATTTCCTTTCTCCCAGTTCCTTAGTTCTTCCACAGGCATCCCTAAAATGTCTCACTGCTTCTATTGAGATACTTCGACCTAGCCTAATCCACAAAACTTCTCCAAATCAGCTGAAAACTATGGTTCATCTTTCTGTATCGGGGCAATTATATAATTTACTGAAATAAAATTAAAAGTGGTCTTGGAGCCGGGCGCAGTGGCTCACGCCTGTAAGCCCAGCACTCCGGGAGGCCGAGGCAGGTGGATCACAAGGTCAGGAGATCGAGACCATCCTGGCTAACACGGTGAAACCCCGTCTCTACTAAAAATACAAAAAATTAGCCGGGCGCAGTGGCAGGCGCTAGTCCCAGCTACTGGGGAGGCTAAGGCAGGAGAATGGCGAGAACCCGGGAGGCGGAGCTTGCAGTGAGCCGAGATCGCGCCACTGCACTCCAGCCTGGGCAACAGAGTGAGACTCTGTTTCAAAAAAAAAAAAAAAAAAGTGGGCTTAATTTCTTTCTCTGCAGAAATATGCCGTTTTTAATCCCCTAAAATTATGGAAGTATGGCCAGATGAACCCTAGAAATCACATAAAGACCAAAGAAATCTGAAAGTAAGTGCTTTTGGTCAGAGAAACCACTAATTTTCTGCCATCACAAAAATTAATCAGCATACACAGAATGTCCCAGAAATGTAGACACAATTATAAATATTTTTAGAAAACAACTTGAGTGAAGATGTATAAGCAAACCTGTATAATGAAATAAGCCCTTGACAGAATAATACACTCCTTGAAAACAGGACAACATTTTGCATTTATTAACATGTATTCATATAGGAAAGTTGTGTGTACTTAACCAAGATATCATATATTGGATGGGGGTCAGAAGAGTGCTTTACACAAAACATAAATCAAGGTATAGCTATTTAGATCAACCAAGTAGGAAATCCAGATTGGTAACTTAGATGGCCCAAATCACCAAGTTAACCATTTTTCAATCCAGTGCTTTTCACTAAGTACATAATATATATACTAAATGAAGAGATGAAATGAGCAATTACCCTGTGTATGAGTCTGTTCTCAAACTGCCAATAAAGACATACCTGAGAATGGGTAATTTACATAAAAAAGAGGTTTATAGTGGACTCACAGTTCAGCATGGCTGGAGAGGCCTCACAATTATGGCAGAAGGCAAAAGAGAAGCAAAGGCACATCTTACATGGCGGCAGGTGAGAGAGCTTGTGCGGGGGAACTCCCATTTATGAAACCATCAGATCTCATGAGACTTATTCACTACCATGAGAACGGTGTAGAAGAAACCACCCCCATGATTCAATTATCTCTACCTTGTCCTGCCCTTTACAGGTGGGGATTATTACAATTCAAGGTGTGAGATTTGGGTGGGGACACAGAAAACCATATCATCCTGCTGCTCTGTACAGGCAAAACCACCTGCATAATTCAGGTGAGAAATGCAGATAGACAGTATGGTACAGTGGGACGACTAGGTGTTGGAATTCAAAGGACTTAGGTTCAAATTTGTTGAGCCTCTCTGTTTACTTATTTGCAAGAACAGGGAAAACAAAAGACCTACTGTATTGAGTGATCGAGAGAGAGCACTTAGCATAGGCTAAATAGATAGTGGCGATTACTCCAAAATATGCTACTGCCCTTCATTTCCCCATGTACACAATGGCCTCTAGTTACTATGAAACACCGTGTTCCTTGACATTTGCTATGACATCCAATATAGTAGATGTAGAGTCTGAGTGAATCCTTTAAAAACTCCTTTTCTTTTTCACAGGTTTCTTTTACATAAACTTTTTTTTTAATGAATCCCCCAGCTTTTCCTTATGGATTGTGCCCCTGACCTAATTACATAAGTACCTGACGGGCTGGAACGCTTCCAAAAGGGCCTCTTAGGAAAAACAATCTGAAGGGTTTTTTTCTCCTTCTTTTGTAATTACATAATTACTCAGCTGACTAATATGAGTCACCATTTGCCATTCTAATCTCCCAGGCACAAAATAGTTTTATTATTTTCCTTGGAATTACCTAATTACCCAATGGATAGCAATAACTCCTGGGCTCTTTTCTGTAAGTAATCTGTAAAGCTCAAGACAAATTCCTCCAGAAGTCTTTGCAAATGGAAGAGAATTTAGAATAATATTATCATTTGCCACATGAGACACTGGAGCTCTTAGTGACAAGGGTGGTCCAATGATACACCACAAATAAATTTGGAGAAAAATTTAAGACTCTGGGCACAGGATAAAATATAGAGGCACATTCTCCCTGCTATGTTCTAGGAAATAAGTGTTCCTGAGCCAAAACAGCAGTGGCTGAGTGCACATCTCTTAAAAAATTAGCAAGCACTCCAAACACATGTGTATTAACTTATAAATTATATGCACCTACTATAGTTTACTCATATATTAACTATTAGTCAAGCTTAATATTTTAATAAAATCTACTAACTAATATAAATTATCAATTATAGGCCAGGAGTGGTGGTTCGTGCCTGTAATGCCAGCATTTTGGGAGGCCGAGGTGGGAGGATCACTTGAGGACAGGAGTTTGAAACCAGCCTGACCAACATGGTGAAACCCCATCTCTATCAAAAAATACAAAAACTAGCTGAGCATGGTGGTGTGTGCCTGCAATCCCAGCTACTCAGGGAGGCTAAGGTGGGAGAATCACTTGAACCCAGGAGTAGAGGCTGCAGTGAGCCAAGATCACACCACTGCTCTCCAGCCTGGGTGACAGAGTGAGACCCTGTCTCAAAAATAAAAAAATTATAATTTTTTTTATACCCCAATAGAAGCCTAGGATATCTTGTCTTAAAGAGTGCTGCCTTCCAGAATATCAAAGTCTTCAATAGATCTTAAAATTGCTCTATGAATGACCTGTAGTTTCTCAAGTCTCTATTCACTTAGGGAATAACTTAGGAGACTGACTATTTTGATCCTTTTCTGCAGTTTTTCAAAGGCATATGCAAGAAAATTACACAAGCCTTTGAGCTTATCAGTCTACCCCAGCATATTTTCTAGGGGGTGCTCAGGCCAACAGGCCCAGCGGTTTTTTCTCCATGCCTTTCTTGACCTCATTTTCTTTCCCTAATTTCCCATTCAACCCCAGAAATGGTGGGTTTGCAAAAGCCTCTTTCTGATCTAGGACCAAAAGAGCTGGGCAGACTACATGATTTACAAAGCCAACATGTTGGCCTATGCCCTGGGTATGACAGATTTCTAATAAAAAGGAACATATTTATCCAAGCTATTGAACAGACAGGTCTAATGAATATTAAATCTGATCAAACCATTTTCCTATGTATAATAAAATACTAAGTCATGTTGTGATTTAACTGTATTTAGAACTGTCCTCTTTAGTTTACATTCATTAAAACATTTTAAGAAAAAGGCTACATTAAATTTTATTTTGGAACTAATAAAAATATTAAACCTTAAGAAGTTCTGAAGCTTTGCTAAGGCAGCTGAACTTAATATGCTTGTAATTTCCCGAAGTAAAAGATTCAATTCCTTAACAATGAATTTTGTATTCCACAGACTCATAGCTTACATTTTTTAAAAGGATCATGAGGCCTTAGAAAATATAAATCTGAAAAAAACTGTTCAGTCATGTCTGATTGTTCTGGTACACAAACCAACTCACACACCGTAGTAGAAGTAGCAACACTGAAGTCGTTTTGACAGTTGAACACAAACAGAGGCCCCAAACAATGAACACACAGAAACAGGACACTCCTCTGGAGGGAGGGAGCTCTGGCTTTGAATGTCAGGAAGGGAGCCAACAGGCTGTCCATTTACTTAAACCTCTCAGATACAAAGAGTTACCTCGCTTTCTCTCTCGGAAGGGCCTCCTGATAAACCCCCCTCCTGTCCCACTGCAGAACCCCAGTCTTCCTCAACTCTGTTAATTAGGGGAGAGAAGAAAGGGAGAGGGAAACCAGAAAGCTCACTGACCTATCTATAAATGCACAACATTTCGGTCTGTCCTCCAGGCTCAGAGATTTAAGACTCTCCTTTCTCCATCAAACACCCAGGAAAGTTACTTTTGCAAGAAGGCACTGTACTTTTGCTATTCCAGCTGTTAGGCCAGTCATTTCCTAGAAACAGACCTGACATCTTCCGCTCCTCTCAAACCTCCTGATACCACTGAAATAACCAAACTAAACTTTTTAGGTTTTCGAAACTTGTCTTTCAGAAGTCATTGGTCATAGTGCATTCCTCCAAGTAGAACAAAAAAATGCCGGGAGGACTTTGATTATAAGGTTCATGATTCCCCCTTCAAACTATAAACTGTCAGATATAAACAGGGCATTCACTGAGAACAATGGAGATTAATAAAGAGAGACAGGACTGCTGTCTGGGGGAAAGAATGGTTCAAAGATTCCAGGACTGGCCTTCTACAGTCAGTTGGCTATTTGATCCTGTAGGTCCTAATGCTGCTAGGAAGAAGTTCTATTTGGTTGTGGAATCTTTCAGTAATATTAGAAAGATACTTACTTAAATTAACTATTCATTCCATCTACAACAAGTTGAATATCTTCCATTTTCCAGACAGTATTTGCAGGGAACAAGAGAGACACATTCATTTACTTCCCTAGAAATATTTCAAGTATTTATTATAAGCCAGGCATGTGCTGGCCATGTACCACGACTCCTAGCACATGGAACCTTGAACACCAATCCCAGGCTGATTACTACAACAAGGTCTGATAAGTGAGAACTCAAGGATGTGTTTTTTTTAGGCCGAAATATATATAAAAATAGACTTCCTTCTTTCCTTCCTTTCTTCCTCTCAACAATTTAACACATATTAATGAAGGGTCTGGATACATTTGGTAGAGTGCTAGGCGCTGAAGATACAACAGTAGGCAGACTCAGATACAGTTCCTGCCTGTCATTTTAAAAAGTTGACACAAGGCCAATTTCTCACGTTTTGCCCAGCTAGGGAATAAGATATTAATGTCAGAATCACACATACATCAAATGTTGCAGCTGTCATTAGTCCTTGAAGGTGAGAAAGGAAAATGTGAGGCATTTAACATAATTTTGTTCAAAAAAGAGGGAAGAGTCTATTAAGAATTGACTAAAAGGGTTTTGCTGTTTAAAATTCTTCCCTGAACTTGTTTACCTTCTGTTGATTCATTTTCATTTACTTTGAAGGTAATATCAGTGGACTGAAACTCTAATTAAAAAAAAAAAAGGGAAAACCTGAGAGGTCTGCAGAGCGTCAGTCCACCAGTCAGGAGGACTTGCACTCCATATCCACACACACATGCTTTCTATTAAAACCATTGAGCGGTACTTCTGAATAGCATCAACCACACATTTCCTCAATGAGCCACGAAATAAAGTGCTATTAATTCTCACCAATATTCATGAAATGATTGCTTTTTATTGCATATGTCTAACCTCCTACCATGGTCCTGAAGTTTTCTATCCTTTTCTGAACTATGGGTGACTTCGGCATCTTAGGGAGCATACTGAGTGGTCACGTAAATGCTTAAGGGTACCTTTGCTTATAATGTTTAATATGCTACTCAGATAAAAATCATCTTGATATAATTATAAATAGCATCCTTTAAAAAAAAACCCTGTAACGCCTACTTTATCTTTTCTCTCCCTGAACTCCATGGGAGGAATAAGCTATCTTTCTAGAGAAAAACATTCTTTCTTTTTGAATCTATTAATACATCAGTCCAAATTTTTCCTTCTTAAAATTCCAAGTCCTGTTGAAAGAGGTTTAAAATAAAATAAATAAAACAAAAACACATTACATTTCACATCCCCTCTGACCATTCTCAGGTTACAAGCCTCTGAAGTGTGCTTGGCCTGTTGCCGGTGTATTTATTACTATTAATAAATGAGTCACTGGTGTAAGAATGCAAATTTTATGTGGCCCATGTATAAATGAGTCTGTTAAGAATGGCCAGATACACATTTTATGTGACTGCTAAATAATTATGTCATAGAAATACAGCTTGTGAATCCAACATTAAAAAAGAAATGGATTCCAATAATGTTAGAATGAGTATTTGTCAAAACATGGTTTTGATGAGTTATGACTATTGAAAAAAGATGAAAGAGAAAGTGATCAGGTTCTAGGGAGAGCAACATGGAAGCTTAAGCTTACTACAAGAGCCTTTTACACAACACCCTCTGACGGTCGCTCCCCTGCCTCACGCCATTACATCATGAAGGCACATCCAATTCACAGAACTGCTCTTATGCTTTCAGCATTTTCGTCTGTGAAGACAAGTACTGGATGAAGGATATCTGAAGCTTTGTACAGAGCCACAAAACCCTGACATCAGAGCTGAGAAAATTATAAAAGGAGAGAGTAGAAAAGTGGTTGTCAGGGGCTGGAGGGGTAGAGGAAATGGGGATATATTGGTCAAGGGGTACCAAGTTTCAGTTATGAAGGATAAGTTCAACTTAAAAGAATTGAAAAACTTATCACAGATAATAGGAACTTGGAAGTGAACAGACAGGATGCTGGAGCTCACATTCACATTGACATGGACATTCAATAACTACACAGTGGATTACATCGTTATAAGTGTGTTAAGTATTATTCAGTGCCCATCAAGTGGCACAAACCAGAGCTCACCAAGGTGACATTTCCATATCAAGCTGTCCCATCCCATCAGAAGCCTGGATGTTAATTTAATATCATATCTCTAATCTGAAGATGAACCAACAGCTTCAGATAACAAGGAAAGACCCAGATCAGATGGCTGAAGAGAAAGTCATGAGCAGACACTAAGTATTCTGCAGAGCAAAGGACTGTGGAACCAAAACATTACTGGGTGTTAAAGCACTTAGAGCATTCTGGAACATTTTAGTGAGACAATAGTCTTGGCTCTGGACACAGTTTCAGAACTTAATCTACATTCCTAATGCCTTGAATAACACCACTGAAATAAACACTGTGCTTTCATATCTGTTTAATTAGTAGACCTGTTGATGAACAAGTAGAGTTTGGGAGATTTGTTCAGCCATACAAAATTTTAAAAATAGTAAAAATAGCTACGGTTTAAAGTCAGTTTGTAAATAAACAACTAGATATCCAGCTTTTTTAGAAAAATGGTAAGGTCTGATAATATTTCCATATTAGCATCAGTCAGCAGGAGCACAGTGGCATCTGGCTTTCAAGATGGGGATGTGCTGCCTATGTTACCACAGTCCCTTCCACTCCTGATGTTATTACACCTGGGGCCAGGGGACCTTCTCTCATTGATTGTTCGCACCCTGCCCTGGGGACAGCGGATTTGTGATACCAAGCTTTAATTGCAACATCAATTCAGTCCTTCCTTTTCAGTATTTTACATTCTCATGTTCCATGGATGCTATATTACCACCTCCACTTAAATTTAATTAATTCTGAATTAATAAAATTCAGAATTTCATTAATTCTGAATTTGTGACAATTCCAACTCCATTCTCAATTATTTATATATTTATGCATTCAATAATGTTTTAATTATTTTATACTAGTTGGCATTAGGGGAGGAAAAATAAATGTATAAGGCACAATCTGTGTTCTTAAGAACTCCAGAATCTAAGAGAGGAATTTAGAGTTGAGGATAAGAGCAGTGATAAAAAAAAAAAATTCTTAGCTGGAGAATTATGTCTTATCTCATAAGTTTTGATCCATGTATTGTAGAAGGACATGGCAAGACTTTTTTTTTTTTTCCAAATGTCCTCCCTCTCAACTATGTTCTCTAATGTCTTCCTCCACCTCCGTCCACTAAGGATGTCAGACCAGTTATTGCAGTTAGGGGAAAAGACAGAATATTTATTTGAAAGTCAGATCTAGAGATCTTGTTCTATGAACTTTCCAAGTAAAAATTCTTAAAGATGGATTCGAATATTTAAACATTAAATGGCAACCTTGAAAAAAACTTGTGAAGCATATGTATCAGTAGAAAAATTCATCAAATATAGAACTTTAGTGCTGGAAAAGACACTCCTTTTTATAGGTAGGAAATTTAGGGTGGTAAGTGACATCCCCCAGGCCTTGGAAACAGTAAGTAATAGCCAGAACATAATCTCAGGTTTAAGCATCTCCAGACACTTTTGTTATTAAATATGGAATGGCAGTAAAGACCACGTGATAATCCCTCTGCCCACCATTTTAAGTTGTAAGAAGAAAGCAAAATGTGTAATAAAATTTTAATCATTCCATACATTCAGTAGATACTTCTGTAGTACCTTCTTTATGGCAGACACTGTGCTGGATTTACGTTGATACAGCATAAATGATGCAACCAAAAACTTTTGTCCTCAAAGAGTTCACATTCCAGCAATGAGCTGACTTTGAATCATTCAGGCTTACAGGACTCGAGACAGACCTTAGACCAGGCAGCCTATCCACCTCCTAGGACTATTGTGACTATCTAGTGAGACAATGGCTAAGGAAAACGCTTTGTAATTAATATAAAATGTTCTACAAAGTTTGGTTGTGAATTATTATTTTTTTGAGACAGAGTCTCACTGTCACCCAGGCTGAAGCACAGTGGTGTGATACTGGCTCACTGCAATCTCCACCTCCCGGGTTCAAGCAATTCTTCTGCCTCAGTCTCCTGAGTAGCTTCTGCCTCAGTCTCCCGAGTAGGACAATAGGCATGCACCACCATGCCTAGATAATTTTTGTATTTTTAGTAGAGATGAGGTTTCACCATGTTGGCCAGGCTGGTCTCGAACTCCTGTCCTCAAGTGATCTGCCGACCTAGGCCTCCCGAAGTGCTGAGATCACAGGTGTAACCCACTGTGCCTGGCCTGGTTGTGAATTCTAATATATCAAGGACTAATCCAGCTCATTTGAACAATCATAATGTAAAAGAAACCATAGTAATGGATTCCATCCTCCTATGAACCACCTATGAATATTTCCATTGGCTTCCCCTTAACCCAAATCAGATGCAAGCTTGTTGAAAGAATGGCAACTACATTGACTATATAAAAAAGGCCAAGTGCAAAACTGAATAGCAGGTCTCCATTCCATCACTATAGAAACATACAAACT
Source organism: Pan paniscus (assembly GCF_029289425.2). Classification (NCBI taxonomy): domain Eukaryota; kingdom Metazoa; phylum Chordata; class Mammalia; order Primates; family Hominidae; genus Pan; species Pan paniscus. The sequence goes on along the minus strand of NC_085926.1, from coordinate 24,999,659 downwards.
AAATAATTTGTTCCCCAAAGAGCTTCACTTTGCACTTCATTTTGTCTCTGTTGACGGAATTTTTTTCACTGCTCCCACAATAACATTTCAGACCAGAAAATAAAAATGTACATGCAACCCACATTACCATGAATACCCCTGGCCTGGCCAGCAGAGCTCACCTTCAGGATATGAGGAGAATGTCACCATTAAGTTGACTTTCCCCAGCTAACATCTCTCTTTTGTTTAGCTAAGTAAAACTCTCTTCTGAGGACAGTTACCTCTCCTTTACTTTCTATCCCAACCCACAAGACAATTTTGTCTTCTACCCAGCCACAAATGATGTATCAAGTTGCCCATGGGCCACATCTGATTTTCTGCAATATCTATGCAACAATTCTCCACTTTCCTCACCTCTCTTAAAGAGATCTCTATGCCCACAGTTGACAGCTCTTCACACTGGGGACTTCTAACAGGAATGGGAATCCAAAATAATCTTTGGCGCCCAAAGTTCTACCTCCAAATTTATTATAATAAAAGAGGCAAAGAAAAAAGCTTCTTGTCCTTTAGATCTCAACTTTCATCCTCAAATGGTTTATTAGCTTTTTCATTATTTTTAATAATGTACAATTTTAACAACATAATCCACAGTGTGATTGGTTATGCCCATGCCCCACTCGAATGTGAACTCTAGGATCATACCTATCTCCTCACTACTGTGGCCCTATTTCCTAATTCTTGGGACATTTGAGATACTTAAGTATTTGTTGAATTAAAATTACAAGTAAGTTACCGAACACATCATTTGAACCGTAAACTTCTTACCAAGCTTTCCCAGAACAACATTTTTCACCATCAGAATTAAAAGGCTTTACTGATCTGCCCCACCACTGTCTTATTTAATGCATAGCTTATTTTCCACTGAGGTTTGGTCTTAACAGCAATCGTTTTCTGCTACTACAGCAGGACTCAACATTCTTAGCTTCTCACTTTGCCTCTGCCTCACCCTTCTTTGTTTCATACGTATCCCTCTAATCAAATGCAGAGTGTATGAAATAGGATATGTGATCACATTAGCACAGCTTTATTTTGATGTATTTTTGTCAAGCCTGTACAGACAAGTGGAAAGAGAAGTGAAACAGAAGCTGGGAAAATACTGCCAGAAATTATGTCAACAAATAACTTCAGAGTTTACTTTCCCATTAGTTCTAAACCGTTTAAGCAAAGTAGCTGCTCCTCTGTCTATAGGTCAAAGCCTGAACCTGAATTAAGGGTAAAAAGGCAAAGTAAATCCCTAATAGAACACATTTCATACCATGGTCTCAGAGATTAGATTTCTATTTTTACTTAAAACAACAGAGGTTTATGCCTTCTTGTCTTTTCAAATCATACCCAGAGGTTGGCAATAAGGCTCCAGGTGGTAGTTAATAAATCTCAAGTAATGTATCGATCACTCTTCATGCTTTTTCTATTGTTCTTAAAACATAAGAACTGTCTCATTATGTTAAGAAAAAAAGGACAAGTTTCCACACTTAAATGCCAACCAAGGAAAGAAATCCCTGGGAAGCTAATAATGAAACAAAGGTGGTTTTCTTCAGCAGAACTGTGTGTGCTAAATTGCACTTTTATGTGATTTTTAGGGCAATTTGCCACTTTCTTGGCACCACTTCATCACTTTCCTTCAGCAACAAAGAAAAAAAGGAGAGCCACAATGACCTATATATTACAGCTCTAACAATGTGTGGGGGTCAGTCTCTCCAAGTTTATGAGTCAGATTTAATAATAGATATTCTATTTTCTTAAGTTAGAGAAACTCAAGGGTACATACTCATTCCCCCAAAGACTTTACTGCTCCTCCCAGTTTATCCATTAGACAATTTTTTTCATCTTTAAATGTCATGAACAGCAGTGTTTCCATTGCATTCATTACATATTATGATTTATATGTTATACACAACTTCATTTTTACCTGAATTTCTTGACTTCCTAAGAGGTTCAACTTACCAAGTATCTATCAAATTCCTTCATCACAAAAATGGGGAAACTGAGGCCCAGAGATGTAATGTGACTTGCCTTCACTTACAGACCATCCATGCTAAAGGATTAACTGGCTGTTAGGGTAGGCTATGCTTTAAAGTGGGCATGACAGTTAATAGCTAAGTGATATTGGAGAGGTTTATAAGCAATTTGAGCCTCATTTTCTCCATGTCTAAATGGGAAAATAACTAGCTTGCCAAGTTGTTACTTATCATGGCTAGGAGGTTTAAAAATGAACATTTCTCTCCTGGAATATTACCCTTTTTCTCTCTTCTGGTTTTCTCTCTTTCTCCCTTTCACATCTTATGCCAAATTTCCATCTTTCCTGGAAGTCTTTGCAGATCCTTCAAGCTGAGGTCCCCAACACAAAGGACACCTTGTACTTCCCTGTTGTAAGTTCATCACAGGGGTGATTAAACAATGTGTAGGGAATTTGCTCTCAACTTCACTATATATAAGCTCTATGAGGGCAGAAATTCTGTCTTTATCTCTGTACACTTGCTCTTCAGCTTGCTTTCTCTCCCTCTCCCCTAGCCCTTGGTAGGTGCTCCACAAATACTTGCTAAATGAGCACGACAGTACCTATTCAATAGATGAAAGTCCCAGTCCTTGTTGTTGAGCCAAGTGACACATACTTAGTTCCTTTCACTCTCCTAGGTCAATCCATTCACCTCCTTAAAAATTACTTAGTTTCTGTGTAGGGATAGCAGCTTCCTGGTGTCTGAGGTTTTATCTCTCATTGCAGTGTGAACAAAACAGTCAGGGAAAAGTCACTTCTGTGCTTAGCTCTTTTGGCAAAACAAACCTCCCTCCTCCCTCCACCCCATGTTTGCCCTGAATTTGACTTCACCACAGTCTACATTAAGAAGAACAGCAACTAAACCTTCTTTGAAACTTTATTCACCATGGCCAACAGGAAAAAAAAAAAGCTGGTGAAATTCCTTTAAAACGTGCTTTAATCTAGCTGGAATGCCATAAATTGCTTCCAGATGTGCACGATACAAAAGTCAATCAGAGCTATTTATACTGACACTCTACAGTCCAAACAATCTGAAGCCAAATGCCATGTCTCCGCTTCAACGAAGCTATAAATGTCAGTTTTGTTGAATTTGGAAAGGTGTTGAAGAGTTCATGCAAGTTTGAGTTCTTGACTCTTTTGGAACCAGCAGTAATTTTGACAGGAGGGAAATAAAACCATCACACATACAAACTTTTGTAAATCCCTATCCTCACTGAGCACACCTGACACCTCTCATGCATGACCTTGAAAGTACCATAGTTAGAAGACAAAACTCAATTCTGTAAAACAGAAGAATGTAGCTCTGGGACAAGGTGCCAAAGAAACCCAGAGAATCTGGCCAGATCCCCCCTCCCCACCCTGAATGCAAACAAGCACACTTAGGAGTTAGTTGGCTGCATGGCTTGTAGTGATGCCTTTTCGACATCCTAACCAGACCATTGCTCTCCCAAGCAGCCCTACAAACAAAGATAACTCAGATTGTTGGCACCACACTCAGGTACTGGTGTGGGCACAAAGCCTGAGGTCCAGGTGGCCAGTTCTGGGGTTTCATCACTTAGAGACATTTGTTGTCCCTTTCCACTGGAATAATCTTCAAGCTTGTGTTTTTATCTCATTCTGCATCACATTTCCAGTGTTGGCACACAGTAGGCCATCAATAAATAATGCTGAAAAAAAAATGAAGACTTAAAGGAAAAGATGGTCTATTAGTCTAGTTGTTTCTTTTCCGGCATGTAATTAATAGAGGTAAATTCAGAGTAAAAATGCTATACGTTTTTACAGTAGAATGGAGAGGGCTTGGGATTTGGAGCTACAGACATATGGCTTCAAATTCTAACCTCAGGTACTGATTAGTGGTATGGCTTTGTGAGTGTTTCGTAACAGCTCTGACCCTCAGTTCTGTCCACAGCAGAGGGAGCTAAAGATGTCTATCTCATACAACTGCCGCAAGGAGGTTCTTGTTTCATAGTAGGCCTTTGGTATTCATTCCCTTATTTTTGTCTCCCTGGCTGGGGATTTCAAGTGTTTAAAAAACATAAAAAGCCAGAAATAACTCAAATTTGGAGGCAGAAATAAAAATAAACAAATACTTGTCTTTTCATTCACAGCGTGGCATAGTACTTGGGTTAAACTACATGAAATTTCCAATATTTAAAAACAGCAATTTCCTACACTTCTACCTGCTATGAAGGGTCACGTGGAAGACCATGTCACAATATCTGTGGCCCTCCATGGCAGTTCACCATTTAGTTACCGAGTGTATAACCACCTCAGTTGTTGCAGTCACTGAGGCTCACAGCAGGTGGGTGTAGACCAGTGGTTCACAAACTACAGCCTATAAGCCAAATCCAGCCATTGCCTGTTTTTACAAAGTTTTACTGGAACACAGCCACACCCATTCCTTTCCATATATTCTTTGGCTGCTTGCATACTACAAGGGCAGAGCTGAGTCATTGCAATAGAGATGGTAGGGTACACAAAGCTGAAACTAAATTATTTACTATCTGGCCTTTTGTAGAAAAAGTCTGCTGGCTGCTGTACAGACACATAGTTTAGGTGAAGCAACATCAATATGAGTTTGGGCTCTCAAGTTCTAAGAGATTCTATTTTTCTGTACCTGAATGTTGGCTGCATCACTTCCTTCAATGTATCTCAGATATATTCCTTAACTTCTTTAATCTCAGTTTTTTTATCCACGTGATGGAATAGCTACCTTGAGAGAGAGAAAAAAAAAAAAAAAGGCTGGACGCAGTGGCTCACAACTGTAATTCCAGCACTTTGGGAGACTGAGCAGGTCAGATTGCTTGAGCTACGGAGTTGGAGACCAGCCTGGGCAACATGGCAAAACCCTGTCTCTATAGAAAATACAAAAATTATCCAGGGTTGGTGGCATGTGCTTGTAGTCCCAGCTACTTGGGAGGCTGAGGTGGGAGGATTGCTTGAATGCAGGAGTCTGAGGCTATAGTGAGCCATGATGGTGTCACTGCACTGCAGCCCGAGTGATAGAGTAAGACCCTGTCTCAAATAACAAACAAAAAAATGCAGCTAACACTACCTGACATGTGATAAGGGTTAAATAAATTGAAACAGCTTTTTCATTATGATCCTAACCTATTAATATTTCTTTACTTATTAGAAATATCATATTACATGTGGAATGATAAATGGCAAGGCATGTGCAGCCTTCGTGTCAATGGACAATTCACAGTGGTGGAGACAGTGGCAATCAGAAGAGCACTTCGTGTAAAGTGAGCAGCTGCCACTGAGCTCCAGCTGCAGTTGCCACATGGAAATGGCACTCCAACGTTTCCAGGTCTTCTGAATTTCCAAGAGACACTGGAAAAGTGGATACTTACACAAAATCTCCCATTTTTAAGGGATGATAATTGATTAAAAATGTTTCAAATCATTCGTTCTGTGAGCCAAAAACATTGTATGTAGGCTTGTGTTTTTTACTGATATTTGGCTAAGTCAAAGAGTGTCACAAGGAGGAAAGGAGGGAAGAGCTTTTTGTATCTGGCATAGAAGATGGCAGATGTTTGTGTTGGAATTGACCTAAAATAGCTTTGTTGAGCCATAAAAAACAGTTTTGTTGAAGGTTTACTCTTTGCACATCTACTTTTGTAACACTGAGCTATTAAATATGCAGCCATCTTCTTCTGCCTAGAGAAATCACTGTCTATACACTTTTCCATCTATCCACTTGTTCAAGCCTTTATTTGCACCTACTATGAGAAAGACATTGCATTTTTAAGCTAAATGGAGAAACATCCTTTAAGTCACAATGCTCTGGTCCTCTCGACACACAACTGAGAGATCTGAAATATATCCAGGCAGCTATTCTTTTTTTCTTGTGACAAGGTCTCCCTATGCGGCCCAGGCTGGAGTGCAGTGGCGCGATCTTGACTCACTGCAACCTCCACCTCCCGGGTTCAAGCGATTCTCCCGCCTTAGCCTCCTGAGTAGCCGGGATTACAGGCATATGCCACCACATCCAGCTAATTTCTGTATTTTTAGTAGAGACGGGGTTTCACCATGTTGGCCAGACTGGTCCAAACAGCTATTCTTGACTCCCATTGTGAGCGCAGGAGCAGAGGCTCAAAAACACCCTCAGAGCAACACAAGCTCAGCCAAGAGTGACTAGATCCTACAGCTTAAGAAAAACAACGATTTCTAAAATCAGTCACCTGATTTTAGTAGAGACATACATTTTACCAACATTTAAAGCATCTACTTTCAACTATTCATGAGGAGAAAAGGTCTGGGAGAAGAACACCCATGTACGTTCTTGAATATACGTTTGTCGGTAATGTAAGCTAGGAGATTTAAGCTAACAAATATTTATTGTGGTATTTTCTACTGTGCCAACTTGCCTAGGCTGAAATTTGTTTCCAAGAATCCCCTCCCCTGTGTGGTTCCAAGCTGTAGTTAGTCAACAGAGCAATTTGCCTGGGAACTGGAAGGCAGAGATAAAGCTGCAGCCACTTCTCTCTGAAATCTTCATGTTTGGATGTGGTTCTGGCTTGACCTTGCTGTCCTCCAGGGGGAGCTCTTCTTGACTGTTGACCTGATTGTCAACATAATCTGCATGTCTCTTGGCAGATGCTTGGCAGTGGACCTGAAAAGCAGCAGCCACATAGAGACACAGCTTCTCTTAGCTTTCCCACACACTTCCCTGTGCAGTCCCATTTCAGGGACTGGAGGTGCTTGTTTCTCAGATTTTCTGGTTAATAACTTCTGATTCACCATTTCTCCCATTTCAGACATTTAACTTCCCAGCTTCTCCCATGACTGGGAAGGTCTAATTTCTATGATAAATAATTTATTCTGAGACCTTGACTAATACAGCTATCTTTAACAATAGATGAGTGACCCCTACTTTAATTGTCTTTGCTCCACTTGCTTGTAAGTTTCTGGTGGGCCAGGACTCCCTTGTTTCTTTTGAAAGCTCTAGACCTTCATAATAATACCCACTTAATAAATATTAACTGAATAAAGGAAACAGAATCATTAATATGATCTACATCATATTGTCTCTCCATTTGAAAAACAAAAAGTAAAAATTTAAACAGATCAAAAGCCTAGATGAATTACTGGCAACTAGAAGACATTTGATGATTATTTTAGTAATTGAGTAGAAGGAATGACTTAAGTTGATGTGTGATGAGGGACATTTCAATTTGACTGTAATGGGTTTCATTGAGTACTGCTTATGGGTTGCAAAATACTATATTCATTGCATGAGGTAATGTATTGTCCCACGAAATGACAATTGAACTATTTTTTTTATAAACATTGCTACCACAACACAATCTAGTCCTTATGTCTTAGTGAACTTTTATAAATACATTTGCAGAATAAATTCTTAGAAGGCAAGTTACTAGAACAAAGGGTGGGTTCAGTTGCAATTCCAGCATATTACCCTCCCTGCCCCCTGCTGAAATACCCTCCCTTCCATCTATGTTCCATCAATTTTATACTTTCACCAACAGTATATAAAAGTGACTGTGTCTCACACAGCCTGACCAATGCTATGTATTTTGAAGCTTTTCACCCTCAGCCAATCTGATAGGAGAATAATGGAATATCAGTGTTGTTTAAAGTGAACCCTGCTTTTGAATATGCAATAGTGCCTGAAGTTCTCATCTCTGCTTCAGTTCAGATCCACGTAATCAGTGAATAAGGCAGTCTCATTCTGGGGTGGAATTAACTTTATAAACCAACAAGGGATACTTAGCATTTATGTAGCACTTCAACTAATGACTGAAACTGGCTTTGGAGAAAAAAGTGCTGCTGCTAATTTTCATAGCCCATAGGGACATTAGCTTTTACTGTCTTTGTTTTACCATTCTTGTCTTAGGTAAGGGGAAGGTGGGGAAAGGCAGGTTCCATTATGCAGCCCGTGACTTAATTAAGATAAATAAGACAGCTCACTGATTGCGGATGTCTTTTATAATCCAATTTTAATGATGGCTATTGTCACCAACACTGGCTACTATAGTAGCAGAGGGAAACAATTAGTAAATTTATGAATTATGGACCTATTAATAGTTTTTTAGGGAGAAAAATAATTTTAGCTCAATGGATATTTTATGTCTTGATTACAGGCTTAGCAGATGGGTGTGGATCTAGAAAAAAAATTCCTTCTCCTGGCTTTCATAAAGACAAACTCTCTGAGGAATAATAAATTATCAACTCTAACAATAGTGTTAAGAAAAGTCAAATTTATGAACTTTCTTAACATATTTTTCCTGATGTGGATTCTATTCAGGTCAGGTTTAGAGTTTTTTGTTTGTTTTTAGTTTAAGTACTAATATTAATCCCTAAAACTGGAGTAATTGGTTGGGATAAGTATATGAAGATATAGAATTATTTGCAACTGCCCTTTTTAGTTTTCACTTCATATGGTAGTAACACAAAATAGCTGACATTCTCAAGTTTGGCTAATAGAAACATGCAACTCCATAGACAGTTACCTTCCCTGGGTCACTACCCCAAGTGCTTGCTAGATAGAGAGGGGGGATGAGAGAAATAGTTCATCAGGTAAGAGGAAGTGGTGACGTCAACAGAGTTAGTGGGCGTAAATGAATCTACTTAGTTTTCAAGGCATTGTCTTTGTCACGTTATGTTCTTCCTATCCACCACCCACCCACCTCTGCAATTCTCTACTCCAGATATCAGCAAAATGTGTCCACATTCTAAGGGGGAGGCCTCATAATATTTTCACTAAAATGATCAGTTCTCTTTCCTTGGGAATTTGTAGGAAAAGCTTACCGGCCAGGAAGAGGGCAACTAAACTAGTTTGGGACCTGCTCTGTGTTTCTGTTTCTTAACAGTTTTATGATATGAGAACAGAATGCGTGGCTAGGTGTGTTAAATAACACTGAGCTAGTCCAGTGGTTCTCAATATGGGTGTATGGGGAGAGGGGTTTGGAAGGGGAAGCACTTTTGTCCCAAGGATACATTGCTAAAATATATGGGCACATATTTTTATTTGGTTGTCACAACTTGGAGAGGGTGGTGCTAGTGGCACCTAGTGAGTTGAGGCCGGGGATGCTGCTAAACATCCTACAATGCACGGGACAACCCTTCGCAACAAAACATATCATGCCCCAAATGTCAGTAGTGCTAAATTAAGAAACCCTACTGTGGCCCATGAAAGCAAAGGGTTACATTCCTATAGTAGAAGGTGAAGGAGAAGCAGCCTCCAGAGTAAATACCTGGGGATGAGAATATTCAGAGACTGACTCTGCTGCCTGCCCCTGTTGAAAGGGAAAATAAATTTTTGATTTTGTTTTGTATCTAAAATGAGCTGAGGACAAACTAGAAAAGAGGTCCTTGCTCTTGAACTCACATTTAGTGTTATAGAAACCAGACAGGCACATTTGGTAAATGCAAGAGAGCACCCGAACATGACAAAGTAAAAGCCAGATCTTCAGCAGGGCCCAATATTCTCCACAGCTTTTCCAGGAAGATGCAAGATTTCCTCAAAATTGTATGACAAAACTGAATATTCTTTTAGGCACTCCTGCTCTACAAAAAGCTGAACTTTTCTAGACCCCAACTTATTAATTTAAAGAATTGCCAGGAAGAAGCATGAGATAACATAATACAAATTATAAACTTTTAACTAAATTAAACCTCAAAAATGTTTTCCTCATTCAAAATATTTTTAAACATCTTTGACATCACCATTATTAAAAGATAATACAGTTTTAAACCAAAACCAAATCTATGAAAGAATATGGAATTAAATACTGATATGTACAATACTCTTACTTTGTTTATAATTTCCAGATTTACATTTCCAACCTAGCTTAATAGTCATTTTTAAAAGGCAGAAGAAATTACTGTAGAGTGATGATTTAAAAAATATCTGTAATTTTCAGCTAGCGCTGCTGGCTTTAACATGTGTAAGGGCAGAATATAAAACACAAGTTGAACAATATAATATTCTTCCTCTCCCCTATCTTTCTCAATCTTGCACAGGCTCAGGCAGAAGATAATTATCATTTTCCAGTAACATAATAATAGAAAAGGTATTGACTAGCAATACAATCTACTTGATCACCCTGCATGACTCCATTCTAGCACTGAAAGCTCAATTTGATGGCATGAGATATCTGTCTCTCAGAGGAATAAAGGGCTTTCCAACGGCACTATAACTGAAGGATGTGATTTGTCCTGCCTGACACCATATTCCATACGTCCCCAAATTCAGTGGCCCTGTCTCATACATCATCAGGCAGATATTTTCACTCTGATATGATTTCTTGGGCCCAGTGTTCTATGAAAGCTAAACGCAACTAAAGGATTTCTGACTTCTACTCTGTCCCATGTTAATTTCCTTTTCCCATTTGGATGAAATAGTAGTGTGACCCTCATTGCCCATTCCTAAAATGAAAAGCAGCACTGCTGTGCCACACGTGACTTATTCACTACTTTATGGACCCACACATCTCAAAGGATTACCTTTAATACACAAGGTATCCTGGAGTGCTAAATGGTGCTTCAGGGTGTCAATGAAGTGGGTGAGAAATAGGTCAGAATCACGTGGAGAAGAGGCAACTCCCCACTGACCGCACATTTGAAAAAGCTAAGAAGGCTCATCAGTGAAGACCTAGGAAAAGGCTCCTGTGGACCATTTATTCATAAATGAAACTGGGAAATACTTTCCACTTGGAATTTATTCCCAGGTCACCAGTTTTGAAGCAGTTATGCAAAGCAGAGTAGAGCCAAGTTCAAGACCAATTCACTTAATTTATTTATCCTTGGAGTTTGTCTTTTATGGTAGAGCCTCCTGCTTTCTAAGAAGAGGAAACTTACCAGTCATTCGACTCTTAACGTTTCTCACGACTGACCTATGATTTTATGAGTTAGAAGGATGTTAGCAGCAAAAGTCCTGGGTGACAAAAGAATCATGGTTTAGTCTCAGTTTGAGTGCGAAGTCTTTTCCAAGACAGTTTCCCACTTTGGAAAATGCCCTCTCTAAAAGTGCAGAACTTGTCAGTACCCAAACCAATGCCATCTGATTAAAAATGGTCCTGAAGTGAAGTTGAAGACAGACAACTGTATATGGCAGCCAGGATTTTGCCAGGAAGCCTGTCTAAGGATAAGCTCCTCTCGTGTTTTACTTTGGAAAGGAATACTCCCATCCCTAGCACAGTGGTGAGAACATGCCTGGGCTCCCTTTGCCAGCGGCAAACAGGCGGGCAAGAGCTGGAAGAGAAAAAGAGTAGGGGTGGGGTGGAGTTGGAGGTTAACATGGTCAGGCACATTTGGTAAATTCACGAGAGCCCCAGAACGGGACAAGTAAAAGCCAACTCTCCAGCAGGGCTTTTCCAGAAAACCACAGGATATTCTCCATAGCTTTTCCAGAAAGTTACAAGACTTCCTCAAAGTTATAGGACCTTGAAAGTTCCCTTAAGCACAGGAAGAGGTGGGACAGCCAATACCTTTTACTTCTCTGTACATGGCTCTCCCGGTAAACCAGGTTTCCTCTCCCGCAAACACCCTTTATCCTCACACACTTGAAACCACAGAAACACCCTTTCCCATGATACCGTCTCCCTCTTCTAAAATCCACTCTGTACCTATAACTGTTTTTATCAGACTAGCATGCTTCTCTCCCTAGTCCCAAATGGAAGTACCCAAGTCCATTATTTGAAACTACATATTGGCAACGACTCTGCCTCTTGCTGAACCCCACCTCCAGGGGAGTCCCAGGAATTTAGATTGCTAGCAAGTTCCCAGGTGACACTGATACTGCTGGTCCAGGGACTTCACTTTGGGAACCACCAGCATAAAGAGATGCAAGAATGAGAGAAAGCCTGACTCCTGCCTGTTTTCTATGGCAGAGCTTCTGGTCAGACCACCTGCATCAGAATCACCTGGAGGACTTGTTAAGACAAATGACAGGGCCTCATTTACAAAGATTATCCTTCAGTAGTTCTGAGGTAGGGCCTGAGAATTGCATTCTAATGAGTTTCCAGGAGACATTGCTGGTCTAGGGAACACTCCTTGAAAAGCACCGGGGCAAGAATCCTAACACAAAGTGAAGTAGGTGGGGGTGACCAACATGTTATGAGCTGATTACTTATGTCTCCGATAACAATGTGTTGACTAGAACCATTTCAAGCTAGTTCTGAAATGGTTAGGAAGGCATATTTACAGAAGGGTTTGAAAAAAAATCCATGAGCCAATGAAGGGCTGTTTATTTCAGAGAAGGTCTTAAGTGTGCACAACCCTCGTTTTTCTTTTTAAATGACGTGTTCAAGAGCACAGCAACCAGGCACCCTGCGATGATGTAGTCAAATCACAAAGCATTCACTGAGCCTTACTACTGAAGTGAAAGCAGAACTCCTCTGGGGCCGCCTGAGTCTCTGACATAGTTCACACACCTTTCTTCTAAGCCAGATGCACATTGAAATAGGTTACTTATAATTGCCACTGAGGATCATAAGGGGAAAAAAAAGCATTTTGATAGAAATCTCTTTTATGGTCTTGCTAACTATATATTAGTGTCAACAGAATTGTGGTTTTTTTTTCCTTTCCATAAATTGTACCTTCTGCAGTGACTGTCATATGTGAGGGATAGATACTCACCTCAATTATGGCTGTTTCCCCCACAAACTGGCTTATACAGACAGAAAAATGAAGAGGGCTTGGCAATTATGTAGGACATTAAGTGATAGGATCCCAGAATTTCAGAAATGAATGTCTCCCAATAAATCATATGGGGGGGAAGATGTATTTTAGAGAGAAGGAAACTGGGGCTCAGAGAGGCCATGTCTTGCCCGTATTGCCCAGCCTGCTTGGATACAACCAGGATAGGAATTCAGGTCACCTGACCCCAGGACTCACTCTTCCTACTATGCCTAATTTGCTGCCCCATCAAAACTCGCTCCCCCTTCCAAACTCTCCATCCTTCTCTTATTAATTTTGGATTCTTCCTGTTTATTTTCTTCCATATCCTGTCACTTATTATAGCCAATATATTGTCTCTTTATAGTTTCTGAGTAAGTTATTCTTTTCCATTCCTAATGGCAGAATTCTACTTAACGGCTACATAACTCAGTGATAGGCTAGGACTGGCTTGTACAGCTCTTGAGAGCCCATTGTTAAATTTTCAAGAGTTTTGCTAGCTGGCTTTTAAAGACAGCTATTATTAAAAATTAAATTCTATAAACTTACAATAAATGATATGAATAAGAAAAATGAAAACTAAAACTCATCGCTTCCTAATCATCTTACTATGATCTATGCCCTTGAGACTATTTTTGTTTATTGTGTTACAGAATTGCTACATATTTCAGCTATCTTCCCAAATCCATGGTTAATGATGTCATGTTGGGGTAACCTGAAATTAGATAAGGTGGGAGTATTTATACCACAAAAATTGGGCAAATGCGACAAATAGTATTTTTTTCTCTCCATAGAGATACATGTAAAAATTTACCAGGACATGAATTGTCATGGGCTAAATTGTGTTCCATCCAAAATTTATATGTTAAAGCCCTAACCCCTAAGTACTTCAGAATGTGATTTGGAGATTGGGCCTTCAAAGAGGTAATTAATGTTAAATGAGATCATATGAGTAGACCCTAATCCAATCTGACTGGTGTCCTTATAAGAATAGGAAATTTGGACACCCAAAGGGGCACCAGGGATGTGCGTGCACAGGAAAAAAGACCACGTGAGCACATGGCAAGAAGGGAGCCACCTACAAGCCAAAGAGAGGGGCTTCAGAGGACACGACACCCACCAACACCTTGATCTTGGGCTTGTAGCCCCCAAAATTGTGAGAAAATGAGCCCATTTATAGAAGACTTTAAGAAAAATTGTGAGAAAATAAATTTCTATTGTTTAAGCCACCTAGGCCTGTAATATTTTACTAGAGTAACCCTAGCAGACTAATACACTGCTGTAATTGGATCTCCTTACACATGGGTCAACTCGAAGCCCTGGACTTCTAGGTTTTCTCAGCCCCTTTCCTCATATGCCACAACTTTATGCAAAAGTGCAGGTATCTAAGAAGGCCCACGGCTTTTATCAAATTTCTCAAGGTGGGGGGAGCAAGAGCACTCATGAAAACTTATAAATCACTTTGTACTATTCCATTTCATCTAATTTGTACATTGGTTCTGGCAATGCAGACTACCAGTCTCATTAATTTGGGATTGCAGACTATCAGGTTGAATCAGAGGAATTATTGATATTTGAGCATTTTTTAAGCCGTAAAAATAGCAATGTTATATGATTCAATTTGACATAATTTGACATATAGCTCCTACAGATTTCTTATCCTTATAATGTGTTTTGCAAACTGATACTTAATGGGATTTATATGGGCCATAGACAAATATTCTTTGTTTCACAAAGTGTTTACTTGCAGTTTGAATTTAGTTACCCACATTTAAAAATTGAGCAAATACTCTAAGAACTTTGGGAAACCCAGGATACCAGGCTACAGTGGGCCCATGTCCCTCCTGGCAGCTGGTCCCTCTAAATGGAACATACTCTCCAGATTGTCCCTATTCCCTACGTAGGCCACTTTGTTCATTTGTAATACCTTCCTGGCCTTATGTTTATCTGTGTACATAACTACTGTAACTTATAGTTTCTACTTTAACTTTCTACTATCCTGGCTAGTTCCATATATCATCAAAGAGCTGGGCACATACAAAGAGAGATAATGAATCATCTGGGTCAAGATTGCAATCCCAGAAATGTAGGTCCCCCAGGGCTTGGCACAAGTCTATACAGTTTAGTTTGACACAATATAGACATTACTTAATATGTGCAGACAAGTCAAAAGGAGAAGGGCTCCAAGATACAGTCAATTGGTATCAAAGTTATTAACAGAATAATTTGCTGACAACTTCCATAAGCATTTGCTATCACCTGAATGACATTAAATTACAATTAAAGTTCATCTTGGAAGTGCTATGTAGATGAAAATGTTCTAATTCCTGTATTTCAGAAGGACATCAAAGGAGGAATATCAGGTCTTTATTCATATGAATGCTTACAACTTTTCTTGGCAGACATGGATTTCTCTAACCAATTTTTCTCCCATCCAAGTACTAACCAGGCCCAATCCTGCTTAACTTCTGAGATCAGATGAGATTGAGAGTGTTCAGGGTGGTATGGCCATATTTGCTAACCGATTCTTCTTTCTAAATTTCCTTTTTTTTTTTTTTGAGACGGAGTCTCACTCTGTTGTCCAGGCTGGAGTGGCAGTGGCATGATCTCAGCTCACTGCAACCTCTGCCTCCCAGGTTCAAGCGATCCTCCTGCCTCAGCCTCCACAGTAGCTGGGACTACTGCCGTGTGTCACCACGCCCAGCTAATTTTTGTATTTTTAGTAGAGACAGGGTTTCACCATATTGGCAAGGCTGGTCTCGAGCTCCTGAGCTCAAGTGATCTGGCCCGTCTTGGCCTCCCAAAGTGCTGGGATTACAGGCATGAGCCACCGTGCCCAGCTCTTTTTAAATTTCAAGATTTCTTATCTTGTTGCAGCTGAAAAAACTGTCTAATGGCTTTCTAGTCCAATGGACTACCTCTTATATTTAGAGACTATTTTAGGTTGCTTTATTGGAAAGAAACTTATCCTAAGTCTCTTATCTGCAGAGAAGATAAATAGAAATTGATCTCAAAGGCACATTTTGTTGCTTAATGTTCATGATAGTCTCTATAATTACTCACAAATCTTATTACTTTTAATCATGTCAGTTTATATGAATTAGAAAGCACAACACAATTGTATCTCCATGGTCTCAAAGTTAGGGCAATTCACACTCAGAAATAGTTTCTAAGTATTCTGATAGTTTTATTGACTAACAGTCAATAAATAACGGTAATCAAATAATTGTATTTTGGCTGCACCTACTAAATCAAACAATCCTTTCAAAAATTAGAAAAGACAGATCTAAGTTTCTCAGGGCTGCAAAGAAAAATCTACAAAAGTCTTATGCGTTTCTACATGTTTTAATTATCCTAATTTTCTAATTTGAGACTCAGGAATTAGGCTGTGATGGAAGGCTCATTGGAGAGCATGTTATTATGGCTGATTAATACTGGAAGACTCTGAGAGTAGAGCTTGATAGTCCTTAGGGATTATCTAAGCCCAGTTTCTTCATTTCACAGATGTAGAAAACAACATATGGAGAGTCCGTGAATTGTCCAATAACAGAGTTAATGGTAAGACTCAGACTATGATATCAACACATACACACACAGTCACACTCACGTAATCCTCTACCCACCTCCCCAAACACCTACATCTAGAGATATTTCTGCATGTATTACTTTTTAATGTACCCTAAATTAATTTCTCCAGATTGTTATGTTGTCATTTGAATAACTGTTTAGATAGCCGCTCTAATCTATTGAGGTTTCACTGGATAACCTCACAGAAGAAACTTCCACTCTGTCCTTTCATAGCTGTCTCACATACAAACATCCACATACCACATCTATAGACTTCACACACCTGGCTAATCACAGTGGCAGGACGCATCCCAAGTCCCTAATAATAGTGACCCAGAGACTGAAAATGCAAATTCTAGTTTTGATTGGTACACAGGAAGGATAGACTCCCTTTGTGATGTAGTCCTAACCCCTGTGTTTCCCTTATGTTGAAGCAAACCTCAGCTGCGTTGGTGTATCCTGTGAGTGCTCATAAACACATACTGAGCTATTAGTCCTAGGCCTTTATTTAATCAATAAAGGACAAAGCCAACATTCCTCTTAACCTCAGTAAATAAAAAAGACAAAGAAGCCATCATTTTAACCGCATTAATCAATCAATCTCCTACTCAAGTGCTCAGAAATTATTAAATAGGCTTCTTGATTGAGCAGACTGAAGTTAAGATTGTGGCTATACTTTTCTCACATTACTGTGGAGTATAATCCTGTCCCCAAGGGTTGCACGTCACAAAAGGTCCCAAGGTTATGGTAACATCAGGCTCTTAAATTAGGCCTACTATGGACTTGAGACCCAGGCAGGCCAAGTAGCCACAGAAAGGGGACTCCTTACTGAAAGAACTGAAGCTGTTCTGGGCTATTAGAGTAGCTGCCTATCAATACCCATCTCCCTCCCTCTACCCATTTGTCCCTCCAATTTGTAATCCATGCAGCAGCTAAAGTGATTTGAGCAAATCTGATCAATCTTCTTTGCTTAGGGTCTGGTGATGATATTCTCTTGCTCCGAGTATGAATATAAAGCTCCTTAGTTCTCCGAGGTTCTGCACTATCAGGCCACTCCTGACATATCTGTCCTCATCTCCTCTGACTGTCCACTCCTGTTTCAGCCACCCTAGCTCCCTTCACCAGCTCTTTCCCACCATGCTGCTTCTTGCCACTCATCTTTACACAATGCCATTCCCTCTTCCTGGAGTACTCATTGTCATCTTGTTAACTACATATCATCATTTCAAATGTCAGCTCTTCAGGGAAGCCTTCCCTGTCCTCCCTATTTAGAAATTCAATTAAATCTACAATGTGATGCTATATACTTAACAGAACGGTTAAAGTGAAAAAGACTGAAAGTGCCAAGGGCTAGTAAGCATGTAGAGGAACTGGAATGCTCTTGCATTGCCAGTAAAAATGCAAAATGTTACAGCCGCTTTGGAATAGTTTGACGAGAGTTTTTAAAATTAGAAAAATTTTAAAAATTAGAAACTACTCCCATTGCCCATTAACAGCATCGGTGATAAAATATGCATATCAATGAAATCCTATACAACTTATACACAAAAATATGGATGTGTCTCACAAAGGGAATGTTGAGCAAAGAAAGTCAACACACAAAAAAACACAAGCTATGTGATTCATTTTATATACAAATGGAAAAACTAATTAATGGCTTTAGAAGTCCAGATATTGGTTACCCTTAGGGTGAGTAATGACAAGGGTGGCCAAAGGAGGCTTCTGAGATGCTGGTCACGTTCTGTTTGTGAAAATTTATTGAGTTGTACATTTACGATTTCGTTACTTTTCTACATGTACACTATACTTGGGTTTAAAAAATTCAAAGCTCTCCAGTTTCTGGCAGTAATAAAAACTTGTTCTTTGTTCCACTTATCTCTCTTAGGATTTTACCACCTACTTGTGTCATTGCTTGATCAGTGCCTCTGTTGCCCTCTAGAGTCTAGACTGCAAGCTCCATGTAATTGGGAAATTCAGTTTTTAATAATCATTACTACTTGGTGCCTAACTCAGTATTTATCAAATATTTGATAAATTAAAATGTATAAATACAATCTGCCTCAGTAATTCAGAGCATGAACCTGGGAAGCAAAGGACCTATGTGTTAAAACTCATTTTGTAAGACCAGCCATATTTGGCTGAGTGAGATAGTGACTTGTGTCTTTCTGGCCAACACTGTTTCTTTGGCACTCAGTACAACATTTGGACATTATAGGTCCTCGAATTTAAAAAAAAAATTTTTGAACAAATGGAAAACTGAATGTACACCTAAATGGATTGGGTATTTTTTTTTCCAGTAAAAAATACTCTCAAGTGAATGAAAACACCAAGATGAATTGTTTATTTTTCCTATCCTGGTTGCAATAAACTAAGTATATAAGCCCATTACTAAGTCTTCAAACCATTGCCCTGAAGGACTCTACCTCTGCTTCTCTTTACTTATCACTTCCTTGTCCCAGATCCCATTAGCATGGGATGTTGTTCTGGTGAGTTTACGGCTTTTAAGGTGATTCTTAGCTCATTTACAAGCAGAGATCTTATGGTATTTTTGATCTGACTAAAAAAAGGCAATAAACTGACTTTCAAGTGACAAGACTACAAATAAGTCAATCTTCTACTTTCTCAGGTAATACCAGAAAAAATCCTTGACTGACATAAATACAGAAACTTCTAGGGATGGAGATTGAATGCTTACATACATATTTAGGATAATTTCCTGCTTTAGGATGTAAAATTAAATTTGCATTAGTAATACATTACCTTCAGAAGTACTATTCCTTCTCATTTCAAACAATAGTGTTGAAATCCTTCACATACATCTTTTACAACAGCGTTCACCATCAAGAGAACTATATTTTCACAATCTAATAATTTTTCAGAATACATCATTTTACTTTCATTAGAGATGCTCCACTTTTTGAATCCAAATAAAATGATGCCACTAGAAAAATCTAAAATATTTATTTATTTATTTATTTTGAGACGGTGTTTCACTCCGTTGCCAGGCTGGAGTGCAGTGGCACGATCTCAGCTCACTGCAACCTCTGACCCCCTGGCTCAAGCAATTCTCCTGACTCAGCCTCCCAAGTACCTGGGATTACAGCAACGTGCCACCACGCCCAGTTACTTTTTGTAGAAAAATCTAAAATATTTTAAATGAGATCCTCAAGCATTCATTCCCAAAATATCAGGATATGTGACTTGTTTATTCATTCTATAGGTGTTTATGGGTGATCTCCACAACATAAGCACTGCTCTATTACTTTTGAAGGTGATCTTCAAAAGCCTATATGCAATGAAATCAAACACCGTATTACATTTCTTTGCCTTTTTTTTCTAAAAAAAGAAAAGGCTTTTCATGTGACCACCATAGGTATTTAAAACCAGCATCAGAGAAGGATATATTAGACGAATTTGCTTTCTCCAAACAGGATTCCTGGTTATTCAAAATAAAGTGATTATGAGACTGTGCCGTATATGAAGATGCTTTATAGAGGTGCACCTGTAGTCACAGCTGCTACCTTGCAGGCTGAGACAGGAGGATCGCTTGAGCCCAGGAGCCCTGGGCTGTAGTGCACTTTGCTGATCTGGTGTCTACACTAAGTTTGGTATCAGTATGGTGACCTCTCAGGAGCAGAGGACTGCCAGGTTGCCTAAGGAGGGTTGAACTGTCCCAGGTCAGAAACAGAGCCTGTCAAAACTCATGTGCTGATCAGCAGTGGGATCATGCCTGTGAAAAGCCACTGCCCTCCAGCCTGAGCAACCTGGTGAGAACCCACCACTCTCAAATAAAATAAAATAATAATAATAATAATAATAATAAAGAACTTGAGTATACATCTGTACCTTTTATTCTGAGGGCATGTTTTGGGTAAAATCCCCAACTTATACTTACTCATATAAGAAAGGTCATATTCTCTGTGTAAGTTGGAAGAGGTCACCAGTGAGATAAATGCACAAGAATGACATAATCTGTTTCCCCAGGGTTAAGAGTATGAAAGTTGGGCTGAGAGTTGAGAGTCTCTTTAATCTCCCAAGCTCCCTGCTGCCTATGAAACAAGTGCCCCCATGGAAGACCTCACAGAACTCAGAGCCAGCTGAAGCTCAGATCATCCAGCGTTGGTCTGCTTTCCAAAATGTGCTGCCCTCCTTGGGTACCCTGTTGGTTATCTTCCTAAGTAGCAAAGTAATAACCAAGTTATGCCTCAGTCTTCTCCGCCCTCCCCCTGCAGCAAGAGGGAATAGAAATGAACACCCAACCTGTCTGTCTTTTGAAAGAGCTACAAGGTTTGGTTATTGTCTATGCTTCTCTCTGAGGCACAGATAAAAAGCCCTGATATTCACATTCACAGTACATCATGTATTAATGCAAATTAAGCTTTCTGAACCTTGAGCTACAAAGAATTATTTTTAGAAGGTTATGAACCCGTGAAGAAAAAAAAAAAAGGGAATTTGGCATCACTGGCACTCTCATAGATAAAAACTGGATTTCTTATGCCAATCCCAACCTGACCCCATTAGCAATTGCATGGCTTATCTCCCTCCATGCTACCCTTTGTCTATCATATCACACCTCTATCTTTCTTTTCAGCTTCTCTAACAACCATGCTGGCTTTTCTGGTGTCTTATTTTTATTTCTTGAATTTCTATTACAATCAAAAATAGTTCTGAATTTGATTTAACATTTTTAGGGCATTTTTAAAAATAACAATAACATTCCACAATCCTAGATATAAAATTATTTCTCCCTAGCATAGCTCAGATGCTATGGTGAAGTGTTCAAATGAGGTATGACATGAGAACTCTATGGCTATAATGAAAAGGTGATTTCCCAAGAGTCATCTCTCAGTTGAAGCCATTTAAAACTAGCTCAATATTTGAACAAGTTCTGCTTTTCTTTTTATTCATGGCTTAAACAGGCTATAATTTCAAGCCAATCACAAATGTGAACATCCTTAATTTGGAGTCCTTCGGTTTTGGGTTAGTAGCATAAACTTAAGTTAGGATGGGAAGGGGAAAAATGACTGAAATGAGTTTTCAAATATGTGTTTCCAGCGCCGGTGCTTACGAAAGTTTCTTATCCATCACCCAGAAAGTTTGCTATTGTAAGGCAATATAATGGAGGTAGAACTCAAGAGCTGGATGGAATGATACAATTTTACATATTAGCAAACTTAAGCCTGAGAAGGATAGTTGCCCAGGTGACTGAGTCACAGATGTAAAATTGAGTTTTCCAAATTTTCTCACTTTATATACCATGACTTTTCTAACTACATGAATATTATCACCTTAACATTTCAAATGACTGTGACCTGCTCATATGGGCTCGGTTTCAAGATCTAGGAGTCAATTTCTTTTAACAGTTGCCTATTATTAGTGACAGCCTTCAAAGAGAGAAACGCCTTTAATAAAGAAGATACCTTCTAATCATCAAGACTTTGAGGCCTATTGTCAAGATACTAACATTCTTGACAACTTTTAAAAAATAATCCTAATTTACCTTTCTTCTCATCCATTGCCATATTTGATTCCAGCCTAAGATAACCAGATCAACAACTGGAATTCCAGTTTGTGAGAGATTAGAGGGGGAAGAATGATTATACTGCTTTAGAGAATTAACATACAAAACAATACATCTACCTGCCTATCATGGCCTATAGTTTCAGGAAATCTGATCTAACTGTATTTGCTATGCTATTTGCACAATATGTTTGTTTTACTGTAACACATCTGTGTTTGTAGTAATTATGCCATTCATCCAGTTAAACTTTGAAAAACAGGCCTTATAAAACTTCCAATCTACCTCTGTGCAAGTGTCTTAGTCTGTTTGGGTTGCAATAACAAAATACCATAAACTGGGTGATTATAAATAACAAATTTACTTCTCACAGTTCTGGAGGCTGGGAAGTCCAAGACCAAGGTGTGAGCAAATTGGTGTCTAGAGATGGGCTGCTTTCTCATAGACAGCCTTTTCCACTGCACATATGGTGGAAGGGACAAACCAGGCACTAATCCTATTCACAAGGGTTCTGTCCTTAAAAGCTAATCACCTCCCAAAGGCCCCACCTCCAAATACCATCACACTGGGGATTAGCTTTCAATATATGAATTTGTAGGGGGAAAGCAAACATTCAGACCATAGCATAAAGGATTAAGACTATTCTTTGTGATCTTCCATTTAAAAACTAAGTGATTGGCCTTGATTCAGAGGCACTAAGTTTAGAAGTACTCATTAAAAGTGCCTTTTAGTCTACCTTAAGAGAAAAAGATTACAGTTGACACAGTCTTAACAAGCTGTCTTCCTGTTTCCACCCTATCTCCTATTATATAGATATTCATTAAACACAAAGGTATTTGATCAATCAAACAGCTGAAGTTAAGATAGTTATTAGGTGTACTGCTTCCTTAGAACATATATTAAAAATGCACCAGATAAGCCAATGCTCCAGGGGAAACCTGACCTTCAGAATCCTTCTCAATTTTATATTTGAATTAATGTTGATTGCAGATTCATCAAAATGGGAGAAATCTTCTTTAATCTTTTTTTTTTTTAAACATGATGAACTGACTTGTTTAAACTTTGAGAAGACATAGACTGGGTTATGTGGGGTCTACGTGGAAACACAAAGATGATTTTATTTATAGCCAGAAGAGAAATTAGTCATAATCGAGTTCACTTCTTAGAGATTTGGGGGTTTAGGTTCTGAAAGTGGGGGGGAAAAGCTAGTTAATTTGTAAACAACGAGGCCAGGATCCAAACATTGATAAGGAAAGTTGCTTTTTCCAACAATGACAGGAACGGTATCTCCCATCCCATGTACTCTTCTGCAACATGGCCCTGCCACTCCACACCAAGAAGTAGAGCCTAATTCCTTTCTCCTTAAACATGGGCTGACTTTGGTGACTCATTTGTAACAATACACAGTGGAAATGATGCTATGTGTCTTCTAAGGCCAGGTTGGAAGAACATGTGTTAACTTCTCCTATAATCTTTTAAAATGGACATTCCTCAGAACCCAGATGTTAGAGGATCTAAGGGGATAGTATAAATCAGATGCTGGTGTCTGGCTAGCTTTTACCGGTATTTGTTCTTGTAAGTGTTATCAAGAAGAGTGGAGAGGGCACAGGATAGGTGTTCTAACAGAAGACTCCTACTCCTCATTCCTGAGCACTGTGTCTCTGTGGCTTGGCATATCCTGGGGGGAAAAAAGAAATGCTATATTGACCATGATTGAATTTCTGCCACCCTATGAGGGGTGTCACAATGGAAATTACGTTCCCCCAGATAAAGTTATATTTCTGGCACACTTAAGTTTTGTACTAAGATGATTGTATCCACCGTACTTTCTTCTAAACTGCAAATCACAAGTGTGACATCTGTGAATGTTCCAAACCAGTAACGTTGGAACATTCTTAACATTGGATGATTCCCCTCTCCCACCATGCCCCAGCAGGAATTAGTCAATGTCCAAAGACACCTTTGGTTGTCTCAGTTTTGGGGGATGGTGCTACTGGCATCCAGAGGGTAAAGGCCAGTGATGCTGCTGAACATCCTACAGTCTGCAGGGCAGCCTCTCACAACAAAGTATTATTCTGCCCAAAACCTTATGAGTGGCAAAGTTGAGAAACACAACTTTAACCTTAATCACCCAGTAGCTTTCCTTGGACATGAGTTAGTATAGTATCTTAATCCCACAATCATGCTTCATTTATTTTGTATTGAAATTTATAAGTACAGTGTGCTCTACAGGCCACACAATAATACTAGCACTTCTAAAAATTGTTACAAGCGACAGGCAGGTAACTCCTGTCTCATACTGATTTTGCCCTTGCAAAATTCCAAACATTTGTCCATTACTTATCCTGCAAATAGCATGTACCCATTGTTCCACCAAAGACCTGGAGACCTTATGAAATCATGGAAGAAATTAATACATTCCAAGTTTTTGTACAATGTTTTATCTAAAACAGAGTTAAAGCAAAACTAAAAACAAATCCACTGGGATCAGTTGAGCTGTGGTAGGAGGGGTCAACATGATATGACTTGATTTATTTATATAGAATCAGAGTACTCTGGGTTGGTGAATATTTATAATCAGCTATTTGTTCTCACTATGTGCTTGTCCATTGACTTCTTGAAATGCTTGGCAGTTCATATTCACATGCATATAGTCTAAAAGCACTAAATCTACTTCCTGTCTGACCAAAAACAGAAAAGAATAGCCTCTCTCCTTGGAATGTCTAACAGTGTAGATAGGAATAAATGGCTTGAGGAAACTTCAGAGTGCATCAAGAGGGAGGCTGTGGGAACCAGGCTCATTTCATTGGCAATGTCTACACATTACAGAAGATGAATTCCTCTCTATCAGTTTGGAATTACTGACAGGTCCTATCAAGTTTCCCATTATGCCTGGGTCAGGAAACTAAAATCTTACACGTAAAAGAGGGAGGGTGTCAACCAGCTCTTCCACTCTGAAGACAACAGGATTCCATATATTTCACAGTTATTTTAACAAGTTATAAAGATAATATTCTCTCCCAATGAAATATTCATTTCTTGAAAGTTCAAAGTATTCCTCGCATCTAAGAAACACTGTAATAACAAATTTAGAATGAAATAAACAATGAATGTTAAATTCATGTGTTTAGTGGATCTCAACCTATCAGCATTTTTAATTTCCTTCTGCGCTTTTTGATCTTATATAATATGGTTAGCATTAATGAGTATTTTTGAGGTGAAGTCACACCATCAAATATATAGGTTTTGCTCCAGAACCTCAATTCTTCAGCATATTGTATATATAAGCCATCTTCATCTTATACACAGACACTCAAAGCCAGATTTTTCAGGACAACAGAACGCAAAATGTGGAAAAGTCCTGATTACGAGCACTTCAAATCTATTTGTAGATAAACAATGCTGTTTTCCTGACTGTGTCACAGTTAAGGAAATACAAAAAGATATACAATTGGTTTTAATATTTGTGGACTCCATAAAGACAAATAGAAATAGAAGTATAAACAAAGTTAGGGAAATATAACCAAAATAGGAGGAGAGGTGAACTTGTGAGGGTTTTTTTTCTGCCTAATTATTCCTGTGATACTATCCTTATTTCCTTCAGGGCCACACAGCCCCTACTATCAATCCTATTGTTGCTAGTAGTGTCCATCTCACTCTCTAGCTCTAGGAATGGGTAGGTACAAGACTATGCCAGTCCTCTACTGCTGGATAGAAAACTATCCCACCACTTAGTAGCTTACAACAATAACCATTTTCTTGCTCACAAGTCTGTCAATCAGGAACATGGGCAGGGCTCAGTGGGGCTGAACCATCTCTACTCTATGTGACATTGGCTACACTTATTCAGCTGCATGCTGACACCTGGGTTCAATTGGAAGGTCAAAAATAGATTCGTCTACATGACTGGGGTCTGTACACTGCCAGTCATTTGAGAAAACCCATCTCTCCTCCCTGAAATCTTTGTTTTTACAGTGACTATCATCCTCCTGAACTTCTCTCTACAGGTAGCCTCTCTTCACATAAATAGCTTAAATTCCTTACACGTGGTTCAAGGTAAAAAAGAATTCAGGAGCTTCCAAGACTCTTGAGGCCTCGGCCCAGAACTGGCACAACATGAACCCAGCACACTCTATTGGTCCAAACAATGCAAAAGACCAGCCATGTTTCAAAGGGACTCCATTTCTTGGTGGGAAAAGAGACATAGTTATATTGCAAAAAGGCATGCGAAAGTGAAGAACATGTTTGGGGAAAAAACATATGTCACAAAATGGCCTAAGTTATACAGCAACAAGGGAAAAAGTGTTCTGTTTCTGCTTGAGCTGAGAAGGAGATAAGTTTTGAGTTTCTGGCTCTCATCTTGTCACATGAGTAGAGAACTGAAGTTGGAGGAAATTCAAAGTTGAGAGACGGAGAAGGGTAGACCAAGTCCTGATGACATTAAACACCTCAATCCAAACATGCCTGAAGCTAATACTATCCTACACTTTTCAGTTTTGTGAACCAAAATATTCCCTTTTATGTTTAAGCTAGTTTTAGTTGTGTTCCTGTTGCTTGTAATAAAAACAAACCTGAGTAACACAGACAGGATCTGTTAGTATAGAGAGAAGAAACTAGTCCAGTCCACCCTTGAGCCTTGAAGCCCGGTGTGGGAGACCTTTCTGACCAGCACATGGTCCCTCTCAACTCCAGCTCTCACTTCTCTGTCAGTACCACTTAACAAAGCTATCTTCAGGGTGTAGGTTGTATTGTCCTTGATTATCCTATCCTAGAACTGGGTGTTTGTTTTCCTATAATGACTGACTCTGATATTGTCAATGAGATGAGGGCAAATGGTGGTTAAGGGTCCAAGTCAGAGGTCAGAGCCCAGGAAGCAGTACCAAGCAGGAGGGTCAGTCTTCATGGCAGGATGACTGAAACAGGAAATCTCATCACAAAGTTAGAAGATGAGATGGTTAAGAATAGTTGGGAAAGTAGAGCAGATCAGGACGACAGTACAGTTTGAATTCAGTGAAACCAAGTACATTTCTAGGTATCTATGTGATGGCAGAGAACATGGAATATAGGGCCAAATGCATCTTTCATGTGGGCCATTTCAGGGAGCCAAAAGTGGTTCCCAGGTTGACATAAGGGTCTGAGATAGCTCTGAGATTCTTAAGCAAAGCTAAACACTGGTCTTCATGCCAAAGGTCATCTTAAACTTTGAGTTGACTCCAGACCTAATGTAACTATTCAGTCATTTCTTCAAGGCAATGCTGTCTGCAACCACTGCCTAGGTCTCTGTTGATTCAAATGGACTAGGACTTGAGCAGAACCAATCAGGTTGGCAATACTACAGTGGGTCCACGCCAGA
Source organism: Pan paniscus (assembly GCF_029289425.2). Lineage (NCBI taxonomy): Eukaryota > Metazoa > Chordata > Mammalia > Primates > Hominidae > Pan > Pan paniscus. The sequence goes on along the minus strand of NC_085926.1, from coordinate 24,972,542 downwards.
TGAAACAAGTCATTGAGATTCCTTACATGTGCATCTACCCTTTCTCCATAGACACCAAGTAGGTTTCAACCTGAGAAAGATACCAAAAAGATTCTTAAATACCAGCAGCTATTATTAATCAGAGTCTTAAGTTTGGTGTCAGAAACTATACTAAGTACCTCATAATCTCTTATTTGACCTATGGAGTTGGTATTATTATTATTTCCATCTTTCAGTTGTGCCTACCGTATTGTTTATATACAATAAAGCCAAACAATAATCAAATTATTTCATTTTATGTGCACAAATTTTGTATATCTCTCACTTTATTTGCATAGATTACTTTTCCCACTGAAATAAGATAAGGTGTCTCATTTTTCCAGCTAACTAAAGGAAATAAAATGTAAATCACCTCAAACAACATTTAGGTGCTCACTCATTAGAAAGTCAAAATATGCCAAACTACAGAAGCAATGATAGAGGGCATTTTCCTTTCCAGGCCTTTTGCATGTGTAATAAGACAGTAAAACTGAAATCAGTGTATCATTCAGGTTTCTAACATCCAGAAGGAGGAGCTGACAGTCCTGAGGAACACAGAGCTTCTAGTACAGTTTCTGAACCTGGCTGATGATCTGGATGCACATGGAGCTTGTTAGAAATACTCATTCTGTGGCCCCAATCAAGACCTTCTGAATCAAAACATCTGGGGATAGCGTTCTAAACACTTCTCAGGTGATTCTGCTTGTCAGCTAGATTTGTGAACCACTTTCTTTTTAATAAGAAACAAACTGCTTTAAAAATCAAAGCTTTCCTATGTATTAGTAATATTTTAGAACATTAATATCAGCTTGGAACATTTAACATATGCCTCAATATGCTTTTGAAGTGCCTTTGATTTCCTCTTCAATGTTTAGTGGGGTCAATGTAATCCAGAGACATGAAGACATGTATTTAATCTGTCCATGTCTGAAATGAAATGAAGCTTAATTACTATTTTCCCCACTGAGATTGAATTTATATGTTGAATTAAAAGTACTTGTCTCTATTCCTCATTGTGGGATTTCCAATCCAGTGCAGATGATGTCAGTCCTGTCTGCCCTGTTAATATCAGAATCCCTTTATGACCTTTGAATGAAACAAATGATCTCTCTCCCTAAATAAAATTGTGCCTCTTTTTTTAAGGGACTGGATCAAGATTCAGAACTCTGACCAACTCCATGGCTTAGTGATTATGCTATTAGTTTAAATTCCTACTTTGCCTTAGACACACCAGACTTCTAGGTGTGGGGCTAGTCTGCTATGTGGATTATAAAGTCCACTAAGGACACACCAACTTCTTTGACATTGTTTCCATCTTTAAAGCAGTAATTGCCAGAGTAGGTATGAGATAAGAGCTGAGGAGTAAGTGAATGGATGCACAGATGAATGACCTGGATCTTAATGTTTAACTGGATTTTCAGTAGGCTGCTGAGATTTCTTGGTCAATCCAAGGCTAAGAAAGTAAGTGCACTTGACCTCATTGAGCCTTAGTTTCCTCACTGATAAAATGGAGACAGAAGAGGCAGACAAGATAATTCCTAATTCCTAACTAAATATAGCTATAATTCGATGGAAAAATCTGCCAACACTTGGCTTTACCATTAACAAAGTTTTAGACTCACATTGATTTTTAAGAAATCACTGTCATAAATGCATGGTTTGCTCCCTCACCTCCTTCAGGTTTTGTTCACACGTCACCTTCTCAGTGGAGATCTTCCTTGAATGCGCTATTTAGAACTTGCAATCTCTCCTCAACTTCCCCCGATCTGCTTTATAACTCCGCAGCCCTATCCCATATGGTACTACATCATTCACTCATTTATTCCCTTTATTGTTCATTCCCTTTTGCTAGAATGTAAGTTCCATAAAAGCAGGGATTTCTGTCTGCTTTATTCACTTCCACAACCTTAGCATCTTGTCTGCCACCTTACTGGCATTCAGTAGATAATTGTTGAATGAAGAAATCAACAAATAACAATGGAACAGATATAGGTTAACTTGATTCAATTTAAAAATGTGAACATGGCCACTGATATCAACAGGAAAGATGCATGCTGAGCATTGCAGGGATGTGAAAAGAAAGCAAAGCCTTGGCCTCGATGATCACATTGAGACAAGGAAAAATCTGGAGAGGCAGATATTGGTAGAAAGATAATACTAAAAGGCAGAATTACATGAATATCAAAAAGAGTCATGACAATATTTTCTGAGAGTTTAAAAGGAGGAGTGGTTAATTCTGACCAAAGAAGGATCGGGGAGGGTTCATGAAGGGTGTCATAGGAGTTAGCGCCGGAAGGATTTGACTCTGAGCAAATCACAAAACCTTCCTAAGCATCACCTTGCTCTTTAAGAAGAACAGAATAGAATTAAATCCCTCTCACAGGGGTACTGTGGGGGTTAAATGAGGTAATGAATGTGAAAGTGCCCACTTTGTTGCAACCAGATAGAAGATCCTCCAATGTTAGTTGAGTGTGAGTCCCTACAATAATCTGTTGCTCCCAAAACAAAGGCATCAAGTACAGTAGCGAACACAGATTTAAGCTGGTGTAAATATTATGTTATATAACTAAAGTCAGTATGCAAAGTAAAATATCACACTTTTTGTTACATATTAGGATCATTTTAATAATTACACCAATGGTTTTTTCAATTTTGTGCATGCAGTTATAAAATTGATTGTCATAGCAATTCTTTACATTCTGATTTAGTTTATTTAAAAATTCTTATAATTTGTGCTAGTTTAAACATTACAGAGAAGGGAATTTTAAATTTAAGTTTGGAAAAGGTATGGTCTCACTGTAGGAAAGACATTTAAGATACAAAATCTGATGGAGAAAGGTGTGAAATTAATCCGATATGTTTCTTAAGGTTTTCTTTAGTTCCTCTGTCCTTCTGGCCTCAGTATAAAAAAAAGTTGGGACCCAATATTACAAGAAAAAGAAAAGGGTAAGTTACACTAAGAAAAACTTTACCTGAACTAAGGTTATAATAAACAATCAGTCAAAGGGTCATGACCCAGCATTTGGGACTGGCAGAAGGTAAGAGGGGCTACTTGAATGAGACAGGCTGGCTTTTATAAAATAAGAAACAGCTTTGACGTCAGTGCTGTCCCTGAACTGAACTGCTTAAAGGTTCAAATCGGGTTCAGTTAAATTATCCCTTCCTTCCTGCTTGTCTCCCCTTCCACTGCTTCCCCTAACCCTGACACTGCAGTCATTCCACTCTGACCTTTTCCAGAGAGAATAAGGCAAATGAGCATATTTCCCATCCCCCTCTAAGTCTTCTGGAAGGCTTATCCCAAATCACAGCCCAGAAAGCTGGAAAGGGAGACCTGGTGAGCAAAGGTCAGCTGTGGTAAGGTTGGAGAAGGAACTCCTTGGAGACTCAGAGGGTGAAATGCCTAAGTGTTCCAGCCTGTTGCCAGCAACACAAGGGAAAGTATGAATGAGGACTCCCTGTGACAATTACAGAGACACCCACTCCTAAGGGAATGACCTGAAACCAGAGATCTTAGAACAACTTTCTCAAGTTGGAGCTGCTTACTGGACTCACGGGATCTGAATTTTTATGCCGATCACAATTACCCATTTTATTTGTGAAGACCAGTGGAGGATAAAAGCAGAGATGTAAGGGCATGATTGCTTTAAGTGGAATTGTAGATGTGGTTTATTGGAATATTTTCAATGTAAAAGAAAAATGACATGTATGATTACCTTTAAAGAGAAAACTGCTCCATTAACTAAGTCACAAAATTATAGAACAAAGTACCTATGTATCTTCTGTCAGCCATTCTACCCTTCACACTCACACCCATGGCCTCTCTCTTAAGAGTCATAGAATTTGGGAGATACTATTTTCTGGTTAGCCAGAAATGTCCAGAATTAAGTGACTTGCTCAAGGACTCCAAGCAATTGTGACAAAGCCTAAATCTAGTCTTTACTGATTTAGAGGGACAAGCCAAATTAGAAGGGACTGATTTAGAAGGGACCAGCGACTTCTTAGCAGGTCACACTGCTTCTTCGGCAAATAGGCTTCATTTCATTGCTTTTAACTTTGAAGCACTCAGATCTTGAAAAATTAAAACCAATAAAGAGTATAGTTGTTGTTACTAGTAAAAGTTCCACATAATGAAAACCTGGAGATGAAAAATATCAGTGTGTGAAGCATAAAAGAGGTTGCCATTGTTCACATGACCAAAATATTTGCCATTGGCTACATTATATTGGGAATGTCCATATTAAATGTCTCAAGGGCCAGGCTGGTAATACATGTGTGAATCAGGCAGGGTTGAGGAGATAGGGAAGGTTTCTGGAAATGGACTGACTGGGAAAAGACTAAATTTTTTGCTGACAAGGTCTTGAAAAACTGGAGAAAATAATGGTGATTATGATGATCATCCTGTTTCAAGGTACTAGAGAAGTACCAAGGCAGCGAAGACTTAAGCAGTCAAGGAGAAAATCTTACTGAGGTGAGCCCAATATTTCACACCAATTTCCCTGTCAAGGCATTCAAAGACTCCTAAGCAGTACTCTTGGGGAGGCTGAAAGGATAAGGTAGTTACTCAGAGGCAGAACTTTCATCATCCTCACAAGACTGAACTGTAGTTAAGAGCTATATGACAGCTAGGATTTCAGAAGCCAAGTTCCTGAAGGTGAGCAGGCAAAATAAATTTATGGTGATTCAAGTCAGAGGAGCGGTCATCTGTACACAAGAGGAAATGGGTAAATAGGGGAGAAACAGACAGGCTTCTACTCTTAAGATAAAAAATTATAGAGAGTAGCAGGGCTTGTTGTAAACTGCTAAAATGTACAAGCCCTGCCAAAAGGCACTCAAATTCACACTTCCTGAAAACTCTGAACTGCCCAAACGAAACACTGTTATGAGTCATACATCAGCTTGTAGGCCAAGAAATCTGTAGAGATTACCTATTACAAGAGCTACAAATACAAATATCTCTGTAAGAGACTTCAAGATTCAACATTAGAATATAGAGCTTTTTATGTGCCAAAAAAAGCTGTGCTAAGACCTTACGCATACCTTTTCTTATTTTAACATACCCACAACCACCTTGTGAGTCAGGCATACAATGATCATCATAGTATCAATGCTCATGTTCCATAATTTGCCAAAGGTCACCCTGTGGGTATACAGCGAGCATGGAATTAAACTATGATCATCTGACCCCAGGTCCAGACCTCTCTCCACCACAGAGATGTAACACATATCACAAAGCTCCAGAACTTTCAGTGTTGCAATTGAAAATGAAGATTAAAACATCATTGAGCCCAAAATCAAGAAAATGATTTTTGGGAATATTTATTGTGTAGTGGGTACCTGAGTCTTATAAGGCAGTACTCATTAGAACTTTTGAAAGTATTCTTTTTTGTTTTCCAAAAACTGTATGCACCACTTTCAGAAAATACGAGGTTTTTTTGTTTTGTTTTTTTGTTTTTTTTTTGAGACAGTCTCACTCTGTTGCCCCGGCTGGAATGCAATGGCGCAATCTCAGCTCACTGCAACCTCCGCCTCCCAGGTAGCTGGGATTACAGGTGCCCACCACCATGCCCAGCTATTTTTTGTACTTTTTAGTAGAGATGGGGTTTCACTATGTTGGCTAGGCTAATCTCAAACTCCTGACCTCAAGTGATCCACCCACCTTGGCCTCCTAAAGTGCTGGGATTACAGGCGTGAGCCACTGCACCCGGCCATGAGTGTGGTTTTGGTAGCTAGCATTGAGTTCTACATTTAGGATAACATCCTTTATTAATTAGGTACTCCTCAATGATGTCCACTGACTTGGGCAAGATCAAAGGGCAAATGTTGCAATTTCCTTTGCTTTCCTGTTTATAGTAATCAGAAGATGCAGGCTCCCTGGCCTTTTTCTTTGTTGTAAGTTTTCTTAAATATTATTGCATTCATGTTATATCTTTTGGGTTTGGCAGATGCCAAAAGTCTGCAGCATAAATCAAACTCAGGATTGAAAATCACAGTTTTCAAGATTCTTTGCAATCATTGTCTGCAACTCATTCTTATTCAAAAGAGCATCTGAATATCAAAAGGACTGAAAACCAAAAGGACTACATAATACTGTGGATTATTACAAAATATTACATTGGAGGATATTTAGTCACTGACCTTCTGGTTTCATTATAAGGAGCTCTAGGACATAAAAAATTTGTTGTTAAAAAAAGTTCTATTTAGTGAATTTATAAATCAAATAAGCACTTTAAACAGCAACATCCCAAACAGGACTCTAAGGTGTAATGTCTACTCCTGCAATAACAGTGGTCTCAACTAGAGGAACAGAGTGGATTCAAAATCCCATGTTCAAAATCTATTTTTTACCTAATTGCCTGAGATTTATAACAACTTTTGTAATAGACCTTCATTAAATCAGAAGTAACCAAACACCGAAGTCTTTATGATTACTTGTCTCACCATTTTAAAAATAGAAACAAGGTATCAAATTTACCTCAAAAAAATGAAGTTTGTAAAGTCTTGTGCAATATCTGTCTCCGTGTTCCCAAACTAGAAACCAGATAGGATGCCAAAAAAGTACTTTAAACATTTTTAATCAATACCACAGCCATTCAATTACAGATGGGTAGTTTTCTTTATTTGACAGCCAACGTCACAACTGTATCCACTACATATCTGTTAAACAGGTATTTATCTCCTACTATAAGATGAATCCTATTGCAATTTTTTATAGCTCAAACTACAATAAACAAGGTACACTAACAAGTATTGAGAGAGTATGAACAAAACAGAAAATGTTTTCATAAAGCTTGGTTGAGTTTAGAGAGATAGACAAACTCAAACATCAGTGCTTATATATGCTATGAATACAAATGAAGCAATGTAAAGGGAGAGAGAGTAAGCTGGAGGGACACTATTTCATAAGGTGGTCAGGAAAGGTCTTTCTGATAATACAACATTTGAGTAGAGACCAAAAGAAAATGAAGAGTGAACCCTTTGGCTGTCTGGTGAAGGACAGTTCAGTCAAAGGGAACAGTGAGTGCAAAAGCCCTGAGGTGGGATTGTCAGTGGCCTCTTGTAGGAACAATAAGCAAACCAGTATAACTGGAGTATATAAGAAAGGGGCAAAGAGAGGAGATGAAGTCAGAAAGGTAATAATGGGGCTGCATAATATAGGATCTCCTAGGACTTTGACTCTTATGCTAAGTGAAATAGAAAACCACTGAAAAGTTTTCAGCAGAAAAATGATACAATCTGACTTGCATATCAAAGTTTTCTCTGATGGCTGGGTGGGGACAAGACCATGAGGAGCGTAGTAGCCAGCCTCGAAGATAGCTTTCATTGATTTCCGCTTCGAGTAGTCATACTCTTGTGTAGTTCCCTCCCACACTAAATTGGGCTGATCCATCCAACCAACAGGATATTGTGGAGATGATGGTTTGTGGCTTCTAAGGCTAGGTCAGAAACAATATTGTGGCTTCCATCTTGCTATCTCTTAAGTCATTTGCTCTTGGGAAGCCAGTTACCACATTGTGAGGGCACTTATGCAGGCCTCTAGAGATGCCCATGTAGTGAGGAACTTTCTGCCTACAATCAGCACTAACTTGCTGGCACTTTAAGTGAGTCACCTTGGAAGCCAATCCTCCAGTGCCAGGTAAGCCTTCAGTCCCAGCTGACAGCTTGTCTGTGACTTCATGAGAAATTCTTAGGCAGAGCCACTAGCTCAGCTGCTCCCAAATTCTTGACCCACAGAAAAAATAAAATGATAAATGTTTTAGAGCACTACGTATTGGTGTAATTTCTTACACAGTAATAGATAACTGATACAGGCAAAGGTGGAAATAGTGAGGCAAGTATAGGATCAGACCAGCTAGGAGGCTATTTCATTCAAGAGAAGTGGCAATCTGGACTAACTGGTAGCAACAGAGGCAGTGAGAAGTGGTTGGATACTAAACATACTTCTATATGTATGTATGGTATCTAACCACTAAAACCACTAGAAACACTAGCTTTACCAAAATTCTGAATAAATTTTATAAATTTGATGTAGGGTATGGGAAAAAGGAATCAAGAATGACTACAAGACTAGCAAAACGAAACTTCCATTGGCTAAACAGGGAAAGCTGCTGAAAGGAACAGGAATGGAGAATTAGAATTCAAAATAACCAAGTAAGTAGAACTGTTCTGACACTATTTGAAGATACACAGCAGTAGAATTTTATTTTATAAAACTTAAAAAAATGCTACCCAGTAGTTGACTTTCACAGCTAATAAATGCCATGAAACTGCTATTTAACCTTTTCAGTTGTCTCATTTACCATCTCAAAATTTGGAAAAGGCTAACTATTGGGAATGAGTAGAGGCTGAACAGTTTCATGGGGATCTAAATGTCACACTGCAGAAGTGACAATATCATAAGCTATGGTTTGAATGTCCCCTCCAAAACTCATGTCAAAATTGTCATCGTGACACTATTAAGAGGTGAGACCATTAAGAGGTGATTAGGCCATGAGAGCTCTGCTCCCATGAATGAAGATAAATGAATTAATGCTGTTATCATGGCTTCATCATAAAAGGGCAAGTTCAGCCCTTGCTGTAGCCCTCTCTGCCCTTCCACCATGTGATGACTTTCACCACTGGATGCTGGTCTCTTGATCTTGGACTTTCCAGCCTCCAGAATAGTGAGCCAATGAATCTGTTTCATATAAATTATCCAGTCTCAGCTATCCTGTTATAGCACTACAAAACAAACTAAAACACTGTATTTTCACTAAATCCTATTTGATTTTTCTCTTTTTGAGCACAGAGAAAAATATCTTTTCAGGGTTTCATGCTATCAGGTTGAAGCCAAGTGACTACAACCTGGACAATAACATATGGCTATCAGTGATGTGGTCAACACTGCCTTAGCCCTTAAAAACATCCTACAAAACCTTCATGCTCTTGAAGTGGTGGCACAATAGGGTAGAGAAAACTTGAGTCCGTGAAGCTCCACATAAAGGAACTTGTAATAGACTTCAGGTAAGAAAAACTACTTTCTTGGCTCAGCTACTAAAATCTGGAGTTTATTTGTTATCACAGCAAAGCCTATTCTATGCTATTATGCATGACCTGCATGCTCTGATGAGGCCAATCTGTTTTCTTAGGTTAATCACATGGCCAGGAAAAAGCTCAGTGCTGCTGTCAAATCATATCATTCTACAAATTATAGGGCCCCAGTAATATAGATCCCATCAGTGAAAATGGAAGTAAACTTCCATGAGCCTTTTCTGTGACCTTTTATCTGTATATCTGTTCATATCACCTCCAGGCAAGGAATGGTTTTCTTACTACCTTATTCCATATAACTTCCATCCATCTTCAGTAAATACTCAATCTTGCACAGATCATATTTTATTGTAAGTAATTATGAGATCCTTGAAGGCAAGATCTTTGTCTTTTTATTTTCTGCTTTCATGAGTGTCTAACACATAGAAGGTACCAAACAAATTTTGGACATATTAGTAAGGCCAGTAGTTGTACCTATTAAAACATTTACACGTACTATTTCTGTCATAAGATGAAATATCACAGTGCTGACAAAACTGTAAATCAGTACTAAGATATATCTGACAAAAGTAGAAACAAGAGTGGACCATCTTGTCATTACCAGCATTATATTTTATTTAATAATAAAATAGACTATATTGTTATTTCAGTGCAAATTAATAACTTGCATTCGGTCCAGGTCCATTCTGACATGCTGAGCTCTCCCTGCCAAGCTGGTCTGATGCTATCATGGCTGTTCTGCTTTTCCTTCCTAAATGAAAAACCCTGTAATTATTCCTAATGAACTTGATTTCAAAAGCAGTTTTTTTTTGTTTTTTGTTTTTTGCTTTATGATCTTTTGCCTTAGAACAACAATTCAAGCAGAATTATAAAACAAAGAGGGGCAAAGCGAAGCAAAGGCTATGAGGATCAAGATCAAGGATGGCCACCATTCATTATATATACCAAAAATTCAGAAGTGACCGAATATTCAACAATTAAGAAATAATTAAATTATATTGCACCTCTTCAAATAATTTTACATGGCCAATTAGTTTAGGTATGAAGATCTTTTACTATTGTAAAGTAATCATAATCATAACAAATATTCATATAAAATTGACCAGGAACCAGATACTTTTCTAAGCATTTTATATATAAACTCAATTGATCTCCCTAACAACTCTGAGATATTCTTATTATCCCTATATTATAGATGATGAAACAAAGCAATTAAAAGGTTAAGATATTTGTCCAAATTCATATATATATACACACACACAGAATATGTCTTTTATATACATATGTAAGTGACACATATATAGATTTATGTGTATACATGTACATATTTACTATATATATATACATGTAAATAAATATGTAGCATAGAAAAAGCTGATAGAAAATATGCCAATGTATTAAGTGACTTTCTGGTTCTTAATATGTAAAACATTACGCAACTCTATTTTCTATAAACTTTATAGTCTAAAAACAATTAATTTTTAGCCTAAAAATAAGATAAGCTGGATGCATTCTAAACCTAGCGAACTAAACTCTGCAGGGCATTTTGACCTGGATGACGCCCAGTGTGTTGGCTATATGACTGTCATTAGTTGATTCATTCCTTCTTTCATGAGAGTTTCCCATGTGCCAAGTACTTCTCTAAGCACTGGGGATACAATGTGTGAACATCTCCAAAGAATAAATATCGTGAATAATGCCACAATAAACATACGTGTGCATGTGTCTTTATAGCAGCATGATTTATAGTCCTTTGGGTATATACCCAGTAATGGGATGGCTGGGTCAAATGGTATTTCCAGTTCTAGATCCCTGAGGAATCACCACACTGACTTCCACAATGGTATGTTTATTGCAGCATTATTCACAATAGCAAAGACTTGGAACCAACCCAAATATCCAACAATGATAGACTGGATTAAGAAAATGTGGCACATATACACCATGGAATACTATGCAGCCATAAAAAATGATGAGTTCATGTCCTTTGTAGGGACATGGATGAAATTGGAAATCATCATTCTCAGTAAACTATCGCAAGAACAAAAAACCAAACACCGCATATTCTCACTCATAGGTGGGAACTGAACAATGAGATCACATGGACACAGGAAGGGGAATATCACACTCTGGGGACTGTTGTGGGGTGGGGGGAGGGGGGAGGGATAGCATCGGAAGATATACCTAATGCTAGATGACGAGTTAGTGGGTGTAGCGCACCAGCATGGCACATGTATACATATGTAACTAACCTGCACAATGTGCACATGTACCCTAAAACTTAAAGTATAATAATAAAAAAAAAAAGAATAAATATCTACAGGGTTCTGTGTTTCACAGTGAGATGTAAACGATCTTGTCTATCTCCTGAAGCTGACAGGGAGCCTGATAAACGTGGGAAGTGTGCTCTGCCCTGTCTTCACACCTTACCACATGCTGTTACAGAAAGAGTGCCCAATAAATGTTAAGTGAATGTTGTAATGTTTGAAGCAGATTTTACATTTTAACTTCAGGAGCCCATATTAAACCAAAATTACCTCCCTAAATCCACTGTCCCAAGAATCTCACATATAAGCCAGGTGTGGTGGCTCATGCCTGTAATCCCAGCACTTTGGGAGGCTGAGGTGCATGGATCACTTGGGCCCAGGTGTTTGAGACCAGCCTGGGCAACACGGTGAAACCCTGTATCTATAAAAAAATTAGCCACGTGGGGTGGCGGGTGCCTGTGGTCCTAGCTACTTGGGAGGCCGAAATGGGAGAATTGCTTGAGCTTGGAGGGCAGAGGTTTAGATGATGTATGGAACACATGGATGCGTAGTAGTGATAAGATTCAGTGAACACATTTCCATGATCAAAGTGCTATAAGTAAAAATGAAACTTGAGATAAGTAAAAAATCATGTGCAAATGAGTTGCATTTAGCAAAGATGGGATGGAACAATATTTATCAACATTTCGCATGTTAGATACACTATTTTGAATTGATTTCTTTTCAGCAGCACAGCAGTGGAACAAGGAGCATGTTAGAATGTAAGTGGTGCCACGTGGCTAATAGCTGATCTTCTGGCTTAATTCTGAGGAGGTGGGGCCACAGTCAATCACTGTGGTGGCTTGCCAACATCAGCCTGTAAAATGGATCTCTCCCACCACTCCCGCATTTTTTCTGTCTGAGGGAGAGAAGACAGTTGAGGAGGATAAAGGCAAAAGTATCCACATTGCTACTCTGCTGAGTGGCTTGGGACTTATCAAAACCTCTCACAAAAGTCATTTGTTCCTTTGGGCAAATCAGAACTTTAGGTGGAATGCCTTCACATTCTTGAAGCAGAGCCACTGTTGAAATGTTCTCATGCTTGGCAACTGTTTTTCTTTAGAAATAAAAACCACAGCTGGTTTTATATTATGTATTTTGGTTAAAGACATTGTAATGTTTGCCTTTATTTATTTATTTTAAGCAGTGTTAGTAGAAAAACTGTCTCATCTACTTAAGATGATTAATTTGTCCCTTATTCAACTCCTTCCCTCCCTCCATCCTCACACATTTCTCAACATTTGACACAGCATTACAGTATGGCCACTGAGACTGTAGGAACTACTTACAAATATTTACTTTTTAATGGCTCAAGTCCATGTTTTGGTGGGGCCTCTCTTTCAAATTCTGCTCAATTCAAAAATCAACCATAATTTTGTCCAAGTATCAACTGCTATGTGAAAACTACACATAACTGAGACCATTTTTCTGTTGAAAAAGTCACAATTTGATCTTCATGAGTGCTCTTAATGAATAAATACACACATATAAAAATCTATAGCACTTACACTTTTGTAAGTAAGCTGGTGTGAACTGTAGTATTTGTAAGAGTACAATTATTACTGACAGATTTTTGAAGTAAAATTATGTTCTCCACTTCTCTTAGAGGGAACATTCTTAGAATCAGGCCTCAGATGATGAATGAAAGAAAGCACTGAGATACTCACATGACATTCTGTGTGCTCACTTGCAATATACACATGCATATACTCAACAGATTTTTCTTAGAGACCAGGGGTACAGAATAAATTACAGTCACCAATTTTAAAAGATTTTTAAAATCTAAGGGTAATATGATTTTAAAAATCAGCCTCGCAAGTCAAAGAAGTAGTTAAGACTTCCATGCAGGGAAAAACCCTGAAATAAGATAAAAGAAAATGCAAAAAAGAGGATTTCTCTCTGTAAGTAAGTAGGAGAAATCAGCCAAACTAACTGTGGCCCCATAAGTGATTTAGTACATGCAAGTATCTGGGTAGTGGTCATGGTATTACTTGACCTGCCTCCTCCCACTCCCTTGAATTTGCAAGGTCTATGAAACATTTGTATTACTTTGAATTAAGATAGATGAAGTCAGCCTAAAATTTGCATTCTGGAAGTAAAGCACTAGTACCTCAAACTGATGGAACTACCAGAATCTCTCAATCATTGCACCCATATCAAAGTAGAAATTTGTAGTGGACACCTGTCGTTTGACTGGTCATCATCCTTCTGTAAACATAACACCTTTTTCCTTTAGAAATTGTCTCTCATTCTAATGATTGAAGCCAGAGCTCTGTTGCCACTGAACTGGTATGTGACCCTGATCAGCCAATGTCCCCACTTCTCCTGGTGACAGATCTCAGGAGTGAATTTATGATTCAAGAAGCAGTCAAAATATTTTTTTGCATTAATGTGGCTGTTGGGGAGTAAAGGGGTCTCTTTTTTACCTTGCATCAAAGGCTATAAAAAACAGTGGTAATCCTGGAGCCATTTTTGCTAGTTATGGAGAAAACGTCCCTGAAGTTAAAACTTATACCACAGAGGCAAGATATAGAGTGAGGGAGTGGGATACCACCATGAGTAAAGTGCAATCTACCCCTTAGAGGTCTTGGCTACAGGGGAGAATTAAGTCTTTTGTGCTGAAGCAAGTGTAAGTTGTATTGCTAATGCACACAACCAGAAGGGCTGGGTAATAGCATCCTCATTGTGCCATTTTCTTGTTGGTCTTGAATTTGGGCACTGCAGTCTAAGAAACACCTGTGCTTCTATCTTTTCTGCCGATGATGTCATCAACTACTGACTTTAAACAAGTTTATGAAGACATGTACAAAAGTATGTATTGGTTGGCTTTGATTTCTTAATGGGATCTGCCTCATAGCACAATATCCATGCTATATGGGCAATAAGCAATGAGTTTTCTTCATTGCTGTCCCAAATGTCTTTTCAGGCATCCTCCCCAAACTCAGCATGCACACCAGCAAAATCTGATATGCATGGAAATAGGTCACTTTTACACCAAAGTATGGGGTAGAAAGGGTTTTTGGAGACATTTATGGGTGTGGCAAAGGTGAGATTTATAACATGGCTAGCTGTGTACTACGTGTTTTTACATGGCAGTGCAAGACCTCTCTAATTTCATATCATGGGATGAACATTCAGCAAGTATATAAGTACTTCTACACCTATTATATATTCTAAATGAAATTGATGCCTGTTTATCTATATAACAGAAAAGCCTAAAGAAGCTTAATGTCATGCAGAAAAGTACATCATACACTTGAGTGAGACTGACCAAAACCCCATTCCAGCTGGGCCCATTAGGGACTGGGCTCATATATTATTGCTTAAATTTTTGGAATCCAAGTTTTTTCATTTTTAGGGTAAGGACAATACTTTGCAGGTGACTTCTGCAAGATAATAGAATCAGACATGTGAAAGATCCTAGCACAATATTTATTATGTAGTAGGTATGTATAAATATTAATTTCTAAGAATATGTTATAAAATTGGCACCAACCAAGTTTTTTGAAACACTATTACAATACCTACAGGAATTTGGATTTTTGAAAAGGTGTTAGGACTTCAAAGAAGTTTAAGAAGACATGTAAGAACTAGCTGAGTTTCTGAGAAAGAAAAAAGGAAAATCCCTAGAAGACATATAAAAAAGGAATGTTAAGCTACAGTGGTAATCTCCAGAAGCCTGTAGAAACATAAGGGATATTGAACTAGACGTAACTCCTTAGGATAAAAGGCAAACAGAACAGAACATGTGGCCTGAGGCCCATTAAAGCCTAGGCCTTCAAACAGCTGTTCTGAACGCAAAAAGGAATACTGCAAAAACTCCATTTTTTTTTAAGGCAGCAAGGAACATTTCTGTCAGTCAGGGGTCTTTGTGGTGACAATGAAAGTCTTCCACAAAAAAATCCAAACACCACATCTGTGCCACATGCATAGGATCATATGCAACTAAGTTCCAGCTTCCTATGTTAACAAAATGAATTTATAACTTTTTTAAATTTAAATTCCTAGGGCCCCAGGGTGCAGAGGACTCCAAAGGAAAAAAAAAACTACAAGTCAAAAGGGGGTGAACCACCATGAGAGGTAAGAGCAGCCAAAGGGAGAATTAGCTAAATTAGCCCAAGAACTACAATAATCTAATAGAGTCCATGTTCATAATTCTTGAAAGGCTAAAATGAGTATTGAAATGGATTCTGAAAGAATAAGTACATTTAAAAAAGCAGGTTTGAAAAGCAAGTAAAACATCTAGAAGTAAACAGTCTATAAAACCAAAAAGAATGTATGGGTAACTACACTGAGTTGGACAAAGTATACTGCGAGGTTAAAAATGATACAGAAAGAATATCACTATATAATGATAAAAGAAATACTTTATTGTAAAGATTTAAATAATTTAGAATTTCTATGCATTTATTAACAGATTCTAAATAAAAATAAGGATTTTAACAACTCAATCAAGAAGTTGGATATAATGCATATATGTAGACTGTTATACTCACTATTTAGAAAATCTACATTTTTACACATATATACAGTGAATTTAAAAAATTTATGCTGAATAGGCTGCAAAGTAAGTTCCCACAAATGGCTATAAATCAACAGTATATAGTTTAATAAATTATATTAAAAAGTAAATCAGGTCGGGCGCAGTGGCTCACGCCTGTAATACTAGCACTTTAGGAGGCCAAGGCAAGTGGATCACCTGAGGTCAGGAATTCGAGACCAGCCTGGCTAACATGGTGAAATCTCATCCCTTATAACTGTAGAAAACCACCCAACTGCAAAAATAAACAATAAGAAATTAAGGAATGAAGAATATACGAAACAACCAGAAAATAATCAATAAAGTGACAGGAGTAAGTCCTCACCTATCAATGTCCATGAATGCAAATTGATTACATTCTCAACTTAAAAGATAAAGACTAGATTAAAAAAAAAAAAAAAGACCCAACTTGAGGCCGCCAACATCACCTGTAAAGACACACATGTGCTGAAAGTGAAGGAATGGAGAAAAATATTCCCAAACAGAAACCAAAATGGACTAGAAATAGCTATACTTATCAGGCAAAACAGATTTCAAGTTAAAAGCTATAAAAAGGAGCAAAAAAAGACATTACACAATAACAAAAATATCAGTTCAGCATGAGAACATAACAATTATAAATACATATATGCACCCAATGCTGGAGCCCTCAGATATATAAAGTAAATATTATTAGATCTAAAGTGAGAGATAGACCTCAATACAATAATAGTGGGAGAACTCAATATCCCACTCTCAATATTCGACGGATCGTGTAGATAGAAAAACAACAAAGAAACATTGGATTTAAACTATATTATACACCAAATGGACCTAAAAGACATTTGCAGAACATTTCACCCAACAGCTACAGAATATACATTCTTTTCATAAATACATGGAATATTCTCCAGGACTGGCTATATGTTAGCACACAAAACAAGTCTCTAAATTTTTTTTTCACAAACCAAAATAACATCCAGTATCTTATCTGACCACAATGGGATAAAACTAGATTATCAACAACAAGAGGAACATTCAAAACTTTACAAATACCTGGAAATTAAACAATATGCTTCTGAGCAACCAAAGGATAAAGGAAGAAATTATGCATGAAATTTAAATATTACTTGAAACAAATGAAAATAGAAGCACAACATACTGAAACCTATGGGATACAGCAAAAGCTATATTAGGAGGCAAGTTTATAGCAATAAATGCCTACATCAAAGAACTAGAAAGATTTCAAATAAACAACCTAATGATGCACCTCAAGGAAGTAGAAAAGCAAGGATAAGCAAAACCCAAAATTAGAAGAAAATAGTAAAATCAGAACAGAAGTAAACAGAATTGAGATTAGAAAAGCAATCCAAAGGATCAATAAAACAAAAATCTTTTGTGAAAAGATAAACAAAATTTACAAATCATTATATAGACTAATGAGAAAAATAAGAAAAGAGAGAAGAAGCAAACAACATCAGAAATTTAAAAATGGACACATCACAGTGAATACCACAGAAATAGAATGGATCATTCAAGATTACTATAAACAACTATAGGCCATTAAATTTGAAAAACTAGAGGAAATAAATAAGTTTCTGGACACATATAATGTACCAAGGTTGAACCACAAAGAAATGGAAGTTTGAACAGACCAATAACAAGGCATGGGATTGAATCAGTAATAAAAAGTCTTCCAACAAAGCAAAGTCCAGAACCAATGGCTTCACCTCTAAATTCTACGGAACTTTTAAAGAACAATTAATAACAGATTCTTTTCAAACTATTACAAAATATTGGAGAGGAGGAAATTCTTCTTAACTCATTCTATGAGGCCAGCATATCCTTGACACCAAAACCAGACAAAGGCACAACAATAAAGAAAACTACAAACCAGATGCTGATAAACATACATGCAAAAATCCTCAACAAAATACTAGCAAACCAAATCCAACAACACATCAAAAATATAGTGCAATGTGACCAAGTAGGATTTATCCCAGGGATACAAGGATGGTTCAACATACACAAGTCAATTAATGTCACAAATCACATCAATAAAGTACAAAAACCATACGATCATCTCAATAGATGTAGAAAATGTTTGATAGAATTCAACATCCCTTCATGATAGAAACTCTTAATAAATTAGGGATGGAAAGAAAGCGCTTGAATATGATAAAGCCCATATATGACAAACCCACAGCTACCATCTTACTGAATGGGGAAAAGCTGAAAGATTTTCCTCTAAGAACTGAAACAACGTAAGAATGCCCACTCTCACCACTTTTATTCTACACAGTACGGGAAGTCCTAGCTAGAGAAATTTGGCAAGACAAAGAAATGAAGGGCATCCAAACTGGAAAGGAAGAAGCCAAATTAGTATTCTTTGCAGATGACATGTTATACATAGAAAAACCTAAAGACTCTACCAAAAACTCTTAGAACTGATGAAGTAAAGTTGCAGAATGCAAAATGAACACACAAAAATCATAAATGTTTTTATACATGAATAAACTAGCTGAAAAAAAGACATAAAAAAGGCAATCCCATTTACAATAGCTATAAAAAAAACACCTGGAAATAACTTTAACCAAGGAGGTGAAGGACCTTTACTTAAAAAACTACAAAACACTGATGAAATAAACTGAAGAGGATATAAACAAACGGAAAAACATCTCACGTTCATGAATTGGAAGAATCAGTATTTTTGAAATGACAATACTACTCAAAGCAATCTACAAATTCAATGCAACCCCTCTTAAAACATCAGTGACATTCTTCACAGAAATAGAAAAAATATCCTAACATTTCTATGGAACCACAAAGGAGTCCAAATATTCAAAACATTCCTGAGCAAAAACAACAAAGCTGGAAGTATCACACTACCAGACCTCAAACTATACAACACTGTAGTAACTGAAATAGCATTGTACTGGCATGAAAACTGACACATACAACAATGAAACAAAATAGAAAATTCAGGTACAAATCCATCCATTTATAGCCAACTAATTTTTGACAAGGACACAAAGAACATACAATGGGGAAAGAGCAGTCTCCTCAGTAAATTATGCTGGGAAAACTGGATATCCACATGCAGAATGAAACCAGATTTCCCCCTCTCACTCTACCCAAAAATCAACTCACAATGGGCCAAATACCTACATGTGGTACCCGAAACAATAAAACTATTAGAGGAAAAAATAGGGGAAATACTTCAGGACATTAGTCTGGGAAATGATTTTATGAGTAAGACCTGAAAAGCACAGACCACAAAAAGCAAAAATAAATAGAATTACATCGATCCAAAAAGCTTCTATACAGCAAAGGAAACAATCAGCAGAATGAAAAGACAACCTACCTAATGGGAGAAAATATTTGCAAACTACTCATCTGATAGGGGATTAATATCCAGAATATACAAGGAATTCAGATAACTCAACAAGAAAAATACAGCCAATTTTTAAAAATAGGCATGTAATCCGAACAAACATTTCTCGAATAAGTCAAACAAGTGATCCACAAATATATAGAAAAATGACCAACATCATGAATTATCAAAGAAATGAAAACAAAAACCAAAATGTGGTATCATCTCACCCTAGTTAGAATGGCTATTATTAAAAAGACAAAAAATAACAAATGCTGGTGAGGATGTGGATAAAAGAGAAGGCTTACACACCATTGGTGGGAATGTAAACTAGTACAGCCACCATGGAGATCCATATGGAGGTTCCTCAATAAACTACAAATAGAACCACCATATGCCCCAGCAATTCCACTGCTGGGAATTTATCCAAAGGAAAGAAAATCATTGTTTCAAAGACACATCTGCAATCCCATGTTTACTGCAGCACTATTCACAATAGCCAAGATATGGAATCAACCTAGTGTCCAATAACAGGTTAATGGATAAAGAAAGCATGGTATATATACACAATGGAATACTATTCAGCCATAAAGAGAATAAAATCCTGTCTTTTGTGGCAAAATGAATGGAACTGGAGGATCATATGTTAAGCGAAATAAAACAGGAACAGAGAGTTAAATACCACATGTTCTCAGGCAAAAGCTAAAAAATTTTGATACCATAGATGTAAAAAGTAGAACAGAGGATTTGAGAGACTGAGAAGGTTGGGGGAAGGGAAGGATAGGGACAGATTTGTTCAAGGATATAAAATTACAGCTAAATAGAACAAATTCCAGCATTCTATACCACTGTAAGATGACTATAGTTAATAATATTTAATTTCAAATAGCTAGAAGGAGAATATCGAATGTTCCCAACATAGTCAATATTTCAGATAATATGCTAATGTGATTCATATGTATGAATGTATTGAAACAGCACTATGTACCCTATATATGTACAATTGTTATTTGTAAATTAAAAAAAGACTTTGAAAATTTAAACCATAGCCAATTATCAATAATAAACATTTTGTCCACGCTGTTTACAAAATGCCATATTAATAAGTCAATCTGTTTAGAAAAATTAAAACTATGCTTCTGGCATGATAAAAACATGGAATTAAATCAGGAGTAATTTATGTAAAATGTTGTCAAAACATATTCTACACCATTTTTAAAAGTTGAGAATATTTTTAGCATCTCTGATTTTTTTCACCAGAATCATCATGTCATGTTTGTATATGTATTCCCTATATAAAGAAAAAAGTGAATGTGTGTTTGTATGAATATTTAACTGGAAATATCCATGGAGTTGGCTAACGTATATTCACTTTTTATTGTACATAGATTTCTAATATTTTTTATTTCTGTAACATTTAATGTTCCTTTAAGTAAATTCGCTAAATATGTCTCAAAATTTTTCATTTAAAAAGTGAATAAAAATTTAACAAAAAGAATAATTTAAAAAGAAAACTCAAATAAATCTATGCAATTGGTTGAACTGTGTTCCCCCCAAATTTGTATGTTGAAGTCCTCATCGCTAATGCTACTTCAAAATGTGACTGTATTTGGAGACAGGGCCTTTAAAAGGGCAATGAAGGTAAAATGAGGTCATATGGGTGGTCGCTCATGGATCTGACTGGTGTCCATATAAAAAGAGGAAATTAGGATACACAGAGGGAAACGGGAAGACACGAGGGGAGATGGCCATCTATAAGCCAAGGAGAAAGACTTCAGAAGAAACCATTCCTGCTGGACTTTGACCTTGGACTTCAAGATTCAGAATTGTGAGAAAACACTTTTCTGCCATTTAAGCCATGCAGACTCTGATATTTTGTATGGCAGCCCTAGCAAACTAACACAATTTATAGCCATGAAACAGATCAGTAGTGCTTTTTCTTAATCTGTCACAAGAGAAACATCCACCAAGTTTTCTCTGGTTTTATCAGAGAAAATATCAGCCTCTATTACTTAAAAGATGATCCCTATCTTACATAAGCTGTTTAAGAGGACAGAAAGATGAAGGCACCTCAACTAACTTTATACTTTTATAATAATCATGACATCAAAATCAGGTAAGGAATAGGCAAAAAAGAAACATATGTCAAACTTACTTATAAACAAGGAAGAAAATACCCTAAATATTTTTAAAAATCCAGTATATTTAGCTCAAAACGCAGGATTACTTATTATAAAATAACTTAATTCTACTTCTTCCAAACAATATAAATATATGATGCGACAGAGCAAAGTAGGCATGCACATTAGGTTTGCGGTATGGAGGAGCAAGTCAAGGTAACCCAGACCAGGGTGTCAGAGCCCTGCCGGAGTTGCAAGGGCCCACGTGGGGAGTGCCCTGGTGTAAGGAGAGCCAAACAGACTACCCAGGCAAGGGGTGGCATGATATAGAAAGCCTGAGCAGGGGAGGAAGGTACACCTCTGCACAGTTTGGCACAGGGTACTGGAGCTCACCCTGGGTGAAGAGGTCCTCATGCTGGGGGCAGGGGGAGGTAGGGAACAGACTGGTACCAAGTGTCAGCTGAAGCCAGGTGAGGAGAGATGGCTGAGCACGTGGTATCAGAGATTACATTAAAGGAGGTTAAGGGGAGCGGGGAGGGAAAAAAAAAAAAACACCCTCCATATGGCTCAGCAGATGCAGCAAAAGCATTTGATGATGAAATGTGCTACTTATATGCATTTTTAAAACTTTTATCAAACTAGTGGTAGGCAATTTCCTAAACCCGTAATACAACTGCGCTTGTTGTGAAATATAAAATCTCCCTGAAAATCAGGAAAACTAACTACAAGGATGCTGAAAGATCAATATTCTACTGAACATTATGTTTACTACAGTGCAATAATACACGAAAAATTAAAAAGAGTAAGATTGGAAAGGAAGGACCAATATGCTAATTTTTTTTCTTTTTCTTTCTTTTTTTTTTTTTTTTTGAGACAGAGTTTTGCTCTTGTCGCCCAGGCTGGAATGCAATGGAGTGATCTCAGCTCACTGCAACCTCTACTTCCCAGGTTCAAGTGATTCTCCTGCCTCAGCCTCCCCAGTAGCTGGGACTACTGGCATGTACCACTAAGCCTGGCTAATTGTTTTGTATTTTTAATAGAGACGGGCTTTCGCCATGTTGACCAGGCTGGTCTTGAACTCCTGACCTCAGGTGATCTGCCCACCTCAGCCTCCCAAAGTGCTGAGATTACAGACGTGAGTCACCGTGCCTAACCCTAATTTTCTTTTTAACAGATAATTATCTATTTAGAAAATTCAAAACAAAATATTGCGGACTATTGGAATAAATAATTCAAGAAGGCTGCTGTTTACAAGACCAACATAAAAACAGTAACATACCTATGTAGTAGAAACTGCTAATTAGAAAATGTAATTTTTAAAATGACTCCATTCACAATAGCAACAAGAGCCATGAAATATTTAGATATCAACCTAACAAAAATGTCCAAGACCTTTATAGGCCAAAATTTTAAACTTTGCTTTACTATTTAATGATGTCAATTTTATCTTAAATTAATACATAATTCAATGCAGTTCCAAACCAAAATCCCATGTGGGATTTCTTGGATGCTTGTCAAATTTGAAGTTTATATTAAAAGGTAAAGGTAAAAGAAGAGTCAAAAGAAAATTTGAAGAAGAGTAATAATGAGGAGGCAGGACTATACAAGCCAAAGAGCAGGATGTAATGAAAAACACTAAAAGAAACACAGGGGTACTGTTTGAGATCTAGACAAATAAACAAAATAGAATGGAATGTAGGTTGCAGAATAAAACTATGTATTCATTTAAGCTTGACTTATGAGAGAAATGCAAAAAAGAACAAATCAGATATCTCACATTATATTTAATAATCTCAGATGAAATTAAAAATATAAAAATAAAACAAACTTTACTAGAGTATATCTAAGTATACTTATGTTAGATTAGGCAGGATTTTTTTTTAAATGTAGAAAAGTTTGATTATCATAGATGGCAATTGAACAATGAGAACACATGGACACAGGAAGGGGAACATCACACTCTGGGGACTGTTGTGGGGTGGGGGGAGGGGGGAGGGATAGCATCGGGGGATATACCTAATGCTAAATGACGAGTTAATGGGTGCAGCACACCAGCATGGCACATGTATACATATGTAACTAACCTGCACATTGTGCACATGTACCCTAAAACTTAAAGTATAATAATAAAAAAAGAAGAAAAAAAGAAAATAAACAATAGTGAAATAACAACAACAAAAAAAGTTCAATTATATTAAAAAGAAAAACATATGACAACAGTCAAAATGAAAGTTGGAAATTAAGCTATAGACTGGGCACCTATCTGTGCTTTGTGCATGATTCATAAAGGCTTAGTATTTAACACAATAAAATGTCTAAACAGAAAAGAGTAAATAAGAGAAATAAAAGATGAGATAATCTGGTTAATGACGCTCAACTTCACTAATAATCAGAAAAATATATATTAAACATCAAGGGGAGATAATATTTCAAACCTAGCAGCCAGGCAAACATTAAAATATCTTGCAATATCAAGCATTTGTGAGGATGTAGGGAAGTGGAAACTCGACTATATTGCTGGTGGGAGTGAAAATCGATATTACAATATTAGAGAGAAAATTCTAATTCAGTAATGTTTTCCTACGAAACAACGATTCCTACTTCTAAGTATTTACCTGAGAAAGACTCCAGCACCCAGGGCTATTACTTAGCTGACACACCTGATATAGCTATGACAATTGTTTATGGCTGACATCCACTGTTGTTATTCAATATCCCATTCTGATGGGCTCGCATTCCTGCCACACAGATTGCTAAACATTTTGACTATCACGGTAGTACCACGTATATAAGAAATAAGTACAAGGAAAAGCACTGCAGAATTATATAAAAATAAACAATAAGTGGGCCAGGTGCGGTGGCTCACACCTGTAATCGCAGCACTTTGGGAGGCCGAGACAGGCAGATTACCAAACGTCAGGAGTTCAAGACCAGCCTGGCCAACGTGGTGAAACCCTGTCTCTAATAAAAATACAAAAATTAGCTGGGCTTGGTGGCACACGCCTGTAATCCCAGCTACTCAGGAAGCTGAGGCAGGAGAATTGCTTGAGCCTGGGAAGCGGAGGTTGCAGTGAGCCCAGATTGCGCCACTGCACTCCAGCCTGGCTGACAGAGCAAGACTCTGTCTCAAAAATAAAAATAAATAAATAAATAAAAATAATAACAAACAATAAGTGGCCATCAATAGGAGAATGGATAAATTGTTGTAATGTCACATAACAGATCACTATAAGGTAATCTGATGAATTAGACCTATGTCTAACAATAATTTGATATCATTGCATACATAATATTAAATTTTTGAAAATAAAGTTGTAAAGGAAGGTAGAGTGGGATAGTATTAAGGTAAAATTTTTAAACAGAAGAACCAAAACTATTTTTTTATAATCTGTACTTTACCTTATAAAACACACGAACCAGAAGTATACTTTCCAACTTTAGGGTTATGTTTACTTATCTGGGGAGCAAGGGAAGGAAATGAGATTGGATAAATCTTCAACTCTACATGGATTAATTTTAATGTTTTCAAATTAATATTAAGTCTGGTAGAAAAGAACATGTTAAATTTTTTTGAATACTTTGTAATATATTTGAAGTATTTTATAGTTTTAAAAACATGATTAAAAATATGAACCAGAAACATTGCATTCTTGACCTTGATTTAAAAATAGACATCCATACCTACTCACAACCCCTAAGCTCAAAGCATGGCTTCTACTTTAAGTTCAATTATCCCAAATGGTCAACAAGTATATTCGTATCAATCATATTTACATATACAACAATATACAGATAAATGCATGGTAACTGTGGGAGACATCATGACATCAGTGCTCCCAAGATGGGATCACATTTCAAATGTCTTAGTTAAGGGTGTTATATGAGACAATTACATCTAGCAAGCGTTTCAACCATGTGTTCATTCTAAAGACAATTTCTCAAGCACTCTATTACTTACTGTAGAATGTTCTAATTACAACTAAGTTTGAGAACTGGAAAAAAAAAATGGAACGAAAGGTCTTAAAATTGATGTTGAAAGAAGAGAAGCCAAGATTTATGTTTTCTTGTTGGTGTTATTTTGTTTTGGTTTTTGTATGTGTATATGTAATTGTGTGTGCATACATGCACACAAGTACATTTGAGACCTTTGTGTCTGTTTTGGGGACAGGAGGGTTCATTCAAATAGGGGGCTGAAAGAGGTCTGTGTTGCCAAAACTCAAATCCATTACCTTATTTTCAACTTGCCCATTTAAAAGTATGTGGAGTCAAATTTGGAAAAATCTTCTTTTTCCACCAGGATTTAGACCTAAATAATCTTCCCATATATTTTTCTCTTAAAACCGGGCCATTAGTGGTGTAGAACAGTCCCTCATGAGGGATATAAGTCTCTTGTCTTAAAAAATGGAATATATTTCTTATGTTGCCCCAAGGCAAGTGAATAATATAACAGTTTTGCATCAGAGAATCCATCTCTTTCTTTCTCTAACCTCCCTTTGCAGTGTGTATTTAAGATAAAGATTTCATCCAACCCCTCTGGGGTCATCATTTTCCACACTGCACCATTTCTCCTTCTTAAGAGTTTTCTTCTTTGCTGCTCTCTTTTTAATAGTCACTAAACTACTTTCCCATTAGAATTCCATCCTGTTGACCTTTCTGTATGCTTTAGTTGGTGTCTTTACCTTGAAATGTCTTAATGAAAAGTGGAGGAGAAGGAATAAAAAAAAACAGATGTTGATTTTGAAATACAGATTGAAGCCCAAAGAAATAGCAGGTGATTAAGTTTATCTTCCTTAATAAATAAGGTTTTCTGATTTTTATGTTATGAATATATACTCCACTCACTGGTCAAAGATTTAAGACAAGTAACTTCCTGAAAGCTAAGAAGAGTTATAGCACTCTTTTATTAAATTAGATTGTTTTTTGAGAGAAAGACACTGTTTTCAAACCCGTATTTTTTGAATGAGCATCCAAATTTTGAAAATGGAAAGATGACGACCGTTGAAATCTAAATGTTCTTGGGTTATGAGATTTTCATAGGCTACTCTTAGCTTCTTTGGCCCAGCTGAAGCATAGCACCCCACTGAGAGGTAAAACTGTTGAGGTTCGCTTTTCTGCTGTTTCGGCAAAGGGGCAGGAGTTCACCGCACAGCAATCAGGAGTTAACAGGGGGAAGGCTGCAATGTGAATCACCATGCTGATTTCCAGTGAAGTTACAGTACTGCTTAGCTTCTCCAAAATAACATCTGTTATTTGAACCATAAAACACACACGCTGCAATCTCCCAGAAATTAACTACAAATTGTTTTTATTCTCTTGTTTAATGATCTTTATGAATCAATTAGAACAAAAAATAGCATTATGCAAGCAGAATCCAGAGAAGACAAATTAAATTTCAGCGACACAACATTAACTACTATTAATATTTCTTTAACTAAAACCACAAAACCCATTTGGACATTAATCCCAAAGTAATCAACAAACAGCTAAGTCTAATTCTGATAAAATAAAACTCTAGCAAGAATTTACCATACAAGTGGAACTTTTTAGTTTTCTAAAATAATTTTTATCTTCCAGATCTTTAATCTATGTCTGCCTGATACTGATTTTTCTCTTGAAGCAGAGATGGAAGTTGGAAATTTGACTAATATTGAATACTTATACACATATAATAACACATATTTTGCATATTTACATTGGACATATTTATTACTTGAACATGTTCTGTATAATTTTAAAGTTCTATTTTATTCACCTCCATATTTCCAGCCTTAGTACATGGCAGGAACACACAGACATTCAATACCTATTTCCTGAGTCAATGAACTGTACTGCACAGTGTTCAGAATCAAACAATTTATAGTTTAGCACTTAAAACCAGCTTGTCACCACTCTAGGTGATTTTACCCGTGGTTCTTAGAATTATATTCAAATATTCCAATGCTGGGGAGAAAAGTATGCTCATATTTAATCCCATAAATATTTTATGGCATATTTAATATGGACACAGATGAGCGCTAAGTCTCTGTTCTTAGTTTATTATTTTTCTCTTTGCAGTTCTGTCCTGTCCTTTCTGTTCGTCTGGGACTGGGACTGCAGCAGGATACTGACATGCATGGAGGCTCATGGCTGCCAACGCGGCAGCAGGCACAGGCCTCAGCGCAGTGACATATCTATCTAATTAACACAGCTGCTGTAGCTACTGTGCAAAGTACAAAAGAGTGGGACTGTTCTGGAGAAGGCACGGCTCATAAAATGGAAAAAAAATGAACAAAATTTCTGGAAACAAAAGACCCACGTTTGTTTTTTTCCAAACCCCCTTTTTCCAAATGGCAAACATCTATTCTTTATACTTTGCCAATCTGGAGGTTCAAACCAAAGGGTTCTTGACATGTGTTTTGTATTTCTTGAATCATGATCCTTGTTTAAATTTTTCCCCAAAGGAAAACCTGTAAGGTAAAATTGCTTTGTGCAAAGTTACCAATTAACTAAATACTGTAGCAAAGATTTGTCTGTTTTTTCCCTTGACGTTTATCAGAAAAGTCACAGAATTCTGTTTAGTTTAACCCAAATATGTTATTGTTCAGCTGGGAAATGTTCTTGTCAAAAAAAAAAAAAAAAAAAAACCATGAGGCAAATGCCATGGCAGTGATGGAAGCAGTGTAAGTCCGATTGCTGCTCTTAAGGTCTCAAGATGTTCACGTGCAATCTCAATGCCCCATTCCATTTCATGGTGAGGAAGATAAATTCTTATGTGATTTAAGATAACAAGTTAGTATGTGAACGAGTAAAAGGGCATGAACTAAAATTACTGCTAATGTTTTGAAAAGAACCCCTCACCATTTCCATGCTAGCAGTATCGGTCATTAAATGGATATGAGTTTATAATATGACTGAGAGAGCCAAATAAATATTTAATGAATTTCCAGAATAAAATGAACCCGATGATCTCTTTGAATTCTGAAAGTCAAAATTCCCACTTTCCAGTCGAAAAAACTGAGCTTCAGGAGGGAGAAGTGACTTTCCCAGAGAAACTCATGTGGTTGGCAGCAAAGCTCAGAACAGGAAATTGCAGGCTATTGCTTTTGGAACTTACGTTTTCACTGAGCTAAAGATGTTATGTGTACAACATGATGTTTTGCTGTACATATACACAGTGAAATGATTACTACAGTAAGCAGATTAACCTGTTTCCCCACACAGCAACTTTTTTGTGGATATAACATCTAAAATCTTTTTAGTACATTTCTAGTATAATATACAGTATTATTAACTATAGTCACCACACTGTACATTAAAGTTCTACATTTATGCAAAATACATAAATGCAACTTCATACCCTTTGATGAATATTTCTCTGTTTTCGCCACCTCTCTGCTACTATTAGGCTCTGGTAACTTCTACTCTCTGTGTATTCGGTTTTTTAGATCCCACATATAAGTGAGATTATGCAAAAGAAATAATTTAAAGAATAAAAATTCATAGTTTAAAAGAGATGTTTTTTGAATTTAAGAAACCTCACCCACCCACACATTATTTTCTCTTCTCCTATCCTTTCCTACAAATATTCTCAGCACTTAACACAGTGCTTCTCACTGGTATGTACTAAATAAATTCTAGTTGAATGAATGAGTGAGCAAACAGTCACAAACCTACTTTAGTAGTATCTAATATAGTTTTATGCTCATTCCCATGTTGCTATTGCTTTATATTTATTAGCATCTCCACCTGTTCTTTGCCATTTAGGTTACTTTTGCGCTGTGATGAACACCTTCACTGGTTTGGTTGATTTCTTCCCTTTTGCTTGGCTTAGCTTACATTTTCAAGAAAGAATTACTTGATCATTGTAATGACTGTGGGTTATATAGCTAAATTGCTTTCCCTAATAATTTTATTAATCTATAATGATACCAGTGGAGTAGTGGCAGAACAGTTTCATCACAACCTAAATTAGAATTAGTGAGAATCATAAAAAATGTAAACTAAATAGAAAATTAATTGGAAATTGCTTGCTCTTTTCATTTGGTTTATTTTATTGCACTATTTCTACATGTCTTTTTTGTAATTGTATTTATCCTGTTTTGAATTATCTTTCATGTTTTTAGTATCTTGTATTAATACTTAGGTAAAGAACTCCCTCTCCCCCCTGCATTTAATAAGCTTATCGCCCCCTTCCACACATTATGATTTACCCATGATGCTGAGGTCATGGAGGAGAAGCAGACAGACCAAAGGTCCATTTTTTTCTAGCAAATATAAATGAAATTCATAGAAAACATAACCTATCTACAAACATAATTCAAAAAGGCAACAGTTCTCTAGTAGTAAGATAAAGGTTCTCACTCATAAGTGGGGGTTGAACAATGAGAACCCATGGACACAGGGAGGGGAGCTTCACACACCAGGACCTGTCAGGGGGTAGGGGGCAAGGGAAGGGAGAGCATTAGGACAAATACTAATGCATATAGGGCTTAAAACCTAGATGACAGATTGACAGGTGCAGCAAACCACCATGGCACATGTATACCTATGTAACAAACCAGCACATTCTGCACATGTATCCCAGAACTTAAGGTAGAAAATAAATAAATAAATAAATAAATAAATAAATAAATATAAAAAGCCTTACCATAAAACCAGGGGAAGGAGAAAGATGCTAATAAATATCAGTGACTTAGCAGTGAAAAAAAAAAAAACAAAAGGAAATACATGTAAAATGCATTTTAGTATGTAAGTGCTCAGGTACAATTCTACTAAAAGATATAATGAAGTTGGCAGACGTGTGTACCTATGTTGCAATATCAGCAGGAGTGTGACAGCTACAAATGCTCACTAGCACATGTGTGTTTTATTGGCAACTCAAATACCAGGAGTGGCTCTACTAGCAGTGACATGCAAATTTAAAAACAAAATAAAGTAATACTCTTGATTTGTTTGGTTGTTACATTCTTGGAAAAGTCAATATATATTTAATATATGTATATGTTTATATATGAAAAGGAGTTACAGTATAGATTCAAATAGTTTCAAAAAGAATTCTTTCTTGTGCTAATTTCCAGAAGGACATTTAAAGGTCATGCAGACATAGGACATATGTGTTACGGGATGGGAATTTCATACTTTGTAGGATATTCAACTTCCCTTGACTAAATGCTTCTGGAGTTCTCCAATAATTATGATGCCCCAGCCCCCAAACACTCCAACACATTTCTAAAATTCCCCCAGGGATGGTGTAACTATTATTAGGAGCCACTGACAGAGGAGAAGTTGGAGCTAGGCAGAGGGAGAGTTAAACAAAAACTGTCAGGGAATTATGGAAAGAGGAGAAAAGGGAGAAGGGGAGCTGATATTTCTACTCTGATTTCACTTCTTTTCTGTCGGAAGAAGAAAGTATTACTCAGGTATAAAGGAAAACCAAAGATGGAGGGACCCAGCTTCCCACTTAGGACTAAGAAAGCATACAGCCTCCTAGACTACCCCATTCTACTCCACTTGGAGAAGGACCACATCAAAGCTACTGAGCAGCACAGGACAAAAGGCAAAAGGACAGTCTGAAAGTTTAGCTTTCCTAAACCAGCTGTGGTTCCACTCTGGTTTGGAAGGAAGCCTGAAGCTCTCTTACACTCTGAGAGAAGATGCAGAAATCAACCAGGATTTGGATAAAGATTAGGCTGGAAGGAGCAACCATGAGAAAGCCAAGGTAGCCCACCTGGTTCAGAGTTGCAGCCTGGTCTCAGGGAGATTGCAGAACCAGAGAAAATAGAGGTGAAGCCAAGTCAGCCAAAAAGAGCAGCTGGGCCCTGACCAAGCTGAGAGAGTGCCCAGGCCACAAGTCCCACCAGCTGCAGATGTCATCTGACCACACATGCCAGCAGGGCATGCAGTGATGAGGCAGATGATATATAATATCATTGAAACAGTGGCTGGCCAGGACCCAAAGAGGAGCACAGAATGCCCAAGTCAGAGCCAAGATTCCCCAGGTTTCCCTTTTGTCTTAAGGTCACAGTAGCTACACTCCTTTTCCAGACACTCAAACACCATCTCAGAAAATTTAGGGGTGCTTCTAAGATGGCGGAATAGGAATAGCTCTGGTCTACAGCTCCCAGGGAGATCGAGGCAGAGGATGGGTGATTTCTGCATTTCCAACTGAGGTACCTGGTTTGTCTCATGGGGACTGGTTGGACAGTGGGTACAGCACATGGAAGGCCAGCTGAAGCAGAACAGGGAATCGCCTTACACAGGAAGCATAAGGGGTCAGGGGATTTCCCTTTCCTAACCAAGGGAAGCTGTGAGGGACTGTGCCTGGAAGAGCCATGCACTCCTGCCCAACTACTGTGCTTTTCCCATGGTCTTCACAACCAGCAGACCAGGAGATTCCCTCCTGTGCCTGGCTCGGTGGGTCCCACATCCACAGAGCCTTGCTCTCTGCTACCGCAGCAGTCTGGGATCGACCTGAGACACTGAAGTGTGGTGGGGGGAGGGGCATCCACTGAGGCTTGAGTAGGCAGTTATATGCTCACAGTGTAAACAAAGAGGCAGGGAAGCTCAAACTGGGTGGAGCCCACTGCAGCTCAACAAGGCCTACTGCCTCTCTAGATTCCACCTCTGGGGTCAGGGCATATCTAAACAAAAGGCAGCAGACAGCTTCTACAGACTTAAGCCCCCCTGCCTGACAGATCTGAAGAGAGCAGTGGTTCTCCCAGCATGGCGTTCGAGATCCATTAAGAGACAGACTGCCTCCTCAAGTGGGTCCCTGACTCCTGTGTAGCCTGACTGGGAGACATCTCCCAGGAGGGGCTGACGGACACCTCATACAGATGGGTCCCTCTCTGGGACAAAGCTTCCAGAAGAAGGATCAGGCAGCAATATTTGCTGTTCTGCAGCCTCCGCTGGTGATACCCAGGCAAACAAGATCTGGAGTAGACCTCTAGCAAACTCCAGCAGACCTGCAGCTGAAGGGCCTGTCTGTTAGAAGGAAAACTAACAAACAGAAAGGAATAGCATCAACATCAACAAAAAGGACATCCACACCAAAACCCCATCTGCAGGTCACCAACATCAAAGACCAAAGGTAGATAAATCCAATAAGATGGGGAGAAACCAGAGCAGAAAGGCTGAAAATTCCAAAAACCTGAATGCCTCTTCTCCTCCAAAGGAACACAACTCCTCTCCAGCAAGGGAACAAAATTGGACAGAGAATGAGTTTGAGGAGTTGACAGAAGTAGGCTTCAGAAGGTCAGAATAACAAACTTCTCTGAGCTAAAGGAGCATGTTCTAACCCATCATAAGGAAGCTAAAAACCATGAAAAAAGGTTAGACGAATGGCTAACTAGAATAACCATGTAGAGAAGAGCTTAAATGACCTGATAGAACTGAAAACCACAGTATGAGAACTGTGTGAAGCATACACAAGCTTCACAAGCCGATTCGGTCAAGTGGAAGAAAGGATCGAATTTGATCGACTGAAGATCAAATTAAATAAAGTGAGAAGACAAGATTAGAGAAAGAAAAGAAACAAATAAAGCCTCCAAGAAATATGGGACTATGTGAAAAGACCAAATCTACATTTGATTGGTGTACCTGAAAGTGACAGGGAGAATGGAACCAGGTTAGAAAACACCCTTCAGGACAGTAATAAGGAGAACTTCCCCAAGCTAGCAAGGCAGGACAACATTCAAATTCAGGAAATACAGAGAACACCACAAAGATACTCCTTGAGAAGAGCAACCCGAAGACACATAATTGTCAGATTCACCAAGGTTGAAATGAAGGAAAAAAATGTTAAGGGCAGCCAGAGAGAAAGGTCAGGTTACCTACAAAGGGAAGCCCATCAGTCTAACAGTGGATCTCTTTGCAGAAACCCTACAAACAAGAAGAGAGTGGGGGCCAATATTCAACATTCTTAAAGAAAAGAATTTTCAACCTAGAATTTCATATCCAGCCAAACTAAGCTTCATAAGTGAAGGAGAAATAAAATCCTTTACAGACAAAGAAATGCTGAAAGATTTTGTCACCACCAGGCCTGCCTTACAAGAGCTCCTGAAGGAAGCACGTGGAAATAAAGAACCAATATCAGCTACTGCAAAAACATGCCAAATTGTAAAGACCATTGATGCTATGAAGAAACTGCATCAATTAACGGGTGAAATAACCAACTAGCATCATAATGACAGGATCAAATTCACACATAACAATATTAACCTTAAATGAAAATGGGTTAAATGCCCCAATTAAAAGACACAGACTGGCAAACTGGATAAAGAGTCAAGACCCTTTGGTGTGCTGTATTCAGGAGACCCATCTCACATGCAAAGACACACATAGGCTCAAAATAAAGGGATGGAGGAAGATCTACCAAGCCAATGGAAAGCAAAAAAACCAAAAAACAAAAAACAAACAAAAAAAAACGAAACAGGAGGAGTTGCAATCCTGGCCCCTGATAAAACAAATTTTAAACCAACAAAGATCAAAACAGACAAAGAAGACTATTACATAATGGTAAAGGGATCAATCCAAAAAGAAGAGCTAACTATCCTAAATATATATGCATGTAATACAAGAGCATCTGGATTCATAAAGCAAGTCCTTAGAGACCTATAAAGAGACTTAGACTCCCACACAATAGTAATGGGAGACTTTAACACACACACACAACTGTGAGACAGAAAATTAACAAGGATATCCAGGACTTGACCTCAGCTCTGGACCAAGCAGACCTAATAGACATCTACAGAACTTTCCACCCCAAATCAACAGAATATACATTCTTCTCAGCACCACATCGCACTTATTCTAAAATTGACTACATAATTGGAAGTAAAACACTCCTCAGCAAATGTAAGAGAACAGAAATCACAACAAACTTTTTCTCAGACCACAGTGCAATCAAATTAGAATTCAGGATTAAGAAACTCACTCAAAACCACACAACTACATAGAAACTGAACAACCTGCTCCTAAATGACTACTGGGTAAATAATGAAATTAAGGCAGAAATAAAGATGTTCTTTCAAACCAATGAGAACAAAGACACAATGTACCAGAATCTCTGGGACACATTTAAAGCAGTGTGTAGAGGGAAATATATAGCACTAAATGCCTACAAGAGAAAACAGGAAAGATCTAAAATAGATAACCTAAGATCACAATTAAAAGAAGTAGAGAAGCAAGAGCAAACAAATTCAAAAGCTAACAGAAGATAAGAAATAACTAAGATCAGAGCAGAACTAAAGGAGATAGAGACACAAAAACCCTTCAAAAAAAAATCAATGAATCCAGGAGCTGGTTTTTTGAAAAGATTAACAAAACAGACTGCTAGCAAGATTAATAAAGAAGAAAAGAGAGATGAATCAAATAGATGCAATAAAAAATCATAAAGGGGATATCACCAACAACCCCACAGAAATACAAACTACCATCAGAGAATACTATAAACACCTCTATGCAAATAAATTAGAAAATCTAGAAAAAATGGATAAATTCCTGGACACATACACCCTCCCAAGACTAAACTAGGAAGAAGTAGAATCTGTGAATAGGCCAATAACAGGTTCTGAAATTGAGGCAATAATTAATAGCCTACCAACCAAAAAAAGTACAGGACCAGACAGATTCACAGCCAAATTCTACCAGAGGTACAAAAAGGAGCTGGTACCATTCCTTCTGAAACTATTCCAAACAATAGAAAAAAAGGGAATTCTCCCTAACTCATTTTATAAGACAAGCGTCATCCTGATTCCAAAACCTGGCAGAGACACACACACACACAAAGAATCTTAGGCCAATATCCCTGTTGAACATTGATGCAAAAATCCTCAATAAAAAACTTGCAAACAGAATCCAGCAGCACATCAAAAAGTTTATCCACCATGATCAAGTGGGCCCCATCCCTGGGATGCAAGGCAGGTTCAACATACACAAATCAATAAATGTAATCCGTCACATAAACAAAACCAACAAAAATCACATGATTATCTCAATCAATGCAGAAAAGGCCTTTAACAAAATTCAACAACCCTTCATACTAAAAATTCTCAATAAACTAGGTACTGATGGAATGTATCTCAAAATAATAAGAGCTATTTATGACAAACCCACAGCCAATATCATACTGAATGAGCAAAAATTGGAAGCATTCCCTTTGAAAACCGGCACAAGACAAGGATGCCCTCTCTCACCACTCCTATTCAACATAGTGTTGGAAGTTCTGGCCAGGGCAATCAGGCAGGAGAAAGAAATAAAGAGTATTCGATTAGGAAAAGAGGAAGTCAGATCGTCTCTGTTTGCAGATGACATAATTGTGTATATAGAAAACCCCACAGTCTCAGCCCAAAATCTTCTTAAGCTGATAAGCAAAGTCTCAGAATACAAAAATCAATGTGCAAAATTCACAAGCTTTCCTATACACCAATAACAGACCAACAGACAGCCAAATCATGAGTGAACTCCCATTCACAAATGCTACAAAGAGAATAAAATACCTAGGAATCCAACTTACAAGGGATATGAAGGACCTCTTCAAGAAGAACTACAAACCACTGCTCAATGAAATAAAAGAGGACACAAACAAATGGAAGAACATTCCATGCTCATGGGTAGGAAGAATCAATCTTGTGAAAGTCTCCATACTGCCCAGAGTAATTTATAGATTCAATCCTATCCCCATCAAGCTACCAGTGACTTTCTTGACAGAATTGGAAAAAACTACTTTAAATTTCATATGAAACCAAAAAAGAGCCCATATAGCCAAGTCAATCCTGAGCAAAAGGAACAAAGCTGGAGGCATCAAGCTCCCTGACTTCAAACTATACTACAAGGCTACAGTAACCGAAACAGCATGGTACTGGTACCAAAACAGATATATAGACCAATGGAACAGAACAGAGGCCTCAAAAATAACACCATACATCTACAACCATCTGATCTTTGACAAACCTGACAAAAACAAGAAATGGGAAAAGGATTCCCTATTTAATAAGTGGTGCTGGGTAAACTGGCTAACCATATGCAGAAAACTGAAACTGGATCCCTTACTTATACCTTACACAAAAATTAATTCAAGATGGATTAAAGACTTAAATGTTAGACCTAAAACCATAAAAACCCTAGATGGAAACCTAGGCAATACCATTCAGGACATAGGAAGGGGCAAAATCTTCATGACTAAAACACCAGAAGCAATGGCAGCAAAAGCCAAAATTAACAAATGGGATCTAATTAAACTAAAGAGCTTCTGCACAGCAAAAGAAACTACCATCAGAGTGAACAGGCAACCTACCGAATGACAGAAAATTTTTGTAGTCTATCCATCTGATAAAGGGCTAATATGCAGAATTTACAAAGAACTTAAATTTACAAGAAAAAAAAACCCTTCAAAAAGTGGACAAAGGATATGAACAGACACTTCTCAAAAGAAGACATATATGCAGCCAACAGACACATGAAAAAATGCTCATCATCGCTGGTCATCAGAGAAATGCAAATCAAAACCACAATGAGATACCATCTCACGCCAGTTAGAATGGCAATCATTAAAAAGTCAGGAAACAACAGACGCTGGAGAGGATGTGGAGAAACAGGAATGCTTTTACACTGTTGGTGGGAATGTAAATTAGTTCAACCATTGTGGAAGACAGTGTGGTGATTCCTCAAGGATCTAGAACTAGAAATACCATTTGACCCAGCAATCCCATTACTAAGTATATACCCAAAGAATTATAAATCATGCTACTATAGAGACACATGCACATGCATGTTCATGGCAGCACTATTCACAATAGCAAAGACTTGGAACCAACCCAAATGTCCATAAATAATAGACTAGATTAAGAAAATGTGGCACATATATACCATGGAATGCTATGCAGCCATAAAAAAGGATGAGTTCATGTCCTTTGCAGGGACATGGATGAAGCTGGAAACCATCATTCTCTGCAGACTCTCACAAGGACAGAAAACCAAACACCGCATGTTCTCACTCATAAGTGGGAGTTGAACAATGAGAAAATATGGACACAGGGAGGGGAACACACCACACTGGGGCCTGTTGTGGGGTGGAGGGCTAGGGCAGGGATAGCGTTGGGAGAAATACCTAATGTAAATGACGAGTTGATGGGTGCAGCAAACCAACATGGCACACATATACCTATGTAACAAACCTGCACGTTGTGCACATGTATCCTAGAACTTAATGTATAATAACAAAAAAAAATCACAGCCAACTCCCCAAAAAAGAAGAAAATTTAGCAGCAGCATGACAAAAATACAAGAGATTATTTTTACCTAAAGAAGCTGAGTTTAACTTACCCTCCACATAAAACTGTTTAAAAATTATTGCATTGGACTCAGATAAAACTGCTGGATAGAACCAACTAGTTAAGTCTTTCCTTTCCCTCGTCCTGTATAATAGGGGAGGGATGTTAGAGCAAATTATAGAAAAATTAAATGTATGTATTCTCTTTCTGCATCTCAGTGTGGCATGAACAAATTTGCATCTAATTAAATCATTTAATTAAAACAACAATGATAATTCATTAGAATGTAAGCTCTTTGAAGGCAGGGATTATACCTGAACTCTTTTCACATGCATCCCCAACACCAAAAACAGCGCCTAGAGTGTTGTAAGTAGGTGCTCAGGAATTTTTTCCTGAGTAAACAAAAACCAAAAAAACAGTAATGTTAATTTTAGAAATAACAGTAATAATAGCAACTATCATTTATTAAGCAACTAACATTAGGGAGATAGAATTAGAATTATCAGCACATGCTACTTCTCACCATGACAGCCAGGATTTAATTTCAACAGATAAACTGATATTCATGATACAGATTCTAACCCCAAATCCTTATGCCATACTACTCACTGTAAATGAAGTCCAAGTACATTCTTGTTTCAATCTATTTCAGGAACTCATTTCAACTCAATTAAAATTAAAAGCAATTTAAAATTAAATGCAATTTAAAATTCACTGCCTAAGTCACACTAGCCACATTTCAAGTCACCAGTCAATAGCCATAGGTGTCTGTGGCTACCATACTGATTGGCCAGTGTGGCTCTAAAAGCTAAACAATCCAACCTTGTATAACATTTCCATCATTGCAAAAATCTTTTCTTGGACAGCACTGACTAGAGAGCAAATGAAGCTTCCGGCTATGTCTAAAGACCTTTCCAAAGCTTTCATCTTCTTTAAAATGTTAATGGTTGAGAGTGTTCCTTATACTTGTTTCAGTGGCTAAGAAAGGTGTAAGTTTACATTTGCTGATACTCATTTATAATTTCTTATGTATTTCTTTCTCTATTAAGGCTTAGGGATACTATATATTTGTTAATGCACATATTGATTTGATTTACTATATTAGGAGCCTAATGAATCCACAGACAGCCTTATTGGGAGGGAATACCATTATTTAACACAGATTATTGATGTAATGGTGAATAAAATAAGGAGATTTGCTTCATCTTTTTCTCAGAGGCCTATGCTGAGTCAGTTGGATCATTTCATCATGTATTTTAACATCCACGACATTGGAACCAAGAAAGACAATGTGAAAAACAAATTAATAGAATAGCTGCTGTGCAAAACTCTTATCCTCCAGGTGGGCTACTTTTCAAAAACAAAACTTCTAAAAGTTAATACTTATTCATGATGCAAGAATCCTCAATAAAATACTAGGTAAACTAAATTCAGCAATGCGTTTAAAAAATTATTCACCGTGATCAAGTGGATTTCATCCCAGGGATGCAAGAATAATTCAACATATGCAAATCAATAAATAACAGAACCAAGAACATAAACCATATGATCATTTCAATTGATGCTGGAAAAGCTTTCGATAAAATTCAACATCACTTTATGTTAAAACCATAAAAAACTGGGTATAGAAAGAACACACCTCAAAATAATAAGGGCCATATATGACACACCTACAGCCACCATCATATTGTACAGGGAAAAATTAAAAGCCTTTCCTCCAAGATCTGGAACAAGACAAGAATATCCACTTTCACCACTTTTATTCAACACAGTACTGAAAGTTCCGGCCAGAGCAATTAGGCAAGAGAAGGAAGTAAAGGACACCCAAATTGGAAAGGAAGAAGTCAAATTAGCCTTGTATGCAGATGACATAATCTTATATTTTAAAAAATCTAAAGGCTCCACCAAAAAACTGTTAGACCTGATAAAAGAATTCAGTAAAGTTGCAGGATACAAAATCAACATACAAAAATCAGTAGTATTTATATATGCCAACAGTGAACACTCTGAAAAAAATTACAAAAGCAATCCCATTTACAGTAGCTGCAAAGAATATAAAATACCTAGAAATAAATTTAACCAAAGATGTGAAAGATCTGTATAAGGAAAACTATAAAACACTTCAAAGACATTGAAGACATGCAAAAAAGTGGAAAGATATTCCATGCTCATAGATTAGAATATTGTTAAAATGAGACTACTAAACAAAGCAGTCTACAATTCAATGCAATCCCTAACAAAATATGAGTTATATTCTCCATAGAAACAAAAAAATTCTAAAATTTGTATAGAAACATAAAAGATCTCAAATAGTCAAAGCAAGGCTGATCAAAAAGAAGTAAGTTGGGGGCATTATACTATTGTACTTCAAAATATACTACAAAGCTATACTAACCAAAATAGCATGGTATTGAGATAAAAGTAGATCAGTGGAACAGAATAGAGAATCCAGATATAAATCTACACTTTTACAGCCAACTCAGTTTTGGCAAAAGTGCCAAGTACATACAATGGGAAAGATCAGTCTCTTCAATAAATGGTGCTGGGAAAATTGAATAACCATATGCAGAAGAATGAACTAGACCCTTATCTCTCACCATACACAAAAATCAAATAAAAATGGATTAAAGACATAAATCTAAGACCTCAAACTATGAAACTCCTAGAAGAAACTTTTGGGGAAATGCTTCAGGACATTGGTCTGGGCAAAGCTTTTTTGTGAAAAAACCTTAAAAGCACAGGCAACCAAAGCAAAAAAATGGACAAATGGCACTTAGATCAAACTAAAAACGTTCTGCATAGCAAAGGAAACAATCAAATTGAAGAGACAACATATTGAATGAGAGAAAATATTTGCAAACTATATGACAAGGGATTATTAACCAGAATAAAGAGCCCAAACAACTCAGTAGCAAATAAACTTGATTTAAAAATAGACAAAAGATCTGAATAGACATCTGTCAAAAGAAGACTTACAAATGGCCACGGGGTATATGAAAAAATGCTTAATATCACTAATCATCTGAAAAATGCAAGTCAAAACCACAATGAGATATCCATCTCACCCCAGTTAACATGGTATTTATCAAAAAGTCTGGAAATAACAGATGCTGGCAAGGATGTGGAGAAAGGGGAACCCTTGTACCTCTGCTGGTGGGAATGTAAATTAGCGCAGCCACTATAGAAAACTGTACGGAGTTTCCTCAAAAAGCTAAAAATATAACTACCATATGAACTAGCAATTCCACTGATGGTATACATCCAAAAGAAAAAAAATCAATACAGCAAAGAAATATCTCTACTGCAATGTTTATTGCAGCATAATTCACAAGAGCTAAAATGTGAAATCAACCTAAGAGGCCATCAGTAGATGAACGGATAAAAAGAAAGTACAGTATATATACACAATGGAATATTATTCAGCCACAAAAAGAAGGAAACCATGTCACTTGCAGCAACACAAATCGAACTGGGAGTTATGTGAAGTGAAATAAGTGAGGCACAGAAAGACAAATATCACATGTTCTCACTCCTATGTGGGAGATAAAAGAGTGGATTTCATGAAAATAGAGTAGGTTGGTGGTGACCAGAGGCCAGAAAGGGTAGGGGGGAAGGTAGGCTGAAGAGAGGTTGATTAATGGGTGCAAATATACAGTTAGAAGAAAGGACACCTGGTGTTCAATAGATCCGTAGGCTGAATATAGTTAATATTAATCCATCGTACATTTCAAAATAGCAAGAAGAGAATAAGTTGAATGTTCCTAGAGTAAAGAAAAATAAATATTTAAGGTGACAGATTACCCTGAATTGATTATACACATGTATCAAATTATCACATGTAGCCCAAAAATATGTACATCCATTATGTATCAATATAACAAAAATAAAAATATTTATTCATAATATTGAGACTATCCAATGCTTGTCATAGAATCACAAAATTTTGCTTAATCTCAACATAGAAGGATTATAGGATAAAATTTTGTATTTTATACACCAAATAGCCAGCGCATACCAAGCCCAAGGTATGCTAATAAAAATGTTGATTATCCTTACTGTTCCAGAAAGCTGAAGCCACTGCTCTGATCATGTAATCACCTCCTCTGTCAGTCCTTTTTAAAGCAGCTATGTGCTGCCATTTTTTAGAAGGCTACCAATGTCTCTTCTAAAACAGCACTCTTTTAAAAACTTAGCTTTGGCATTTAAAGAGTAAGCTTTAAAAATGTAGAAATATCATTACAAGGAATACTTCACAATATCAGATAAATAAGGAATTACTGGTATTGGTCTACTTGAGTTAAAACACTGTTATCCTAAATCTTTTACTAAAGTTATGTCTATCTTCAAAAACTTCTAAGGATAATTATTATTCAAAACACTACATACATGATTTTGTTTCTCATGGTTTTCTTTCAAATAACATCAATCTAGAGTCCAAACATCAAGGAAAAAGTAAATAGCTAAGGATTAAATGACTAACCTCCTAGCCTCAGCTCCCTCATCTTTTGAATAAGAATAATAATGGTAACCATTTCATAGATTTGTTTTGAAAACTAAATGATATAATGCATGGAGACAATTGGCATGTTACCTAGCACATTATAACCCTTCAATAGATGTCATTAGAAATGTCATTTATATGATCTCACCTGTTAGGATCTGATTATTTTTGCCATATTTAAAGTGATATCCATGTCTCCTGTACTGCATATAACCTGATAATAAAGTACATTGGAATACTAGAATGATGATACTGGGAGCACCAAGATGAAGAACTAGTACCAGGGTGAGCAGTTAGTTGAAAGGAGAAGAACAATCATAACTGATGAGCTGACTCATTAGAGAAAATAGTATAAGCATCAAGTAGAAAGTTATTCAATTGACATGAACGTCAACAAGCCCCTTAGAAGTCTTTCTATTCTCATGACTTGGAATTTAGAGTAGGTAAGACAGCAGTCTTTAAATCAAGCAGTCAGAAATGTAAGTTTATGAACTAGAATTACTCCACACAAAGTATTCATGAAGAATGAGGAAAACACATTTTACACAATGCTGTATTTTTTTTTTCCAATTAAAAGGACTATCCTCTAGGTCTTCTCCAAGTACTAAAATGAAGTGTCTTTCTCATGCTACAGGTGGTAGCAGAGGGTGTGTGTGTGTGTGTGTGTTTACATGACTTGGTGGAATTTATTTAATTAGCAACTGTTGATCTGAAACATTTTCCGGTCTTTGATATTTAAAAGTCCAGTTAACTACACCATTATCAGTATCTAGTCTTCAAATATAAAAGACACACAGAGTAGACT
Organism: Pan paniscus; assembly: GCF_029289425.2. Lineage (NCBI taxonomy): Eukaryota > Metazoa > Chordata > Mammalia > Primates > Hominidae > Pan > Pan paniscus. The sequence goes on along the minus strand of NC_085926.1, from coordinate 24,929,623 downwards.
CCCCAGTATGGACTAATTATAAAGAAGACGGAATTGTCTTCTTGTCTGGTTATCTTAAAATGTCTATGGATGGCACCACATTCCAGAGGAAGCTGAAATACTCGTGGTGGTTTCAGTTCCCACCACTACAAACAGCTATACCTACACCTCAAACTTTCTTAGAAAATACACGTTCTTTGCTTTGCTGATTGCTTAAAAGATGTAGAATTCCTTCTAAATCAGCAGTGGGTAAGCTACAGCCACAGGCCAAATCTGGCTCACTGTTGCTTTGATAAAGTTTAATTGAAACACAGCTACAGCCATTCAGTTATCTGTTGTCTCTGGCTACTTGGCCTACAAAAACAAAGTTGAGTCATTTAATCAGAGACCTTATAGCCCACACAGCCTAAAATATGTACTGTCTGGTCCTTCATATAAAGTTTGTTGACTCCTGTTTTAGGTGATCGTTCTTTTTCCTTTAAAATTCGGTCGTGGTATATAGTGTCCTATCCAATCTAAGATTAAACTGACAGCTCTGAGCATTTTGTAGTAGATAGAGCTCTTCAGCTACACACAAAGTTTGACGGAGAAGGAAATACATAGCTAAAAGTATATTTAACAATGAAACTGTAATGGTGTAAATGGACACACCACTCTCTGAGGAAACATCTTCTCCACATCTCCTATTATCCAAAGCTCTGAAGCAGAACTTCCTGCCTCATTGCAGTCATTGGGAATTACACAGAAGGCTTAGTGAAGAAATAGTAATTGAAATTCAACACACTGTCTAGCTCTCTTCTCCTTCTTAAAACAAAATTAGTTGGCAATTTGATGTATTGAGAAAGACATAAGTATCTAAGCTCTGGTATGGTGAAATGAAATGGCACGTAAATAAAAGAGACAGAGTAACCTCACATAAAATTATACAGAGATTGAACTCAACCCCTGAAAGGTGGACAAGTTATAGAAAAACAACGGCTGGCCTAGGGAGATTTGTGGCTCTTGTATAATCAAAATCTCACTTCTGGGAAATAAGCTGTTACTGACATCATTACTACTATTTAACAACAATAGCAACAGCAGTGCCATGAGGCACTTTGGCTATATAATAATGCCCCTCACAGAGCATTTAGATGGTGCTTTCTTTATGCTGGGCACTAGGCTAAGCTTTTTTCTGGTTTTCATAACAGCTGTAAAGGGAAGGTACTTTTGCTGTATTCTTTTTATAGGTAAGAAAACTTAGATTGAGAGGGAAATAAACATGCATAAACATCTGGCAAATACAAACACTTCTACATTTATGTAATATTTATATACATAGATTTATACAACTTCAGAAGCTTTACCATTTATTCAAAATTTTGTGAACGATTCTAAATGAATATTGTATCAGAATTACAAATCACAATTTTTCTATCCTGTGCCTAGCAGGTAACTTGATTGTAGAAAGTCTTACTCTAAGGAAAAAAAAAAGATGACCAAATGTACCTAAAATTACCCAGAAAAGTACTTAGCACATAGAGGGTATTCAATAAACGTGAATTGATTTATATGAATCTGAAAGAACCCTTGTGGTAGACAGAGTAATGACCTCTCATTTACGTATGTTTCCTTGCATCCAAGTCTTTGGGTAGTCTACCCACTCACACTGACTCTGGGCTTAGTCACATGACTTGCTTCGGCCAATGGTTCAATAGCAATTGTAAGGCAGAAACTTAAATATTTGCACATTGGGACTTGCCCTGTCTTCCTGTCTTTAGAACCCCTTGAACCCTGTGAGCAAGTCTGGGTTAGGCTATGGGAGAAAGAGATGTTATCCATGTACCCATAATACCATAGCCACCCACCAGATATGTGAGTGAGACCATAAGGGACTAACCAATCTCCAGGTCACCTCTCAATTGTCCACAGAAACAAGAGGTAGTCCAGCTAAAATCAGCCCAACTGATCCCAGCCCAGAACTGTCCAGAAGAATCATAAGCTAAATAAATGGTTATTTTAATTATTAACCACCACTAATTTCTAAGGTGGTTTATTACATGGCAAAGTTAACTGATTCTCTAACCCCAAAAGAAAAGTATGTTATTTTAGTCATGGGAAACAAGAGAACTAGTCTTAGCAAAAGAATGAAGATCTTGTACCCAGTCATTACAGGGAACATTGCCTCAGGGAGCCCTTTAAAACTGATTTATGAGGTAGAGATATAAAGACAACTAGTCCACTTTGGACAATGTGGCAGATGGCATTAGATTTACACATATTTATGTAGCACATGCTTAATTGCCTAATTTACTGTCCATCTTTGGCCCTCAAGTAGATGGTTATTTTCAAGAATTACAATACTTTAACTGGCTGATGCTCCAAACACAGCTTCTTCCTTTGGATGTGCTAGGAAAACAACCAAACCAAACAAAAAAGACACCAAAGCTCCAAAGAGCTATTATAATTGTTTTAGAGTTTCATTAGAAAACATCCTGTCTGTTATGCTTGCTTCCGGAAACTCTAATGATAATAGTGTTTGTTGCTACTGCTTAATTCCCCCTTAGGGTGTCTGCCTTTTACAGTTACAATTACAATTGGAAAGTCATTCAACCACATGTTCACATCAATTTATCCATTAATTTATTTGACCTGTTAATCCATTAGTTACTCATCCAATAATCCAATAAACTGCTTAAAATAATGTTTGCAGTCTCTAGTGTGGGATGCCTTTGGGTCAAAGATGACGAATCCAAATTATTAATGATGAAGCTATTTTATTCATTTTGGAAACTTTGATAGTGCTATAAAGCAAACTGTGAATGCCTTCTTAATTACATGACTGCAGAGCAGCTCATAAAGGCCAGTGGTAGGGTAATAACTCATTCCTAGGCTCTTACTATCACTCAACCAGTTCATTCTCTATCCTGGCAAATCTGCTGAAAGATGCATGCATGTCGGAGAAACACTACACTTGGTACTGTCAGAGATGAAGAGGGAAGGAACTGGATTCTACTCTTAGAAGTTGACCATCTGAGTTGAGGAGACAAATTTACAAAACGGCTACTTAGAATTTGCGGGGGTAGTGAAGAAATGCAACGCTAAGGGAAACAGAGGCTTGGGCAAACATACGTAGCCTTGAGAGATAATCTGGCTTCTACTCCAAGGTCATAAGCTCAAATCTTACAGGAGACAGATGCTTTCAGGGAATAAATCTAGCTGAGGGAAGAAAAGCAAATGGGAGTGATACCAACTGTGACCAACGAGAAGCTTATCTCCTGTCAAAGTGGCAGCCACAAGGCAGCTCTGGCCATTACTATGGAAGCCCATGGGCCCAGAGTTGCCAGATCTTCTGATTTTTCAAGATAATATGGAAATTTCTCTGTGAAATTGTTGACTTTCGAAGTATATGTATCTAATTCAAATCAGTAAATAAAACTACACAAAGTAAATAAAAGACATGGACACATTTAATTTTGAATATGGGCATCTGGTTTGTGACTTCCATGATAGAAAGCTTTCCAGGACAAGCCAAGTATGGAAAATGAAAATGTATGGTGAATTCAGGGCAGGATGTGTGGTTCAACACAGTCAAAATGTATAGGACTTTATTAATTAATGGACATAATGATCACCTGAATGACTTTTAACATATTACAGTTATCTATAGAATATTTTAAGAATTCATGCTGATAACCAGAAAGATAAAAATTTAATGTGAATCTTGTTGTTGCTGTTCTTTAAAGTGGGTGAACCCATACTTTAGACAACACCCTGGTCTGTTAAACATCTGCCCAATGTCTTTACTGTTCTGCTTCTTGTTAGAGACTTCAGAGAGAGAGAGAGAGAGAGAGAGAGATGAATGTAAACCAAGGTCAGACACCGATGATGGTAGAAATGACCTTTGACATTCCTGTACTTAATCAGACGAAGGAGTGTGCTAAGAAAAACACACACTGAGGTGTGGAAACCATAAAATATCACCAGGGAAATAAGAGAGAAGGGTTGGTTCAAAATGCAGGCCACCTGCTGATATTGTACAAATGATAGTAAGACACAGATAGGAATAGAAATCCTCAAGTGTTAAACCAATACTCACCTCCTTCTTTGTTAAAATTGTTTCTTTTAAGTAATTAGGTGTTAATCTCCTACAACTCCCCATCCCATTCATCATCAATCTTACCCTTAGGCTGACCTAACAGTCTCTTTCACCTCCCCCTCCTTCTAGTTTCCCAAATTCCAATAATAGTTACATGTCCACTCTCTCCTTTGGAATGTCTCTACAATCAAGTATTAAAAATGCCAAAGGTCAGTGCCAAAGAAAAATAATTTAACAAGCTAAAATAACAACAAAAAAAAGATTCAAAGATAAAGGTGCCTCTTTAGTTGCATTTCTAAACTTTCTGAATATGTTTCCCAACTTATTTACTTTAATAAGGCTAACCAGGCCAATGTGACTTTCCATGTAAACCTGCATATTTTTTCTAATACAAAACTAAGATGTGCACAAAAAATGTAACACTAACACCACGTTACTTTTCTTCAGTGTTTTGCAATGACAAATTCTTTCACAATTATCCCTTTTTCCTTACCAGAAGAGTATGATGTTGTATTATTTTTTTCTGGAGGGTCAGGGGGATGAGGAAACTGGGACTCAGCTAAAGTGACATTTCCAATAAAAGTGACAGAACCACAAGACTATCATAGTAATGAACGGATTTGAGGTTTGATTATGTAGCAGGCATCCTCTAAACATTTCATGTGTATTATTTCATTTCATCCTTATAACTGTGTGAGACAGATACTAAATTTTTCCGTATTTTATAGGTGGCAAAACAGAAGGACAGAGGAGTAACTTGGTGAAGGTCATCTAGCAACCTTTAGGGTAGTATTGGAACTCAAATGAACAATCTGGCCCGGAGCCCATGTGCCTCATGGTTGTAAAATATCACCTCTCCATGATGAAAACCCTGGTTCTCTGATTCCAAATCTATTCTTCTTTTAGCTTTACCCTGACTGTTTTACTCATAAACCTGGAAGACAAAGCATACCTACTTTTTCCATAGACTGAGAGACAGTCATCAGCCTTCCTTGAAATGACCTCAGTTAATGTATTTCTTGTTTCAAATATTTTGACATTTTTGTTCTGCTATGGCATGATCACTCTATTCCAGGATTTGGAAATTCCATACATTTATTTTTATACTCTCCTAGACACCTAGATACAAAATACCTGACAAAAATACACTCAACACAAGAAATTAAGTGGGAAAATATAAGAACTCCACACATGATGATGTCATGAGATCCTGTGCCCTTAACCAGAAGTGAACCTTAGTAAACACGACTCTAAATTTTCTAGCACCCAATGTAGAAAGGATAATCGATTACATGGGCTATTGTTTCTGTAAATCTAGAATTTAGTTCCAGTTCTATCTTTAGAACCAAAGCAATTCATCTTCATAGTATCTTTGGTTGCCAATACTTTTAATCACTATATATAGTTCATAGGTGAGAACAGTACAAATGAATATCTGCCTATGTGATGTGAACTAAGAAACCTGTCACAAATATCTTTCCCACCAGCCTGAGGGTACCCAATAGCCCTGCTATTAGATAACTCCCTTGAGGGAGAACATAAAGCGGGGATATAGCCTTTAGGAGATGTCAATAAGCATGTGCAGAATGCCTGGCAAGGAGACAATTGCTCAGGTACATGTCTACCTATCTCTGAAACATACCTCTGCACTGAAAAATCATCAGATTAGTCAATGGTTGGTTACTCCCAACTTCACTGGCTTATGGGTACCAACTTACGGACAGGGCATGCATAAGCATCAACATACACCAAACCATCTACATCTCTGCCTGTACATGTTCACAATAATCATACACCAGCCATTCTCAATCGTGGGTGTGCTTTCAGGATCTAAAGTTTTCTGAATGTTAAAAGGGTTAGAATATAAAATGGAGAGTGGCGGGTTGATAAAAATGTTCTCTTAGGCAACCAGGTGTTGAAAAGATGACTCAACAGTGTATGCTAGAGGCCAATACCAACAGTATTGCAAAGCTAATGCTTCATGTGATATATACAGAAAAAAAAGAGGATATTTCTCTCTTAATGAGGGTTAGCAATGAACAGATTCCTATTTAATTTGTAAATCAAATTTGTAAATTTGATTTGTAAATTCCTACAAAATATCAATTCCTATAGGCATAGCCTTTATATAACCAAATTAGCAGAAAACATTTCCACAATGCTAACCTTACTTTTTATACACAAAAAAGATCTGGTTATACCTTATACAGTATATGGGGTGGGGGGGTGGAAATCAACATTTTGTAGTTCAGTAAAAACTCAACTTGAAAGGACTTTGGCAATCAAAACAGAAGAAAAACAAGGAGAATGAAAAACAAATATCAAATACTGAGAAATTCTGTGACCCTTTTGTTCTGTTCAGACATCATTTGTCAGGTATGGAAGCCCTCTGCTGGTCAAGATTATATACAAGACGATTCACTAAAACTCTGGAAAAGGCTTTTAAAAGGGAAGGTAAAGATTTTTTTTCTACCAAAATGCAGTTGGACTTGTCTCTGAAATTTCTTTTAAAGATTAATCAAATATTGTTTGCACCTAAGTAAGTTGCTTTTGGAAAAGAAGACACTTATTTTAGGTTCCTAATTGTATTAGGTATTTTCTCACAGGTGCATTCCTGTGACTGAAAGCATGAACTATATACTCCGGCAGAGACGCTCGGCCCACACTGCCTTGTTCCTCTCCACTTAGTGCTTAGGAAATGTTCCTTGTCTGTGTGACTGGTGAGCTTTAGCCAGGTTTCTTGAATTCTCCAAGGCCAGTAGGTTTTTCAGGATTTGGAGAATTTAGTTCTAAAAGTTATTCTGCTTCCTGAATTTGGGTTATTAAGCAAATAATAGCCATAATGTAATGGAAAATAATCTCATTTTCAGGGGAGGCGAGAGTAAGACCAAAGCAAGCATGAGAAGGCAAACTAGATCAAGAGGCCATGAGCGTGACAACAAGGACGGGAAGCCATTAGGCCCTAATGTTTTAGCTATAGCACAGCTGACCAAGGACAAAAATAGATGCGTTTCCAGTGTCTTGCCTCTGTGAGAGCGTTTCCAATTAACTCACTGGCATTTATATCAATGCACTCCTTTGCTTGATATTGCAAAGGAACTTGCCCAGAGCTTACCCCATTTCAAACAGCCAAGGGGCCAAGGACAGATTCACCACGCCCTGTGGATCAATATGTAACTTGCTTTTAAAAAAGAAAGATCATCATCAAAACCAAATCAGTTTAAAAACTGGAAACCACATCAAGAACAAATCCTCAGGCATCTAGAAGAGAAGTCCTCAAAGTATTAACATGCATGGTTCATCAGGAGGCACAAACCACTTACATAGAACAAAAAGGAATAAACAGTTAAGATTATAGGAATCTGTAGGCAGGCTGAAGGGATTAAATTATGGATGGGTGACTTCGGCAAATTACTTAACCACTCTGTATCAGTTCCTCATCTGTAAAATGGGGATGCTAACAATGGAATCTACCTTAAAAAGTAGCTAAGAGGATTAATTGAGTTAACACATAAAAATGGGCATAAAAGGGTGTGTGACACATGATAGTACTCATTTATATCATTTAGTGTAGCAACCCCCAACTTTTTTGGGACCAGAGACTGCTTTCGTGGATTTAGGATGAAACTGTTCCACCTCAGATCATCAGGCATTAGTTAGATTCTCATAAGGACATGCAACCCAGATGCCTTCCATGTGCAGTTCATGATAGGGTTTGTGCTCCTATGAGAATCGAATGCCACCACTGATCTGACAGGAGGTGGAGCTCAGGCAGTAATGCTGGCTTGCTTGCTGCTTAACTCCTGCTGTGCGGCCTAGTTCCTAAAGGCCATGGACTGGTATCGGTCTGTGGCCCGGGGATTGGGGACCTCTGATTTAGTGTAGTAGTTTTTAAGCCAGAATAGTTTTGCTCTCACAAAATATTCAGCAGTGCCTTGAGACATATCTGATTGTCAGGACTGAGGGTTGATGCTGGCATCTATTGAGTAGAGGACAGGAATGTTACTAAATATCCTACAAGGCATGGGACAGCCCACAGCAAGCAAGAATTATCTCGCTCAAAATGTCAACAGTGCCAAGGTTGAGGCACCCTGATCTTTCGAAGGATATTCTTTAAAAGACACCCAAAGGGGCCGGGCGAGGTGGCTCACACCTGTAATCCCAGCACTTTAGGAGGCCGAGGCGGGCAGATCACGAGGTCAGGAGATCGAGACTATCCTGGTTAACACGGTGAAACCCCGTCTCTACTAAAAATAGAAAAAATTAGCCAGGCGTGGTGGCAGGCACCTGTAGTCCCAGCTACTTGGGAGGCTGAGGAAGGAGAATGGCGTGAACCTGGGAGGCGGAGCTTGCAGTGAGCCGAGATAGCGCCATTGCACTCTGGCCTGGGCGACAGAGCGAGACTCCGTCTCAAAAAAAAAAAAGAAAAAAAAAAAAAGACACCCAAAGGGAACACTAAGGTTTGTATGGCTATCTTTCTCACGTACACACTTATAAGAAAACCAAAATGCTTTGTTTTTATAGACATTATGTACAGATGTACAGGGTGTTCTCAAGCCTAGATTAAATGGAGGCAACCCAAATTAATCCATTTTAGTCATCGGCTTTGCCAATTGTCCAATGGTGTTTTGGAGCCTCAGTTTCCTATGACATTAATTCCCTGTTCTGAGTTGATCCATCACTTCCAATACTCTGAGATAACTCGACCGTCAGAACTCCATGCCCCGCCCTCCCTCCCCACAGTGTGGCAAGTTTCGCTGAATTCATCTGTCTGAACAACCTGGAAAGTCTCAAATGATTCGTTCCATAGATAAAGAGTTATTACCATTATTAGTAGAGGATTGCTTGATCTAAAAACATTAATTCTGCTTTTACAAACTCTCTCAGATACAGAGAACAGCCAATTGTAATGTGATTTATCAATTTCAGCATTGGTTAATATCCATGAAGCTGAGTGATGAAGCCGTTAGTCTGTTAGGGAGATTTCAGTGAAAATGTGAATGTTACTTCCAGTTATTCATTGCACAATATTTGCATATTTATTCTTGGTCTGGAAAAAGGTGGAAAAATTAGAACTACCGTATAACTATCCTAGCAGGGTACCTGGCACAGTAGATGTTCAATAAATATTTATTTTTTTAACTGAACAACAGAATCTCTTTGGTGTCTCAACTAAAATTTGCAATCGAATTCTAGATTCCTATTTATCATTAATAATTATAATAGCAAACTAACTTATAATGACAGAACAGTTCTTTTCAGTTTTCAAAAATGCTTTCTCAAGTCTCTTATTTAATAGTTTTATCAAAACAGACTGCATTAAAGAAATTTGACAAATAAGAATAGACTTAAGAGAGGTTAATTCCTGGCCCCTGTCACAGGCCCCTCTCACAGGCCCCGCCACTAGTTACCCTCAAGATTTCACAACCTGTTCTTTTCCATTCTGTCATTCCTAGTCATTGTTCCCAATCCTACCAAACATTTTTATGTGGATGTCAAGAGATACTCTGCCAGAAATCATACATCTTATTCTAAGATTTACTTTTTTAAAAAAGGAAAGTGTCAATGCGACACACCAAGGTCAAAAAAAAAAAAAATCCAAAGGCTCAATTCTCAACTGGCAATTACGATTTTCTATTCCTTTACACAACGTATGGTCGTAGCTACCTTGCCAGGTGTTAAATCATTCCATTCACAGCATTTTATTTTGGTTTTGTTTTAATCAGAAGGAATAGATCACATATTTCAATTTAGCATACCTGGAAGGTGTCCACAATTTTCCATTTTCCACATTGTCTCTTGTTACCACTTCCTCTGCCTTACTCTGCCTCTTAGCCCAAGTATGCATACAAAGATCTGAGTACCCACAGGCACACACACTCACAAACTGGCAGGATGTCTGCTCAATTGAAAAGAATGGAGCTCATCATAGGTTGGGAGAAAATATTTTCAGTGAGATTTTCTTTTCCTAGGAAACAAAATGTTTTTCCCAGAAACACATCTCAACATTTATAAAAGTCACTGTGCTGCATAACTTACTTTAGCAGGTAGTACATATATTCATAGAATACACCAATTTCATAAGATACATTATCAAATAACATTTTAAAGGCAACCATCTGATATTCAAAGATGTGTACCCTAAAAACTCCAATTTAAGTATTAGAGGTTTTTCCTCAAAATATAAGGCCATAATCCCATTATAACTATCAGGAGGTAGATCCTGAAAGGGAAAGAACATTGTAGGAGAAACTACAAGAGGAGGAGGTCTCCACATGTTCAGTTCTATCTTTTCCCCTGCTGCAATTTATTGATAGTTCAGTCTTTGTACCACTTATTTCAAGGATTAGCCACTGTCTTGGGATTGGATGGACTTGAACCCAAATCCTAAATCCAATGATTAACTGAGAGATCTTGAATAAGTCTCCAAGCTTCTCTGAACAACTATGTCTTAAAATGTAAAGACAATAATGTCAATTTTCTAGGGTTCTTGTGAACATTAAATAAGATGACTATAAACAAAGTGCTTAGATTAGGTGCTTCTCCTTCCTGCCTCATTCCCCTTGTTCTTTGCTTGTAGCCTCCCTTCCCCTCTTTTCTTTTTTGTGGAACATCAAGGAAAGATCACATTGTCAATTATCCTCTGGCTTTTCATTTTGTTTTAATCTCAGCCACATGTGATAGGGCCAGGAGGCAGAGGAATTCTAGACAGAAAAGGGCAGTGTCCCTGGCAAGGGCCACACCCTCAAGCCTGGAACCTCAGCCCAATGTGAGAACTTTACATCCCCATCTTCCCACTAGAATGCTGCTTTTTCCAAAACAACTCCTGGCCTACCCCGCCCCACTCCATGCTATATCGATAAAAAACCCTGTGTTTCACTGGCAGAGAGCAGAGAAGGGGAGAAGAGAAGCAGCAGCTGAACACCGGAGAGAAGTTTGACTCCAGAGGGACGGCTTGATGGTGGGACTTCAGGGGAAGAATACCTTCCTGCTCCATCCCCTTTCCAGCTCCCCTTCCCACTGAGAGCCACTTCCATCGGCAATAAAATCCTCCTCAGTGACCACCCTTCAATTCATTCATGTGACCTGATTTTTCCTGGACACAGAAAAAGAGCTCAGGGGCTACATGTGCAGATGCTAAAGGCTGTCACACTGACCTTCTGCCCTTGCTGGCAGAGGGCAACTGCCTCACATGAAAAGGCAGAGGGCCCACTCAGCTGTTTACCACTTAAGCTGTCCATATGGATGCCAGAGCTAAAAGAGTGCACTGTAACGCATGCCCTCTGGGGCTTCAGGGATTGCTGGTACTCCCTTTCCAGAAGCTACGGTGGGGCCTGCATTGAGTTTTGCTCCTGCTGATGCTCAGAAGCACTTGCCCTGCCTCCTGCACCGGCTCACCTGTGTGATCCCCCTCCCACAAGGGTTTGAGAGCTGCGGGCTGAGTAAGCAAGGCACTCCTGTCATGAGGCCCATGAAGGAGTCAGGGAAAATTTCCTGTTTCACGTGTTTGACTAAAATACTACTAGAAAAGACATGAAAAATCTCAAGTGCAAATCTAAGACAGTGGCTATGTTGTCATATTATTTTCATGGCCAAAGACTTATCTCATCAGACATCAAGAAACATCTGATTAACAAATCTAAAATTTTACAAACTCCAGGACTCTATAACTTCTATTTAATTAAACACATGCTTTAGTTCTCTGCTTCTCAGAGTGGTTACCTCCATGAGGTTTACCCCTCATTATGTGCAAACTAGCGCTGACTACAGTCAGTCTGAAAGAAAGCACAGATAAATTCCTAAACAGTGGATGAAAAGGAAAAAGGGAAACCTAAAGAGAGCAGCATGCATTTCCAAAAATCAGGGTGTGAGAGAATTTTAATGGCTCTGTTTTTTTGTTTTAATTAAATTGCCTTTATAGTTGCTTTGGCAGACGTCTGGGAACCAAATGACTAATTAAGAACAGAAAGAACAGTTTTCTCCTTGCTTTTATTAGAGGGCATATAAGGAGAATGAGTTTTGAGTAAACTGTTAATTCTGAAGTTCACTGAGTGCTCCATGACAGCTAAAAAAAAAAAAAAAACAAAAAAAACCTGAGCAGCTCAGGAAGCTTCAGGTCTTCCTCAGATTCTGTGACTTTTTAACACATCCAACAGTTGAATGCCTCCCTGTTATCCTTTGAGAGTTCAAAAATCTAACTATCAAAAGCTGCTGATCTAGGGCTCCAAGAGCCCTGTTGGAGTGTGTTGAACCTGGCTTGTCTGGGTTCACAAGAGCCAGATGTTAAATTTTTAGAATTTTGGTGAGCAGCTTGTTAAACACAGTCACCAATAAAAATTATCAACTTACAATTAAATTGTGCTAAGAAAAAGTCAATACATTCTCAAAACTCCTATTTGCTAACTGTTGGTTGTATTTTACTATTATCTTGGAGTTATATACACCTATGTTATCTGTGTGGTATAAATACTGTATTATGGGAATAAGAACTGCTGTGATTATACTGGAGATATGATCACTTTTTGCCCTGCCTACCCACTCTTTTCTAACGGGATCTAACTCTGCCTGCATCATAGGCAGCCACATTTTATACTCTGACTGTCCTTTTCTGACAGCTGGTTGAACGCAGATGAGGCCAAATTTGAGTAAGTTACCTGAAAATGCTAATAATTGGCAAAGAACTTTGCTTGAAACCTCCAAATACTCAAAATAATAGACTATTATAGTTTTAAGGCTCAAAGCATCTGGATAACAATGTTGATTTTTCAAATTCTGTAAATAATCATAGCTTTACTGAGAACTATCTTTTCTTCTTCTTCACAATTCTGGTTGTGTACACTGGATATTTTTCTTTGGTCACTCTCCCAAAAGAACAGTAAAGCAAACTGGGAGAACATTTGACGTCTCTCCACTTCCACAGACTGACAACTCTTATGGGCTGTGGTCAGCTAGGGTTCCAAGTAAGACCCCTCAATAATATTTATAAAATAATGATTTTTGTTAAAACTTGAAGGTCTGGTTTTACATTTCTTAGGGAAGGACAAAATACTTTGGGGGTCATTCTAGGTCTCACAGTATCCTGAGAACAGCAAAGCAGCACTTTCCAGGCTGCTAGAATATATTTGGAAACAACTAGGGCTTCTGTGTTGGATTCTGTGGTGCTTTGTCCAGATTCCACTTCAGAAGTGAGGCACTCATTAGCCCTGCTGGAATGTTGTCTGTTCATAGCTCTTGGTGAAGGCCCTCTCTGGCAATTTCCCTCAGAAGACATCACCTTGTTCAATATTACTCCTCTCCAGGGGCAGCCAGCATCTAATAGTTGATTGGTATGAAATACAGAGATCCACCCCTTTGCCTCAATTCTGAACAATTCAAAATAGCATCTCGACTCCGTAACTCAGAGGGATTGGCCGATAACTGTACTGGCTGTTGCAACTGTATTGAATTCCTCCTTCTCTCTGGTCCAGCTTTCCTCATTCCCTTACAGGCATAGAACCCAAGGAACTTTCCAATAACCTTCCTGTGTACAAATATCTAGCGGACAGTCTGTTTCCTGGGGAAGTTGACTTAAGTTCGCTTCCTAAGCCTTTGTATGACCTATGACCATGATCAGTCACTACAATGTTAAGAAGATCCAATATACCAGTCTTCATTAGACTTGAGACAAAATTATAGGTAATTTCATACATGTGACCCTGTTTAGTCATTTTTGGCAAATAGTCAACACATCTATATATTACCTTCCCAGAGTACAGTTTCAAGCCACAAATGTGTCTGGGATTATAACAAGAGACATACAGCTTGAGACCAGGTTTCAGATCCTGGTTTCAGAGCCAGACAGAATGTTTGTACTTCACTCACCTTCAAAGTGTAAAAAATCAGCCCCAGCAACTCCAGACCATTGATACATGAGTATTGTTCATATGAGGGTGGTTACAAAGAGTTCAGTCACAAATCCAAAACAGCATTAGTTACTATTTGTTGAGTACATGGTATATATTAAGCTCTCTAAATAACATTCTCATTCATGATGAAGATATTATTATCCACATTTGACAAATGAGAAAACTGAGACCTGGAAATGTTTCTAATTATTATCTTCATTGTCCCCTTCTCTCATCCTCCTCAGAGTGAACTTCAATGTCTCTCTTGTTGAAGCACAGAAAATGATTACCCAAAATGTAGTACTTCAGTATTCTTCATACTTTGAAAATGGAAAGGCTCAGAAATGAGCCTCAGAACCAAGGTTTCTCTCTCATCTTTCTAACCCCGCTGTCCAACCCAACCCCTCGATTCAGAGATCAGGGACTCTCTGAATTTCCTAATCTGACTAAGACAGCCTGAGTGCAATTGTTTCAAGACTCCCTCCCTAGGAATTTCATCAAATAACCAAGAAAGATTCCAGATCAGCCTCGAGAGAAGAGGAGACTGGGTGTCATCCCCATGCCCAGAGAGATATTTTACCTATTCTTCCGAGGGCAACACTAAGAGATCGGCCAGGGGGCTTGATCTACATAATAAGACCACCTTTATTCCTGTGCAGCTCCACTCCCCGCCTTCCCTAAGGTCTGCCTCCCACCTCCAGGTACATTTATTCTCCCTGATGACTTATTGCCCCCCAAAAAAATTGTTAACATCCCCAGCTCCCTTCCACCCCCTAAGAAAAAGGGCATATAAGCTTGTGCATATTAGGGTAATCATTTTCCCTGGGATTCCACATGGAAATAAAATTTTATATGCCTTTTCTCCTATTAATCTGCCTTTTGTCAGGCGATTTTCAGCAAAGCCTCAGAGGACAAAGGGGAAACTTTCTTTTGGCCCCTACGCTGTTGATATGGACAGGAGACAGGAAAATACTGGATAGAAGAGTGGGGTTCCCTGGCAAAGGCCCCACCCTCAAACCTGGAAACCACAGCCCTAAATGGGAACAGTTATCCCCATTTTCCCACCCAAATGTTGCCTTTTTTGGCCTGCCCCACCCCTGTGCTGTGTTTATATAAACCCCAGACCTCAGCTGGCAAAGAGACAAGTGGCTGATTGTTAAGAGGAGAAGCAACTGAGTGTTGGAGACTACAGACAGACGCAGCTTAACTTCAGATGGCATGACTTCAGAGAGGAGCCTGGCTAGAGACACCTGGGCTTTACCTTCTTCTTATACCATCCCCTTTCCAGCTCCCCTTCTGCTGAGAGCCACTTCCGCTGCTTCATAAAATCCTCCACTTAATAAAATCCTCCGCATTCATCACCATTCAAACCCTTCATGCGACCCAATTTGTCCTGACTGCCAAAAAATAACCTGGGTACCAAGAGGGCAGGATGTAAAAGGCTGCCACCCTGACTCTCCATTGAGCTGGTTAACACTTAGCAGTCCATGGACAGCAACTGCTAGAAGAGCATTATCTGTAACGTACCCCTAGATACTGTTGTGGGGCCAGAGCCCCAAAACACTCCCCTGGCTCCTGCAACCACTCACCTGCATGCTCCCCACTCCTGCAAGGAGTTTGAGCTCCTGGTAGCCAGGTAAAGGAGTCACACCCTTTTTGCAAGTCTTATGAGGGAGTCAAAGGAACTTTTCCATCTTATTCTTATCTTAGAACTGCTTCCTTTCTCTACTTTCCTTCAGCTTGGGGAAAGACCCCCAAATTCTACTACTAAATCCATTAGCAATAATGACTCCACCCCCTTCTCTCCCTCTCTATTGTCTCTCACACCTTTCCGTAATGGGGTGAACCTAAATAGTCACTTGATTACAAGTAAATATCCCCAGGTTCTAGATTGATGGAATTGCTATTTA
Organism: Pan paniscus; assembly: GCF_029289425.2. Lineage (NCBI taxonomy): Eukaryota > Metazoa > Chordata > Mammalia > Primates > Hominidae > Pan > Pan paniscus. The sequence goes on along the minus strand of NC_085926.1, from coordinate 24,913,772 downwards.
TAAAACTTTCAGTAAATCACAAGTTCTCGGCACCCCAACTTTTAAATCTGTAAGATAGGGGGATTAAATTTATTCTATACTTTTTCTAAAGAGGACTCAGACTTTGACTTCTGATTTTGTTGTAATTTCCCATGTAGGACTCAGCTGCTGCTTAAGTCTGATTTTTTCAGGCTGTCAGCTTGCACTGCAGAGGAAGTAATAGAACTCAGCCCCCGTTCTTACCCACTAATTCTACAAAGTCCTTTCCTATTATCCATACCAGTGGACACATGATGAATTTTGAGGTGGGCTTTTCAAGGTCCTACCTCACCATCATTTTATAAAACATGTATATGTATTTGCTGAAATTGTCTATTGTTGTTTCAAGAATTGAGTGGCCTCACAATCTGGCAGGAGTGTTAGAATTTCTATAATTCCCAGAGGTACCCGTAAAAAGAGCAGGAACAGAAAACAATGAGGCAGGAAAGTCAGACACATATGGGAAAAAGAATAGGGAGAAACAGGAAAATGAGGAGAAAGAGAGAAAGGAAGAAACAAGTAAACAGTAAGGAAAAGGACAAAGAGACAAAACTCATCTGAGAGCTCAGAAAAGAAAGTAAGAACAAACAAAGCTCGATTTACTGTAAAATAAAGAAACCCTAGTGATCCTGTGTCCACCGTTTTGCCCTCTAGCACTGGTCATATCCAAGCCTTTGAAGAAAGTTAACCTCCTGTACAAGAAGTCAAGTAGGAGTTGAATGGGCACGGCACACCATAAATGTGATAAGAAAAAGCTTTGGAAGAGTAGGGGAACGTATATGAGGTGGGAGTAAAGAGAGTTCTATTTTTGATTTGACAGAAGAATTGTTTTTGAAAAAAAATCTGTAATTTCCTAGGCACAAAGGCCTCTTCTGACATATGAGATCATTTATCTACTATCTATTCAGTGTCTATCTATCATCTAGCTATCTATCATCCAGTTATCTCTATGGCAACGATAACCATTGCAGATAGGTGTTTTGACACTCTAGAGCCAAGCTTTGAGTTCATGGGATCTGTCGCCTGAGGTGAACACAATGTAAGAAAGTGCTCTCAGTCCTTTCTTAAATGCACTAGTGTTTCCAGAAGACTGCATTGCTCAGGGGTACTAAATGAGGCCCTGGTTCTTTAAAGCAATTCTAACCAAGATGTTTCCATTTATTTTAGAAAATAAATCAGGTATAGATTGCTTTTTCAGGTTTTTGCTTCCTAATTTTCATTTCTTTTTTTTCTGATCTCCTTTTGAATATGCATTTCTTCCTCCCACCGTGCCTGCTGGCAAACTTCCAAGGATTTTTATCAAATGTTCTAGGGAGTGAATTACTCATTTTAGGTTATTTAAATGAAAGAGATGCATAATACCACTTCACATTCAAATTTCATGAAACCCTGTCCATGAACTCTTTTATCTACATGCATCTATATGCCCCCAAACCCCAGCTCCAGCTATTAGCTCTCCCTAGAAGATATAACAGCTAAATGGAGTTCATTTAATACTAAACAAGCAAAGGGTTTTTTGGCCACAATGAGTAGTTTCAATAGGCTATACTATATAAATATTCTTTCATACTTAATATGCTTCGCGAGCTATGTTATGCCCTGAAATTATGCAGCTTCTGAGGCAAAAGAAAAAACAAAACAAAACAAACAAACAAAAAATACCAGTTTTACTGTTGGGGGTTGTTACCTTTTAAGGTAACAACCTTAAATTCAATGAGTTACATAGACAATTTAGGGAAATTGAGAATTGGGTTTGATGTTTTTGTAATGAATCTATCAGGGAAAGGGAGAAAAAAAGAGGGTGAGAGGAGATAATGGGGGAGCGAGAGCTTTGAAAAGCAGGTACACAAAGCAGCAGCAGTCTTCAGTAGCAATTAATTGGTTTAATGAATGTTTACTGAGCACCTGCTGTGCCACACACCAAGCTAGATAGAGACTGAGAGTGAGTAAAGCCCATGTGGTCTTTTCCTTCTAGGACTTGAAGGAGAGGCCATTCGAACTAGACAAAGGGTTAAGTCGTGGTAAGCAGTTAGCACCAGAGCACAGGTAGTGGGGGATGGGGGGAGTGCCATTAGCAGAGAGTAGAATACATTTTAGTAAAGGAAAACCTAGAAAAGAATTCTTGAGAGGGTCAAAAACAAGTTTAAAATCTCAGATAATGTGTATTTCATTGAGTGGGTGGTATAAAAGTTGGGGGTAAATTCCTTCAATTAATATAAAAAGAAAATATTTGTTAGACTACATCTCACTAATCATTAATTGTCTAAACTTAAGCCACTAAAAAAAACCAAATGTTACTTTTTGTTTGTTTGTTTGTTTTTTTAAATAGACAGGGTCTCACTATGTTACCCAGACTGGCCTCGAACTCTTGGCTCAAAGGATCCTTCCATCTTAGCCTCCCAAAGTGCTAGGATTATAGCATGAGCCACCGCACCCAGCTGCAAATGTTACTTTCAAAAAAAGAAAAGTTATGGAGAAAGCTATTTTAATTGTTTGCATCTAGCTGAACAGATAGTAAAAGATTGCAATAATTACTTGAATACAGGGCAATTTGCAACGCACTGCATAGAGCAAGGGTGTATTACGTTTCCTATAATTAGAGCAACGGTGTATTACATTTCCTATAATCCAAATTTGCAGAAACTATTCTCCAGAAGAAAACAAAGGTAAGTCAAATCCCTACTGGTGTTACCTGTAAGGTTAATCAATAAATTGTTTATCCTGAATATATTTTTGTCCAAAAGAGTGGGGATTAAATTACCAAAGGAGCAGCATCTCTCCTCTCGCATCTTGTGCCCCTTTGGGGGGTCATTGGCATTGGTTTCCTATCAACTAAATGATTTTTATTCTCTCAAATATCTATAGACACATCCTTTTGGACTAGTGTTCTAGAGTGAGTGTACCAGAGACAGGCCCCAGAGCCTCACAATGGATGCCTAGTAGAGGGATGTAAGACATTATTGATCTTATATGTCATCGGACCCAAAACTTTGTCACTAGGAACACCAATCTTATGACACTTCTCAGCAAGCGTTTAGCTAGTCATGTAATTCTCACAGATCCTAAGCACATCACTCTCAGGATTACAACACTCTTCCTCTGGAGTGTCCGATGCCCTAGGACACAGCCTAACTTGTCAGCACTGCACACGTGGCCTGTTCTCTGGCCGTGGCTCCCTCCTCTCTGCATGCTCTGGATGCACTGACTCACATCCAGTTCTTCAGAGTACTGTGATTTTCCTCCTCTGCATGGGATGTGTCTTCTACAAGGAGCCTCCTTTCTGCCTCCCCTCCTAAAGGTCTGGCCTACTTCTAACACCATGACTTGGAGCCTGGTTGGAAATGCAACCACCCCTCCTTGAGTGGTAAGAGCGTGCACATAAAGCCCTCTGTAGGATAAGCTTCTCTCCCTGCCCTGTCATCATAAAATTCACTGAAAAGGTACTTTCAAAGCATTTTCTCCAGAGGGAAGTACTCCCAGAGATCCCTACTAGCTTGCCCTGCTCTTCTTGTCCTTCAGGTCTCCAATTCTCCCAGTCCTGCAACTGGGTTTGGTGACACACAGAAAAACCCTCCTGAGACCATCTAGAAGTGTTGACCAGATTCCAGGGTGTCCCACCACCATTGTTTGATTCAGCAGGGTGGAGGTAGTTGCATTTCTATGCCAGGCATGTTGATGGTGCTGGCCCAGGGACCACACTTTGAAAAATTACTGCTCTACATTATGCTTTATTTTTATTAGTTGGTGTGTTCAAGCTCTTATATAATATTTATATGATATCCTCTCTTTCTCTTGCCAAATCACCTACTTTTTTTTTTTTTTTTTTTTCCTTTTCCTGCTTCCTCTTCTCCTGCCTATGCCCTAGGTCTTCCACTAACCCTGCTGGGTGTTGTTTAGCTATGCTCATAGCAAACATGACAACAATGGTTCCCATCTCTGGCTCCGTTATGTTCACCTCTAAAATATCAGATGTAGCTGTGCATTCTGCCAGGCAAGCTAATCTGTGATATTTCAAATGCATTTCCTGAACCAGAAAAAACTAGCATATTTGAGCAAAGCTGTGTTCTGGATATATTAAAGTGTAAAAAACTGGCATGAAAATCAGGTCTCATGTAAACAGGAGATTATTATTACTTAGAATCCCATAATGTGCCCATCATATGGATCTCTAGGGCATTTGCAAACCCACTTTTACATAATTATGTGAAGAACATGTATTTTATATGAGATGGTGAAATTAAATACAAAATAGGGCATTTTGAAATGGCTGTAATGTTTTAAATGAAGAAATGAAACTGTTTCGAGACATATGTAGGAGAGAAAATTTATAGACGGCAGTTTTTAAGAGGCTCTATTAATTCCGAAGAAAACACAGAATGAAAATGAAATACCTAAAGAATAAAATGAGAGGTCTCCCATGAAAATCAGTCTTTGTGATTCAAGTGATTAGGCTTGCTTTCTAACAATATGAATTTCACAAGGTGATGCTCACCTATATTAACATTTCAATGGCACAATATTTTTGTTACACATTGTTGCAACTGCTATAATCTGTCCTTTCACTCTTCCCTCTGATCTTGGGTGTGATCCAAAGGTACAAAATATGACTGGCTGGTGAATCCGGTGTCAGTTTCCTTACCAGTGCCAATGTAGGCTAGTATTTTTTTTAACCCAGTTGCCGGATATTGGAGGAAAAACTAAAGGAACAAATCAAATTCATCTTGTGACCATTCAGAAAGCAACCAACTGATAAACTAGCTTTTGGAATTAAAGAGTACTTTATCCTTTCTCGGAGACTCTAGTGTAATGTCCGGCACAGAGGGGAATCCCAGGAATGCTAAGATCTGAATGCATTTTAGATAGAATTGAAGGATTCAAGAAGTAATATTCTCACCTCAAAATAGTCACATTTTGTTTTCAATACAATCAAAGGATTCAAGAAATACATATTCTCGCTTCAAAATTTGATAGTCACTTTTTGTTTTAAATTTTCTAATGCAACATATATCCTTATGGAGAGCATAAAAACGTAAATGTGAGATCACATTACAAACCTTAAATTGCTATGAAGTTAGTTATTTTAACAATTTCCCTTTCCTCCTATTTGATCTTCGATTTTACCGTGCACCCTCTTCCTAGTAGGTGAATTGAAGGTCTACCTACTTGTACAATATGTTCAGGGGGGAAGGGTAATTATATTTTTTCCTGTCTCAGAGGAGGTCCTTGGTATGTCTACATCAGCTCTGACCAGGAAAGATGTGTGTTTCTGTTACACTTTTTCCCACCTGCAACACAGCTGAAAGAGAATCATGACTGTTCACGCCTGGTCAGCAAATACTCCAATACCTTTGACATTGGAAAGCTCTGGTTCTAAAAGACGGGGAGAAGGAAGTGCAGTGAGGTTTCCCAAGTTGGTAGGCAGATGCTGACATGGGCCAAATGGTAACCAGGGCTGAGAAGACCCAGGTCTTTCAGCAGGAACAGAATATGTCCTTTGACCTTGCCCTGCAGTAGAGATAACTACTGTAATGGTTCATTACAGCAGTTCATTTTTGTGTCACTATAAAGGAACATCTAAAACTGGATAATTTTTAAATAAATTATAATTATCACGGTTCTACAGGCTGTACAGGAAGCACAGTGCTGGAATCTGCTTCTGGTGAGGGCCCCAGGATGCTTCCAATCATGGCAGAAAGCAAAAGGGAGCAGGCACGTCACACATGACAAGAAGGGAAGCAAGAGAGGGAGAAGGGGGAGGTCCCGCCAGATCTCACATGAACTTAGTGAGAACTCATTCATCACCAAGAAGATAGTGCTAAATCATTCATGAGGGATCTGCCCCCGTGATCCAATCCCCTCCCACCAGGCCCACCTCCAACATCTCGACATGAGATTCGGAGCGGACAAACATCCAAACCACTAAGACAGAGCTTCTCCATGGGGAATAGGTAGGGAAGGGATGGGCCATTAAATAACACTCAATCACAACATGAGAATATTTTTACCTCTTCAATTGTCTTTCAGTCTGGATGAATAGAAGGTCTAGAGGTTTGCTAGCCTAAAAGAAAGGAACTTGATAGAAAGGATGGGCATAAACAAACATCTTTTTAGCTTCTATTTATCCACACTCTGTATGGTTCACTTTCCACCTCTTGCAGGTGAAAAGAAAACAATGTTACCTAGCTAGGAAATGGAGGATCTAGAACTTGAATCCAGAATTTCAGTCATATGTGTATTTCTTTTCCTGTATCTCCATCTGACTCCCCTCTGCCTGGACTTTTTCCATCACCATGGGCAGGGGGATGTGCTACCTATACCTGGCCTTCCTCTAGTGGGTACACTGAGACTTCAGATCTTCAAGGCTGCCAGTGCTTCCTACTCAAAGACCCTTTCAATGGTCTGAAGTAATCTGAGCACAATTCCCCAGGCCCCCTGGCCTGAGAAATGAGCCTTGAATCCTGGCCAGAAAAGGCTCATGTGATTATCAGAACTATGACAAAGACATTATCAAGTAGGTACTTGTCTAAATGGAGCAAAGAGAGCTCATAGAGCTACATATGTTCTTCACATAGCCACTTTCTGAAAAAAAAATTGGTAACATCATTAAGCATGCACTACAAGCCTTGCCTTATTCTTAACCACCTTACTGAGGTACATATTTTACAGATATGAAGAGAAAAAAATGATTCTAAATAATTGGGCCAGAGTCACACAGAGCTACTAAATGGCAGTGTTGAGACCCGATTGCAGCTCTATTTGACTGGAGAATCTGGTCTTCTCGGTATCCTTACCTGAGTTCCTCCCTACTTCGCACACTATGGCTAAAGACCATGCTTTACCAGGGTAAGGAAACCAACCATGCTACTCTTACCATACCAGAGTGGATGGAGAATCTTTGACACATACCACTGTCACTGAAGGTCATCTGTACTTGCGAGCCTTCCTTGCAGCTGCAAAAATGTATCCCCGTGGAACTCCATAAAAAAAGATGTCCATGCTTCCACGAAGTGGAAGAGACGTTGGCTCACAGCCTGAGCCTTCTTTAGCCCAACTTCATGATTTACACACGTTCTACTTCTCAAAATGAAGCAACACTCCTCTGAACACACATAATACCCAAAATTTAATCTTGTGAATTACCTTTCCAATGTCCTGATAAACTCAGCCTATTTTGCTATAAAATGTGCATCTGTAACACAAATTAACACGATAGGATTGGTAAACAGAGAAATGATGTAATCTTAAAGGAAGATATTATATAGGTTCACGTATGACTTTTCCCAGTACATTCATATTTTTCAGTAAGACATAGAAGATAAACACAAGATATTCTAGTACAGAAAGCTGTGGAAGAATGTACTCTATATAATTTGCCCATGTTTCTCCTCTTGGCTCAATGTAGACATATGTCTTGTCTTGGAAAGGCTCATCATATGCTTCTCCCCATTTAGTCTTATCTCTAACTCAGCAGCCTCAATCCTTCCATCAAATTACCTTCAGTTTTATCAAAGGTCACGTTTCCTATATATAATGCACTTTTATGAGAAATTCAGCATGTCTTTTCAATGGCACTAATTTTTAATTAGGTTTATGCATGCTGAGATTCATGCCTATCTTTTGAGTGGTCTGTTCTGTTTTTTCCATGAGCCTTGCTATTATTATTATTATGATTGACAGTGTCTGACTCTGTCACCCAGGCTGGAATGCAGGAGCACTGTCTTTGCTCACTGGCAGCCTTGACCCTCCCGGTTCAAATGATCTTCCCACCTCAGTCTCCCAGGAGCTGGGACTACAGGTGTAACACATCTGGCTAAGTTTTATCTATTTTTTGTAAAGACAGGATCTCACTATGTTGCCTAAGCTGGTCTCTAATTCCTGGGCTCAAGTAATCCTCCTGCCTCAGCCTCCCAAAGTGCCAGGATTACCTATGTGAGCCACCACACCTGACCAAGCCTTGCTAATATTAATGTATCATTTTTTAGAACTCTAGGTTTTTTAAGCACACATTATGTTATAGTAGAAACATCTGCATTAGAAATAACTTGGCAACCATATTTGTAAGACATTTTGCAAAGAAAGAACAGCACTCTTCATTAAATGCTGTCTCCAACTTCCCACCACCTTCTAATTTCTAAAGGCAATGAATTTAGTTTAAAAATTATCACTCTGAACTGGCTCAGTTTTCAAAAAAATTAACTCAACTCTGGAAAAATACTGTATTTGTCCATCAACTATACTTGAATTTCGGTGATTTTTTTTTTTTTTTTTTTTTTTTTTTTTTGAGATGGAGTCTCATTTTGTCCCCCAGGCTGGAGTGCAGTGGTGTGACCTCGGCTCACTGCAAGCTCTGCCTCCAGGTTCACGCCATTCTCCTTCCTCAGCCTCCCGAGTAGCTGGGACTACAGGTAGCAGCCACCATACCTGGCTAATTTTCTGTATTTTTAGTAGAGACGGGGTTTCACTGTGTTAGCCAGGATGATCTCAATCTCCTGACCTCGTGATCTGCCTGCCTTGGCCTCCCAAAGTGCTGCGATTACAGGCGTGAGCCACCGTGCCTGGCCAGTGATTCTTAAGTAATACATTATAAGATAGTTTGAGACATTAGAGTCAGTGAATTCCAAAGAGAACATGTGGTAGATAAACTTTGGAGGAGACTTACCAGTTTGAAAGCAAAATATTAACTATGATGCATTGGCCTTGTTGCTCACCATCCTTAAGCCCTGTGGATGCCTCACTGACTTTAGAGAGAAGTAATGCCTCAGGGAGTTGTATAAGGTGTCAAGGAGAACAAAAAATACATCTATTTCAGGTTTGCTCTCTGTTGGCTGGAGGCCAGCATATAAAGATGCTTCAGCAATCAAATGTGCCAAGGGAATTCCCTTTTAATTCTTGCCAAAGAGGATCGCCAAGGATAAGATTCTGGAAATACGTTCATTCAAAGAAGTCATCTTTCTTCAGTACTACAGGGACTGGATAAACAAGACACCCAGAGAAAGAATCACAGGAGAGAAGCAAGCTGCTTCATGAATTCTTGTTTGAATCAAGAGCTAAATAGGTGGGCCCCAAGATATGCTAGTCAACCATCCCCTCAAACTCCCACTGCTATCACTTATGTCTCATAGGCATTTGCAGTTGCATGTGTGCATTCGCACACACTGCTGTTATCCTGACTTAGCTTCAGTTCAGTCCCTGAGGATCATGTGATGGCCAAAGACAGATGTAGGCAAAGGGTATACAGATCCTTTTAAAAGGGAGAGAAAAAAGATTATGGTTCTCTCCCACATCTTGACAGACTTATTCTTACATAAATATACACAAATATGAAATTGCAAACTCTTTATGTCTAAAGCGCACTATGGCCATAAAACCAAAAGAAGTTTACAAAGAAAAGCAAACCCGTAAGACTATAAAAAACTAAATTTACCACATAACTTCAACATAATAGGTAGTGTTAGTTTTATTAAAACTATATCACTGTTTCCCAAAAACTATGTCACTGTTCCCCATGTGAATGTTCCCAACTGGAAGGGCGCACATGTTCACACACGTGTATTTTCACTTCATCATTGCTTTGTGCTTTGTGGGCACTTTTTCCCAATTTCTCTGTTTAAGCTCCTCCAAACCCTTACTGTTACTGAACCTTCAATGGCATAAAACTATTATCTTCATATCTACTTTGCCTCTCTTCCTCCCTGAATAATGTTCTATCATTGAAGTAACACTAGTTGGCACTAACATCATAGTAAACACCATCACAATATGGTCATCCAGATGGTTAAGAATATGCTTATACCTGTTCCACTTAGAATACCATTTCAATAAAAACAAATGCAAAGCAAGTCACCCGAGGAAACTCACCAGTCCTCAAGAATATATAGAGACCCAAATTTGAGGATAATCAACTTGGCACATAAGTGTCTAAAGGACAGAATCCACACTCTATATGACTGAATGACAGGCACAGGGTCAGGCATTTGTAGGTTTAAATTCTAGCTCTATTACTTCTACTTATGTAATTTTAGACAAATTATTTGGTTAATCTCCCTTAGACTTAGTTTCCACATCTGCAAAGTAACAAAGGCAATGCCTAAGAACACGCCAGTATGGATTAAATGAGATAATGCAAATCAAATATTGAATACATAGTTGAATCCTCTATCAATGTTAGCTATTTACACGCTTTCAACAACAATCATACGGCAAACGTTTATTATGTGTCAAGCACTGGACTCTGTGCTTGAGACCCAGAAAGAAAAGGCAGAATTTACATCCCCAAGGGGATCAATGTCTATGGAGAACAAATGAGAAGGCCAGACAGATAAACCTCAAGAAGCCCGTGAGTGAGAGAAACAAGAATGTAAGTGAGGTCTGCCATGGGCTTTGAAACAGGCAATCACTGTCCTGTCTAGGGCTTCATAATATCCAGTAAAGAGGATGAGTCAGACTTCAATCATGACAGGATTCAGGGTCCCAAACCTTCCTTGGTCACTTCATTAATATATTACAAGGCAATATTTTCCTGAATGACTATATACAGAGACAGTGTTATTCACAATATTATTATTCACTCTTGCTCTGAATCGGAACCATTTTTCTTTTTCCCCTCCTCACTTTCACTTTGAAAATTAAAATGCAAGAATGTTTGATATTGAAATATCCTTCTAGAAGTCTTCAGCCTCCATGACATAATGACCATGACAATTGACCTCATTGAATGCTAAGTTTTCAAATGCACAGAAGACTGCAGATTCTAATCTTTGATATTCTGTCATTCCACTCTGCTTATTCAGAAAATGGATCCATCTGTAGGTGCAAAATGCAATTTGCAGGAAAATGGCACCTTAAAATATTCTGACACAATATTCCACCAGTAGTCCTTATAGTTAGACAAATAAAGACAATGAAGAGGCTTACAGACCTGTTAACATCTGCTCAAAACCTGCACCCGCATTTCCTTGCCTCTGCTAGCACTAACTCAAGCTAGAATTCATTTAGATAATTCCTTAAGCTCAGAATGCTTAGCATGTCACATTTCTACCAAGTCTCATTTATATAATTAGTGCTAACATATGGCCCACAATCAACATTGGAGATTTGGAATCTTTTTTAGCATGCCGTTAGACCTAAAGGGGTATGGATTCAATATGGAGGGAAGAGAATTAGGCATGCAAATTCCATTTACGATAACAAGAGCATAGCAATGGAAATTTACCCCCAAAAGATTTGGCTGCTAATCACATTGCAAGCAGAAAGAATTACATTCTTAATAACCTTCACCAAGTGCAATAAAAGGAAATGGAAGTTTGTTTTATGTGATGCTTTTGGTTATTATTTCTCCCCCTAAACTCGGAAGTATTTTACAAAATAGTACTAACAATTAAGATTACCCCAACAAAATTCTCCCTTACATAGTCTGATTTAGGAATCTAAGTCAAGAAACTGTCTTGGTGTCATTCACTAGGAGTTCATGGACTATGCCATAGAATCCACAGTGGCCAGTCTTTCTTTGGATTGTGGTAGCTGGTCTTCCTACGGATTTTTCATTCAATTCTTATGACAAATATTGACGTTTCCAAAACTTTAGATAGCCCAAATCTACCTTGGTTCTCTTACATTTTTATTAATACTTTTAAAATGAGATAACAGGAAGATTAAAAAATAGCTAAATGATGGAGCCAGGTTTTAGATGATTTTGTGAAATCTTATGAATTCAGATATTGAATCCATAAGTTAATAGAGAAAACAAGTGAGGTATGTTGGTTTAGGGGAGTTCTTTCCCTATCAATGCCACTAATGCTCTTGACAGTAATCTTCACTGAGTCCTTATTATGTGCCAGGCAACATAGTGCGTATTTAACAAAGATAATACCATTTGATACTCAGAATTGAAATGATCTTGACTACAAAGATGAATAAACTGAGGTCATATGATTTGACTAAGGTCACTTAGGTAGTAAAGGCACAAAACTCCTAGGTCCATGCTTACCATCATTCTGTGCTCAAGTTCTTAATTCTCTATATATCTTTGATTTCTCTATTTTAAATCTTCATGGTTAGTTAGCCATCAAGTCTTGTTGACTCTTAATACCGACATTACTCGAGTCTGTGTGCATCCCAAGCCACCTCTTCAGATGAGGGCCTCATTTCCTTACATATGAACTAGAGTTAATTAACCCTAAGGCCCATTTCAAATTTAAGATTTGATACTTTTATAATTATTGCTTTCTAGATGATGCCATCCTCCCAATTCTAACAATTATGAGCATAGCTACAGAGCTATTTTGGTTTATTTTAATATCCCAACACCTAATGCAGTGACAGCATACAGGAGGTGTTAAAATAAGTGAATGTTCAGTTGAACCAGGAACCATGAAACCTGGTTTCAGTCCCAGTTTTACCACATAATAGTGATGTGATCTTGAACAAGTCACTTAACTCTTCTACACTTAAATGAAAACATGTGTGAAATCAGGCCATTGGACCAAAAAATATCTAAGAAACCTTTCACATCAATATGGCCAAATCATTTCTGTGCTGTGGAAACTACTTCTTCCCTCTGAGGGGAAAAATACATTTTTCAGCCTGGGATCCTAATTAGCAACACTTTCTCATGAGAAACTCTGATGAGGTGAGAAGAGAACTGCAAATTCAAAAGATTAAGTTTACACTTAAGTTTTTGGCCTCCTAACTGTAAATTGGGCAAGCTACTTCCTATAGATATTGGTATCCTTAGCTTTATGAGGAGATGGAATCTGGATTCAATATTCTAAAATGTTAGTGAATGAAGTGTTCTACAGTCCACAGAAAAATGAGGCAAAGATAATGTAGTGAATTTTTCATAAAGCTATTTTATTCTGTTTGAAAGACTGCCTTTTATCTGGGCACGGTGGCTCATGCCTGTAATCCCAGCATTTTGGGAGGCCGAGGTGGGCGGATCACAAGGTAAGGAGTTCGAGACCAACCTGGCCAACGTGGGGAAACCCCGTCTCTACTAAAAATACAAAAATTAGCCGGGCATGCTGGCAAGTGCCTGTAATCCCAGCTATTCGGGAGACTGAGGCAGGAGAATCACTTGAACCAGGGAGGCAGAGGTTGCAGTGAGCCGAGATCGTGCCATTGCACTCCAGCCTGGGTGAAGAAGTGAGACTCTGTCTCAAAAAAAAAAAAAGAAAAAAAAGAAAAGACTGCCTTTTATTCTGATTGTCTCACATTTTTGCATTAAAATATCATTTAAGAATGTTTTTTGAAAATATCCTTTAGACGTAATAAAAATTGTCAACCCAAAGTTAGTCCAATATCTCCAAGAATGCTAACGAAGGCCCCATTTCCCTAATAATCACTATTGTTTTCTGATTCTGATGAATTTCCCTATCCACCCTCCAACCTTCTATTCCTTTCTGCAGTCTCTATTAGTTCAAAAGTGGAACTCCTTTCCTTTACCTCATCCCCATTCTAAATTAAAGTATCAGCAATAACAATAAAAATTTCCCCCTACAAGTTAATAGTAATGGAAAGGGAGTTCTATTTCAATATAGGATGGTAAATGATTCAAAATTTAATGTTGGTTGGCCCTGTTCTTAAAAGTTCCTTAGAAATTATCTGGGATGGATTTACCTCACTATCTCTCCCTGGTCCCAGTTCTCATTTTCTCCCTAAATTCCTATATTTTTCACAAAGAATATATAAGATGGGAAAGCTTACTACTTCAAAAAGTTAACTGACTTGCCTAAGTTGACAACGTCAGTAAGGGACTGAAGCCGACCTCAATCCCTGAGCCTTATGACTCCAGAGCTCATGCTTTCCCCACTTCCTGTCACTGCCAAGCAGCAGAATGGGAGTCTATGGTCCATGCCTTTCCCTCAGCATGTGGTAAGTTAGATTGGCTGGTTATTCTAAGAACACACAAGGACAGGAACTCAATTTGGTCCAGCTAAAGGAGGGTGCCCTGGGGAGTATTGCCATAGAGATGCAAGACAAGGAAAAAACATAGGAAAGGAATTGGATGGAGAGGAAATTTGAGTTGTTGCTTGGCCAGACAGTTCACTTGAATGACTATTTTTGAAACTAAAATGGTATGAAATCCTTCCTATCCCCTTCTCTTGTTGTAAAAAGAGGAAATAGAATTAATTTTTATCTTTAAACAAAAGACATCTTTCCTCCCTTTCCACACTGAATCTCCTCTCTACGTCGCCAGCATCACAGACCTGTATCTTAGTCCTGAGTCTTTTTTGAGCCCATGAAGAAATTCCCACCCACCGAGCTGCTCCCATTATTTCCATGGCTGAATAGAAAGAACTATTCAGTATGAAATTGTTAAATGAAACTCCTTTTGTACTATGAAAAGATGAAACGATGTGCCACACCTTTGAATGCAGACACAGACCACCGCCACCATTTAAAGGAGACGTGTCTAGATTACTGCCAACAATGACATTTCTTTTCTACTGAAATAAATAGTGAAGGGTTTCAGAGCTTACTTTAACTCTACACAGTCATCCCCAGAGCTCATTTACATAATAACATTAAAGAGTGCTTAAATGAGTGAGAACATTGTTTTGATTAGAATCACAAAATTTATCCAAAATGAGTGACGTTTGCTTATAAGGAGATGTATGGTACAACACGTTATTTGTGTATAGAGATTGTATTGAGAACTTCCTCCTCAGTGTTATGTATATTAGTACTCATGGTCATACCACACATGTTCATGTATGATTACATAAGGGCACTTTTAATGTAGAATGCATTATAGGGTGCTAACAAATTAACTTCCAGTATTGGAACAATGGAAGCCCAGAAGAGTGTAATTGTTAGTTTTACAAAGAACATGCTCATCAGCATGATGGTTTTCATAGAGGAATTAAAATTAAAAAAATCATCACCAGAACAGTTCATCTGAAACCAAAATGTGCTGTATATGAGCTTGAAAAAGGAAAACAACGGTGTTGATCAAAGTCTGACCCTAGTGAAACTCTCTTTGACTAGAATATTTAAAAAGAGTTTGCCTTTTTCTGACCCAACAAATATTTTCTATGGCAAAATAAAAGAAGAGCCTGGCTTTATTGTAATATAAAAGAGAGTAAGTACTGTACCTAGATTTAAAAAGACTATATAATGCAGCCTGCATTTATCAACTATAAAATATTTAACAATTTGACAGTTCCTCAAAAAGTTAAACATAGAATTAACACATGATCCAGCATTCCATTTCTACGGATATGCTAGAAAGAATTGAAAGGAGGGACTCAAACAGTCACTGTACATAAAAGTTCACGGAAGCATTGTTCACAAAATGTGGAAACAAATTAAACACCCATTCAGATCACTTGAGGTCAGGAGTTTGAGAGAAGCCTGGCCAACACAATGAAACCCCATTTCTACTAAAAATACAAACAATTAGCCAGATATCGTGGTGCACACCTGTAATCCTAGCTACTCAGGAGCCTGAGGCAGGGGAATCGCTTGAACCTGGGAGGCGGAGGTTGCAGTGAGCCGAGACCATGTCAATGCACTCTAGCTTGGGTAACAGAGTGAGACTCTGTCTAAAAAAACAAACAACAACAACAAAAAACTAAATGTTCATTAACAGACAAATGAACAAAATGTGATAAATGTGAAAAATGGCATATTATTCACCTTAAAAAGGAATAAAACTTTGATACATGCTACAACATTGATGAGCCTTGAAAACATTATGCTAAGTGAAATAAGCCAGATACAAAAGGACAAATATTGTATGATTCTACTTATATGAGGTACTTAGAATAGGCAAATTCATAGAGACAAAGAACAGAATGAAAATTACCAGCGACTGAGGGCGGGGAGAATGTAGATCCACTTAATGGGTACACAGCTTCTGTTTGGGATAGAAAAGTTTTATAAATGGATAGTGGTGACAGTTGTTCAACACTGTGAGTGTGCTTAATGCCACTTAATTGTCCATTTAAAATTTACCATTTTAACTATTTTTATGTTGTGTATATTTCACCACTATATGTATAATAGTCTTTCTGGGTTTGGAGTTACTGGAGCTAAGCATCACAAAGAAAATGAACCTGTTTGTAAATTAAATTTTTTAATTAACGACGAACAGAATATCTACTGGACTGAAAACAAAAAATACATCTATGGCAGGATGAAGGGGACAGACACTCCCTAAAATGGGAACATGGCTTTCAGAAATCCTAGGGTCTGAAAGGAAACATACGGTTCTCTAACAAACTACAGTACAACGAAAGACTCTAGGGCCGTCATGGAGATGTTTTTAAGTGGGAGGGAATAGATTGTAGATATAAAATTGCCAGTGTTCAATTGATTTTGACATATAAAAGTGTCAATTTCATATGGTTCAACTTAACACCTGAAAGCCTACCTTACCACACACTCCCTTCTTTCATCTTAACATTGGCCCAGCCAAGGTTAATCTTGATCACCTCTCAAGCTCTCCATCCCTCCCTCAAACAATCACCACCACCACCATGCAAATCATTAAGAGTGTGTGTGCATGTGTGCATAGGGGTACACATTCCAATCGATACAGAGACCAGGAAGAAATGTACTCAATCAAGTGAGTCATCAGTAAATACAGTCACCCTTGTCATGTGTGGTCTTCTCAGATTTAGCTCAGAGAACACAGACACTCTGTTTCTAGATTTTTTGTTTCTTCCGGATTTCTCAAAAGAAACAAAAAATCTAGATTTGGGATTAAAATCTCTTTATTTTTAAAGTGTTGTCCCATTTTTTTAATAAAAAACTCTGCATGCCAAACAGTATCTGTGGGCCCAACTCGCTCCACCCACCTGCCAGTGTGTGTCCTCTGCTGTATAAGGATGCCCCAACAGTGAGGAGCAATAGCCTGAATACATGTTTTGATGCTATCTCCCTGAATGGGAGATATCTCCCTAAAGTTTCCTTTGTTAAGCCAAACCACAGAAAAATGAGGGCCTTTCCCGTATCGCACGCTACTGCTCTGCTTGTTTGCTTCCTGCCTTCCTCTTTAGTTGGTCCAGGCCTTAGGATTTGCCTTGGGATCTGGAATGGAAAGGAGTTTTATGTCATCTGGCACATATGTACATGTGGGTGGGGAAGCGTTGCTGGGAGAGGGTAGTAAGGATGAAAAGTAAGATAAAGTAGGACAGTCTCAACTTATCTTTGGAGTCAAGGCAGGTTCTGGCACCAGGGTAGACTCTTCATGCAAGAGAATTGGGTGTGTTGATGGCCCCTCTCCAGCATACTGCACTCCACATAGAAGCAAATTCTCTAACATACATTGAACCAAATTGAGTAGCAACTAGTTTCTGGCAGAGAATGGAGATGTGTTACAGGAAAAGATAAAAGAGCAAAAATAAAGAGAAGAAAGAAGACACGACTTTAATTTTTGTTTCCATGTAATAACTCTGCTTTACCAGTTATTAAAAACTAGGACATGCCTTATATGAGACAATCACTTTTTGAAGTGATATTCTTAAATTACACAAAAAGATGAATGTTACATTCTTTTACAGACAATAGTCACAAAAGTTTCATTTTTATTTCTCATGACAGCTTCAACAGTCATATATGACTGGCACTGAAGACTTACCAGGCTCCTCATAGATATTTAACCCAGGAATGGCCTTTTCCTTTGGAATTTTGGCAAAGCACACCAAACACACTCCAGAGCATTTAATTAACCGGAGACCATTCTCAAGTACACTTAATTATAGGTCAGTATTCTGACTATATAAATCATGGAAAAGGAAAGGAAATGACACAAAAGCCCTAGACTAATATAATTTATAGCTATCTGAACTAACACAAGGAAGAATGGTACTGTGCTATAATTAAAGATTAGGTTAGTGCCAAAAATCATAATTTTCTGCCTGGCTTTAAAAGCAAATGTCATGTTAATGACAGTTAACTTTTGATTATGCAGAGATGATTATATATAGTTTGTGGATTATCTATGCCCTCATTTTCTTTCCCTCTTTCTCATGTTGCTTTATTGCTAATTAATCCCCCTATCAGAATTCTGATTAAGGAAGAGAAGTAGAAAATCAAATTAGTCATTTGAGTTGATTGTTAGCTGCCTCGGTTAAGACTCTTGGTTAAGCTAATATGAAAAATGCCTTTCTGGATTTCAATCCTCTATACCATTCTGTGACTTTTAAACTGAGATTATCTGAGGTTGAGTATCATGGGAAAGTATACAGATTATAGTCTTGGGATATTTTCATTTTATTGTGTGATCTGAGGCCCTAACATGTAAAATTTAGAAAACTCTTCTACTCAATATACTAACTTGTAAAATAGAATCTCAGGAATATCTCTGTGTTCCATCACCATCACACATCTCAAAATTCTGATGCTATCTACGAAGCACTTGCACCCATTCCATACTCTATATACAAACATGGACCATGGATGGGGTGATACAATTTCTAATCACAAAACACATTTCAAAGAGTATCTCTAGAATATAATTCTGGAACCCTGAGGCTTTCCTAAAAAGGTACGTTTTGGATCCTCAGCAACTACACTGTTTTCAAACAGTAAAGTTCCAGAAGACATCCAGATCCCCTCAAGTTAAGTTTTCGATTTATACATTTTCCTAACATATCATGAAACAAAATTTACCTACTCTGTTCCAATTTATTGGTGGTTAAAATGAGAAAAGATTAAAAATGAGTAGAAACAATAAACAATTGGACAGAGCTCTCTGCCAACAGGCCTGCAATAAAAATAAGCCAACAGACTGCCATGTTGTTGCAATTCAGTTACGATTATGCCATATTAGAGTAATCACATAAGCAAGTGAAAACAAACAATCCAATTTTTGAATTTTAACAAGATTTTCTCATCCTGCCAGGCCTACTTGAAAACACTCCACCGATTTCCCATCATAAGTCGTCTTACTCTAACATATGGCAGTGCATTCTACGTCCTAGGGATTGTGAAAAATCAGCATAAAACTAGTCTTCCAATATTTGCCTATAGAATTAGGGGTGTGAGTATTTCAGAACATTAACACAACAGATTTTTAAAATTAAGCCCACTTCTGCTGTGAAATCATAACAGACTACTGTATGAGCAAGGGTTGAAGCAACACAAAAGAAGGCTCAGACACAAAGTAACAGAGCTGAAATAGGATAGATTTTTCAGGTTTTCATATACTGCTGTAGTGTGTCTGAGAGTGTGGGTGTGTGTGGGTTTTAAAGATTTCTGTTTGCCTTTGGAGGTCATATACTAGGGAAGGAAATAAATTAAGTACTGTTTTCTTTTTTTAACTACTTGAGCTCAGTGGGATATATTAATATACACATGTAGGATGACATAATGCCTTTGTTCTATACCTAAATGTAACAAAGCAATCTGACTTCTGTTTAAAACCTGCAACAGAATATGAAAGTGCCTTATGGATTAAATCAGCCAGCTACAGCACATTACTGAGCTTTATGAAGAAAATGACAAAACATTAATAAACAGCCACCTTTCAAAAATATCCACCCCTGGAAAACATACGTTAATGCAATCATAGTCCAAAAGGGATGTAAACCAATATTATAGTACCACATGATAGGGTTCGTTAAACACTTCAAGTCTTTAGGGTGCTTTTTCGAATTGCAAACTATTTCTGTCACATCCCCATGGTAATTTGGTACTCCAAAATACCATTAACTTTTAAATGTACCAATTTGCTTTTTGCTGCTTGATAAATCATAGTCATCACTCATAGGCTTTAAATTCATTTTATGCTTTATAATAGCTCACTCAAAAACTTTTTCCAGTGCAGGGAATTTCTCAATAAAAAACTTGGAAATAAAATGGCATTTGGTCATAATAATATAGGAATATGGCCAAGCATTTTCTTCTTAGACATTAAAATTGATTTATTTATGGCAAGAAAAATATTCATATTTTGAATATGAAAGCAACCAAAACTTTTACTAAATGTAGCTACAGTATAAGCAGTGTGAAATTATCAGTTTCATGCATGAAACTACAAAAGGACAGATATTTCTATCAACAGGTATGAGATTTTGGGCTTATTCTTATATAATTTATAGACCAAGACCAAATTCAGTTTCATAAAAGAAATTCATAGTGTGTGGTATGATCCCTCAGCAAATGTGTAACTCAAAAAGACAAAAGTAATTAAATCTTCAAAGTCATCTAAACAGTACATGAAAAAGAGCTATTCTTACCAGAAAAACCTGCCAGAATATCTCTGGGCTACACTGATTCAGCCTGAGATGTGCCGGTAACTCTTCCAACCCCTCAGCCGAATGGTAGGTAAGAAGTTTTTAGACTAACAACTGGAAAAGCATGGCATTTGAATTTTCACTCTGGGAAGAGCCACAATGAAATGTCTTTGCCGGTTCCCTCCTCTGGCTAGCTAGGACCAAGGACACAGCTGAACTTCACAAGTCATGATGAACACAAAACCTCAGACAATACCTTTTGGCAAAATAACAATTGGAAAAGCTCTGTTATTTATCATCACGCTCTTCAAAGGGAACTTCATTGAGAAGCTGTGGAAAGTCTGCTTAACAAAACAAAACAAAACATTGTTCGATAAGGATTCTAAGGATATTAAAAAACAGTTTTTATTCTCTTATTAGAATGCACACAGTTGATTACCTTGTTGGAATATACAGAGAAATACAAATGCATCTCTATTTGTATGTATACTTGAACTTCTAACAATTTTTTTGTTTAATGCTTTGTTCAAGCCTTCCTTATTTTACATTACATCTTACACACTACAAAACAAAGATAAAAAGATTATGGGAAAAGTGATCACAAAAAAGTCTATTTGTTGATATTTTGCTTTATTTTTCAAGTAAATTGCTTTAAAAAATTGTTAAAGTGGCCATTTTATGAAGAATAAGGTTGCTGGCCTTCTAGAACAATTGTTTCTTTCTCTGAGTGCTGTAATAACTTCTGCTCTTGAAGAATGCAGCTGTGAGTATATGTCTTAGCTGTAGAGTCCTCATTTGCTCTGCCCATAAGCCCTTACTGCCTCTCCTGCCTGGAAGAAGTCAGATCTGCAAAAGCAAAACTCTGAAGGGCGAGAGTCACTAAAGAACCTGACAAAGCTAACAAGTTTGAAAATGCAATTTTATTTAAACTGACTTCTTGAAAAATTTCTTGTCAGGGTGCAAAAACTGCAAAAACTGCACTTACGGAAATTTTTTAAATTGGCTTAGAAAAACAGTATAGAAGACATCAGATATGTTTCCTAATAAATTCATTTTTCAAGTATTTTCATGAAGATCTGTAAAAAAAAAGTATAGTGAAATATAGTTATGGTTTTTCCTCAAATCGAAAACCAATGATTCTCATTTCAGAGACTGAAATGATGCAGAGTTATTTGAAAGAATGTTTTTATAGGATTTGCATATTTTTTATTGTTTTTTAAAAAAGATTCATATTACAGGGAAATAAACAACTTATTTTTTCTGCTGAATTACGTTTTCTCCCTAGAAAATTATTTTTCCCTTATTTATGAAAATACAGCTATACATTGAAATGTCACAAATCTGGGTTACATTTTATTTAAATTTTCTGAAAGAAGATAAATTTATTCTGCCCACTTAAATGAATCCACCAGTTTTCTCATTTAAGGCTATTTTATTCATAAATAAATTATATGGGTTTTCTCTCTTCCATAATCATTAATTACTTTCTGAGCAGGAAAAGAAATAAAATAGAACAGAGATTAGCACCTCCATGAATTCTGTAAGTCAGTGTGGTAGTTTTCTCAACAAAAGTAACAATTAGGATACAATCCCACGGAATGTTTCTTGCTTAATTAATAAATACTGTTTTCCTGGCCACATATCAAAACCTCTATTAACAGTCCTCACTGAATAACTTGTTGAAAGCAATGCTATTGGCCCTCAGTTTTTTCTAAATCTAAAAATATCAAATTACATAAGTCAGAACCACTTAACCATGATAAACATATAGAAGACTTTGAGCTTACTGGAAAATTACAACAAATATTCAATATATAGCCGTAGGTATGTGTGTAAAAATGCATACGCATATGTAGAGTACACTAATGAGCACTTTAGAGTTGCTATTGAATATGATTTCAATGCCCACTAAAATGATTTAAAAAGTATTAGCAATGTAAACGACTCTAGTAGTAGATGTCCCTACACAAACGAGAGCTGTTGCAAACATCTAAGTCTAAGGGACACCATTCATATCATAGTACCAGATTTTCCCAGATCCCCCATTCTGGTGCTGGGGAGCTAAAGCAGGAGAGGGGCCGGGTCCAGTTTTAGGATGGTGACTTCAAGATACTTTTGGAGTTACTGTTTCCTCCCCTTTATCTCTGCTTGCCCTATAGATCAAGGACATGCCTCCAAGTATCCTGAGTGAAAGGGCCGAACTTTGAAGCCCATCACCACTTTCTCATTAGAGCATGTGGTACTTGGACTAGGTAAACAAATCAAAACACTTTTTCTTCCAAGCAGGCTCCCCAAGTTGGGAGTTTCTATTTGTCATGGAAATCAAAGGTATCCAAAGATGGAACTTGGCATTCAGCTGGAATCACCTCTATTTTTCTATCAAATCAAGTTTTGTGGAAGGAGATGTAAGTTTAGAAACATAAGTCTGGAAACTGGCTGCATAGTCACCACTCTCCAAACAACTAACAGAAGCACAGAGTCACACTTGACACTCTCTGGCCTTGTGAACACAAATAACTACCTAACTCTCATTCTACAAAATCTTGTTGAGCCCCTACTATTTGCTAGCAAGTTTGCCCTGTATTGCTGTGGCAGTGGCACTGCTCAAGTCTAAGGGACACAATTCATATCATAGACTATGGGATTGCCATAAACAGGTGTGAACACATGTGCACAGGTGCTTGCAAAGACACGTTGTGAGGTCTACAAGAGTTGTTCAGTGCAAAGTTTTGTGACTGTACCTATCAGTCTGCTGTACCACACACTTTGCTGTACTCTGCATTATATATACAAATTAGATAATTCTCTGTAGACTTTACCAGGTGACATTTAATCTGGTCTTGATGAATCTACAGAACTTGGCCAAGATAAAAATGGGGTTGGGCAAAGGGAAGTAAAGAGCACTGAGGTACACAACAGCCTGTTGGGACCACTGAGGTATTTTATGCATCTTGTACCCTAGCTATAGGGGAAGTACAGAGAAATAAGGTAGGAAATAGGGCCAAATAAGGAAAAACCTTAAGTGACCTACCAAGAACTATAAGCTTTGCCTTGTGTATTTGGAGGAATAGGAAATTTTCAGGCAGCAGAGAGAAATAATTGCTTAAAAACTACACTTATACTTAAAACATATTTTTAAAAAATACATGCATGGAGACTGGAGACACTAATAATATGAACCAATGGCTCTCCCTAGAATACATTCAGTTCAACGAGACATAGCAGAGTACTTAAAAGTATAGACTGTGAAGCCAGACTGTCTGGGTTTGAATTCCAGCTTCTCTACTTAAGAGTTGTGTGACCTTGAACAAATCACTTAACTTCTTAGTGTTTAAGTTTCCTCTTTTCTTTTTTCAGAGACAGAGTCTCACTCTGTCACCTAGTGTGGAGTGCAACGGCACAATAATAGCTAACTGCAACCTCAAACTCTTGGGCTGGGGAAATCCTCCCACTTCAGCTTCGCAGGTAACTAGAACTGCAAATGGGCACCACCACACCTGGCTATTTTTTAAAAGAAAAATGTGTGGAGACACCATCTCACTATGTTGCCCAGTCTGGTCTCTAACTCCTGGCCTCTGGCAATCCTTCTGTCTTGGCCTTCCAAAATGCTGGGATTATAGGCACAAGCTTCCATGCCTGGCCAGGTCTCCTCATTTTTATTAGGGTGCATATCTTACAGTGTTGCTATAAGGATTAAGTAACGTTTGAAAAGAATTTGGAACCGTGTTGGGCACATAGCAGACACTATGTAAATGTTTGATAGACAAGCATGTATTTAATATTAGTTGAACTCCTATTATGTGCCAGGCATTGGGGATAAAACGTTGAAGGAGAGATAAGGAAGCACCTGCTATAATGGAATTTACAACAAAGCAAGATTCAAAGCCCTATTGAATGGCTTTCATTGGTTTTATCTCATGATTGTGAATTGAAGTTACTTTGGTTTGGGGAATATTGTTGAGAATTGTATGATGCTAGGTATAACCATATTTTGCAGTTCTAGCAGCACTCACAAACGCAGTTAATGGTGGTAAAGCTTACGCCCCTGGATGCATCCCACCTCTAATCCACTTCCCTTTCATTCAGAATCATAAAAGAATAAGACTCCTGAAAAGCAGCCCTCAAAGGAGAGCTCTCTACATTCTGCCTAAAATCAGACAGCTGTTGTATTAATTTTACTTTATATTTCTTGTTGTCATTAATTCTGTTTTAATAGACCTGTTTCTACTTTGTGTGTTAGAATGTTCTTTGGCAGTATGACCAATAAAAAAATCCTGCTATTATTTTTCCATTCAAATTAATATATTTCACATCAAAAGAAGTTGCAGGATATTGTCAATAGCCCTTTAAAATATCCAGACTTATAACTTACTGAGCTATCATACTCTGTACCAAATCAATTAACAATCAGAAACGAGAAAAAACAAGAACAGCATTAAAATAGGTAAAACAAGATACAGATTATTTGTAATTGTTAAGAATTACTTTTCATAATTACTAAGTTCTTTATCATGGTTAAGAATTTTTTTTAAGGAGTCAACTCAAAACAGCAGCCTATGTAGCAGCATTGCCCAGGCATTACAGCCAGGCCACATTGACGACAGCTGGGAATCTCTGCTCCCTCTAGAAGTGCTAGGGGGCAGGTCTCAGAGACCAGATAAAAAGTAGAGAGGAATAAGAATTTAGCAGCCTAGCTGCTAGAAATGAGCCACTAATTACTGTTGTTTCTTTTGTACCCTACATCTTCAGAATCTAGCATGGTGTTTATAATTACGTAAGGAGACTCACCAATTATTTGTGGAATGAATGAATAATGACCAGTCTATGCTGGCTTTTTTGCTTAAAAACATTTTTAGGTAGAATAAAACCACTCTTTGCTCTTTCATAAGTGATAGTTCCAAAACTATATTATAAACTACAGCTCAGAACATTTTTCCCCTTAAAACGCATCTTTATTGAATATCATCGGTCACTTTTCTGCTTACTCTCAGAGAATGGTTAGATCTTCCTATAATTTATCCATAAGAATAGCTAGTGTAATGTGCAAACACAGAGATTTCACTATGCACTCTAACTTCTAAATCATTTATTAAAATATTAACTAAGGCTAGTACCTGGGTTCATCTAGGAGGTTCCATTAGTAACCTGTTGTTCTGTTTCCTCTTGAAATATTTGAAAATACGTTCCCTTTATACATTTGTTTACTAATTAAATATATTATTTTCAAATAATGTTAAAAATTTGGCAGGGTAATAGTAGGAAAAATATTCATATCATTATATCATTACTTTTACATGATATCTTTTCTAAAGCTTTTTAAAACACAATAGACATTTCAATGTATGCAATAAACACTAGGAGAAAACATGATCAAAATACTAATGGTGATCATCTCTGAGTGAGAATATTCTCTTTCTTTTCTGTTTCAAGGTTTGGTATTTCTAAGTACATAATTGCTTTCTTAAAACCAACCCAATTTCTAGGAATTACTAATGTGAAATAAGGATGCTTTGTTAAGCCATATTGTTTACAATCACTACATATAATCCATGAAACAAGAGAGAACCTCTAAGTGGAAGAAAAATGATCTTATCATTGGAGAGAATCTAAGTGAGGATTTGGGAGCTGAGAAAGTGAATTATCCCCAAGTATCTGTCTGTGGAGGGATATACAGGCCTTACTTGACTACTGTAAAAGACCTTGAAAAGCATAAGCAGACAATGAAATAACACTTTTTGCTGAGAAGCTTAAAGCTGAAAAAACACAACCACAAAAAAGAACTTTCAGAAGTTGAGTCTAAATTAAAAATAATTAAGATTACAGAACAGGAAGGAATAATCAATCATTTAGCTAAGAAAAATAATCTTTTAAAATAAAAGAAGATTCCTTTAAGTACAACACATTTCAGGAGGTAGAGTTCATTTGCTGCACCTAGGTCTTTCCATCTTTGTTCGATGGTGCACTGAAAGTTAAGGCCTAGTGTCTTACTTACAGGATGGGTTATATTTTAATGTAAATATGAATTACAATTTTGGTACATAATAGATGAATCACAATTTTGGTACAAAAGGCATGTGATCTTTGAAATCCAGCCCACCAAGACCAGAGATACTTTTATAAGGGGTGAATGAACCCCTTCATTTATGATACT
Organism: Pan paniscus; assembly: GCF_029289425.2. NCBI lineage: Eukaryota > Metazoa > Chordata > Mammalia > Primates > Hominidae > Pan > Pan paniscus. Next base: position 24,887,423 of record NC_085926.1, on the reverse strand, counting down.
GCATAAGCAATGGAAACACCTACAAATGACATTGACTTTATACCTGCTGACTTCCAATGGCATAAACCCACTTAGACCTCAAAATTCTACCATGTGAATTTTGCTTTTGTGAATTGATTTTCTACTCTCAGAAAACGTTAACTTTGACTTGCAATGCTCTGTTCAAAAATATTTATAACCCCTTGGGTGTCTCCTTTCCTATTAGATCCAACAATAAAGCAATCACATTGTACAAAGATGCTAGGGATTTGGTTTGGGACTACATCTGCATTACAGGAAACAAAGTAATCCTTTGACATGTGTTTGTCACTTTTGCTGCGGAGCACAGTAAATTTTCTTATTCTCTGCCAAGCTGGCATTAGTGTATACTGAAAACATGAAAAATTTCTAGCACCTACTCACACCAACACATTTGAATGCATGCCAAAATCGGCTTCAGTGATTCTATTTTAAAAAATACGCTTTAACAAGGTTAGTATATTGAGGGAAAAAATAGACTAGTGAGTCTATATAATAATATGCTGATCAATTATGAGTAACAGTGTTTCTTAGTATGTGTTGAGGGTATGAATATTTCTTGGCTATACAAACTTTAAAAGCCACAGGCTTCTTTGCATGTTTCTGGGGCTGTAGCCATACACTTCAGCTCTTATCTGAACTACTGAAGATACCCAAATTTTTAAGGCCTGATAATTAAGCAGATGTCACATAGAGCTTTCAATCTCAATACATCCCTAACCAAAGAGAAAGATCTTGGTAACTGCATTCCATTGCCGTGCAGAAACCACGGGAGTTACAGGATTGCCTTATAAAATACAAATTCATTATTTGTAGCTTTTAAAAAAATTATCCTTTTAGAAACAATGGAATACAAACTTACTCTGGGATTCAGAACTAAGGAATTCAGAACAAATTAAGCCATTCCTATATAAAGATAAATACATTTAATGATAGTTAAGCTGTGGCATGGAAATCTTCAGGTTTTACTTTTTTCTAATTTTGTAATGCAAATCTACGAGTTTTACTGAATAACAAATTTATTGGATGAAATATTTCACACTATAAGGAAAAAATGGTTTTGCAAAAAACAAAAGAGTATAATTTGAGAATATGTGAGGTTAAAGTAACATTACCGGATCAAGCTGCCATGCTGCCTTACTGACTAGGGATAGATGACAGGAAACCATTCTTCTCCATCTTTGAGAGTCTTATGTGTACTCTAAACTAGTGAAATCAGCCCTAATGGCTCTTATTTCGAAGTTCAGCTGAGTTATGACATGAAAACACTCAAACTAGTCTTTTCACTTAATTTCTTAAGATGAGCACATTTGGTTTGTGAATAACTTAATGATGGGAGTATATATTAAACCTCATTTGGGGAATTTATCATAACTATACAACTATTTGAACAATATAATTTGTTCTTCTAGCAGCCTAGAATATAGTGCCCAGAAGCTCTGATTTGTAAGGGCATGTTATATATTTATATATGCCTGTCCAGGTGTCATCTCCATCATGATGTACCCAAAATCAAACTCCTCATTCTTACTACAAATAGCTCTCAACTTCCCATCTTTCTCCTGGCCACCCCCAGCTTCTCGATTAGCCTCAAACACCTCGAAGCATCACTAGCTCATCCTTTTTGTTTAACAGCTATAGCATAAGTCATCAAGTCCTGGTGACTTGACTAGGTTTCAGGTGATATTTTAGCACTATCTATAGATAATGGTTCCACTTCTCAACTCAGATGTATTTGCGAGTCAACAATCTCTCTTCAATTGAACCTGTATTTGATGGCAAAACTGTTGCCATTTGTATTTAAAGCACCACATAATTTAGCAAGTTGTGGAGAATAAATTAGTTCCTGTGAAACAATACCTTGATTTTCACAGGGTACCCTATATTTTTAAAAGTAGGCTTCAATTTTACACACTCTCCACCACAATTTATCTCAACCTTACTATTATCTTCTTCTCCCCTAATGTTTAATGTAAATTAAGTGTCTTACTGCTACCAAACATCCTACTGCTTTGCCTCATTCTCTTTGGTCAAACAAAACTCCGCATTAGGATCCTGTAAATCAAAGCAGATTAAGAAAACAAAATTGTAAAAATATGACAACGACCATATTTTCTATAAATGTCAAAGGCTTGTGAGTTATCAACAATAAATTCACTTTGCAAAGAAGTATTCTCAGATCACCTACTGTGTGCTTCTGTTACAGACAGGAGTGTGTGCGTTCCTTGAGATAGCAGACATCAATTTCAAAGGATAAGTCACTGTAAAACCAAAATAACTCACACGTTGGTAAATACAAGCTAGTTAAGAGACAAGCCCACAAATGGGAAGGTTGAGAAAATTGGGATGAGATTATAGAATAACTTGAACGTTGTTTTCACGTGAAAGCTATTTTGTAGGCAAGAGTAAGCTATTGAAAGTTGTGAACCTGAAAATTCTAAGAAAGATATCTCTATTAATAGCTTGCCGCATTTCAAAAAGAGTAGAGGGAGTTGCAAAACCATATGATATAAGTTTAAAAAAAAAAAAAAAAAGACAGGATCTGGCTCTGTAACCCAGGCCAGAGTGGAATCGTGAGCTCTTGGTTCACTACAGCCTCCCTCGATCTCCTGGGATCAAGATTTCCTCCCACCTCAGTGTCTAGAGTGGCTGAGACCACAGATATGCACACCATGCCCAGCTAAATTTTGTATTTATTGTAAAGACAGGGTTTTGCCATATTTCCCAGGCTGGTCTCAAATTCCTGAGCTCATGCAACTCTCCATATTCAGCCTCCCAAAGTGCTGGGATTACAGGCTTGAGCCACCATGCCAGGCCTGAGATTTCTTTCCAAGGACATATCTACAACAAAATGGCAAAATATTAATCTGTAAATCTAGTTGTGAATAATGGAGTTTGTCATATTTTCTGGATTTGTATGTGATAACTAGTATTTTGCAATTAATAGTATATTTAAAAAGGGAAAATGACATATTCTTTCCTTTAGTAAATATTTGAGCACCTTGAGAATGCCAAGTAGGGTGTGAAGTTGTGGGGATATAGTTTTTGTTTCATTTCACTGGTTAATGCATATGAGAGGGCTGGGAAAAGAAAAATGAGAATGCCAAGATTTGCCTTTCGTTACCATGTGCTCATTTGTGCCAAAGAATATTGGGTGAAGAGGCAGGGAACAGTGGTGGTGGTCAGCCCAGGAACAGGTGATATAAGCTTGCATTGCCTATAGTGGTTGACTACCACGTATTCACCATCTTCTATGTGCCAGGAATCATCTTAAGCAATTCAAATCTATTAATTCCTTTAGTCATCTATGCTCTTTACAGCACCCCTGTAAGGATAAGGGGTATTACCTCACAAGAGGTTAAGATACTTGTCTGAGTCCACACATGGTAGAGCTAGGTTTTGAGCTCGGGCCCTGCAGATCATGCCCTGGAAAGTACAATGCTATATACTCCTCCCAAAATACAGGATTGAGACTAAAACATTCAGGCATATTCAAAAGGCAATAGCATAACCTCATTGACATCAATAGTATAACATACGACACAATTGTCATGTAGCTTTATATACTGACTGAGTAAAAATATTCATAGAGCTATGCTGTCCAATATGATATTTATTAATCACACTCATCTATTTAAAGTTAATTAAAAGAAAACATTAAATGAAAATTTTACTTCATCTCACATTACCCATATTTCCAGTACTCAGCAGCCATATCTAGCTAGTGGCTACCATACTGAGGAGCACAGATATAAACATTTTCATTGTCACAGAAAGTTCTCTTGGACAGCACAGGTATGAAACATTTCCAGTGTCACAGAAAATCCTATTTGACTCTCCCATTCTAGAGTCCAAGGATTTTTCCAATCACAATTCTTCAGCTGAGCTAAAGAATATAGAAATTCATTTGAATGACTATTTTATCAAAGATAGTACATGGTTATTACCATTTTAGGTGCAAAAGATACCTTAGGACATTCAGGGCTGCTTTCTAGGAATTCCTGTTAAGAAGCCGATTCCAAACTCCTACAAAAATAGAGAGTTTATTTCTGGGATGCCTCTGGTAGAAAAAAAAATAGTTTATGACTAGAAGGCTACAGGTTTTGGAGCATACACTTTTGGAGTCTAGACCTGGCTGGGTCACTAAATTGCATACTTGAACAAGACAAACAACCTTAATAGATCGCAGATTTAATTATGTAAAATGATATTATTTCACCTGTTAATTTCTAAGATTTCATTCTGTTGAAATATCTAAGAATCTACAACCATAGAAACCATCTCTTCACTTCCCTCCCACTCCAAATTCACTGTTAATACTTTTAAAGAAGATTAAACATTCACCACAATCTAGGAACAGGAATTTCTAGTTATTTCTTCATGCTCTACCAGTCTTTAAGCTTCATAAGCTACTCAACTCTAGGTTTGCTCAGGCCCGTTTATGTTCACAAGCCTTCCTAATAATTCCACGTGATTCAGCTAGCTGTCTTCAGGATTAAACAGTCCTCTTTAAGGTAATTCTTATACGTTGCCCTAAGCAAAGGGCTTCTGTGGTTAGTGCTAAGTCCACTGAGGTTTATTCTTGTTACCTTTGCCCAGTATCTCAAAAAGCAAATTGTCAGAGCTAGAGCTTTGTCTCTACATGCTGAAGATTCAAAATAGAAAAGAAAAAAAAAAGAAAAAGAAAGAAGAGTGCCTATATAAGGTTTTAAAATAACGATTCTATAATTATTGGTAGATCTCAATGGATTTAGTACATCACTAATTATACCACATTACTGTCAAATGAATTCTTTTAGCATGATTAATGTTATTATGCCAAATCCCAAATTAATTCACAATGAGTATCTTAAAGTCTCAGCAATGCTTTAAAAGGTGGGAAAAAAAGATGACAAATTAAGCTGGGCCATTATAGTGAAATACAGAGAGGTTTGCTATCTAAGCACTTCAAATATATTGCTAGAATTAACCTATATATTTATGAAGCACCTTTCTGATCTTAGTTCAGTTTTGCAGTAGATTTCCCAGCTGGAAAAATAATGTGCTAAATGGATAGCTCAAATACCCGGTCTCTTGACCTTTTACCCTTGTCTGAATATTTCTATTGTTTGTGTGTCTTTTGTTGTAACCTGCTGCAAGTCATCATTTTGGAAGTTGGTGGGATACAAATAAAGAATCCAAGAACAAAGAAAAAATATAGTCTCTTTGTCATTTAAACTTTTTGATTCGTAATTACTTTTCTCATAAATGTAGTCTTCTCTAGCTGTCCCAAGATTTTATTATCCCTAGCCAAGTTGACCATGAAGACTCTAAGGGTCTATAACCCTGAGACACCCTCCCCCCTTTTTTCAGAGAGAGATGTTTGGCAGAGTTGGAAGCAGCCAGCTGTAGCAATGGACACTTAGTCTTTCTATTATGAATTGCAAGGCTCTGTATTTTAAACTCAAATTTGTCAATTGCCTACTCTAGCCTTCCTTTCCCTTGATCAACCTCTGGGCTGACCCGTCTTCTACACTTCTCTTTTTTCTACCACCCATGAGGCAGTATAATTTAGAGGTTAAGAGCATAGATTTCGAGGCAGATTCCTTGTTTGTATATCCCAGCTCTTTCAGGCTGTGTGTGACTTTTGACAGGATACTTAACTTCTGTCAAACTCAGTTTCCTCATCTGTAAAATGGGGACAATAAATACCTCCTATAAATACCTATGGCCTACGACTGCTGTGAGGATTAAATGACTTGATACATGCTCGACACAATTCCTGGAAAAATCTAAGTGCTTGATACACATTAGCTTTCATTATTCTCTCTTCCCTGAAGATAAAGAATGCAGTCAGAGGCAAAAACCTAAAATCTCCATCATTAGCATCTTTTTCTCCAACATGCAGTTCTGTGTGCCAGAAATTATGCTTCACATTTTACAAACATTACCTCATTCAACCATTTTTATCTCCATTTCACAGGTTTATACAGATAGCAGTGACAGAACCAGGATTTGAACCAGGGTTGAATGCTACAGCCTGTGTTAACACTTGACACTAGAAGTGCTTTCATAAAATACTTTCCTATATGAGTTAAGACAGTGGTATCTGTATTTTACACATGGAGAAATGACACCTTAGCAAAATAAACTTGCCTTAGCCCCAAGGGTCTAGCATGCAGACCTAGAGACTCTACTGCATCCTTGGCCCTAGGACAGTACTGTCCGCTGAGATCTGTGAGGGATGAAACAATGTTGGGCAGGTAAGCCTGCATCAATCTGCAGTCTTCAAGTCAGCAAATTCATGAATTGCTTAAACCTAGAATCAGGGTATGTGAAATGTATAATTTCTTAGGATTCTGCATCATCTAAGAATTGCTGCATTGGATTGCTAATTGCAGAGATTATTCTATACAGATTATTGTATTTTTCCTATTTGACATTTTAGTCTAGGTCCAGACAAATTTAGTCTGGGTAGAGGGCATTGCTGAAGATGAGGACTAGTGTAGCAGTCTGGGGAGATGCTGAGGTCTGGGCTAGACTATGCGGGAAGAGAGTTAAGAGGGGATGAGGGGGGACCTCCTCGCTGATTGGGTGCTGAGATAAGAAGCAGAAAAGAAGAAACGTTGATCTGAAGAGCGAGGCAGGAAGCTCACTGGTCAACACAGGGCACATGGTTAGAAGGACCTACAGTGGGCTGTGCTGGTGCAAGGTCACCTAAACACTTATCACATGAATGCTTCATTTTTATATAATTAAAGACATAAATGTGCTCCAGAGTTTGGAGCAGGGCTGATTTTCTGTGATAATGGAAGAAAACAGAAGCATGTAGTGCTTTCTTCTAGTCACTCCAGCTTTAAGGAGCGGAGTGATACAGAGGAGTTCGTTACACTGGGGTAAAAGCAATTTTTTCAGCTACAGAATAAAAGTATGTAGCACAGTGCTGAACACACGGTAGGATCTCAATGTGTACATCTGGAGTGCAATAATGAATGAATTTAAAGAAGAAGTCAGAAACTGATAGTCTCATGGGCTATTCAAACTGCTTGTACTAGCATTGAAAAAAAATCACAATTCTCTTTCAGCATATACTAGTTAAGAGATTAGTAATCACTGTCTATAGAACAGACAGGTGCCACCTTGACCTGCTTTTACCTGCTTGGGTTTTGTAGGCCTCTGCACCAGTAAGCCTTGACCTAAAGACATGACTATAATAGTGGAACTATTGGCCAGTATGAGGGGAAGTGATGCCATAGAAAGCTTGACAGAGATAATTAGGAGCAAAAGGACTTCAATTTGACACTCAAATCATATCAATTATGTAGAACTGTCTCACTCTGGTTCTTGTTGAGAACTCTCTATAAATGCAGTATCCAATTAGAAGTAGATTGACAAAGTGAGAGAGACTAATGACTGATAAAAGCTGAACCACAGACAAAGTTGGCTCTTTGGAGGAGTTTAAAGACTTGTGGAACTGAGGACAGAATGGAAGCCATTGTGGCATAACCAGAAATGGAACTCAACACAGTGTAGCAGATGGAAAACAAAATTGAGAGTCAGGAGAGAAGAGTTCTAGTCTAGGGCAGCTGCCAAGTGTTCTGACCTTGGACAAGGCCATGCCACCCTCTCTTTGTTCTTTATCTGGAAAAGAAGAGAATTAGAGTTGATTATTTAAATTCCCAATTTTAACCTAACTTCCAAAACCTTACAAAATTAACAGCTGAAGCTACAATGTTCAAGGGAGATCTGGAAAATTGGAGATGAAATGGGTATGGGAAAGACTACCATTTTTAATACAATATTTAGATTTCCTGATTTGAAGTTTTCTAATTTTAAATCTGTGATTATCCTTTCTGAGCTGGTTGCAATACCATTTCCATTATATATTAAGGAAATATTTGTTCTATAATTTAGAAGGATTAACAAGATTTCCATTGGAAATTGGCCCTAATTGAGGATAGAGGTGGACTATTTTTAAGGACTTCAACACATTATTTGTATGCAAATGGTGCGGCTAATTGCCAAATTAAAAGTAGTCCCAGCAGGACCTCTTCAAGAAAACCCTTGGTTAACAGCTAGCTCACATTGTTAATGTTATTGAAAACTAATGCAATTGCTTTTTATTTTTAAATAATCTTAAATTCATTCCCTTTGGTTTGTATGACTAGCATCCTCCCAACCTCTCAAAGAGAAATTTAACTCAATAAGCAGTGTCCAGCGAGGTTATTACAAAATGAACATGTTAAAACCCACATATTTTAATTTGTAGGCAGAGACCACACACCTTCATTTTGCCATTTTGGACTTTTGTACACAATTGTATCAAGACTGTTCAGAGTTCAGCAGCATCCTGGAAGTTGTAAACGAGCAGAAAGAGGAAACTGCTAGAGACGGCACTTCGAAAAGTCTAATGAGAAGAAATTAAAGGCACCATGAAGAAAAATAAAATTAGAAGTCAGATAAGGAATTAGAAGAGCACATTGTTCTAGGTCCTTTTAGAAAAGATACCTAAACAACTGTTCAAAGAGAAACCTTAGACAAATCCTACTTAACAGTTTAATTGAGCAAAGAACAATTCACTAATTGGGCAGCCTCCAGAGCCAGAGTAGGCTCAGAGGGATTCCAGTGCAACCACGTGGTGAAAGAACATTCACGGACAGAAAAAGAAAGTGATGTACAGTAAATCGAAGTGAGGTACAGAAACAGCTGGATTGGTTACAGCTTGGTGTTTGCCTTATTTGAACAGGGTTTGAACAGTTGGCCATCTTTGATTAGCCAAAACTCGATGATTGGCACAAGAGTAGGTTACAGTCTGTTCGCACCTGCATTTCGGTTATAGTTCACTTTGTATGGAGAAACTTTTAGGCCGAACTTCACATACGTAAAGAGGCAGCTTTAGGCTAAACTTAATTTAACACAACTCAATACCAAATCTTGGAAACAAGTACAGTCATGGAAGGTTAAGAACTTTTGAGCCAAAAAGTAGTGAAATATTATGGTCAATGCCTCTAGATCATTATTATCATAGTAGTAGGAGTTGACACTTATTAAGCTCTCAATGTGTTAAATGCTGTGATAAGTACAGTTTATCTCCTGCAATTTTGTTAACATTACTATGAGGGACATACTCTTATTGCTATTTTATAGAGGAGTAAAATAAATCACTGAGAGACTAAGTAATTTCCAGAAGTCACACAGTAAAGATGAAGGAAATCATATTGTACCAAATTCAGTTCTCTTACCCACAAAATTCTACAATTTTGACTTCTATCAGTCTAAGTTTTTTATTTATTTAATTTTATTTTATTTATTTTTTGAGACTCTCGCTCTGTCACCCAGGCTGGAGTGCAATGGCATGATCTGGCTCACTGCAACCTCTGCATCCTGGGTTCAAGCAATTCTCCTGCCTCAGCCTCCTAGGTAGCTGGGATTACAGGCGCCCGCCACCACGACCAGCTAATTTTTTTAGTTTTAGTAGAGACAGGGTTTCACCATGTTGGCCTGTTGGCCAGGATGGTCTTGAACTCCTGACTTCAGGCAATCTGCCCACCTCAGCCTCCCAAAGTGCTGGTATTACAGGTGCGAGCCACTGTGCCCAGCCCTAGTCTAAATTTTGTACAATATTTGTAACAGTTTTGAGATGTTATTAACATACCATAACATTCACCTGTTATAAGTGTATAATTTAATGATTTTTGGTAAATTTACAAAATTATGCAACCATCATCACACTCAAGTTTTAAAGTATCTCCATCATCCCAAAAAGACCCCACTTTCTCTTTTGCAGTTAATTCCTGTTCTCTCCCAGGCAACTCATATCTACTTTGCCTCTATAGATCTGCATTTTCTAGGTATTTCATACAAATAAAGATTACAATATAAGGTCTTTTGATATCTGGTCTCCTTCAGTTAGAAAATGTTTTTGAAATTCAACCAAGTCAGGTTCTAGTTCAACCAGCATGTATTAGTAATTCATTCATTTGCATTGCTGAATAATATTCCATTGTACGGATGTACCGTTTTTGTTTAGTCATTCACCAGTTGATGAACATTTGGATTGTTTGCATTTTTTAACTACTAAGAACAATGCTATTCTGAACATTCACAATGAGGCCTTTGTGTGGATGTATGTTTTCCTTTCGTTTGCATAGCATGCTAGGTGTGGACTTGCTGGGTTGCATGATGTTATATTTAACATTTCAGAAAACTGACAAATTGTTTCCTAAAGTAGCTGTACCACTTTGCATTTCCATCAGCAATGTATGAGGGTTCCAGATTACCTATATCTTCGCCAATACTTACTTTGTCTTTTTACTTATAATCATTCTAGTGGCTGTGAAGTAGACTGTGGTTTTCCCTAGAGACTAACGACATGGGCTGGGCACTGTGGCTCACTCCTGTAAGCCCAGCACTTTAGGACGCCGAAGGAAGCAGATCACCTGAGGTCAGGATTTCGAGACCAGCCTGGCCAACATGGTAAAACCCCGTCTCTAGTAAAAATAGAGAAATTAGCAGGCATGGCACACGCCTGTAGTCCCAGCTACTTGGGAGGCTGAGGCAGGAGAATCGCTTGAACCCAGGAGGCAGAGGTTGCAGTGAGCAGAGATCACACCACTGTACTCTAGTCTGGGTGACAGAGCAAGGCTGCGTCTCAAGACTAATGACATTGAGCATATTTTTATGTGCTTACATTCTTTGATGAAGTGACTATTCAATCAAATCTTTTGTCCGTACCTAATTAAGTTGTCCATCACTCAGTTGTGCTTTGTTTATTCTGGATATGAGTTCATCAAATATGCTATTTGAAAATATTTTCTTATAGCCGGTGATCTGTCTTTTTTACTTAATGTATTTTGAAACACACATTTTTTAAGTTTAGTCAATTTATCAGTTTTTTTCCTCTATGAATCATGCTTTTCATGTCATATCTAAAACCTCTTAACCTAAGGTCATGAAGTTTTTTTCTAAAACGTTTTTGATTTTAGCTCTTACATTTAGGTTTGTTTGCATATGGCAAGGGTAAGATTCTAAAGTAATTTGTTCCCACTAAGGTAACAATTTCGCAAATAATTCATACCCCAAGACTTTATTATAAAATTTTTTAAAAAAACAAAAGTTGAAAAGTTTTACAGTGAACACCTATGACAATTTTTAACATTTGCAGTATTCACTATTCTTCATAAATTAGTTATATCTGTGCAAATTCACAAAAACTTCATACAAATGGAATAATTGAATGTGTACAGTTTGTGTTATGTTTCTTCCACTCAGCAAAATATTACTGAGATTCATCCACGTTTTTCCTAAGTTTCATTATACAGGTAGGCTGCAGTTTGTTTATGCATTAACCTTTTGATGGACACCTGGCCTGTTTCCCATTTTGGGGTGTTAAAACATGTACCTTCTTGTACAAGGTTTTTTTTTTTTTTTGAACAGCAAACACATAGAAATGAGACTGCAATGCCACAGAATAGATGTATATTTAATTTTATAAGAAACTGCAATACTTTTTACCAAAATGGTTATACCCTTTTATACTCACATGAGCAACACAGAAGATTTCCAGTTTCTCCATATCATCAATATACTTTCTGGGAAACATCACTCTCTGCAAGTGTGTTTTACTCTTTAGCACATCAGACATCACAGGTATCAGAGAGGGTAAAAGAAGAGTTCTTCAATATACCTAGAGGGAGTAGGTAATAACCAATGCGGGCTTTCATTCTGCCAACAGAGGAGACCAGGACCTTCTCCTTAGAAGCATCTAGGAATACTAAAATGCTGCAGGAACAGCCATGGAATAAAGCCTCATTGGTCAGGAGACATGGGATTATGTTAATCTTACTCTCCTGATGCCCTTCTTTGGGGCCTTAAGAAAATCAGGTGTAGTAGGGAAGGTTGATTATCCTTAAGATTCTTTTCAACTTTCTCTTTTTGTACCTATGACTAGAATGGAGGTAAATGATATATATTTCCCTCAAAATCATAAAGAGGGCTCTAGCTTTCACTGTGTCCTACTGCTTTCTGTGAGTCTTTTTTCCAGCTCAGACATAAACACAGACATCTCTGCTTGTGCTCTCATTACACAGAAGTAAACTGCTATTGACAGGCCTAGTTTTTATTAATTCTCCTTGTCCACCACTTGAGTCAGTCAACTTCCGTAAGGCTTCTGATTGCTTTCTACTTCTGAAGTGCTGTCTCACTCCACTCAGGCCTTGAATGTAGGTGCCTCTCTCCCCGACTCCTGTGAACTTGCTTTTCTGCAGCCTCTCCCTTGATGCATTAAGGTTTCCCCTTCCAGCTTTGTTTCTTGGCTTCAGAGATCCCATTCCTTCTACTGGGGTGAGATCACTCCAGACCCATCATTCACAGCTTAATGGTCACCTACATTTGTATAGACCCAGGATCAACATATTAGCATTCCCAGAAGAAAGCTATTTGGTGAGCTCACCATGGCTAAAAGTCACATCATGTCACACATCAGTTGAACCAGATCCAAGTCACATACAACACCCACAACGCTGTATGGCAAACACATACATAAAGTCTGAAAATGTTATTTCCCTTTCTGAGAGGCTTAAAAACCTTCATGAAACAACATTTGGGCATTTATCTCTAGTTCAAAATTTCTCCAGTGGATCAGGCATGATTTCCTAGCAATTTACGAGCAGTCTTTGGTCTGGAGCTGTCCCTGTCCAGTATGATAGCCCTTAGCCACATGTGGCTATTGAGCAGTGGAAATATAGCTCCTCAGAACTGAGATATACTATAAGTGTAAAATGCACACTAATTTTAAAGATGTAGTACAAAAATTGACCCATGCCAGTTAAATTTTAATATTGATTTGTGTTAAAATATTTCAAATATATGAAGTTAAATTAAAATTAGTTTTACCTAGGTCTATACTTTTATGTCTGTGACTGCTAGAAAACTATGTTACATGTTTGACTTATATCACATTTCTGTTGGACAGCATGGGTCTATAGCATTTTAAAAGAAAGCCTCTCTTTCAAAAAAAAAGTTTGTTTTTGTTTTCTTCAACTTTTGTATCTCTTGTCCAAAAGCAACAGGACTAGTTCTTCAGAAACACCTCTTATAAAGAGTGGTTCTCTCCCCACTAACAACTAAGTGCACAGTTTGGAATGACTACTTATATGTTTCAAATCAGCTTTCAAAGACAAACAATATCAATCTCTATAATGCTATTTATGGAAGCTGGGTCCATCCTGCAAAGTCAAGGTATTATATTCACTTTAGGAAGCTGAACAACAAATCCAAACAGATCACAGTGAGGTACATTTATAGCACACAGGTGGTTAAGACAGGACAATACCATCTGTTAGTACTGAGATTACCACATCATTTCGGGCATTGTACGGTGGACCCTCTGTATCTCGAGTTCCACATCCTTGGATTCAACCAGTTTCAGATTGAAAATATTTGAAAAACATGAATGGTTGTGCCTGTACTGAACACACACAGACTTTGTCATTCCATAAACAATACAGTATAACAACTATTATATAGCATTTACATAGTATTAGGTAATCTGGAGATGATTTAAAGTATACAGGACGATGTGTGCAGGTTATATGCAAATACTACAGCATTTTCTATCAGGGACACGAGTATCATGGATTTTGGTACCTGAGAGGGGGACCAGAACCAGTCCTTTATGGATACTGAAGATCGGCTGTACTTTACACATAATTGGCAGAAGATGTTCCATCTATCAAATCCGGAAGGTTGAATTACCTCTTCCCATGAGCAAGCAGGATAAGGCCTGAGAGGGCATACCTGTCTTACTCTGCCCCCAATATTCCTGCAGCAATCCCCACCTTTAAAAGCTTTGAAACTTCAGTGAGTGGCAATATTCCAGGGCCCTAGAACCCATTTGTCACTGAGATGCCACAGGTACGACATGGAAAATGTTACTCATCAAGAGATTTGAGCACGTGTTGCCGTACCACTAGGGGTGCTGGACAAATTTAAGCATTTTGTGTCTCAGATCCCTGAGCTATAACATGTTGGAGCATATAGAAGGTGGAATGGTACATGATTTGAGATTTTCCATCTGTGATCCTTTCTCTTTCTAATGCTGCTTAAGTAGCATCACAGACAACATGATTTCATGTGTGATTGGCACCATCTTGGCCATACCCATTTCCCTGTGGCTACCTTTTGCATCTGGCTGACTTGTGTGTATTTCCATCGCATAGAGAAAAAGCCAGACAAGATGATTTTAGATAGACTAGAGCTTAAATTCTAAGAAAAATTATTCTGTTTCTAATACATAGTGAGTAAACCCCGAATGTCACTAAGTGCTGGAGTACTATTTTAGACTGGACATCCACTTTTATGTTGCTTTTAGATTTACAAATTCATAATTATTGACCTGATCCTTAATCTTGATACCTTTTTCCCCAAAAACGTTCAAAATATGGGACTGTAAAGATTAATTATCCTTACCAGCTTAATTTTTTGTTGGCTATTGAACAGACTCAGATGAGTGTTATCATTTCACATTAAGATGTAAGTTTATTTTGATGAAAGAAATTCCTGGCATTTGATTGTCCACTAATTGAGATAGATACAAGTAGGAACCGATTTTTGTAACAATATTTCCTGATAGTTATTTCAACTCTACTGTTACAGAAATAAGTTAACACACAAATTTACTCTGAAATTGTATTTTTCACTCTGCCCTTGAATTGCGAGAAATGTATGAGCTGTATTTCTGAATTAGTACTATAGATGATCTCTGACCAAAAAAAAAAAAAAAAAAAAAGAGAGAGAGAAAGAAGACTATGTCACTTCATATGTTTGTAAGTTGTCTCTACAATTGTCTGTAAATTGAAGGAAATCTCAGTGGGAAAACCCTCTGTTAAGAAAAGAACAGTACCGGCTGGGCGCGGTGGCTCACACCTGTAATCCCAGCACTTTGGGAGGCCAAGGTGGGAGGGTCAGGAGGTCAGGAGATCGAGACCATCGTGGCTAACACGGTGAAACCCCGTCTCTACTAAAAATACAAAAACAAAATTAGCTGGGCGTGGTGGTGAGTGCCTGTAGTCCTAGCTGCTCAGGAGGCTGAGGCAGGAGAATGGCATGAACCTGGGAGGCGGAGCTTGCAGTGAGCCGAGAAGGCGCCACTGCACTCCAGCCTGAGCGACACAGCGAGACTCTGTCTCCAAAAAAAAAAAAAAAAAAAAAAAAAAGAATCAGTATCTTGTGTGCGTATTGCCACTTTAGATATCATGGGTCACATTTTCTTAAGAGACAACATACCTGTATGGGATAATTTTCCTGTCTTTCAATCTCTTCCTAGATTTGAGAAACTTAAGTTACACTTTGAAAAACATTTTTCTTATACACAAGGATAGAAAAACTCAGATTCAGGTTCTTTCTAACCTCCTTTTCTATATGATAATTATTAAAAACATTCATAGAATGCTAACTTTAGTTGAAATGTCAAATGCAACTTAGTTTAATCATGTAGAAAGATTTTTCTCTTCCCTGAGAAATAGTGGCTTCTTCTATTTAAATCCTCCCAGCGATGGGAGTTCATTGCCCTGTGCCCTGGTTCTATTTTTATCTGTTTCTAGGATTATTAAAAGATTGGCTATGTTAAGCTGAACCGCATCTTCCTAAAACTCAGACCCATTGGTTTCTATTCTCCCTACAGGGCCACCCGTACTAAACCCAATTCATCTTATATCTGGAAGATACTCACATATTTGAGGACACCGAATAATAACGACCACTTATTGAGATTTTACTGTGTACCAGACATTGTATTAAGTATATTACATGTATTATTTAACATACTCTTCATAATAATACAAAGAAACGGGTACATGAATCCTTTTATAGAACAAATGGAGGTACAGAAATGTTCCCTAACTTACCCGAGATCAGATAGATAAAACATGGAAGAAGTAGGATTTGTACCTTGTATGCCTGATGCCAACAAAAGCTCGTGGACACTATCATGGAGCCACATTTCCCCCCTGCCTCGTCATATCCCTCATTCTCAAATTTCTAGCAACTCTCCTGCTATCTGCAGGAATATTTAAGCACAGCAGGAGACATGGAAAAGGCACTCAAGCAATATTTGTTTAACGACCATGTGCATAAGTAAATGTCGCTAAAAATGGTTCTGAGGTCCCATGCTCATGTTTTTTTTATCATTGCAGGTCTGGAGACTTGAACTTCTTTAAAGCAATCCTATGTACTGTGTTGTCACCAACATTAAGATTCATTCTTTTTACATGGGCACAGTCCTAGCCTTTCTGAGAGAATATCACAAGATACTTTGAAAATCTAGTGAAGTCTATAGAAAATTCTTCCTAGAAAAAACACACTCCCACAAATACACATTTTAATCCACAATATGGTACTTTTTTAAGAGACAAGATCTTGCTATGTTTCCCAGGCTGATCTTGAACTCCTGGCCTCAAGTGATCCTCCCATCTTGGCCTCCCAAAGTGCTAGGATTACAGGTATGAGCCACTGTGCCCAGCCAGGATTTGGCACATTCATACATTCCTCTGATACCATCCGTGGAGAAACCATACAATCCAAGTTTATTCCAATTTTTCAGTGTTAAGATACTACCACTTAATAGCAAAAACAAACAAAAAATAAAAATAAAAACTGGGTAACTGTTTGACATTAGGTAACATTTATGCTTGGTCCCAAACCATGGGACCATTCCTCCTCCATATTTCTGTACATATGCAACAGAAATTGTTTCTAGAGTTTTCTTTCAGATGTCAGCTCATTCCAGGTTTAGCATCCTTAAAGTTATTAAAAGTTTGTACCATTCATTTTTATAGCTTAGTAAAAAGCTTTTTTGATTTTATATAAATGCTTTTCTTTTACAATCGAACAGAACAATCCTGTCAATGTCACTTGTTGGGAGGTCTGTGTGTTCATTTCTTAAGAATTCTAATTCTCTTTTACTGAGTACTACAGCTGTGAACAAAGCCAAGTACTTTCTTCCAAGAGAGAAGATGGTTTCATCCTAGAAATACTTTTAATTATTAAGCAGTCCAACTTAATTCATCATTAGTGCCCATAATGAAACGCAATAAGGCAATTTAGGAAGAATGAAGCAGAGGTGCTATAAAATAAAATATGAAGTCATAACATTTATCACAGCTTGCCGAAGAGAAATTTATTCTGCTGGAAGCAATAGTTATAGGCATAAAACTTGAGCTGTTAAAGAACTTATGTTGGCCCTGTGGTAGAAATTGGCTAGCTGTGCATAAAATCTAGTTCCTTTTCCTTTTGGGCACACAGCTAGACTACTAGCCTCCCTTGTGGTCAGGAGTAGCCACAAAACTGAGTTGTAGCCAGTGTAATGCAGCAGCAGCAATATATGCCATTTTGGGGTTTCCACATAAAATCCTCCCTTATAATTCTCCATGGTCTTTTCTGCATCTGGTTGACTATAATGAAGACTCCCCAGGGTAGCGTCAGACACAAGCATTGAAAAATATAGGGTTGAAAATGGAAGGAAATGGAGTCTCCAAATTCAATATTGAGAAAAAACTACCAGACCAGGAGCACCCAAGTGAGACTGTTAAGAGTGACAAACTTTTATTATATTGAGCCTCTGGGATATTGGATTGGGGAGTATCTGTTAGAGCAAATAGGATTATTTTAACAAAAACAGCTCTCCTTTGTAAACACAGATTATTCACAGGTCCTAAAAAATTACGAAGCTCATATATTTACTCTATATTTATCAAAACATGTCATCCAATTATTTTGTGTTTATTTACCTTAAATGAGATGATAAATTTCATTATTAGTGGGTTTGGGGTAAGAAGAGCTAGACATTAGTGTTAGTGGGACTGAACCTAACTGGGAAAACTAGAAAATTTACTTGAAAGTCTTTGAAGGGATGGTGGAAAGGCAAATGCAATTCAACGTTTTTTGCCAGCACCCCCAATTTCCCCAAGTTTCTAGACTTAGGAAGAACAATTTTTCAATGTGAAATTATATTTAGCTTGCAAAAAATGGAAACATGGTGGAGTAAAAAAAGGAAGAGTCAGACTGCCTGAGGTTCAAATCCTTTGCCAAAAATGGGGATAGAAAGATTCAGATTTATGTGGTTGCTATGAGAATTAAATAAAATGGTAACATACTTAGTATGTAGGAGCTTTTCAATAATCTCTGGCTAGAACAATTAAAAGCAGACTTTTTCAATTTTGCGGCATAAATGTTTTGGGAAAAATATATAGAAATTTGACACTTTACTGTGGAGAATACATATAAACACACACACACAGACATGTTACTTGGCAAATATAGACATTTATGCTAACATGCATACAAACATTAAAATTCTATGCCCTACACAATCAGACATCAAAAATAAGAGGTGACAGAACAAAAATAGGTCAGGGTAGACCACTCAGGTTACATACTTTGTAAGCAGAGCACAACAAGAATCATCTTAAAAATCCATCACAGTTAAAAGACAGGATGAATCCCTAGTAAATAAAACTAACATATAGAAGGACTAACAAATGCAAAAAAAGATAGAGATAGCTTAATGGAAGGTTTAAGTCAAAGATGAATCTTGGAGATGAGGTAAAAATACAAAAAAAAAAAAAAAAGATGATGAAAACTAGAATAAGAAGTACTTCCAAGATGGAACACCTAGTGATACTGAGTCACGAGGAGGAACGTAGGAGACAGGCCTCGTGTGCACACTCTGTTCTTTCATAGCTCACTGCATTCACCCGCGTCAGTGAACTTTAATATGTCAAAAATTAATGTGCTAGAGAGCACCAAGATGATCCCCATATTTTATTGATATTGCTCTATTTACCAATCATGTGTGTGCTAATTCATGTTATAGAAATGTGTTATAGAAGAATATAGTAGGTGCTCAATGAATATTTGTTGAATGAATGAATGGATAAGTGCCCTAGTGGTTCAGTGAGAACAAAGACAGGCAAGTAATAGAGAACAGAGTATAACATTTGCAGCATAAATCCTTACTTGGGCCCTCATCTACAACTTACTGGCTTTTAACCTCAGAGATTTGGTTTCCTACTCCACCGAAAGGCCATTATAATAACCTGTCTCCTAGGGTCATGACAAGTAAAAATGATGCCTTTTGGAAAAAGCTCTAACATTTCGAATGTGTTATATAACGGGAGAGATCAATGTTATTAATAGCATTCTTTTCTACTGAAGTCTTCAGCAAATTGACATATCATGGAAAAAATAGGATTCCGTTAGCCATTACGGGGAGTTGAATATGGATAGCTGAAGGATCTGGGAAAGCAGAGAATGTGGGTCAAGGCATGGAAACTGGGGAAAAAATTTAAATTTTACTCAAATAGCAGTGAGTCTACTAGGTATGTTAATGTCAATGGTTTATAGAATTACAAAGGTAACAGGTCTATTAAGGGTGCAACATTTCCTTTTTTTCATTAATATCTCCCTAGACCTTCTGTATGATGTGAATTAACTGTATGTCAGTCAAAAAAAAAACAGTTCTGGTTACCTCAAGAATTATACATTTTAGAGCTAGAAAGCCTTTATGTTTATCTAGTCATTTACTTTCTATCCTCAAGTTGACCTCATTTCTGCTCTTCAAGAAAGCATTTCCAAACAAAATCAGCTAAATTTTGTTCATTATGTTGAACTAAGCTGCATGCAAGTATTAGTCTTATCAAGGAGAAGATCCAAATTGTTAAGGTTCTTGCTTCATTGATTTTCCTTGATGGAAGCTGTAGGTGTATTGACTTTCAATGTACATAGCATATGGTGACTGTAATCTCTTCTTCTAGTATAGATTCTACTGGTACATATTTTTTAAAAAATAGGCATTTGCAAAAAATAAATACCTACTGCATTTTACACAGAGGTTATCTTCAGGCAAATTTTTAAAGAAACTTAAGAAAGCGAATGCCTTAAATCAATCACTCTAACAATAAAAATCCAAGTATACCTCTAGGAGACCAAATATCTGAACAAGAATCAGTGCTTTTTCTCCACTGGCCACCATTCAGAGGCTTGGAACATGCTGTACTACTATACAGATATAATGCTTGGTACAGCACTTATGCATACATAGTCCTAGGAACAGGAAAGGAATACCTCTCAAATCCTGAGCTTCTCTGGGATGTTGATAAAGATAACAAAACCCCCTCACTCCGGTGACCTTCATTAACCAGTAAGATTTAGAATTGCAGGGGGAACATTTCCAAAGGGTGCTCCTTGGACCACTTGTCCCTAAGAGACCCATGAAGAAAAGTATTTCCTTGTCAAATAGTTGTGGTTAATATTGCTTACTAGATCCCTATATTGGTAATATATTAAGTTCATTTCTATATTTAAAGGTATGGAGAAATGCTGCTAAAAACAAATCTGTTTAGCTTTAGGCAGGGTTTACTAGATATTTACTTATTAAATCTTTTTTTTCAAGTAAGATTTATGTACCTACCAAAGCACTTTGGGTAAAAGTGTTCAAAGATTGTTCATTCAGAAGAGAAGCAAATTTCTTAAGTAAGCTGACTACACATGCCATCCCATATCCTTACTCCTCACATTCCAACAGTCATACTAACCATACTTCCACTCAGCTTCTCTTGCCCTTTTAACTAACTCCACGGGATGCTTTGGAGTTAGTCTGACCTCTCAGCATTTAACCACATTTAATAATAATACACCTAATAATTCCTTTTTAAAACTTTGATTTGCTTGGCTTCTCCCTATATCCCTTTAGCTCTTCCCTCTCAGTCATCTCGTAACTAACTCTTTTCTAATCCAGCGATACTAAGTGTGGCCCTAGGCCAGTGGCATCAGCATTACTTAGGGAATTGTCAAAAATGCAGGATTTCAGCTCTCACTTTAGACCTATTACATCAGATCACTGGAGTAAGGCCCAGGAAATTTGTTTATAAAGAAATTCTCTAAGTGATTCTGATGCTAAAGTTTGAGAACTACCATTCCAGCCCTGAAATAATCTGGTTCCTCAGGGGTTTGCCCATGGCCCTTTTCTCCTGGCTTCAACTACCCTAAGTATTCTAGTGCCTAGCATAATACCTATCACATGGGGGGTGCTCCATAAATATTGGCTGATTGAATGGACAACTAAGTCCAAGTCTATATCCCCAACTCAGCCCCAAATATTCCTACTGGATATCTACATTTGACTGTCTCTTGGCTTGTGAAATTCACCATCATTCTCTTCCGTCTTTTAACTTGATCCAACAACAATACTGAATATTATATCCTCCAGGTTTCTTGTGATTTGACTCATATGATTAGTGGGGGGTTTTTTTGCTTTTTTTTTTTTTTTTTTTTTTTGAGACGGAATCTCATTCTGTTGTCCAGGCTGGAGCGCAGTGGCACAATCTCAGCTCACTGCAACCTCTGCCTCCCAGGTTCAAGTGATTTCCCTGCCTCAGCTTCCCACGTAGGTGGGATTGCAGGCACCCGCCACCATGCCCAGCTAATTTTTTTGTAATTTTAGTAAAGACAGGGTTTCACCATGTTAGCCAGGCTGGTCTCGAGCTCCTGACCTCAGGTGATCTGCCCGCCTCAACCTCCCAAAGTGCTGGGATTACAGGCATGAGTCCCCACTCCCAGCCAGTGTAGCTTTAAAGATAGGAATCTTGAAGATTAGAGAAGTTAGCCTTCCCAAAATGATAAATCTAATAAAGGGCAGTATTCCAATTCATACTCAAGTACTTTTGTTACAACAATCTCAACTATCCTGTCTTTAAATGGTGCTCCTTGACTCTGTCATTTGTCAAATTTTGCCTAAGCCAAAAATCTGAAGCATTCTGAATTTTCATTCTGCCTGCATCTGCTATATCCAAGTCAATCCAAACACTAAGATCCATCCATTCTTCTCTAAACCCAGCCATCATTCCAGCCCTAAGCTCCAGAAACTCTCCCTGAAACCTCATATACTCTCCCAAATAGACTACTTCTACCCAGCTACTAGCTACAGCAAGCTTTCTAAAACCAAAATGTGGCCACGACATCCCCTCCTCATTTGTGAAACCCACCCTGCCTAGCCTAGGTCCTCATGCTTATTGGCTGTCTCGACACTGATTCCTTTGTTCTAATTTTTTGTTAGTACTGTATTTTCTGAGAGGAACTAAGACCCCACTGTGGTACCCCAGGTCTTATCTTACCTATGCCTTGTGCATAACAGACTAGAAAAAGTCAATATCAAAGAGTTCACTGTCTTGTCTAGTTTTAACAAGGAAATTAACAAAACCTCAAGTCTTAATTAATTCGATGGATGAAATATAACCATGGTAAAATAGTCAAGATTGCATATGGTGGCAAGTAACAGAAAATCTGACTAGATAATATGTAAGTAGGTATTAATCAAATTAATATAGGACATCTGACAAACATCCTTAGCCAGTGCAACTGCTCAGTGATGCTTTCAAAGACCCAGGCCCCAGTTATATCTATAATTACCCTTCCTCATTATTTTGTCTCACTCAAGATGACTACTGCACCTCCAGGCTTCTTTAAGCAGGTGGGAAGAAGGAAAGAAGGGCAATAAACAAAATGCTTACAATCTCAAACTATCCTTCTTTTCCTTTTTTAAATCAGGAAAGGAAAGCTTGTCCAAAAACTACCTAGTAATCTCCCCCAGTGTCTCACTGGCCAGAACTGTGTCATGTGGACATCCGTAGAAAGGAATGAGTCAGCCCATCAATAATGAGTACCATCACCAGTGTTAGTGGAACAGAAGGATGAGCAGTGTGAGAAGAGATGTGGTCAGATGTGTAAAGTAAGCAGAGGTATTTTTGTCTTGTGCTGAAAGGGTGCATTTGGCCTTAAGACAATGAGTCAAACAAGAAGACATAGAATTGGATTTGTTTAGATAACTCATTTTTATTATTGTCATCACATTTGAAACTACCATATCACAAACCCCCAGGGCCCAGGGTAAGGAAGAGATGGCTATTCACTCTACCATCTATGAAATAAATGAGTCACAGATTCACCTTCTATAGCCCTGTGGTAAAGGCTTTAGTTATTTTATTTTTATTATACTTTAAGTTCTGGGATACATGTGCAGAATGTGCAGGTTTGTTACATAGGTACACATGTGCCATGGTGGTTTTCTGCACCCATCAACCCATCATCTACATGATGTGTTTTTCCTAATACTATCCCTCCCCTTGTGTGATGTTCCCCTCCCTGTGCCCATATGTTTTCATTGTTCAACTCCCACTTACGACTGAGAACACGCGGTGTTTGGTTTTTTGTTCCTGTGTTAGTTTGCAGAGAATGATGGTTTCCAGCTTCATCCATGTCCCTGCAAAGGACATGAACTCATCATTTTTATGGCTGCATAGTATTCCATGGTGTATATGTGCCACACTTCCTTTATCCAGCCTATCATTGATGGGCATTTGGGTTGGTTCCAAGTTTTTGCTATTGTGGACAGTGCTGCAGTACACATACGTGTGCATGTGTCTTCATAGTAGAATGATTTCTAATCCTTTGGGTATAAACCCAGGAATGGGATGCCTGGGTCAAATGGTATTTCTAGTTCTAGATCCTTGAGGAATCATCAACACTGTCTTCCACAATGGTTGAACTAATTTACACTTCCACCAACAGTGTAAAAGCTTTCCTATTTCTCCACATCCTCTCCAGCATCTATTGTTTCCTGACTTTTTAATGATCGCCATTCTAACTGGTGTGAGATGGTATCTCATTGTGGTTTTGATTTGCATTTCTCTAATGACCAGTGATGATGAGCTTTTTTTCATATGTTTGTTGGCTGCATAAATGTCTTCTTTTGAAAAGTGTCTGTTCATATCCTTTGCCTACTTTTTGATGGGGTTGTTTTCATAGCATTTCCTAATAACATCCTTGCACATTTAATCCCATCGTGGTGTCTGTTTCTCAGAGGACTTAGACTAACACACACATTACAACATGTAATACTGAAAATGGTCCTATTAAGACAATATTATCATTTTAAAGATAAGACAGTTGGAAGTTAAAGAACTTGCTCAACTGTAGACCCTGGTTGGTGAGTGAGAGCCAGAATGAAGAATATGACAATTTTGTTCTTGTTGTTTCTAAAGTTAACATTTGTTGTTTCTAAAATCATCATTTCCTTCACCTTTTGGGAAAAGACTCATTCCACAAGACACAGGTAGAAACCAAGGCCAACTTTATAATCAGATTTCATGTATGACCTGGTGGTAACATTCCTTCAGAAATATGGTTTTTACTTTTAGTACTTGTGACTTAGGTATCTAGATCACTATACCATATAACTTATCACATTAAAATTCTATGTTATAGCAATGAAGTTTTTGTTATTAATCCTTAAGATTCTTTTAAAAATGTATAGAGAACATATTTCAGTCTTCTCATGTTACTGGAAACAAAGTATTAATGTTTCTCAGAATATGCTTCCTTTACTGGCCCTGACGTCAATATTTATCAGATATGATTCTTTCTACTTGAACATCAAGATCTTAAAGCCCTAAAGACACCATGCTGGGTATTGGACAAGATCAGAGCAGTATGAGATAAAAGTCTGAATGTGTTGTTTGCATAATTCCTAAAACACATTTGATGGACCATGCACCCCCTTTCATATTAAGCTGACATCTGAAGATTTTTATCATACATTGAAATGGTTGAAAATATTAAATATATTTATGATTATATTGACAAGTACAAATATATTGTGATTACAAATATATAAAGAAAGAACTTTTAAAATGTGTTTAATAGCTTCTAAATACTGGGGAAACTTAATATTTATCAGTTTCAAATAAATGGACAATTCATCTAACAGAAATTTTACATTATTACTTTTTCTTATACTAGTGTTTCACCTTCCTCTACTTCACATAGAAGTTTGTCTTAATGTCATATTTTTATGATTATTTCTTCCTATTTCTGTACCAATGCATCATTTTATTTTCTTTGGCCAAAATGCTGTCCTACTGTAAGCGATAAAAAATCACTTCAAGTTATCATTACAGTTATCTATGTCAGAAATTAAGTATTAAATTTATTTTATTAAAATAAGTATTAGAAATGTATTTACTACTTGGAGATTTTTCATAAATTCTATAAAATTTGAAAGCATGTCAAAACAGTTTTTCCAAGATTTTTCCAATAACAGTTATTCTTGTTACTCTTCAGCTTAGAGGCATCTTGTTTCTCTCAATATATTTTGAAAGGTTTGAAAAAATTAGTTTAGAAACACCCTTACGAATATAATCAAATACTTTCATCTTACTATGTACTTTATATTTTTGCTAAAACCCTTAAACTGCAGATTTAGTATATATAATTAATGTAAAATATCCACCATATAACCAGATTGGCAAAGCCAGCCCTCATTGTCAAACCAGCCAAATTAGACTCATTTTTACCAAGAAAGGTAAAATGAAACTTTTTTTTTCCATTTCAAAACATGTCAGTGAGCATTTTTATAATGACCATATTAATCTTCATTTGAGAAACAGAAAGAGAGACAGAGACCAGAGCATTCTTTGACATGTCAGGAGATAAAAGGGGGAGGTCAGTGAGCAGTCTCATCATCCTCGGTTCACTGTACAATACATATAAATTCATAAAATTCCCAACCCAGACCAAATTACCCATTTTTATCATCCTCACGTTGTCCCCAACAGAACATGTCTAAACCTTAAAGCACTGCCAATAAGCCAAGATTTGGGAGGGTGAAAACTCTTCCTTTCTTCTGTAGGGTGGACAAAAAGTGGGAAAAAAAAACCTGGTGTCAACTGAGGATGGATGTGAAATCACTCTGACGGTGATTCCCTGGAAATTTAAATTCTACCTCATTGGTTGACCTGCTCTCCTGAAGCATTCACAAGTTAGTAGGGAGGCATGCCACATATGTACTTAACCTAGTGGAAATATAAAAATATATTTTGGAAGCAGTAGATCTCTAGGGACACATAAGTCTGTGGTCAAATTCTAGATCTGCTGCTTCTCAGACGTAGGAATGTGGACAAGCCACTTAACCTTCCTGAATCTTTAAAACAGAGATAATAAGAACATCAATCTAATACAATGATTATGAAGTTAGATAAAATATATGTAAGTCTTTCTTTGCTGTTCTTTCCTTATTTATGTTTTCATATATGTTATATATATATGTTATATATATTTATATTTTATATATATTGATATATTAGGTTGGTGCAAAAGTAATTGCAGTCTTGGTCATTACTTTCAATGGCAAAAACTGCAGTTGATTTTGCACCAACTTATTATTATTAATATGTTATATATATAAATGCTTAGCACCTGGTATAGTAAATGCTCAATAAGATGTTGGCCCTACATAACGGCCTAATGGCTGTACATCTTAAAACTGCTATTCTAAGAAGCGACAGCTCAGAGGAATCCCCCTAGTCAGCAAAGGCTCCCTGAACTAAGGTGAGCTGGGCATCACAAGAAGGATAACTTACATGGAGAAAGGAGAGCTAATGGACATGCTAGACTGGTATTTGAAACTTTATTCACTCTCATAAAATCTGAGCATACTCTGTATTTTTATATGTTTTTAAGAATTGATTACCAAAGGCTTTGATAATGATATAGTTACATTTTTATTTTTTAAAATCCCTGAACTGCGCCCAGTGGCACTTGTCTGTAGTCCCAGCTAGTAGAGAGGTTGAGGCAGGAGGATCACTTGAGGCTAGGAATTCCAGGCCAGCCTGGGCTACATAGTGAGATCCTGTCTCAAAAAAGTAAGAAATATAAATATATAGATGAAATCCATATAGATTTGGGGTTTGTTCTGTTGTTCTCCTTTCAAATAGGGGCCTCATAATGCCTTCTTTCCCTCTATTTTCTTTGAAGAAATTCTTAATTGCTTTATGTCCACCCGTAATACTCCTGGGTTCCTTTAAATACCCAATCATTCATTGACAATTGCAGTTCCCAGTTTCCCAGGAAAGGACATAGTCTCTGAAATCATTATGTAGCTGTTATGTGCAAAAATATTTAGACACTGTTCTTCCTTTTTAATGCCATTGGCCATCAATTTACTCCAAGCTTTTTATCCAATTTATTCCAAGAGCCATAAACCTAATGAGTATTTAACAGAGCATAGTTAAATTCCTACTAGTGGAGGGAAAAACACAAAAGATGAGGCTCTAACATATTTTAAGTCCTGGTTGCGTTATGGGAAACCTACCATATTGTCTTCCAATATTGGATCAATGAATCTTGCATGTATGCATCCCATATTATGTAAATGAATTGTTATTTTTAAAACTAAGAGTTATATTATTTATTCTCTCATATTCCTTCCTATTATAATCACCCAACTTTTCCCTGAAATTTTATTATAACATCACTTTCATGGTATCACTGCTCAAACCGAGCGTGCTGCTGTGCTCAAATTAGACATGCTTAGCAACATCTAAGAAGTAAAGTTGTGCTTAAATGCATTTACATCAGCTGTCTCATCCCATCTTTAGAAAAATAGGCAAACAACTCTATTGTGCCAGTTTTCAAACAACATTTTTTTAAGCAAGCTTTGGCAAATTAGATAATTATTAAGCAAAACAATACTGTGCCCAACATGATGCATTAACAGTTTCTAATGTTATTGAACCAAACGACAAGAGAGGCACTTTGTTCTTACTTACTTGACAGACAATTATTCTTTGCTCCAGCAATACTTCATGTGCATACTTCCAAGGAAGACTCATGAATGCAAAGGTTCATTAAGGGAATGAGAGAATCGATTGTAAAATGGAAAAGGCCGAGTGAGGTCATATTTCAAAGAGATGAATATGGTACACTCCATTATGTTGTAATCAGCCTCTCTCTTTCATTCCACAAACTGTAATAGTTTATCCTAATTTTTTTTACAAAGGAAAAACAATTCCTTCAGACTTCTGACCACCTTCATCCTAAAGCCAGGGAAGGAGTTACACACGCTGCAGACATTTTCCATTTACCACAATCCTTGGAGTCTACCAAACTGATGTTACTGATCATTTTTCTCCTTAATAAGAAAAACATTCAAATGCTACTATTATTGCTGCCCTGGCAAACCACACTTAATAGATGGGACTTGCCCTGTACATGACACTTATAACATCAATCAAGACTGAATTTTATTTCAATTTATTATGGTTGCTGTCCAAATGAAAAAATGCTTATATCGTAAAAATGTCTTGCAATATAAATGTGCCAATGATGTAATCACAGAATTCAGGCAAAAAAAAGAAATCCCAATTTGGGTTAAACATTTGCCCTTTCTTCCTCCTAAATTTTTCACTGAAGTTAAATGTAACAAAATAATGGAACCATTAAGAGGTGATGTTGGTACAAAGCAGAAGTCACATGTTAAATATTTTATATCTTTATGAGGGAGCTTTATTATATTTTCCTTCTTTAAGGAGGGAGTTGAGATTTCCAGATGATCTGGGATAAATGACTTTAATTTCACTTTCATTGAAGGCTCATCTGCAATTTTTTTTTCTCCTCAAAACAACCATTCATCAGGGGAGAACACTACCCAGCTTATTAGTCTGGAATTTATCCTTGGCCACAGCTGTTGGCCGACAGAAACTCCTCTGGGTTCTAATCAATTCCCACTAGGCTTTTGTCCCCAGTGAGGGAGAGAGACTGATGTCAAGAGATGCTTTTCACCAATGGCAAAGAAAACCATATAATATTCGGCCTCTCACATGACTGGCCAGTGACGGAACCTTTCCACAAACAGCCTGGTACATTTCTGAAGAAGCTGGAAGCGCTGGGAGATAACTGAGTACCTATTCTAGGCTGCCGAATCCACTCCTTCGTGGTTCTCAAGCCTGTGAATACGCCACAGAATCACCTGGAGCACTTATTCTTTTCATGACAGAAGGTAGGGCTAGCTTCATGTACGTGTGATCTGTGCGGTCACACTGGGCCCCCTGCTTCAAAGGGCTCCATGCTTGGTTTAATGCTCTGCTGTCATCTTGAAATTTTTAATAGTGATTGAAGAAAGACCTATACATTTTCATTGTGCACCAGGCCCCGAAAATTAAGTCATTGGTCCCAATGGAAGGTCAGGGGCAGGGCCTGAGAATTTACATTTCTAAAATGATCTTAGATCATGCTACTGCTGCTGGTCTGCGGACCACACTTTGACAACCTTGAGTACTTGATTTTTCAAGCCACCTTCAAGCCAGAGGAGGTCATGAGACAATTTTGGCCAATGAGTTGTACATAGAAGTTTATGGAGAAGAGCCCTCTGTTACCGAGTAGAAACACAACCCTTCCAAAAAGTAGATTCTCCACCCTTCCTACCTAGAATGTGGTGTGCAGCCTGGTGGAGAAGCAGCCATATTTTGCAACAGGAAGGACAGAAGCCACTGGAGCCAATATATCCGCTATAGGGGAAGAGAGAATTTCTAGAAAATGGAGCTGATTAGAATAAGAAATCTATGTACTACAATTGATATATAAAATAGAAAAGTAGAAGAAAATTATTCACCCCAAATCCTTACCAAAATCAAATATTGCCAACATGTGGGCATCCTGCCTTCCAATATTTGTTCTACGCATAAGGTTATTTTTCAAACATTGCTATAATTATACTATGTAATTACACTAAATTTAAAATTAATATCTTGATATAATCATGTAACAAATATTAAAGTTATTGTCTAGTTGTACTGATAATTTCAATGCTAACACTCTGAAATTATTCCTATAATTTATTCCTATTTGTTATATATAATATAAATCATTTTATTCCTATTTATTATATAATATACAATATAAATATTATATTTATAATTTATTCCTATTTTTCATTTATTTCCTATTTATTTTGCAAGGCTATTTCACAAGCATGGTCTTTCTTGCTCAAAACTATCCAGTGGGTTGGGTATGAGAGAAAGCAATGCCCTAATCACGTGATGAAGCATCAGTCACAGCAGTGTCTGTAGGTGCCGGTCAGGCCGCCAACAATGTGTGGACTCTAACTCCGGGCTTGACTCCTAACTCCATGGCCTTTCTATCCTGAAGTGAAAAATAATCTATTTTTAAGATCACAGAATGCCAAATAAACCATGAGGTCTGAAGTCTTTCTTTCCTCCATTTGTCTGATGAAAGAAGTTGAACTAACTTTGTCAACATCCATTTTATTTTCTCCCACTTCCACGAGATGCTTCTGGGAAAATAAAAAGGTTCCATAGTGAATAAGTTTTGGATGACTGTGTTTGGCAAATGTCTTCTTGGCAATTCACAATGCAAATTAGCAAAAGGAAGGTTCTTAGATGTCCAGCAGTTTCTTTTAAAGTTTTATTTAAACCTATTTACCCAAATTGTAACAAAACATTTAAGAAAAAAAAAAGCCTCAGAGCATTGTGTTCTATGGAAAATACTGTGATGGTTTCTGGACAGAAGGCACTCTGGTTTTAAGATTTCATTGAGTATAAAAGGGATGGAAGGCCTAGAAAAAGAATAACCACCACGTAAAGTTATTATTGTATCAAGTATTAATCTTGTAACAAATCATATTTTAACTAAATATAGCTTCTAGTTTTTTATAGTATTCTATCTTTTCTATACTTTTATAGTTTACAGTTATCGAATTTGAAAGGAAGAAGTAACTTGGTCACTTCAAAGGGATGAAATTTTTATTAAAATAGAGGTGAGATATTTCAGTCCGGGAGCCATCTCCCCTTTTGCAAAAGTGTAATTCAGACAAAAGAAACTTCTTTTGAAGAACGAAGTCAAAAACTACACTACACATGCTGTTCAAAATTAATAGCCCTAACTTGAGCTGCAAAAATCACCCCTGAGCGTTTTACTCCTTATATTTATTTTACTATTAGGCTTTTCGGCAAAGTTCATTTTGGTCACATTTAATTGAGTTAAACAGCTACGCCTAAGGTTAGAAATTATGAAATGATAGATACAGACAACTACCCAAAATGGCAATGTCCTGCTTTATGGAGGAGGAGAGACAGGGCATGATGCTGGCTTTACACGTTTATTTAATTAGCAGCAGTCTAATTTAGACATAAGTGTCAGAGACAGACTTCAGGGATGCCAAATCAGACAGCCTCTGACTTCCAGTCGTTTTCCATGAGCTAAAGTTACCGACAATGGCTTTCCATTCAGACAAATCAAGATGTGTTATTTTCCTGAAAGCCTGGCCAGTGGTTGAATGTGAAGGGTTAACTTCTGGGCAAGTTCAATGTGTCCATTATTCTTCTAGTTCAGTTTTCATAACAGCTCAAGTCTTGGTATGAGACATGTCTAAAATAGAGGTCTATTTTTCCATTGTAGGAGACTATACTGCCCCATTCCAAGTTCATTTCAAACACGACTATCTAGCCTATTCTAACAAGCTTGGGAGAAATAGGAAGAGGAAGAGGAGTGCAATATTCTTGACAGTTTTTTTATTGTGTCAAAATATACAACACAAAATTTAATATTTTTAAGCATACAGTTCAGTGGCATTAACATATCCACGATGTTAATGGAACCGTCACCACTGTCCATGTCCTGAACTTATCATCTCAACTAAAACTCTGTACCAGGGCCAGGAGTGGTGGCTGACGCCTGTAATCCCAGCACGTTGGAGGCCGAGGCGGGCAGATCAGGAGGTCAGGAGATCGAGACCATCCTGGCTAACACTGTGAAACCCCGTCTCTACTAAAAATACAAAAAATTAGCCGGAAGTGGTGGTGCGCCCCTGTAATCCCAGCTACTCAGGAGGCTGAGGCAGGAGGATCACTTGAACCTGGAAGACAGAGGTTGCAGTGGGCCGAGATCACGCCACAGCACTCCAGCCTGGGTGACAGAGCAAGACTCCATCTCAAAACAAAAAACAAAACACCACCACCAAAAATCTCTGTACCTGTTAAATAATAACTCCCCTTTCTCCCCTTCCTCCAGCCGGTGGTAACCATGATTCAACTTTGTCTCTAAGGATTTTCACAATTCCAGGTTGCTCATATAAGTGGAATCATGCAATATTTTCCTTTTGGGTCTGACTTATTTTACTTAGTATAATGTCATCAAGGCTCATACACGTTGCATCATGTAACAGAATTTCATTCCCACTTAAGGCCAAACAATATGCCACTGTATGTATAGACAATATTTGTTCATCCATTCATCTTTTTATAGATATGATTTGTTTCCACTTTTTGGCTATTGTGAATAATGCTGCAATAAACATGAGCGTACAAATATCTGTTTGAATCCCTGCTTTCAATTTTTGGGAGTATATGCCTGGTTGTGGAAGTGCTGGACGTTATTCTATGCTTCATTTTTTGATGAACTGCCCTGTTTTCCACCACAAACGCACCATTTTGTATTCCTACCAGCAATGCACAAAGATTATTATTTCCCCACATTCGTATCAATACTCGTTATTTTTCTGTTTGATAGTAGCCATCCCAAAGGGTCCACAGTCTCTTTTAAAAGACCCAGCCTGGGTGAAAGAGCGAGACTCCTTCTCAAGGAAAAAAAAAAAAAAAAAAAAAAAAAAGGCCCAATTGTAAGGAGCAAGTGAGAAAGATAATTAGCATATAGAAAGAAAAAAAAAAGCGTAAATTTTGCATTAATTCCCTGAGTGCATTTTAAACAACTACACCTTGATAAATAAGCTTTAATCTAGAACAGTTGTTCAATGTGTGGCTTGTGAACCCAAACTCTAGGGCTTCATCCCAGTCCTTCTGAAGCAGAAACTCTGGAGGTAGGACCAAGTAGTCTGTGTTTTAACCCACTTTCCAGGTGATTCTGATGTACAACAAAATTGAGAGTCACTAATTCAGAGCTGGGGATTAATAAAAGTAATATCAAATCTAACTGGAAGCTGGCTGTAAACTAAATATATTGACCAAATCTATGTTTAGTCTACCTATTTAACGAATTAACTGTGTGATATTAGGCAATCCATGGAATTCTGAGCTTCAGTTTCTTCATTTGAAGAAATAGAGATTATATCATTTAAATGGCTGACTAAATGATTCTTGTGAAAACTTAGCATATCACCTGGTAATCAATAGGCAACTTTACTTTCCTAAATGTCATAAAACAGATTAAGTCTTATATCAATCATTTCTATCCTATATAACTTAGTAAATCTATTTAATAAATTAAGTACATCTCCTTGGCTAAAGCAAAGGTTTTTCCACATATGTTCTTCAACTCAATTCAAATGTTACTTCTTTTGACAAAACTCATCTGACTCTCCTTTTAACCCATATGTTTAGCTCAGACCTCCCCTATAGCTTCTACCACATTATTTTGCTCACATTGGATAATGGTCTCCATGAGGGCAAGTACTACATCTTCTTCATTTCTGTTTCTCTGACCCCTAAACACATAATTGATATATTATGGTTACTCTAGCAATATGCTAAGTAACTGAATTATTTATATTGGTATTGTTTTATCATCGCTAGCCAAGAGCAAACTGGCTAAGTCACAGAACTTTCTGAATAATTATTATTCCAAAAGCATTCCCATTCCTGAGTATATATTCAAAAGAATAAATCATTATACAAAAAAGACACATGCACTCACATGTTTGTTGCAACACTGTTCACAATAGCAAAGACATGGAATCAACCTCAGTACCCAACAACAGTGGACTAGATAAAGAAAATATGGCACATATCCACTATGGAATATTATGCAGCCATAAAGAAGAATAAAATCATGTCCTTTGTAGCAATATGGATGAAGCTGGAGGTCATTATCCTAAGTGAAGTAACATAGGAACAGAAAACTAAATATTGCATGTTCTCACTTGTAAGTGGGAGCTAAACAGTGAATACACAGACACAAAGATGGGGCCACTAGATGGTAGAGAGAGGCAGGGCGGGGGCGGGGGTGGCACAGTGTGCTGAAAGATCGCCTATCGGGTACTATGCTCAATACCTGGGTGATGGGATCATTTGTACCCCAAACCTCAGCATCATACAATGTACCCAGGTAAACATGCACATGTATCCTTTAATCTGTGATAAAAGTTGAGATTATAAAAAATTCACACATAAACAATTCACACATAAAGATTCTCAAAGACTAAAAATGTATAGGAAATAATTTCTAATTATTTGAATAGGATTCTGCCATCTCTTTCTGTTCAGTTATTTGTTCATTTCTTTGTTCAACAAATATTTCAAATATAATAAAAGCCCAGGCTTGTATTAGGTACACTAAAAGTATAATTGTTTTGAGCTTTTGTAGTCACTGGCTTTATCTGAAAAGCAAGTGAAAGTGTTATTCCTCCTAGAAAATGCACATGATTACATCCATAAAAACAATTCTACAGCTGGGCACGGTGGCTCACGCCTGTAATCCCAGTACTTTGGGAGACTAAGGTAGGAGGATTGCTTGAGGCCAGAAGTCTGAGACCAACCTAGGCAACATAGTGAGACCCTATCTCTATAAAATTAAAAAAAAAAATCATTGAGGCATGCTGTTGCACATCTGTACTTCTAGCTACTCAGGAGGTAGAGGCAGGAGGATCACTTGTGCCCTGGAGTATGAGGTTGCAGTGAGCTATGATCTACTGCACTCCAGCCTAGACAACAAAGCAAGACCCTGTCTTTAATGAAAAAAAGTTAAATCAGTATTACATATACAGGCACTTTTATGTCATCAGGGTGAGCTGTTTGCAGTGAAGAGCCACATCTTATTAATCTCTGTGTCCCAAAGCACGTGGCACAGAGTAGGTGGCAAAAAAAATTAAAGCTGTCAATGTCTTCAAGCATTTAAATGAATATTAAACAGTTCGTTTTAAATGTTTATTTTATTCTTCAATTTTGAAATGTTTACTTAATAAACCCATGTAGCCAAATATAAATATGGTCCGTCTTAAAATGTCTCCCAGGGACTATTATGACAGTGTTTGTCAAGATCAAGACATTGAATTGGTAACACAATCTCCCAACGTGGTTTAGGTGCAAATTAATTCCATTCTATTGATGGGAAACCATTGTAAAGTTGTCAATTAGCAGGTGTCCCACCATTACTGGAGTTCATTTAAAGGATCCTTTGGGCAAAATATCAAAGGGATTTTAGCCCCTGATAACTAAACATCACTCTAGTATTACACATGTCTGGTACAGGAAACACACAGAATTCTCTTGAGTCAGCTACTCCAAATGTGGTCACTGTGAAGATTCAGAGAATACTACCCCGAATGAAAAGCAATTGCCAAGAGACCACTTACAACATCATAGCACAGTGATAGCCCAATGGCAGGCAGGTTAACTACTCATTGCTTTAGATCACTAACATCTATACCTATATTATGTTAAGTCATCAACTGAATTTAAGATGTTTGAGGGGTATGTCTCCTGCATTTCTTATAATAGTATATGTTACACATACATACATGCTGGAACAAATGCAGTGGTAATGACTGATTCTTACACTAAGAATTACATTCTCAGTTAAAATACTTCTAGGATTCCTTCATAAATCTGCTATAATCATAATTCCAGAGTTCTTGCATTCCAGGAGTCAGGGTCACTGATTCCTTTGAGAAAGAAATGAATATGTTTTGGCCATTCTCTTTATTAAATGCTCACAGACAAATTTGCAAAAACCTCATATCAACTATCGATTGAGGTTGCAAAATTTAATGCAGTGCTAAGTTGAAAATGCAGGGAACATATTTATTTTGTCTTAATCTGGCCACCTTCGTAAGTTCTATCTGCTTGGTGCAAACAACTGAGCAGTTTATACCATCAACTGGACTAAGATTTACCCAGTCTTTAGTGATAGATTCAGCTTCCTTGGATTATAATGTACCATCTCTCAGATAGCCCTAAGCCTCCTACCTCCAGCCCATTCTCTCCCTAAAAGTGTACCAGGTCGAGCAGAGAGGGAATGCCACCTATATCCCCCCCCCCTTTTTTTTTTTCTAAGAGGGCATTCAAGTGAATTAGAAAATGGCCTTTCTACTTCCCTGGGTGGATGAGTTGGGGTCCTTGAGAAACATGTCCTCCTTCATCTGGCTACTTTTGGCCCTGTAACATTCCCTGCTGATATGCAGGGATGGCTTAACCCATCATCTGTCTCCCCATAGGTTATTCCCTCACAAGTCTAACTGGGCTGTGGGTGGGCACGGGACCCGTATTCTCTGCAGTCCTCTAGTCTCACATGCCAACCATCTCCTTTGGCAAATTCTCAACCACTGTCCCCCATCTACTTCTGTGGGTGCAGCTCCAGAATCAAGGGGGGCTTAGGAAAGTTGAACCCTATGGTTATGCCCCGGGCTCTAGGCAGCCTGAAGATGGCTGCCCCAGGTCCTTTAATGTAAACGAGGTAGAAGCTTCATACTGCAACTCTTTCTCAACATACCTACTCTAGGATGTTTAACCACTTTGTTCTCCTTGACCTCCCAATTTCTGACAGGCCATAAAATGGTTGGTCTTGTTCTTTAGTGTCCCCTGCATCTGTTCATGTTTGTCTGATTCCCCCCACACGCTCCACACTATCAGTGCTAATATTTTATTTAGCCACAAAAAAATTATGATGAAAAGGCAAATGAATATTAAATATTGACTATATATTTATAGAGATGGGGGTGGGTAAGCAACAGGTAACATTTGCTGAATGTTTACTATATGCTGAGAAATGCACAGAAAGCACTTAATAGCACTTCAGATGTGAGTTTCTCATAATACTCACAACTAACCTAATGGGGGCTGTGATTCTTCCCATTTCGGAGATGGGAAAACTGAAGCACGAGGAAGCCAAGCAACTTTCCCAAGGCTGCTTAGTAAGCAGAACAGACAAGCTTCCAATGTAGACATGCTAGATGCTAGAACCCCTGCTATTAGTTGGGTAGAGCATATACTACCTCTAGCATGAAAGACTCAAAGCCTAGTTTGGAAGATAATCTAAATGAAAATAGGAATATATGTAGAAAGGAATGTCAAAGGCAAAACATCATG
Source organism: Pan paniscus (assembly GCF_029289425.2). Lineage (NCBI taxonomy): Eukaryota > Metazoa > Chordata > Mammalia > Primates > Hominidae > Pan > Pan paniscus. The sequence goes on along the minus strand of NC_085926.1, from coordinate 24,850,482 downwards.
CGATATTATCAAAAACTAAAATTTGTAGTTCTTGGTAGGATTACTTTTTACATTTGGGATTTCATTTGTTTAAAATCAAATGCTATGGGCTGCATTGTTCACAACTTTCCAGACAGACTGAAACGCACTGAGCTTTTCCACATGTATGTTATCCTTGGTGCTACTTTCTTCACAAATGCTGCACCATGGCTTACTAGGCTGCTAATGGGTGTCTATCCAATAATACCCCTAATTATCCCCATTTTGCAGAAGAAGAAACAAAGCCTTAACAAAGTAATTTGCCCAAGATCACACAGCTGGTAAATGGACCCAAACTCAAACCGCATTTTTTTTTTTTATTATTACTCCAGAGCCCTCATTCACATATCATGTAATATTGCCGAGGCATGTAGAAAGAACCCACTCAAACAACTCTTTGTTCAGGAAAGAACAGAACAGAGACCTCTATATTCAAGGGTTTGTATAAGGCCAGATATTACTTGTACCATTCCATATGTCTATTCAGCCAGGTTTCTTCACATCTTATGGTGACCCATATGTCAAGGTTATAGTCAATTGAAAACATGACAAAGTCATTTCTTTTGAGGGGTAGTTGACCCCCACCAAGAGATGGGATCTTTCTACCCTCCCCAGGCTGATTTCCAACTCCCAGACTCAAGCATTCCTCCTGCCTTGGCCTCTCAACTTGTTAGGATTACAGGTACGAACCACCATGCCTGACCTACAAAGTCGTACTTCTTCACGGTGCCGCTCGTGAAATAAGTCCAAACTCTCAGAAAGCCTGAGATATGGTCAATGTGAATGTGGTTCTTCAATTTCTGGAATCCCTCCTATAAGTAACAGAGAGAAAAGTCTAAAGAACTTCAACACCTTCCATGGCCAGGGACTCTACAAGTTAGAAATACACACAGGTTGAGGCTTAGCACCAACTGGGAAGAGAGGAGAGTGAGTCATTTCAATTCTTATTGAACCACTACAGACAGCACCAGCAAGGCAACTTTTAAAGACTTGTGCTTTTAGAGGCTAGGAACTTGATAAAGTCTAGGACTGAAAAGAGCACTTCTGTGTTAAGACAAGTAGTAGTAAGCCTAAGTCACACTTAGGCTACCCTAATTCTTCAATATTTTTATCTGGTAATGAAGAGCTGCTATACGTGTAATTACTGCATATACTGCTGATCGCATTAGAATAATCAATGTGCCATACGACATTCATTATTAAGGTTTTTCTTTGAGGGCTATCCAAGAAACTTTTGAGTCTTTTTTTTTTTTTCATGCCTGCTCTTATCCTGAAGGTAACTTCTTAGAATGGTCTGCCAAAATTCTCAACAGCTCTTAATAAATATGAAACTTTTGTTTCCAGACTCCTTTTATATCTTGGACCACATTTGAAAGTATAAACAAACAAGAACACATACTCACATACTTTAAAAATTAGCATTTGTGCCCTTACTGCAAATACCTTTAAATGTACACACACACACACACACACTTTAAGAGGTCATTCAATACATTTGTTGGAGGTGGGTGGGAAGAAAGACATACCACTCAAATAATAGAAATTAAAAACAAAAATTTTTCTAAGCAAATGTTTGTTATGAAGATTCCACGAGCACCAAAATTGGCAAAGATGTGTGCCATATAATTTCATCAATGTAAAAATTTCTTTGGAAATAAAATTATGGTTTGCCTTGCTATTTTCTGAGATGATGTTCTTCCTTTTTACAAATATAAAGGTAATAAAAAACGTAAACACTGCAGTAACTTGAGGTTGCAAACACATCATTTTTTGAAAAGCCAAGATTTTCTCTCCTGCTTTGGCTCACTAATGGAAAACCCAGATTTAAAGCCATAAGGTTAACTCTCTTATTAATGAAAATAAGCTGCCCCAGGATGACTTAGTCAAGGAAAGCAAAACTACTGCAAAAGGTGATAATTATGGTTTGTGGTGATAGCACTCCCATCAGCAGCAAAAGCAAAGGAAGTCAAAACAAAGGAAAAGAGATGGCACTTCTGCAGATTTTGATGAATCCACCCATTTGGTGGGCTGGATCCATATGTAGTGAGTCCTCACAGGGGACAGTGCATTGCTCTCACTTCCTGCCCTCAGCAGAACGTCCCATCTTCTATTTGCAAAATTCCCAATAATTCTATTATCCAATTAGAGAAGGAAACTCACATTATCATCAAAAGGAAATTAGTCTGACAGTTACTGTTTTCCAGTTAAATAAGATCCAGGACTGTCAGCTATAAAGTAAAGTGAACTTGCTAAAAATGCAGTCAGTTGAAGCAGAGGCCTGAGGCAAAGTCTCTTTGCACAGCCCTGCTCCAGTAACCCTATGGAGAAGATTGAACCACATATTCTAAAACAAGAATATGGGCACCTCTCACTTCTTTCCACAATCCTTTCCTGTGCGCCCATAATGTACAAAATATATAGCAGACATATTTATATCCATCAATGCACAGCCTTTATTTTCCATCATTATAAATACTAAGCTAACATTATGCTAGGGACATCACAATTCCCAAAAACAACATTATACAGTTAAATTTTTTTACTGTCATTTTACAGATTTTTTTTTAAAAGCTTGGGTGTTAAATATCACATTACTAGCATTTAAACCCAACTTTGGCTGATTATAGGGTCTTAGCTTTTAACTTCTATGCATGATCATTAAGAATAAAAGCTATAACTCATCAGTTGTGAACATGTAGCCTAGAACTTAAAGTATAATAAAAAAATAAAAAAAGAATAAAAGCTATAACTGGCTAGGTACAAATCCCGGCTCCTACCATTAATATCCACGTAACAACTTTTCTGATCTCAATTCTCATAGGGTTATGAGTTTTTAACAAATCAATATATATAAAACATTTGCTTAGCACGCACCAAGGACTATGCAAGTGTTTGCTATTATCATTATTTGTGTTATAGTTATTATGCTTTATAAAATAATTTGATATTCCATGTAGAACAGCCCATCTTTGGGTTTCAGGATATGTGAAAAGGGCTGTATCTGGCTATTTCAGTACTTCTGTGTAGCAAGTGTAGGTTTTTTTATCCCTCAAAAATGAGGACTCATAGTAGTTTAATCATTACTCATGAATCACCAAGAGTCATATAATAATAACAGTATCCAACATATGCATGTAGGCCATGGGCACTCACATGTTGCTGATAGACCAGCTAGTCACACAGCACACAGGGCCAAGATCCAGAAAAATCCCACTGGAGTTATGCTGCCTCAATCCCACCACACCACCTCTCCCTCTAGGCCATCAGCTTCTTCCCATTACATGCCAAGAGTGCTGACATCACAGTAAACCACTGCTGGCAAAACCCAAAACCTGACAGAGCTGCTGCAAGTCAGTAGTGCCTTACTCCCAAGTGACAAGAGGCAGAGGTAAATACTGAAAGGCAAATACTGAAAGGAAAAAGATAATTTAAGACTTCAGAAGTCACAGTGTAGAGTCAACCATAATATTGTGCATCACTTCTAGCAGGAGGAGCTGTGAGAGTTGTTAGATTATTCTAGAAGCTGGCCTACAGCTATTCTTTCATTACAGTAAGTGTAAAAACTATTGTTCAATTGCTGCTATGTCTCTTAGTTAAGTATTTACTAGCCATTTAATACATATTATAAGCATAACCATAATATTCTATCATAAAATAGAGCAAAGCTTCAAAGAAGGTACACTCAATACTGTAACTCTCAAGGAGCACTGAGACAGAGAAGCCAGCCTCAGCAGGCACATTTATGAAGCATTCTTCAGAGTTAATATACTATGAGACATGCTGTAATAAATCGGCCTCAGCCAAAATTTACCTTCCAATATGTTACAGATATAAATCTTTCATTGAGATGATAGCTTATAGAAAATTATTTTCTATTGTAATCAAAGTATCCTTTTGTCTCTCCACCCCCCCGCCTTGAAAGTTTTCTTCATACGTCATCTTTCCTCCTGCATACTAGTTAACAGAAGAAATGTGACTTTAAATCCTTTGCAATCCTATTATGAATAGACTATTTTGTAATTCATGGCCCTTACTTATGAAAGCTGAATCTTCAGGCATTCAGAATATACTGATTTTCATGCCTTTATGGCATTAATTCAAAAAAGCAGAAATGAGAAATGTAAGTCTATGGTTCTTATCTGAGAAATACTTTTCAAGCTATTAATACAATGTTTTATTAAAAGTTTGTATGCAAAACTCCCAAAGGGAAAGAGGATATTTAGAAACAATTCAAAATGTTTTGTAGACACATGGTCTATACATTGTGGACCCTAAAAGCTTAATATAGGAAAGCAACCTAAAATGAATCCAACAAACAGAATTTCTCTTTTACATTACTGCCTTTATAGATATCATTAGCTTTTCTATGTAGGATCAAGTTGCCCTAGGAGTATCAAGTTTCATCTACAGGTTAGGCGCGCGGTGGGTCATGCTTGTAATCCCAGCACTTTGGGAGGCAGGCAAATCACTCACTCTCAGGAGTTCAAGACCAGCCTGAGCAACATAACGAGACCTCATCTCTACAAAAATTAAAATTAGCCAGGCGTAGTGGCATGTGCTTGTGGTCTCAGCTACTCAGGAGACTGAGGAGAAAGAATGGCTTGAGTCCGGGAGGTAAAGGCTGCAGTAAGCCATGAGTGTGCCACTGCATATCATCCCAGGTGATAGAGCAAGATCCTGTCTCAAAAAAAAAAAAAAAAGTTTGTTTACAGATACTTTCTGCTGGGAGGTCAGGGCATCATGAAGCTTCCTTTCCAATAACGGTCCTCTTTTCAGTTAAGGATTAGGTGAGCCAGCTCAGCTGAACAACCATTCGTGGGTGCCTGACACTGTCAGGGACTCCAAAGAAATGAGTGAATCAGCCCCTCCATCAAGGGGTATGCAGTCTATTTAGAGAGGCCAGACGTATCCAAGCTACAAAACAACTATAAAGCCAGGTATATTTCAATGTCAAAATTTGCCTCACAGAAAAGAAATACCTAAGAGGCGAAAATAGTGTTTTCCAGCCTTAGCTATGGTTAGCAGGGAATATTCTACAGAGACCTAGGGGCTTGAGCTGATATGGAAAAAGGAAGTTGTAAATAAAGTCAGAAGAACCCTAGTATATGGGCTCAGCTCTCGGTTAGCAAATTAGGGTAAAATCGTGAAGGCAAGATTACCCTTGAAATCCCCTAAATCACTCTATAAAGTACAGTATAATATATGAGTAGGTGGCATATAACAGAAATATAGAGCAATGTTTTATAACACTACTTTATGTGCATATAGTTTAAGTTGCTTAAAGGCACATATGATACAACTTCACTGTCAAAGATTTCAGCTGGCCTATTTGAAACATCATCTGGTTTCCCAAATGTCCAGTAGAAGAGCATTAAATGGGACTGCAGACCCTGCTTTAAAGATAATTTTCTTCATGTCCCAAGGTCTCCAATCTATACTCTAGTTTTCTGTCTTACCCAATTCTAACCCTAGCTTAGGAATCTTAACACTGGACACTGCTACTCAAAATTAGGATTCTGAAATTTCTTCCCAGGTATTCTTCATAAAAATTTAGGTTCATTTTGATGTTAGTGATTTAGAGCTACACTATAGCCATGCTAGACGGCACTCATTCTAGAATTCTATGAACACATCTTAAAACAACTCGATTTAATATTTACAGCTCTCCATGAGAATTCTCCATTTAATATTTAGAACCACAGATTCTCAAGGTTTACAGCAACATTAAAACTCATTTTGTTCAATCATAATTCTGATGCTCAAATCCCCACCAAAACATTCTTGTCAAAAGGCCTCACAATCTCCATTTCAGCAATTCCATTGACAAACTGGAAATTACCAAATTCCCAAAGGCATCCCATTTCAGCCACTCAAAGGTTCCTTACAAATCCCTCCCTTATTTTGCAATTCAATCTCTCTCTCTCATACTTGATCCTACTTGAACCTTTAAGGCCAGGAGTGGAACTCCTCTTTGCTTGCCCCAAGCCAATCATTAATGTCACTCTCTTTTATTCCCAAAGGTTCCTCTACTTGGAAAATAAATTATGTAGTAATTCTAACATAACAGATTCTGGCCAGCTGGTAGACAAGCTCAATCCCAGGCTAAAATCATCAAGGTCCTTCTAATATTCTTCGCCTGGAGTCATTACATTCTGCCACCATCCTGCCTTTTCTTTTTTGAATACACAGTAGTTGTTATCTATGAGAGTGTGTGGAAAAGAAGTATGGCCCCATGTCCCCTATTCTCTGTAAATATGTTGCTTTACATTTGACAGTCACATCACATCTTGTATTCAGGTTATATTTTCTTTCTTGTAATAGTTTCTATTTTTGCAGTGATCCTCTGTATCTCATCTACTTTTCAAATAGAGCTCCTACACAAAGAGTTAATTAGATGTTATCGAGGACAAAAACAACATGAGATTCCACTCAATGGTATTTAACCATTTGATAACTGTTAAAACATTATCTCAATAACGTCAAAGAGCTTTCACAAAGAAATCTAGAAATAATAAGAAAAATGCTATAAACTAAGAAACAATGCAATTGGTAATGAAGTTTGAGGCAAAAGCACTAAAATAGATTTTTAAAAATCCAGCCAAAATCTACCATCACTATGCCACTGCTATTTTATCTCGAGAGATCATCCTTGGGGAAAAAAAATCTGTGCTATGCAACTTTGAGAAGTTTGGAGATGTCCTCTGGAAAACTGTGCCCTCAGTATTTCCACCCCTGTTGCATGCATGGCTTGAAAAAAGAACTCATGTACTTTCCCTTAAACTAGCCCTTCATAAAATGCACAATGAGTAGATTCTCTAATGGCTTTCATATTTCAGTGTAATAGATAATATGGCATTGCCCTTCCAACCTCCTTTACTGGAGAATCAACAGTTTCACAGACATTTTCATTTCAGTAGACCCCATATGTGGTATTCACAGGACACTGGCATTAACATTTAATAGAGTCTCTGGGCATAAAGCACTTTTATGGACACCTGCTATAGAGCTTTATTTTCCTTAAAAGTTTTATTGGAGCTGTTACATTTTTTGCAGTGTTTTATGTGGCTTGCTGTAAATGATTGTTGTATTGCATTAAACACAACAAAATCGTTGGTGTCAGGCAACCAAGTATATGACCAGATGCTTGTTACCTATTTAGATGGGAGAAACAAATGTAACAATACCCAAAACAACCTGGTTTTGCTGGTGAGAATAATGAAAATTAAATAACCACATAGAGCCTAAAATGAGAAATTTGATATGATACATAGATATAAATGAAGCATTAAAATACTAGCAACTTACACAAGAATCATTGACTTTTTCCCTCTGATTACTATTTCAGTAATCAGAGTATATTAGGTACTTGTTTGCTTGCAATGTGTTTTATTAATGCTCTGTATCTGACACCCAATTTGGAAATCAATACTTATTTCATCATTTTTCTCTGAGGGGTTCTATTATTTACAATTGATTTAACAGGAATGAAAGGCTTACCATTAACAACACCCAGCTGCTGACACTTCACAGATGAATTATTGAACTTCAAAAAGTGAATTAACTTAACCATGGCCAAGACTGATGGTTTGATGATTTTTTGCACCAAGTCTAATGTATTTATAATTAGAATGTCAAAACAGTAGTGTTCCTGCTTTGCCCTCTTTCTTGATTCCTTTACTTCATAGCATTTAAAAGTTTGTTTGCTTCATAGACCACCACTCTTTTGAGCTTAAAAATATTCCTTTAGTGGTTTACACACACACACACACACACACACACACACAAAATGATTGTTGAAAGTCTGGCTTCAAACATGCCCAAGTAAATGTGAATCTTTCACCCCTGAATATCAAAGGACTACATGTACCTAAGAGGATTTAATTAGAGATCAATGACTCTAAAATGCAACTTGCTTTTGGGAAAATATCAATTGACTTCAGTTGGAACTTTAAAATTCAGCTTTAATTGACTGGCTTAAATAAAGGGGATTTTTTAAAACAGATTTTTTGTTGTTTCAAGTCTGGAGTTGGGTCCCAGGGTTGGTTAACTTAGTGACTCTACAATAAATGTCACGAGGAGAAAGGGTCTTACTGACTCTCTGTTCGACATGTTCAGCTTCAGCTCCCCTTAGTGCTGCACGCAGTTTGAGGCATCACATCTCGCCTCACCACCACCCATCAGAAGAGAATAAATAAGGAAACCCTTTCCATATACCCCCTCACCACCACCAGTGAAGACTCTCCCAACTAGGTGTAATTGGTCAGTGTTCTGTCATATATGCCTTCATCAACCAATCATGGGTTAGGAGAACGGGATTTATCAACCAATCATGGGTTAGGAGAACGGGATTTCCCATGCTGGTTAAGCACATGTCTATAGGGAGAAGAGTGGCATTCCTGGACAAAATCAGCATTCTGACAGCAGAGACATGGAGAATGTCTGTTGACTGGGTAACAAGTTAAGGCTTCTATACAGATTTGAAGATGTTGGGGCAGTTAAACTATGAAAAATGTAAGCAACTCTGTTCTTCTCTAGTAAATACACCACAAAATACCAAGTTTGTGCTGAGAAAATATTGAAGTTGAAATGGATGTTATTATGGTCCCATAGATGACAATAAAATTAACTACAGTCACCCTTTGTATCCATGGGGGATTGCTCCCAGGAGCTTCTGCAGATTATCAAGTTCCATTCCTGATATAAAATGATATAGCATTTCTGTGTCACCTATGCCTACCCTTCCATATACTTCAAATCATCTCTAGATTGCTTATAATACCTAGTACAATATAAATGCTAGAGTTATTTTTATTGTATTGTTTAGTGAATAACAAGGAATATCTAGAGTACAGACATAATTTTAAAAAAATTTTTAAATGACAATTGGCTGAATCAACACATCCAGAATTCACAGGCACAAAGGGCCGACTGTAATCAGTTGTGTTTAATGTAACTCAACTCTCTTAGCTACTTGTTCTGCTATATCTTCTTTAAAAATTATATTGCTATTGAGTTTAATGCAGAATGTTATTTACTAAATCTCCTAAGTCTTGCCTGTCATTCTACCTATCAGTCTCCTATAGACATTATTCTCTTATTCTCCAAATACAAGTCACTATTAGACTCTTTCATTTTTTCAATATTCAATTTTTCATTGTTATGGCAATATTCATATAATCTATAGCTGAGTCATGTGGCACATGATTACATATCTTTTTTTCATAAAACTGTTTTCCCAAGAGCTAAAAATTGAGTCGATATTTTTGGTCTAGTTTTGTTAATTTCACTAATTCAATCAAAAACTTTGCTGAAGTACAACTCTCCTCAAATCAAACAGTTCAAAAAATGATCAATTTGATTATTTTCAGCAGTCATCACTCCTGAGACACTATTTTCCTCCACTCTGCACAGGGAGCCTTGGGCTACCACCTGCCACAGCCATCATTGTGCTCTTATTCTGACATTCTTGGGTTGGTTCCATATTTTCCTTGAGAATTTTGAAGGTTTTGTGCTCCATTGTCTTCTGGATTCCAATAACTTTTAAAAAGATCAATGCCACTATAATTCTCAAACATTTATAGGTAATCTGTTTTTATTTTTCATTATGAAAATATTCAAGATTTTCTCTTGGTCCCAAGAGATTTGAAATGTCGTAATATGCATACAAATCAATTTACTAAGTACTCAATGAGTTCACTCAACCTGGAAACCCTTGTCCTTCATTTTTAAAAAGCTCTTCTGAATTGAGAAATTTCTGTATTCTTTCTCAAGTCCTATGTACCAGATCTTGGACTCCCCAAACTAATTGCTTAGTTCAGCAGTTATCAAAAATTTTGATCTCAGACTTCACTTTCTTAAAAACGAAGATCCTGTATTAGTTTGTTCTGACACTGCTATAAAGATACTACCTGAAACTGGGTAATTTATAAATAAGAGGTTTAATTGGCTCACAGTTCTGCATGGCTGGGGAAGCCTCAGGAAACTTGTAATCACGGCAGAAGGCAAAGGAGAAGCAAGGCACATCTTACATGGCAGCAGGAGAGAAAGGGAACAAAGGAGGAACAGCCAAACATCTTTCAAACCATCACCTCTCATGAGAACTCACTCACTATCATGAGAACAGCATGGGGGAAACCAACCCCATGATCCAATCACCTACCACAAGGTCCTCCCTTGACACACAGGGATTACCATTCAAGATGAGATTTGGGTGGGGACACAGATCCAAACCATATTAGATCCCAAAGAACTTCTACATATAAGGATTAAGTCTATAAATCTTTATTGTAATAGACAATGTGGAAAAAGAATTAAACATATTTAACCTAAGTTCACAGTAACACAACATTTTTATAAAAAGTAACTATATGTCCCAAAATAAAGTTAGTGAGAAGAGTATCATTACATTTTGCAAATCTCTTTAGTGTCTGGTATAATGGAACACCCTTGGATTTTCATATCTGCTTGTGCATTCAAATTGTTGAGATATGTTATCACTGGAGTCTATGAAGAAAATTCTTACTTGTACCCATATATAGGTGACACCTCATGAAGTCCCTTCTAGGATTTTAGGGAACTCTCATGGGTATTCACAACCCATGTTGAGAACCATGGGTCTACTTTTCTAAGATTTTTCTCCTGTTTTCTATCTCTTTACATATGATTAAGAAGAACAAATAGGTATCTTCAACTACCCCACCATAACTACTTGAATATTTCTATCCCTTGAAAATTACATGGTTATAAGCTTTATTATTTTATGGAGACTTTATCTTCTTTTATCTCTCCAAGGATATTAATTACAGATTTGTGTTGCCCCCATCCCCAGTTTTCCTCTGCTCCTTCACTGCCTTTTCTTTTCCAAAGATCCCTTTCCCCAAGCCCTTTTTATTTTTTCCATCTCTCTGATGTGATGGTATTCCCCAAATGTCTGATAGCCATACACATGTGCTCATTTGTTACAGAAAAAAAAAATGCAGTTGCCATTTAGGGTGGTATAACAGATCAGAATCCGTTAATAACTCCCATTGAGAACAACTAAAAATTCTAAAATGCTTTTAAAAATTAAGCATTGATGAACTGGCGAGAAAGCAAAAAACAGAGGAAAAAATGTATCAAAAACCAGGAACGTAGAGCTAAGGGGAGCTCCTTATCTTGTTTATGTCTTTGAGTATTTACTGCATTAGGGGCTCTTGAGCTTCAGTTTTCATGGCTTTGTAGGACAGAGGCGTAACACAAAGCTCAAGAACTTTGCAAGATGGGATTCACACAGGACAAAACTCCCTGAATAAATATTCTCAAAATGTACACCCTTAATGTAACTGTGAACTAAAAACCCATCTGAGATCTGCAAGAAAATCTACACATCTTGAATCCTGGTGAAAAGTGAAAGACAAAAATCTCTCCACTGAGAATTGGGAAATCCTAGCAGGACCTCACACAGGTTTACAGCATTTAAGTTAACTTCTGCCAAGGTGATCCTAAATCCCTCAGGTCAAGAATGTAAAGTGATTCGGTTTTTTGTTTAAAAGATCAGGTTCTGTCTATGTTTTCCAAGCTGGTCTCAAACTCCTGGCCTCAAGTGAAACTCCCACTTGGCCTCCCAGAGTGCTGGGTTACAGAGGAGAGCCACCACACCCAGCTTTAAAGTGATTCTTGATTGTTAATCCTCCCAGGTTAAGAAAAAAAAACAAAAATGGAGATCCTTTCTGCTGGAACTCAATTTTTTTTTTTCTTTTTTTAAATTTTGAGACAGAGTCTCACTCTGTCGCCCAGGCTGGAGTGCAGTGGTGCGATCTCACCTCACTGCAAGCTCCGCCTCCCGGGTTCACGCCATTCTCCTGCCTCAGCCTCCCGAGTAGCTGGGACTACAGGCGCCCGCCACCACGCCCGGCTAATTTTTTGTATTTTTAGTAGAGATGGGGTTTCACTGTGTTAGCCAGGATGGTCTCAATCTCCTGACCTCGTGATCCGCCGGCCGCGGCCTCCCAAAGTGCTGGGATTACAGGCGTGAGCCACTGTGTCCAGCTGGAACTCAATTTTTAACTCAGGCCTTAAAGATTACCAAAAATGAAAAGCCAGGAAAACTAAGTCTACAGTGAGAAAAAAAATATATAAAACATAAAAGAAAAGTAGGTGTGAAAGCCAGTTAATATATCAGACTGGCAATGATTTCAGATATGGATATTATTAGATATACAAAGTAAGTATTTTTATTTTTTAATGAGAAGAAATAAAAATAAGAAATTTTACAACTGAATAAATTTGAAAAATAAAAATGAAATAAAATATCTTCAACCAAGTCTTTATCTATAGGCAGGAGATAGTAAGGTTTTTCTCTGGGCAATCTTACTAGTCCAAGAAAAACCACAAAGATTCTGACACCAGGGGCTTTTCTACAAATGGTACCTGCAGATCACCCTACAGGAGTGGTTCTCAACTGGTTGATTTTTAGACATCACCCCCGACTCCAAGGCACATTTGGCATATATGGGCATACTTTTGGTTATCACAATTGGGGGGTGCTTATGGCATCTAGTGGGTAGAGGCCAAGGATGCTGCTAAAAATCCTACAATGCACACAACAGCCCCTGATAACACAGAATTACCTGTCCCCAAATGTCAATGCTAATGTTGAGAGTCCTGCTTTAGAGTAATTCTCACCATTGATATGCCCCATCTACCTTTTCAGAGCCTCCAGTCAGCTCTTTTGCTTCCCACTCCAAATCATAAGCAGTCAACCAAGGTTTTTGCCAGTATCTGAGGAAAGCATGTAAAACAAAAGAGAAACGAAAACAAGCAGGGAAAAAAAAAAAAATCACAACTTGGAAACAAGCCAAGCAGAAAGATGAAAACTTCAAAAACAAAATCCAATTGCGTGCTATATGTGGGACACACCTAAAGTAAAAGAAAGTTTAAAAAAATGATGGAAGAGACATACCAGGAAACTACAAGCAAAAAAAAAAATGGTTTGGCTATATTAATATAGGCAAAAGAGACTTGAGGACAAAAGCTGGACTAGAAGAGTTATGATAAAAGACTATTCATTAAGACAAAACAACAATTCTAAACAAGTATATGGCTAACGACATAGCCTCAAAACACTCACTTTGTGCCTTTCTTTACTGTTCTCATTTTGGAACCTTGCACATGTAGTACTTTTATTATCCTTTTATGTCAATAGGAAACCGAGTTGGTGAGATGATTGTCTATTTTGTCTTTTCAACTAAATGCATGTCTGTGTTGTGAAAAACACCTAGTAAGTGATATATTTTGAAAAGCAACAGGAAAATCTTCCTTAAAAGCCGATTAGAGGCTCACATGCATGTGGACATGTGTTGGAGGCCTGCGGACAGGTAGATTTTCCTGCATGGTGACCTGAGGATCATTTCATTAACAAGCCCTCACTTGCCACTACCTGTCAGTCTTTTTCCCTCTGCAGAAAAGAGGCCTCTGATCTCCCTTCTGAGAGGTATGCCAGCCTGCCACTCATTGTTATCAAAGATCAGTGGAAGATCAGACTTGGAGGTCTCCCTCTTCAGCATGTAGGTTTATACTAAAACCTCCTGCCCTTACGCTGGTATTTCAAACCTCAGCTGTACCTGGTATCTTGGCTGTGGTCTTGTTGAACCATCATCTTTAGAAGTGAAACTTCAGGATTTTGTGTAGGAGGATGAAGTCACCATAACTGTTTCTTTTATAGCCTTTCAACAAATTCTCTCATTTGCAGCCATACCTGCACTCTACTTTTAAAGGTTCTGGGGCTTTCTATTCTTAAGTCTTTCTAGAGTTTCAAGAAGATTGATGTGAATTTTCCAAAAAAAAAAAAAAAAAGTAAGATTGCTTTAAAAAATTACTATCATGTAAATTATGACCAATCTTAGATATGCAAATATATAAGAACTTCAGAGTTTAATGTATTTATCCTCTTTTTCAGAACTGTGTTTAAACAGAAGTGAGATACTATCTATGAATCATTGTGCAGCTAAGAAATGTTCCCAGCTAAGTTGAAACAATAGTTTTCAAAAGATATATAGATATGTTACTTTTACATTGTGCATCTAATCATTAAACTAAATAATCTTCCAACTTGGGGCACTGCTAATAAAAATTAGAGAAAATATACATGATAAAACAAATACATTTACATATATTGTCATTTCAATTTGTACTATTAGCTCTGAGTCCTAAGTGTTCTTATTAATATTCCAAAATCCTAATAGCACTGGCATTAATAAAATGATTTTTCTTGCTTAGTATTTTATGATAAATCTGTTTTGCTTCTGAGTATGTTTATGCCTGGGAAGGACATTACATCCATCAATAGTAAATATCTGATAAATGAAATGCCACTATCTAAACTCTATTTTTCTAATTGGCATCATGTTTCCATATGTAAGAAAATTTTGTATTTTGGTATAATATCACATGGCAAGTTGTTTGTTTCCCAAAGCTAAAGATTTCCAGCAATTAATATATTGTGGGTACTTGAAGACACCTTCATAAAATTGCATTAGAAGACAGACTTTGGTTTATACTACTTGAGATTGAGAAATAAGTTGTGTAGTTCATAAGATCAAGACATATTTCTAGGGTATTATGGGTTAAAAAGCTAAAACATTAAATGCTAATATGTTCACTTGCTCAAACATTTCAGACTTTATTAAAGTTGACTATGCTTCATAGGACTGAGCTACCTGATTCTTTTTCAAGCCATTATTATAACTTATTTTCATTGGATTCTAACCCATAATAATATTTGCATTAAATGAGGCAGAGAGCATCTCTTAATTGTAGGAAAAAAATGTGAATTAATATAGAAGAAATGAGGGAAGCAGAAAATTACCATTAAGCAAATACTTCAGTGATAATTGTCATAGACAAGATCCACCAATGGATACTAAAATTAGCAGTTCAAAGTTTGAAGAGATTCAGGATATTTACGTAGTCTCAAAGTTTCTTTCCCAAGATATTAATCACAATGAGAAAAATGTAACTTCAGAGTAGAAAAACCACTAGACACCACCTTAAACAAGTGATGAAAGTTATCAGTAATAAGATGCATTGACATCATGTATCCTTGAAATGATGCACTGAAAAGCGCACATCACTTCCATGGAACTGTAGTTAAAAATATATAACCTCAACCCAATCACAAGAAATTATTAGATCCGAATGGAGGGACAGTCTAAAAAATAACTAGCAGAGGAGTCCAACAAACCAAACAAACTGAAGAAGCAACTATTACTTTTCAAAAGTGTGAAGACCTTGAAGGACAAGGGAGGAATAAAGAATTGTGAAGATGATAGGAGACTATAAAAACATGACAACTAAATGTAATGTGGGATAATGGATTCTATCCTGAAAGAGGGAAAGGAAATTAGTGAAAAAACTGGTAAAATTTGAATAAGGTCTGTAATTTAGTTAATAGTATTATATTAATGTTATTTTCTTGATTTTGATCGTTGTATTATGGATTTATAAGGTATTAACATGAGGGTAAACTGGGTAAAGATACATGGGAACTCCCTGAAATATCTTTGTAACTTTCCTGAAAATAGACATTTCACACTAAAACAACATTTTGAAGTTGCAATATATATACAAATAATAGCTTACATTGGAGTTGCTTATATTACACAGGGCAGTACCATCAGCATTTTTAGTGCATTAATTTATTCAATTCTCATAATAAACCTATGGGTAAGTGCTATAATTATTCCCTTGTACAGACAAAATAATTGAGGCTAAAGTACATAAGGAACTTGCCCAAGATCACAAGTTGCCAGGCAATCCTAAAAAATGAGTCCAGAACCAGAATGCTAAATTACTGTACAGACCACATCAGATCATCTATAGATGGCCTAAGCCAGGCTTACAAGTTACTGAAGTATTTAAGCCTAAATACAGCAGAGATTTCCTAGATATAGTATCAACTTCAGCAACCAATACAGTTGGTTCACTAAAAACATGCAACAGAATATACTTCAAGAAGAAAAATGATTCCAAAAGTTTAAAATGAAAAAAACAAAAGGACTTGTATGTAAATCTTTTTTAAAAAATTCAAATGTTAAAATGTGAGATTAGAAAAAGATAGCACCAAAATCTTGTATAACAGAAGCATATAAATTTGCAAGAGATTTACCCCCATTAATGCATTCTCAGGTTTACATATTGTTTGGGAGGAGGTAAAGATGTTAATAAGCATTAGATTTTTATGTGTTAGGCATAATTGTCTATTTCTAATGTAACAACTAAAAGGAGGGAAATGAGTGTATAACTTTTAGTGTAGTAGAGTAAAACAATGCAATGAGAAAAAAACTTTAATAACAAAATAGAAGGCAAAAAATGAAAATATACAAAAAGATCAAGACAAATTTAAAATATAAACACAATTTAAAATTGTGGTAACTGCCATCAACATAAATCAACTACATTAAGTAAAACTAAAGACTGCCAAAATCCAGTTACATGACATTTACTCTAAAAAAAAAAAGAAAAAAGCTATGTAAAGAGGCAAAATAAAATTGGAAGTAGAAAATAGAAAAAGAAATGAGTCAAAATCTAATCAAAATGATCTATAAAGCTATATTAATAGATTTCATGATAATAAGCATGACTAGCAATACAGAGAATCACAGCAACATATTGAGAGTTACTTCACCAGGAAGATAAAACAAGCTGTACGTAAACTTATCTGTACCTGTTAACCTGGCTTTGAAATATCTGAAGGGCATTATAATGCAACTATATGGGTAAAGAAAGTCATCATCCTGGAAGATTCTAACAAATCTTAGTAATCAATAAATCAGCAGATAAAAAGAATCACCAATGAAGAACAAAATTAATAGGGTTGATTTAATGAACATTCTTAGCACAAAACAGTATACATTTCATACAAATACAGAAAATAATAAAATTGAAGTGCATGCTGGGCCATAAAGCAAGTCTCAACCAATTTCAAAGAATCAGTAGTACCATATTGTTCTATTCTCTGATGAAAGTAGTCATCCCTTTATATCCATGGGGTATTGGTTCCAGGACCCTCCAATACCAAAATTTATGAATGTTCAAGTTCCTATGGAGTAGTATTTGCATATAACCTACACACATCCTCTCGTATATTTCAAATCATTTCTAGATTACTTATAATACCTAACACAATTTAAATGCTATGTAAATAATTGTTATACTATATTTTTATCAGTATTTTGTTGCCTTGCTATTTTTAACTTTTCCCCTGAACATTTTTGATCTGTGGTTGGCTGAATCCATGGATGCAAAACCTATGGGTACAAAGGGCTAACTGTACA
The DNA here is from genome assembly GCF_029289425.2 of Pan paniscus. Lineage (NCBI taxonomy): Eukaryota > Metazoa > Chordata > Mammalia > Primates > Hominidae > Pan > Pan paniscus. The sequence goes on along the minus strand of NC_085926.1, from coordinate 24,833,152 downwards.
ATTTAAACATCAATAAAATTCTTTAAACTACACTTAGAAATGTAAAAAGACCCCTTACCCGATTGTCAAAAGTAGGTATCAAAGATATAAAAATATTCAAAGATAATCAAATAATAATGCCACATGTGTCCAAATATGTGGGATGAAGTAAAGTCACTCATTTGGGGAAAATTTATAGCTGTAAATTATATGTATATCTAGGGAAAAAAAGGGAAGACTGATAAATAACAATTTATCCAGAAAGCATAAACCCAAATAAAAAAGTACTAAATAAAAATATGGACAGGAATTGAAGAATTAAAAAAACTTACTGTAGAGAGAACCCACAATCCATTTGGTCCCCTGAGAAGACTAAAAAAGAAAAACACAGTAAAATCTCTGTCAAGAATAACTAAGAAACAAGAATGGAATAATATATTAATGTTTAGGATAAAAGACAACTGATAAGTATAGAGATTTAAAAAGATAATTGTTAACAATTTAAATATAAATAAAACTGACTCAAGAAGAACTGAAATTCCTAAATGGGTCTATAACCATTAATGAAGTTAAATGAAGTTAAATGAGGTCATATAACCATTAATGAAATTGAAGAAAAAGTATGTTCACAAAGAAAATTCTAGGCCTAGATGGTTTTATAAGCTATTCATTGACATAAGAGATAATTCTAATCTTACAAAAAGATAAGCATAATAAATCAAATGTAGAACAGGTTTCAATTAGCACAGGGCATGGGCCAAATCTAGTTTGTCATCTGTTTTCATAAACTTTTATTGGAATATAGCCCCACTTTTTAAAAAATGTATTGTCTGTGCTATAACTGCTTTTATGCTAGAATAGCTGAGTTGAATAGCTGTAAAAGAGGATGTATGGTCCACAAAGCTGAAAATTCTGTTTGGCCTTTAGAAAAAGTTTGCTGATTCCTGATACAGGACGTTAGAAAATAACTGGTGTGAAAACAGGACAGTAAGTGAGAGTCAAAGCGCAGGGATGAGTAAGGGATGTGCATGTGTGTGAAGTCTGTAATATTACATAGGGTAGAGAAGTCTATACAGAGAAGGTGCTATAGTTCAGATGTTTGTCCTCTGCAAATATCATGTTGAAATGTGATCCCCAGTGTTAGCGTTGGGGCCTGGTGGTAGAAGTTTGGGTCATGGGAGCGGACCCCTCATGAATGGCTTGGTGCCCTCCCTGTGGTAATGAGGAAGTTCTCACTCCATCTGTTCATGTGAGAGCTGGTTGTTTAATGGAGGCTGGCACCCCCTCCTCCCTCTCTTGCTGGCTCTTTCAGCATGTGTCACAACTGCTCCCCCTTCACCTTCCACCATGGTTGGAAGCTTCCTGAGGTTCTCACCTAAAGCAGATACTGGCACCGTGCTTCTTGTATAGTATGAAGAACTGTAAGCCAAAATAAACCTCTTTTCTTTATAAATTACCCAGTCTCAGGTATTCCTTTATAGCAAGGTAAAATGGAATAATAGAGAAGGTGAGATTTGTGTGAAGACTTGACAGAGATGGGGGGATTAGGAAAGTGGATTAGGTAAGAACATTCCAGATAGAAGAGCTGAAACAAAGGCAGCAAGGCAGAAGCCTGCCTTCTGTGCTCAAGACATAGCACTGAGACAGTGAGGCTGCCACGGTGTGCAAGGGGGATAATGGTAATGGTGGAGGAAGTCAGAAAGGGGGTATGTTGGAAGTGGTGGAAGTTGAAGTTCCTTGTAGGTCTTTGTAGGCCATTCTAAGGATTCTGGCTTTAAGTCTAAGTGAAATGGGGAATCATTGGAGGACTTTAAGAAGTGTCATGACCTAATTTACTCTCTACAAGAAACACTAAAAGGTTATATTGAAAATAGTTTGTATAGGGGTAAGGGAACAAAGCAGGCCCCTTTTCAAAGTCAAGAGATGACCGTGGATCAGAGCAGGGTGATGATAGGGAAAGTGGTGAGATGGGTAAGATTCCGCATCTATTTTGAAAGAAGAGCTAATAGGATTTCCTGAATGATTACTAGTGAGGCAATAAAGAAAAAGGAGTATAGAATAATCCCAAGGTTTTGTTCTGATTAGTTTAAGGAATAAAGTCACCAATAACAGAAACTGAGAAGCCATACATGGTGCAGGTCTGGGGTGTGTTCAGAAGAGAGATAAGGAGTTTAGTTTTAGACTTGTTAAATTTGAGATATGTACTAGGCATTCAACTAGAGATACTAAGTAGAAGCTGGATATCCAATCTGGTGTTTGGGCGGGGACACTGAATGCAAGACAAACTTAGAAGATGTTAGCATAAAAGCCAAGAATGTAAATGTTGATAAATGAGTAAAGTCCAAGAACTGAGCCCTGGGACATTCAATCTATAGATTTTGGGAGAAGAAGACCTAGAGGGGTGCGTGAAAAGGAGCAATCACTGAGAAGAGGAAATGTAGGACATGGTAGCAGGGGAAGGCCCTAAAAGCCAAATGATAATTGTGTCAAGAAGGACTAACGAAGTTTGTCAGAGGTTGATAGCTAAAATAGGATGAAGAGTGAGAATTGACCATTTGGTTGACCATCAAGAGATTTTAAAACTATGTCGTCTCAATATATATTCTTTAAAAAGACATTAACATCAACAACTAAAATAAAAATTCTCTGAAAATTAAGAATAGAAGTGAATTTCCTTAACCTAATAAGGGGTTACTGTATAAAAAACTTCAAACATGCTGGTTAAAAATTCTCTTACAAATTATAAAGAAGACAAGGTTGGTCATCAACATAAGTTCTATTAAAAAGTGTACTAACAATTAAACCTGAACTCATGGAATTAAAACAACTGAACTCATAAAGATAGAGTAGAATGATGGTTACCAGAGGATGGGAAAGGGAATGAGGAGGTTCAAAAATATAGTTAGATAGAATAAGATCTAGTATTTAAAAGCACAACAGGGTTAATATAATCAACAATAACGTACTGTATATTTTAAGATAATGAAAAGAAGGGAATTAGAATGTTCTTTACCCAAAGAGTTGACAAACGCTTGAGGTGATGGATCTCCCAATTACCCTAATTGATTATCACACATTGTATGCCTATATAGAAACACTGCACGCATCCTATAAATATATGTGCCTATTATGTACACATATTTTAAGTGTACTAGAGTTCTTAATCAGTGCAGTAAAAAGTACTCATCCACACCTCCACCAAACACATACATGCAGGGCAAAATGAGTGAAAGAGAACAAGAATCACAGATAATATGATCCCCAAAATGCTACAATCAAATGATTAACATAATTAGTTTCTAAAGTTTCTGGATATAAAAATTAATTCTATAGGTAGAAGGCTTAAACTGCCAGAAATCAAGACTTAGTATAAAGAAATATTAAACAAAGCAGTGTTGATATAAATTTATAAAAAATAAAACATAACTAACAGCCCAGAAAAATACATACAGAAATTTGACTTATGACAGAAACACTATTAGTGAGATAAGTTTGGACTATAAAATAGTGCTGGAACAATTAGTTTTCCTATTATGGAAAAATAGAATCCCTACCTTCACATCAGTTACAGACATCAACTCCAAATGAATTATGTGAAAGACAAGATTTAAAGATGTTCATAGGAAAACAATATTTCTATTTTTAAGAGATTGGTCATAAAAGAAAATAAATTAGAATGCATTAAAATTAATAAACTGTATTCATCAAAAGACACCATAAAGATAGTTAGAAAACGTGCTTCAAACTGGGAGAAGATATTTGCAACACAAGTAATTAACAAAGATTAGTCTCCAGGATATACAAAGAACTTTTAGAAATCAACAGAAAAATATCACAGGTGTTTCATGGAAAAATGCAGCATAAATGTTCACTGAACATGAAGTGATATACAACCTAATTAGTAAATTAGTAAATGCCAACTAAAACTAAAATGAGATTTTCCATACTAAGTACGGAAAAATGAAGTTTCACAATATAAAAGGCTGATGAACGTATAAAACGACTGGAATACTCATACACAATCTATTGTTTCAGCTTGCACACAAATAGCAGAATGATAAACCAGGGAATGATTAACACAAAATTCAAGAGTGTTGCTAAAGTTCTGTTAGGAAGAGAGGATAAACAGAAATACAATTATGTTTACTGCTTATTTATAAAATGCAAAAAATTTAAAAATATTTTAAGTTCTAACAAAAGAGAATGAATATGCTACGCTATGTCTGTATGATGAAGTATTATGCAGATATTTAAACATCACAATTCCAAAGAATAACGACAAGCAATTTATAGAACTGTCAATTTACAATATGATTCTAATTGGGGGAGGGAATAATTCATATGTATATGCATTTTGTAAAACTAGTTTTATGAAGGGCTTCATTCTCTCCTTCAGAGTTTTACTCTATTTTTTATATTTTCCACATCAAGCTTGTTATAATTATTGAATCAATAGAAAATAAGTGTTTTAATTTTCTAAAAATCAGGAAGCATAATTTGATTTGTCTTAATTTTACATTTATGTGAAAACCATAAATTCTACACTTTAGAAATATGCTGATTGTACTTCCTTTAAAATCTTTTTCCAATACATCAAAATATTATACACAAATACTAAAGTTGACCAGATTTGTAAACCAACTTAAGACACATTATGAAAAATCTCACACATGAAGACTTTAGTTGCAATTAGTGATTTTAATTGTACATTCTGTGTAAGACATTTAAAATAACATCATACATAAATGAATAAGAGACTATACCTTATTGAGAATTATTCTGAGTTTCCTGGATGAGAGAGAAATAACATGAAGGGTGTTGATGAAAGGAGTCAAACTCTAAAATATTTGAAGAGATTTATTCTGAGCCAAACATGAGTCACCAAAGGCCTTTGACATGGCCCTCAGAAGATCCTGAGAACATGTGCCCAAGGTGGTCAGAGAACAGCTTAATTTTATACATTTTAGGGAAACATGAGACATAAATTAAATACATATAAAGTGTACATTGGTTTGGCCCAGAAAGGCAGGACATCTGGAAGTGGCAGGGTGGGACTTCCAGGTCATGGGTAGATAAAGATTTTCTGTTAGCAATTGATTCAAAAAGTTATTGTCTATGACTTAGGAATGTCTGGGTTAGGATAACGGGTTGTGGAGACCAAGGTTTTGTCACACAAGTGAAGTCGCCAGGTAGCAGGCTTCAGAGAGAATAGATTGTAAATGTTCCTTATTATACCTAAAAAGTCTGTTATACCAAGTAATTCCAAAAGGGAAGAGGGTATAATGAGGCATGTCCAACCCCACCCACCTTCCCATCATGGCCTGAACTATATTTTTCAGGTTAACTTTGGGATGCACCTGGCCAAGAGGAGGAGTCCATGCAGATGGTTAAGGAGCCTTAACATTTTTTTGTTATTGTTTGTTTACAAGAGTATTGAGTTCTTGTTTCACAAAAATAGAAATGGAAAGTAGCCATGACAGAGTTAATATATAAAGTATTTTGAAAAGAATTCACTTTTTAAAAGTCTTATCAGCCTTATAAATGGATTAAATACTAAGTAAGTTTGGCATCATTTGTACAAGTGTGTTTCTGAGGTGCCTTCTATTCTTGTTGTGTATTAAATTAATTATTTTGATCTCTAAAACCTATATTTTCTATATCCAGACAATAGCATCTGGACAGATTTTAAAACAGGCTAACACCCACATGTAACACATGCATTTCATACTGTTTTATTGAACCTACATTAAAAAGATTGAAGAGTAAGTGCTAACACAGCCCCAGGAAAATTATTGTAATTTCACAGATAGTTCTTACAACTCGGATATCAAGCCCCGTTTTTTCTGCAAGCCGTCCAGAGATATGGAATTGCATTTTCCTTAGCAAGGATGAATCATCTCCAACCCTGATCACTTCAATATGGGCATCTGTTATCTCAGTGAGCACTTTTATCTCAATGGGGAATCATTTCACAGTCGACTTGAAATCTGCCTATGGTTGACTTGAACTCAATGGCAGTCAATGAAAATTTCCCAAGTATCCACCATTTCCTTTTGTTGTTTTTGTGGGCTTTTCTTAAGAGAATTTCCAAAGTTGATTTTTCAACTTAATGGACCACTAAAAATCTGGCAGGAACTGAACAAGAAGAGGATAGAGGCATGAGCAAGTATATACAAAAACGACCCTGAGGTCTCCTTCTGAGTTGCTTCAACACTGAGCACACTCCCCACTTCTGCCAGGAAAGGGGCCTGCACCCAAAGTTTGCTTCCCATGAGACCAAAGGCTCCCTCCCCTACAGAAGGGTAAGTAATTTCCACTGGGCTTTAAGGTGTCCAGGTGCTAGGCAGCAAGGGTTTCTGAGACAACTATATGAACAGTCATTACTTCAAAATCGAGTCCGCTTGGTGCCAAGCTGGCCTGTCTTGTTTTCCACTAAGAAGTTTCCTCCCTCAAGCTTTTCCTAGGAAAGTGAGGCTGCCTTCGCAAAAATTATTAATAGTGAGAAAATTGTGGCAGTGAAAGATCTCATTTAACCAACTCCCATCTTGCCTTTAGCCTTCAAACTGCCCTTATTTATTCCTGGGCTTGGCCAAACTAACTTTGGAAGATATTTAGTTTATAGTTTTAAATGATAATAGCGCCTCCCCAAAACTTAACCACCTTTGTAAGGCCAATGAGAGACCACCTTTGTAAGGCTAGGAGGATGAGAGAAACACAAATTCTGCTAAGGTGTAGACATAAACAATTGCCAGCCATAATTCCAGAGGTCAAAAATATAAACTTCCCCAATTACTCCTACAGATAACATCACTATTGTAGAACCTAAGCTTGGCCTTTTGAGACGCCTTTTCAGGTTTTTTGCATATCTGATGACCAATGGCTCCACTTGGACCTCCAGACTCTCCTGTAACCCCACCAAATGAAGACCATTTCCCACACACCTGTGATTGTACCCCCAGTCAATCATCAGCAAGCATCCACTGCCTAGTCACTCTCCCTTTCTCCCCTCAAACTATCCTTGAAAAACCCTAGCTTCCAAATCCTTGGGGAGGCTGATTTGAATAATAAAACCCTGCTCTCCCCTTTAACCAGCTCTACATGTGTAAAACTCTTTATTTCAATTCTCCTGATGTGATAAATCAGCTCTATCTGGGCAGTGGGCAAGAACAACTCATTGGGCAGTTACAAACTGAAAAGCAAGAAGGAAAGAATACTTGCATTTGGAAGAAAACCCCACATACTGTGAGGCCTGCAGATAACTAAGACCTGGAAGCCCCTCGGCCGGTGAGGGAGGTTGGGAGCTCACATCTTCCCTTCTCTTGCTGATTCTGGTTTTGTCAGTTTTCCCATTCCCCCCACGAAGCCTATTTCTTAAACCATGCTGTGTGGCATGCTGGAATTCATCTGGAACCATGGGTACATGAGAAAAGACAATCCAGAGTGCCTTGCCTTGTGTTACAACGGGTCATTAGCTTCTTTCCCTGTATACATGTCAGTTTAAATAGTTTATGAGGCTTCTATGCTAAAGTAGAATTTTAAAGGATGAAGAGGAGTTGAGAGTAGAGTGGATTTGAGGTGTGGGCTTAAGGACTGGACAAGGTAGTCACTCAGAGAAATGGTATGTGCAAAAGCGTGGGGGGATGAGACAGTTCCTGGAATTACAAGCCGTTAGGACTGCTAAAATGGAAAGCATAAGAGAATGGTAAGAGATGAAATGAGAGGTTGGCAGGATCAGGTGTGAAGGGAATTGAACGTCAGCCTAGGAGTTAGACTTCATCCTGGGGCCAGAATTCCTCAGATTGGGGTCCGCAGCTAACCACCTTAAAATCCAGAATCCCTGTGGCATTCAGGACCAATGTTTTACTTTTGATGGTGTAGATTAAGTTGTACTACCTAGAAATAGCTTAATTAGGGGGAAAGAGGTCAACTTAATATTTGTGTGGCACATTCAGGCCAAATGTCATTATATTATGGTATAAAAATAAAAGTTTCACAAGTGTTTGAAAAAAATGTAATAACTGACCCAACATGTCTCAGGCTGCACAATTAGGTCAAAGCCACAATAACCTCACTGTAGCAAATCAACACCCATTCATGCTGCAACAGACAATATTCAGTAAGACCACAGTGATGTGTCACATCAATTTAATGTTAATTTAGATTTTACTCAAATTGTGTTTGTATTCACTTTGGTTTTATAGTTGTACAAGAACTATTAGCATAGAAAAAGATATCTAGGTTTACATTTGTACGTATTAAGTTATAATAAATATATGAAAATCACCACGGGACAGAGAGGTGGAAGAGTGCTATGTGAGACTCAGTAAAGCACGGTCTCTGGAACCAGACTGCTTGGGTTCGAATTCTGATTTCACAGCCTTCCTGTTACATGACATTGTTACTGAAGTTAGATTTGCTCATCTGGAAAATGGGGATAACAGAAGTTTCTACTACACTGGGTATTGTGAGGATTCAATGAGTCAATGCTGAAGATGCTTGGCATGAAAAAATACAGTTGACCCTCGAGCAGCATGGGTCAACCTGCAAGCATCCACTTACATGTATATTTTTTTCAGCTTGGATGGAAAACATTGCATATGCAGGTGTACAGAGCCAACTGTGAGACTTGAGGGCACGTAAATTTCGGTATACACAGGAAGTCCTGGAACAAATTCCTCTTGTATACTAAGGGACTCCTATAGTTCATGCATATAATACTGTGGTCCTCAACCTTTTATTAGGGCCTATGATTTATTCAAGTTGATGAATATTATCTGTAGGTAATGAAGGCACCCTCAGAACTTGTCATATAATAGGCAGACATGTATTTCTGGAAAAACCTTTTGGCAGCACTGAAGAGAATAGATTCGATGGAGACGAGAGATTTAATACCTGTTTAGGAGAGGAAAGCGAATGACAATACAATTGTGAACAAGAGTCTTTTCAAAGTACAGTTCCTTGACTAGCATTACCTGGAAAGTTATTACAAATGCAAATAACTTGAATCAAAAACTTTAGAAATACTACCTAGCAATTTGTGTTTTCACACACCTTCCAAATGCTTTTGATATTCTGGGATAGAGGTTGGCAAAAATTTTTTTAAAAGATTGAGAGTAAATTTTTTAGTCTTTGAAGGCAACATGATCTTTTTTAGAGCATAAAAAATACTTAAAAAATAATAGCTGTGGCCATATTCCAAAAAATCATTTACAAAACATTAGCATCCTGGATTTGGGCCTACCAGCCATAGTCTGTGGAGTTTGATGCCAGGAGTTGAGACTAGCAATAAAGAAGGAACAAGGTTGAAGAGTAAACTGAGTTTGGATATGAGATAGTGAGTCTGAGTTGTCACCTGGTTCTGGAACTCGAAGGAAACAGCAGGGCTGGAAGTATAGATTCAGAAGACAGAATAAAGTGCTTACTAAAATGGCCTGTGCAAACAACATTGCCCCAGCAACACATGGAGCCTAAGCAAGGAAGAGAGCCAGGGAAGTATCCAGAGGCCTACCAACACTGGACAGCAAAGGAAGAAAAAACGCAAAGGAGCAACACTGAATGGCAAAGGAAAAGAACAAGGAACCAGGTCGATAAGATAAACACAGCAAAGGATGGATGGTGTGTCTGACATCAGAGGAGGACAGAACCTGGATACAAACAGTTCCAGCCCCTGCCGTGTTATACAACTTGAATGCCATCATGCCTGCAATTAGAACATCAGTGACTGCGTGCATGCTCACAGTTCAGTGTTATGGGTGAAACAAGTAAGCTCAGTGCAAGTGCAGCAAAAGAAAGATAGAGGAGCAAAAGTTAGTGAAACTTGTCTACATTTCTAAGCTTAGGGCAGAAAATCACATTCATGGGCAGAGACAGATTGAAAATATACAAGTCAGGGTTAATGAAGAATTGGGATTGGTAGGACATTGAGATAGGGTGGCGCCAAGAGCCTCAGGGAGGGGCGGGCCTTGAACAGGAGAAGGTATGCCTCCATCCTCACACATGGGCAGGAGGAATGGAAACATAGATACAGAAGTTTCTGGGTGGGCAAGAAGTTCAGCTTCTTTATTTTCATAATCTCGATTTTATCAGTGAAGTAGGAGGTTATCAAATAAGATTAGAAAAGTGTTAGTCTAATGACAGGAGGAAAGTGAAGATAAAGCAGCATTCCTTTAAAAAAAAAAAAAAAGTCAAACTTGTTGCTTCATAGAAAATTTCCCCCTCCCCCAGTCAGTGAAAATGAGTGGTGTTCTCTAATTAAATTGGATTTATGAACAGGCCAGGCGTACAAGAAATCTTATTCCCTGTTTTCTATTTCAGCATTCACTTCTTGATGCTTTCCTTCCCCTAATCCAGGTTACGCTGACATGATCTTTGACTTCCCACAGAGAAGTGTTCATTTTAACTGGCAGGCAAATGATATTACACTCCAAAGGCCCATCATGCTAAATGACCATTAAACCATTACACTTAAGAACTGCCTCTCAAGATAGAGACTCCAAGTGCTTCACACAGTATCACTGTTTAACTATCAGCGTTTTATAGACAGGGAATTGTCATCACCAAGCTCACATGAATTCCTCTGGTTATAAACAAAACATCTGTGGCTGGTTAGCTCAGTTGGTTCATCCATGAAGTTAAATGGCCAAAATCTTGGGTGGAATCCTTGTAAAGCTCTGTTAGTATGGCTCTTTTCACAAGCCATTTGTCTGCAGCCCCAGTTAGATGAGGCATCTCAAAATGGATGCTCCTGATTTGGACAGGATATGGCTGCCATCACCCCATTAATCAGCCTCCTCTTTCCTTATTCTTCAGCACATGCTCTGTGTTAATGGGGCTATTCTCCTTTCTAGCCATCTCTGCCTCTGTGCCTTTCCCCACATTATTTCTTCTGCATTATTGTTTCCATCCAAGTCCTCCTGGTACTTCAAAAGTTTGCCTCACAATTCCCACTAAAGCTCCAGTATTTCTCTCAGCTGACCCCAGCCTCTGTGAGTCTATGTAACTGAATGGCCTGCTTTGGAATCCACACTCTATAAATTTAGTTGATTATTACATTTAGTTTGTAACTCTAGGCTGCCGAAGGGCAGGTACCACAGATATAGTACAGTATAATATAAAGATGATATCTTAATTCTACTTCAGGTTTAGTACAGTAGCCCCCTCCTTATACATGGGGCATACATTCCAAGACCCCCAGTGGATACTTGAAACTGTAGATATATAAACCCTATATATGCTATGTTTTTGTAACCTATAATTGAAATGACTGCTAAGTGACTACCAGACTCAGAATATACAGCATGGATACGCTAGACAGAGGAAGATTCACATCCCAGGTGGGACAAAGCAGGAGAGCCAGAGATTTTATTGTGATACTAAGAATGACAGGCAATTGGAAACCTATGAATTATTTCTAGGATTTCCTATCTTATATTTTCAGACCTGTTAACCATGGGTAACCAGAACCGTGGAAAGCAAAAACATGGATAAGGAGGGATGACTGTACTTCCTCACCAGGTCACCTTGGAAAATTCACCCACCTCTTTGGACATTCGTTTCCTTGAAGATGAAAAATCATATAATTCGCTACCTTATACTTTTAATCACTATAGCCTTTAATAGCACTCAAACACTCGATGACTGATGAGTCAAAATTCTGTGAGTATGAATCTATAACAAGAGTGAGAAACCAAACCCACACCTGATGGCAATGTGGGTCAGCAGCAGCAGTTCTTTCCTTCATTTTTCCTATTTCCAGCCATACCGTGTAAAGCTGTGAAGAGCAGTGTGTCTCATACATAGGTAGCAGTGCTACCATTGGAAATGTTAGCTTACAGATTTTAAAAGGTGGTCATTTGATAACCATCTTTAGGCCGCAACTTCGAAAGTGCAGTCACAGTGAGAAGTTTGTGCCTGGTCAGCAGGACAGCTGATCCACTTACATGGAAGGAATTATACATACCTTGTCCATGGTTTACTGCCCTACCAGTGGTTCTTAAACTGTGATCCAGGGAGCCCTGGTGGTCCCTGCAGGGCATCCAACAAGTCAAAGCTACTTTGCTAGTAACACTAAAATGTCACTTGTCTTTTTCACGCTCATCCTTTCATCAGTTACAGTGCAGTTTTCCAGAGGCTACATGACGTGTGATATCACTGCAGCTTGAATGCAGAAGCAGATATGTGAACCCAACTACCTATTAAGCCAGACACTAGAAAGACCTACAGAACTGTGGGGGAAAACTTCCACGCTTCTCATTAACTTTTTTGCTTCAGGAAAGGTTTTTTTTTTTTTATAACAAGTTATTTATGTTAACAAGAATAAGTTTATTATTTTAATAAATCAGTAATTCATTCTCTTAGTTCCTAATATGGTAAATACCAATAGGCATAACTGTATACCTTTGAGGTCCTTGATTATTTTTTTCTAGGAATATGAAAGTGTTCTTACACTAAGACATTTGGGAACCACCTTTCTGTATTAATGAAGGTATGAAATAAACACAGTTGTCCTTTGGTGCCATAGAGGACTGATTCAGGGCTCCCTGAAGATACCAAAATTCATGATGCTAAGTCTCTTTATAAAATGACATAGTATTTGCATATAATCTATGTACATTTCCCCATATACTTTAAGTCAGCTCTAGATTACTTATACCTAATACAATGTAATGCCATGTAAATAGTAGTTATACTATACTATTTAGGGAATAATGACCGGAAAAGCCTATATACATTCAGTACAGATACTTCCTGCCCCCACCAAATGTTTTCCATTGGTGGTGGTTGAATTCACAAGTGAAAACCCTCAGTGGTCAACTATATTTGCCAAATGTAAGACAGTCATGTATCCCTTAATGATGGGGATACCTTCTGAGAAATGCATCAATAGGTGATTTTGTCATTGTGTGAGTTTCACAAAATATAGGAACCTAGGCTACATGGTATAGTCTATTGCTCCTAGCAAACAAACCTGAGTAGCAAGTTTACTTGTATACTAAGTCATTAGTATACAAGAAGCCCCTTGAGTTCATGTAGTTCAAGTTCCTCTTTTTAGAAAGTGACTCAGATAAGTTACTTCACCTCTCTGTACCTAATGTCACACAGCACATTATCACCTGACACAAGTTATGCTTTCCTTTTTAAATAGTCTCAATTTCAACATACTTAGGGGGTATTCTATTTAGAAAAAGCTTGCAATGATTTAGAAGAAATTTAAAGACTGCATGCAATGCTCTCTTCTGGAAAGGATTTTTTTCTTCAATCAGCATGCCTCAAATTATTTATTTATGCGTGTATAGAGAGTAAGAGGGAGCAGCAGTGGATGGGTTTGTTTGTTTTCTATACTTGAGTTTGCCTACACTGAGGAATAGCTATGGTCAAACAACTCTTGCCGTGTGTTTGAAAGGAACTCCTTTAATCACAGAGAAGCAATAAAAACAGAATGTAAAGAAACCTTCTGCCAAATGACCTGCTGAAAAGCAGCAACCAAGCTGACAACTCTCTCATGTCCTGTTAACTGGCTGAAGAACTAGAAGAAGGCTGAGAGGAGGTGAGAAAGGTTGGGAGGTTACTGGCTGGGAAGGCAGAATGTCCCAAATGCAAAAGGTTTATTCCTAGAACAATCACAATCAACACACAAGATGCGCCAGGTGACTTCAATATTTGCCACTGCTCCCTTTTTCCACAATGGGCAGCTAAAGATATGATGCCTACCCCCAAGAGGCACTAACCCCTCTGACATGGGCCCCGTTCATTTTGGGTAATGATTAGTTTAATATGAACATAATACAAGATCCTTGCAGCATCACAAACCAAGTGGAGGTTCACAGAACTTGACTTGTTTTATTGACGTAAAGGTAGGTCAGCAAACTACAAACTGTAGACCAAATCCATCCTTCCACCCATTTTTTTTTTGTTTTTATTCCCAACCTTTGAGATGGAAAAGAAATTGCAAGGAAAATATATTTTACAACACCTGAGAATAATATAGAATTTAAATTTCAGTGTCTACAAATAAAGTTTTATTGGAACATACCATACTCCTTTGCATCTTATCCAGGGCTGCTTTATTGCTACAATGGCAGAATTGAGTCATGTGACAGACCATATGGCCCACAAAAAGCCTAAAATATTTACTGTCTAGTCCTTTACAGAAAATGTTTGCAGACATATGATATAAACTTCCAAGTCCCCAAAGTATATAAAACTTACACTTCAGATTTTAATATCTTTGCATATTTTACCCTGGAAAACCTTAATGACTAAGCAAAGCATACTGATTATATTGGTTGAGTCTGGGATTTTGTGAAACATACTAAACCAGAAAGATTACCACATTTAGAAACACCAGAATACAGAGGTTTGAGACCAAAACCTTCTGAAGCAAGAGAGCTGCTTTAGAACAGTCTGTTTAACTTCCAGGTGAGTACAATAACGTGGCACCTGAAGGCATTCTAATGCTTAACTATTTGTTACACCTACATGAGAGCTGTACTAAAAACTTAGTTCACATTTCATCACATGGCTCTAAAACGAAGTTCCACCCCGTGAATCCATTCCCACTTTCTCAGTCACAACTCTCTCCCCAACCTCAAAGAAAAGCAAAACTCTCAAGCTCCCAGAACCACCTTGTTTCAAGAGATATTGCAATGTAGAGAAAGACATCAGCTCAATTCTTTTCTCTCCGCTCTTCCTGGCAAGAAACTGCTGCCTTGAGTTGAACTGATTAACTGGAGTAAGCATTCTAAAAACCAGGTAGGGCTGAATACAAAGGGAATTACTGACCATAGCTTCCAATAAGAGTATTAAGGAACTTTTTTTTTCTTTTTTTTTTTTTTTTTTTTTTTGAGACAGAGTCTTCCTCTGTCATCCAGGCTGAAGTGCAGTGGCAGGATCTCAGCTCACCGCAACCTCCACCTCCCCAGTTCAAGCGATTCTTCTGCCTCAACCTCCCGAGTAGCTGGGACTACAGGCAAGTGCCACCATGCCCGGCTAATTTTTGTATTTTTAATAGGGACGGGGTTATACCATGTTGGCCAGGCTGGTCTCGAACTCCTAACCTCAAATAATCCACCTGCCTCGGCCTCCCAAAAAGTATTAGAGAACTTAAAAGGACTAAACCTGAACGTACCTCCTTGCTGAAGATTGTGAGAACAGTCCTCCAGATGAGCAGGACTGGTGACTGTCTTTTTATGAAGATGTTCAGGATTCTGCAAAAACAATGGTCTTCATTTAGCAGTCTTAAACATCACAATGCAGAAAAAGAAATCAGATTATTCAAAATCTTTGCCTGCTTCTTCACAATACCTCCTTTCCATGACGTGACATAGTTAACCGTCTTGAAATGAGGAGACTACCAAGTTCTTTTGCTAAATCTTAAGCCAAACTGAAACTTCTTCACTGAAGCTGTACCCGTTCACAAGGAGGGAATCACACGATAGGGTACAGCCATCTTGGTTCAGTGCTTCATATTAACTGGGCTCAGGGGTGGGCTTATGTGCTTTAAATGCAAAAGAATTCACACAGGTGGCAATCGTTAATTATAGTGCCCATCCCACTAGCATGGACCTTTGACCCAATAGCAAATTAAGAGTAGATTGGATAGAAGTTCTGCTATAATTCAGGCCTGTGAAGATTTATAAGAAGAAAAAAAGAAACATGTTGTAATCTTCTTGGTTTCATCACTTTTTACATAATAAAATAAGTTCTAGGGTCTACTGAGAGACACTTCCAATTACTACGTCAGCAATTTTAGGGAAATATGACAATAGTTTCTAATCCTAACATTTTTTAAGAAAGCAAAGTCTTAGGTTCTAAATTGTCTTTTATTCAAAGAATATAATTTAGTTTTCTTAATTTCCTCCTGCTAGGGAAGCTAAATAACTTGCCTCAGAGATCCTCTTTGATTAAAGTTTAACCATCACAACAAAATATTCCTTTTTGGTTGAGGGGCGGGGAAACAGGAACTTGCTGCTCTGTTGCTCAAGCTGGAGTGCAGTAGCATAATAACAGCTCACTGTGACTTCAAACTCCTGGGTTCAGGCTATCCTTCCATCTCAGCCTCCCAAGTAGCTGGAACCACAGGCACATGCCACCACTTCAAGCTATTTTTTGTTTTGTTTTTTTTGTAGAGACAAGGGTCTCACTATGTTCCCCAGCCTGGTCTTGAACCCCTACGCTCAATGATCCACCCGCCTTGGTCTCCCAAAGTGGTGGGATTACAGGTGTGAGCTACTGCACTGAAGTCGAAACAGCATTAGTTAAAGAGGAGTAACTAGTGTTGGCAGAATTTACAAGTAAAAATACAGGATGCTGAGTTGAATTTGAATTTCAGGTAAAGAGCAAATACATCTTTAGTATACGTGTATCTACCATGTAATATTTGAGACATATTTGTATTGGGGACATAATTATGCTAAAAAATATATTTGTTGTGTATCAAAAATTCAAATTTAGCTAGGCATTCTGAATTTTATCTGACGACCCTAGAAACATCTTTAATTCAAAATGTTTCTGGGTGAACGAGCAGTGGAGGAAAAGTTTAGTGAGCGTGTTGCACCTAATCTTGGAAGATAGAAATACTTAAAAACTTTGGAACAGACTCCAGAACTGTTAGGACTCTCAGTTCTCCCATCTGAGGAATGAGGGGTGTGAAGTATAAATGTTGCAAGGGACTGTAAGGAGAAATTTTAAAAAGAATGATAGTCCAGTTCGGTATAAATGGCAACATCCTTGATTTTTTTTAACTTCTTTAGATTGCTTGTGTATGAATCTTACTGATGAGTGTAATTAATTTATTAGTGAATTAAATGAATAAAAACTTTTGGTGCTTCCAGCTCCAGTCATGGACCACAACGTGAACTGCCAGGTGCAGCTTAGCAACTCAATAATGAGAAGGCATTTTCTCTTCAGCTTTGGTGCATTTTCTCTACGAAATAAATCAATTGAAAGCTCATCTTGACACTCCTCCATCCCCCTGCCCCCATCATTTCAATGTGAAAAGAGGAGACAGATTCAAGCAACTTAATCCAATTGCTTTTTCGAGATACAGACTCCTTAAGTATTGCCTCAGACTATGTCTGACCTCTTGAACTCACAGAGGGGAAATTAAGGCAGAAAAATCTAGCAGTTCAAATTGTTGTAACTTCAAGACCTGGTAAGATTTAATCTTTTTGGTTCCCCAAGGCAAATAAGGTTGAGCAAAATAACCAGAGAGTAACATGTTGAAGAATGGTTTATTTTTAAGGACTGAAAATGGCCCCAAACACCGAACATTTAGGAGGGTAGAAGCTACAGAAGTTCAAGGTTATTTAGTTACCAAAGCATAACGACATAAGTCAACGAATCAGGAGAGAGGTGTTGAGTGCAAAGCAAAAGAAAACTTAGATAGATAGTCAGGTACAGTACAAGGAATCTTTTGCCTTGGATAACTTTAATTTCAATGTAACCATGGTGGACATAATACCATATCTACCTCAGAGTTACTTTTATCATGCAGTGGGTCAGGACATGTTTCTAGTCCTTAATACTATTGACTGGCTTCCTCTAAGGAGTCCCCTGAATATTCAATCCAGGAAGCCTCGCCACAAAGTGACAAAACCCTCACTATAATCCCCAAGCATGCCATGGTAGGTTTAAAACCTGGCTCATTTTGGGGAAGGTCTTAGAGCCTCATGGATGAATTTTTATCCCTGCAAAATTCCACTGCTAGGGCATTTCAAATAATTTTAAAGGGATCATGGTACATTTATATGAGAAGAATGAAGATACTCAAAATATTGTATATATTCAAGAGTCACCTAGGAAAACTTGTTGTAAATGCAGATTTCAGGCCAGGCGCGGTGGTTCACGCCTGTAATCCCAGCACTTTGGGAGGCCGAGGCGGGCGGATCACAAGGTCAGGAGATTGAGACCATCCTGGCTAACACAGTGAAACCCCGTCTCTACCAAAAATACAAAAATTAGCTGGGCGTGGTGGTGGGGGCCTGTAGTCCCAGCTACTCGGGAGGCTGAGGCAGGAGAATGGCATGAACCCGGGACGCGGAGCTTGCAGTGAGCCGAGATCGCGCCACTGCACTCCATGCAGCCTGGGCGACAGAGAGAGACTCTGTCTCATAAAAAAAAAAAAAAAAAAAAATGCAGATTTCCAGTTTCCATCTGGAAGGCTGAGACCGAGAATCTGCTGTGGTAGGTCGTGATTTTTCTGTTCAAATTTTTTTAAACAATCCATATAACATGTATTGATTATGTCTTATGATCAATGTAATGTGCTAAGTGCTGGAAGTTTAGAATTTAAATATGTACTATATTCCCTCTCAAAAGTTTATCCTTTGATCATGTTTATTTCTCAGAGAAGGCCTACAGGGAACAGGTATACAAAGGAAAGCTGAGGTCCAAAAAGATCACAGCATATACTAAAAGACACATAGCCAGTACATACAGAAGTCAAGTCTGCAACGAGGTAAGTTAATTCATTATTTTTCATTTCTTTTCCAACTATTTTCCTGCCATGCCTTTCTATTGTGTTGCTGTGGCCTACTCACTGCCCTCTGAACCCACCAGACATACACTTGCCCCAGGACCTTTGCTGTTTTTCCTTCTCTATGCCCAAAGTATTCTTCCCCTTATCTGACTGCTTCACTTCCTTCTGTCTCAGATCACCTTCTCAGTGAGACCTTCTATGACCACATTATTTAAAATTAACAGCCTTCCCACAGAGCACCCTGACCTTCTTTCCTATCTTCCCAGTCCTTCTGAAATGTGAAATTTAATGGACAAAGTGAAAACACTCCGTCTTACAAATCTGACGTGTAGCATACTCATCACTTGGAGTGATTTACTTATATGTACACATCTAAAGGTTTCTTGCCTGTCTCTGCTAGGATGGTAATTCTCAAACCTTAGCAGCATCAGAATTACCAGAAGTGCTTTTGAAAACACAGATTCCTCCTTTCCAGCCCCAGAGATTTGATTGAGGTCGTGCTAGTGGTGCCAGTCAGCAGATCATTTTGAGCAGCCTTGCCATAAGGCACTAGTTCTCATCTAGGGATGATTTTGCCCCCAGGGAACATTTCATAATATTTGGAGACTTTTTTTTATTGGTACAGCTGGGGTGGGGGAGCCACCTGGCATCTTGAGAATAGGGGCCAGGAATGCTACTAAATATCCTACAATACACAGGACAGTAGTGAGGAAGTTGAGTAACCCTGTCCTAGATGAATGCTTCTTAAATGCTACTATGCATCAAGAAGAGGAGGAGTTATTAAACGTCGTATCATTAGATTGCACCTCCAGAGTTTCTGATTTGTTAGGTGGGTTCAGTGTGGAGCCTGAAAATTTACATTACTACTAAGTACCCAGGTGAAGGAAATGCTATTGGTCCAGGGCCAACACTTGGAAAACAATTGCAGAAGGAAAGCTCCACAAAGCAGGAATCATGGTCTCTTTACTCCTTTCCCCAGCAATAGAATGTGGTACAGTATAGTCACTCAAGTTTCTAATTGTTAATAACAGCACCACTACACCATGCACTCACATGATGTTTCTGACGCCAAGGATTCTTGGATTACACATTGAGAAACAAGAGTTGTTTGAGCAGCAAATTTCAGATGCCTTCTAGTCCTGTTGACCCCTCAGCTCATTTACTACCAACCAAAGAAGTCGAAGGAGAGTTTGCATGTTTGCCCTGGCAGGCCTAACAATCTGCCCGAGGGGATGCTCAAATTACATCCCCACAGTAAGCTCTGTACAAAAGAAACAAACTGTCAAATGCAAATCTCTGCATTCTCTATTTACGATGAAACTACACGACCCTACAACCAGCTGTCACACAATTCCCATTTTCAAAAAGGCCAGAGAATTTATTCACATACACACCCTTAGTTCTTCAGTCTGATCCTTGAGTGAGGTCTCTAGCATTGTAACATAATTGGGAATCGGTGTGTCTTGAATGTACTTGCACTTCCATAACCACATCTCTGGCAGCTGTCCACTTTAAGATGGTATCTTCCAGGTGCTGCCAATTACCTCTCCTTACATCATTTTCTGGGGGAATATTAAATTCAATTCCTTTTATCCTGTGCCCAAAGCCAACAATGAAGCAGTTGATCTCCATAATTCAAACATGTCTGATATCTTAGATTCAATGGCCCTGTTTAAGACAGGCATTTAATGAAGAACTGGTGAATGAGAAGTTTAATGGCTAAAGTGAAGACACTCCATCTTACAAATCTCTTTTTACTCATGTGGAATCATCAGCCAGTGTTATTGATTTGCATTTAACATTTGACTGGACTTTCTATTGTGTTCAGATGTTAGTATCCTCTGCTGGTGCCTGCAGGCTATTAGTTTCAGGGTAAAGCTTGCTGTTCTGAAAACCAGAGTCTTCTCTACTGAACAGAAAAAGCTGAAGCATTCACGATGGCTCAAAGAACCCACCACATTTTAGATAGCCGTAAAAAGTATTTCACTAGTTGTCTTTATTTTACAACAGTGAGAATTGACATAGAAATAATCAAAATCTATAAAGATACAGTTCATTATTTTTTTATTATTATTCTTTTAAGATAGAGTCTCACTCTGTCACCCAGGCTGGAGTGCAGTGGCGCGATCTGGGCTCACTGCAAGCTCCGCCTCCTGGGTTCACACCATTCTCCTGCCTCAGCCTCCCCAGTAGCTGGGACTACAGGTGCCTGCCACCATGCCTGGCTAATTTTTTTTTTTTTTTTTTTTTTTTTTTTTTTTTTTTTTTTTTTTTTAGTAAAGACAGGGTTTCACCATGTTAACCAGGATGGTCTCAATCCCCCGACCTCATGATCCACCCATCTCGGCCTCCCAAAGTGCTGGGATTACAGGCGTGAGCCACTGTGCCCAGCCAGTTCGTTATTTTAAAAGCAGCATTATTGAGATATAGTTTATATACCATACAATTCACTTGTATAAAATGTACAGTTCAAAGGTTTTTAGTAAATTTAGAGTTCTGCAGCTGTCACCACAAATTTTAGAACATTTCCATCATCACCACAACCCCCCTAAAAATAACCCTGGGCCAATTTGTAGTTACCCACCACCAGCCCCAAACACTAATTTACTTTCTGTATCTGTAGATTTGCCTTTTTTGAGAATTCCATATAAATGGAATCACACTATTTGTTGTCGTTTATGTCTGGATCCTTTCAGTTAGGAAGATGGTTTTTAAGGATCATCTATGTTGCAGCACATACCAGTACTTCATTCATTTTTGTTGCCAAACAATTAATTGTATAGATATATCACAATTTGTTTATTCACCATTCGGTGGACATTTATTTTTTTTTGTTGGGCTATTATGAATAATGCTACCATAAATATTTATGTACAAGCCTTTATGTGGACATATTTTCATTTTCCTTGGGTAGATTCCTAGAAATAGAAATCCTGGGTCATAAAGTCAGTCTATGTTTAACTTTTTTTAAATGCCAAACTGTTTTCCAAAGTGGCTGTATCATTTTGTAATCCCACCAGCAGTGCATGAGGGTTCCAGTGACTCCACAATCACTGGACCTCCAGAGTTTCTGATTTGTTAGGTGGGTTCAATGTGGAGCCACAGTCTCTCAAATATTTGTTATTGTCTATCTTTTTTACTTAGCCACATATGGTTCACTCTTAATGTTGAAATGTGTCAAACGGTGCTTTCAGATTCGTCCCACAAATATAAAAATACATCCAACATTTATTGGGGGCCTGCTGTATGTAATGTATTTTAAATATATTACTGTTAACCCATCACTAACAAAATGAGATATCATCTATAGTTTATAAACAAAAAAATTAGGTTCAGAAAACTTAAAATTTCCCCATGGAATTCCAGCAAGCAGGTTGGAAAATCTGAATTCAATGCCACAAAACGTAAATGCAAGAGTTATTTATGCAAAAGTCAAGACATATTTGAAATACAAGTTCCGCTTACTACTCATGGCCAAGATATTTCTACTAATGTCATTAAAAAGAGGAATAAACAATAAATTCAGTTCTTTCTGATGATTATAGATTTTCCTTTGAAGAAACTATACGGAAATTCTAATGAATAATTTCATCTCAAAATTTTCTCTGAACATGTCAAATCCCAAAGCTGTAGTTTTGACTCAGGATTTAACCAGCAAGATATTTATGACAATCAAAACTCAAATGAAACATACTTCATAGCAATGAAAATGCTGAATGGTTTTTATTAACTCTACTAAATCATTTTCTACCATCAAAAGATGTAAATTCTGACAACTGCTGTTCATGTTTGAGTGCTTAAAAAACATTTATTGCCAGTTTCTGGAGTCCCACCTGTGATTGAAGAGTATTGATGTTTTATCTAGCATGTATTGCATTATGGATAGGCTGTTGGCAGAATGGCAGCCAAAGTCACTGGATGGAACTGCATCAGCTGAAAATCTTTAACTTATCACCTAATCGGGCCACAATTTCCTTTTTTTTTTTTTGAGACAAAGTCTCACTCTGTCACCTAGGCTGGAGTGCAGTGGTATAATCACAGCTCACTGCAGCCTTGACTTCCCCAGAATCAAGCCATTCTCCCACTACAGCCTCCCTGGTAGCTGAGACTACAGGTGCACACCACCATGCCCAGCTACCTTTTTATATTTTGTAGAGGCAGGGTCTCATTATGCTGCCCAGCCTGGTCTCAAACTCCTGAGCTCAAGCAATTCTCCCCCTCTCAAAGTGCTGGGATTACAGGCATGAGCCACCACACCAGGCCTGGTCACAACCTCTTAACCTACCCATGCCCTCTCCTGTCTCCAATATGTCTTCATCTGATCTACCCTTTGTCATTTAAATGGCCATTCTGCTTTCTCTAAGCTAATTCTTCCCTGCCTTGGAGATAATCTAAACACTGGCTTGAAATGATCAACATTTCAGAAAGGATAACTTCATTCCCTTAGGATTCATTATTTGACCTTTTTGACACAGGAGGTCTGCTAATGAGTACTTGCTTCCCTGTTTTGTTTTAGAATATCTGCTGATGTAGTTCCTTGCTCCTCAAAGTATGGCCCACAGACTGGCAGCATCAGCATCCTCTGCAAGCTTGTTAAAAATGCAGAATTTCAGGCCTCATCCTTGACCTACTGATCAGAATCTGCATTTGAACAGTCTCTCAGGTGATTCCTATGCGCTAGGTTATTAACTTTAGCACAGGCTCTCAGGTCTAACCCAAAGACCCAGAACCTCACATTACCCACTTGAAAACCTGCCCCTATCAGGAGTAATAGCAAGGAACATTTATCATTCAGAAAGCACTTCCTACTCTTCTGTCTGCATAGGTTTCTTCCCTCTGCCCCCAAACATGCTAAAGCCACTCCCTATTAAACAACAAAATCTCTTGACTCTGTTATCCCTTTGAGGAAGAATGCAATATTGTTCACATTTATCTACTTCCTGCCCTCGTGGGAGTATCTAACATCCCCATCCTGTTGAGCCCAGAATTGCCTATATGACTTGCTTTGGCCAATGAAATGTAAGCTAAAGTGATATGTGTCATTTCCAAGCAGGAAACATTTCAGGCTTTGCAGACTGTAGGAACTCTCTCACAACTACTCAGCTCTACCTTGGTAGTGTGAAAGCAGCCTTAGAGACTACATGAGTAAATGGGTGACTGTTGCTATGGTCTGAAAATTCATGTGGTGGAAACTTAACCCCCAGTGCAACTGTGTTGGGAAGTGAAGGCTTTGGGGATGTGTTTAGGTCATGAGGGTTCTACCCACATGAATGGATTAATGCTGCTATAAAAAGGGCTTGCAGGAGTGGATCCACTCTCTCTTGCCCTTCAGCCTTCTTCCACGTAAGGACACAAAAAGGAGGTCTTCAGCAGATGCCATCATCTTGGTCTTGAACTTCCCAGCCTTCAGAACTGCGAGAAATGTCTGTGCTTTATAAATTACTCAGTCTCCACTATTAATTCTTATACCAGCACAAAACAAAGACAACTCTGCTCCAATGAAGCTTTCTGAGTCCAAGTTTCAAAACTGAGAAGTTATTCTTAGCTCATCTACCACCCTAACTCCATCTACACTAAGCCAAGTATCAAATGCAAAACCACAGAATTTCCACCTGCAAGGATATTTAACATCTTTTAGCTCATTCCCATAATGGATGTTGAATGGGTAAACAGGTATGCTCAAAATGGCCTGCAAGCATATGCTGAAGTGTTGTTTAGTGTTTCTAAGCTCAAGAATGCTGCGATGTGCTTTATGGAGAAAATACCTGTATTTGAGAAGCTTCTTTCAGGTGTGAGTTACAGTCCTATTGGCTGTGAGCTCAATGTTAATCACTGTATACTAAATAAGGTGTCTTTAAACAGAAACACACATAAAACAAGGTTACATATCGCTTAATTGATGGAAATGTTGTAACCAGAGGCTCACAGGAACCTAACCCTATATTTGCTAAGGCAGCAATCTTGGTGACTTTATAGAACATAAGTAGCGAGAATAACTGGAACCAGCAGCTTCTTGAGAGCCATTACTAAGCTCTGCCACAGGCACAGCCATTCTCACTTTGTCCATGAACACACGCGGCATATACAGTAGCTCCCCCCTTATCTGCAGTTTCCCTCACTGAGGGGCAACAATGGTCTGAAAACAGGTAATTATAGTACAATACCATATTTTGAGAGAGACTACAGTTACTTTACTTTTTTTTACAGTATATTGTTATAATAGCTTATTTTTATTAATCTCTTACTGTGTTTAATTTATAAATTAAACGTCATAAACTTTATCATGTATGTATAGGAAAAAACATAATATATATAGAGTTTGGGACTATTCTCCATTTCAGGCATCCACTGGGGGCCTTGGAAAGTATCCCCTGCAGATAACAGTGGACTACTATAGCCAGAACAGCTGGTTAAGGAAGTGTAAGCAGACAGGTAGATGTTGCAAGACAATGAAATTTAGTGCAAGGCTGTCCAAAGTGAGTAGTAAGGAGGAATCCATAATCAACATCAAATAAATTATTTCTTCTTTGGGTGGCCATAAGGCATAGACAGTCATACCCAGATATAAACACAGTTTATGACAGCCTGAAAGGTCACACTAAGGCCTGAATTTTCCTTTAAGTAACTCTCTAGGACATCGTGAAGTAAAAAACAATCAATCATGGAAACAGATGGGATATAGAATATGCTGCTATGTTGCAATTAGTAAAAGGGGCTATGGATAAAGCAAAACTCATTATGCTGAAAAGCAGAAGCATTGCAAACAGCAAAAGACCTTGTGGTCAGCCACAGCTGTAAACTGAAGGACAGAGGTACCCTTCGTGAGGCAGAGAAAAGGCCAAAAATGATAAATACTTCCCAGGTTGTTCGCAGATGCTCATCCCCAAAAAGGAAAAGCATTAAGTAGTACTTAGGCAGGAACTGAGAAGTCAATAGGCTTAAGAATGCTCTGGTCATGACTCAACAGCAGTCACCTATCTTTGTATTTAAAAAAACAGTTAAAAAGAAAGAGAGACAGTATTTGGATTTGATGTGTTTAAAACCTTACAGGGCCAGGCGCCATGGATCACACCTGTAATCCCAGCACTTTGGGAAGCCGAGGCATGCAGATCACTTGAGCCCAGGAATTCAAGACTAGTCTGGGCAACATGGCAAAAACCCTGTCTCTACCAAAAATACAAACATTAGCTGCGCATGGTGGCGCTTGCCTGTGGTCCCAGCTACTTGGTAAGTTGAGGTGGGAGGATCCTTTGAGCTCAGGAGGCAGAGGTTGCAATGAGCCGAGATTGTGCCACTGCACTCCAGCCTGGGCCACAGAGCAAGACCATCTCAAAAAAATTTTAAAAATTTAAAAAGTCTTACAGCACAGAGGAGTGGAGATGTATTGATACTTTATATTTGAAGGCAAAACCCATAATCCTGAAGCATTGAGTGTGGCCCTAAAACGCTCTGTAACTTTGTCAGGGATGAGTAGTCCACTTGCAGTTGAAGTGGCTATGGGGCACCCCTGGTCTTTCCACACGTAGGCCAGCTCTACTGCCTTGCTACTCAAAGTATGGTCCACAGCCAAGAAATGCAATATCACTTGGGTATTTGTTGAAAATGCAGACTCTCCAGCTCCAACCTAGAAGTACTGAATTAGCTTGTACTTTAACAAGATTTCCAAGTGATTCACATTTTAAAGCTGGAGCAGCAATGGCCTACAATCATGGTGGCCACCTACCTAGGGCCTGGTGTAAGCACCACAAGTCCCATGCAGTGTGAGAAACCTCTTCATCTCAGACACATCCAGACAGCTGGTCACCCTATTTTATCCCAATTCCACAACCAAACGAAGTTCTCAAATGGAAGACTGAGACTCAAGAGCCACTTAGGGATTATTGTACCCTGAAACAATTTCCCACTGTTTACGGTTTACTTTGGAGTCACATCTGGTTTTATGTGGTCTTCACATAAGGAAAGTAGAACGAGGGTGGAAGAATTCATATGGAAAACTAAGACTTTGAAGAACAATCTTCCTCCACACCCAATCTTCCACTCCAGAATATACTAGTCCAAGGAGTGCATTTTGAAACTGAGCGGAAACAAGACCAGGGGACATTCTTCAGGGGCCTAGAGTCATTCTGTGTGATTGGTTACATTATCACACCTTTCAAAGCCAGGGACAGCTGCTCTTGAACAATGGTTCTCAGACTTTAGCTATGTCAAAAGACACTTGCAGGGCTTATAAAGCACAGACGGCTGGTTCCCACCCTCAGACTACCTGATTCGGTGTGGTCCCAGATTAGCAGCATCCAAAACACAGGGAAGTGAGTGTAGAAGCAGAAGCTCAGGCACCATCCCAGACCTGCTGAGTCAGGATCTCTATTTTACCAAGGTCTCCTGGTGATTTGCTTGCACAGTAACCTTTCAGAAGTATTCATATAGAAGACACTCTTACGAATTTGCTGAATCTGCATCCTGTGTATCAATACAACTGCTTAATCTTCTCATTGAGCAAATCTGAATTTCATGCTCTTCTCTTCTTTTTTTTTTTTTTTTTTCCAATTTTGGCCATAGAATAAGTGGAAGTTCATTGCCACACAGGTACACAGATTAATTGTTAATAAGCAAGTTACTTTCAACACCAAGATTAGAAAGTGCTCTCACTGACAGTGAAGGAGCATTTGCCCTGGCTCAAGGAACATAAGGTCTTCTGTTCTCTCCAGGGAAGCAGCCACTCAGGGGAAGCCACCACTCTCAGACTAGGGACATCTGGACACAGCCAGTGCCAGCAGCCTGTGTACTAGGCAGACATACTTTGGAATCCCTGCCCTCCACAACAGTTCCTGCAATTTGTTGGCCATACCTCATAGGAAAGTTTGATTCCTGCCAGATTAGCTTACTAAGGAAGAGCATATTCCCTTCTGCAAATAGATAATGCTGATGTCACATTTTCTACCTCTACTTCACTGTTGCCAATAACATAAGGCCACATATCCTGATATTTTCTTCTTTGAAGTCCTTGAACTGGATACCAGTTCTCCTGGAATTTTTTTAAAGAATGGTAATAACTAATATTTATGAAGCACATGTTAAGTGCCAGATATTGTCTTAAATACTTAACATTCCTTATCTTATTTAATCCACACAATAACCCAGGAGGTAGCTACTATGATTAGTCCCATTTGACACATTAGGGAATTTGAGACACAGAGTAGCTAATTAACTTGCCCAAGATCACCCAGCAGGCAGATTGCAGAGCCAGCACATTAATGAAAAAGATGTTAAACCACCAATTTTGTCTTACCTTTTCTTTCTAGAAAGCTCTACCTTAAAAAATAAAGTAATAACAGAGTGTTGCATACAGGAGTAACCCTGTTGCACTGGAGAATGTCTTTTAACCTGCATGCATCTCAGCTCCTCCTGTGGTAAGTGGAATAATAATAAGCACTCTGCCTCTCGCAGAGGTATTGTGTAAGTCTGTGCCTGCACAGTGTAAACCGTAAAAGCACAGGACAAAGACAATGATCAAAGGGATGATAATCACCCCAAATAATTCATTAATTCTCACGACAACCTTGTGAGACACAGGAAATTGACTCGGATTAATTGCTGGCAACTGTTAAAATGTGGCATGCCAAGATTCTATTCTTGTTCTTCAGGTGGGTGGAGGGGGGCTATCTGCTGCAGAGAACTGACTCTCAAGTGGGGGAGGGAATGTCAAACCTTTCCAAGGAGCTGCAGGAGAAACAGAAAAAAGAAACAGGGCTGTTCCCACCTGTACATGAGTGTAGCAATGACTGATAGATGATTGCCACATCTGGCACATGGATAGGTTACATTTCTCAGCCTCCTTTACAGTTAAACATGGCCATAGGATTCAGATTTAGACAATGGGATGTGAGAAAACATGCCCCATCAAAATCTCCCATGCATGATTCTCTCTCTCTCTTGCCCCATCTGCCAACTGAATGTCAATACCCAGAGCAACCTAGGAAACCACACATGGAAGACAGCTGAGCCTTTGTTATCCTAGGTCCCTGAATGACTGTGTGGAATAATCCTTCTTACCTACTGCTCCTTCCTAGTCGAGGTACACCATTATTGCACTGCTTTCTACATATTACGTCACATTTAATTTTATTAAGCCACTGAAATTGGGCATTTATCTGATACCATAGCTAGTATTAGCCAAACCATTGATCAATGTCCCCTTTATCTACAAATCTGCTTTATGCCATTTTAAATATGTCACTCCTAATGCAAATTCCCATGAATAATGATTCCACCTAGGTTAGAAGAGGAAAATATCCTTAATAGATTAGGGGAGATTTTATTCTTATATGGATATTAATCTGATTGTTTTCCTAACTCCTGTGTGGGATTGGCCATCATGGGTAAATGACAGCTTTTATTGTTGAACAGAATAAGAAGAACTGTTTTGCAGCAAGGACAGAGGAGTTTGCTGAAGAGGAAGACGTTGGTCATTGTGATTTCACCATATTTCCAAGACCAAAGCAGACTTGGAAAGTGAGGTGGGATGGCTCCAAAAGCAAGTCACCTGACTTGACAATTTTGCCAAGACAGACCTGGGGAGCAGGGAGAAAGAGGAGGGTGAGAGTGCTAACTCCCTGGGGAAGCAGGTTCCAGATCGCAGGGGTCCAGAGAATATTGGTATGAACTTCACTGAAATATACTCTGTGTATAAGTTGATAAAATTCCATTTAGATATATTTATCACAATCTTATAGATTGAAGAAGTGCCATATTTGATTTGCCCAAGGTCATGCAGTACAATTCATTTCCCAAATCATCAAGGGCCTGCAGTTTTGTTTCTCACAGTCCTCAAGGCAGCAAGTTCTCTCCAGCAATTTCATCTTTCTCTGGGTAATATCTGCCCCCCAGTTTTTTCCCACTGCAGTCACATTGTATGCCAGCCTGGGAACCAACAACTTGGAAATTTGAAACCGATAGAGATTTTGAGACATTAACAGGTTAGTTGCAGATGTGGGAAAATTATAATCCTGGTGCAGTGCCATTGTACCTACTCTTTGTCTTTTATGAGCAAGAAAGACTATCACCAAGAGAAAACTGTTCCCAAAGCACTGTGGCACCAGCCTTGCCAGGCAGGGAAAAGAAAGAAAAAAAAGTGCTCCCAGGCCTTTGTTCTGGCTGCACGCATGTGACAGCTTTCAGAACCTCAGCAGATCTCCTGGCAAGAATGGCAGAGAGCAAACCCCTCCTCCCCATTGGGCAAGGGTAATGCCTCCTGGCAAAGACCTCAAGCACATCCATCTCCCTCCAGGCCCTTCTAGGGCTGCCGTGCATCTGCAGAACAGATGGGAGAGTCTGCTTGTCTGACTGTTGGCTGTTTTATTTCACTCAATAAACATTTATTGAGGATCTACTTGTGCCAAGCCCTAGGCTGAGGGATGTTCTATTGATGTATGTGCAAGTGAGCATGCATTGACCAAGGTACAAGTGCTGAGAGAATATGTGTGTGTGTGTGTGTGTGTGTGTGTGTACCCTCAAATCACCAAAACAACAAAAGAATGGTGAAAAGCAATGGACAACCAACAGCACAGCTGATTGACTTTGTCATAGGAGAAATGTCATGGTCTATCTCAGTGCTTCTCAAACTTGACTGTGCACACGAATCACCTGGGTATCTTGTTAAATTGCAGATTTCAGTGCAGCAGGTCTGGGGTTGAGCCCTAGATTCTGCATTCCTGATGGGCTCCCAAATGATGCTGATGCTGCTCATCGGGGACCATAGTTAGAGTAGTAAAAGGCTCGTCTAATTTTCTTGCTGATCTGATATATTAGTTTGATGGTGTGTGGGCTGGCAGGAGATATATATTGGATTCAAATCTATATGAGGGAAATGAGTGTATGGAACTCACTTTAAAATGGACCCAGAATGTGCCAGGTACTTTGTCTATGTAAATTCAACTAATTCTCACAGGTCGGTGATGTTACATCTCTTTTACAGCTGAGAACATGTAAATTCAGGGCAATGAAGTAACTTTTCTGAGGTCCCACAGCTAGTAAGTATTAAAGATAAGATCTGAAATTAAGTCTCCCTGTCTTTTAAAATTAATGTTTTATCTACTTCCCTAAGGGGTCTCTTCATCCATTTAAGTTGGTTCCTGTCTGGAAGAGATGGTTTGAAGCACCACAGATTTTGAATTGGGAGCTGCCATCACATAGCCCCTTGACAGTCAGTGAAACCTAATATGGAATTCTCTGCTCAGCAGCATTGCTCAATTAATCCAATTTTTAAAGCATGGTTATCATTAAAACCTCTAGGTGAATGTTAAAAAAAATACTGTATTCACTGGTTTTCCCTTCGTGGTAATGATCTGACAGCAGTGAACAGGTATCAGTATCAAGAAGGTGATGGATTTCTGTCATGTCAGAGCAAAGGAAATAATAATGATAATAAAGGCCAAAGGTGAGATCTCTTCCAGTCTGAGAAGAAATACTGTGAGGACTGTTTACCAGGAGCCATGGGCTCAGCCCGGCAGTCTCCAGAGAACGAACATGTGACTATCGTTATGTGGCCCAGCCAAGTATTCAAAATATATTGGGTTTCATGGTTAAAGAATTATGTTTATTGTTTCCTCTAATCAATTTTACTTCACAAAATAAAGAGTGATATATCACTCTTAAGTTCTCGGAAGAAAGGAGTGTCAGAAACCTTACAAATAAAGTATGTGTTAAAGAAAATGGGTATAGAGTGGGCTGTGAACTGAAGAGAGGATATATGGCCCACTCTTTAAGCTCATAGGAAATTGTGACCTCGAAAAAGTACCCATGATTTCTCAAGAGGACTATTACTTAACAAAATCTCCACAATAACAAATGAATAACGGCCTGCCAAAGAATATAAATAGAAAAGGATTTAATATATATCCCATAGTTATGAGATTATTGGCTGAGGGAGTCTAGTGCTAATAAGATCACTCCCTCAACCCTCAAATCAAATTCCTCACAAAATCATATTCATATTACTAACCTTTATGAGGAGAGAAGATAATCCTCTATAATTTTCAGCCCAACTGGCATTTATTTTTCTATAAAGGAAATAAAGAAATCAAAACGATAAAATAATTCCATTTTGAAGTAGTTTTTAATGTGCTGACCTAACTATAGCTTTGAATTTATAATGGAATAGTTTATATGTTTTATATCTAAAGACAATGAATCTCTGATAAAACCCGAAAAATGAAAATAATCTGAATTATTTTCTATCACTTGCTTATTTCCATAACTGTAGCCTGTCTTGGGCAGTTCTCAGTCTTTTCCCTCCCTACTTCATTCTATTACTCTCAGGAATGTTGCTCAATAGAAAATCGAACCAACAAAAATGGAGAATTCTTAATGCATCATTAGATCTTTGGAGCATGTAAATAGACTGCATCAGTTAAAGGGGTCCAGGAATATATTTTCTGTCTTCTAATTATTAAAACTAAAAAGAGAGCATTTCTCAATAGGTTCTTTCATATTTAATTTTATTAGTTCTATGTAATTATATTTAAGATGAAGGATATAAAGTTCACTAAATAGCATTAATAAATGTAAAATAATAATTTCTAAAATGTGTGCAGTGTGTATATGCTATTTTTAAACCTTGCACATCTATTATTCTTCATAGATATACAACTGCTGCTTATAATTATGAAATATGTTTGCTAATTATTTCATTAGTAGTAAACCAGTTTTATTAGTTGTTGTTTGTTATTACATTAGAGACATTTTTAAAAGACTATTAGGATTAGAATTATGTAATGAATTTGCCTTCTGTTGGTCTACTTGTTTTTTACTAATCTAAAATATCAAATGGACAGAATAGTGTTCAATTTTGATACAGTAGTTACTATAAATTTGGTTTCATTTTTCCCCTTTGAAACAGAATTCTCAACATAACCTTTCTATATATGGGATTTCAAAACTGCAACACACTGTCTGTAATATCCTAAATTGAACAAGGACTTCCTGATCCACTACAGCAGTTTGAGTAATGGTTACATCTAAGCAGCAATTCTGACCAATTACAAGCACATGGTCATGGGCTGTGACTGAAGAGCAGGGTTTGTGTATGTATGATCTATGTTGACACTATTTCTGGAGCTATAGCAGGTAAACTCCTTTCTCCTAGTTAGGTTTTGAAATCTTATGTAATATTTTTAGAGATAACACCTTAGGTGGGAAAAATGGGAAAACGTCCATGGAATTGTTGAATTGAGTATACAATAAAGTTCAAGAAAGCAAATGGGGAAACATTTGGTTTGGATTGATGGTTTTTGTGTTTTACAGCATCTCCTGGACACTTATCTACAGCCAAAAAATATTTTAATGATATTTCAATTAGGATGTCTTTCTGTACTCTCTCTCCACACTACTGCCCCATTGATCTCCAAAATACTGTGCAAAACCCCTCATTGCATGTGAATCACAGTGCATTGTGGCATTTGTCTTCCTAGCTAGAACATAACTTTCAAGACGCTAGGTGCTATGTGTGTGTGTTTCTTTTGTTTTTAGCCCCTACATCTAGTATATCTGGAAAAGGATAGATGTCCAGTAAACTTTTATTAAGTGATTTGGAAGTGGTTGTGCTCAATGTTATCTTTACATTTGTGCTCCAAGTCATCTTTGCATTTTCTTTTCTTTTTTTTTTTTTTTTTTACTCTTACTCATGCCTAACTAAAGAAAATGGTTCTGTAGGGGCAACAGCAAATACTAACCATTTACATTCCAATGCTATAAAAGACATTTACTTACATTGTTTCAGGCAACCCTTTCAAGCCCATGAGTTAGGAAACTTGGTTTTATATGTCATACAAAAGAAATCTAAAGCTCAGAGAACTTATGTATCTTTTCCATATACATGGTTTAGCTGGAATGTTGTGAAAGCAATACTTGCATCAGGTCCTTAGGCATCAAGTCCAAAACTGTCACTACGAACCCACAGCAACCATCATTCCTTGCTGGGCATTTCTGGGGAAAACCCTCCATCCACCTCAGCTAAGGGGGCAATAGACAGAGAAGCAATGGAGGATCAACTGATTCAAATTCTAACTATTCTGTGCCTTTATACCTTCACAGCTCCATTTAATAAGTGACAGATAAATATTGATCCCATCTAGGCAGTTACAAGTCTGTTATTTTTAAATCCACAGCATAAGAATTGATGGTGGTTGATAAGTTGCCAGGTGTCCAGATCTAGAATCTTGTTACAAGAACCATAGCAGTAATACTTAAGTGCTTTAAAAGTATCATCCATTTAATCTTCAAAACAACCTCTGAATTAGGTGCTAATTATATCATTCTGCAGGTGAGAAAACCTACACTCAGAAAAGTGAAATAATCTTGCTGGAGGTCATTTATCTGGTGAGTGGTAGAGCCCTAACTCAAAGTCTTATTAGTTTGAGTCATAGAGCTGTGCTCTCAGCTATGATACCATCCAATCCCCTGCTCCCACTCAGTTGGAGACATTTTCTAAAACCTTATGAACCTTAAACTCGATTTGTAGGATAAATGTTTCGAGCCTCTTCATGCACTTCAATTCATTCTTTTAAAATTATTTTTAAATTAGTATGCATTTTAAAAGGATATTCTCTCCCTAGTTCTAAACACGAGTATAATTTTGTGACAATCTGGATTTGTGCTTCAATTATCCAAACTGTTTCTTCCCCCACCACTCCCCCTTTTTTTTTTTTTTTTTTTTTTTGAGACAGCATCTTTGTCCGTAGCCTAGGCTGGAGTGCAGTGGCATCTCGGCTCACTGCAACCTCTGCCCCTGGGGTCAAGAGATCCCCCCACCTCAGCCTCCCAAGTAGCTGGGACCACAGATGTGCACCGCCATACCCAGCTAACTTCTGTATTTTTTTTTTTTCAGAGACAGGGTTTCTCTGTGTTGCCCAGGCTGGTCTCGAACTCCTGGGTTCAAGCAGTCCTCTCACCTCAGCCCAAAGTGTTGGGATCATAGGCATGAGCCACCATGCCTGGCTTCCTTCCCATTTTTTTCAAATTCAGTGGATAATTCATCACAATTTATCCTTATCCCTTTTACTTGTGGAAACCTAAACCTAAAAAGTATAAATCAAGAAAAAGTGGTATTCTAGGCACTCAAATAAGGTTAAACACTCAAGAACAGCACTGCAGCAGTATCTTCCTTATTTTTTGTTTATATTTTTTACTATGGATT
The DNA here is from genome assembly GCF_029289425.2 of Pan paniscus. Classification (NCBI taxonomy): domain Eukaryota; kingdom Metazoa; phylum Chordata; class Mammalia; order Primates; family Hominidae; genus Pan; species Pan paniscus. The sequence goes on along the minus strand of NC_085926.1, from coordinate 24,798,503 downwards.
AACAAAAGTAGACCACTAAAGTTGCATGCACTTTTACTTCTGAAAGCTGAAGCCACGAACTTCCTAGTCTTACTATATTGGAGTAAATTAGTATCTTTGTCAATGCCAATTCCTAAATTGAGTATTTTCTATCATATTAAATACTTTTTTACTCAAATATGTACTTTAGTCCGTATGACTAAAACCATAAATTGCTAACCGGCAGCCCACAAGCCAAATTTCATCCCATAATATATTAGGTTTTGGTGCTTCTTTTGTTTTTAATTTTGATTTAGTTGGCATTAAAAAAAAAAAAAAAACCTGGAGATTTTACACAGATTTCCAGAGTCACATAAAAATTCAGATTTCTAAACCCTCATATAATTTGTCATTACTAGGCTGAAATTGCTCCAAAGTAAACAAGTGCCTGGAGCTAAGTTAGGGCTGCCCTCTTTCATGTTCTTAATCCATACTGCTATTGCCATATATTATTGCTACCTCCCTTCTTGACTCCTGACTCCTGAAGGCATTTGAATGTTCCATCCCAGTACATGAAGTATTCTTTGTTTATTTAAGCTTACTTTTTGGAGGCCACATCTCATAAAATTAAATAAACTATTTCTGTTTTGTTTAATACCATGGCTATCTTTACTCTGCAGTGGCTTTATTACAGGATGTACTAGAAGATCATTGCTTTGTCCTTTGCCAAAAGCTTATAGCTTTCCAATATACTTGTCAAGCTATAGTGTCTGATAGTTTTTAGGTTCTCTGGTCTGTCTCAGTTGACAACCATATCATCAGAGGTAGACTTCATGGGCCCTGGTAAGCAAAATTCTGGCCATGCTATCTGTCACTCTGCTATTGCTCCTGTGAATATGTTACCTTTCATGGCAAAAGAAATTTTGCAGATGTCATTAAAGTTACTCATCAATTGACCTTAAAAAAGGAGATATTATCCTGGATTATCTAATCACACAAGCCTTCAAAAAGCTGAGAACTTTCTCTGGCTGCAAGTAGAAGAGATGTAGGAAAAGTGGAAGTCAGAGAAATTGGAAGTACAAGGACTCACTGTTGCTGACTTTGAAGAAGGATAGAGCCAAAGAATGACTCTGAAAGTTGAGAATGATCCCCAGCCGACAGCCAGCAAGGAAATAGGGACTTTAGTCTTAGAACCACACAGAACTGAATTCTGCCAACAACTTGAACAAATCTGAAGGCAAAATCTTCTCTTAAACCTCTACATAAAGGTTCAGGGTAGCTGATGCCTTGATTTTTGGCCTGGTAAGCCTGCCTGGACTTCTGACTTATGGAAACGGTGATATAGTGAATGTGTGATGTTTTCAGCCACGAATTTGGTGTTAATGTGTTAAGGCAGTGATAGAAAACTAATACAGGCTTCATGGCCACTGGTGATCCTAATGAGTAATATCAGAAAACCTCAGAATGCTTCATTCACAGCAATCACTGTTTCCTTTTTGGTGTGACTTTGTCATTAATCATTTATGTTTCCAAGCCAATTCTGGTGATTTAGATCCTGTACTAGTTTTCGATCTGTGCCATAACAAAATTAACACAAAGAGAAAATAAAAGGGCCAAAATCAGTACTGAGAAAATAAACTGAGTACTGTGAAAATCACATAGAATCTGAACCTCTTCAATTTAAATGTTTCAGCACTGTCTCTTTTAACTGTAATATTGAATATATTCATATGTGAAGCAAGCAAAAAGCTATCTACTCTAAGTTTTACTTCTTTATTAAATTATCAAAAGAAAACCACAATTGTCATTGTGACAGTGAAACATTTAATACAGTTCTCAAATTAAATGCAGAACACATTTACAGAAGCCATCAATTTGGGATCTTCTTTGTCAAACTCTGTTTTTCAAACAATATTTTAGTACTAAGCCTTATTTCACTAGTGGAAAAATCTTAAAGAAGACAAGACTATATATTCACTCAACACAAGACTGTTTAAACTTTACTCACCTCTGTGATCTCTACCAGTTGCAGATGACCACATTATTCATGGTTTAATACCAGGAAGATGTGGGATCTGCAAGTAAAGTATTCTCCACCTTGGATATTACTTGGCTAACTCAAGTCATTCATCCATTAAACAAAGGAGGCCAATGGATAAGGTCAAAGAGGTAAACTATATGATAAGGTTTTCTTCATAGGACATATTGCTATCTGAAATTATCATATTATTTGTCTAATTTATTGTGATATATGTCTCCCAACAGAACGTCAGCCCCAAGGGGCTGGTGAATTTGCCTTCCTGTTTATTGATGGACATCCAACCTTTAGACTGGTAGATGCTCAATAAATACTTATGAAATAAATACATATATAAATGATAAAAAATCTAGGTCAGCATCCAGAAGTTCCGATATACTACCATTATTCACATTCTCTAATTTGTTTCTGTCCCTCTTTTTCCCAACGCGAATTTTTCCAAAGTATCTTCATTAAAACGGTAAATCCTCTCCTTGTGCATTTATTCAACAAACACTATTGAGCACCCTGGATATTCCCTGTCTCGCTCAAGAATCATTTACTCATTCATTTATTGATTTATTCAACAAAGGAGGCCAAGGATGAGGTCAGAGAGATAACAGGGGCCAGATCATAAAGAGCTTGGTAGGACACTGTAAGGTCTTGGGCTTCTAGTAAGAGTGAGATGGGAAGCCATTTGGAGGATGCTGACACAATAAATGTCATATTCTGATTAACATTTTATTAAGGCCAATGTAGCTATTATGTGAGGCAAGGGTAGAAACAGGATCTCCAGTCATGAAGCTGTTGGAATACTCTCATGTTTTTTGACTGCCAGTGTTTTCATGTAATTCAAACTAGGTTCTTGAACAAACTTTGCTAGAAAACAGGAGTCATATTTGAAACTCTTAAAAGACACACAGTACTGATTGCCAGCTGTCCTCTCTTATATCCAGTCCCTTGCCACGTATAGGATCCTGGGACATTGCTGCTGCAAATAATTAGAGACCTAATTCCAATTGCCTCCATTCACAAAAGAGGAGATTTTGCTTTGCTCATTCCTTGGTGGTCAAGGTTCATTTCCTTTACACAATGCTATCTTATTTCTCTTCTGCTCAGATCTAGCATTATCCACATTCACTCTCTCAAAAGACAAACTATACCATGCTTACCTAAAAATGTTAAAGTGCATTGTCCTGAAAGAGAACACAGAGCATTTGCAGAGCCACTCAAGTCTTTTCCAAAGCCCATGATGCTTAGGTCATCCCAGACTGAAAATCCCACTTGTTTTCAGGCTTCCCCAGTAACCACGTTGAAGAGACAGTCTATGGTGAATTGCCTCTATCATGCTTTCTTGTGAAGGATGTAATCTTAAGATGGACTCAACTGACCTATATAACTTGGGCCCCCGGGCCAATGAATGCAACTTTCACCACCCATTGTTTCTTTGAGGTGTGTCCATATTAATGTAGATACTGTGGCTTCTGGGCATCTCGACAGCGCTCTATCATTATGAATATATTCATAGATATAGAATCTGGCTGTTACTGGGGAGGTGCCCTACTACAGACTACAGAATAAAGAACAGCAGTTAAGAGGATCTGAATTGCCACTCCCATGCTTTTGGTTCTGCAACCTTTGTTCCAGTCATTTAACCTTGTTAAGGCTGTTTCTTTACCCTATAATATTAGCCTACTGTGTGTGAGTAATAAATGTAATAACATTTGCCAAGCTTTTAGTACAGAGTCTGGCACATACAGAGCACTCAATCAATATTAGTAATCATCATTTAAAAGCCGTTACTCTAATTTTCACCATCCCTGTGAAGATGGACATGAATCTTCCAAAATGGTACCTGAATTCAGGAAGTTATTTGCTTGGCTTGCTACCTTTCTGCCACCTGCTTGTAAAAACAACAGTATTGGAAAAGGGGCATTCTAGAGCATGGTAGCATGGATCCACAGACACATTTCATCAGTTCTCTTTCTTCCATCTTTTCTATGTTTACTTATTGGCATAAGTGAAACCGAGACAAGAGTTTAAACTTCTTGATATAAGTTTGACATGATGAATGCAAAGACCACCAAGTACAAAAGGCAAGAGCAATGCTGTAGATTAAATCCTATAATGGTGGAAACAGCCAGGGCAAAACTCACACATATATTTTTATTTTGTTTGTTTTTGCTTATATAAGAGTGATGAAGAAAGACAATTTAAAAGGATAAGGGACAGAAGAAGGGAAGAGAGAATGGAAAGGCACAGCAGAAAGTGAAGAAAGAAAAAGGAAGAACTGAAGACGATGAAAGAAATAAATAGGGGAAAAAAGGAAAAAGGAAAGGAAGAAATAAAAGGAAAAGGGAAAGTTACTATGAGACTGGTTCTACAGCCCAGAGCAATGCAAAAGCAAAAGCCAGGATCAGCACAAAAAGACTAACAGAGAATATAAAGTGGGCTTACAATTGAACAAATTCTTCTTGCAGTCCTGTGACTCTTTTGTGAATAAAACTGCTTCTATCCCTAGAAAATTGAAACTTAGATTTTTCTTGACCTTCGAGTCCAATGATACCACTGAATGATCACTTGACTCTTGTTTACATGATTACATTGACATCATCACTGCTCTTTTGAGAGAGGTAAAACCTTCCACATCTCAGATGTACCACATACAAAGTGAAGTGAACTCAAGGATGCCGGTTATGCTCAGAACAGTGGCTTCCTAGTGAAAGAGGGGAAGCCTGCTACAACAGTTCTGGGGTTGACATTGATGATACTTCTCACTCAAATATTTTGCTTTCATTTTTATTTTTTGTCAAAAAAAATCTGTATACAACATTGAACATGCTTGATTCTCAGTCTCTTAAACGTATTTCTAGGTTTTTTATTATATGTACTCTGCTGGCCAAGAGAAAAAACAGGCTATTCAAGATTATGATTATTTAAATTTGCTTTTTTTTAGTGGTAGAAATTAATCTGATTTCATTTTCCTAAAATTAACAATCAAACATAGTACTGTGTTCCAAATTTGGCAAAAGTGAAATTCCATAATCTGTCGCTTTAGCGTGGGATCCACCAAGCATATTTCTCAGCTCACAAAGGACTTCTACCTTGGAACATATCCAACCTCTTAGTATTAAATTGGTGAGTTACCATGAAAGGTATAAGCTCTTTCTTAATTGATGTTCAACCTCCTAACATTAGATTGCGTGAAACTTATATAATCTGCAAAATATAGCCAATCAGTTTATCTTTAAATAGTGATACTAGTCACACACATCTATCATGTCAGGACAAAAATAATAGGTGAAAGGTGATATTGACCTGGACACTAGGGGTTATGATAGAGGTGAACAAAGGTGAGATATGAGCAGGGGTATTAGTCCAAAATACTTATCAACTGGTATGGCTAGAGCACTGGCCAATCAGAACAAATGCAGACTATAATCCACCAATACTGGCAGGTCTACCTGTGGGTATCAGGCACATGCCTACCTTGGACACAATGTACATGATGAATTAAGAAATAATTGAGGCAAACGAATAAATCTAAGTTTCTGAACTGAACAATTAGTATGGTACTGTCATTTCCCCAAATGAGGAAGACTAAAGAGAATAATTTTAGGAGGTTGTTTGTAGTGATAATATAACCTTTAATTTTGGGTGTAAAATGTTAGATATGCTTGGGAAACATCCAAATGGAGACGTTAAGTGGGCAATTGAATAGATGTTGCTGAAGCTCAGAGGCCAGGAATGGATTAGAGACATAAATTGAATTGTTGTATGGATAAGACTTAAAACCATGAGAATGAAAGATATTACCTAAAGCGGAAGCTGGGGAGGGAAGAGGAAGGCAATATAAAAAGATGGGCCAGAATATAGCCCTAGTGTTGGTAAGATCCAAGCTTTATTTAGAGATGAGATCATGAAAGTGGAGCCAGCTGGGAAATAATAAACCCTAAAGAGGAGAATTAAAGACATACAGTCTCACAGAAGCCACCAAAGTCACTGAAAGATGCCAACAGAATATACCTTATGACAGAAAAGGGACGAGTCAGCTCTGTCCAATGCTTCAAGAAGTTGAGTAAGAGTGCAGATCGCTGCTCAGTAGTCACTGCTGACGTCAAGAGAAGTTGTTTTCATAAGCGGTGGAGGCAGAAGCCACACTGGAGGAGGACAGACAGTAAGGTAGAGAGGAGGTGGAGATTAGCATGTGGAGATTAACATGTGCAGACAAGCCTCACCAGAAGTTTGACAATGACACGGAGAAAAGAAATGAGGTAAGGGATGCTGAGAAGTATGGGATCCAGAGTTTGTTTTAAACATAGAAGACATTAAAAATATGTTGACATGTAATTGTTGTAACAACTCCATGATTTAGGGAAGTGTTATTTCTCTCATTTATCAGATGAGAAAACTGAGGTTCAGAGAGGTTAAATAACTGGATCAGGTTCTCGTAACTAGTAAGAAAAAGAGCTGAAAGTTGAGTCTAGCCTATTTCATTCCCAAGTTCTAGGATAGGTGGACACTTCTCATATTTTATTGCATTTATTTTCCCACATAACTGTTTTCTCATTTTAAGAATTTTATTTTTAATTGACATTAATTATATATATATATATATATTATGGGACTCAATTTTTTCTAAATACAGGGGATGAGTCTAACTCATCCTTGAATCCCCAATACATAGTACAATATCTAGTCATTAATAATGGGTACTTTAAAAATGCATATTGCATAAATGAATAAACAAATAAGTTTGTAGCCAACTAACTGCTAAGAACTTACCCCAATCTTACACAGTCACCAGGCTCCACTGTAATGAACAGCTTGCTTCCCACTTAAAAATTTTTTTTCTCTGTACTTGAAATATATACAAAGTCCTTATTCTCACATGGAATCTATTCTCAGGTAATACTGATTTCACTGTGCTGTTCCACATGAGATCAGCATATTTGTATGGGAAGGAAAAGGGATATTCAATCACTGTGATATTTTATGAGCCTGGTAATAATAAATAGATATTTTTAAACATTCATGTGCTTGATTGATCCTTCTTAACCACATGTTTTGCTCAGCTGTTTTGCTGGCATTTTACTTTAGAGCCTTTTTAAAGCAGTTATTATTTTTTCCCTTTATCATATGAGTAAAGAAGTTTTCACAAATGTCCCTAAGGTTAAAACAATGCACAATACTTTTAAAATGTGTGAACTCTGATGATTGTCTTTAGATGTTAATAACTTAAGTTTCTGCTGAAATAATTTTGTTTTGAACTTCTTCCAATAAACTCCTTCCTTCTCACTTTCAGAAAATTTAACCTTTGAAAGTCTGAACAGAAAGAAATAGTTATTCAGATTAACAAAACTGCTTCATCACACAACGTGTAGCTCTTCAATTTAGTTTTGTTATGATTTGCTAGCAAAGAAGTTTAGGGTCTGTCCATCTCCTAATTACGTATATATTGTTAAAGCTACCTGAGCCAAGTTAAATAAAATAAGGATGCCTAAAGTAGGTTAAATTTCCATTCTGATTATTTGCAACAGTTTCTAACCCCACAGGTTTTTTTTTTTCCTTCATGCTTAAGGTAAGAATTACCTACTAGTTCCCCTCCCACCATATCTACAAGCATCATGTATTTTTTTTGTCCAAGAAGGAATATACTATACAATTTAGCTATTCATTTATGCAAATGATGGTAAACAGAATTATAAAGACAGATAATAAACAGCAAATGAGGTTATTTTGTTTCACGCTTTATGTTGTCAGAGTTCTGAGCATGGTTTAGTGTTTTCTATTCATGACTTTATATTACCAAATTACTCCCTGATGGCGTCTCAGATGTGCTTTTGTCTGCAAATGAGAAGGAATAAAATACCAGGACATTAACGTTAAATTACAATCGTTAATGGCGTAAATACGAAAATAATTACTGCATCATACCATCAATTGTTATGTGTTCATTACTGAAGTTCTTGTAAAGCCTTCATTTTCTTGTTACAATTATTTTTTGCTTTATTTTTGTCTGGCTATTTTATAGCCCTGACAGTACTTTAGCAACATTCAGCAGTTACACAAGCCATTTAATCCGGCTCAAAGCTTCATTTAAACTTCATTTAGCTGCATTTTATTTGTGTATATATGCCTTTTACTTCCTTCTGACAGTCAAAAGGTACTTCTGGAGTAGGTGCTGCAAAGATGTGTCAAAGGAGACTATCTAAAACCAGCAATAAACTTCAGAGAGGGTTTTAGACTTACTTTAACATGGCTCGATAAGATACCTTTATTAAATAATCTAACTTATTGCACCCCCATCCTGTAAAATTCTAGCTTCAGGGCTCTTTTCTTCTTCTTCTCCTACTTCTAGCACCTCTTTTAAAAATTAATTTATAAATCTGAGTCCAATTAGGCAAGATGCTTTTAAATCTCGGCTCTCGACTCTCTCCCATTCGGTTTCTTATCCTCCGCTCCGCCTCACCTGTCTTTCTCCCGCTCCTACCTCTTTCCTCTTCTCTCAGTGGTCCCTCCATAACTGGCAGGACAGGGACCCCCTCCAGATAGACAGACGGACAGACACACACACACACACACCCCACACTCTGGCCGCCTGGTCCTGAAAGGGTCGTCCAAATGCACCCTTTTGTCTGTTCCACTCCGCGACCATCACTTCGCCTCTGCCTGCTTGCCTCCGGCGGGGAGTGTCAGGGAAACTCACCCCGCGCTGAGAGCTGGAAGGGGGCGGGGCGGAGGGGTGTGGAGGCACAGCGGGCGGTCCAGCACCCGAGCATCCTTAGCCACGGCGCGCGCGCACGTACACACACACACACACACACACACACACACACGTCTTCTGTCACCTGTTCACTTTCAACGCCAGCTCTAGCTCTAGGTAAAACTTATCCCTCGTATCCACCCCCACCCCCACCTCCGGGAGTCCACCTACAAGACATCGGCGTGCACACCTTTTTCAAAATATCTGGAGGGAGAAAAGTGCACACTGGGGCACACTGCAATTACATAGATTCCTAGTACCTCTCTCTTCTCTGTTTTTCCGCCCATCGTCTCTACAATCACACACAGCCTCTTCCTGCCAAAGCGCTCACACAGCAAGAACCCCTTCCCGGCTGACAGTCCAGGCTTAGAGCTTCAGCCTCCAGGGCTCGGTCACTGGCCGCGTCCTTGTGTCCGGCGCCAAGCCCCTAGTACTCTTCTCCAACTCCTGCCATGTGCAGCCTGGCGCTACCCGCTCCCTAGGCCCAGCCAATGCTCAAACTTTTTCTCGCCCTTTCTTCGGCCCCAAAGCATGCTGCAACCCAGAGGTCCGACACCCCGGCCCGGAGCTTAGATCCCCACAGGGGAATGGAGCGAGAACCTCTGCTCCCAAGGGCGCCAGGTTTCGCCGTGCCCAGCCCTAATGTGCGCAGGACAGCGCTGGACCCGGCAGGGACGCGAAGGGAGCCGGGGCGGATCCGGCTGGCAGGTGCAACTTGCCAGCGACTCCTGGGTTCACGCCCCTGGGGAGGGCGGGTTTGCCCTAATGAGAACAAAGCTGGAGTCCGGGGAGACTGTCAGACAGGCGCTAAGACAATAGCAATAAAGGGAACTTGGAAGAGGACTGCTGCGCAAAGTTGTCCGCGAGTCCAGATGTCCTGGGATCGGTCGCGGGCTCCCGCTGCAGACCCCCCCCAACCCCCAGCCCCCGGCCCCGCCGCGGTACACGCAAAATCCCTGCTAGGCAGCCGGTCCCTGGATGCCATGCAAATGCCCTGGTCTTCCAGACCCAGCTTGGGGCTCCGGGGACGCTAGGGGCTTGGACAGCAGCCACCCAACAGGAAGACCCGCCAGCGCGCTCTCCTGGCTTTACCTTTCGGCGGGCTGCCTTGGAGTCCGCGGCGCGCCGCCCGCTGGCTGTGCCCTCAGCCCCTGCCGCCGCCGCTGAGAGCAGACAGCGGGAGCTCGGCTCGCTGCGCCCCGCCCCCGGGCGCCAGGCCCCGCCCCCGGGCGCCACGTCCCGCCTCTCCACGCTGGCCCGCAACCGCGCGGAGCCACGACGGCCCAGTGGGGTTTCCGCGTGAGCTGAGCCGGAGGCGGCGGCGGCCCCGGCTGCTACTGCTGCCACTGCTGCTGCTCTGGTTGCTGCCCCTGCCGCCTTCACCGCTGTGGCTGATGCATGCCACAGGCCAGCCAGGATGTCCCAAGTTGCCAAGGGGTACCGCCACCCTCCTCCCCAACAAAAGAAAATGAACTCCAGAATAGGACTACTCTGAGTGGGTTACATGCACCTGCAGCATCAGCATCAGCATCACCTGGGGGCTTGCTAGAAATGCAAATTTCTGGGCCCTAACCCAGATCTAGTGAACCAAAATCTCTGGGGAGGGGGCCTAGCATTGTGTATTTTATGAAGCTCTCAGGGAGATTCCAAGCACATTAAAGTTGGAGAAGCACCGCCAAGAGAACTAAGTGGCTGATGAGATGCATGCTCCCTCAGTCCTGAGACCCACCAGCCCACCCTGGCTGAGGGTTTAACTTGGCAGTGTTTGCAAAGCTCAAGAGTACTTGTCTGCGCCCTGGATGTCATTCATCTTGCTTTATTGACTGAGAAGTCTTTAGAGATAAACAGAGGGGGGAATACATTTACTTCTGATCTGACAGCTCTAATGAGCTCAAAGAAGAATTATGTAAACATTATTAAGTGTAATAAACACGTGTCGGCATCAGGCAATCTTCTCTGGAGAAGGCTTGGCAAAAGCCGGCATGAGCCAACGTTTTATTCATAATGTCTTTTTAACTTTATGTTGCCTGTGTAATAGGCCTTTGGCTTTGCTGTTGCCCAGACGGAAAATCATTACCCCAGTAATGGATGAGCCAGTTCAAAAGGAGAACCACTGGGATGCTGAGAACTTTCATTCATAAATGCTATGTATGAGACACGAGGGAAACCATCTTCTGCCAATGTGCCATTTTAATTATCTAACTGGTGTACAGGTTTCTTGTTTCAACTTCCTAAGGCATCAACTATAGAAAACAAATAAAACTTAGCCATTCACTCACCATTTGTAGTGAGTTCTCCTTCTCACTTTTTCCCACTGTACTTTCCAGAACTTTGGACATTATTAAATACAGATGTTCCTAGACTTACGCCAGGTTTACCTTCTGATAAATACATTGTAAATTGAGAATATAAAAAATGCATTTAATACATATAACCTACTGAACATCAGAGCTTAGCCCAGTCAGAACACTTATAGTCGGTAGCCTACAGTGGGGCAAGATCATCTGGTAACACAGTACACTGTAGAATATCGGTGGTTTACCCCGGTGATTGCAAGGCTGGCTGCCACTGCTGCTGCCACTCAGCCTCTCTCTCAGGAGTATCCTACTGCTTTAGCACTATCGTAAAGTCAAAAAATTTAAAAACCATAAGTTGTACCATCTTAAGTTAGGGACTGTCTGTACTGGGGGAATTGATGATCCATTGCCAGGGAGGAAAATGATGACACTGCCTTGACCTCCACTGCTAGCTCTAGGAATTGATTCTGGTTTTGAATATTTATTTGGGGTAGATGTAGAAGTTTGAATTGATTCTGGTTTTGAATGTTTATTTGGGGTAGATGTAGAAGTTTGAAGTTCCAGTCCTCAAGAAAGCCTGGTCAAAGCCTTACTCTGGTGTCCAGAGCAAGTGAGCCTTCAAAAAAACCTCTTCTCTACCACCTTCATGTTCCCCTCCTTCCTAAGAAATGTCAACCTGCTCTCAGCACCAAAAGCGTTACCATTTTAAGTAATGAAAGAGAAACATTATTATCAAGAAAATCAGTCCATCAAAGAATCCAAAACAGTTTGGCTTCTCTTCCCAAATTCCAAGAGTAATATATATGGGAGAAAAGACTAGAAATCTGGAACCACAGTGCTTATTCTAGAAAGGATATAGAATAGGAAAGAAAAGAAAGACAAGGAAAGGATGAAGGAATAAAAGAAGGGAAAGAAGGAGGCAGGAGGAAAGAAGGTAAGAAGAAAGAAGGAAGGAGAAGGAGAATGGGAGGAGAGAGGAAGGAAAAGAACATTAACCGCTACTAAGACTTTTGAAATTAGAAAGAAAATGAGAAAGAGATGGCAGGATTGATTGGGGACAATGTGGCAGGGAGCTCCATGCTTATCCAACTGTATGTCAAGAGTAGGTTTCTTAGGTCAGTTTCCAAAGGAACAGACCCTGAGTAAGGATACAAGTGATTTATTAAGAAAGTGCTCATAGGAGAAATCAGTAAGAACATTGGGGAGAGTGGCAGGGGCAGCAGAAAGGAAAGGAGAAGAAGCTGAACAAGGGTCCAAAAGTCCCACAGCAGTGGATAGGGCTTGGCTTGATTCTGCAGGGAACTTCTAGAGTTTAAGTTAAGCCTCTAAATTGCCCCACACTGAATGAAGAGAGCTAGGCAGTTTATTGGTAAACAGCCTCCCAGGGGAAATAAATTTCTTGGCACATCTGTAGGCTCCAGTAGCTTCAGGGCAGTCTTTCAGAGAAAAAGAAAAGCAAAGTTGCTAGTAGTTGAAAGCAATGGAACTCAGAAATTTGGGGAAGGTGGGATGTCACCACAAAAAAATTGTAAAAAGAATTGTACAGTATGTGAGTTGATTCTTGACTTTGTCTACGTCAGACAAAGTCAAATGTGAGTTTTCCATTTTGGGTACCAAGCATGAGCTGAGTGGCTAAAACCCCACCCAAGAGGGCTTGACATTGGGAAAGAGAACCTCAGCAAGAAGTGGCTATGGGATGTCCTACATGATGGGATAGCCGGGGAATTAAAGAGGCTTGGAAAATGTGAAATCATGTCAAAGCACTGAGATATAGGCCAGCTCTCCAGTGTCCTCACAACCTTGTCACCCACATGAGCCAGCATTTGGATACCTGGCATAAGAATATATGGACAACCAGTCCCTCTTAGCCAAAGAATTCATGACAGCTCACCCAAGTGCAGACAAATAGTGGGAATTTGCCCTTCCATCTCTTTTCCCATTCCTTCCCCTAAGACCAGAGGAAAGGGGAGTTATGCCTTGAAAGTGGAAGGAAAAGGTATCTCCAAACCAAGCCTGGGTTCCCCTGGAATCCTTTGTGCTGATTTGAAAAGAGGAGTAAGAACAAGCTCCTTAAGCAAAGGCTCCTTAAGCTCAGGACTGGTCTGTGATCAGGAAAAGAGAGCTCTGGTTGGAGACAAAACTGGAAATTTAAATTTAAACTTGATGGATTTTTAACAGTTGAAACTGAGTAACTGAAAGTTAACCAGAAATTATGAAATCTGCCCAAGGTCTTGTTAAGGGGTCTTCTACCTTATGGAAAAAGAAAAATGGACATAATGCATTTGAGACAGAGGTTTCAGAAAAATATAATAGTTTCATGTTTATACTTCAGTTTGTACAATAAATTGGTTATATTTGAAATTGTTTACTCCTGGCTGCCTCCCATGATGTGTCCTCAAGTAACTTTCCCTACCTTAGGTGAGCCTCCACACCAATGTTTACTAGCATGGCTGTGGCCTGGCATGGCTAGTCCTACCCAACCATCATGTGCCCTGAAATATTAAAAATGTTAGCAAGGCACAAAGGAAAAGCTATCATATAACTATGCGTGGTTAAACATCATGTATAAGTCTAATTATTTTGCTTTATTTTGAGGAAAATGACCAGCTTAGAAATATTCATAGACTAGCTTCTTCTCACTTTTCATTTGTAATTTCCTTCAAAATATCTATTTAAATACGTTGCTTTTATTTTGGTGGTAATGTTTGGCCCTGGGTATATGCACGTTGGTTCAACACTTTGGGAAACTGTTTCTATCATTAACTGAGAGCAGATTTGGATAATAATCTGAAGCTAGGAGAATCTGGTTTTGAAGATATTGTCATTTTGCCATCATACAGATGGCAGGAGTCCACTGTTCATTTTCACCAGTGTTTGGAATGCTCTGTTCTGTCCCAGTTAGAGATTCCAGCTCAAGTTTTCTATCTCTTCCTCCATCCTGTCTGGCACTTCCTAACCTGCCCTCTTGTTAGATTCTATTCCCACACTTCACTTGCTCCGTTTCCCACTTGGACCATGAGTCTAAGATAAGATACACAGTACATCCTGTGCTGAAACAGGGTGATAAATATGATTCATTAAATACAGTGTACATCAATATCAGGTCAGGGTGGAAAATATATAGCATAATGAATGGTCTACAATTTGAGATTCAAGGAAGTGCAGTCGTCCCATGGAGGGTTTTCAGTGGCATCATCAATCATGGAGGTAAAAGTGGAATGGTTTGTGGTTTACTGGAATGCCATAAAGATGTTTTCCACTTTCATTCTCACTCCCCAACAAACTCTCACCTGATTTCCTTGATGATCATAAAATCAATCCACCACCTGTGAGTAACTCATGGTTACCCTTTCCCCCTACTGATACCGCTTTTTAGGGCATCAGTTAGTGTCATATTATTATCCATGAGAAGCTTTCCAAAAATAATTTAATATAGGTTGCCAAAACTTATTGACTGATCATGGACTTAGAATTCAACGTCTTGCAAGGGGGTTGAACTACTGATTCCCCAAAGACTAGAATTTCTTTGAAAAAAATTATAAGATCTGGCTCTAACTGCTCACTGAAAAAAAAAAAAAAACTTTTTCCCTCCCATTTCAAATTATTTCTTAAAGGCACAGTCTTCAGGAAATTAATGTCAGTGATGGGAAAAATGTGAATCTACTGAGAAAATCAGGATTTATGGAGGGTATACAATGTGTTTAATACAACTGACTCATGAAATTTTATATTCATAAATATTCTTGTTCAATTTTTCTGAACTGAACAGCTGTTTTGGAAGAGAAATTTTCAAATGTAAACTAATATTTCATGTATACATAAATTATTAAGATCAATTAAAATATGTAGGTAATATTCCAGGTTGCAGTAGTAGCATAATAAAATATGTGTTTGTGTAAAACATCCAAATATTTAGTTAGCACAAAGAAAGGTCTTGTGTCTGTTTTTTTAGCTTTCAAGAAAGTTGAGAAATTAAGTCAACTTCAATTAAAACAAAAAGATATATATGAACATTTCATCACATTTCTATAAATTGTATGCTAGTTGCATAACTGATTTCTATTACAGTTATAGAGGGGACTTAACTTCAGTTTAAAAGACTGTATTCAAAACCTCATGCTTCCACTTTAAGTATCTTTTCTCCCTTCGTCACAGCCTCTCAGATATCTGTCTACAACTAAATCAAGTCTCTCTGTGAAGTACTTAATGCTCTGTAAAACCAACACACAAATACACTTTTGGCCTTCACTAATTTACATAACCTTAGGAGTAGATTTCATCACAAATCTACAGTGACTCAAAACTAGGTATATATGCCAACATGTGTATTCACAGGACAATACTCTAGATTTTATATAAAGTTTTGAATAAATAATTCACCTCTTAAATTAGAAGTGAAGGAAGGTCATCTTCAATTTAATGTTCACCGACTGCTCACTGCACACTAGGCGCTATTATCATAAAGATGAACAAGACACAGCCCTCCCAGCCCACTGTAGATCTAGGGCCATAATTGCAGATTGCATAAACTCTTACATAAATGAAGGTGGTAATTCTTCACAAGTGGCATATTCCAAAACGCTACATATTTTTTATTTGCCTTCACAATTATAATGACATTTTCTCTTAGACGAACTTTAAAACTTTAGCTGTAGTGTGCTGAAAAAATAATCCTTCTGGAATTTTAATTAAAATTGTATGTATCAATATGGTATATAGGACAGTTTCGGAATTTAAATATTGTTTTAATTTTGTAAGTTCCTATTTCTCACTAGAAAGATTAAGTAGCCCCCTTCTTTTTCTCTAGTTGTCTCTTGTTTCTCTATTGTCTCTTGTGAGAGACAATAATTTTGTATGTCTTTATCTTCTTCCCCCCAAAATATCCCCCCCAAAATTTAAAAATAGAGAAATATGACATCCAGATATATAGTACTATTAATTTTTGAAATCTGTGCATGCTCTTCAAGAAGTGTATTTAACATCTCTATCAGGTTTAAAAATCATACATATAGGCCAGGTGCAGTGATTCATGCCTGTAATCCCAGCACTTTGGGAGGCTGAGGTGGGTGTATCACCTGAGGTCAGGAGTTCGACACCAGCCTGACCAACATGGAGAAACCCTGTCTCTACTAAAAGTACAAAATTAGCTGGGCATGGTGGCACATGCCTGTAATCCCAGCTACTCAGGAGGCTGAGGCATGAGAATTCCTTGAATCCGGGAGGCAGAGGTTGTGGTGAGCCGAGATTGCGCCATTGCACTCCAGCCTGTGCAACAAGAACAAAACTCCGTCTCAAAAAAAAAAAAAAAAAAAAAATCACACAAATACAGTACTAGTTAATTCTGGTGCTGCTATGCATGCATACTGGAACTGAACAATTAAGTACATGTTAGATTGGCAGATTGTAAGAGATAGGTTTCCCACTGTCACAGTGGGAGCTAACAGATAAACAAAGAGGATGTTGGAAGAATCCATGAGATAATAGGTTACAGTTTGAAACATCCATATAAACTCATGTTAAGCTTAATATACAGAGAGATGGTTATGTATAGAAATATTTATAGAAATGTTGATATATACTGGTTAGTATACATGTGTATATCTTCTTGCTCTGTCAACTGAATGGTCCTAGAAGAAAAGATGGTCCAGTAGCAATGAACACACTTAGCATCCAGATCTTGGTTTCTAATACCATTCTCCAATAAACAGAACCAAGGCTTCTTAGAGAAATGACTGATTCTAGGGTTGGGGCAGGAAATATTAACAATTATCAAAATAACTAATATTTATGAAGTCACTCCCCTCCTCCTGTAAATGAGCTATATATTTTATATGTATTTTTCCTCCTTTAATACTCACAAAAGTAGCCAGAGCCTGTAATCCCAACACTTTGAAAGGCTGAGGTGGGAGGATGACTTGAGGCCAGGAGTTCAAGACCAGCCTGGGCAATATAGTGATACCCTGTCTCCACAAAAAAAAAAATTAAAAAATTAGCCAGGTGTGGGGCACACATCTGCAGCACTGACTACTCAGGAGGTTGAAATGGGAGGATTACTTGAGTGCAGGAATTCGAGGTTTCAAGGTTGTAGTGAGCTATGATTAGGCCACTGCTCTCTAGCCTGGGTGATTGAGTGAGACCCTGTATTAAAAAAAAATAAAAAAGATACTCAATAACCCTGTTAGGTAAGAACTGAGTCTAAATTTTAGGGTGTCACAACTCGATACCATTTTGAATACTATGACAGTTAGGTTTTTGTTTGATTTTTTTTTTTTCCTTCATGACTTAAAACCAGGAAAACCCTTTCAAGCAATTTATTTTTCATTAAAATTCTTGGGGTGGTAATATTTATTAGTCTATGCATACCTGACAGTATCTTTTTGTTAGCACTGACCATAAAAAAAATGACCTAACCAGGAATACATATAATTAGACATAAAAAGTATTTTCTCTTGAAATTCTATAGAGATTCTTCCTTCTTTTGGAGCATTTAGATTTTGATATAATCTGGTTCTGCTTCTTCTTTGGGTAATACAGCATTTATATGATGCTAATTTACTTTTTTAAATTAATAAGGTACATTAGGAAATGCTTGTGTATGGGCCATTTTTGGTAATACTAATTAATACTCTAATCATGAATTGATCTGAAGGCTCAAGTATTTTAGAGAAATTGTTTGTATTTTAAAATTTGTAACAGACGACATCTGTATGCCTTCATGCTGTCTAACTGATCCTTGATTTTGTTTCATTATCTGCACTCCTCAAAACTGTGCTTCAGATGTGGCAGGAGGCCAAGCCCTACACTGGGTAAAACGTAATTGTTCTAAGTCAGTCATGGTGGCCCCTTTTCTGCATTGGGGCAGGAACATGGGATGCAAGTTCAGTCAAGGAGTCAAGGGAAACGTGTGTGTCTGTATGTGAGTGAGTGTGCACGCACGCACAGAGGGAAATGGTCCTTTTCCTTAAAAAAAAAGAGGGATACACTGCTCTGCATTTGTGACAACCATCCTGTAACAATAAGATAATGTAATATGATGAAAAATATAGAGGAGAAAGAGGAAGAAAAACTATGTCCTTGATGACATCGTTGGGCTTCTATATTAATCTAACTTGGAGCCATCATATTTCCAGATTTCTTGCTTTATAAAATAATATATCATTGTTACAATTATTCTGAGTTGAGTGTATTCTACTTATAGACAAAAGTATCATAAAATATTTTTAACATTCTTTTATCCATTTTCTCCTTTTCTTTATTTCTCATAATTTATATTGACTCTTATAGATATATTTAAAACATTTTATTATGAAAGATAACATATTTACAGAAAATGATACAACACATGAATGTAGAGTATAATGAGTTGTTATTAAGAAACACCACTGGAAATATCAGCCAGCCACCCAGAAGCCTCAGCATACCATTCTTCAATTCTCTGTCCTCTTCCTTGGTAGTAATCACTCTCCTGACTTCTAAAATACTCTACAGTACAGTATTTTTTTTTCTCTAAGTTTTCCACTGATGTATTCCTAAACAATATAGTTTGGTTTGACTCTTTGGAGTTTTATATGAATAACACAGTATGTATTATTTTAAGACTGTTTCCCTTCTCTCACTCCATGTTATGTTTGAGAAATTAATCCATGTTCTTTTGAGTAGTTGCACTTAATTTTGTTGTAATACATTATTTCAATATATGAATATAACACAATTTCCATATTCATTATGCTGTGGATAGATACTGAATTGTTCCCAGTTTTTGCCTATTGCAAACAATGCTGCTATCACTGAGCTTGTTTACGTATCATGATGTTAGTACCCACCACCATCTGAGAGTGTATATTTTGAGTAGATTTGCAAGGTTGTAGGGTAAGTATACAGTCAATTTTACTAAAAAATGCCCGATTGTTTTCCAAAGTGATTGCACCAATTTACACTCACTGAAGTAGTTTATTAAAGTTTTTTGTTGCTTCACACCCCAGCCAACATTTGGTATTGTTAAACTTTAAAAAAATTTTTGTCTATCTGTTGGGCAGGTAATACCTCATTATGGTTTTATTTTGCACATACCTAATTATTGATGGGAATGTTTAAAATATTGCACTTTTGATTTGCTAAAATATCAGAAGTTTACTGGCCTAATATATTTTCTTGTTTGTTAAATACCTGTTTTAGCCTTTTTTGTGTTTCAGTGAGGCATTTATCAAAGGAAATTCTGATTTAAAAACTTTAACATTGACAACACAGAGCCCGTAAAAGAACTTGGTGAATCTAAAATTAATGTAACTCATCATTCCCAATGCACTTAAAAACCATTTCATGTGGACCTTGAAGCCCTTTTAACTTCTCACTGCCAAACCAAGCTAATAATAAATTTTAAATGCTAGAGGAAAATTAATAACCTCACATTCATTAATGTGTCTACACCTGTAAGATGAATTGTGTAAACCTCTTAGCAACAATCTATAAAATATGTTGTAAATACTTTTAAAACCCCTTCAAGTGATATTCTTATTTAAATTTTAGTTATAATACCCGAGATGCCACATTCTGGATTTTTAGTATAGTTTTAAATTTTCAGTAGATTGCTATTCTATTATATAAACAGAAATATTAATGGCAAAGTCATTTATTGAGTTTTTGTCTACTGAAAGCAAAGGTCCTGGTGGAAATTGATTGGTAAGTTGAAGCTTGTCTTTAAGAAACAATGGTCTCTATCTGAATTACACATAATTTTTAAACTCTATACAGAAGTGATTTGCTAAAATATCAGAATAATTGAGTTCCTCTTCTTCTCTAAAGAAATACATATTTTACAACATAATGTATAACATAGCACATAAATATAAGCATGACTTCCCATGACATATTTCTATTTTTGTATGTGTATAAATACAAAATATTAGCATTAATCAAATTGTGAAGCACAAGTATATTAATCTGTTTTTATCAAAATAGAGTTAATATGTGTTATACCCAGAAAGAAAAAATAAGAAACGTCTCTTTTTTGAAATACATATGACGTGTGTGTTTATTGGGGGTTATTAGGTTTTTCCTTGTTATTAGGTTTTTGCTTGTTTCCAACAGGGTTATTAAAAAATGTTAGCATGCTATCTGATTTTACTGTTAGAGAAGTACAGAAATGTTACAGAAAGCTGGTTTAAAATATCTATTTGAAAATGACTTCATATTTTAACTATGACAGAGTAACCAGATGAGGACCTCTGACCTAAAGGAATTATAAAATGGTAATAAATATATGAAGCCATCATTTGCAGGAATTAATCAATAGGCTGGACAAAATTATAGACCCTGAAAGAAGAGGAACACAAGAAGTGAGCCCTGTGATCACTCCAATGACACTTCAGCTTTCTCAATGGCAGGAAAATGGAACTTACAGGATTAATGGTCTCAGTGATTTGAAAAGGGAGAGATTGGTGATCCAGGATGTGAAAACATCTGAAATTTGCAAGGCATGTTAACTAAGAAGATCAAGCTATGCTAAAAGGGGCCCCAGCAGTGTGTGTGGGGATTAATTGGAGTCCTTGGCCAAGGACTGGGCTATGTATGTGCAAAGTGAGGCTTCACAAAACCTAGCTAAGATTTTTTTTTCAGGGCTGAGAACTGAGTAGTAATACTACAGTACATATACTGCCGGAATTCATTGGAATTGCAGCCAGCCAATGTGATGAGATCTCAATTGTCATTCAGTTGATATTCAGATAAATCATATCTAAAGAGTAAGGACCATGCCCTAGGCAAGGGACTGCCTTAGGCTGAACTTAATAACTAAAAACTAAATATAAATAAAGCCATTAAAAAGAATAAGTCTACATAAGACAAAATCAAAAGCATCCACCAGTGATTTAGCTGTCACACTTAAAAAGGCAATTGTTTAAGGAAGACAACACAATTCTAGATGCCCTATAATTTAAGACTTATAATGCCCAGCATATAACAAAAAATTACTAGACATATTAAAAAGAAATGAAAAAAGGTGACTCATAGTTGAAAGAAAACACAATCTATATAAATCAGTACTAAATATACAGATGTTGGAATTAGCAGACAAAGATTTTAAGCAGGTTTTATAAACATTTTAAAGGATAATGTGATCATGATGAATGAACAGATGGGGTTTCTCAGAATAGGTATGAAAACTATCATATGAAAGAAATGGAAATTATAGAATTGAAAAGTATTATATTTGATAAAAATTTACTTGATAGCATTAATCATAGATTGACAACATTTAAAAAGTAATTGAGTTCAATAACAAAGCAATATGTAATTATGTAATTTGAAGAATAGAGAAAAAATAAGGTAAAAAGTTGAACAGTGCTGAACCTGTGGGACAATACCAAAAATTACAACACAAACATAATTGAAGTCTTACAAGAAGAGGAGAAAAGGGGTGGGGGGAAAGAAGAGACAGAATATGAACAAAGCAGTAAACAATATTTAAAGAATGATAGCCAGTATTTTCTGAATTTGGTTAGAAACATCAACTTAAACAGACAAAAAAGCTATGAGAACACCAAATAGGATAAATGCAAAGAAAACCATGCCCAGACACATTATAAACAAACGGACAAAAACCAAAGATAAAGAGGAAGTCTTTAGAGCAAATAAAAAATCATGGCACATTATGTTCACGGGAACATAATCATATCACATTATGACAGTTTATTTCTTGTGAGAAACAATACAGTAAAAAAAGTAAATGCAATGACATCTTTAAGTATTGAAAGAAAAAAAAAACCCTGTGAATTAAAAATTCTATATCCAGCTGAAATAGTCTTCAAAAATGAAGGTGAACCAAAGATATTTTCAGATAAATGAAAACAGAAGGAATTAATCAGAAACAGACCTGTATTGCAAAAATGGCAAAATAAACCTTTCGTGTCAAAAGAAAATTATAGCGATGGAAATTCAGATTGACAGGAAGAAAAGAGAGCACAGAAATGTTAAATATTTGGGCAAAATATAAAAGACTATACATTTTTCTTCTTTTATTTCTTTAAAAATATTATTCTTTAAAGTAAAAATTAAAACAGAATTTTAGACCTTTTAATGCATGTACATGCAATACATACATGCAGAACACACAATATCACAAAGAAAAGGGATGAATGAAACTATAATGTTGCAAGGTTTTCACATTTTACATGAAGTGGTACAATATTATGTAGACTGTTAAAAAGGACATATATTATAATCTCTAGAAAAATCACTGAAACATATTGCAAGGAAGTATAGCTAAAGTACCTATTTCTCATTTACTTTTAACTACATGAAAGTAGAGAGGAGAAAAAAGCAATATATCTTCCCCACCTACCACAAGGGTAATGGTCAATACTATAACAAAAGACAGGTCAGCAAGAGAAAAGCATAACAAATTCATTTAACAAAGTTTTATGAGACGTGGGAGCCTTCAGAAGTGAAGGCCCAGAGACCCAGAGAAAACTGTTTTAATGCTAAGTTTGATAAGACAGGTAGATAGTTATGGAGAAACATGATTAAACAAAAAGAGTATAACTGAATGGTAATAAACTGAGTGGGGAACCCAGCAAGGCCTGTTTGTTCAGATTTTTTTCTCTCTCTCTGTAAGATATCCATGTCCCTAACCCCCCAATATGGAGCAGGTTACTTGTTCCATTGAGGACTTTCAGGAGGAAGGGAGAAAATCAGAGACCTTCCTAGGTTGTATGCCTTGCTCTGGGGGAGAGAAATTCTAGTTTCTATGACTCACTTAGGGGATAATGGAGCAGATGGAGAGAAGAGGATGGAAGAAGGTCAGAGTCCTTGCTTCTGCAGCCCTTCCAATCTCCTTCAGTTCAAAGTACTCAGCATCTTAAGTTAACATAGTTTGGGGTATTTTGTTCTGACTCCCAACAGAAGAAAACCATACAAGCATCAAAGTACCAAAATCTAAGAGGTAAGATTAAATAGGCAATCTTAAATCTTTGAATACTGTTAAAAAATATATACGTTTTTGTTTAATATGTTGAAAAGTATGTATTTCAAGATAGGTTAGCTTTAGCTTGCCTGAAAATGCTAAGTTGTCGAATTCAGCCAAATTCAGTTTGAGATATTCAAAATCATATAAAGTGTAAATGTTTTTAAAGAAGACTATTAGTAGGTCTGTTGTCCAGCTACATCTGACTTATAAAATAAATGGAAGTTGGGATTTTTATTTGTTTTTACGATGTGCACACATATTCTTAAGACCATCAGTATCAGCGGTTTTTCAGTGTTTTCTTTTTCCCAAAGCACTTTTTTTTTTAAATTGAAGTCCTTTATAGAAGACCAAGATAGAAAAACAGATATAATAAGTAATGTAGCTTTGTCAACATTAAGGTGGGGGTTCTGCAGAGGATTTCCTATGTCGATCATCTCTGGTGAACTTCCCTTCAGTGTCCAGGTAAGCACTAGAAAAATCACTGATGTGAAACATTTCCCTCACATACATAAAATTTCAACTGATACTTAGAGTCTGTTAAATAATTATCTTGGAATCTATGTTAGAATCAGGACAATGACCTTTATGTTATTCTATTTTGAGATTTTAAAAGTATTAAAAAGGGTATATATTTTAGAACATTTCTTAAAATAGTTTTTTATATATACTGTAATTTAAAATTGAGATTTAGAAATTGATAAATCAATCTTCTATCAATTTACCAATTCTCTCACTAGTCTATCAAAATGACCAATAAATTATTGTATTGCCAGATGTACTTAAAATGGCTAAAATAGCATACTGTCCATTTATTTTGACTTCTAACTTCCATTGTGCCTTCATTCTACCAGCTTGGACATTGAAAGGCATCACCATTGATATAAATCCCAATTATTACCTAATTTTAAAATGAAGGGAATAGTCAAGTTCATTTCTGTCTCCTAACTCATATGGAAGCATATTTTTTTAAAAAAATCATTTGTAAATTTTTCTTAAAAGTAGACATCTATCTGATTGTTTCATTAACGGTTTAAAATTATTAACACACTAAACAAATTTGATTGTAATAGACAAGCTTAGTTAAAGCTCCTCTTTTATATTGCTATTTTTAACATACTAAACAAAATCATTCTATTTAAAATAATGGGCATGTGTTTTCATTGTATGTAGAGTTTTTTTGTCCTTGAATTTTTTTACCAGTTTATACAAATAGGTAAAGAAGAATAAAATAGCATCACAGACTCATGAGAGTAACATGCTAAAGTTCAGGGCACACCAAGTTATAAATCTGAAAGATCCACTTGTGTGGGATAAATCAACATAACTATTCAACAATTAAATCTATAACATATATATTTCTTAATTACCAGGCATTTAGTTTCCTTTTACAAGCTTACTGTTGCATTCTTTATAGCTGATTATCACATCATTCTTTATAAATGATATGTGATAAAGAGTGGCTGCATAACCTCAGAATATTCATCAAGAGACATATGTATCAGTGGTAAATCACACTTGACTTGTGCAATGCCGATAGAGGAAGTGCAATCTTCCAGCTCCCTATGTGTGAACCGTGTGGGTACATAACACTACAATTTAAACAACTAAAATAAAATCCACAGTAGACCAAGACACTGAATTGAAATTTCTCAAGACCAGACCAACCAAGCAAGGAAACAAAAAATACATTATTTCCCTTAGTTTGGTTTCAGTTAATAATCTCTACTGTTTTAAAATTATCTTCTTTAATAGCAAGCACTTGAAACTGACTTTGGCAGAATGGAGTTGGAGGGAGAGAAGCTTACAGAGCCAAACGGAAGAGTGACAGATAGTGAAGAAACAAAAAGAAACCAAGAAGCTCCCAAAAGTCCTGGTAGCAGGGGTGAGTCCACAACTTTATTAGTTATCTATTGCAATTTAACAGATTACTCCCCAGACTTAGTAGCTTAAAATGACAATAAGCACCATTATCTCTCACAGTTTCAATGGTTAATAATTTGGGAGCATCTTGGCTGTTTTTGTCTCAGGGTGTCTCATGAAGTTACCACCAAGATGTTGGCCACAGGCCGGGCACGGAGGCTCACACCAGTAATCCCAGCACCTTGGGAGGCCAAGGTGGGTGGATCACCTGAGGTCGGGAGTTTGAGGCCAGCCTGACCAACATGGAG
The DNA here is from genome assembly GCF_029289425.2 of Pan paniscus. NCBI lineage: Eukaryota > Metazoa > Chordata > Mammalia > Primates > Hominidae > Pan > Pan paniscus. Next base: position 24,773,335 of record NC_085926.1, on the reverse strand, counting down.
AAACCTGTCTCTACTAAAAATACAAACATTAGCCGGGTGTGGTGGTGCATGCCTGTAATCCCAGCTACTTGGGAGGCTGGGGCAGGAGAATCGCTTGAACCTGGGAGGCGGAGGTAGCAGTGAGCTGAGATTGAACCATTGCACTCCAGCCTGGGCAACAAGAGGGAAACTCCATCTTGGAAAAAAAAAAAAAGATGTTGGCCACAGCTGAAGTCAGGTGAAGGATTAACCAGAGCCAGAGACCGCAGTTCCAATGAGGTTCACTCACATGGCTGTCAAGCTAGTGCTGGACTTTAGCAAGAGCGTCAGTTTTTCTTCACATTCAAGTCCTCTAGGTCAGTTTGAGTGTCTGAACAGCACAGTGCTGATTCCTTTTAGAAACAGAGATGAGAAAGAAAAAGAGATGAGAGAAAGAAAGAAGGAAGGAAAGAAAGAAAGGAAGGAAAGAGAGAGAAAGAAAGAAAAAGAAAGAAAGAAAGAAAGAAAGAAAGAAAGAAAGAAAGAAAGAAAGAAAGAAAGAAGGAAGGAAGGGAAGGAAGGGAAGGAAGGAAGGAAGGAAGGAAGGAAGGAAGGGAGAGAGAGAAGGAAGGAAGGAAAGAAAGAAAAAGAAAGAGAAGGAAAGAAGAAAGAAAGAAAGAAAGAAAACAAATCAGGTAAAGTTGTATCCTTTTTATGACCTAGATTTGAGAGTTACACAGAAATTACACACTCTATTCATTAGAAGCAAGTCACTAAGTCTGCCAAAATCAAAGAAAAAGGAATGAGTTTCCATCTTTTGAAGGGAGGGGTGTCAAAGGATTTGCAGACATACTGAAACCACTACAACATCCTTCCTAGGGCTTCTACTGGAATGGATCAACTCCAGATGTTTTATTCTGGTTTTGTATCATCCTGGTGAAAGTTCAAAGTCAAAGGAAAGCCAAACTGTCATATTTTGTTCATGGATCTACCCTTTGGTGAGGGAGGCTAGAAATCTTGGCTTAAATTTCTACTAAAACTATACATAATGGAAATTATTAATAATTCCTAAAAGGATTGAAAGATTTTATTATTTATATTTGTGTAATACAAATGATTTGGATATTAAGATTCTCAAAACAATAAAAGTCCACAACATATGGAAACAGCAAATTTGAAAAAAAAACAAAATTAAACGTATTAAATATCTATCAAATACAATTCCCTGTCACGTTGCATATTCTTTGACGAGCACAGCACAGTACTAACAACAGTGTTCACAAGATTGAAGACCTCCTGTATTGCTTTTCAATCTAATATCTCAAGCACAGTTAGATTTTCCATCTTACACAACTATGGATTTCTATTCTTCAATACTTTCTCTAAGCAAACGGTGTAACTGCTCATTAAATTGGTTCCTCTTCCAACTGTATTTCAATTAGTGGTAACATTTTTCTGTTACAAACTCTAGAAATGAATTCTATTACCAATAAAACTGTTCTTACTTCAGAGATGAATAAAATCTTCTAAAAATACTTTCTGAACTGACACTGTTAACCTCTCAGGATATAAGAAACTCTTATAACATCGTTTTTCTTGGTGTACAGGCAACCCAGAACCAGCTTCCACCTGGTTCTCTCTCTCTCTCTCTTGCCCTCCCTCTCTCCCTCCCACCCCTTTTCTGACCTTTTCAGAAGCAGAATTTGGCATGGAGCCCAGCTCTAGAATAGGTTTCTTTCCTTCACTTACTCCACTCTTAACAGCCAACTGGTTTGTTTCGGTGGGGAATCAGCCACCATGACATGAGAACGCTGCAAGTGTCTCACATGAAGAATCTGGTGCAGCTTCAAGAGTGAGGTGAACAATTTGGCAACACCAAGCATGCAGCAGATATCCCAACAATAATTCAATAATAAAAAATAAAATTAGCAATTGATTTACCCCACCAAGAATCTATCAGTCATAAAAACAAAGAAAGTAAAAGAAAGAACTTTCTGTTTCTTTGAGTAAATGATTTTTGAAGGATGGCTATAAAGGAAATATAGTCAGTGTTTAATCTTGTAGTCCATAAATGTTTTCTTCAAGTTGTAGGAAGGAACTGAAGTGTAACAAAAGAGGGAAGGAATGTCCCACACCCATTCATACCAAATGAAGTAGGATATTTACTAATACATGTTCAAAAAAGGGATACGATGGGAACTGCAAAGACATAGGATTGAGAGTGCACTAATGTGATATCACATGGTTTGAAACTTCTAACTTAACTAATAAATAGAAAATAATAACAATAATAGCTACCTCTGAAAAGACAGAAATGAGGCTCTGAGGTCATTAATCTGAGAGGCGTATAAAAGATGCATTTTTCACCTCCGCGATTTAGGGAATACTTACGCCACATCAAAGCAGACATTGCAACCTATTTGAATATATATTTTCAATATCATTTTGGCCTCATTGGCCTCATTTTTTTGGTGGGAAATAAAAACTACTCGAGCTTATCAGTCACATCCCACCTGTTCTGAAACAATAAGAAAGAGTCCCAGCAGACAACGTTTTCATACTTAGAAAGCTCAAGGTACTTAAAGAAATAACATTCTAATTACTTCTCTTCTGGCCTCAGATGACTACGATGTGTTGCCTATTTTTCTAAGACAGTGCTTTCCTAACCATGGAGTCCCTGGTTTCCTCAGGGTTCCTCAAGACTGGGTGTGCTTGGGGTGGGGGACTTGGCCCTAGGTCCTCCCACACCAGCTTCTTCCACCCCAAGTGGAGCCACCCAATTGTATCTTTTACATGCAGAACTTACAAGCAAGATGCCATGTGAAGAAAGGGCTTCACAACTGAAAAGAAATTTGAAGACTGTTCCTTTAAGGCAATGGCAAACACGAAAACAAAGAAGCAAGCAAAACAAACCAGTTGGCTGTTAAGAGTGGAGTAAGTGAAGGAAAGTAACCTATTCTAGAGCTGGGCTCCATGCCAAATTCCGCTTCTGAAAAGGTCAGGCATTCCCCCACTAAAAGTTCCCCAAAGAGGCTCACCATTTCCCTGTGCTCTCTCAGCATAACAGCGGATTCTAAGACACAGTGAGACATCTGGAAAATAAAAAGATAATCTCCTTCTCCGTTTACTAGCCTCTGGCCCCATTGGCCTTTCTCCCATCTTGGCCATCGTCCTTGCCACTGCCATCCACACTTCTCAAAGACTTCCATTGCCTGCCTCCATCCAGGCATCACTCCCAGCTTTCACCAAATTTTACTTTATTTTCCTCTTCCTTATCAAAAGTTGCCTGTCCTGGGCCCATTTCTTCGTTTCCGTGTGACTCATTAGTTAAGCTAATAACCAATTCTGCCCAGAGTGATAATTGCTTAATAAATAACCAACTATTTATTCAATCATTTGCATACTCACTAAGTCACTCAACTAATATTGTCAGGCTTTGTATTCCTAGAAAAAAATCGAGTAATTTAAGTAATTATGATAGGTCAGTGGCATGACATATTCAGGCAGGGAAACTCCACCTGGCACCTCATAAATGGCTACTACTGCCCCCAAAAAAGAATTTATTATAGTTCGTGGTGTTATGATACTTGTTTGTGTGTTGGTAGAGGGAGAAGTAGAAGGAAGAAGTTGTTGTTTTTTTTTTTTTCCGGGAGAAATAAAGTCTATCTGTGACACGAACTAGCTGGATGATTTTGAACAAGTTGTTTCAACTTCCTGATTTCTACACCTTTAAAATGAGTGATCTAGAGCCAATTATCTTTAAGCCTCTTTACAAATCTTTATTCAGTCTTAGGATTCTTGTTCTCAAGAGGAGATATCTTCTTTTGCTATTTCCTTCCATAATATACCTGTCACTATTACAAGATGCTTTTTCACCTACTACCCCAAAAGGAACACATAGAAACTCAGAACAAATAGAAACACAGACTATTAGTTTGTTCAACCAGAGATGTCCTTAGCGCCTTACAGCCCTCTGCATGGAAAATGCTTGGCTCACACTAGCTCCCTGTATCTTATTTAAGGACAATCCCAGTTCAATATTTTCATAAGCACATAGCCAACTTAATGATAATAGGAAACTTCTTTCCCCAAAATTCCATTATGAAAATTTTCAAATGTGCAGAATATGAAAGAATAATATATTAGTCACTATAAGGGCCCCTCCTGGATTCTATAATAAACATTTTACTTTATCACATTATTATTCATCCATCTCTCCATGTTACCATTAATTCAGAAGATAAGGATTTAGTAAACAATGTTAAAAATTACCAAATTTGATAATAAATTGTTTGTGAATGTTTATAGTTTATATTTTGCTATCATATATCCAAATAAGGCATATTAGAGTTTTGCTCTCTGCATTTTGTGTTCTAGTTAAGTTACAAGGAAAAATTGATACAACAGTGTGAATATGTCAGTAATTTCTGCATGTCTCAGGATATATTTTCTAATTAACTGGAGGTAAGATGATCTTTTTTTTGAAAGGATAGTTTTTATAAACAATTTCATTATATTTAGGACGTATTTACTGACTTTCCCCTATGTGCTAGGCCGTCAGGATAGTCATAGCTCTTACCCACAGGGAACATATTGTCCAGAAGAAGTAATAAAATACAACAATATGTCACATACAGTTATTACAAATTTATAGTTAGGAACCCATAGTGGATACTGTGGTGTGCAACCCAATCTCTCTTTAGTAAAGACTGTGGGAAGTTTTGGAGAAGAAAAGCTTTAAGCTGAACCTGTCTCCTACTAGCCTCAGCAGCAGAGAACCAAGATCAGGTCCTTCCCAAGGGGCAGACCACATTGAAATCAGGCCTATGCAGGGGTAGAAAGACCCAGCCCCTTGTCTCAACTGGGGACCTCACTGAAGGGTCATCCCAGTTCTAGAGCTCCCCATGATATCAGCTGAAGTCTTTACTGACACTACATCAGAACCCAACTATATCCAGTCATTCTTCCATTACTTTCCCATAGGTGTTGACCCCAAGTGGCTCACTAATAAACTTTCTCAATGAAAACTTTAATCTCAGTCTGTTTCAGGAAATCTAACCTGAGGCAGAACCTAAATGAAAATCCACTGCTCTAGAATGAGTTCTTTTCTGGCATTATTTAATCATAACATAAGAATTTTCATTTTTATAGTACTTATATTATCACAACTAATATATTAAGTGCTTTATAGACATTAGAAATGTATATGATCTTACTTAACCCAAAGGATGACTTTATGTCATGGGAACTATTACTATCCTCATTTCACACCTGTATCAATAGAAGCTAAGAAGTTATTTCACTCTAATTATACAGTTTCTAAGTAGAAAGGCCAGGGTTTGAACCTAACCCTTCCCAATTGGATCATACTATACTGTTTTCTTTAATCTTGCTGACACAAAAGATTATGGAGTCAACCTAGCAATTCATGTTTTAGTCATCCTATACATTATCACTTTCTAGATGTATTCAGGTCTTTATATTACACATGTCAAACTGGAGATGACTTCAAGATCAGAGGCATGAAGAGTGATAGTTTCTTCCCCCTGTATTGATCTCACAGCCTCACCTGTGAAATGCTGAAATGTTGGAAATTTTGCAGATGGAAGCAGCTGAGAAGAATTCTAGCTAGCCTTTTGTAAAGGAAAGCTATTTTGCCATTTAGTGACAATTCAATGACATTTAAATGTGAATGCAAGTCAGCAGTAGAGAGAAGAGAAAAAGAGAAAACAAGAAGGATAATGAAGGTGAAACTAAAAGAAAATTAAGACAATGTCTGATTTAAATAATATATTGCAACTCAAGGCTCCAGAACAAATAAGCCAGGAAGATTTGGGCCAGTCAAGACATAGTAAATGATACTAGTAATACAACAAAGATGACATAATTTCACCAAACCAGATTTCTGTGGAATAACAGGCAGTCTTTTGAATTATACTGCGTTATACTGTTTTATATTTAATGATGTTCCCTGGCATACAGGAAAAAAAATCAATATTCATTTATTCCCTTCAAAAAATGCTCAAAGAGCATTTTCTAGAACTATTTCCTCAGTGTGGTGGATAAGGTAAGGGGAAGGAAACTAGTTATTATAAAGCTTTCACAGTGCTCCAGGCATTGTACTAGACCTACCCTTTGCCATCTGATATTTCGTTTTGTCCTCATGAAATTATAGGATCAGTGCAAGTGTATATCTTTGTCCTTAGGAGTTTTCAAAATACTTGAGGTATCAGGACTGAAAAGGCTAAAAAAATCAGCAATAGCCAATGCATATAAAGTATTTATTTGTCAAGTATTTTCTTCCTACATTTTATTCTTTTTAAAGAAAAATCAATTTATTATAACTGACACAACACTGTACATGTTTATGGTATACATAGTAATATTTCAATACATACAATGTGTAGTGATTAGATTAGGGTAATTAGCATATCCATAACATCAAACATCAATCGTTTCTTTATGTTGGGAACATTCGATATCTTTCCTTTAGTATTTGAGATTATCTAATATATTATTAACTGTTATCATCCTCCAGTGGTCTAGAACACTAGAGTTTATTCCTCCTACCTAGTTGTAATTTTGTATCCTTTAAGAAATCCCTTCCTATCCCCCTATTCACCCCTCTTCCCTGCCTCTAATATCCTCTGTTCTTCTTTTAAATTGTGTTAATTCTTTTAATTCTCATAATAACTATGGGAATGATATCTATTATGGGCATTCTAAGTCCAGAGAGGTAATGTAACTTGTCAAAAGTTACACGGCTTAAAAAATTATAGACCTGGGATTTTAATCCGGGCAACTTGAATCCAGAAAGTAAACCCTTAATCCTGACTCTTCACTGCCTCTTTTTTTCAGGAACAAACATAACCCATCAGCAGATGAGCTGCCAACATAGGGATATGAGTGACTGTTGCCTTTGCAATAGCAGCAGCAGCCACAGAAATATTTATGGAGCACTTACTAGATATCAAGTCTTGTGTGAAGCACTTTACATGCTTTCTGTCATTTAAGATCCCAAGATTAAAAAGACAGTTTTCAGGGAAATGAATGTGTCTGACAAAAAGTGCTCTAAAACAACATAAGTGGAAAAATTACCACTAGCTGAAGTGAGGGTGAGAGGTAAGAGGAGTGCTCTTCACAGCTAAGGTGGAATTTATTTTAAATTTGAAGGAATATACAGATAAAGCAAATTAGGATTTATTCAACACTGTATGCCAGAGCCTTTACTAGGCTGTCTTATATGCATGATCTCATTCAGCAAAATTAATCATTATTATTTCCATCTAGAGATGAGAAAATTGAGCTCTGGCCAAGTGAACAACTTGTCTGAGGTCCTACGACTGGGAGTGGTAGTCAGGATCAGATGTGGTCTGTTTGACTCCAAGCCTTCAACAGTCTGTTGCTCATAAGATTTGGATTGCCTAAAAAATGACAGAGAAGTTCTAGATGGGAATTCAGGGACAGAAATGAGCATGATATGACCAGGTGAGCATACTTGGGCCATTAACCAAAGCAAATTGTTACTGTAGGGATAGTAAAGGGAAGTACATATAGAAAAGTAAACTGATGCAATTGGTGGCAGACCAGGTTTTAGAGTTTAAATATTTTTCTCTAGACCTTATACGGCCTGTGAAATTCTTGAGCAGGGATACTGCATAATGAATAGGTATTTTGGAAAGATATAGAAAGTAAATATGCATCTAAAAAATACCTATGCTTAATGACTCATAAAAATATTAAGTTGGTCCAATACACATCATTTTTATTATATATATACATAAATATTCTGCCACTTTTAAACACCATGTTCATATTATGGTTCTCTTCCCCAGGGAGAAACAATATAAATTTTATCTCGCAGTCACATTCAGGCTTTTGAAAACAACAGCACTGTTCTCTTTCCTTTTATACTACCAGATCTGGAACTGCACTTACCAACCTTCAGCTTAAGTCAGGCTCCTTAAAACTGATTTTGAAACATGCCTTTAGTTATCATAGTAATGGATATTAGTTAGATAGAGATATATGTCATGTTTGTGTGATCTTTTTACATACAGAAGATTAAGAAGTTAAGGTTAGTAGAAGTTAGTAGGTTAAGAAAAAATTCAATTAATCTTTATTTTTTTATTTCTGTTTTTCTCTGAATCCCTGAGCCTATATATTAAAACCTATTACATATAATTTTTTGTCAATATACAACAGGTAAAAGCCCTCAGTAGCAGCATCTGAGACGCCTGTGTATCAGATTCAGAGAGAGTTAAGGCAGATTAAAATCAGTAGCTGGTTTCTGAAAATACCAAGGCAGCACCAGTTTTTCAGACCTCCCAGTTCTCTTACCATGTGTGATAAATACACTTGGTACAGGGAAAAATGCAGAGACCCAAGAATCAAAACTTCCGTCTCACCGCCACGGTGATATTTTTATTGGCAAGATGGGGCAGCCATGAACCAGGGAGGATGGCCGGTGAGGACAGGGCCGAGAACTCAGGCTGGCAAGAGGTGTTGGGGGCATGGATGGATCTTTGTTTCCATCATACATGTGAAAATTTCAGCTGCTGCCAAGAAGTTGAAGCTAAAACCACCAATTCTTTCACTCTCAAAACACGCTGTGCATTTTAGTCAGTTTTAAAAGTGGGAAACTCTTCTCTGTTATTCATAAGACTCTCTCTTGCTAATAATTTGCATTTGCCTCTAAGAACAAAAAGAAATAGGCATATCTGTGTCTGTGGGGCATCTCACATAAAATTACACAAATGGTTTTTTTTTTTTTTTTTTTTTTTTTTTCAGACAGAGTCTTGCTCTGTTGCCCAGATTGGAGCGCAATGGCGCGATTCTGCTCACCATAATCTCCACCTCCTAGGTTCAACTGATTCTCCTGCCTCAGCCTCCCGAGTAGCTGAGATTACAGGCATGCGCCACCACACTTGGCTGATTTTTGTATTTTTAGTAGAGATGGGGTTTCACCATGTTGACCAGGCTGGTCTTGAACTCTTCACCTCAGGTGATCTGCCCGCCTCGGGCTCCCAAAGTGCTGTGATTACAGGCCTGAGCTACCGGGCGCGGCCCACACATGCTTTTTAAGAGGTCATCAAAGGTCCAAACAAAATTCTACGTGTGGCTACTTAGTTACTAAACCCATGAATGAAAGATACAAAGGGGTCTATCGCCTGATATAACATTGTTTTTCTCATTCAGACTAAGCTCCAAAATGAACAAATTCCATGATGCCAAGTCACATGGCAGCATTTTGTGCTGGCCTCAGTGGACCTGTCACATCATGATCTCTATTTTATTTGAAATGTATAAGTTAATCCGCAAGTGCCCATGTGTGATATCTCCATAATAGGGGTACAAATAGTATTTGGAACTCTATCAAGTGACTAGATTAAAAGAGCAGTAGCATTCCCTCTTTGCACAGAGACAGTGATGTTCAAATAGGCACCTAGGAGATGGTGAGTACTTACAATGAGTTATGGCTTGAATGGAATCGGTATAACCTATTCCTACAGACACACCTGTTAAGTAACTGCTATAATGGCTTCCTGTGCTAAAAATAAATGGAATTTCCACCCCTTCCCACCCTACCCCATGCCCAACAAAGGAAACCCTCCAAACTTTTCCTCAGCTTGAAATCTCTAAGGCAAGAAGATTGCAATAAAGGAAATACGAGCACTTGGTTCATTAGTCTCCAGTGCTTCCTGAGCTATAGACACATATAAAGAATGATGCAATTATTGCCTACTTTCCTGACACTCCTGAGAGTACAGGGACCTGGGAAGATGTAATCACAGAGACTAGAAATGACCAATTTAAATAAAACAGTATCATCTGTGACTTCATCCTGGATTATATCCACTCAGTCCATCGTGCTAAATGAGATACTAAGGGAAAAAAAATCATTTTTGAGAGATCTCTCCACGTTTGCTTGCATTTAATTTTGAAACTATGTATATGTTATTACTAACTATTCCTCAATCTTTGTTAAAAAAATCTCTGAGTCACACAGATGCTGTCCTCTTAGGTCAGATGATGCCTTGGAGAAGAGGTTCACCTGCCATTGTTTGCCATCAGCAATAAGAAAGATACCAGAAGGGGATGCTGTAACACAGACAGTCCCCCTTGCTTTAGCACTTGAGGCAGATGAGATTCTCTACCCAGCAAAGCTTTACTAGAGTATGGTTAGATGGGTTTCCTGGTAGGGCTGCTTTACATAGCAGACAGAGTGTGTGGTTGTTAGAGTCACAAACATGGGGTATAATCAACCTCTATATTTTATTCTTTGTGTGACTTCAGTCAAGCAAGTTAATCAAGAGAGTCAGTCTCTTATGCAAGCTTCTAAAGAGACTGATTCTATTGCAGTAGAGTACATATATACATATATTCCATATACACATAATATATAACATCGTAAACATTACTTATGTGTAATCTGATGAAAGATTTGTATTCTGAATATATAAAGAACTCTCAAATTCAAATAAAAAGATAAAAAAGCAAATTAAAAAAGCAGATAACAACTATAAACTGAACAAATCCAAATCAACAATCTTCAGCCTCTGGAGAGTCAAAAAAGGAAGCAGATTTAGGAGGGGAAATGAAACTTTGAAGAAGCACTTGGCATGGGATACATTTTTCCATTTTTATAAATTTTGCCTGAGAGCAGACAAGTGTTAAGATATGGCAGGGGACATTTAAAATTCTAGCAGAAAACCTGCCCCCCTTTTTTTTTTTTTTTCTAAGACAGGGTCTTGCTCTGTCACCCAGGCTGGAGTGCAGTGGCATGGTGTGATCATGGCTCACTGCAGCCTGACATCCTGAGCTCAAGCGATCCTCCCGCCTCAGCCAATCATGTAGCTGGGACTACAGGCATGTGCCAGCAGGCCCAGCTAATTTTCTGTATTTTTGTAGAGACAGGGTTTTACCATGTTGCCCAGACTGGTCCGGAACTCCCAGAATCAAGTGATCCACCTGCCTCAGCCTCCCAAAGTGCAGGGATTACAGGTAAGAACCAGCACACCCGGCCAAAACCTGACATTTTTGTATGCCAAACAATCCAATAGAGTCAGGGACAACAGCAGCCATTGGAGAGTGGGGAAGGACTTCTAGAGAGGAGAACACCAGAGAAAAAAATCCTCAAACTAAATATAAAGTTTGTCCAAGTCTCTGATTGACCCCATAAACCACATATGTGTGGCAAAGGCCAGTGCAGACCGTAGCTAGTTTACAAGAACTGAGATTTGATCTGATACTCACTGTAGCCCACAAAACATTTTCAGTTTGAGTCTAACCAAGTTAATTGATTTCTAAAACAAAAACATCATTACTCTTTGGAAGAACACAACAAAATTTCTAGTCTTTACAACTTGATATTCACAATGTTCCGCATATAATCTAAAAATCATTAAAAATATACAGAACCAAGAAATTGTAGGTCATTCTTAAGAGAAAATGCAATCAAAAGGAGAAAAGTCAAACCGTAACCCAAATGTTGGAATTATTAGGCAATGAATTTTAAAAGTTTTTAAAAATAATTATGAGTGAAGGAAAAATATTATAATATGTGAAAAGATAGAACATTTAACATAGAAAACTAAAATTTAATGAAAAATCAAATAGAAATTCTAGAACAACTCATTAGGAGAATGGAGATGATTAAGAAAAAAGTTGATGAACTTGGATTTTACTCTTCAAAATATACTAATAAAATAAGACAAGCCATAGGATAGAAAAATTTCATATATAAATAATATACATAACACATATTCTATAATATAAATATTACATAGATGTATGTAATATTGACAAAAGTCTTATATTCTGAATATATGAAGAACTCTTAAGACAAACAGGTAACTAAAAATGGGCAAAAGCTTTGAATGAAAACTTTACAAGGGACATACAAATGGTCACTAAGCACGTAAAATAAATGTTCAACATAATTAATCATCAAGGAAATGCCCATTAAAACCACAATGAGATACAGAGCCCTTAGCTTAGGATGGCTAAAATTAAAAGGGCTCATAATCCCAAGTGTTGGCAAATGGCAAAGCAGCCAGCACTCTCATATATTCCTGGTGGGAGTGCAAAATGGTGCAAGCTCTTTGGAAAGTTGTTTGGCAGTTCCTTCTAAAGTTACACATGAACCTGTGATATTCCATTGTACAGTCTACACTGTACATTTGACATTATACATTCTACAGCTATTCTATTCATTGTTGTTCACCCAAGAGAAATAAAAGCATATGCCCACATAGAACTCATACACAAATGTTCACAGTGCATCTACTCACAGTAACCAAAACCTGGAAAGAAACTGGATGTCTGTTAATAGGTAAATAGAGAAACAAATGCAGTAAACACATATGAAGAAATAGCACTCAGCATTAGAAGGAATGGACTACTTTTTGCCCAACAAAAAGCATGAATATGAAAATCTGCTGAGAGAAAGAAGCCACACACAAGAGTACATGCTCTGTGATCCCATTATATAAAATTCTAGAAAACAAAAACTAATCCACTTTGCAAATAGATGCGTGGTTGCCTGGAATTGAGCATGGAGGAGGGGTGGTCAGGGAAGAGATACAAGGACACCTTTGAAGACGAGGAAAATATCTTTGTCTTGATTTTGTCGGTGGTTTTATGAGTGTATATGTCTTTAAAACTCATCAAATTGTGCACTTTAAATGGAAAGTTTATTTTATGTAAATTATTCCTTAATAAGGTTGGTAATAAACACAAAGAGCAAACTATAGGAAATGCTTATCACAACAATATAACACACTTGACTATTTCTTACATTTTTTAAGAGTTCCAACAAATGAGCATGAAAAGTAACTGACTCAATAAGCAAATGAGTAAAATATATTTAAAAAACATTTATAGAAAATATAGTATGAATGGCATTTTAAGAAGTACTCCTTTTTGCTCATTAGTTAAAAAAAATCAAAATAAAAACTATGAGATACCATATTAAATTGTTCACTGAATTGGCAAAATTAAAGGTTGAAGATGGTCCAGAGAGTGGGAGAGCCGGTCTCATACACTCTACATTATCAACTTGTGCAGCTTTTCTGAATGGCAATTTAGCAATAGCCATACAAATTGAATGTCCAGAGGCTTTGACCCAGAAATTCTACAGCTGGGGAATATATTATTCAAATTTACCGTTATACATATACACAGATGTTCATGGAGGCATTGCTTGTAACACCAAAAATCGGAAACAACATGGAGTCAATAAAAGGTTACTTATGCAAAGCATGACACATTAAATGATAGAATACTATTTTGTCATTGAAAAGAATGTGGCTCATTAATATGTAGTAACATGAAAAAAATCAATAAATGATGTTATTAAGTAAAACAAAAACAAAGCAAAACTAAACAAAAAAACAAGCCCCACAAAATGCATATAGCGTAATTTGGGTAAAGCAAAAGAGATATATATATATTTATATTTTACTATATATATGTATGCATACATACATGTGTAAGCATAAATATATACTTGTATGTATGTATATATTTTACTATATATATTTGTATGTATATACTATATATAATTTACTATATATATTTGTATGTATATATGTATGTGTGAGCATAGACATATATTTGTATATACCCCTCATATGGGGTGTGAGCATACCTATACACATACAAATATATTACATTGATAAAAACATCTTCAAGAAACACATACACATACACACACACACTATTAATTGTAGTTACTTTGGCAGAGAGAAATGACAAGAGGGAGGGAGTTCTAGTTCAAGAAATCCACCTGTACTCTGAGTTACAAAGCTTTTCTTCTAAATTTTCTTCCAATTATGTGAAAATCATTTCACTTTTAATTATTTAATTCATATGTAATTTAGGATTGTATATAGTATATATGGTAGCAAGTAGGAATTCAGTTTTATATAAATAACTATATTCACAGGTATTCCATTCTATTGTCATTCAAAACTTCTACTGAAATTTAATTTTTAAAAACTTCTTCAATTTAGGTTTTTTACTTTTTTTTTCTTTTTGAGACAAAGTCTCATCACTCTGTTGCCCAGGCTTGAGTGCAGTGGCAAGATCATGACTCATTGCAGCCTTGACCTCCTAGGCTCAAGCAATCCTCCCATCTCAGCCTCCCAAGTAGCTGAGACTACAGGTGTGCACCACCATGCCCAGCTGTTTTGAAATTTTTTTGTAGAGACAGGTTTTTGCCATGTTGCCCAAACTTTGTTTTTGACTTCTAAAGATAATTCTAGTCTTGTTTTACAGATGCACTATTAGATCATCTTTGAGAATACTAATTAGAATTATAAAAATATCTTGGGGGGTTAGGTTATCAGTTTATTCTGGTCTCTTCCATGATACAGGTTTTTTCCTTGTGTTTCTCTGCTATGATACAGTCTTTCCTTACACATTCAGTGGTCCTTGGGGATTCTGTCACACATCTGAATGACAGAAGCCTGGGTGGTAGCTGTGTGGATCTGGGTGGAACTTGTCCCTGGCAGGCTTCTCAGAGAAGGCAGGTAGAGAGGCATCGATGATCGCTCTGCTGCCCACCCCATAAATGCCAGAGTGGGAAGAACTTTAATCTAAGGTACTTCCACTCATTCACATTCCCTGTGTTCAGGGTTCATACTGATTTTTTATTTCTTTTATAGAGAGTGTTCCTCTGATCTTTTGGCCTGAGGGTAATTGCTAGGATGCCTATGCTCCACCTCTGGAGGTTGTAGAGGGAGGTAGTTCAGACTTTTAATTATTTCCTCTGTCTTTAGCTACATATCTCACTTCTGCTGTCTAGAGTGAATCTCTCTGGCCTTCTCCAGGGAAGACTGTCTTTTCTGCCCCTTTGGAGCCCTCAGTGTGTATTCTAGGCTGTGGCTTCCTCCACTTGGCTTCATTTGTTATTGCTCTTAGACCCATTTTTAATTTCAGAAATGTATAGATGTCTTTATTTGCTATATCACTCCTCCTATTCTCTTTGCTTTTGAAATGGAAGAGTTCCCTGATCCCCCTGGCAGGATGTGCAACAGGGGTGTGGCTCACCTGTTTGGTCACAGCCACTGCACAGAACCCTTATGGGACAGGGATCATGCAGACAGACAGTTGAAGGAGGCCAAGTGGACATGTGTTACAGTGTGCCCATTTAGCCTTGCCATTTGCCCACAGCTTGAGTGTTAACCAGCTCAATGGAACCTCTGCCTTTCTGCAAGGACAGAGGGCCAGTGTGACAGCCTTCTGTATCCTGAGCTCTTGTCCAGTGTCCTGGAAAAATTGGGTCATACACAGACTTGAAGAATGAATGCAGGAGATTCATTGAGCGGTGGAGGTGGCTCTCAATGGGATGGATGGTGAGGCAGAAGGGGGGATGGAGTGGGAAGGTGATCTTCCCCTGGAGTTGGGCCATCCAGCAACCAAACTCCTCTCCAACCACCCCCAGCCAAACTCCTTTCAACACTCAGATGTTCCTCCTCTTCTCTCTTTCTCTGCTGTGTCATTCCACCCTTTTGTCAGCTTATCTCGTCTCCTCATCTCCTGGTATGCTCTGGACCCTGGGGTTTGGGGTCTATATGGGTACAGGATAGGGGGCATGATGAGCCAAAGGCGACTTTTTGGTGAGAAAACAGGAATGCCTGTTCTCATTTAGGGCCGTGGATATCCAACTTTAGGGTGGGGCTTTTGCTGGGGGACTGCCCTCTTCTACCCGGTATTTCCCTGTCTCCTATCCATATCATTTTTATCGTTTTGTCTCAGGTTTATACCTCTACTGTAATTTTAATTTGAAGGAGTAGGAAGTAAATGCACTTTCTTAATCAATCACCTTTACCTGGAAGCCCAAGAACTAAATGTTGAGCCAAGCAGTGCTGGCTATCATTTGAGACAGCATCATTATGTGGTGGTGAGAGGCATCCAGGAGATATTACTAAAAAGTTTCTATTAAAATAAAAGACTGGGACAAAAAAGAGAAAACGTCACTGCATTGGGGATATCACCAGAAACCCATGGAAGAACAGTTTATTTGTGTTGATGGGAGTGGAATCCAAATTTTAAGAGTATGAGAAGTTAGTAATGTCCACTCATGAGTGGCAACTTTAAGTGATCAGCCTTGTCCCCGAATGCCAGCTGACACTCTGATTGCAAACCTTGCTTCTGACCCCTTTTTTTGAACCCTTTCTAAGTAGTTGCCTTTTCCCTTCTTGAGACCTCCCAGATACTGATTTGAAGCTTGTTTGTCTATTTTTATTTTTGCTCAGTATATGGGCAAATGCATCCTATATCCAGGTTCTATATTGTCCACTACTACCATAGGGTGAGCCTGATATTCATCTACCTCTGCCTCTCCTGCAACTGCGCACGACACACAGGCTGCTCAGGCTGGCACTGTTACCCATCTGGTTCTGGCCCCATGAGAGACAACTGAGGAAAGAGCGAAGCAGTGAAAAAAGAGTGAGTATAGGTGTAAATACATCAGAGTAATAACGTGATTATAATCTCCTTAAGGGCAGCAAGAAGGTCTTGTTTTTCTTCACACCCTTAAGAACTTATCAAGCACAATAAGCACTAATTAAGCCCGAATTCAATTGAATAGAGCAGTTTCTGCCTCTGTAGTACTTAAAAGCACCAATTACATAATCCTCTCAGCACACCTACAAGGCAGGCAATTATAAATGCTTCTCATCCTAGATACTGAGAAAAGGCAGAACACATATTCTTCAATTTGAGGTTATCTCATACATCCTAATGTGTCTTTTAGCAAACAACATTAAATATAACCATTGTTCTATTTTTATTCATTTCTTCCACAGATGTTTATGGAGTACCCATCATGATTCATCACTGCTGTAGGCACTGAGAATACAGCAGTGTAAACAAACAAACAAACAAAATCCCAGCCATCGTGGAGCTTAAAGTGTGTTTAGATATAGGTGATCCATGCAACACCAAAATGGCAGCTTTTTACACATTTTAAAATTATTTCAATTCTTTTATTTTGAAAGGAAAGGGATTAACTGATCCTTGGACGAAAAATAATCCACAAAGCTGTGCCTCTTACCCATGATCACAAATTGTGAGGCTTTGCAAGCAAAGTGGTCATGCTTAGTGATGGGCAGGAGATCAGTGTCCCAAGAGAAAGGTAAAATTCTTGAGGAGGATAACTGTGCCTATAATCTCCATCTTTCAGGGGTGTCCATGGTGTCCATGATGTTTAGTAGCAAATCAACCCATTCATATAGGTTTTGTAGATGTCTGCAAGCTAGAACAACAGAGAGCAATGACTGGCTTAATACTGCTAAGTTAATGACCTGGTTCTCCACATGGCCCAATATGCAGTCTAATCTTGGAGTACTGAGATTCAAAGTGACTGTAAGGGCTTCAGAAAATAGCCCACATTTTTATTTTATCCTGCTAAAGTATATTTGGCTTTATATCATCCTTGTAAATTTACACGGATTATCAGTGATCCAGTCACAGTCATAGCTACTATATTATACAAATTAAATCAAAATTGCCCAATAACCTAGCCCTTCTCATGCTGCAGAGCTTACATGCTTCCTATTTCTCACAAATGTACAAATTTAAAAAGAACTCATTAAAATTAATGAGAAATAGACTTTTAAAAGAATCATAATTTTTTTCTCTATATCATTTTAATTTGTGCCAGTCATAATGCACCCAAAAACAATTAACTCATAAAATATAGTGGCTCTAAAGTTATATTAGCTTTTATCTCTACTCTTATTGTGCTTACTTTCAAAAATATGAAACCATAAATCATAAATAATAGACTTATCTTATGAAAATGAAATGTCACTCTGTTTATTTGGCTCCCAATCATGGCAAAAATAAATAAGGAGATGGAGGGAAAGATAAATCAGATCTATACAGGGTGATGCATTCCCTTTTTCCATTTGTCTTATCATGTCAGCTCATATCCTGCAAAAATGTTGCCATTAAATTGTAAGGAGGAAAATCTGTCAATATAATCTTGGAGGCAACTACAAACAAATTTAATCAACTGAGAACAAGGGTGACTAATAAACTCCAATGAGAATTAAGAATCTGTTCAAGAAGCAGAATACATGTTGATGTATTGCTTGAAAATACGATTATCATTCCCTAAAAAGTCTATTCATATCATGCTCTTTAGATGTCTGAATTTGGGCAACAGTTCTCAGAAACCGAGCAAAGGTGATCACACAAGTAGAACGTATTAATTGCATCTCCCATGGTGGAGGGTCAGGCAGGGCTTGGTGGACTTGCATTACATGTATATCAGGTAAAAGAGCAAGAAATGGAAGAAAATAAGGGTAGCTGAGGACATGTTCTCTCATTTTTCTTTGCTTGCTTGTATGTGACCATCTGTTTCCCATCCATAGGAAATAAATAATGCAATTAGAGTAGGAATTCAGGTGGGTAAAGGGAATAACTGTGTATTTTTCACATCTTGTTTTGTTTTGTTTTTAAGAGATGGGGTCTTGCTATGTTGCTCAGGCTAGCCTTGAACTCCTGGACTCAAGCAATCCTCCTGCCTCAGCCTCCTGATTAGCTGAAATTACAGGTGCGTGTCATGGAACTGGGCAGAGTAGCAGATCCAGATAAAATAAACTTTTTGCTATCTTAGAATGCTGGAGGATAGGATTCTCTTTTATCATGATCATGGCATGCCAGAAGCATTGAGTTCTATTCCAGACACCTGGATAGGTCTATATGAGGTTCAGGGACTTGTAAAAGAGCCCTGGACTAGTTCACACTTTATGGGTAGACCCATCTAACAGAATGGGATTCCTTAAACATGCCGACTGACAACAGAGGTAATGTGGTCCCTGAAAGAAAGTCAGCAAAGTGAAGAAACAAATCTGGCAGAGCGGACTGATCTAAGAGTTAAAGCAGAATTTGCAAGAGACCAGTGATTCCAAATCACCACGACTCCCATCTCATCATCTCTTTCTTCCCCTCCCAGAAAGTATGGGAAAACTCTAAGCAGGAGACAAAAATGGCAGAGACCAGTCATTCTCAAATTTCAAGGAACATAAGAATCAACTGGGGCTCTTGTTAAAAATACAGATTCTGATTCAATAGGTCAGCGAGCAGAGGGAGAGAAGGGCTGAGAGTCAGTACTTTTCATACTTCCCAAGTGATGCCAATGTTGCTGGTACATGGACCACACTCTGAGTGGCAAGGGTCAAGAAGATTGCTGGGTCACTTAGGATAATCCATTGACTGTTGGGACCCTCTGTGAAAGGCTGTCATAAAAGCAGAAAGGATTTTCCTTGGGCTAGAAAGTAGAAGACCTACAGTGGTCACGAATGCAGAGGAGGACTGCACTGCTGAACGCAGCTGGGAGACCTGAATGGTAGGTAGTTCACAGAAGATCTGTAGAAAGGAAAATGGGTGAGGGCTCAAGACTCAGTGTCAAAATGACTTGAGTTACACTTCATCTTCTTAGCTATGTAATCTTAGGCAAGTTGTTCCACATCTTTGAGACTGTTTCTTCATCTAAATATAAAATGTGATAATAATTGTACTTACCATCAATGATTGTTGTTGATTGTTGTGAGGATTAAATGAAGTAATGTAGGGACAATTCTGATACCTACTGAGCACACAAGAATGCAGTTGTTGGTTATTTGTCTTTTAACTCTCAATTTCATTTTCAACCTTCCTACCTGAAAGCAATGCCACCCAGACCCCCTGGCCAGCTAGTTTCTGTTTAACCTCTGTTAACCATTGGGAGATATTGGAGGAAGAGTAAAAGTTAGGATAAACAATAAGTCATTTTTTTCTTCCTTTTTTTTCTGGCTCTGGAAGTGACAGCAGTCAAATCCCAAAAGCCTTAGAAACGTGAGCTCATTGACTCTGATTGCAGCAGCTGCCACCGCAGTGAAAATGGCAAGCAAATGTAGGTGACTGCCAGGTGCTGCATTCATACATGGTTATGGCAGCTGCAGCAGCAGCAGAAACAAGTAACTATGAGCTCCAGAAGTCTCCGCGGCATCAGCAACACTGGGCTCCAGAGCTCCTGAGGGTCAGCAGGAGTGCAGGCTTCTGGCTTCCTGCAGAGCCACGGTGGTGATGGTTTGGATAACAGCTGTGACACTAAACACTGCAGCACTCTCCACGGCACAGCCCTTGTGGGTTCCATGAAACACCACTGTCTCTTTTGTCCCTTGGCTCTAGGTGGGTAGAGGCTGCTCAGATACTAATCTCCAAATAACATCTCATCTTTTCCCTTCTTGATTCCCTAGTCCTTCCAATACTTTTGTAAATAATTCACTTTGTTAAATTCTCTTTGTTTAAAATAACTAGAGTTATTTCTATTTTCCTGACGAGACACTGACAAGGACTTATTATTGACAATGATGATGTTATTGGGCTGGGGTGAGGTGGGTAAGAGAAGTACCCGTGGCTACTAAATCTTGGTCCATAGGAGGTTTGTAGCCTGAAATCACATTTTGTCCTTCCCCATCTCCTCTCCAACCCTGCCCTAAAAACACGCACATATCCAGATGTTATAAATCCAAGATTTCTGGCTATAATGGCAGATTTTTGAAATCAAACATGTGATATCAGACATGAAATAATATAATAGAAAGACTGGTAAATAGAATTACAAAATTGTCCCACAAAACTTAATAAAATAAATGAAAAATTTTTGAAAATAAAAGAAATTTGAGAGCCAGTCAGGAGTCCAAGCATCCAAATCATGAGTCTCAGGATGACCGAACAAAAAAAGAAAGGAGTGGAAACTATAAAATAATATGAAAAAAATTTGCAGACCCGAAGGGCATGAGTTTCCAGATTGTAAGATTTCCTAGTGTACCTAGATCAATAAATGAAGAAACAATAATACGAACACCACCAAGACACACAATTATTAAATTGCAGGAAATCCTGTTAAAAAGAAGTTCTGAAATCTTTCAGAGAGAAAATATGTCACATACAAAAGATCAGAGATTATAATGACATTGAACTTCTTGGAGCAGCACTGGAAGCCAGCAAGCAGTGGGATAACTCACTTGGAAGCTAAATAGGAAATAATTTTGAAAATTATTTTAATTTTATATAACATTCTTATATATAGTTACTATGTTAATTATTTTATGCATAAACTAAATTATAAATCCAGTATGAGAGTAGAGAACATAAATCCAGTGCAATGGCTGTCTTTTGATGCAGAAGATCTCAAAAAGTGTTACTTCAACTGGCCCTTTCTAGAAGCCACTAGAGGTTGTACTCAAATAAATCAGAGAGTAAAACAAGAGAAAAAAAACACCTGGTATCTAGGGGAAAGTGTATTGCCTTACTTTGGATGGTCCAGGAGTGGGCTCAGAGACAGGGATTTGACTGCCAGCAGTGTGATGGAAGAAGTGCAACAGGGAAGAAACGGCAACTAACAAGGAGCACGTTATCAAGCAAGGCACCACTGTGGGCAATCAGAGCTTGATTCTGCTGGGGAACTTCTGGGAAACAGGACAGATCACATGGCTCAGAATTATCCCTTTCAAAGGACAAGGAAGATAGGTTTATATCCATCTTGTCAATCATTTGTTCAGAACTATTCCCAGAGGGGGTTATTTCTCAGGTGTTTTCAACCCCCTTATGTGAGTGGGCAAGGCAGGCCCTAGGGGGCAAAGAAAGCCCTCAAGACAAAAAATCCAGGTGCCAGCTGTTGGAAGCTGGACAGATATGTGCACCAGGCACCATCAGTGACATACATCAATCCACTCACATTCCATAAGTGAGGACTAGCCACAACGGCCCACCTAGGTACAAAAGAGGTTGGGACATGTAGTCCTGGCAAGAGAGCCTTTTTCCCCAACAACTTTAGACTGTGGGCAATGGGTGTGGGGGTGCAGTGGGGGCAGGGTGTCTGTCATTGATTAGCAGCTATCTTCTGCCACAACTAATTTTTTCTTTTACCCACTGACAGCCACTAAAATGGAACTAGTGACACTGGGAGGTATCCAATATCATCCTTGCTCTCAGTTTTTTCCTTCTAAGTTGATTTTGTTTCATCAGAAGATACGACTCATAACATGGCACTTTTTCTCACTCTGAGCTCTAGTTAGCCTCAAGAGTAGTGTACGTAAATCCCAGGAACCCATTTAATTCAATTTAGTTTAATTCAACAAATATTTAGAGTCCCTTCTGTGTTGTAGGCCTTGGAAATACAGTGATAAATAGGACACTTTGTCACCTTCTAAATTCGAAGTGTGGGGAACTAATCATTCCAAGTGGTGTCTGACACTGGTGCCATACTCTATTTAGCTTCATGTGTCTCAGGACATTTTTTTCGGGGGGATATAGGTGATCCCTGATTATCAAAATAATACCTTGATTTTCAGCAAAACATCTAAAATCTATTCAGGAAAACTACTCATCTGCCAGTACCCAGATCAAATGTCATCTTTGATAAACCTGCTCCCAGGAATTCCAAATGCAATTATTGACTTCCTTCTAGGTGCTCCATACTACTCTGCGGAGAACTACAGAAAAGTCCTGGATTGCATTTTAACTATATTTTTGCTTCAAAATTTCCTCCAAAAAAAACCCTTTAAGCCACTCTAAGCCAGGAACTCACCTGTTCTTCGTTGTTTTCCAAGCACCTAGCATAAAGTATATATAATGTATATCCTTATATGGATTATAAATGAATGAAATAGAATTCACCTTTTGTTTAAGGTTGATACTTGGAATCAATCAGTGACTACTGTTAGAAATTCACCTAGATCTTGGTGCTGGCCATTTTATTAGAAAAGGTTGCATTTTAAAATGTTTTCTGTAGGTGTCTATGAAGAATTTTACTTAGGCATTTTACTTAGTTACCATTCATCTGTGAATATTTAATGCTAATTGATAATGAATAATGGATGCTAGATTATGATGATTAATATATTGGGTGCTTTAGTTTAGAAACCTAGTAGGTATATACAGAAAAATACTCCCTAAAAGTTAGCGATCTCATGCTGGAAATTCTGGGTCCTTACCCAGCTCTACCACTCAGTAGTTATTTGACCTTCGCAAGCCATTTAACTCCCTTCGGCCCCCATTTCCTATTCCATAAAATGCAGAGGATAATAGTTACACAGTCGTAGTAAGAATTTAAAAACTGTAAATCTTTTTTAACTATGCAAAAACTGCTCAAATGTGTTTAACTCCTGTGCTGGGAGTTAAACCAAGAAATATCTGACATAATCTCTCTTAAGCAGCTTATAGTTGTGTTATAAATCAACATGAGAAAGACAAATAGCTCTTTAGAGAACTCTACAAAGGGTGCAAGCATTCAGGTTGCAGAAAAAGAAATCTAAGTGGCCAAAACCACATGAAAAGACACACAGTCTCACTCTAAATTTTAACAATGCAAATCGAAAGAATGAAATCTTTTCTTCACTGACTAGATTGGAAAAAGTTAACAATTTTATAATACTTAAGTGTCCATGATGATGTGTAAAAGGAGACACGTTCAAACATTGTTGAAGGAAACAAAATCAGTACAAATAATTTAAAGGAGAAGTTAGCATAGCTGTCAAAGCACTAACGTGTTTTAAGAGTCGATACCCTTGATCCGCAGTTCTACTGCTGGGAATTTATTCTCTGGAGATACTCAGAAATAATAATGTATGTAAAAGATTATGCATGGCATCATTAATAACAAAAACTGCTAGCAATCTGAATGCCTATCAGTTAGGAGTAGCTTAAATAAATAATGGTTCTTGCAAACAATAAATCAAGCACTCCTCAGACATTAAAAACAATTAGCTATCTCTATGTAAGTGTATAGGTTGTGGTAACAGTAAATACTGACACTGATCCCAAAATTTCACTGTCTTAACATAATGAAATTTGATGTTTTTACTCATGTTACAGCCCAGTGCAGGTGCTCTGGTCACAGGTTAGGGAGTTCAAGGGTATGTGCTCACTACAATCCAGCAGACATCCAGGCTGAGGGAGGCTATACCATCTTCAACATCTGGATTCCACAGTCACCCTTATCATCAACATCCTACTGACAGATAGAAAATGGGGAGAGGATTATGCATGGATATTTTTATGGACCTGATCTGGAAGAGGCACACATCACTTCCGCTCCCATTCTACTGCCTAGAATTCACTCAGTTGGCCGCACCTAACTGCTAGGGAGTATTAGAAGTATGGTCTATTGTGAACCTAGGAAGGTTTGATGATAAACACCAAATGACAAGGTCTGCCATGATATTTTAATGTCTGTTAACTTTGAAAATACAGAGTTAAGAAAAAATGCAATGTACAGAACAGCATATGCACATATGTGCATATGTGTATAGACCCCATATCTTTAGATTTTTTAAAAGGCATATGCCAATATGCCACCATGTTTTTAGAAAGGCATATACAATTATGTATATTCTATTTTTATATATGTATACTCAAGAAAATAACAAGTGGTTATTTTGATGAGTGAGACTAAGATTGTGGTGAGGAAAGAGACTTTACTCTTTCTTACACTTTTCCTTTTGGTTACATTTTTAAAAATTATGTGTGTATGACTTGTATTTTAAAAAATGCTTTTAAGCAATGACAAAAATATCCCACTATAGACACATGACTACTATATCCATCTTAATTATAACATAATTCATTGATAAATGGAAACCATATCCATCTATCCATGGAGAAAGTGCTTCATAAATATCGAACAAATTGAAGAATAAATTAATGAAGGAATTGTATAAATGATATAAAGGTAAAGAAATTCAACTAAGGGAAGAATCAGTAGGTGTTGCGATTGTCATGGAAGCCTTCTTGAAGAATCCCGGATGCGAATTAGGTCTTGAAGTATGCCTTAATTTGGAACAGTTAACTTTTATATGAATACTAGAACAGAGTATTGGGAAGCAAGAATATCCAAGCCTTAGAAAAAAATTTTTAAAAAGACACAGGCCGCATTCTGTATTTCTAGAACCATTTTGTGTTCACCAAGTTTAAATTGTCCATTACTTGGTTTCCCTCTTTCACAGCCTTTAGAACACTATATCCTACTCTGTTGTTTTATTTTATTTTATTTTTGGCCCTCAATATGACCAAGATTTTTCATTCTTGTCCTGTTTTCTAGGTACCTTCTCATTTGTTATTTCTCGCCAACCCCTGGGCCTCCACTACCTCTTATATAAGACTTCCTGCCTTTATGGGCATCATCTTTCTGTGGTCCATTACCAGGAAAGGGGCTTTGGGACTTCCACCTTCACTGCTTTCTCTTGCCTTCAAACCTCCTGCTTGTAATCATGTGAGTAATGCAATTTTACTGAAAGAGGTATATTTTCCTTCACTTCAGAAACCTTTGTTTTGTTTACCATAGTTAAAAAAATATGTACAGGGTTATGACTATTGTATTTTATCAGCTAGAAGTAAGGAAATTATGTGGGGAGGAATGTTGGCTTGTAAAAGATATTATACTGCTTTCTGCTTTTGCTCTATATCCTGCAGGTAAACTGACTGATATTTTAATTTCCTCAGACTCTTTTGAAAGCTCTCTAAATGAATGTTCTGAAGAAAATATATAACTTTGGTTATCATACTTTATGGTTATTACTGTGTACACATTAAATGTGAATTAATGCAATAAAACAGTGCATTTCACATAAAAATACTATGAATTCCACTGCTGCCACTGATATAACACATGTATCAATGTAATTATGGATTACAAATCTTAGCCAAGAGAGGAAGTAACATTTATTTGATATTCACTTATTGTGAGAATTCAAAACAAGTAAGGCACTTTGATACTGCAATTGTACCTGATCCATTTCCCTTACTTGAGGAGCCTTTTAGGAAATTAGCATTTGCTTTAGACTTATCTTTAATTTGATAACAGGTAGTGGTACTGGAAATGTTTAGGTAAGACTGGCATCAGTGACAATCCAGATGCCACTAGAAATGAATAATTCTGACCACTGAAATTTACAGAGATTCTGATATCTTCCCCAGATATAATCAATGTTTACAAGGTATTTTACAGTATTAATATTACACTAGATAGACAAATAATATAGACATTACAGCAAATTGTTACATGCTAGCTACTCTCTACAACAGACACTAACAATAAATGCATTTACAGACATTCAATTTGGAAATTTTGTGTGTGTGTGTGTGTGTGTGTGTGTGTGTATATATATATACTAATTCTACTTTAAATAAACTATCCAAACTTCATTAAGAATAGTGTTTATCAGTAAATGAATTTCACACATTTTGAGGAAAGAAAAAAAGCTCAGGCAATATTTAGAATCATGAACTCTAAGATCATAAAGATTATTCTTTAGAGGCAAACCCTAACTATGAAAAAATTTCATATCCCCTACAGCACCTAGGACAAAAAGTGGGTACTAATAAGTACTAACTGGCATGATTTCTCAGAACTTCAGTTTTTACTCCCTGCTACAGCTACTTTACTCTATCAAAACTTAGCCACTGGGGGTATGAATATGAGGGCACATATGTATGTACACATGCCCCACAAGGAAAGGAGTATAGTATATTATATCAGAAGCTGTCTTTCCTAATTACATGTTTGTCCACATAAGTGATCCTTCTCCCATCTCGTTCATCTCCTTCATCCTCGCTAATAGTGTATTTCTCTATTTGCTGGCACTGGGCAGAGAAGACTTGACTTCAAGGAAGGTGGCTTAGCCCCTGGTCTAGGGATGAGCATAAGCCTAGTTCTGGACAATGTAATATAAGCGAGTATCTTCTGAGGAAGAATTTTCCTCTTTAATAAGAGAGGGGTTACATGAGAAAAAGTGCTCTTTGCAACATAACCTCCTATGTCCTGCCTTTCAATCTGTGTCAAATGGAACTGTGGTGCTTTCAACTATGGCTGCTACCTTGAAACAGAAAGACCAAGAGACATCAACCCAGCATCTTGACATTGTTCAGTCCCAAAGTCATCCAGCAGCTGCCTGCCTCTGGGTTTCTTAGTACACAAAACAAGTAGATGATTCTTTTTATACACTATTGCTGTTTTGTAAAACATTATTTAAGTATCTATTTGAAGTTTCTGGTAATTCCATAAATTGAAACCAGCCATCTGGGTTGTGTGATAATTTTTCTAGCAGTGTTCAGATGAGTCAGTAAAGATGTGAGGAAAGGGAAAATTTGGGTTCAACAAGGACTGGGGTTCTATTGGGTAAGTACAGTAAAGGGAGAAGGAAACAGGGAGTTGAGAGTGTTTGCAGAAAAGGTGATTCTAACAAGAATCAGGGAATCTAAGCAAGATAAAGAGGAAAGTCAATATGGAGAGGTCAAATTAGGTCTTAATGAGGTCAGGGAACTCTTGCAGAGGGCATATTGGAGTGAATGGATTGGGAATATAGGAGAGGGTGGTTAGACACTAGAATGCTTGAAACTGGAATAAGAAATGGAGGCATTACAGATGATGAGAAGTCAGAAAACCACTTTGGAGATAGGGAGGTCAAAGCCCAGAGAGATCAAGTTGACGTAAAACAGCATGAAAACTTACACACACACACACACACACACACACACACACACGATCTTATTCATAAGTTGATAATATATTTAAACATTCTTATGCTACCCTCCCCTACATCCATTTCCCCCTTCTCTGCCTGTTCTGTGCCCTGTGAGGCTGATATCTATAAGCTGCATCACTCAGGTACCCTGCTCCTGTGGCTGTGGCTGGGTTTGACCAAGGAAAGTTGAGGGGAAATGAAGGTTGGAATATTTCTGTCCCTCCCCTATCCCTTCCTGAATGTGGTTCCAGCAGTGGCTGAGTACCAGGGCTACAGTTCCTGATGGAGGTGAGCATTCCTCTCTCAGAGCTCCAAGCCATCTGCAGGCTCTATAACACATCGCCCTCATCATTGTGCCTTGCAGCCTAGAGGCAACAATGGCTTCATGTAGCCTTCATTCCCCATTTGTTCTCTTAACCTAGATTATATCCCTCCAAATATTTTCTTAATTTAACTTTCTTCAATTAAACTTTTTGAGTGTGGTACATATTTTCTCCAGGACCCAGGCTATTTCAGTCAATTTCACAAATTGACTGTGAAAAAGTTTACACAATTTAATGTACAAAATAGTCAACAATAGAGGAAAGTATCTTAAGGAAAGTGACAAATGTTTTGCTACCTAATATAAACTAATGAGATAGTAAATAATATTTTGGATTATAATTGAACTGTGGAGTTTTAGAATTAGAATTATCTTTGACAATTAAAACCCAATCTAAATGCTTCATATTTTAACTGTTTTTTTTTTCAATACAGAGAGGTTAAATGGAAAATTTTGAATCATGTAGACAATACTGTTTTAATTTTCTCAGATGAGCTTTGTGAAATGTGAAACCTCACAACCTTCTCATTCCCAACCTAATTTTATCTGGCAAAATAAACTGTATTATTTTTAAAGTAGAACTTACAAAATCCAAAATTTTACTCAGGGAAGATACACTGAAACTGCTGATCTTTTAACTTATCCTAATTTCTACATCAATTGCTTCTTTCCTTTGAGATATTTCTGGAATTCCTAGATTCATATTTAAAGATCATCTAAAAATTTCTTTAATTTACCATTTTACAAAAATAACACTGATTACAGACAATTTTATAACAGTAATGCAATATTACCCAGAGGCCCATGGAAAGACATAGTTACATGTGATCCTATGCAGCTACTCAAGGTTGTTATATCCCACAAGAGATACCTCTATAAAGATGAAGCTCTGATAGGAATATTCACTTATATTAGGAGACAGAAGAATAAGTACCACATGCCTTATCTTTTCTATTTGTACAAGCAGCAGAGAATATTTAATGACAAACATTCTTATTTCCATTTGTCACACAATGGTTTTAACAATGTATTATCATCAGCTCATATACCAAGAGGTTGCCATTGATGTTATGTGTCAGGAAGATGCTTTTCTGATGACCTTTAAATACCACAATCCCAAGTGATGATGCAGAATGACTTTCTTTTATCCCAAAACCTTCTTTAAAAAATTCAAATGCTTTGGGGTATGTCATTGGGCCAATGATGCAGTGTTGCATCTTTTGCAAGATGTTAGAGGAAGGAAAGACTGTTAAACCTTGAATGTCAATTGTTACCTTTACTAAGCTATTTTTACCTTATCTATTTGTAACATTTTTCTTCTAAAGAGCACAAAGACTGTATGAAAAAGCGTACAAAGACCTCCAATATTCCAAATTATTGAGAGAAGGTGGCATTTTTTTTTCTTTTGGGTTGGGGAGCTGTGCACAAATATGAAAGTTGTTGAAAACAAATCATCCCCTACGATGATCTCAATGAGGAAAAATTTTAAACTAGACTGTCCCATCTGTCAGGTGCAACATTTCGCAGATGAATCTGTGACACTCATCAAACCACACTCAGATCAGATTCTGATATTCCCAACACGTGACTTTGATATTGAGTCAACTGTCAGTACATACATGTCACTTGAGAGGGGTATTTTTCCCACATCATTTGTGTAAGTCATGGGATAATTAAAAAGGTCGATTTCCTTTCTTCCAAAATCCCTATTTCCATTATTTCCCAGACTTCTTCTCAGGGAAGATACTGTGTGTATTTGAAAAAGATCCTTTGTTAAATTAAGGTTGAGAGAAAACCCAAAAGGCAAACTAGAAACACTACATGGTCTACAAATGTATTCTAAGAAGTGGAGAAGGCGTCTTATAACTCAGTGGCATTACAATTGCTGAGCACTGTGTTCAGTGGGGCTCACATATACTGGAATAGATCAGAATTTACCAACTCAATAGGGAAGACTATAAGCATTTTCTATGGTTTGAATGGGTCCCCTCCAATACTTAGATATTGCCAACGTTATAGCCTTAAGAGGTAGGGCCTTTAAGAGGTGATTAGACCATGAGGGAGGAGCCCTCATAAATGTGATTTAGGTCCTTGTGCAAAAGGCTTCATGCAACACTCAGCCTGCTTGCTCACTGGCTTCCATGTGAAGACACTTCGTTCCTACCCTCCAGAGGATGCAACATCAAGGCACCATCTTAGGAGCAGAGAGCAGCCTTTAGTAAACCTGCTGGCACCTTGATCTTGGAATTTCCAACTTCTAGAACTGTAAGAAAATAAATTCCTATAGTTTGTAAATTACCCAGTCTAGGTATTTTGTTATAGCAGCACAAAACAGCTAAGATATTGTTTAA
The DNA here is from genome assembly GCF_029289425.2 of Pan paniscus. Classification (NCBI taxonomy): domain Eukaryota; kingdom Metazoa; phylum Chordata; class Mammalia; order Primates; family Hominidae; genus Pan; species Pan paniscus. Next base: position 24,743,180 of record NC_085926.1, on the reverse strand, counting down.
ATGAAATGCAGGAGATAAGAAGGGACTATGAAAGACAGATGTTTAATGGGATTTGTGAAGACCATGAACAATGTAATGTAAATATCATTGTAATGTGCAATGTAAACCCTCTCCTCTCCTATGAAATCAACATAATATTTTATACTACTTAATCACAATATTGGTGTGATTGAATTATCCAAGGGGAATGTAAGGAATAGTGGATGCAAGGCAAAAGCAGAGATATTTCAACATCTGAAAAATTTTTAGATAAAGAAAGGGGCTCACTTCTTCAGGAACTTTTTCTCTGCTTTTCTGTGCTAAGGAAGAAGTGTTTACTTCCTTTTATTTTCATGATGGTATAAGGAACTTCTAGTTTCTACTTGGGATGTAGAAATCTAGAAAGAGCTATGCCTCCAAGCTTACAACAACAATGTAAAAAGTGAAACAACCTGCAAGTTAATGACATTTCTTGAATGCATCAAAAACTGATACTGCTGGAAACCAACCATCCAAAATATAAGGACAGGCAGATGTCTGTTGGGAGAGATGAGATGTGAGTACTTGCTTACCTGGGGCAGACACAGTTGGATATTAGTAAGAATAATGGAGCTAGAATAGTTAACAAACTGGTGGAAGCTGAGTAGGGGTTGGTGAGAGATTGTGGAACCATAAGACATGAAAATACAGCAGTCCTCCATTATCTGCAAGGGACATGTTCCAAGACACACAGTAGATGCCTGAAACCACAGATAGTGCTAAACCATATATATACTATGTTTTTCCTATACATACATACCTATACATACAAATTTAATTTATAGATTAGGCACAGTTGTGTTTAACAACCAATAATACAACAATTATAACAATATACTATAATAATAGTTACACAAATATGGTCTCTCTATATGTAGATATAGATATATTCAGACCGTGGTTGATTATGGGTAACTGAAACCAAAGAAAGTGAAACCACAGATAAGGACTACTGTACAGGGGAATTCATACTCTCTTTCTTGCAAGCTTTTCTTCATGGATCTCATAGCTTCCCAAAAAAGATTGGTATGAGTCTCAAGAGAGCATGCCTAATGGTGTAATGGTGAAGTTCTGAGAGAGGAAAACAGCAGCCACTGTGGGAAAAGCATATATCCAACCTGGAACTTCTCTCCTATATCCTTTATGGGGAAAAAGCCATAATCTATGGAGTGAAACACAACCAATCCTCTTACCCTGCGGCAATGATAAAAATCCATTTTAGCCTAAGAAGAAAACCCTCTACCCTTGGAGAAAGATCAGGAATATGTGCTGGATGTGGAACTACAGTTAAGATATGAAGAGGAATATTAAGAATGTTATACCTGAGGCCCAGGCACAGTGGCTTACCCCTGTAATCCCAGCATTATGGGAGGCCATGGTGGGGAGATCACTTGAAGTCAGGAGTTTGCGACCAGCCTGGTCAACAAGGTGAAACCCTATCTCCACTAAAAATACAAAAATTAGCAGGATGTGGTGGTAGGTGCCTATAATCCCAGCTACTTGAAAGGCTGAGGCAGGAGAATCACTTGAACCTGGGAGGTGGAGAGGTTGCAATGAGCTGAGTTCATGCCACTGTACTACAGCCTGCGCAACAGAGTGAGACCCTGTCTCAAAAATAAAAAAATAAAATAAAAAAGAATGTTATACCTGAGACCTGAGACATAGTGCTTGCCTAAAATTTAGAGTGAATCAGAACACTGGGCTAACAAGCATTAATTTTAAAAAGTAATAATAGAAAACTGCTGGAGTGCTGGAGATGAACAATAACTGAGACACAGTGCAAAGGGAAGACCTAAAGCTGAGGATGAAACAGAAATTAAATAAAACCCACTGATAAACCAGCTGCCACTCAAAACACAAGATATCATCAAAAGAATTTGCAACCTGTTTAACACTGAGAGTAACCACAGTAACAAGAAACCCAAAGCAAATTCCTACTCCTGGTTGAATTAACTTAAACATGCACATTAAAGAACCAGCAGGAAGAAAAAATAGAGGCCTAACAAAAGAAAAAGCATGCCCATCTGTAAACATAAAAGCTACTTACCTTAGACTCTATTGCCAAACGCAGTATGTCCCATTTCCAACAAAAAATCAAGACATACAAAAAGGCAAGAAAAAAACAACACTGTCAAGAGACAAAGCAGACAACAAAACTAGACTCAGATATGACACTGATGTTGGAACAGAAAGGTAAATTAAAATATCTATGATTAATATGTTAAAGACTCTAATGTAACAGGAGAAGATATGCATGATTTGATGGGAAATTTCAACAGAGATTCAAAAACTATAAGAAATAATTAAATGAAAATGCTAGAAATGAAAACACAATAACAGACGAAGAATGACCTCAGCAGGCTCATAAGTAGACTTGATATAGACTAGGAAAGAATCGATAAAGTGAAAGAAAGTCACTAGAAATTATCCAAACTGAAGCTGAAAAAAAAGTGTGAAAATAAAAATAGAACATTCACGAGTTATGGAATAATTCCAATCAGTCCAATAATCTAATAAGCATAAGACAGAGAAAGTGGATCAAAAGAAATATTTGAAAAAATGATGGCATAGAATTTTCTAGAATTAATTACTGACACTAAACCACAGATCAAAATAGAGAATGCTGACTAAGATAAATATCACAAAAACACACCTATGCATATTAGTCAAACTGCTGAAAACAAAAGACAAAGAGAAGTTCTTAAAGCAGTTGGGTATGGGGGAATCCTTTACATATAAAGGAACACAGATGAGACGTGGAGCCATCTTCCTTCCAGAAACTACCCAAGCCAGATTATGATGAGACATTTTATAGTGCAGAAAGAATGATTTACTTGTTAAAAATTTACCCAGAATTTATAGGCAGTGAATATAATTTTCAAAAATAAAGTAGGAAAAAAACTGAAGGAGAAATACTTTCTCAGACAAATATGAAGGGAAGTCGTTTTAGCATAGAAAACCTACACTAAAAGAAATGGTAAAAGAAAATTTCTTCAGGAAGAAAATGATACAAAATTGAAATTTAGATCTAAATAAAAAAATAAAAACATCACATTAGAGATGAAATAAATGAAAGTAAATAAAATTTATTTTTTTCTTATTTTTAATGGTTCTAAAATAACGAATTGTTTTGACCAATGGTAGCAATGTAGTGTGTGTTTATGGAAAAAAATGTAAAATATATGACAACAATAACACAAAGTTTGGGAAGGAGGAATTGGGAGTTGACTATTTAAGATTCTTAAAGTCCTTAAATTAAACATTAAGTAGTATAAAATATCTGAAGATAGACTCCAATTAAAGTTGTATCTTGTAAATCCTAAACCAACCCCTGAACAATTTAACAAGAGGTATATATAATAAGTCAAGAGTTGAGATAAAATAGAATAATAAATGCCTGATTATTCTGCCAAGAGAAGGCAGAAAAACAGGGGAGGAAAAAAACAAAAAATTGATGGAACAAATCAATTATAGGTATCAAGAGGACAGATCTTAAACTAATTATATCAATGATTATATTTAATGTGAATGGTCTAAACATACTAAATAAGAGATTGTCAGATTGGGTGTAAAAGGAAACTCCAATGATATAATGTTGATAGGGTTTGGCTCTGTGTCCCCACCCAAATCTCATCTTGAATTGTAATCCCCACATGTCAAGGGAGGGAGGTGACTGAATCATCATAGCAGTTTACCCCATGCTGTTCTCATAATAGTGAGTGAATTCTCATGAGATCAGATGATTTTATAAGTGTTTGAGAGTTGCTCCCTTATATGCTCACACCCTCTCCTGCAACCTTGTGAAGAAGGTGCCTGCTTTTACCTTCTGCCATGATTGCAAGTTTCCTGAGCCCTCCCCAACCATGGGGAACTGTGACTCAATTAAATCTCTTTTGTTTATAAATTACTCAGTCTCAGGGAGTATCTTTATATTAATAGCAATGTGAAAATGGACTAATACAACTCTTTACGAGATATCCACTTTAAATATAAAGATAAAGATAGGTAAAATGTAAAAGACTGGGAAAATATGCCATGCAAACACTAATTTAAAGAAAGATGTAGTAGCTATATTAATATCAAGGTGGACTTCAGAACAAAAAATATTATCAGAAATAAACACTACAGAATGATAAAAAGGTCAATTTTCCATGAATTATAACAATTTATATCAGCATGCACCTCACAAGAGTTTAAAAATGCATGAAGCAAAAATTGCTGAATTTGAAAACAGAAATACACCAACCCTCAATAGTAATTAGATGTTGTAATATTCTCCTCTTAGTAATTGATGACAAAGTAGACAGAAAATCAATAAAGATATAGAAGAACTAAATAACACGATCAACCAACTTGATCTAACCGATATTTCTAGAATACTCCAGCCAACAATAGCAGACTGTACATTCTTTTCAAATGTTTGGGACATTCAAGATAGACCATCTTGTGTCATAAATAAGCCTTAAAAATTGAAAAAATTAGAAATCATAGAAAGTTTAGCTTTTGGACAATAATATAGCTAAACTAGGAATCCGTAACAGAAATATATCTGGAAAATCTTTGAATATTTGTAAATTCAGCAAACACAATTTTTAATAGCCATAGGTCAAAGAGGACATTTTGAGAAAATCTGAAAATATTTTTGACTTAATAGCATAAAAATTTAAACATATTAATTTTTTTACATTAAGCTAAGTAGTGCATAGAGAGATCTTTATAGCATAAAAGACTACACACTGAGTACAATGTACACAGCTTGGGGGATGGGTGCACCAAAATCCCTGCAATCACCACTAAAGAACCAAACACCACCTGTTGCCAAAAATCTATTGAAATTTTTAAAAATTAAAAGAAAAATTTGCCGGGAATGGTAGAATGCACCTGTGACCCCAGCTTCTCAGGAGGCTGAGGCAGGAGGATCTCTTGAACCCAGGAGTTCAAGGCTGCAGTGAGCCATGAGTGCACCACTGCACTCCAGCCTATGTGACAGAGTGAGACTTTGACACACGTGCGCGCATGCACACACACACACGCACACACACAATGAATAAAGATTTTTATGGCCAGGTGTGGTGGCTCATGCCTGTAATCCCAGCACTTTGGGAGGCTTAGGCAGGAGGATCACTTGAGCCCAGGAATTCAAGACCAGTCAGGGAAACATGTAGAGACCCACATCTCTACAAAAATAATTTTAAAATTAGCTGGACAGGATGGTGCACACTTGTAGCCCCAGTTTCTGGTAGGCTGAGGCGGGAGGATTGCTTGAGCCCAGGGGTTTGAGATTGCAGTGAGCTAGGACTGCACCACTGTACTCCAACCTGGGTGAGAGAGTGACATCCTGTCTCATAAATAAATAAATAAATAAATAAATAAATAAATAAATAAATGGAGCTTTATTACGCTCCCCAAAATGGAAAGCTAGAATCATCTGCCATAAATGAAAAAGTAAAAGTTCAAAAAGTAAGTCAGTCACAAATGACAAATCTAATCCCTCTCTTTAAGGGACTAGAAAAGGAAGATCAAATTAAACTAGAAGCAAGCAAAAGGAAAGAAATTTAAAAACAGAAGAGCAGAAATCATGAAATTGAAGACAAAAAATAGAGAAAATCAGTGAAACTAAAAGATGATTCTTTTTAAAAATCAATAAAGTTCAAAAACCTGTTTCCTGACTAAGAAACAGAGAGAGAAGAAAGAAATTACTAATATTAGAAGTGAAAGATGGGAGGGATATACAGATCCCACATAGTTAATAAAAGGATGACACCATAACTCTTAAATACTCAAATTCAAAAACTTAGATGAAATTAGCCAATTCCTTAAAAGACACAAAATGCCAATACGTGCTCAAGAAATAAATAGATCACTAGAACAGCCCACATCTATTGAAACAATTAACTCATAGTTTGTAACCTTCCAACAAAGAAAACTTGGCCCAGACGATTTCACAGGCAAGTTCTACCAAAACTTTAAGAAAAACATGATACCAAAAATAGCAGAACAGGGACCACTTTCAACCTTATCTTAGGAGATCAGAATTATCCTAATACTAAAACTAGACAAAGTAATTACAAAAAGAGAAAACCCTATTTCTCATGAACAAAGATATAAATATTCTCAACAAAATGTTAGCTAATCAAAACCAACAATATGTATATATAAGGGATAATATATGATAAATAGATGTGTTTATCCCAGAAATGCAAAGCTGCCTCTACATGTAAAAATCAATTAATGCAATTTATCGTATTAACAGACTAAAGAAGAAAATGCAAATGATTATCTCAATAGATAAATGGCATTTGATAAAATTCAACATTAATTCAGGATAAAAAGCTTTCAGCAAACTTAGGACAGAAGAAAAATTCATTAACCTAATGAAGGACATCTATACAAAACCTGCAGCTAACATCATTGAGTGAAAAACTAAATGCTTTCTCCCTAAAATCAGTAAAAAGACAAGAGTATCCTCTTTCACCACTTCCATTCAACATCTTACTGAACGACCTAGCTAGAGCAATAAGGCAAGAAAGAAAAATAATATATTTAATCCACATACATGATATATCTCTCCATGTATTTTAGTCTTCTTTAATTTATTTTATCAGTGTTTTGTTGTTTTTAGCCTATTTATCCTACATAATTTATTAGATTACATTTATAATATTGTTAAAATGTCAGTTCTATCCAAACTGCTTTACAAATTCAGCACAATCCCCATTTAAACCCATAGGGTTTTTTTTTATACATTGAAACATCAATTCTAAAATTTGTGTGGAAACATGGCAAAGAAAGCAGAATAGCAAAAGCAATCCTGAAAAACAAAACAAATTTGGAGGATTCATACTATCTGATTTCAACATTTACTATAAATCTGCAGTCATCAGCATAGTTTTGTATTGACAGAGATAGATACAAGATCAATATAACAGAATAGAGATCCCAGAAGTAGATTCACACAAATATACTTATTTTTTTATAAAGGTGCAAAGAAAATTCAATGGAGAGAAAATAATCTTTTCAACAACTGTTACTAGAACAATTGGATATCCATATGAGATAAGTTAATCTGTATCCATAGCTTCTGCCTTACCAAATATTAAATCAAAGTGGATCATACACTTAAATGCAAAATGTGAAATTATAAAATCTTCTCAAAGAAAACATAAAAGATAATGATTATGACATTGAGCTAGGCAAAAAGTTTCTTAGAAACAACACCAAAACCATGAGTCAAAAAATTTTAAAGATCAATTAACATTATACTTTTTAAAATTTTAAACTTTTTGGTTAGCAAAGCCAAGTTAAGAGAATGAAAAGACAAGCATGGATCAGGAGAAAATATTTGCAAACCAAATCACATATCTGACAAAGAACTTGCAACTAGAATACAGTTTTTAAAACTCTCACAATTCATTAATAAGAAACCAAACAATCCATTTAAAAAACAGAGAACAAATTAGAACAGACTTTAACAAAGAGGATAAACAGCTGGCATATCAGCACATGAAAAGATGATTAATATCATTATTAGGGAAATACAAATTAAAATCACAATTTTATATATTTTATATATATATATGTATATGCTAAAATAGCTAGACTTAAAAAAAAATGCTAAATGCCAGTGAGTATGCAAAGCAATTGCAACTCTGATATGTGGCTAGTGAGAATGCAAGATGGTACAGCCTCTTTGGGAAACAGTTTGGCAATTTCTTAAAAAATTAAACATATACTTACCACATGGACTAGCAAACCCACTCCTAGTTATTTCTTCAAAAGAAATGAAAATGTGCATTCACATAAAAACCTATATGTGAATATTTACAGAAGTTTTATTCATAGCTACCAGAAAGTTGAAACAATCCAGATGTCCTTCAACTGGTGAATAGATAAGCAAAATGGTACATTCATACAATGAAACATTTCCCAGCAATAAAAAGTAATGAATTATCAATACATATAACAACCTGGATAAATCTTCAATATATTTTGCTAAGAGAAAGACGCCTGACTAGATGTTGTAAGGTTAAATACAAAAAGAAGTATACTGTACACAATTACAGTACTCTAGGTAGACATTTTTTTTTCTGATGTGGTATGGGTTAAGAATTCTGAAATTACTTTATGAATGGATCAGAGTTGAACGAATAAATGAATACACTGTAGGTTTCTCACTATTTGAGACAGAAGTTAAAATGAAGAAGAGGAAAAATCTAGATGAACCCTCTGATGTTAGATTTGAGCATGTGGTATCCATATAAACTCTTACTTCTTATTATTTTATATGCAGATGAATACTGAAATATAGAGGTGTTTGTCTGCAAAGATTAGTATACATACATACATACATACATACATACATACATATAGTTTCCAGGGTTGCCCACTGAGAGAACCTAGAAACAGCTACAACTCAGTAGTAATGAACATACCCAGCTCTGAGATATTGGCTTCTAAATAAAATGACCCAGGGCACATCAGATCATGTGGTGCCAGGAAGTAAGAAAGTATTCAGAAAAGGATAAGACAGGTAGAAAGGACACTGAGGACAGCCAGGAAAATCGCCCAAAGGCTGAAGCTGGAACAATTTGAACAACAAAATAAATAATGATAGTATTAGAATATAACTCATAGAATAAAATAAATATCCATGAGAACTTGCTGATATAAATAAGTAAGTAAATGGAACAGCTCTTCCCTACAGAAGAATTCTGATTAATACATTTAGAAGGAATAAGGAAATTAGAAAATATTAAACACTACAGTAATAAGAATTGTTACAGACAAGATCAACCAATGAATACTAAAATAAGTGGGTGAACATTTGAGCAGAAACATGATATTTTTGTAACTTTGAAGTATCTCCTGTAGAATTGTTACTAAGGACGAAGGGAAAAATAGAAACTTTACAGTGCAGAAATCTAGCCAATACCACTTTAATCCTAGTGATCTAGTTCCCATTACCGATCATAAAACAAACTGACATCATGTATTGCCTTTTATGATGCACTGAGAAACACACATCATCTCTGTGGGATTCTTCTCAGAGGAGCCTACTTCATGCTTCCTTTATCCTTTGTAGATTCTTAGGAGATTTTTTAGTCTTCTAAGCCATAATTGTACACCCATATTATTGTCATTTTCTCATAGTTTTTATTGTGTCTTGAATATATATCTTAAACATTCACCTTTGGGCTGTTAACTTTTTAATCTAGGTTTTTCCAGATTATCTCATCTTGATAGTAAATAAGAGAGAAGTATTGAGAAGTGCTCTGTTTTTAATGATCATTTATGACTAGTGCCAGTTCAGTTATAAGTTAGGATCAATAATTACTTAAAATCGCGATTGCATGGATCCTCAGGCTCAGACCATCTCTCAGTTTCTCTCTTTCTTCCCTGCGCTCTCTATGTCAATGTCTGTCTCTTTCCGTATCCCTTTCCTCTTTTTTCCCCACTATCTTTGTTAACAGAAGCAGTAGATCACAGCAGTTAAGTGCAGAGCTTGAGCGCCCTCTGTCTGGGGTCAAGCAGAGCTCTGCTATTTGGCCCTGTGATATTGCATGAACCATTTAACCCATCTGGCATTTGATTTCCTCTATCTGCAAAGTGGAGATAATAATAGTACCTACCTCACAGAATCAGTGTGATGATTAAATGAAATAACACAATTAAAGCACTTAGAAAAAAGAGTGGTTAGCATACAGGCAGTTCTTAGTAACTATTACTTATTTTACACCTAGGTTCAGAGAATTAAACTCCATCATCAACAATTTGGATAAATCCACTTTCTTATTTTCTCTCTTTTTTGATAATGAGCATCTCCTATAATTCTCCACTCTTCCATGACAACCACTCTACCCTATTTAATATATGTTTTTGGAGATATAAGTTTCCTAGGAAAATATATTTTATATATTGGTATGGCCTTAATTTACATATGCCCTATTTGTTGCATTTTGAAAAAATATAAAATATATAAGATACATTTTAACTTTAAAATATATAAGATACGTTTTAACTTTAAAATATATATGCAAATTTCTGTATGTCCATTTTGTTCAATGGTTTTCAACTGTGAAATCACTTCGAGAACTTTTAAATAACACCAATCCCCATTCTAGATCAATTAATCCAGGCACAGGGGCTTAGGCATTAATAATTCTTATTTTATCTATTCATTTATTTATTTGAGACAGGGTCTTATTCCGTCACCCAAGCTGGAGGGCAGTGGCACCATCATAGCTCACTGAAGCCTCAAACTCCTGGGCTAAAGTGATCCTCCTGTTTCAGCCTTCTGAGTAGCTAGGACTACAGGCACATGCCACCATGCCTTGCTAATTTTTAATTTTTTTTTTGTAAAGATAGGGTTTTGTTATGTTGCCCGGGCTGGTCTCAAACTCCTGGATTCAAGCAATCCTCCCACCTTGGCCTCCCAAAGTGCTGGGATTGCAGGCATGAGCCACTGTGCCCTTCCAGGAGTTTTTAAATTTCCTCAGGTGAGCAGCCAGAGTAAGAACCACCAAATTAGTTCATGGCTTCTAATTGCTCCATAGTATGCCTCCACCATCATTCATTCATTCATTCATTCATTCCTTGGTGGTGGATGCCTCACTTTCTTCCTGTTCTCTATTAACTACATGCAATGTCTTAGTAAACATCCTCATACGTGTTCCTTTCTGGGTCTGGAAAAGATGTGTTCTGGGTTATAGACACAGAGGGGAACTATCAGCTTGTTGAATTTATGCACTTGTCTAAATAATGCCAGTTCTCTCCAGGGTGTGTGCATTAGTTGATTCTTTCACAAGAGTGCACGATGAGTCTGTTTTCTCCAAACCGTAAGACCTGGAATGTCAACCTCTGTTGTAGAGAAGAGCCACATGCTTGGTTGAATGCTCTCCTATCATCTTGAAATTCTTAATAATTTTACTTGGAGCTTGTGGTTTACAAGTGAAATCAGATGGGACAATGGAGCAGGTAGAAGCACACCCAACAGAAGTAGAGCCATTCAGTCGTGGTTTAGAAGCAGCTCACGTAAGCATGGACTTAGGCATATGTTCATGGCAAACATATACCATGAGACAAATGAGATGTCATTTGAAGGCTTTGAATAGAGGAGTCACTGATTCATCTGCCATTTAAAAGATCACTCTAGCTGCTATGTTACAAATAGATGAGGAAAAAAGAAAACACTTAAGAAGCAAGTTCAGTTATAAAGTTAGGAGCCTACTGCAATAATTAAAGAAAGAAATCATGGATTCCTAAAGTTGGAAGCAATAGGGATGAAGAAAGTTAGATTTAGATATAATTTGTACTAGCATCCCAAAAGGGGTGCAGTGAATGCCATCTACTCCAGGCGCAGACAATAAGTAGAGAATTATCTGTAGAGAATTCAAAGTGACATTAAAACTAACTAAAAGTCAGTTTGCTTTTTATTGTTACCATGAACTTGCAATTGTAAATAATGTCAGTGATAAAATACTCCTCTGAGAAGAAAAGCTCTTTAGTCTAAGTTTTAGTTCTACACAAGTGCTGTAGTTTCTGCTGAGTTTTAATAATATACATGTGAGCTACAATTTAGCATATTTTAAATTTTTTATCCTTTAATAAACACTGTATGCCAGATGGAAGTTATTTCCAAGAAGCTCCAGTTGCACGGTTGTCGTCCAACACAAATGGACTCAGTTGCCTGCACAAGTTTTGAGAAAATGTTTACGTGGTGTTGAGGAATTGCTGGTGCACACTTCAGGGGCACGACTTGGTGGTACCACCTATCTCTGCAGTTAGATAGGAGATTAAGAATACACAATAGCACAGTGATTAAAAATGTGAAGAGACAGAATTTGAATTATCTTAATTCTGTAATTTGCTGTGACCATTTGGAGTTTTCATTTGTGTTTAAAATTTCTGGGTTTTATTGTAAAATGGGACTTTTATCTTTAAGACTTTTATGACTAATTGTGCATTTATTCATTCATGTAAATAACATTTATAAAAAGTATTCTTCAATCAACTATGAAGGAAGATTGACAAATCTGGCTCTATTCTATTAAACATGAATATGTAAAGACAGTTAATTTTGTTGAAGTCATTGACAAGTTTGCAGAACTCAAAAGTTCTGAGTCTGAAGGCTCAAACACTTCATTAATCCAAAAACAAATATATAGGTACAAGTTGTTTGTCTCTTTTATAACAAGTAATAAATCAAGTAGTGTTTATTCATACATTTTTCCTTGCTTATACTGTAATTTTTATTTTATTCTTTTTTTACATGTAATATTTATTTTTTTCTGACACAATTTTATATATGAAGTTTGGTGAAAGAAAAAAATCATTGTCTACGTTTCTTTTCTAGCCATTATTATTATCTTCTTTACTTCATGATTATTACTGAAAATAATTTTGTCCTGTAGATGAGGCATGTTAAAAAAAATCTACTATGGTTGTCAAAGCCCATTACATCACTGATAATTTGAAGTCAGGACCAATAACACTGCTGGTGGGTAAGACATGGCATGCATAAGGTAAAAAGGTTTTTGTTTGTTTGGATGTTTTATTTTGTTTTTGTTACCTGGGCTACCGAAAGGATGGTGTTGCCACTTACAGGCTTGTGGGGGAAAAGTAGATCTTTGGTTTGGGATGTGCCAACTCCAAGCTATTAGAAAAATAAGTGCAGATGTTAAATTGACCGTAGATATCCAAATCTGGAATTCAGGGCTGAGACCCAGGCTGCACAGTAACAGCATGAAGCTGGTATTTAAAGACAAGAACTGGACGAATTCACATAGGGGAAGAGTATATGCCGAATGGGAAGGTGGTCTGAATGGGAGTCCTGAGTTATGTCAGCATTTAGAGATTGATCTTTTGTGGCCCACATTGCTATGAATATTCAGTGTGTGCTCACAAAGAATGCACATTCTCTTTTTATGGCACAGGCTTATGGTGAGGAATTTTTGTCCTTGTGATCAATTCCTTGAATGCGTTAAAATATGTGGAGTACATTTTTTCCTTAATTTTTTCTCCTGGTAATCCTGTCATTTGTCGCTTTCTCTAATAGACCTTGTACATTTCAGAGCATCTGTTGGTTTATAGAAAAATTAAGACGGTACAGAGACTGCCCATGTACTCCTGCATGTGGGGCTCCCCCATCAATTAATGCAACATCTCACATTAGACGGTAGATTTGTTACAATGAATGGATCAATATTGAGACATTATTATTAACTGAACAGTTTATTCAGAGTTCCTTAGTTTTTGCCTGTTGTCTTTCCTCTGTTCCAGATTCTACCCAAGATACTACATTACGTTTATTCATCATGCTTCCTTAGGTCCCTCTAGACTGTGGTGGTTTCTTGGGCTTGCCTTGTTTTTGATGACCTTGACAGTTTTGAGGAGTAACTGACCAGGTATATTGTAGGATGTCCCCTTTTGGAATTTGCCTCAATATTCAGGGGTTATCAGTGTTTTAGAGAAAATATCAGAGCATAAAGTGGCATTTTCATCACATCATGTCAACATAATTCATGACTTGACACTGACCTTGATAACCTGGTTGATGCAGTGTTTGTCAGGTTTCTCCACTGTCGAGCTGCTCATTTCTCCCCTTTCCAGAATATACTCTTTGGAAGAAAATCACTAGATGCCATCCACCCTTAAGGAATGGGAAGTTATACTCTCCCTCTTTTAAGGCAGAATAATTACATACTTTATTTGGAATTGTTCCGTATAAAATATTTGTTTCTTCTCTGCCATTTATTAATGTATTCAATCATTATCAATATGGACTCATAGATATTTCTTTTATACTTTGGGTAATTATCCAATATTACTTTATTTATTTTGTTGTTTGAATCATTGGGATATTGTTGGCACCTGTGCCCCTTGAGACATCCACATCAACGGGGGTAGAGTTTTTTGTTTCTTTGTTTGGGGATTTTTTTTTAAAAAATTTAAATTTTATTTATTTATTTTTTTTTGCGCTTCTTTACTTTCTGTCTGGCACTACAAAATGCTTCAGACTCATCTTACACATTTCCTACCTGGGCTCTAGAATAAGTCATTCTACAAGGGCTCTGCTTTCTTTGACTGGAGAATGGCACTAGGAACCAAGATCTGGGTTCTACATAGGGTCATTATTACTGAGGTACATCCATTTGTTGCTTTTTGTATTTTACGACCTTGTGCAGATACATACACACACACACACACACACACACACACACACACATATTCATGATGATTATTGTAACTTCTCAATCTACTGTTTTTTCTTCTAATATACTAACCCTCTTTTACATTCATAATTTTAACTTTAAATTCTTCATTGCCTGATACGAAAATGGCTATGCCAGATTTCTTTAGATTTGGATTTATCTATATAGCATTCTTAGTTTATTTTCAAATTTCTGAATACTGTTGTTTTAAATATGCCTCTTATAGACAACATATTAGTGGATTTTTAAAATATAGTCTGAAAGTTTCTCTCTTTAAATGGGGGGATTGAAACTTCATAATGATTCATTATATTCCTGATGATTTGGTATTTTGAGACTAATTTCTGACACTCTATGTAAATTGTTCCATTTACCTTACTTCCTTGTTTCTTCATCTGCCTTTTCATCTTCAGTATAAGTTTTTGAAGTTACATCTGCGGTTCTGAAAGTTATACATTTTGTTTTTAGTCTTTGTCTGGTTATCCCTATTAAGATTCAAACTTACATTTTATTTTTTTCTTATTAATTTCTCAATATTATCAGAATCTTTTTTTTTCTAAATCAGACAAGTTCATTTGTGTGTGCTCAGCTCCCTCTCATATCCATGATATTCTCTGTTGATCTCAATCTCACCATGTTGAGCTAATCTAGAACAGTACTAACATGGTAGTCACTAACCACATGTGGCTATTTAATTTTAAACTTAGATGAATTAAAATTAAATATAGTAAAATATTTAGTTTACTTTTCAAGTATTCAATAATTGCATATAGCACAGATATAGAACATTTCGGTTATCTCTGAAATTTCTATTAAAAGTGCTGATCTAGGATTTTATTCCACAACGTTTTAAACATGTTTTGGTTGTTGATTGCTTTTTTGAGAAAATGGTAAACTTTACTAAATAATTTTCTATTCTTACTTCCCATATATTTTATAGCATCTGCTAGAATTGTTTTCTCTACTTTCTGGAAAACTTACTCCCAGAGTATTTCCAATGGAGGCCTTGGTGTGGAAAACCCTATAAGGCATTTACAGATGAACATATCCTTATTTTCACCTTGCATTTAAATGATAAATCGCATGAACATAAACTCTAACATAAAATATTCCTTCTTTGCTGTTCTGGTAATTTAATTTTATTGTGTTTTTTTTCTTTGAGTAATGCCATAGAGAACTCTGATAATAGTCTGACACTTGTTCTTTGTAGATATTGTGCACCTACTCTCTCAATTTTTTTTTTGTTTGTTTTGTTTTAAAGAGCAGAGAGTTTAATAGGCAAGGAAGATGGGAGAAGGTAGAAGATAGAAGCTCCCCCATACAGAGACAGAGGGAGGGGGGGCTCCAAAGCAGAGAGAGGGAACCCCAAGTGGGACAGAAACCAGCCAGGTGTGTATATATAGAGTCTGGAGGAGGCAGTGTCTGATTTCCATAGGGCTCAGAGGATTGGTTTGACTAGGCATGTCATTCACGTAGCCGGGGAAAAGCTGGCCCTTCCCCCCAGCCTTTTAATATGCAAATGCAGGGTGCCACGGTGTTCTACACACGTGGGGATATGTGGGGGCGGCTATGTTGCCAGGAACATGTGGGGCAAAGGCAAGAAGGCCATGGGAATCGCCATGTTGGGTGGACCCAGTTTCTAATGGATTGCCTTTGCATATCAAAGATTGCCAGCCTCACTCAATCTTGCTCTCTCTCTCTCTCTCCCTCTCTCCGTTATTCTTTAGCAACACTATAACGCCTTGTCATTTTAAAATTGTTCCTGTAAGTTCTGTTAATTTCTGCCTGACATCTTTCTTTTCTTTTTAAAAACTTTCAATGATTTTTTTACATATATTTCCCCCTGTTTATTTCTTTTCTCTATTTCTGGGATCTCTATTCTAGTCAATTTGACATTTTATTGTTCTCTTTTTTTACTTTCCTTTGAGTATGTTTTTGATTTGATCATTTAATTCAGTAAAACTTTTACTATTTCTTTTGTAACTTATCCCATATATTGAGGTCATTATTTCAATGTCTTCAATTGGTTCTTCTCTACTGGATAATTTTTGTTTCATGTTTCAGATATCATCTTTTTTCAGGTTAAATATTATGTTGTTTTAAATTCTTGCTCTGTTACTTCTTTTGTCTTCTGGGTTGTTCAACTTATTAATCTTTTATAGTGTTTGTGTTCCTCAAATATGTCACTGATTGCCTTTGTAAGCTTATATGTCATTTAGTATCTACTAACTTGACTAGTAATGCATACCTCGGGAGAGAAAGAAGTCCAGGCTCTATATTCCAATTTATTTCCCACCTCCCTGGTTGAGAGAGTTAGGAGGATATTCCTTGGGTCTGAGAGGCATTTTCTTTTAGTGAGGAAATTAGAAGAGCAAACAAAATTCAATGTTAGGTATGTTAAACCTACTTATCGTAATGATATATTTTGCATAGAAGCATTAACTTGATGCATTTAAAAATGCTTTATACAATATAAGTTACATTTTGCTACTTTACAAACCATCCCAACACATAGTGGTTTAACACAACAACTTAGGCCGGGCTTGATGGCTCATGCCTTTAATCCCAGCAAGCAGGAGGATCACTTGACCCCAGGAGTTCAAGACCAGCCTTGGCAACACAGGGAGACGCTGTCTCTAAAATAGGTAGGTAGATAGACAAATAAATAAACAATTTATTATTAGGTGTTACAATTCTGTGGGTTGACTCCTCTCAGCTAGGAGACTCTTGTTTTGAGTCTCTCATGAAATTGCAAGCAGATGGAGGTTAAGCAGGAATGCAGGACTCAACTAGAATGGACATCCATGATGGCTCTCTCATGGTGGCTGGCAGCTAATGTTGCCTGTTCACTGGGAATCAAGCACAGGGCTTTAGATTTCTCACAGAATTGTGGCTTTGTTCTTAGAGGAAGCATTCCAAGGGTCAGCTTTCTAAGGGATCCAGGAGGAATCTTATGCTTACTCTGATACAGACTGGTGACTCCCAGAGTCTCACTCCCACTGCATTCATCTAGTCATGCAAATCATTAAGGGCAGCCCAGAGTCAAGGGGAAGAGCAGAACACTCACACAGTGGAAGAAAGAATTGATGATGGCCATCACTGGAAACTACCTTCCATGTATACTTTGCTTTGTGAATTGTATTTCTCTTCTCTGACATATGTCAGCCTACAGTAACTCTCTCTGACCTCCATAAGTGAAAACTACTGACCGGTTTTTTTTTCCCCTAGCAAAGGAAATGAGCTTTGCCTTTGCCCATCAGCTTTATTTTGGGTTACTAAAAACTAAATATTGTTGTATCAGCGCCTGTAGTCCCAGCTACTCAGGAGGCTGAGGCAGGGGAATCACTCGAACCTGGGAGGCGGAGGTTGCAGTGAGCCAAGATTGCGCCACTGCACTCCACCCTGGCAACAGAGCGAGACACCATCTCAAAAAATAAAAATAAAAATAAAAACATTAAAGAATCTATAGGCATTTTCTCCTGGAACAGTGTGTTCTATGTATTGTCTGTGTATGTATGTGTGTGTGACTCTCCCCACACATACTCACCATGCAAATATTCTAGAATTGCTAGATATTTTGGTCTCACTCTCTTTTTAAAATTAACTAGATATAAAGCTGCTTACACTAACAAGCCATTCATCTTTATAAGTCAGTTACAATTTAAAGAAAGCAGTTTCTTCTCAATCACTGGCATCGATCATCTGGAAGTAAGTATCTCATTCAATTATGCTGCATCATGCCAAATACAAATCACATGAACCCTAAAGCATTTTTGAGCTTCAGAAAAAAGAAGAAAAATAAGCTATAACCATTTGAAGTATTGTAAGCAGCTTTAAATCCTTTGGTTAAGAGGAGATATAATTTGCTATAATTTTAGTGAATTAGAAACATTTGCCTTTATTTCAGGATGTAAAACTCTAATCTTTAACATAAGTATTTTATTTCTTAACAGTGTTGACTTAATCTTTGTGATTTCTGCTCTCACAAGTGCTTTACTCTATTTTAAAATCATAAAACACATAGAAGATGCTATCCCATATTCTCAGGGCATGCTGTGTGTCTTCTTACATGAGAGGCTGAACTGGTAGGAGTATAAATTCTGATTGGAATATTCATATTAGAATAACACGAAGAAAGGGTCTGACAAATTTAGTCAAGAATTTCAGCAAAACCTTATTTTGAAATGTAAATGGTAAAGGATGTGAGCAAAGAATTCACAAAGAATAAATACAGACAGTCAATGGATGTAGAAAAAATGTTTAACTTTACAATTTATCAAAAAGTAGACTAAAACAAAAGACTGTATTTTTCCTAACAAATTGGCAAATTTTAATTAAATTATATTAAATGTTATTGGTTTTTACAGGAACAATTAGACAAAAGCTTAAAAATTGGGGTTGTCCCCAAGAGTTTAAAATATATATTTATGACAAAATTTCTTCATCTGCAATCTGGATAAATCTATTTAAACAGAAAACAAGAACAACTGGAAGGATGCCTGAAAGCATAAAACCACATTATCACAGTGTGTTTGGAAGTTATCTCCTTCAGTTTTCTCTCCAGATTTCCTGGTATTTTACTCAGCAATCTGGCCTTCAAATTTAAGAAGATCCCAGTAAATAAAATGATTAATATTGTTTGTTTAGTAAATGTGATTATGTCTGAATAGCTGCTACTTAGAAGAGGGATCAACAAACTTTTTCTGTAAAGGGCCAGATAGCAAATGTTTTAGTTTTTGAGAGCTATAAAGTCTCTGTTGCAACTATTTAACTGTTGCTGTGCTGTGAAAACAGCCATAGAGATTACATAAATGGATGGATATGGCTGTATTCCAATAAAATGTATTTACAGTAACCATCAACAGGTCATATTTGGCCTGTGGGATGCAGTTTTCTGAGCCTAGCTCTAAAATATGCCTGTATATTGTCCCTCAATCATAGTGTCTAGTATATTTATATTTATTTATCCAAGGAAGATGCTGAGAAGCCTGGGGTGGGCATAGGAGAAGAGGGGAAGATTTCGAGGCCAAACTTAGCCAAACATAGGCAGAGAAAGGATGGCAAGCTTCCAGAATTATCCATATGTTGTTAACCGGGTCTACACAGAGTTGGCTACACTGACCAATAACTTGAAAATGTCTAGATACTAGATATGAACAAAGAAAAAAAATTATCACTAGTGGTAATTATACTCAATTCTTTCAGAAGGTCCTAGCAGAAAAGAGATCAGAGCAGGCAAAAGCAAAAATGTAACTTTTATTGAAAAAAGAAAACATGTTTGGAAGTTTTAAAATTAGTGTTAGAAAAGAATGCACTCAAATACTGATGTTGCCTCAGAAGTTCTTGCTATGAATGTAACCTTCATGGAGGTAGAAAAAAACTGACCCTCCAATAAAATAGCTGTGGTTTGGGTCAGCAGTTTTCTTTCCCCTTTCCCAGCTCTTTTTCCCTTTTCCTCCTGAATCTGCACTGACCTCCCATCTCCCTCTTTTGGGGGCAAAGATTAAGCCGATGGGGGCACCCCAATCAGAAGTCCCTGACCGTCCCGTCCTTGGTTATTTAACCGCGATGGGTATTTCCGGGAAGGTCATCATTTCTTTCCATCACAATGAGTGATCGACTCAACATGGAGTTCATATTGCACCAAACACTTTAAAAAATGATTCATGTTAATGGCATGTCTCGGGGGATTGATGCTAAACAGAAGCTACAACTAAAGCTTAAAAAATGATTTAGCAATAGGAAAGCCCACAGACCACGGCACACGTAGGCACAGTTGATGGTAAACATCAAAGAATAAATACAACTAAAAGTCATAAAATCGGATAGACAATAAATCTGACAGTTCAAGACCTTTTGGGGCTTGAATCATAAAAAATAAAATTACTTACTCAGGCATTCCTGGGTTTGTTTATTTATTTATTTATTTATTTGCCACACATCTTTTACAGGGCAGTGAACTGAAGACAGTTTCATATTTCTGACGTGTTAGTGTGTTTTACAAAGGTGGTTGCTGCACAAAATAAAATCAAAAGGACATATTGAAAAAATACCCTCCTTTTGTCCATAATACTGATCACTCCTTGAAGGAAGAGGTTGTTGGGAATTTATCCACCAGAATCAGACTTGAAGCTTTTATAGGTTTCCCATGGCAGCCACAAAATGTTACAAAAAAAGAGAACTGATATATCCAAATCATTCTTGTTTTTTATTTCCTTACAGTCCTTTTATCTTCTAAGGGAGTTATAATTGGGTTTGTAGAGTCTATTTTATAAAATAAAAAGGAGAAAAGCATTGTAATGTTTTAGATGAACTGAAAGGAGAAAAGAAATATAGGAAGCTAACATTAGATTGAAGAAAATATTAATGTCAAAAATACCTTTTCTTCAAATATAAAATGTGTCCTTAGGAAAAGTTTCTGCAAAAGATCTAAACATAGATCATCCTTAATGTATTTTTAACTAAAGGAAGAAGAAAATAATAAACAGACAAATTATACCTTTGTTTCTTCTAAGACTTGCTTCCTATCTTAACTATTAAGTCATAATTCAAAAGCAATATTAAACCACCACTTATAAAGCATTCTGTTAAGACTTCTGTAACATTTAATAATGAACAAGACAAGATTCCACCCTCAAACCTGGGTCTAGAAAGCTGATCCTGAAGGTAATCATTAAAGCCTTGCTGAGTAAAGGGAACTGACCTTGACTGTCTCAATTCTTTATGTATCTTGCTACTCCTCATACATAACTCAAAATAAGCTCATGAATACTTTTGGTTTTACATGTCTTACCTTCTTTTCCCTATTAGATATTAAAGTCCTTATCAATATTCAAGAAATATCGATCATCTACTGTGCATCAGAGACCATTCAACAATAACCAAGACATGTTCCTGCTACTACAGAGCTTGCAATTAAGAAAGATATTGAACAATAATTATACAATGAATTATATAATTAATTTTGTTATAAAGACAGCAATGAACATTACCTAGTAGATTCATCTTATACATGATCTTCATACCCACACTGTTTTAGACATTCCTCTGCAAAAAAAAAAAAACAATAAAGTTGTTGATTATGTGACAAAATAAATTTTAGGAGTTTGGTTAGGTTACGTGGTTTAGGCAATGCGTTTTCAAAAGCGTCAATATTGCCCTCATAGGGGTGAAAATCAGTTTTGGCAGGGGTGAAAAAAATACTTCTTTTAATGCATAAAGCAGAGAGAGATATACATACAGCATATAACCAGATATATGTCATATGTGAGATATTAAAATATTATGGGGGAGCAGTTGGAAAAAATGTCAAAAAAGGTTTATTAGGGAGGGAAATGATAATGAAAAAAAGACTGAGAAACACTGGTGTAGGCAATCCCTGCTTACTAATATTCCATTTGTGTATACCAATTCCATAACAACAACGTTCTCACGCTCTTTCTCCCCAGTCAAGGGAAGTGCTATCATCAGAAACTCTTGCCAGCCAAATGTATTATCCTTTGGCTCTGCTTGGACAGACGCAGGTTGTAGAACTCGTAGTAAATAAAGGCTATAATGTAAGATAGCTTCAAAGTGTAGGGGCTCTGGGTTTAAAGAGAGCTCAGTGTTCTTTATAGGATAGCTCAGTGGTGTCATATAAATCTTCATTGGGTAAAAATAATAAGAGCTACATTTATTGGTCATGTTATATATGCTAGGATCTGCACTAAGTGCTTTAGGTACATTCTCTCATTTAATCCTCAGAACTCTCATGAGTATTATTAACATCCCCATTGTACAGAGGAAAAAACGAGGACTTGGATTGGTCAAATAATTTACTCAGATGAGACTTGAAATTGAAACCCAGACTATCTGATGTCAAAGACTATTGTCCTAACCTTTTGCTATTATTACCTACTATAAGCTAAACTATTAATATATTTCTAGGTGCCATTTGCAAAATGGTTTCTTTGGGAAAAGTGATCTGAATTCCAAAAACTGATTCACAAAAAGAACTATCAAAACACCTGTTTACTACAGATCTAGGATAATGTATATGGCTTCTTGGTACTTTTGGTAAATTAAAGACAGCTGTAAGTTTTTTGTTTCTGTACCCACCAAGAAGTGGAGTCCAATTATTCCCCCCTTGACTACGGGTTAGGCCCTGTCATGTTTTGACTGATAGAATACAGTAAAAGTGATGCTGTGCTAGTTTTGACCCTAGACTTTCAGAAGACTGGCAGCTTCTTCTTGGAATCTAGCTACTATGCTGTGAGGAAGCTCAGGGAGCCACATGAAGAAGCCCATATGGAAAAGAATTGAGACCACCAACAGCTCCAGCTGAGCCAACAACAGCTTACCAGCCCTGTGAGTGAGGCCATTTTGAAAGTGGACCTTCCAGACCAAAGCTATGCCTGATGAATCCTGCTCAAATAGCAAAATCTTGAGCAAAGAAATGATTACTGTTGTTTTAAACCACTAAGTTTTGGGCAACAGATTATCAAAACAGTACCCCAATACAGAGTGATTTAAAAATGAGTGATGATTCGCACAAATAAAACTGGACAGATTCTCCTGATGCCAAATTACGGACCTCAAATTTCCAGAGATAAGAGTTTGACTGCTTTTTGTCTTTTCACCCAGAGGGAAAGGTTATAGGTAGACTCTTTCAGCAATAATCCTTTCTGGAACTCTAAACGTGTGTTTTCTATTGTCAAGGTTCCCACTTTGTAGAAGTGCCTACATTGCCATTACTATCGTGAGCAGAAGTAGGTTAGGTTTGCCTAGGTTAAGCCAATACAACTTGCGATTTTACCTTGAAAGGGCTTTTTAAGGGAAACTTTTGAAACAAATCAATAATTTCAGAATAATTTATAGTACACATAAAAAAGAAAATCACTTTACCAACAATTATGTTTAAACTAAATGTATGTATTCTACTGAGTTGTCAATGTTAAGTCTAAGCACTGCCCTATCCTTTCTAAGATGCTCATATTTATCCCCCTTTAGATGTGTAGGCCAGAGCCTCAGTCCCATCCTTGATTATTGATGCATTCATGACATGTCTATTTCTGTCAATTTCATATAGGAAACTCTGTGCTATGAACTTAGTTGTGTCCCCTAAAATTCATATGTTGAAGCCCTACACTAGACATGGCTATATTAAGAGTAAGGAAGTAGGTAAGGCTAAAAGGAGTTATAAGGGTTGAATCTTGATCTGATAGGATTAGTTAGTCTCCTTATGAAAAGAGACATGAGACAGCTCTCTCTCCCCACCATGTGAGGACACAGCAAGAAAGCATCTGTCTGCAAGCCAGGAGGAAAGCCTTCATCAAAACTGTATCTGTTGGCACCTTGATCTTAAACTTCCCAGCCTTCAGAACTATGAGAAATAAATTCCTGCTGTTTAAGCCACCCAGTCTGTGATATTTTGTTATGGCAGACTGAGCAGACTAATACACTATGTTCATAGAATTTTAAGTGGAAAGAAATGTATAGGTCGGTCTCCCCATATTTGTTCTTCTCTTATATGGTAATAGAATTTTCATTTGGGCACATGGCCATCCAGATTAAAAAATATATTTTCCAGCCTCCCTTTTAGATACAGCCAAGTTACAAAGCTGAGCTTGTGCAATGTCAGTGGGGGTAGATGTTCAACTGCCACGTTGGGTAAGGGAAGAGCAAGGTTTCCTTGTCCAGTTTCTTCTTCCTGAGTGAGAAGTCATCACGGAAGATGGCAAAGCCATAAGATAAAAGGAGTCTGTGATTCTTTGCAAAAGGAACCTGCCCTACCAACTCAGGCTTTTACTTGTGAGAGGAATAAATGTCTATCTTTTTTAAAAGCCACTGTTAATTTTGGTTCCAGAATTTTACAGAAACCAAATTGATATTCTCACTAATTCATATAATCATCTATTGCAGGGATTGGCAAACATTATTTGTAAAGGGCCAGAAAATGATTATTTTAGGCATTATGAGCTTCGTTTATGGGTTTATGAGCCACATGTACTCTGTTGCAACTACTCTGCCTTTGTAGCATGAAGCAGTCATATACTATATGTAAATAAATGAGCAGTATGGTTGTATTTCAATTAAGTTTTATTCATAAAAACAGGTGGCAGACCAGATTTGGCTCCTAGGCTATAGTTGTAGACCCCTGACCTATTATTCTTAATCCCTTTATCTTAAAAGTGATGAAACTGATATATACAGATTTCAAACTATGCTCACACATAGCTAAGACAACGTAAATACCAACTCAGTTCCCTAAATTCTCAGGTCAATATTCTATCCATCCACCTCATTCTCTATTATAGAGGCTTATAGATATCTCTCTACAGGTACTTAGTGCTTGTTCATTATAACATAAAAGCCTTACTCTTAAAAAAAAGTCTCTACATATTTTTCTCTTTTTCTTTGTCTCTATATTATTTTCATTGCATTTTTCCTTTTGATCTTTTCCATTATAAAATTTGTACTTTTTATTATACATCTATATCTCCTGTTCTTATGGGTCACTTGTTTTGTGTATTAGACGGTAAAGGTTATTAGGCCAAAGATATCCAGAGACTGATCTTTATTAATATCACCTGCCTCAGATGTTTCTTGGAAGCAAGGCTTTAAATAGAGTAACTTCATTTATATTAATAACAAAGACATAACATTGTTTGTAAGAATACAAAGAAATTCCTGTGTCCATGTGATTCTAAGTAGAAACCAAAACACTGTATTTTTTCCAGGGTTAACATTTTTGTACCACCCTTCAAAAATTATTTAGGTGCAACTACAAACTTCCCAATCTTTCACGACTCAGATATCTGAGGTTTAAAAATTAAGCCAGTTTCAGATAGCAGAGATAGATTTTCTGTTTATTACAAAATTATAACTGACCTTGGTCATTACATTAAAAATTCCTCCTTGAACGTAATACCAGAAAGTATTTGTCTCTAAAAAATGAATGCCTTTTTTCTTAAACAATGCAAAATGTATAATTCAATGTATTTTCTATTTTTCCCTAAGTTACCAGGAAATTTGTAGCTTGCTCAAATCTCATCTCTCCTCATTCAGAATCCCGGTCTCCTGGTAACAGCTACTCCCTTTCAGCTAGTTTTTGTTCTTTATGCAAACAATTTTATTATCTCATTGCATACTGTATTTGATTTTGCTAATTTATTCGATTATACTTTGGAGTTGCGTGGGATCTACACCAATTGGATAAGTGGCAACGGTGAAGTAGCTCTCAGCTCTCAGGGTACCAACTAGAGGGGGTCACATCTCCACTGCAACACCTCAAGAATTTCAGCAGTACCTTTCAACTTTCCTTGATTCTCACAAAAGGAGGGTCAAATCCAAACAATAGTAGAGAAAAGTACAAAGGGCAAATAATTGTCCATATAGATATTCTATTTGGGATACCTTCCATTTAAGTCTTTTCTAGGGCTTTTTGTTTCTTTTGACAGTATGTATCAAAATATGGTTCCTAGATTTCTTTTTAAAATTCAGATTTCTTAATCTCCAGATGTACTGAATCACAATGTCAAAAAGTAGAGCCCAGTCATCAGTATTTTCACTGGTTCTCCTGGTGATATGAATACCTGCCAAAGCTTAAGGCCATCGGCCTTTGAATTAAAGTCTAGATCTCTGAATGTTTCATACCTCCCAGATTCAGGCACTACCTTCTGCCATGCCACTCTACAAATCTCCGCTTTTTTTTTTTTTTTTTTTTTTTTGAGAGGCAGTCTTGTTCTGTCACCCAGGCTGGAGTGCAGTGGCACAATCTCGGCTCACTGCAACCTCTGCCTCCCGGGTTTAAGTGATTTTCTCCTGCCTCAGCCTCCCAAGTAGCTGGGACTACAGGCACTCGCCACCACACTTGGCTAATTTTTGTACTTTTAGTAGAGACGGGGTTTCACCATGTTGGCCAGGCTGGTCTTGAACTCCTCACCTCAAGTGGTCCCCCAGCCTTGGCCTCCCAAAGTGCTGGGATTACAGGCGTGAGCCACTGCGCCTGGCCCAAATCTCCTCTTCTAGCCCTACAGGACCACATGAAGTTTTCTGGATTATCACTGCTTCTTCAAGCAGCAACATTCCTGTGTTCTCTGCTGGGAAGTTCCTCCCTGGCCTCACCTATCTGAGGCCAGGGAGGAACTGGCCTACAACTTGTCCTGTAAGAAACACTCACGTATGCCTTCCAACAAAGTCTTCCCTGATTTTGCCCAAACCACACTCCCTAGCCCTACAGTCAAGACCTTTTTCCTCTACATTCCATGGTTCTCTGTTCATTCTGTCAAAAAGCACTTATCACACTGTGTCATGATCCTGTGTTTTGAGGCCTTCCTCATTAACCTAGAAACTCTATAAAGGCCTGCCTTATTATTTACTAATTTTTCTCCTTTGCTTATAGTTTAAGCTTAAAACAATGTTGAGTGAATAAATGAATGAACAAATATGTACATGTTATGTGTTCTATATATGCCTCATAGCCTCTAATTATGCTCTAAAGTCAAATTAAAAGTCAAATTCTGCCTGTTTTGGCCCCTGCTCCTCCACAGTCATGAGCATAACAATAACTGTTAGTAACCAGTGCACTGGACTGTTTGCCCGGCATTTATGCCCTCTCCTTGAAACAATAGCACCTCTAATTTATGAACTGCCACTTTGAACTAACTCCTATTTCAGTTCAAATGACTCAATGGTTATTTGAATAGCTCTATAAGGGTTCAAGCCTTTTTAAAAAATGATGCCATATCTCATAAAACTATGGTTGATATGGTTATAAATTTCAGGAATGAGACCTAGGTTCTTTGTGCAATCACATTTGGGTTCAGGGCACATTCCAGCCATGGCATCTCATTGCTCGGAGGGGATGAAGGCCCCCACTCTCCGCTAATTATCAGGCCACATTAGAATCTCCTCCTCTTAGGATAAAAGCTTTGGCTGCCTTTGAATAAGGCACTTCAAAGTCTCCCTTTCATAAGATTTTTGAAATCTCAGCCCATTGAGGCTGTCACAGCTTGACATGCTTGTGCATTTGTCATACTTTCTGGAAGCCCGCCTCCAACCCTGGACTTGGGATAAGCTGAAAGCTCTTCTACTGATAACACTTTCTTAAGGATAAAAAGAGAGAGAGAGAGAGAGAGAGGCAGCACACTGTCATAAAATAAGGAAAAATCACTCCATTTTGTCCAGGAATTGTAAATATGGATGTTTTTTCTGTCAGAAGGCAAGGATTATGTCCTGCTGAGAAGATTCCCTGGCCAAAGGCAGTACCAGGTTCCAAATAAAAAGCAGATTGGTGAGTATATGTCAGGGTCCTGGCAAAAACAATGAGATATTTGAGAGGATTTTTAAGAACAATTTACAAAGGTATAAACAGAATTTAGGGGAGCCAGCCTGGGATGATGCAGTGCCCTAGGGTTACCTACAATGGGGGAGTCTTTAGCACTCCAGACCTGAAGTGGGAAGGAGAAAGAGCAGCTAAAATACCTAGAGAGGTAGATAATGGAACCGACCACCTAATGGAAGCTATGGCCTTCCAGAGAGGGATGCAGTCAACCCTAGCCATTCAGCAAGGAGGCAGTTAGAGAAGTAAATGCTCCAACCTCAATTTCTTCTCATCATTCAAAAGCCTTCCTGTGTTTCCTATTGACTGAATTGAAGCCAGAAGGCAAAGAAATTCCTTGACAATGTTCATGTGGGGCAGTCTCACAGGCTGCCAGGGTGGAGAAGGCAGAGATTGGTGTGGAGGGGCATGCAAAAGACATCCATCCTGGGGGGTTAGACGGAGGACTGAGGTAAGCATGGGACAGTGGAATTTCCTTTGTTTCTGTTGAAGGAAGGAAGGTATGCTTTATTTGGTACACATATAGTGTAATGGAGCAAGATTTACTAACCCTAAGGATCTCAATGACTTCTGTCTTCTCTGCTTCAGGTTCTATTAAGGTTTTGAGAATCTGCATTAATGACATGATGTGGATGCTGTGAATTAATTTTTAAAAAATGACATACTGAAAGGCAGCAATAATAAATGTTTAACTTGGCAATTACCTGAGAATAGACAGTTATCAATTTATATGTCAATTATGCAAATAAAATGAAAAAATATAGACAAAACAACAATGGCCCTTTTATCTCATATATCTATAATAGATGTGGTTATGTTGAGAACTGCTGGTATCAGGACCTTCTCCAGTCACCAAACAAAATCAATGACTACCTACATGGTGTGAATCAAGCCAGGAATGAGAATTTTGAGGGCCAATTGTCCCCACTTCTCCCTAAAACCAGTCACTCTTGCCTGGGATTCTATCATTATTCTAACATCTTTTTTCTTTTCTTTTTTTTTTTTTTTTTGAGGTGGAGTGTCGCTCTGTCGCCCAGGCTGGAGTGCGGTGGCGCAATCTCGGCTCACTGCAACCTTCGCCTCCTGGGTTCAAGCGATTCTCCTGCCTCAGCCTCCTGAGTAGCTGGGATTACAGGCACATTCCACCAAGCCCAGCTAATTTTTTGTTATTTTAACATCTTTATGTTTCAGATACTGTAGATTTGTTGGTGTATTTTCTTAAAATTTATGTACTCCAAAAGCAATATCAGATTAGTAATTAACATGTTAAATCAATTAGCAGCAGTACTAAGAACTTGATTATTAATCCCATTTAACCTAACAACTATTTATAGTTTTGAAAGGGAGGACAGTAGAATTGTCGCTCAGGCCACTGTCAGAAGAGGACAGGCTTAGATGCCTCACCAACAGGTGAGACAACCTCTGGACAGTGAGGAAACACTAAGTGGTAGGAAGAAGTCAAGGTCAGAGGAAAAGTTAAAAAAAGAAACCTGAAGGAAAGGAAAGGTGTCAAATGATTCAATAGATGAAACAAATTACACAACATGCATTTTGTGCAAGGCATCATGCTAAGCTGTTTACATATATTGTCTCATGTGGTCTTTACACAAATTCTGTGAAGTAAGCACTAGTAACACCCATTTTTCTAGGTGAGATAAATGAGGTTGAAGGAAGCTAAGTAACTTTCCCAAGTCACAGAGATAGTAAATAATGAGAGAGAAAGCGAATTCCAAAGCCTGTGCGTTATTTCCTCTGAGATACATTCACATCCTCTTTGCCTCTCTATAAGAGGCTCAGTGAAGGATGAACTAGAACTGGTAGTAAATGAAATATAAAAGGGGGTGGGGGCAGACACAGTGGCTCATTCCTGTAATCCTAGCACTTTGGGAAGCCAAGGCGGGAGGATGGCTTGAGCCCAGGAGTTCAAGACCAGCTTGTGTAACATATTGAGATCCCATTATAAAAAAAAAAAAATAGCCAGGCATGGTGGCGTATGCCTGTGGTTCCAGCTACTCAGGAGGCTGAGGCAGGAGGATCATTTGAGTCTGGGAGATGGAGGCTGCAGCAAGGTATAATCTAGCCACTGCACTCAAGTCTGCATAACAAAGTAGACCCTGTCAAAGAAAAAAAAAAGAACTGAAAATAGTCTGAATGCAAAACACCTGTGTAACGTCCCCAGAGGAGACATTGGGTCATTGATTCATTGTCCAATGGACTTTTATTGAATGCTGACTATAACCTGGGCTTACACTAATTTCAGAGGCTACAAAGATGAGGAAACATGATCCTCTGCTTCATAAACCAACAGCGCAAGAAAGCCATTAACCTGAGCATGTACTCTGAGAACACAATGGCAAAGCTTGTTGGGAAATGAGATGCATCACTTCAGCTAATATTTTATTGGCCAGCAATCCTTACATGGCATCCAGCTACAAGGATGATAAGGAGAGCCATATATTGGAGAACTCTAGCAATGTCTACTAGCAAATGCACACTGACTGTTTGACTATTTATGAGATTATAGCCTCCCATAGTGCCAACATTATTATTTGTGATATCTATGTTTTTGATGTGGAGGATCCCTGATTCGGGGTGCCACAGAAAACCAGAATAGGAAAGTTGACTGAATGCTGATAAAAGGAACATGAACATGGTCTAGTCCAATCTCCACCCCAGCTAGACAACATGGTTTTTCTTGAAAAATGACTGTTGTAGACTAAAATGGGAAAAACATTTATTTTGCTCCTGGCTGCCATCAAAAATCTGCATGACCTCCCTTGGCAACAAAGAACTTTATCTTCAAGGGTAGTCTTTCAAAAGATAGTTTAGCTTTGGTCAAATTGCATAGAAAAGAAAAACTCCAAAAGTTGCAATTAACAAATAAGGCACATAAAAGATCTAAACACACTAATTAGTTCTTGTTCAATACACTGGAAGGCTACCCTGAAATTATAGCTAAATTGCATAAAAAGAAACATGCTTAGAACGGAGGGGGGAATTGAGAATTTGGGAAATTAAACTCATTACTCCATATACTTCTGTTATGGCTCAATTCTTTTTCATTGCCCCTTTTTGAACCTTTTCTATGTCTGTTGTGCTCCTGACCTGAGTAATGGAATTTAATATTAGGTTCTTTTTTCCAATTGCAGGTGTTATTTGGTCTTGTGCAAGAGTAGCAGGATATTTAACAATCTACACAAAAAGCCTTAGACAATATTCAAGAAAGTGCTTTTTCCTAGCATTCTGGGTAAGAGTTTCTCCAATGGAGAATGGTGAAAGGGCTTTAAAATTTGACTGTGGGATGAAATTTACTGGAAGTAATGAACAAGAGGCTAAGTGGGAACAGGAAGAATATTGAACAGGAGTCTGAGACTGGGTCCAAGTCCCAGTTGCTCTGCCGAATAATTTGTAACCTTGGGCAAGTCACTTCATGTGGTAAATGCTGTGATATGCTACTCAGACGCTTCCTTCAGGATTAAAGGACTCATTCCCCCAGTTGTTGGGAAAAATCCCAGCAGATACCTTCAGCTGTCAACTATTTTGGAGATTGCCTTGTGACTGGTACATGAAGAAGCCTGGCCCTCTTGCCCTAATTTGGGAAATCTCCGACATGATATTTTACCTCAAGAGGTCCCTATGGGTCAATTGAGGCCTTTGTTAAGAACACATTGCATCTCAACTTCTCCCTTTGCCCATTTCTGCTTTCTTCTTCTTCCTTGCATAGGGATTGATCCCAAGAGCACTTCCTAATAAACATTCTCTCACTAGTTTCTGTCTCAAAATCTGCCTCTGTCTCAACATCTCAAAATATTGCCAAGAACACTTAGCAAGTATTATTATACTCATTTTATAGGTGAGAAAACTTACAGATTGCTTAAGGGATTTATTTAAGACTTCTTATTAGTGTTCTGGCTTCTAGTCTTTCTGAAATTTTAGTAATAGGTAAAGATAAAACAGATCCACATAAATGAGACCAAACTGTGTGGAGAATGAGAATCCTGTATTAGCCTTCTATGTCATATTTCCATGCGGCAACTGGAAGGATAATTTCAAAATGTGTATCAGATCACATCACTTTCCTGCTCTCAACCCCAGAGTGGCTCCCCATGGCACTGAATAAAATCCTAAATCTTTCCTCTGGCCCACAAGGTCTTATAGGATCCAGCCCATGGCCAAATCCCTGACTTCATTTTCTCCCATTTTCCCCATGACTCACCCAACTCCAGCTTTCTAGTTTTTGAACCAACAAACTTTTTTTTTTTTTGGCTAACTGCTCTTCTCTCTTTCTGGAACTGTCTTTCTCCTGATATTCACAAGAATCCCTTATTCCCAGAAAAGACTTCCCTCACTACCCTTCCTGAAAAAGCATCTCCATCAGTCTATATGTTTTGACTCTGGCTTACTGTTATTCATAGCTCTTATAAATATTAAAATTATATATATATTTATTTTCATATTTGTTATATTAATATTTGTTTCATATTCCTTATTCATATTTATTTGTTGTTTCTTCTCTTCAAATATAAACTCCTAGAATATAGGTATACAACAAAGGCAGGGATTTTCTGTGACTTGTTTACTGCTATACCCCCAGTGCCTAGCAGAGTGCAACACTCACAGTTCATGCTCAATATTTGCTGAGTTTTGAATAAATGAATAAAGTCTTACTGAAAATTCCAGGTAAGCAGTTGAGATTACAAAAAGTCTTACATTTGTGTCAGTCAGCATTTCCCTTCTTATTAACTGGAAAATTCTTTATGAAATACACGATGTATTAAAAGGCTTTCAGAAGAAAGGGTTCCATCTTGGCTTTACTACTTGTAAGTCATGGAAGCTTCCGTGAGTTATATTTAATCTTATTCATATTCTGATACTAGATTTCCTCATCTGTAAAATGGGCAGCATTGTAGTTGTCATAGGAATTAATAAATTAATATAAAAAGCAACCACAATGTCTGACACATGGTAAATGCAGAATGAATCTTTTTCCCTAGAGTTATAATTACCATGAAGATGAATTACAAACATAGTTATCCATTTATTTACTTATTCATTATTCAAATACTAATGGACTAGGCACTGGAGAAGCAGGAAAGAATGAGATTCTCTTCAAGTTATTAGAAAGGCCTGGCACTTGCAGGGGAGAGAGTGTGTGTACATTTTCATTTGTTCTCTTGTGTATTACCAGAAACTTCTACCATATGTATATGTATAAAGCATTCAATGAGATAATTTGCAAGAATCAAATTCAGTATTACTTTGAATGCTTTTCCTCATTTAATCCTCGAACCACCATTGAAGACATAGCCATGGAGAAATAGACATAATTTCTGATCTAAAAAAATGTACAGTTTTATGGGAAAGATAGACATTAGGCTACTCACATCCTAACCCTGCCCAAGGACCTGGTTTGTGTGGTCTGCACTGTCATTACGTTGAAGTCTTAAACTGTCGCACTTCCAGTAAGATCTTACTGAAAAATCCCGATTCTAAACTTCTCTTGAGAAATCTGATGTTCTATCCATACTGAGCCTGCATTTCCTTCTGGCAAGAAAACTCTAAAGCTGAGTAGAGCTTGCCCGCTTTAAATTAACTCTCAAGATTTTAAAAATCTCTACACTTTGTCTATATCCTTATATTTTTTCTATACTGTTTCCAATAGCCAAGTGTTAAAACCTCCTACAATGATTGTATGTTTTTCATTTTCTACATATAACTGTCAGTGATTGATTTATATGTTTTAAGGCTGTGTCATTAGGTTCATATACATTTATGATGGTAATACAGTCTTGGTGGGTTGCTGTTTTTATTATGATTTAATGTCCCTTTTTGTTCCTAGCAATTGTTTTGCTTTAAAATCTATTTTTGTCCGAGTTCATATAGCTGCATTGATACTCTTTTGATTATTATTTGCCAGCTATATCCTTTTCCATTCTCTTATTTTTCCCACCCATCAATTCCATTCTAGCCTTTACTCCTTTCTGCCTGGCAGTTTTGAAAATGTCTTCACCTGTCCCCTCATTCCCTAAGAAAGAGCTCTCACATCCGCACCTTTTGGCTACCATCTCAGAGGTTACTGAGAATTCTGCAGATCAGTCATACTGCCAACAGGTCAGGGACTGGTGGAAAGCCTGGATTGGCTTCCTGAAGCCCCCAAAGTTACTCATCTTAATTTGGATCTGGTTATGGTTTTCTCTTTTTAAAATTTTCTTTTTTAAAAATATTATCTATCATTACTATATGTGGAATTTGGAGGTGGTTTGGGCTATTTTTCAAGGCATGTATCTATAAAAACATCAAGACTAGACATTCAAGATATGTGATAATGATTGGGACAGATAAATACGGAGAATTCCTAGGTCTGTGAAGAGAAAATGACATCTTAAGACCCTTCCTCAGTAAAACCAATGAAGCTGGTTTCCTAGTACAAAGATTCCATGAGCAGCTCTTTCTGTCATCCTTTATGGCTGGAGAGCAGGCATTGGAATATGAGTGTCATTCCCTGGGTCATAATAAAGACAAATGTCTTTAAATAAGTTTTATATTCTCAGTTTAGGGTCTAGTAAGTACAGTATTTGATGATTATATACCTATACCTAGCCTCAACAGTATATCTCAAATACCTAATCAACACCATTAATATGTTTTTTTTTAGTTAATTTTGCAATACTATTAGAAAAAGAAGGAGAGATAGAGACAGAGAGGAAGCAAAGACTGAAATAAAAGAATTGGTGTATAGGAAAAAATAATTTACCATGACATAGAAAAATGTATATGTAGTTGGGAGCCTAAATTTAAACAAGTCGATGCTTCCACAAACTGAAAATCTGCCTGTCCTGCTATGTCTATTCAAATTTCCCTAATCTAACCGCTTCAATTTATTGTTCACTAATTAGATAGAATTGTTGTCCAGAATAAAGAAATCACCACCCGGTAATTACTTCATTGTAAAACGTAATGAGCATCCAAACACTGACACATACTGTAAAAATCGCTACACAATAAATAGAACACTGTTTTCCAACAATAACCCGGCAGTGAATTCTGCTAGTGTATTTCTTTGTGAAACATGTTTATGTGATAGACTTCCAATTTTATGGCAGAAGTTTATCACCATAAGGTGCTTTTCATGACAGCCGAATAACTACATTCAGTTAGGCTTGTCACCATGTGCCTTCCGTATCAAGACACATGCTGATTGTATCAAATACTGTTGACTGTCTTAGTGCTGCAAATAGAAAAGATGATTACACTGTTCTGTGTAGATATGATGCAATATTATTCACATTGCAAGAAATTGAAGGTCAAGGTTGTCTAACAACATTAGAAAGATTGGGTGTTGAACGCTTCTTAATGCAGTGGTGATTCACTAATGGGCAGATGACAGGTGTACCTTAAGGTGTGGATGATTCTTTATGTAAATAGAGGGGATAGAGGTATATGCACATCAAATCATTGTATGTTTTGGGGTGAGAATAAGGATTATTAATTTACCTTTTTGAAAATAAATCAAAGCAATTCTTTAAGTGTCCCCCTTAATATATGCATTGATTTATCTCAAATCTCTTGGAGGACAAGAGATCTAAAATTTTGCCTCTGTCCTGCATAGATGCATTCTGTGATGACTTTAGCAAATGAAGAGTTTGCCTCATACCTTAGTGTTCATCTGAGTTTCTAGCTTTAGCACAGGTCCTGTTGAGTTTTACTCTTATCTAGTATATATGCTGTAAAGCATGTTTGTTACACTAGACAATCAGGTCCATGTCTCTAAAATAGCAAAGGTTATTAGCAAGTTAATCCAATTTGAAATTTATTTTTACTCCATTGTCAAACAGCTGTTATGGTCTGGTCCCAGCTCTGCAACTGATATAAAGTATATGACTCTAGAAATTTAATCAAAATCTCATTTTGAGATTGGATATGCAGTAGTCTGTGATCTTGTTTGGTTCTTACAATTATTTTATAGTCATGCTGTATATCTCACAAAAAGAGAGAATATATTTTCTAGGATGATTTTCAGAGTAGCATATTTTTTAACAATTCTCCCCTCACTTCCACCCACTCATGAACTAACTTAAAACATAATAAAGTTACAATTTCAATAATTTACCAAATCAATGTACCAATTTAATAAATTGAGTAACCATTTCAATATGGATTGAATATGAATTCAATATTGAATTCAATCACAGATTAAATGCTGATATTGGAAATTCGTTGACATAACAGTTATGTCATAGGGACTTTGTATTGGCTTTCAAAGAATAAGAGTTAGTCTGGTTAAATTAACAGCAGTCATGTGTTTACCACTTAATCTTGCCACTTTAAAGGATATTAATAATTCTCCAACCCATGGCCTTTTCTAGCATGATCCACAACATGTTGTAGCAAGGACCCATTAGGTGTAGTCAAATGGGCAAAGTGAGAGGCAACTCAATCTGTAATTAGAGCGGAAGAGATGCTGAATTAAGGGCCAGCTAGAGATGCTAGGAGAAAATATTCAGGCAGATCAGTCATAAGGAGTAGGAAATTCAACATTGTCCAGTAGATAATAACTGGAAAGAGTATCTTCAAAGAGGTCAGAGAGAACTAACAGGCTGTCCCAACGTCTGAACACTGCTAAGAAATCTAAGAGATACAATGGCAATTCCATGGCTGTGGCTAGTTGCCATTGCTACAGTCTGTTCTAGGGATTAAGTCCTCAATCAATGCTACAGTTCCTGGTAAAAGGGTGAAGAAACCACAAGGCAGGGATAAACTGTGTGTGTAATGGTCTTGTGGGCTGGGTTGGACAATATAGTCCATTACTCAAGGGGACCAACCTGAGGAACCTGAGGCAGGTGAAGCAGAAGACTGTGGAAAAGAGCCAAGGAAATCATCTGTTCCACAAAGGAAAACATGAATGACTACAGAAGAAAAAGTAAGATCAGGCTTTAGGAGAGTAAGAACTAGATAGAATGAGGCTCAAGGAATGGGTCATACCCCACAGTTCAGAATTGGGGGTCTCTATCAGAGGGATGTTGCCTTTTCCTCATGGTCTGATATAGGTTTTTCTGAGCTGGGCCCTTTAGCTGAATGGAATCAGTCAGGTGAAGAATCAAGATACTTATTTTAATAGTCTTGACAGCCTATCTGCCTGGCCATTTGGTGATTTAATAAAACCTTGCCCATCCAACCACTATGTCAATCATAATGAATCAAATTAACACAAAAAATAGTAATAGTGCAATAAGAATGCAACCTAATTATATTTGGGCATTATAGGGTCTTTGAGAGGAGATTAACTGAGACCTTCTAAAAATTTATTCTGAACTTGTTGGAGGTTCCGTCTCCTCATTGTTCATAAATCAGAAATGCTTGGCTTAATTCAACAATTCATGAATTACTTATTGGTTCTTTGATACTATCATGGTAACTACATTTTTTTGTGTGTGTGACAGGATCTCATTGTGTCACCCAGGCTGGAGTGCAGTGGCATGATCTTAGCTCACTGCAGTCTCAACCTCCTGGGCTCAAGCAATCCTCACGCCTCAGCCTCTCGAGTAGCTAGGACTACAGATATGTGCCACTGTGCTTGGCTAATTTTTAAAATTTTTATAAAGACAGGCTCTTGCTAAATACCCAGGCTGGTCTTGATCTCCTGGGCTCAAGCGAGCCTTTCACCTCGGCCTCCCAAACTGTTAGGATTACAGGCATGAGTCACTGCACCCAGCTGTAGCTACATTTTTGTAAGTTAAAAAATGAATGCAAACTTTACTTTGTAGGAAACATTACTTTGAATAGAAAAATAAATCCATAGTTAATAGATTCACCATCCCTAAAGCCTCAATCAAGAAGTATAATTTAACTACTTTCTGGGTAATAGCACCCTACAATTTTAGAAAGTTAGCAAAGCCTGATTTAGGAATGATGTTCACAGTTTAAGTAGTTCAAAAGAGATTTGTTGCAAACTTAAATAGGTACACTTATATTAGCATTTTCTATAGTGTATCAGTGTTCTCTAGAGAAATAGAACAAATAGGGAGTATGTGTGTGCGTGTGTGTATGAAGAGATTTATTGTAAGGAATTGGTTCATATAATATTGGAAGCTGACAAGCCCAATATCTGCAGCTGGCAAGCTGAAGACCCAGTAGAGCCGATGGTGTAGTTCTGGGCCAAAAGTAGGTATACTTGAGACCCAGGAATTGTTGATGTTTCAGTTCAAATTCAAAAGCCAGAAAGAACAGATATTCTAGCTAAAATGCAGTCAGGAAGGAGGAATTCCCTCCTACTCACAGAAGGATCAGATGTTTTGTTCTAATCAGGTTCAAATGATTCGATGGAACTGCCCCACATTAAGGAGAGAAACCTGCTCTACTCAGTCTACTGATTCAATGTTAATATCATCCAGAAACACCCTCACAGACACACCCAGGATAACGTTTCACCAAATGTCTGGGCACCCCATGGACCAATCGTGTTGATACATAAAGTTAACCATCACATGTAGCAACTAGATATTTTTCTACTGGGTCTAAAATACAGTCTTCCATTAAAATTTGTCAATTAAGATATTAATATTTCTGTGACAAAATATGGGCTTCTCTGCCTGCTTGCTTCTCCAAGAATTAAAAACATCAGCGTTCAGTGAAGTAGTCAGAGCTTGATGTGGTAAAAAGAAATTACCTGGGTGGTTAAGAGGTTACCTGCCCCAGCTATCACCAGCCATTACCTAAGTTGAGTTCAAAAAAAAAAGAAAAAAGACTCTGATTACCTTCATAATTACTGTCCTTGAAACTGACTGATCCCAGTTAGAGATGTCAAAAATACGAAAGTATGAGCTGAGCCTGGCTCCCTGTTATAAAATTAAAACATACTTGTAAATTATATGTCTTTGTTTTCTTTTTTTTGTTTGTTTTTTGTTTTTTTGAGTCTCACTCTGTTACCCATGATAGAGTACAGTGGCACAATCTTGGCTCACCACAACCTCCACCTCCTTGGTTCAAATGATTCTCCTGCCTCAGCCTCCCTGGTAGCTAGGATTACAGGTGCCCACCACCACACCTGGCTAATTTTTGTACTTTTAGTAGAGATGAGGTTTTACCAGGTTGGCCAGGCTGTTCTTGAACTCTTGACCTCAGGTGATCCACGTGCCTCGGCCTCCCAAAGCATTGAGATTACAGGCGTCAGCCACCATGCCCAGCCTTTTTTCATTTTTAATTACCTGCTCTCTTTTGAAATTTCAATTTTCTCAGTTGTAAAATCAGAGTTTTTGGTATCCGATATTTTATAAATTTTGTCATAACTTTTGGCAGTAAGAATCTCTTAAACATTTACATATGGAAATAGAGTTTTGAAAACAAATACAACAGATTATTCTATTTAGCACTTATACTAACCAGTTTTGGGTAATTAATTTATAATAAAGATTGATAATTTTCCACCTCACCTTAGTGGAATAAATTCAAAACTATGGAGTAATATTCCCAGAGAACAGAAATTCATTATATAATGTTGTGGGAACATCACTATTTGTGGAGAAAGGAGAGGGGCTTATAATACCCACATTCTAAGCAATAAATAGAACAGAAACTTCTTAACTATTATCTGAAGAATGGTTATTCCATGGAGCAAAGAGAAACAGGGAGGAAGAAAGGAAGGAACACGAAGAAAATAGAGAGAAAGAAAGAGGAGGCCTCAAAATGAATCAACCACAAGCTATCAAAGAGCTTTTACTCTGTCAAGGGCAATGCAATAGCTGAACTGGAGTGTAGACTTCAAGAGGCCACTGCCCAGTGACACAGGCCTGAAGATTTGACCTTCAGCATTTTCATTAAAACCCAAGTATTCATCATGTCTCACACTGGGTCAGAAGTTTGAAAGGAACTGTTTCTGCTCTTAAGCTCGGTGGCCTCCAGTTAATTCAAAAGGGGTTGCTGCTCATAAGGAAGATGCTACCAGGAAAATTAAAGAATAAACCTTCCCTTTTTTAGGATATCAGAAGTCAACTTTGATTTATTCTTTCATTGATTATTAGTACCTTGCAATTAGTGGCAGCTGGAAAACAGACCTATACACAAAAATAAGTGAAGAAACCACTGTTTCTCTTCTAATTTGCTCTTCCTCCCTACACCACCCTTTCCCTAAAGTCAATGCAATGTGTTCCAGAGAAGGAGCACAGGACAGTTTGGCTTTGCCACGAATTTATCCAGCCCAGAAAGCTGGAGGGTGAACACATGGAGCAGAGACGAATTGCCCCTATTTTCTCACCCTAGGCAATCCCTGACAATTGACTCCCCTGCATGGGAAGAGCTCAACCCAGATCAACAAAGCACTAGCCAATGAGTGTGTGCAGTGAGACCAGAAGACCACTTAGCTGGCCTGCAGATTTAAAATCAATGTGTATGGTTTTGAGCCGCTAAGTTTTGTAGTTGCTTGTTACCCACCATTATGATGGCAATAAGTAACTGATACACTGCCTTTATGCTACAATTTGAGTATCCTTAATCCAAAAATCCAAAATTTGAAATATTCCAAAATTCAAAGCTTTTAAAGCAATGACATGAAGCTCAAAAAAAAAAAATGCTCATTGGAGCATTTTGGGTTTCAGAGTTTTGGATTAGGGATACTCAAGTGGTAAATATAATGCAAATATTCCAAAATCCTACCCAAAATCTAAAATCCAAAACTCTTTTGGTCCCAAGCATTTTGGATAAGAGATACTCAACCTGTATCTCATGTACTGCCAACTGGTGTTATTATATAACTCTTGAATTGATTCTTGGTATTTTATAGAATAGAAGTAACACTACCTCATATTTATTGAATGCTTTCTAGGTGCCAGGCACAAGGAGTGTTTTCATTCATTCATTCAACTAATAAATATCTAACACTGCTATGTACCAAGCACTGTGTTACATGTTCAGGATACAGTCATAAGAAAAACAGACAGAAGCCCAGCTATTATAAATGTACAATCTAGCTGGGAAATGATGTTAATTAAATCATCTTACAAATGTATAAAGACCATTATAAGGGCTGTGAGTAAAAAGCATAGAGAGATAATAGAGCTTAGAAAGGGGATTTATCTAACTTGGATATCAGGAAAGGAGGACTTTCCTGAAAAAGCAATATTTGATGAGAAAGAAGAAGAGTGTTACAGGCAGATGAAATCTGGTATGCAAAGACCCTAAGCAAGAAGGATCAGGGGTTTATTCAAAGAACCAAAGGGCTAGTGTGGCTGGAGTCTGCAGAGTATTAAGGTGAGTAGAGATGTGGGCAGGAGCTAAATCACAGCCTAGTGAAGTTTTGACCTTTATTCTTTTTTTTTCTTTTCTTTTTTCTTTTTTTTGCTTTTGAGACAGAATCTCGCTCTGTCACCCTGGCTGGAGTGCAGTGGTGCGGTCTTGGCTCACTGCAACCTCCGTCTCCTGGCTTCAAGCAGTTCTCCTGCCTCAGCCTCCATGTTGGCCAGGCTGGTCTCAATCTCCTGACCTCGTGATCCGCCCACCTCGGCCTCCCAAAGTGTTGAGATTCCAGGCGTGAGCCACCGCACCCAGCCTGGCCTTTATTCTTATGCAATATAGTCCTTGAAGATATTTCTTATCCAATAATCACCACTGCCCTAGCAGGTAGGTCATTTTATTATGTCCATTTTACAGTTAAGGAAACTGAGACTTGGGGAAGCTAAACAACTTGCCTGAACTCACCATTTAATAAGTCACGCTCAAAAGCCAGTCCTTCAGTACTCAGCTACACCTCTTTTCCCTGATAGTTTTGCTAACACCTTGAGAGTAAGCTATGCGTTATACTTTCTTGTTTCTACTCCCTCTGGTCCTTAGCGGAGTCTTAGTAGGGCACATAGCATAGACCTGAGAGCCAGACATAGGTTGAAACCACTTAATTTTTCTAAACCTCTGTGATTTTTATTTCCAACTTAAAAAAGGGATAATGACACCTCTCTCCAGGCAGGAGCATAGTGACATATAACCAAAAAAATCTAGAAAATAGTGGATACCCAATAAATGCTGGTTGTTAGTAAGAATACCAGAGATTCAGTAATGGAATGTGAATCTAATGTTTACTCATTATCATTATCATCAAAAGGCAACCAGCCTTATGACACTCATAAGTCCAAAAATGACAATCACATTGAACTTCCCTGAGGATTAAATAGCTCAATTAGTAAGAGGCCCTGCTAATTTCCCAATCCACATCCAACTCTGGAAAAAGCCTCTGGTCTTATGCCTGTGGTCTTAATGATTCACACATGGGCCCCTTCTATCTGACCCCTCCAACATTCTCTGATGGGGAGAGGGGTGGATAAAAGTTCTCTTCCCACAAGAAGCATCAGTCTCAAGGTTATTTCAGGAAACTTCAAGTCTCTGAATTTCTCTCATATTCTCCAGCTCTCTACAAGCCTAGTCTACAACCCTACTGGTTTGGGTAAAAAACAAAAACAAACAAAAAACCTGTCTGCCTGCGTGTCTGGTCCACAGAGGCACAGAGGGGCTCCTTCAGTGTTTATTGAGTGAATGCTGCCTTTGAAAGTCTGTATACTGAGGGTGAAGAACCAGCCTCTGGATATAGATAGACTTCATCCTTCTACTTGTGAGCTGTGTGAACCTGGGCAAGTTACTAAACTTCTCTGGATCTGTTTTGTCTGTAAAAAGGGGATAATAACCACTTTACGCAGTTTTCTAAAAGAACAAATGTGATCATGTACGTAACATTCTTAGTAGGGTGCCTGGCACGCTGTATGTGCTCCACACACATGTCATTATTGTTACCATAAATACTGCTGAGGCTGTCAGGCTATCCCAATAGAAAGCAGAGCTCCCCCACCTCCAGTCAATGTGTTTATTTGCTCAGGTAGAGGAATGCAACAGAGTTAAGTTTTAAGTTAATATGAAAAGGGCTTCCTTTCCCAGGCTCTTACCAACAGGGAAAAGGTTGCTGAACCCTCAGCCCCACCTACCCATTGCTTCTTTTTCCCTTAATTAATTATTGGCTCTTGAAGATGTAAATCCCTTATCCCCAGAGAGTGGATCAAAAAAATCTTTAATATCTCTATAATGAAATTCATAATATGCTAAAAATATTAGAGGGAAACTGAAATTGGTATTTTTATAAGTCAATATTTGACTGTTTCTCAGCTAAAAAAAAAAAAATAGTCCAAAGAAGCCTGGTAGCTACCAGACCAGAGTAAGTCAAGGTGAGACAGTAAAAGTTTGTTATTTTTAAATTGTTTCTTTTAATATTCCTCTTTCACAAATTCCTTTTGTGCCTGAATGAAGTGAATGAGCCTGGATTTCCCTAACACCCACTTCATTCCACAAGATCGCATTCAAACCAGCTTCCTTGGCTATCACATTTCCCTGCTGTTGTTATCACAATCATTTTAGAGAATTAAAGAGCCACAGCGGGGAGAAAGTTCTCAGCAGGCAAGCCCCTTCCTCCAAACACAGACCATCCCTGGCATATGCTGCCGACTCCATGTCTCTGAAAATCCATGCCAGCTGGTCTTGCCATGCTTTGATAATTTTTTCCATGGATCCACAAGCCTGCAAGGATTCCAGATGCATACAGATTCCTTCTTCATAGACAATCTGATGTTTAGAGAAATTCCCAAAGCCACAGTATGGACTCCAGAAATCTCGACTACACCACTTTTCAGCCTTGTAACCTTAGTCAATTGAGAATTTTCGATCTGAAAAAACTGGAATAGTGATACATGCAGCATTCTCCTCCCTGGCAGAGCTCATCTTCTGTGGAAAATGTTTCACAAAACTGTCAATTGCCTTGCAAAAGTGTATTTCTCCTACTTGGGCCTATAAATAAGATCTTAGGAAAACCTGTGTCCTCAATCACTTGATCTAAATTAACTGTGAGACCTAATCTATATTGTGCACATCCATTTAAAAGCTCCAAGCATGTAAGGCAAGTGAGCACTGAGGCAAGACTACAAGACACGGTACCACATTTTTTACGGTTTCCAGCTGCTACCCTGTCATGGGGGTCAGAGATATGATTAAAAGTTCAGGATGCCCAGTCTCAGCCAGGTAGCCTGTTACCATGTTGCCTGGCATTATAAAATCTTTCAGGGAGGCTGGGTGCAGTGGCTCACGCCTGTAATCCCGGCATTTTGGGAGGCCGGGACGGATGGATCACCTGGAGTCAGGAGTTCGAGACCAGCGTGCCCAACATGGCGAAATCCTGTCTCTACTAAAACTACAAAAAATTAGCTGGGCGTGGTGGCGGACGCCTGTAATTCCAGCTATTCAGGAGGCTGAGGCAGGAGAATCGCTTGAACCCGGGAGGCGGAGGTTGCAGCCAGCTGAGATTATGCCACTGCACTCCAGCCTGGGTGACAAGAGCAAAACTCCGTCTTAAAAAAAAAAAAAAAAAAAAACTTTCAGGGAAAAAAACCAAAGAAGCAAGAGCTTATTGACTAATTTTAAATTACAGCAATATTGTCCTTTCTGCAATGAATGATTCCTTTCTTTTTAGGAAATATAGCTTTAATTTATTTTATTAGTAAATTCAACCAAACAGCTTAAAATGTGATTTAATAGTGTAGGTATGATAATTTAAAAATGCGTTGGTTTAAAAAAAACTCAAATAC
The DNA here is from genome assembly GCF_029289425.2 of Pan paniscus. NCBI lineage: Eukaryota > Metazoa > Chordata > Mammalia > Primates > Hominidae > Pan > Pan paniscus. Next base: position 24,699,027 of record NC_085926.1, on the reverse strand, counting down.
CGGCCGGGTGTGGTGGCTCACGCCTGTAATCCCAGCCCTTTGGGAGGCCGAAGCGGGCGAATCACAAGGTCAGGAGATGGAGACCATCCTGGCTAACACGGTGAAACCCTGTCTCTACTAAAAATACAAAAAAATTAGCCGGGCGTGGTGGCGGGCGCCTGTGGTCCCAGCTACTCCGGAGGCTGAGGCAGGAGAATGGCGTGAACCCAGGAGGCGGAGCTTGTAGTGAGCAGAGATTGCGCCACAGCACTCCAGCCTGGGCGGCAGAGTGAGGCTCTGTCTCAAAAAAAAAAAAAAAAAAAAAAAATAGGAAGACTGCATCTCTGTGATATTCACTCATTTATGCAATCATTCATTCAACAAATATTTATCAAGCATCTGCCATGAGCCAGGCACGCATTCTAGGTACTAGGGATGTAGCCATGAAAAAAGAGCAAAAATAGGAGATCTGTATTAATTCAAACCATGGCTAGTCATTTAAACCACTAGAAGGACAATGAATTTAATGTGAGATGAAGTTCTAGCTAACTCTTTCTCAAATACTCTGTGAGAAATCATTGAATTTTGCATCTGTTTGCATTTCTTCTCCAAATAAGATACACTGCAATGGAAAGTATATAGGAGTCAGATAAGAAGCCCCATGTTCTACACCTAGCCTTGCCGAAAGCTCACAGTATATCTGATTGGGTCCCTTCCCATTGTCTGAACTTCAGTTTCCTCATCCATATAACGAAGGTGTTTGCTAGTTCTAATGCCTATGAGTCTCTGATTCCATGAATGTTTAATTCAGCTGCTAACTGGCAGTCTGTGCACCCCCTCTGCTATTTTGCAGGGCCAGAATAGAGCCACTCCATAGTTTTTGTTCTTATTCTGTTTTTTGTTTGTCAGCACATGGAAAAATTGAGATACAATTTAACAATCTAGATGTCCAACTTCTCTTGATGGATAACATGCTCTGGCCACCCAGGGACACCTTCCTCAGGCAACAATGGGTCAAGGACTGAGGAGCTGTCACTCCTTTCAGATGTTCTCTGGGCTTTCACATTTGCAATATTCTCTCTTGCTCCCTTCTGTCTCTTGACGATCTGCTGCTGAGAGTCGGTCTTCCTAATTCTTAGCACCCTTTACTAGTTCGCATTACCTGTCGGTCTCAGATATAGTGCTGCCCATATAGCGTTTCAGACTTGAAGATCTTCAAAAGGAGAATTCTAGAACCACAACCAAGATGTCTCCTGAGGACCCTTGAGCTAATTAGAAAATAAATTGGAACCACCTGGGAAGCTTTTATAACGCACCAATTACCTGGACTCTGCCCCCAGAGATGCTGATTCAGTTGGTGTAAGGTAAAGTCCACATGGCATCAGAAGGTTTTAAAAGCTCCCCAGGTGCTTCTAATGTGCAGCTGTAATCCATCCTACAGCTTCACATCAATCAAAGTGGTATAATGATCTTTCTGTCTTTGGCTCGACGAGAAATCACCTTCAGCATGTCCTAGAACTGAGTTCTGGACTTATCACAGGCCTGGCTCCATGGGCATGCGACGGTGCAGCCACACAGGACTCCATGCTTAGACTGGGCCCTGTGCTTGGGTTCATGCTCTGTTATCACCATCTTGAAATTATTGATAATTTTGAACAAGGAGCGCTGCATTTTCTTTTGTACTGGACCCTGCAAATAATATAGCCCGTCCCGCTTCACCCCATTCTGGGGCTGGACTTCTCCAAAATGCAATCAGACCCTTATCTCTTGGGCTGTAATGGAGATCATGGCAGTGGCATTTCTTAGCATTCTGAAGAGATGAGCTGCCCTTAAAGGGTATTTTCTCCCTCCTTCCCTGTGTTCCTGCCTTGGCTCACATAATAAAAACATCTGTCCTTTTGGAAGAACACTGCCACTGCTCACTCATTCCTCCAAGGAGTGACTTTTATCTCATTGGCGGGATAAGGAGAAGGCCCATCAAGGCCCCTGCAGACCCTCACACAGTCACCACTCTGCCCAGCTCCCCTGGACCAGCTCTGCAGGAGGAGTTTCCCCTCTGCCAGGTGCTTTGCTGACTTGAGAGTAGTGTAGTGATAGCCCGTGCAGGATGCCAGGTTATCAATGCTATTCTGTCACATACGAGCTCTACAGCCTTGGGCACCTCACTCAACCTGTCTGTGCCCCAGTGTTTTCATCTATAAAATAAGGATATAACAGTATCTATCCCAAAAGATTGGTGTAAAATTTAAGTGAGTTTTTATTCCATGTCAAGGACTTAGAACACATATTAAGTGCTAAACATAAAAAAAAATTATTAACTTGGAACAAGGGATGCAGTCAGGGAGGGAAAGAGTTGGAAGCCTATTTGAGTCTAGTCCCATGCCAGGTTTCCGGTTCAAGGTTGCCAATAATTAGGTTGACCTTTTGAACCCTGGCTCCTGCATCTGTCTCTCATATGGTTTTGAATCTGGAGAGGAAAGCACATGATTAATAGTTCCCTTAGGCCACAACACAGGCCAGTCATAAGCTTGCTTTTGCTTCTTCTCTAATCCCACTCTCACTGTGCACCTGGGCTATTGACAATCCCAAAAAACTCCACTCCTCAGGCCCACAGTCTGGAAATGTTACCCTTGGGCCTGGGATCCTCAAGTCAGAAAAGCATTTAGAAATAGAATGGAGTCAGCAGATCATCTTCCAGATGAGAAGACTAAGTAGAGAAGTCCAAGTTTGCCGAGGTTGTCAGAGGCAGACGAAGAATGAGAATCAAGGCAGTTGCCCTCACCACTGTACCACACTGCTGGGCTTTGTGAGAAATTCTTTTACATCGTGTGTGGATGAGGACACATCTGAATGTGTGGCCATCCCTCTTCTTCCAACTACTACTGCAGAACAGTGTCCTTTGGAGATTAAGTCATCCCATAATATTATATGTGTTGAACGTTAAAGGGGCTGGGATAAGACCTGGTTTAGCAATGTGAAGTGAGGTTGGGGAGAAGGGGTGCAGAAGGAAAAAATAACAAGCAGGCATTCCTTCCCTTGTTTAAAATTGGGCTTGCAAGTCTCGCCTGTGAGGGAAGCAGCATACAGGCAGTGTGGTGAGAAAGGCAGGTCACACAGGGGTCTTCCCTCCAGGAAATAACCTCCTTCTCTCCAGCAGCATTGTTTTCTAATATGGAGGATAATGAACAACACTGTTGATCCAATTTGCTTTCTCTCTCAGTGTAGAACTTTGCCCATGCTGTCAGCTCTTTGGATTTATTGATACTGTAGGGAGTTTGGAGAAATATAGACATTACTTTGGCTTTCGGGTTCTTTGTTTCAAAAGAAATGTTTGAATTGTCCTATTTGACAAAAATAAAAGAAAATAGGCTTGACAGTCAGAATGGCTATTTCTCACATTGAAAGGAAGGAAAAGAAAAGATAAAGGAGGGAATAAAATTGGTTTTTATTCTATGGTTTCCAATTAATAATATAGAACACCAATGATTTTGGTGGGAAAAGAATTATATAATAAACAAAAATACCCACCTCTAATAATGGAACAATCTTTGTTATTAGCTTGATAGATTTGCCCCACAAATACCATCAGAGCAGTTGGCCAGAGTAGTACTGAAATGTATTAAATATGTATTTTTATATATATCTACCACTGATAGTACAGAACAACTCGGGTCAGGCCACATTAGTGAACACACCTAATATTGTTTTCTACATTTTCAACAACTATTCAAATAGAAAGCCAGAGAAGAAAAATTGCCTCTCACTGCAAAGCCTTAAAACACACAAAAAGGCACCATATTGCCACTTTAGGGACACATTTGTTCCCTGCTGTTGCTATTTTATATGTCATTTCAGTCCTGCAGTTAGCTATAAAGCAAATCTTTTCTTTTTCCGGAGAGGAATAAGAGCTGCCTGAAGGGAAACAAGAATGGGAAACATCCTTAAAATGACTGATTTACAATTGGCAAAGAGATACAATATGAAAATTACAGCTTTCTCATTTTGAAGGTGGGAGCCTCCCTTCTTACTCTAAAAATACCCCCTGGGGGCCCCCTATTGGCACAAGACAGAGACTGTCATGAAGGGGCTACTTGGGTTTTCTGAAGGTATGGGAAAATGGTGAGGGGTGTGTGTGTGTGTGTGTGTGTGTGTGTGTGCGCTGGGGTGGTAAGGAGATGAATTCAGCAGGGGTTAGGTAGAATTAAAGGGAAATTCAGAGAAGTGAGTGCATGCCACAACTCATTAGGCACCGGAGGTGGTCCCGTCTAAACATAAGCTTGGAATTCAGATACCTTGAGTTGTAATCCCTCTTCTGACAGTGATATATGGTATACCCTTGGGCAATTCCCCTGACTGTGTTTTGACCCTAACTTATCATCTATAATAAGGAAAATAACACCCACTGAAGGGGGATATTGTGGAAATTTATTTATGTTGCCAAAGGGCATGGGGGACCATAGGTGAAAGGTTGAAGATAAGTCAAAGACTCTTTGCCTGTCAACAACTATTGTGTAGCTCATGTGTAGTTCCCCTGGGTTTAAACTCATCTTCAAAACCTTCCCCAATACCCCTCTGGGGTATGGCCAAATGAAAAAGACTCTGAATCCTTTCTCAAAGAATAAGGGGAGAATTTACACAGCCCAGTGTGATAATAGGCCTCCAAGATGGCTCCATTGATCCTCACTTCCTTGTATCCTCTCTTTTGTGCTGTCCCTCTCACACTGAATCACAGCTCACCTATCTACCCAATAGAGTATGGCAAAAGTGTAGGACTTCCAAGACTAAGTTATAAAAAGCATTGCAGTTTTTACCTTGGAATCCACCTTGGATTGCTTTCTCAGTGGGAAGCCAGCTGTCATGTGGTAAGGATATTCAAGAAGCCCCAGGAAGAGGCCTAAATAGAAAAGAATCAACTTATCAGAAACTGCTTGTGAGCACATGAGTGAGCCACCTTGCAAATGTATTTTCCAGCCACAGTCAAGCCTTCAGATGACAGCAGTCCCATTTGCAAATAGATAACCAACCCTTTATACAAATAGATAACTAATCTACCTACAGTAAACTGGGGTTGGGGTAATCCTGCTGAATAATTTACCTTCAAGCTAATGTAATCTTTGACAGACTGGTCAGACTAGATATTGTGAAACTTCTCAGAAGGCCATGAATCTACTGATGATTCATCCATCTTTTAATTCACCAAATATTTATTAATCTTATAGCTACTGGGTCCTAAGAGTCTGCAATGGGCTCTGGAAGATAAGAGTTGGTTAAACTAAGCATATTTAAGACATCCCACTAGTGTATTGGTGGAGACAAATAATAGACATCAAATAGTGTTGCAAAAAATATGACAGGGAATTATATTATCCTATTATCTTATTACAGAGAATATTGTGGAGAACCCTTGCTTCAGGGAGAAGCTAATTCAATGTTGAAGAATCAGGAAGGACTGCTCTAAGGCAGGGACACTTAAGGACATTTCTCAAAGGTCAGGTAGAAGTTATCAAAGTGAAGTAGAGAAAAGGCAGGAAGCGCTGCTGCATGAAGAGGAATGAACAACACATGCAAAGACAGATGGAGCTGCAGTGTATAAATCAGAGGGCCCTGAGTGTACTAACCATGGCTATAGAGAAAAAGATTTTTTCCCTTTGATTTGTACCTTAGGTAAATAGCCCTTTTCTAACATAATTAACCTTTTCTCCTATAAGAAATGTTCGACTCCACAAGCTGTAAAACAAGCAATGAAACAAGAAGGCTTCATTTCTATATTGATACCCTTTAATTCTTTCCCCAAGTTCTCTGCTGTCATCCAGATTCATGTGCTCTTCATTCCCTTTTGCAGCTGTTGTAGGGAAGTGACCTGTACCTCAGGGAAAGTGCTGAGAGCATTGTGGTCATTAATGAAATAACCAAGCTCTTTCAAGATGATATATCATCTTCTCCCAGATTCCTCTTCTGGCTCTTCCAAATAGAGTATGGTTCGGTAAGGCCCCCAGTAGACCTCATTCATAGGGGTAATCACAGAACTCCTACATTAGATTGTCACCTGTTAGATCATCTGTTGCTTGCCTAATTAGAGGGAAAAATCTGGTGCCTCAGTCTTAGATGATATCTCTATTATTCCAGTGTCTGGCACACTCACAGTAGGACCAAAGAAATGAAAACCATTCCCTTCATTTTCTCTTAAACTATCCTATTCTTCTCATTCAATGCCTTCTTTATCATTGTTTGAAAGTATTCATGTATATACATTTATTATTATTTTTGGTTCGCTGGTTCAATATTACTGACACACACACCCCGATACATACGTTGATTATTCTTTAATTATTACAGAATCATTAAGATTCTGTAGTAATTGGAAACTTGCATGCTTGTATCCCACTATTTACAAAGTATACCTGGTATACAATGCTGGGCAGTTAGTTGGCTTTCAATAAATATATTTTTAAATAACAAGATAATTTAGTGATTGCTGTTGAGTTTTAAAAAAAATCAATGTGATTCTACATTCTGTGTATTTGTGAATTTTTCTTATGACCTTCTCAGAAAATTGATCTTAGATACCAATAACATAGATGCCATTTCTCAGTGAAGTGTAAAGAGTTTTAATTTGGTTTCAATAAATTAGTTTTTATTAGGCTTATTATTCACCAGCCCATTTTCAAAAGAACATCCAAAGATCCTTATAAATATGCAAAACTGAAGTCTGTATGTTTTTGCATGAACTAAAAAAATAGACATAATTGTCTGGGCAACAAAGCAAGACCCCATCTCTACAAAAAATAAAAATAAAAATAGCCAGGCATGGTGGAATGTGCCTGCGGTCCTAGCTACTTCGGAGTCTGAGACAGAAGGATTGCTTGAGTCCGGGAGCTCCAGGCTGCAGTGAGCTATGATCACACCACTGCACTCCAGCGTGGGTGACAGAGTGAGACCCCATCTCGAAAAAAAGAAATCCATTACTATAAAAGTATTGGATTAACACTTAACAGGATAGCAATGGATTGGTAAGTGAAATAGAAAAATCCCCTAGCATGTGTACAAGGCGTTGTGTTTTTACACTATGTCTAATGAACATAATGCCTTTGACACAAATCTAAAGTTATTAGCCTTGGATTTCTTTCTGCAAGCTAGGAGTGTGAAAGCAGAGCTGCGGGTTGTTTCCTTAAGAAGGAATGTGTGTGTTTGTGGTTGGCAGCAAAATGGTTTCAGCAGGGACCTAATCAGACATCTCTTCTTCACACAGCTGACTGGCAGGTGGAGGTGAGAACACAAACAAGCAGACGCTCCTAAGGCACTGAGGAGGAGCTTGTGTGGCAGGGTCTGAGGAGACAGAGGTCTTCTGAAATGAGGGGTGAACTGTTGGCCATTAGCCTTAAGGAACCCAACTCAAGTGTGACTGACATTTCTTAAAGAGAGTAATGGAGAAATGACAGAAGTGCAAGCCTTGGCCAAAAGAAACGCTCTCCTAGGACAGATAAATGGGCAGTGGGGGGCTGAAAATAAAAAGGGGGATCCTAGGCCACCCACATGTGCTAGGGATGGATCAGTGAAAAGCTGGAAGTGTTTCATAAGGTCTTCCTCAAAGGAGAAATTTATATATGGGATCACTCTGAGAATTTCAAAAAGACAATATCTAGGTAGAGAGATTAATTATTTGTAGAGTTATATGCTTATCTATTTAGAATAAATTACACATTTCTGTTTCTAAATATAACTCTTCAGTTAGAAAAGTGATTTTTATTTCTTCTTCAACTGTTATTTTAGATTTACAGGGTACAAATACAGGTCTGTTAAATGGGTATATCGTATGATGCAGAGGTTTAGGATTTAGAACCCACTACCAAGGTACGGAGCATAGTATGCAATAGGCAGGTTTTTTTTCCACCCACAACACCCTTTCTCCCTCCCCCATCTAGTAGTCCACAGTGTCTATTGTTCCCATCTTTATGTCCATGTGTACTCAATGTTTGGCTGCCACTTATAAGTGAGAACATGCAGTATTTGGTTTTCCATCCCTTGTTAATTCACTTAGAATAATGGCCTCCAGCTGCACCCATGTTGCTGCAAAGGATGTGATTTTGTTCTTTTTATGGCTGTGTAGTATTCCATGGTATATATTTACAACATTTTCCTTATCCAGTCCACCACTGATGGGCACCTTCGTTGATTTTCTGTCTTTGTTATTTTGAATAACATAGCAATGAACATATGTGTGCATGTGTCTTTTTGGTAGAATGATTTATTCTCCTTTGGGTACATACCCAGTAATGTGATGTTTTGATTTGGAACTATAGTCATAAAGCCACAGCCTACAGAAAGCAGAAGCTGAATTAATAACTGTAAATTTGGTTTTATCACGTGTAAGATGAGGATGATCAGAACTAAATCATAATCTGATGTTACAAAAAGATAAATATAAAGCATCCCACACCAAGTTTGGTCTTAATCAGTAGTCCATGAATCTTTAAAGGATACTTTAAATAAGTGGCATTGAGATTACTAGCCAGTTAGCTGTTAAAATATGTCTTTTATTCTTGTGATATAACAATTATAGTCAATATTTGATTTCTGCAATTATTCAATGGGTATTTACTGAGGACCTACCATGTTCCAGGTACCGTGCCATGATATGAACCAATAAGGCATGTCTTCTGCCATCAAGAAACTCAACATTGTAATGGTCTAGGCCTTGGTCTTAACTTCAAAACATGTATTTTCTTGATGAGTGCCTTCACACATAGCTCATTCAAAAAGGAGGACATTTTAAGTCATTTCTATGTGAATTCAAAAGAATTGAGCCCATTTGGATGCATTCATTTCAATTTTTAAAGGATCCACAACACTTCAGAAAAATAATTAATGTGGGCATCATAAACTCCTGATTCTGAAAGAGCTGAATAGTTTTACTTTCTCAATCTGTCTCATTACTCAACAGTAGTCTCATTACTCAACAGTAGTCTCATTACTCAACAGTAATGAGACAGTGCCTTGTCACTGCCTCTCTTAGCTTGTACTTTTACCAGAGAGGGATTATTGTTTCTTAAAGGGCATATCTTCAAACCTATTTTAAGCTCAGCGTTCAGAGTTTCCTAGACTCATGGAGATTATAGGAACTATGATCATTATTTAATCCATTTCCTTTATTGTATCAATGAAGAAGTTAGGATATAGAAGCATGAAATGGCTTGCCTCATGATATCAAATTCAGCTACTCACATAACAGGAAATGGAACTCAATTCCTTCTGAAATCTTCTCCAGAATTAACCAGAAGTAAGGAAAGATGCCCAATCATATCACTAAATTATTTGAGTAAGTAGGGGAGCCAACAAGGTCCATAGGAAGTGGAAAGTTAGGTTCATAACTCTCATAATTAAGTGCTAAATATTAAAAAATGCAATAGACCTATTCATGTAGTACCATGTTGTTTAAAATGTCTGTGTCTGAGAAATTACCAGGAGATTCTCAGGTGAGATTTTGGCCATTTGCCATGTTACAATACATTGGGAAAAGAAAGGAATGCATGATACAGGAAGACTTGGGCTTCCATTCCCAGAAGATTATTTCATATGTTTGCACAAGGGAGAGGATGAAACCGTGTGACAGACTTAATTTTCTATCTTTCTCAAAGACATAAAAATCTCTACCCTCTTGCTATTTTGAAATTTTTATTCTATAGTAGGATGTCTCAACCTAGGCACTGTTGATATTTTGGACTGGATAATTCTTTGTAGCTTGGCTGTCTTCTGTATTGTAGGATATTCATCAACATCCCTGGCCTCTACCTGGTGGATACCAGTAGTATCCTTCCCTGCCATTTGTGACAATCAAAATATGTCTCCAGACATTGCTCAGTGTCTTTTGGGGAACAAAATATTCTCTGTGAGAACCAATGGTCTAGAAAATAAAAGAAGTCCAATCTTGTTCCAGATGAGAAAGGAAAGTTGATAACTGGATAGCATCATGGTCCCTCATCAGTGACACAAACAATACCAGCAGGTCTTTTCACCACAGGGAAAGAAGAGATGCCCACCTCATGTCCACAGAGTTTGACCACTAGAAGAAACTTTATACACTTCTGCTAACAGAAAGGGTGGGAGTGGGGAGAATGCAGAAAAATTCTTCTGTCTGATTTTCAGACTTTTGGAGTCCTAACCCTTTCACCCACTGCCATATAAATGCAACCTATTTACTAATTTATGGCATATAGAATGGCTATTATTTCCCTAAAATAGATATTTTTTGTGATTATGGTGGTATACTGGGGAGAAAAAACACTTAGGGCATAGCTTTCAAAGATGCTTTCAAACACCAATGTTTTCAGTTAAGGTTTCCATTATGTTTCACTTTGGTTAATCATTATTTAGCTGACTGTGGTGGTGAATTTTATGTGTCAACTTGGCTAGGCTATGGTGCCCAGTTTTGGTCAAACACCAGTCTAGATGTTCCTATGGAGATATTTTTTTAGATGTGATGAACATTTAAATCAGTAGACTTTGAGTAAAGTAGATCATGCTTCATGATGCCTGTGGGTCTCATCCAATCAGTTGAAGGCCTTAAGAAAAATACTGAGGTCTCCTGAAGAGGAAGGAATTCTGCCTCTTGACTCCCTTTGAACTTAAGACTGCAGCATCAATTTCTGATGGAATTTCCAGCCTGATGGCCTGCCCTATAGAATTCTGACTTCCCAACACCTACAAATCACCAGAAGCAATTTCTTAAATTCTCCTCCTTTTCCTCTTCCTCTCTCTATATATCCATTATATATGCCATAAATTAGTAATAGGTTGCATTTATATGTCACCAGATCACAGGGCCAGATCTTGGAAGAAATTAACAAAAGTCCTGTTAATAAGAATATAAGAAGCTACAAACTCAGAAAAGTCTCAAAGAGAGCCAATATAAAATTCACAGATGTATAACCCAAGACATAATTTCTTTAAAATTCATATAATATCTCAATATTAGTAGATAATAAAAAAGTAATTGATAATAAACTAATATGGGTCTTCATTCTAAAATAACTGTGAATTACACAGTAGTCACATCCCTAGAAAAATGGATGTGTATTAAAACCATGAAAAACTGCTGTTTATATATGAAGCATAGTTAAATGATTAGCTTCGGATAATTAACAAGAACTTTTCCACCTAGACATAATGCCCAGGAGGACATTGGAAGGTTGTGTGGGATGCGACACAGTTGTTCATTGTGGGGCCCCCCTGTACAGTGTAAGATGTCTAAAACTGGCCTGGATATACAAAATGTCAGCGCTCATCATTGTGGAAAAGTTAAAGAAGTCCTGTATTTTTTTTTTGACAACCTCTACATTATCCCTTCTTTATCAATTCTTTTTCGTCAGGTCCCAAAAGAGTTATATAATCTCCAGCAGGTAAGGAACCCCAAAACCCACTTTATCCCACTTAGTGTTTGAATCTCCTCTGCAACATCTCCACCAAGTGGTTGTCCGACCTAGTGTCCTAAATTTGGCTATTCACATACCACCTTGACAATATCTGAATAGCTCAATTCTCTTCTTCTCTTGTCTCCCTAAAAAGCATATGATGGTGAATGTAGAAGGTCAATTCACACAAGTCCACACTAGCAGTCCATATCTGCCATGAGGAGTACAGATGGTTTTCATAAAAGCTTCACTTATTAAAGGCTTGAAACAATTGTGGACATACTCGAACCCATTATCCATAGTTCTTACTATTTTCCATTTATGTGTGAAATCATGGGTTTGATGTGCTATTTATTTTATATATATATCTTAGCAAACACAAATATATAACAAATTAAAAAGATGAGCTGTATACCACCAAAATCATCTTGCAGTCCACACTTTGGGTATCACTGTTCTATTCCATCCTCAAATATTTATGATGTGGCTTTTATGTGAACTTATGAAAATGTTGAGGAAATGCTAACCTTAAGGCTTATATATGTACTCTTCATTCTTCCAACAATGCCCTGAAGCTGAGATCACGCCCAGGCCTGAGCCTGAAGTCCTGTTCCTGTTGTTAGTCCTTTCTTTAGCTCAAACACACTTGTCTGTACAACACTTTATCTCTCAAACTACTTCAGTCATAAATAGACAATGTCTCCTCTCCAGGCCTTTTTTGTAGAGTTTTGGCCTCCTTTTCAAGTCTCTCTCTTCTAGAAACCAGCTAGTGCTTATCTCTGTTCAGCTGTTCTTATGAAGAACATGGACCCTCTCTGCCCTCCAGGTCCTGGGAAGCTTCAACTTTTCGCCCTGTCACAAAGGAAAGATGAAGAAACATGATCTGAATTGCCATGCACAGGGAGTCATACCTCTTGCTTTTTTGTTTATCCCTGAGGCTGCACAGTCAGACTGTTTGGATATAAGCGAAGGTTTAGGATTCCTTTAATACCTGTGACCTTTCCATATAGTCAAGGCATGAGAATAAGAGAAAGAAAATCTTCCAAGTATTTAACATGGCTTGAGACTGAGTAATAAGCTTTCCCGTGATTGTCAGTTCCAAATGAAGCTATTGGGTACAGAAACAGTAGCTGCCCGTTTGAGATTGGACTTCTTTTTTTAAATGCCTCCACTGTTACCAGGAACAGATGATTTTACTCTGCAATCCTACTAGAGGAGATATAATTCCACGCCCAAGAAAGTCCTTCCCAGAAAATTCTATCTGCCCCTTCTTATTAAAACTGCAATAATCAAGCAGTTTGCATCTTCAGTCAACAAATATTTATCAAATGTATTTTGCACACATGTTACTCTACCAGTTGCTGCTCTGGGAAAACAACAGCTGTAAAATGTTGGAGACAATGTGTTTTACCCAGATTCTTTGTTGCGGGTTGGCTGCCCCTACAGACATCATAGAAGGGTGTGGAAAACCCAAAATATGAAAGAGAAAAATCTGGAATTCTGGAAGGACAATCTAATAAGGGCAGAGCAGAGGGCAACAAGATCAACAGAGTAAAAAAGTAGGGAGAAGGGGTATATGCATTCCCTGCAGCATGAGTACTCATACTCAGCCCTCCCCAAAACTCCATCAATTTTTCTGAAACTCATGAAATGCCTGTTGGAAATGGATGTCTTAAGGAAATAATAAGGGCATCTGAGTTTTACACCTGGAGTCATATGGGGTAAAGCAGAGACAATGGTTATAGGTACATGAATCAGAGGCACAGAGAGGCATCGGGTGACCCACGGGCTGCTAAAGCATCCTTGCTTTAAAAGATCTTGAAATCTATTGAAGGAGAAAAGTTACCTACTCATAAGCCTAAAGATATAATGAAATACATAAGTACCAAAACAGTGACTGTGAAATTATAGTTTAGTTGGTATTCAGTGGAAGGAGAGAATCCTTGTGAGCTGAAATGGTCAAGAAAAGCATCACGGCAAGATATGTGAACTGGCTTTTAGGGTTAATTTTTTACTCTGGATATCAGTGGCTCCACAAATATGCACTAGTAGCATGGGAAAGGGAGATTAAAAGTGATTGTTAGAATGGATTAAATGACTACCATTATTTCATGGTTAAGTCATTTGTGTGAATGTTAGTTGATCTTAAATATGATTTTTTAATATTTTTTATTTCAATAGTTTTGAGGTACAGGTGGTTTTTGGTTACATGAATAAATTCTTTAGTGGTGATTTCTGAGATATTAGTGCACCTGTTACTTGAGTGGTATACACTGTATTCAATATGTAGTCTTTTATCCCTCACATCCCTTCTAATCTTCCCTCTCAAGTCCCCAAAGTCCATTATATCATTCTTATTCCTTTGCATCCTCATACATAGCTCCCACTTGTAAGTGAGAACATACGATATTTGGTTTTCTATTTCAGAGTTACTTCACTTAGAATAATGGCCTCTAGCTCCATCCTAACTGTGGCAAAAGATTATTTCATTCCTTTTTATTGCTGAGTAGTATTCCCATATATATATATATATATATATATATTTTTTTTTTTTTTTTTTCACTGTCTTTGGATACACACACACACACACACACACACACAAATACACCATATTTTCATTATTCACTCGTTGGTTGATGGGCACCTGGGTTGGTTCCATATTTTTGCAATTGCAAATTGTGCTACTGTGAACATGCATGTGCATATGTCTTTTTCATATAATAACTTCTTTTCCTTTGGTTAGATGCTCAGTAGCAGGATTGTTGGATTGAATGGTAGTTCTACTTTTAGTTCTTAAATAAGATATTTTAAATAAGACACGAATCCATGGGTAAGTTACAAAAAGTGATTCTCCGAAGAGAGAGCAGAAATATTTCCATTTCTCGAGTTTTAGTACATTCAAAGTGTGAAGAAGTGCTCCATCAAGTTCATAAAAATTACTACTTCTCAAATCTCGAGGAGATATTTGCACTCCCATGCAAAATATCCAAGAGGTGGAAACAACCTAAATGTCCATTAATCAATGGATGGATAAAGAAAATGTATATATGTTCAATAGAGTATTATTTTCAGCCTTTAAGAAGAAGGACACTCTGACACATGCTACAGTGTGGATAAACCTTAAGAACATTACGCTAAATGAAATAAGCCAGTCACAGAAGGACTTCACTTACATGAGGTACCTAAAATTGTCAAATTCAAAGAATCAGAAAGTAGAATAGTAGTTACCATAGGCTGGGGGATAAGGGAAAATGGGTAGTTACTGTTCAGTGAGTATAGAGTTTCAGCATGTAAGATAAAAAAAAAGTTCTGGAGATCTGCTGTACAACAATGTGCATAGAGTTAACAATATTGTACTATCCTCTTAGACATTTAAAAGGATAAATTTCATGTCATGTGTTATTTAGCACAATTTAAAAATGCAGTATGTTTTAAATGCTTACATTTTGTGAATATCACTTTCATCACATCATACAGATAATAATAGTCAATGTTTATTAATAGTTTCAGTTGCTTAAAAGAGCATATTCTCATCGCACCCTCTACAGATCCATAAGGTACTTGTTATTATCCCTATCATACAGTTGAGGGGACTCAGTCAGAGAGATTATGTGTGGTGCCTGAAGTCACACGGTACTGAGACGTGGAGCCAGAATTGGAAACCGGGTAGCTGACTCCAGAACCCATGCTCTCAATTTCTATACCATAAAACTGCTGGTATATTCTCATCCAGAGAAAATGTTACTGTCTAAATGTAAAGTCTTTCAGAAATGTGACTCTACTTTTTGTCAGAGGCTTTGAAGAGACATGCAAGCGAACAACTTAGATACGTCTTCATGTTTAGAAGAATTATATTCTTAAATTTTAGTCACTAGGACCAGGAGTTGGGGATCAACCCCTGATATAGAAAAGCCTCAAAAGAAACATTCTCCACATCCAAAGACCAACAGTGAATGCCTAAACTTCTGTCCTGAGCTCTGTCCCTCAGGCATCAAATTCTATATTCACACAAGCATAGAATAAAATTACACCAACTAATTGTGTTCTGCAGCTCCACATAGGTTATCATGAGTGCAAAGGGACAGCATTTCTGGTAATTAAGTCTCAAAATCAACTCCCCATTAAACTAAATGAAGAAAGTTCATTTCTACTAGTGATACTGTATTAGTCTGCCTGCTTATTCTGCAAAATTAGCAGAGATTAATTTACATTCTCAAAAACGACGGGTGAGGGGAAATGGAAATGCCTCATGGAAAAGAAGGCAAATTTAGGTCATGGATAGAGATCTCAATCAAATGGGCCAAAATACAGTTTATTTATATCTGCTAAATCCCAACTGCTAGCATCTGAGCACAGCTTGACAAGCTTGGAATTGTGGAACCTGGGATCTAGTCCAGTTTCTGCCCCTGACTAGCACCATGACCTTGGAAAAAGCATTCGATCTCTCTGAGTTTCACTATCCTCACCACTGAAATAAGGATCACCTGCTAAACTCACAAGGCGGGGGCAAGGGTGGAGGGTGGTGTCTTCATGGATACAATATGTGTAGAATTCCTTTTTGGACTCTAGAAGCTATAAATGATGTAACCTTATTTATTAATCATTAATGTGAACAGGGCCAGCCATTTCTATATTACTAACACTGCTTCTACCCTAATGATTCAATTCAGATGACAAATTTTACAAAGCACTTCACACCAAGAGCTGAGGATCAGGGCCACTTGGTTCTTACCGACACAGTGCCTCCGAGCCAAAATTGGTAGATCCAATAGTTCTACTCTTAAATCAGGACCTCTCTAGCCTTCCATTATCTGGATGAAAATGAGCTTACTAATTTAGAAACACAAGTGAGTGTATTCTAGGCTAACCAAATTAATTCTTCTCTAATTATTGAGAACATTAAATGTCACAAGCTGATCTCAAAATGTTAGTAAAATAAGTTAAATTGTTTTGAAAGGCAGGAAATGTGATAATGTGGTAGAAATGGGGAAAAACAAGACAGAATTGAAATATTATATTAATCAAGTACTAACTCTGATTTGACTGGGTGAATGCAAGAGAAGACCTTTCTTTCCTCCTTTGCTGAAAGGGAGCATGCCAAGATGGTAGACAGAAGCAGCTCAAAGTGTAAAGAAGGAACCAACCCAACTGGGGGAACAAGTATACACTCTTCTGAAAATGGACTATTTCTGTTCCCGTAAGCTCATGTGTAATACACAGAACCCCCTAGCTTTCCTGGAACTTTTATTAAAAATTGATTATTGACAATGAATGCAAAGCATAAGAAAACTGAGTGGAAAAATTCTATATCATATAATTACTTGGACACTTAAAAAACAGTGGCTTGAATGAATCATCTTTTTAACATTCCCATTATCCATCTTCACTCCTGTTAAATTCGCATTTTCCTTTCATCATATCTCCATGTCTCCCTCAACATTTAAAGTTTTTCTCCAAAAATTATATATTTTTCATAAATTTTCTCTGAAAGTTTATTTATAGCTAATGGATATAAATATTTAAATGTGTGTTTATATATACCAATATTGTAACAAGACTTAGTGTACAGTTTTTAAATTAGAAACTGTCTACAATTTCATTTTGTTGAATCTGACAATTATTTTTTAAATCATATACTTATGAATATTTGCAGTCCAGTTTATGTACAATTTTGAGTTCTATTATTATATTTAACTTTACCTTATAAATATTTCCATGTTAAATTTCTCCCAATAAAAGGTATCAATGGTCATATCTTAAACAACATGTAGATTAGCCAGCTTTCTGGAATATCTTGGATACCTTTTTATTCTAAAAATTTAATTATAATCAATAGAACATCAGGGGGAGGAGCCAAGATGGCCGAATAGGACAGCTCCGGTCTACAGCTCCCAGCGTGAGTGACGCAGAAGACGGGTGATTTCTGCATTTCCATCTGAGGTACTGGGTTCATCTCACTAGGGAGTGCCGGACAGTGGGCGCAGGTCAGTGGGTGCGCGCACCGTGCGTGAGCCGAAGCAGGGCGAGGCACTGCCTCACTCGGGAAGTGCAAGGGGTCGGGGAGTTCCCTTTCCGAGTCAAAGAAAGGGGTGACGACGCACCTGGAAAATCGGGTCACTCCCACCCGAATATTGCGCTTTTCAGACCGGCTTAAAAAACGGCGCACCACAAGACTATATCCTACACCTGGCTCGGAGGGTCCTACGCCCCCGGAATCTCGCTGATTGCTAGCACAGCAGTCTGAGATCAAACTGCAAGGCCGCAGCGAGGCTGGGGGAGGGGCGCCCCCCATTGCCCAGGCTTGATTAGGTAAACAAAGCAGCCGGGAAGCTCGAACTGGGTGGAGCCCACCACAGCTCAAGGAGGCCTGCCTGCCTCTGTAGGCTCCACCTCTGGGGGCAGGGCACAGACAAACAAAAAGATAGCAGTAACCTCTGCAGACTTAAATGTCCCTGTCTGACAGCTTTGAAGAGAGCAGTGGTTCTCCCAGCACGCAGCTGGAGATCTGAGAACGGGCAGACTGCCTCCTCAAGTGGGTCCCTGACCCCTGACCCCCAAGCAGCCTAACTGGGAGGCACCCCCCAGCAGGGGCACACTGACACCTCACACGGCAGGGTATTCCAACAGACCTGCAGCTGAGGGTCCTGTCTGTTAGAAGGAAAACTAACAAACAGAAAGGACATCCACACCAAAAACCCATCTGTACATCACCATCATCAAAGACCAAAAGTAGATAAAATCACAAAGATGGGGAAAAAACAGAACAGAAAAACTGGAAATTCTAAAACACAGAGCGCCTCTTCTCCTCCAAAAGAACACAGTTCCTCACCAGCAACGGAACAAAGCTGGATGGAGAATGATTTTGACGAGCTGAGAGAAGAAGGCTTCAGACGATCAAATTACTCTGAGCTACGGGAGGATATTCAAACCAAAGGCAAATAAGTTGAAAACTTTGAAAAAAAATTAGACGAATGTATAACTAGAATAACCAATACAGAGAAGTGCTTAAAGGAGCTGATGGAGCTGAAAACCAAGGCCCGAGAACTACGTGAAGAATGCAGAAGCCTCAGGAGCCAATGAGATCAACTGGAAGAAAGGGTATCAGCAATGGAAGATGAAATGAATGAAATGAAGCGAGAAGGGAAGTTTAGAGAAAAAAGAATAAAAAGAAATGAGCAAAGCCTCCAAGAAATATGGGACTATGTGAAAAGACCAAATCTACGTCTGATTGGTGTACCTGAAAGTGATGCGGAGAATGGAACCAAGTTGGAAAACACTCTGCAGGATATTATCCAGGAGAACTTCCCCAATCTAGCAAGGCAGGCCAACGTTCAGATTCAGGAAATACAGAGAACGCCACAAAGATACTCCTCGAGAAGAGCAACTCCAAGACACATAATTGTCAGATTCACCAAAGTTGAAATGAAGGAAAAAATGTTAAGGGCAGCCAGAAAGAAAGGTCGGGTTACCCTCAAAGGGAAGCCCATCAGACTAACAGCGGATCTCTTGGGAGAAACCCTACAAGCCAGAAGAGAGTGGGGGCCAATATTCAACATTCTTAAAGAAAAGAATTTTCAACCCAGAATTTCATATCCAGCCAAACTAAGCTTCATAAGTGAAGGAGAAATAAAATACTTTACAGACAAGCAAATGCTGACCGATTTTGTCACCACCAGGCCTGCCATAAAAGAGCTCCTGAAGGAAGCGCTAAACATGGAAAGGAACAACCAGTACTAGCCGCTGCAAAATCATGCCAAAATGTAAAGACCTTCGAGACTAGGAAGAAACTGCATCAACTAACGAGCAAAATCACCAGCTAACATCATAATGACAGGATCAAATTCACACATAACAATATTAACTTTAAATGTAAATGGACTAAATTCTCCAATTAAAAGACACAGACTGGCAAGTTGGATAAAGAGTCAAGACCCATCAGTGTGCTGTATTCAGGAAACCCATCTCACGGGCAGAGACACACATAGGCTCAAAATAAAAGGATGGAGGAAGATCTACCAAGCAAATGGAAAACAAAAAAAGGCAGGGGTTGCAATCCTAGTCTCTGATAAAACAGACTTTAAACCAACAAAGATCAAAAGAGACAAAGAAGGCCATTACATAATGGTAAAGGGATCAATTCAACAAGAGGAGCTAACTATCCTAAATATATATGCACCCAATACAGGAGCACCCAGATTCATAAACCAAGTCCTTAGTGACCTACAAAGAGACTTAGACTCCCACACATTAATAATGGGAGATTTTAACACCCCACTGTCAACATTAGACAGATCAATGAGACAGAAAGTCAACAAGGATACCCAGGAATTGAACTCAGCTCTGCACCAAGTGGACCTAATAGACATCTACAGAACTCTCCACCCCAAATCAACAGAATATACATTTTTTTCAGCACCACACCACACCTATTCCAAAATTGACCACATACTTGGAAGTAAAGCTCTCCTCAGCAAATGTAAAAGAACAGAAATTATAACAAACTATCTCTCAGACCACAGTGCAATCAAACTAGAACTCAGGATTAAGAATCTCACTCAAAGCCACTCAACTACACGGAAACTGAACAACCTGCTCCTGAATGACTACTGGGTACATAACGAAATGAAGGCAGAAATAAAGATGTTCTTTGAAACCAAGGAGAACAAAGACACAACATACCAGAATCTCTGGGACACATTTAAAGCAGTGTGTAGAGGGAAATTTATAGCACTAAATGCCCACAAGAGAAAGCAGGAAAGATCCAAAATTGACACCCTAACATCACAATTAAAAGAACTAGAAAAGCAAGAGCAAACACATTCAAAAGCTAGCAGAAGGCAAGAAATAACTAAAATCCGAGCAGAACTGAAGGAAATAGAGACACAAAAAACCCTTCAAAAAATTAATGAATCCAGGAGCTGGTTTTTTGAAAGGATCAACAAAATTGATAG
The DNA here is from genome assembly GCF_029289425.2 of Pan paniscus. Lineage (NCBI taxonomy): Eukaryota > Metazoa > Chordata > Mammalia > Primates > Hominidae > Pan > Pan paniscus. The sequence continues at coordinate 24,678,689 of NC_085926.1, read as the reverse complement.
ACCGCTAGCAAGACTAATAAAGAAAAAAAGAGAGAAGAATCAAATAGACACAATAAAAAATGATAAAGGGGATATCACCACCGATCCCACAGAAATACAAACTACCATCAGAGAATACTGCAAACACCTCTACGCAAATAAACTAGAAAATCTAGAAGAAATGGATACATTCCTCGACACATACATTCTCCCAAGACTAAACCAGGAAGAAGTTGAATCTCTGAATAGACCAATAACAGGAGCTGAAATTGTGGCAATAATCAATAGTTTACCAACCAAAAAGAGTCCAGGACCAGATGGATTCACAGCCGAATTCTACCAGAGGTACAAGGAGGAACTGGTACCATTCCTTCTGAAACTATTCCAATCAATAGAAAAAGAGGGAATCCTCCCTAACTCATTTTATGAGGCCAGCATCATTCTGATACCAAAGCCGGGCAGAGACACAACCAAAAAAGAGAATTTTAGACCAATATCCTTGATGAACATTGATGCAAAAATCCTCAATAAAATACTGGCAAACCGAATCCAGCAGCACATCAAAAAGCTTATCTACCATGATCAAGTGGGCTTCATCCCTGGGATGCAAGGCTGGTTCAATATACGCAAATCAATAAATGTAATCCAGCATATAAACAGAGCCAAAGACAAAAACCACATGATTATCTCAATAGATGCAGAAAAAGCCTTTGACAAAATTCAACAACCCTTCATACTAAAAACTCTCAATAAATTAGGTATTGATGGGATGTATTTCAAAATAATAAGAGCTATCTATGACAAACCCACAGCCAATATCATACTGAATGGGCAAAAACTGGAAGCATTCCCTTTGAAAACTGGCACAAGACAGGGATGCCCTCTCTCACCGCTCCTATTCAACATAGTGCTGGAAGTTCTGGCCAGGGCAATCAGGCAGGAGAAGGAAATAAAGGGTATTCAATTAGGAAAAGAGGAAGTCAAATTGTCCCTGTTTGCAGATGACATGATTGTTTATCTAGAAAACCCCATCGTCTCAGCCCAAAATCTCCTTAAGCTGATAAGCAACTTCAGCAAAGTCTCAGGATACAAAATCAATGTACAAAAATCACAAGCATTCCTATACACCAACAACAGACAAACAGAGAGCCAAATCATGAGTGAACTCCCATTCACAATTGCTTCAAAGAGAATAAAATACCTAGGAATCCAACTTACAAGGGATGTGAAGGACCTCTTCAAGGAGAACTACAAACCACTGCTCAAGGAAATAAAAGAGGATACAAACAAATGGAAGAACATTCCATGCTCATGGGTAGGATGAATCAATATCGTGAAAATGGCCATACTGCCCAAGGTAATTTACAGATTCAATGCCATCCCCATCAAGCTACCAATGACTTTCTTCACAGAATTGGAAAAAACTACTTTAAAGTTCATATGGAACCAAAAAAGAGCCCGCATCACCAAGTCAATCCTAAGCCAAAAGAACAAAGCTGGAGGCATCATGCTACCTGACTTCAAACTATACTACAAGGCTACAGTAGCCAAAACAGCATGGTACTGGTCCCAAAACAGAGATATAGATCAATGGAACAGAACAGAGCCCTCAGAAATAACGCCACTTACCTACAACTATCTGATCTTTGACAAACCTGAGAAAAAGAAGCAATGGGGAAAGGATTCCCTATTTAATAAATGGTGCTGGGAAAACTGGCTAGCCATATGTAGAAAGCTGAAACTGGATCCCTTCCTTACACCTTATACAAAAATCAATTCAAGATGGATTAAAGATTTAAACGTTAGACCTAAAATCATAAAAACCCTAGAAGAAAACCTAGGCATTACCATTCAGGACATAGGCGTGGGCAAGGACTTCATGTCCAAAACACCAAAAGCAATGGCAACAAAAGCCAAAATTGACAAATGGGATCTAATTAAACTAAAGAGCTTCTGCACAGCAAAAGAAACTACCATCAGAGTGAACAGGCAACCTACAACATGGGAGAAAATTTTCGCAACCTACTCATCTGACAAAGGGCTAATATCCAGAATCTACAATGAACTCAAACAAATTTACAAGGAAAAAACAAACAACCCCATCAAAAAGTGGGCGAGGGACATGAACAGACACTTCTCAAAAGAAGACATTTATGCAGCCAAAAAACACATGAAAAAATGCTCATCATCACTGGCCATCAGAGAAATGCAAATCAAAACCACTATGAGATATCATCTCACACCAGTTAGAATGGCAATCATTAAAAAGTCAGGAAACAACAGGTGCTGGAGAGGATGTGGAGAAATAGGAACACTTTTACACTGTTGGTGGGACTGTAAACTAGTTCAACCATTGTGGAAGTCAGTGTGGCGATTCCTCAGGGATCTAGAACTAGAAATACCATTTGACCCAGCCATCCCATTACTGGGTATATACCCAAATGACTATAAATCATGCTGCTATAAAGACACATGCACACATATGTTTATTGCGGCATTATTCACAATAGCAAAGACTTGGAACCAACCCAAATGTCCAACAATGATAGACTGGATTAAGAAAATGTGGCACATATACACCATGGAATACTAGGCAGCCATAAAAAATGATGAGTTCATGTCCTTTGTAGGGACATGGATGAAACTGGAAACCATCATTCTCAGTAAACTATCGCAAGAACAAAAAACCAAACACCGCATATTCTCACTCATAGGTGGGAATTGAACAATGAGATCACATGGACACAGGAAGGGGAATATCACACTCTGGGGACTGTGGTGGGGAGGGGAGAGGGGGGAGGGATAGCATTGGGAGATATACCTAATGCTAGATGACGAGTTAGTGGGTGCAGCGCAGCAGCATGGCACATGTATACATATGTAACTAACCTGCACAATGTGCACATGTACCCTAAAACTTAAAGTATAAAAAAAAAAAAGAACATCAGTAATAATAAGGATAGTGATAACAGCGGCTCATAGAGTTGCCACATATGGTTGTGTACTTTGAATGTGGCACAATTCTAAAGGCCATCACACTTGTGGTCACCATAGATTTACACTTTCCTTATGCCAATATTCCAAAAGATGGCAGGAAATTATCTTGGCTAAGGACTAGCTTGGTCTAACTAGCATGACTGAGCTAAGGTGAGCTGCTCCTATTTACTAAATGTTTACCATGTGCCAGGCTCTGTTCAGGGAGCTTTTCCCAGATTCTGTCATTTGATACTCAACAACTGTACGAGTATAGAAACTGTTATTGTTAGCTCCATCTTACAGATGAAGAAACTAAGACCTCAGTTCACTCAGTTTCCAGGTTGCAGGATGAGACTGATATAAGCTCATTCCAGCTACAGAATCCAAATCCACCCAACTGTTAGTGAAAATTAGTTTTCGTTTTACTGACTTTTAATGAAAATCAATCTGTATAGCCAAATAAATCCTGCTTTTCTTCTTTCAGATTCTTTCCTCAAGGTAGAATTATAGTTAAAGGCTAGACCAATTTTTAGGGTCACATAATCTACTCTGTCACCAGTAATGTAGTTAAGTTCTGTTACATCTTTTCATTCTTCATTCAGAAAATATTTATTGATCAACTACTATGTATCAGGCACTGTTTTAAGGAGTTGGAGAAAGAACAGTGAGCAAATTGCCCTCTTTCTTGTTTTGAAGAAGCTTCAAATTAAGCAGGAAGCCAATGAACCACTTATTACTCTCTTTCCCTTTTCTGAACTTGACCTGTATAAAATAACCTCACCACTGAAATATACATTTTTAATGAACAATAAGGGTTAATATGGATCCCAGTGGGCTTTAGAAATAGTTACTATGGTGAATATGGAGGAGGGGTGGAAACTGAAGCAGGAAAGGCAAAAAGGGACAGGAATTATTTCTTCCTTCTGAACATTCCTACAGTAATTTGTTCATACAATATCATGATGCTTTATGATTTAGTTACCTGTATGAGTGGCAGATTCAAAATTCCTTCAGGCAGGAGTCATATTACATGAAACTTTTAAAAAACATGTTTCTTTGTGAGCATTTGATATAGTTTAGATGTTTGTCCCCACCAAATCTCATACTGAAATGCAATCCCCAGTGACGGAGTTGGGGCCTAGTAGGAGGTGTTTGGGTCATGGAGGTGGCTCCCTCATGAATGCCTTAGTCCCATCCCCTTGGTGATGGGTGAGTTCTCACTATGAGAAGATGTGGCTATTTAAAAGTATGTGGTACCTGCTCTCTCTCTCACTCCTATTCTTGCCATAAGATGTGCCTGCTCCCCCTCTGCCTTCTGCCATGACTGTAAGATTCCTGAGGCCCTCACCAGAAGAAGATGCTGGAGTCATGCTGGTACAGCCTGCAGAATAGTGAGCCAATTAAACCTCTTTTCTTTATAAATTACCCAGCTTCGGGTATTTCTCTACAGTGATGCAAAAATGGCCTAACACAGCACTCAATAAGCATCTGTTATATTAGTGAAAACATTACATGAATAACCAATAATATCAAAGATCTGAATAAAAATTAAAGAATTACAAATTGATTCCTCATATTTGTGTTCATGTCTTTTTGCTTTTAAGGAAGCTTTAGAAACCAGATTTCACATACATGATTTTTTGAGCACACAAAATATGCCAAGGAAATGCTAAATATCACTTATTTGTAATACTCCTTTGTATGATTTCCAAATCTTGCCTGATCATGAAAATCTGTTTTGAAAAACAGTTATTCCCAGGACCCTCCTGCCAGAATGTGATCTAGTTGGTCTAAGAATCTAATTTGAACAGGTATTACAGGTGAGTCTTATACTCTGGACAAATTTTTAAAAAATACTCTTACAAAATGCATGACATGAGAGTTCTGAATAGGTGAGCACAATTTCTAGTACCTTATTTAATGCAAATACAATGGATAAGATTTGGAGATTACCTGTATGCCTGCTAAAAGTGGATTTGGTGCTATTCTGTTACACTGTCACCTTCAGTTTTGAAAATGGGTTCAGAATGTGTCGTTGTATAGGAGAAATAATAATTTATTAAGTTCCCTAACAAGATAGGTGCTCCATATAATAGTAATAGTACAAATAGACTAGAAGGGGTTACCAAGTTGGAAAATGCTCTCCCAGTGATAGAATTTGAATTAAATGATGGCCATGCACTCATGCTATGGGAGAAGGCATGTTGCCTGTTTTAAGCTATCCTCAGTTGAGTTGTACATGTATCATTCTACTCCTATAAACTTCAAAAAATTCCTAAGTATAACCCAGCAGAAATATCCTTATATGTTCCCACTGATGTCCAAGAATACAAAAACTGTTATCCACAAGAATAGTCATAGAAGCCATATTCCTAGTATCCCAAAAGTAGAAACAATCCAAATATCCATCAACTATAACATACTTAAATAAATTGAGATACGTTCCCACATGGGAATATTTTAGAGCAATCACAATAAACACATTATTACTACAAACAACCACACAGATGAATCTCACAAACATAATGTTTGTGAAAAAGAAGTCAGGCATAAAGGAATAAATATTGTGTGATTTTGTTTACATAAAATACAAAAAACAGGCTAACTAATCTACAGTATTAGATGGCAGGAGACTGATTACATATGGTGGCTGTTTACTGGGAGGACAAGGGGGCTTCTGGTGGTGCTTGATGTAGTGCTGGTCACAAAGGTATGTTCATTTTTATGAAAACTTATTGAGTTTACACTTATAGTTTTTGCACATTTCGGAAGGTATGCCATTCATGAATATACTATTTACTCCCAGAAAAAAATGTGAATATTATTCTGAATTTCTTCCCAAATTTTATGGCTGCTAATAGGGTGGGGAAATTGTTTCTGGTTATCTTCACCAATATAAAATCTCCTGTCCTACAGACAAGAGCTACAGAGAGTTTGTATAAGAAATGCATGACAGTTTTCAAATGAAAAGATTATGCCTTTTATCTATTTCCAATCTATTATTTACTTTGAATGTGTTTTCCAATAATGGCCCTATATTTGTGCTGATTCATCCTGATGACCCTGCCAGATCTGCTGCTTATTAAGGAGTATACTCTGTGAGGATAGAACAGAAAGAAGAATCTATAACTCATTATATTGGTGGTTCTAATGAAGTCTTTGAGAAAGAGTAGACTCTAAGGGCTCAGCTCTCCAAGAGTCACCTCTGTCAGCCCTACCCCAATCAACTGTTCCTTCCTTGTCAAGGGACACTGTGGTTGAGTGTGTTGACAGTATATATATATATATATGTATATATATATATACGCACACACACACATATATACTGTCATGAATATATATATATATCTCACTATGATTAGAAGGACAAATCAGTGAGCCAATAGAACTATTGCGGGTGAGGACAGTGAGATTGGTGCTGCGATTAAGTGGAGGGACTTTTGAAAAATCAATACTGGAAGATGGCTTCTGTAACAAATAATGTGAGTGCCGCCCCAAGATCTCCACTGATCCCTTTTTACTCCTCAGGGGCACCTACCCCAAACCATTTGGTGTGCTCTCAGATCCAACAGTCAGCGCCTATTGTTCCTTTCTCAGAGGATTTTTGGAAGCTCCTAGAGCTGCTTTATCAGCATTTGCAGAGACCTAGAAGCCTTGAAATTTATCCCTAGTGACGGCTCCGGCTCCTCTGCTTCTGTTTAGGAGACCACTGAGGCAGGACTAGGACAAGGATGAGGTGAGGGAGGTACATGGTTTAAGGGGGCACCAAAAACAGCTGTCAAGATAAAGAAATAATATTTTAAGGTGATATTTTTAAAAATTCAGAATGAATGTTAAAAATCTATGACATTCAACATATAGAAATTTTAAATAAAGGCAGGATTAGTATCATCAATATTTCCTTTTACCTCAGGTTCCAATATGGCTTCACACAGCACTACTCCAAGGTGTAACTAACTCATGCTCCAGGGCTCTCTTCTAGATGTTTTTCCCATGTTCAGGTGGAGGGAAGTGATGAGATGGGTCATGTGTCATTTTGATTTTTTGGTTTTCTTTTGCCTCACAGGATCTTTAGTCCTTCCTCCCCCAAGTCCCACCTACCCCCCACCTTTTTTTCCCCAAACTCCACACAGTTTCCAAAGGGAGCATCCTGCAGAAGTGTGGCCTTACCCTGGCCAACAATCTCCTCTCTGAGTCCTTTCCCTGAGCTCAATGTACTAGCCCACCAAGACTCTTTTCCAATATTGCATCTGGTCTTCTTTTTCGTATGACTTGAGCTTATCCCCCCCGCCCCCCTCCCCACTGGCCCCACAACCTACCCCACTCTAACCCAGCTTGAGGTAAATATGCAAGGCACAAGAGAAAGTCTCTATGGAATAGTGTTTATTTTTCTACCCACAGGTAACATGGAGTCTGTTGTGCCAAAGGCATAGGGTATATGTAATCTTATTTGTTCTTCCCATTCATCTGTATAATTATGGGGCTTTTGGAGAGCTGGACTTAGTCAGTTGCCATTATCTTTGGCTCCTAATGTCCCCCTGAACTGGTGATCCCTGGGGAGAGCCAGCTGAATCCAGAGCCATTGCCCATGCTGCTACCTCAGTCCAATCTTTTTCATGAATGCTTTCTCCTATCCTCAGGATGACGACATTAGAAGTGGAAAATGTGAAGCAAAGAATGTATAAACCTTAGCATTCAAAGTATAATATCCCTTTCACAGAAAATAATAACCTTCTCTAAAAATATTTTACAATTCATTACAATTCATGAAGTTCCACTATGAAAATCAAAACCCTGTCACATAAAAAGCTCTAACTACACATGTAAACAACTACATACTCTAAGTGGAATACAATGTTGGATTCATGTCTTTAAATTTATTTTATTGCTAGCTATATTGTAGCAAATGAAATGCTGGGAAGCTGACATAAGAAGTGACTGCATGGGTTTTTTGGTTCATGAGTTTCATAACATACATTTAAGGTGCCATCTCCTGGTGATAGCTTTCCTATACCTCTAATCCACGGCATGCATTTTGTCTTTGTGCTGAAATAGGCTGTAATAATGGCCTCTGGTGCATATGTTTCTAAAATAAATATTGAAAATCTTTTGTTATTATTTAGTCAGTTAAAAATATGAGTCTTCTGAATAAGCTCTGAGGATTACATCAAAGTCAGTGTCCTGGTTTTTGTATTGTAGTACAGTGATGCAAGATGTTAACACTGGGGGAGGCTGGGTGAAGGGTGCAGGGGAGTCCTGTGTACATTTCTTTGCAACATCCTATGAATCTATAATTATTTCAAAATAAATATTCATAAAGATTTTTTTAAAAGGCTTTTCTTGTACTACAGAATAGCTTTTGGCTTGAAACACAAGGCAGTGCTAGTTAGCAGAGAGCTAAGAGGCAAACCATGCAGGGCAGACATCTTGCCCAGCAACCTAAATTCTGTTGCAGATGATGTCATCTATAAATGCCTTATCAATGGAGCATGGCTTCATGTGCATCTGAGACATTTATCTACACCGATACCCAGAGCTACATGAATGGCTATCTTAGTACTTCAGCGGACAGCTGACAATTGTCCAGGGACTGCTTGTTCTAATTCTAACCTGCCATGCTGGTAAGTCTGAGTACAATTTATACATCCCACAGTAGTTGGCTGTGTGTAGTAGGTTGAATAAAGTCTCCCAAAGTATCAGATCCCAATTCCTAGAACTTATAATTATTACCTTGTTTGGAAAAAAGGATCTTTGTAGATGTCATTAAGAGTCTTGAGGTGGGGAGATCATCCTAGATTATCTAAGTGTTCCCTAAATGCAATCATAAGTCTCCTTATAAGAGAAAGACTGAGATCCTGTGAGATTCCACACAGACATGCACAAAGAAGTCAATCTCAAGATGGTACAGAGAGAGATTTAAAGATTCCATCCTTGAAGGATGGAGAGATGCTGCCATAAGCCAGGGAATGCCCGAGTCACACAGGCTGGAAGAGGCAAAGAATAGATCCTCCTCTAGAGTCTCTGGAGACAGTACAGGCCTGTAGACACACTGAATTCAGCAGAGTAATTTGGTGCTGGAATTCTGGAACTGCAAGAGGATACATTTATCTTGTTCTAAGGCATCAAGTTTGTCATAATTTGATACAGCAGCCACAGGAAACGAATACAGCACTATAGTAGGAAATTCAGGGCACTGATCCAGAACATAAAAAGAGGAGACCCTTTGGGAACTGTGGAAACAGCACTAGACAGGAAGCCCTTACCCTTTGGTTGATATCTGAGCTCTTTTCTGACACAAAGATACTAGTATATTTCTAAATTCTGCTCTGTGCTCCGTGAAAAAAAACAAAAAGTCTTCCCAAAGTTAGTGTAATCTTTCCTTATACTGCAAAAGGCATGTCCAAATGCTAATTAAAGTTCACCATCTTATCCTACCACATCCTGAGTATGTACTCTAATTGGTTCCAAAACTACCCTCTCCATTTCTCATTATGTTGGTATAATGTTTTCTAGGACACTGCAATTCAAAATGTGATTTACGGGGCAGCTGCATCAATGTCACCTGAGAGCTGGTTAGAAATGCAGGATCTCAGGCCCCACCCCAGGCCGGTTGAGTCGGAGTCTGCATTTTAACAAATCCCCAGCTGATTGTATTAAAGCATAGGAAGTGCTGCCCTAGGACTCCAGAAATCAACAGCATCTTGAAATGGCCTCAACTAGCAGAGCCCACATGTAAATCCACAGCCAGCCATAAGTATTAGCCTACCAGGAAATCTCAGTGTTTTAAAGAACATCTTAACGACGCGTGGATACAGCACTGAATTCTGCACTGGTTAGCAGGAGACTGTTTTGACATAATACATACCATTAGTAACACTGCAAACATGGTATTTTCTCTAAGAAATAAAGACTGTGTCTTTTCCTCAGGATTTGCTAAAATACAGCTTTTATTTGGGGCTCTCCATGTGCCAGGTTTCATGTTGTTTTCTTCAGGCAATGTTATTCTGGTGCCAGCTGAGAAGGGCAAGCTTAGCCTAGCTGGGTTTTCCATTTCCTATTGTTGCTTGCTTGGAAGTTAGCAGCCTCACCTTCTTTGGTACCCAGTTTGAGAGCTCCGTGGGTGTTCTCTGGGCTGGTAATTGCAGGGAGCTTGTTTGGGAACAGTAATGTTTCCACAGTTCCAATTGCTCTGTTTGCCTGGCTCCCAGTTACCAATGTTTTCAGTTTCATTGAGGCATACAAGACAAACTTGTTCATATTTATTTCCCCTGTAAACCTTGTTTGCAACAATGCGGCATTTAACCTGGTATCACAAAAACAGGTAGGGTAATTTCTCCCTATATTTCCCAAATTAGTTGTTCGAAATGTTTTAAATTTGGCCTATTTTGTCAGGATTAAAGCAAAAGTTAGAGTCAATCTACTTTTAGCTGTTCTAACCTACATTCCATTGACATGAAAGGGGCATTCTTGAAGCTGATATATGTGGACACATTATTTTTTTTTCCTATTTGAGTGAAAATGTTTCTCTTGGCTATGTTTGTCCAATGGAAAAGAGTCAGTGATCACCAATAGAGAAGAAACCAAAATGATAACTAATTACTCAAAGAAAAACTCTTTACTAATGACTTATTGTAAAAGAAAGATACAAAACTCATGCACAACTGATTTTAATACTAATTCTGTTTTCTGGAAGAAGGCCTCCTGGGGCTGCACACTATGCCGTCAAAGCCACCAACAGCAAATAATCCAGGAAATCACCAGGGCTGGAAGGTAAATATGAGCAAGTGAAGTTTAATTCTCCTCTCGTGGAGAGGAAAGCAGTTAGAGGAAAGTTAGAAATGGATTCAAATGCTACTCATTCTTCTATCCAAATATTTATTTAAAATAACCATATGGCAAAAAAATTGATATTTGCCTTTACTTTCTATTTCCTCCTAGGCAAACAAATAAATGGCGGTGTTTTTAAATGGATAAACTGGCTTTAAATAAGAACTGTATAGCAAAGTCAGATTTATTTGGATGTGAGAATCACATAAAAGTCAATGAGGGCATTACTTTTGCTTAAGAAGAAAGCTTTTTTAGTGGCCAACAACTTTGAAGTTGCTATTTTCTGAGAGTAATTCTCCTATCACCTGATATTTCATATTATGTACAGCTAGACACTGGTTCTAATTCAAAATTAGTATAGATTCTATTATCCACATGGTAAGTAGCCATTATAAAAGGGAAACACTTTTGGTATTGCCAATGGGTGTTTCTTTCAGAAACTATCCATGAAATGAAGGATGATGTCAACAGAGTTTGGGAATTTACCGAGAAATTCCCAAAAGTGTGTTGCAATTCTGCAGTAACAATCTAAGATGAGGAGGAAGGAATTATCAGCTTGACCTCATCAGTATTGTACAACCTTGGCTGAACATACTTTCTGAGACTCAGTTTATTGCCATGTAAGATGTATAGTTATATTGGCATACCTTAAAAGGTGTTTGTGAAGACTAAATGAGATCTCAAAAGTCAACCTCCCACAGTATTCCGCCTGGCCCATAGTAGCTCAGTTCCTTGCTTGTTGTTCTTTTTACTAACAACTACATTTTCAAGGGTTTGCCCTTTAGTGTATTAATCATACATCTGTATAAAAAAAAGGTTAAGTCTTCATAGGTTGCTATGTTTCTATCCCTAAAATACCCCCACATAAACTCAGTCCCCCATTGGGTTACCACAAATTTTTCCTTGAGTATGACTGAGGATTATTACCTTTCCTCAACATTCCTACTCCTAAGATTTGACCCAGTTGAAGGCCCTGATCCTTCTGGTTCACATCTCTGAAGAGGAGACGAGCTTCATTTAACTGAACCAGAGAGGGCCTGAGGTTTCAGCTTTGACCAGGATGGAGGGGCCCTGAAAGCCTCACCCTGTGACAGTGTCTTCCAAAAGCATGACGTCCTACAGAAAAACACAGCAGCCCCGAGGCCCATCCATGAGTTGCACGCTCTGCCAATGGATGAAGTCAGGAAACTGCCACAGTATATACTTGTTAATTGACTCTGTAAATGTAAGTTGTTGGTTCATATAGTTTGCATTTATGACTTTTTAGTTGCACCATTTATTTCTTAAGTATCTCTAGGAACAAAATGTTATATTTATATACTACTAAAAGTAATAACATCAAAATGATGCAGTATTCCTAAAACAATGTATTTTTTTTCTAAGCTAACAAACAGCTTGATCAGTCCACAGATGTCACATATACATATAGTAAACTCTAACTTTTTATATATAGGACTTTGTGCATGTTACTTTTTTTGCTTGAAATTTATATAGCTTGAATTTAATGAGAAACATAACTTTAGATAGTAATAAAAACTATGAAGAAGTGATTACATATAGGTTAGCTAATACTATGTAGCAAATTACCCCAAAATTCAGTGACTTAAATCAGTAAGAATTTACTATTGCTACAGATCAGCTAAATGAAAGGTTCTTCTGGGCTCAGCCAGGCTTAATCACTTGTCAGTGGACAGTAGTATATTGGGTCAATGGTTCTACTGATCTTGGCATGAGTCTGCTTGATGTGTGGGGATCAGTACTGACAATGGCTGAGACAATTGAGCTCTCCTACACAAGGGCTGTCATCCTCCAGCAGGCCGCGCTTGCGCTCATGTTGCTTCAGTTTCATTCTATTGGCCAGATCAAATCTACAAGACCAGCCCAGATTCAAGCGGTAGGAAAGTAGATTCTACCTCTTGATGAGAGGAAAAACGTGTGGGTACATAAAGGGATGGAAAATTGTTGGCATTTTTGAAGTCAGTCTATCCCAGTAACTTGATGGCCACTTGGAGAACAGTCATCACAGAAGCTTCTTGAGGTAGGTGACTTTTGAGTTAAGGATGAGGCAGCCTTGTGAAGACTCACGAACCTGCCCTGAAGAGTAGGCAGCACATGAAAAATCCCTGAGGTGAGTCTCCATGACTTTAGTATTTTCAAGGAATGGACACTAGTCCTGTTCGGTTATCCTTCTTTTCCCCTCTATAGTGTAGGAGACACTTTCACAGGTTGTACATTTGGCAGAGGAGATCAAGATGAAAAGCTTAAGAGTAGAGGTAGAGAAACTAAAGATCTAAGATTCTAGGGACTAGAACTAGGTCTATCTCATCTGCCATAATGAAAAGGAATATCATTGCTTCCCCACAGAACTCCCCATTTTGTAATGCTTCCTGTCTCTCACAATTTATAGAGGAATTCAGGGTTGGATTTCCAGATGTAGGACACTTGCAAAGATCAAAATAGAGAATTTGTTATTACAGAAGACACTAAACACTATCTCTAGAGTAGATAACTTTCATCCCTGCCACCAAATACTATAAAGTTTTTCTTTCTCAGTTAGGACTATAGAATTTTCCTAAGTAGTTTTACTTGATTCCTTTTTGGCACTATCTTCACAAAAAGATTCCTTCCAGTAACTCAAAGTATAGAAAACTCTAACTCATCACACCAGGGAAATGAATACAGAAACTGCAAGAGGGAGAAGGGCAGTTCAAGGCAAAGTCAAGCTTCTGGCCTGTGTTCCCATAATATCTCCACAGCCAGTATTCTATTAGTCACTTTAATGCCTAACAAGTGGAGTCTCTAAACTAGGAGTCAGAAGGCTTGGGCTCTAGTCTGGATCTGAGCCAGAGAATAAGGTCTATGTCTTGTTCATCTTTATATAACTAGCTATTTTAAGAAGAATTAAATAGGCAGGCTAAATGCTTGCTGGCTAGTTGGTTGGTTGGCCAGCAGGCTGTCTGGTGACTGGATAAATGAAGGAGAATGAAGGGAGTGAAAAGAGCACGGGTGAGAGTGAGATTGTCCAAAACAAGAAAGAAATGCCTGAGACATTGCCAACAGATGATTAGTTTTCTCTTAGTTGGCCACGTATAAGAAAATAGACATTGGATTCATTTCCAAATGAATTGTCATACCACCCCATAAAGACTGAAATCAGGGATGTGATTTTGAGTAAGTCTGTCAAACTTCCTAGGCATCAACATTCTCATCTCTAAAATGGAACAGCTGGACTAGATGATTTCTAGCTGTAATATTCTAGTGTTCTATTATATTTACTTCTGAGTACAAGAAAACCTCTGGTGATGAGAAATACATTTCGGAAGTTCATCAGTATATGGGCAGTGGCTCTTTATGCCATTTTCTTTTTTCAATGGAAAAAAATGCTTAGAAAACATTACTTATTGACATCATTTAAAATATTGAAATCAGGCAATGTTGAATTTTAAGCATATGGAATTTTTACAGTGAGAAAAAAAAGAAACACTAAATTAATTTTCTCTGTGGATTTTTTGATTCTGTAACTCATCCTGTAATGGGGTCCAGAATCCCTTTGACAAGAGACTAATTCCACCTTACCCTTCAAAAATCTCCAGCTGATATGTCTGCTGATTGGTCAGAATTCTGTTCCTTGTTTATAACCCCTCTCCCCACTTTTTTCACAGGGAACTTCCTTTTCTCATTCCATGTTCTGGTGGCTGTCAAGCATGTCACCAAGTTCCACCACCAGACACGGAAATGGGCACACAACCAGAGGTGTCCATTCACATTCTACTTTCTAGGAGTTCATTTTTGGATGGCTACATCAAGAGACATAAGTGTTTTTAGAGCTGAGTCATTCAAGGACAGTATGCAGTAGAGAAATAGCTGAAGGTGTTCTGGTCCTAAAATTTCAGGTGTGATTTTCCAACTCAAGCTTACATCAGAATCACCTGAGGGCTTGTTATAACACTACTGATGGACCCCACTCCAAGATTTGTGGCTTAATAAGTTTGATGTGGGGATGAGAATTTCCAATTCTAACATGTTCCAAAGTGATATTGATGTTTCTGGTTTAGGGATAACGCTTTGATAACTAATTATTTCTAGAACCACCCTGTATCCTTTTTTATTGAGGACTGGTTTTCCAATGCCTCCCTCAAACTAAACTATTCAGCATCCTTCTCACAAATTCAATGTTCTTGTGTAAGTTACTTGGGGTTGGTCAGATCCTATAACTTGTAATAGAATGTTGGAAACAGATTTTTCTGATGCATGGGATGCAGTAGTAAATAGCTTAAGCACTCTCAATCAAATACTTACATTCACAAAGTCCACAGAAACGCAGATGAACCCTGCCACTTACTGCTCCTTCCCTGACTTTCCATCTGCTCAAGACTTTCCCATAGTCACGCTCCAACCCCAGCACTGCCTAAATTTCCCTGTTCCAAATACTTGCGATTTGTGCTAGCTCCTAGTTTCATAATCACCCACACTGCATGCATCCAGATGGGTAGGAGCCTTGACTAAACCCATTGTTCTAGGAAGTCTCCCTTTTCTTCCCTCTTCTTTGAAAACAAACCTTACGTTGCTTATTTATTTTAAATCTTCATTTTGCTTGACATCCAAACTAAGTTTTATTTTGTGGTATTAAGTTACAGTGGTGGTCTTCTTCTTAAAAATATTCTTCCCATAGCATCCCCAAAATAAATACTCATATTCAGGATACTCTCCTACTCTGCTGGGAGTAGTTTCCAGAAATTTCAACAACTTGCTTCAAAGCCAGCTGCTCTCTTTATAGCTTCTGAATTTAACAACCCTCAAAGCTGAACTGAAGATATCTAAACTTTGCTAGTGTTTTACAAGATGATAAACTTCAAGCTCACATAGATTTAGAGAAGTTCCTTTTATCTGACTAACTCCTTCTGTTCCTCTGGAATCTCAGCTTCAATATCACCTCCTCCTTCTGGGAAGTCATTCCTGCCTCCTGCCTCAGGACTGATGTTGTTGCCCAGCCTGTAGTTCCCATAGCAACTTTTCTTCCCCTATTAAGTCAAACCACCTTCTTTTCTGATACTTCTGATACATTTCTTTATTCATTCTTTCCTCCATTCAATGGTAAGCTTCTTGATAATTCTCTCTTAATATATCCCCAGTACCTAGGAGAGTGCCTTATCTGCTGTGCTTAAAAAATATTCATTGAACATTGTGTAGCTATAAAATGTACTATACTTGATGAGTATACATTGTTTTTCCGTGTCCAGCATTCATTTCCCCCTTCTCATAACTGCACCAGGGCATTCCTTCAGTGTATTCATCTTTCCCACACCCTCAGTTAATGTGCTTTGAATATGGTAGACTCCACTCTGGGATCCTGAGAGAGGTACAGGATCAAAGCTTAATATTTTAAGCATCTTTGACCAAGAGTCTAAGTATGTTTCTTCCCTGGCTTTAATTAATGAAGTGATTCTTTGATAAAGTAGAGAACAACTCTGAAATAGCTCAAAGCATTTTCCAACAAAATCCTTTAATTTTTTGCCCAAGAAAAATTGCCGCGTTACAAAAGTCCAAAGGTCCTCTTTGGAGTGCATATAAGCCAAACTTTCTAAAAGACCCCTGGCACACCTGGCCATTTTCTAAGAGTATCCTGGCATGCCTGGCCAGTCCTATCTTTCCAATTACAGTGATTGGTTCAGGAAAGGAAATGACACTTCGCCAATCTGAGAGTTTGGCTAGCTGGGCAAAAAGCCTCCCTCTTTCTGCTGGGTTGACTAAGCCTGGAGGTGCTGGTGACCACCCTTACATCCTCATAAGAAGAGCTTCTCTGAGAATTAAGCCAACATCAAGAGTAAAACTGCAGAACTGAAGCTAGGAGGAGAAAGATTCTGATAAAAATCCTTTGAGCACCTGGATTTATCTATGCTTGAAATGAGATTGGTCTTGAACTTCTTTACAAGAGCCAATAAAATCCCTTTTTTACTTAAGCCAGTTTGAGCTCAGCTTCTTCAATTTTCAACTATAAATCCGAACTACTGTAATGTGCAATATAATTGCTTAACTAACATTCTCAGGTAGCAGTTATTAATTTTCTAGTTTTAAAGGTACAGTTATTAGCATATAGAGACTGTCTCCCACCATGCGAACTTCTCCAATGTCACACAATTAATAAGTGACAGAATCAAGAACGAGAAGCTGGTTCGCCCTAGCTACAAATGCCAGGTTCTCACCACTGTGTGACACTGCCACCTACATAGGGGGAAAAAGAAACACAAAACAGAAAGGCAACTTAATCCATGCCATGTTGTCAGGGCACACAACTTATTAAGAGAACTCTTAACCTTAAGATCCACACAGCTCCTTATGCAGCATATAATGGCATGGAGGTGGGGAAGGGAATCCAGTATGTTCTCTTTACTTGCAAAAACAACATTTTACAGACACCTTTCACTGACAGTGAACCATGAATATCCACTTATCATAATAGCTTTCTCTAAGTAACTTTTCATCCTACTTGAGACATCACAGAATCCAAGATTTCTTAGAGATTTTTAGATATTATATTTGTATCCTGTCACTCATATGCCATGAAGGATCCCAGAGAAAGAAAACAAATTGGCTGTTATAAACCACAAGGAGAGAATAAAGGGCCAAGTTTCAAATTCTTCACCCTCCCTGACCAGCAGCCTAGAACTGTTTCCACTGTGGTTCAGGGTCGCTGTTGAATAGGCTGGTTTTGCCCACATTATACTGAGATTTGCTAAGGAATCCCTACCATTCATGAGGTTCCAGAATTGTACCAGGCACACTGCAGTTGCAAGGTCCCTCTGAATTACACCCAGTCCTCCCAAAGCAACTCCTACCATACTCTGGCTTCGACAAGACAGCTGGCATCATTTCAGGGATCATCAACTTCCCTGGTTTCCAAACCTTTAAGGCGAATCTCGTGAGAAGTCCATCTGGGGACTAGGGTGTATTGGGCTGAGAAAGAAAGTGGGTTCATGTAGGGAAACCCAGTTGATTTGGTTCCTCACTCAGTCTCTCCCTTTGCAGAAGAACTTGCCTCTGCCAGAGAACTATCATTTAAGGGTAGACAAATGCTTAAGCATTGAATCTGTCTGGCTTAGGTGTGAATCCTTGTTGTATGACCTTGGGCAAGTTACTTAACCTTTCTAAGTGTGAACTTCCTCATCTGTAAAGTACAGATGATAAAAGTATCTGCCTCAGAGTACTGTTGCAAGGATTAAATAATTTTGGTACATATTAAGGCCTCAACACATGTTAGCATTATTAGTATGTATACCTATGGTACAGGTATTTTTGACTGAAAGGCAACAAAGCAAGTGTCTGAGTTATTAGCACCCAAGAGACCCGCGTTCCCTGATATGTCTGGAAAATTTAATAACATGCCATATTTTGACGTTTGCTAAAGACTTTGCTTCCATAGATCCAGTTTGCAAAATCCTCCAATAATTTCTTTTATGTTTACTTTTCCCTTTCTTTAACGTTCAGGTACATCCTAATTGTAGTGGCTGCTTTAAGGTCTGCCTTAATACAAGTGTTTCTATGTGTGGAAGCGGCCTCAAATGTACATGAGTGCTAATGAGACAGTATCTGCCTACCTTCCTCCATTCTACACAAATTTTAAACCTTCCATTTGTTCTCCTGGACATCTTCTTTCATGCTGATGCTTGTCTGTCTTAAAAATTCTCCCTCAAACCTAAGATGATCTGATTTTCAGGAAGACCTTCCGATCCCCAATTCCTTCTTCATCCTTTGGGTTTGGCTTAACACAAATATCTCAGTAGCAGGTAATACTTTACACCTCTTATGAGGCACTGCCTCTTTGATGCCAATAGTAGGGTTAGATAGGAATCCGAATAGATCTTTTTGACTCATTGGTCATGGTAGATTGCTTAAGACCATGGGATGCCACTGAAAATTCTATACAGCTGGAAAAATCAGTCAAAAAAGGAAAATTAGAGCTTCCAGAGACAAACTTCTACCCCCGATTATGTACGAGCAATTTTATTTAAATGATACTGATGCAGTTAGGTAATGATGACAGAATTTAGGCTTCTTTAAATATTAACAAATACTGGTGGTATATAGTTTCTTTCTCCCCTGCTCATTATTTACACTCCCTTTTGCTGATGACACTGTGAGTTATACATGTCTCTTCTATGGTTTTGATTCTGTATTATAAAGCCCTTTTCATTTGATAACCACGTGCAACTTGTTATTCTCTTAAAAGTTTGTACAATTTCATTAGAAATAGAAAAGGCTTTTGGAATGTTACCAGATTGGCAATGTTCTCGTGGCAATAGTTCTTGGCCTTAATAGGACAGGATTGGATTGCATTAAATGGCTAAATTCATAAGTGAATGATCCAAAAATTTTGGAGGAATATCAAGAATGCTTGCCAAACTGAAATAGATACCTGTGGATACAGTCAGGTGAAAGATTATTTTACTCTGTGTACTTTAAATGGTATATTATTTACTTCACCAGGAGCCTAATAAAATGGCTTATTGAAATGGTTACTATTTAAAACACTTTAGAAATTTAAAAAAATTGTATGTTCTTTTATTCAAAATAATGATATCATTGCTTACTTTTGAATTATAAAATACTTGCTTTAGCTTAGCATATGATTATAACTCAAAGTGTTTTCTCTCTGACATTAGCTGAGCAGTTAGATTGGTGGTTCTCAGCTGGGGACAATT
Organism: Pan paniscus; assembly: GCF_029289425.2. Classification (NCBI taxonomy): domain Eukaryota; kingdom Metazoa; phylum Chordata; class Mammalia; order Primates; family Hominidae; genus Pan; species Pan paniscus. The sequence goes on along the minus strand of NC_085926.1, from coordinate 24,659,208 downwards.
TTTTCCCCCAGAGGACATCTGGCAATGTCTGGAAACATTTTTAGTTGTCACAACCATGGGTGGATTTAACTAGCATCTATTGAGTAGAGGCTAAGGATGCTGCCAAGTGATGGTTAATTTGCTATTCTCTGCATTTTAGGAAGGATCGACAGAGCAAAAAATAGCACAGTTAACTCTCAAATTATCAACATAAGTGTTGAAATAATAGAGAATACAAAATCGTCATTGAAAAAATGAATCAAAGTGTGCTTAGGATGGATTTTATGTAAACTTGGGTAAAGTTATAACCAGTAATTTAAAGCATACTTACCATTCTAATATTCATATATAAAGAAAGTAATCAATAACATGTAATAATTAAGAAACACTAAATGTAAATTACTTGATTTAAAAAATGGCCCCAAAGGTATGATATATCGAAATAGTATGCTACTGCCTGTTTCTTAGCTGGCCAGATTAAACCTATCTCATCCCCAGATATTAAATAAGAACCAGAAATAGGTCAGCTATACAATCCCAATTATTTTCTCCATCCCTTCCTCTCCTAATTCCTCCTTTATCACAGTGCTGATGCCATGGGGATATAATCCTTAACTGTATTCCTCCTCTCCTCCCTCTGTGGTCAATCTCTGCTTTTGTCTCAGGAAGGGTTGTGATCAAAATAGGAAGTGATAATCTGGTCGACTATGGAAGCAAAGCTTTATTCCCAAATTATAGTGCATACCTATGGCAATGTGATTACTCTGAAATCCCAAGCTATTAATACTTTACAATATGGATTTTTTTTCTTGCTGTTTTGTAGCAATATTAATTTTTCCTATATTAATGCCTATTTAAAAATGAAACCTATAATTAAATTACAAATCTATATATCTTTCCTTATATCATCAGAAGGTAACATTTGTCTTCTTTGGAGCACAATAGATTTAGTTTTTATGTAATAAAATAACCAGCTGATGATAAGCTGTAAACCTGAGAAAAACATCCTAAAGAAGCCTAATGAGTGGAATTCCTTTCTTAAAAAGTCAGTTAGCTGAGTTAGGTCCCTATTTGTCTATATGGTTTGATACCGAAGCAGTAGGATAACACAGCAATGCCTTATAGTTCCAATATCCTGTCTTGTTCTGTGTGGTTACTTTAAAAAATAATACTATCATATACCTAATGCTACTGCAATCAACATATGCTGCTGATATATTTATCCTTGACCAAAAATGGAAATGTTACATTAAAATAAGACAACATTATCTTATGAAGAGGAGATGAAATATCAACGCTCCAACTCCCTAAAAAAGAGATAACAGAATTGCCTCTGTTCTAAGAAGCTCTCACCTGGTTGAATGAATGACTTAAACAACAAAAGTGTCATCTAAATCCAGGTTTTAGATCACACCTGTTTAATCTCCCACTTATGGCTTTTGGTAATACATCTGCCCACACATGAAGATTCCCAAGAGAACTCAAAACCTTATAATCACATGGAAAATGTCCAAAGGAAAGATAATTGTCTGTGAGAAAGACAGGAATTAAAAATCTGCATAAAAACAGACATTATCGTCACCCAGCTTGCAATATTGAGAACATTATGGAAAGAAAATAAACACTGAATTGCACACAGACTCATATTTCAACAAGTTTAATAATGTTATAGTAAAGAAACATGTTTTTAAAATTACATTTCAGGACTATGAACCAAATATGAAGTTTCTTATAGTTGGAGTCCCAGAGGAGAGGAGAGAAAGAATGAAGCATACAAAATATAATTAAAGAAGTAATGGCCAGGCCGGGCACGGTAGCTCATGACTGTAATCCCAGCACCTTGGGAGTCCGAAGCTGGTGGATCACCTGAGGTCAGGAGTTTGCAACCAGCCTGGCCAACATGGTGAAACCCCGTCTCTACTAAAAATATGAAAAATTAGCTGGGCATGGTGGCGGACACCTGTAATCCCAGCTGCTCAGGAGGCTGAGGCAGGAGAATCGCTTGAACCCGGGAGGCAGAGGTTGCAGTGAGCCAAGATCGCACCATTGCACTCCAGCCTGGGCAACAAGAGCGAAACTCCATCTCAAAGAAAACAAAAAAAACAAAAAGTAATGGCTAAAAATGTTCCAAAGTTGGTGGAACACGTAAATTTATGAATTCAAGAAGTTTAGCAAGGTTCTAACAAGATAAATAGAAAGAAAACCACACCAAGATATATCTTGGCCAAGCTGTTAATTTTGAAAGATAAACTCAAAAGCAGCCAGAGAAAAGTGGCATTACATAGAGGGAACAAATCAAAATATTGCTGCCTTTCCATCAGAAACAATTAAGGTCAAAAGAGAGTAAAATAACACGTTCAAGAGCTAAAAGAAAATATAAACTGTCAATCCAGACTCCTATATTCAGCAAAAACATCCTTCAAGAATGAGTGTAAAATATAGATAGGTCCAGATGAAAGAAAATTAAGAGATTATATTACCAGCAGACCTGCATTACAGTAAATCCTAAAAGAAGCATTGATTTAGGCTAGATGAAATGATACCAAATAAAAATATAAATTTTCAGAAAAGAATGAAGAGTACTAAATAATTCCCTTCTTAATAGCTTTAATTATGATAGTTTAAAGCCATCTATCTATCTATCTCTCTGTCGGGGTTTTTTTTTAACACAGTTTAATGTGATACATACAAAAACTGTAACATAAATGGTGAGAAAGGGGTAAATGGACATAAATGGTTGCTAGATTTTAATATTTTACATAAACTAGTGCAATACCAACCCTAAATTGACTGTGACAAGATACTTATTTTAATCCCTAGAACAACCAACAAAATCCTCACAGTTATAGCTTAAAAATGATTAATTAAATTAAAATATAATTATAAAAATGTTCAATAATCCAAATGAAACTACACAACGAGAAATGGAAACAAAAAAACTAGTTAGGAGATAAACAAAAATTAAAAAGTAAAATGGTAGAGTTAAATTTTCTCTTGTCAAAAATTTTTTTTTAACTTTTAAGTTCAGAGGTACATGTGCAGGTTTAAATATTGATAAAATAAGCATGTCAATTTAAAGGAAAAAAATGTTTAATACTTTTTAAAAGCATGATCCAGCTATGTGCCCTCTACAAGATAGATAGAAAGTAAATAGATAGAAACATATTTACCATGACAACAGTAAGCTTAAGAAGGTTTAAGTGACTATATTAATATCAGATAAATGAAACTTCATGACAAAGAAAAATGGTAAAAAAAAAAATGGGTCAGTTCATTAGAAAGACATAAGAAATATAAATATGTATATCCCTAATGAATAGTTCCAAAATCCAAGAAGTAAAAATTGACAGAATTAAAGTGAGAAGTGGACAATTCTATCATCATAATTGAAGATTTTTAATACCATCTCTCAGAAATTAATAGAATTAGAAAAAAATAAAGAAAAATGTAGAAGATCTGCACATTACTAACCACTTGGTTCTAACTAGCATTGATAGAAGACTACACCCCAAAATTGTGGAAGGCATACATTCTTTATAAACATATGGTACATTCACCAAAACCATCTTTCAGACCACTACAAAAAGCTCAATACATCTCAAAGAACTAAAACCATAATGATTGTATTCTCTGACAATAAGAAAAAATGTAGATATGTATAACCAAAAAAAGTCTAGAAAAACACAAAATATTTGAAAATTAAACCATGTTTCTAAAGAATCCTTGAGTTAAAAAAAAGTCACAAGAGAAATGTAAAATATTTCAAATTGAATATTTTGAAATTCCACATATCAAATATTGAGAATTCATTTAAAGTACTGCTTAGAACAGAGGTGTCCAATCTTTTGGCTTCCCTGGGCCTCATTGGAAGAAGAAGAATTGTCTTGGGCCACACATAAAATACACTAACACTAATGATAGCTGATGAGCTAAAAAACAAAACAAAACAAAAAGCACAAAACAATTTCATAATGTTTTAAGAAAGTATATGAATTTGTGTGGGATCACATTCAAAGCCATCCTGGGCTGCATGTGGCCTGCGGGCCACAGTTTGGAGGAGCTTGACTTAGAGGAAACTTTATAACAGTAAATGTTCATATTAGAAATGAAGAAAAATCTGAAAACAATTATGTGAATTTCCACCTTAAGAAGCCAGAAAAAAGAAGAGCAAAGTAAACATAAAGTAAGCAGAAGCAAGAAAATACTTAAAGGCAGAATTAATTAGAAAACAGACAATAGGGGAAATTGGCAAAGTCAAAAGTTCATTCTTCAAAAAGATGAGCCCTCATATAGAAAAATAAAAACAAAAAGAACAAAAATGACCGAGATCACACATAAAAGAAGACTGTATTTATTGGTCTGTGTGCTGGTTTTATAGTTGTACTCCTTTTATAAAAATGTATTCAGGGTGTGCTGGCAAGATCGCCCAATAGGAAAGGCTCCAGTCTGCAGCTCCCAGCGAGACCAACGTAGAAGGCGGGTGATTCCTGCATTTCCAAATGAGGTACCTGGATCGTCTCATTGGGACTGGTTAGAAAGTGGGTGCAGCCCACAGAGGGAGAGCAGAAGCAGGGTGGGGTGTCGCCTCACCCAGGAAGTGTGAAGGGTCAGGAAACTCCTTCCCCTAGCCAAGGGAAGCTGTGAGGGACTGTGCCAGGATGGACGGTGCTAACCGGCTCAGATACTACGCTTTTCCCATGGTTTTCCCCCAGACCAGGAGATTCCTTCAGGTGCCTATACCACCAGGGCCCTGGGTTTCAAGCACAAAACTAGGCTGCCTTTAGGCAGACACTGAGCTGAGCTAGCTGAAGGAGTTTTGTTTTTTTTTTTTTTTTGTACCGCAGTGGCACCTGGAACGCCAGCAAGACAGAACAGTTCACTCCCCTGGAAAGGGTGCTAAAGCCAGAGAGCCAAATGGTCTTGTTTAGCAGATCCCACACCCACAGAGCCCAACAAGCTAAGATCCACTGGCTTGAAATTCTCATTGCCAGCACAGCAGTCTGAAGTTGACCTAGGATGCTTGAGCTTGTTGTGGGGAGGGGTGTCTGCCATTGCTGAGGGTTGAGTAGGCGGTTTTCCCCTCACAGTGTAAACAAAGCCTTGGAGAAGTGTGAACAGGGTGCAGAACCCACCATAGTGATGCAAAGCCACTGTAGCCAGACTGCCTCTCTAGATTCCTCCTCTCTGGGCAGGGCATCTCTGAAAGAAAGGCAGCAGCCCCAGTCAGGGGCTTATAGATAAAACTCCCATCTCCCTGGGACAGAGCACCTGGGGAAAGAGGCACCTGTGGGCACAGTTCCAGCGACTTAAACATTCCTGCCTGCTGGCTCTGAAGAGAGCAGCGGATCTCCCAGTATAGTGCTCAAGCTCTGCTAAGGGACAGACTGCCTCCTCAGGTGGGCCCCTGACCCCTGTGCTTCCTGTCTGGGAGACACCTCCCAGCAGGGGCTGACAGACAGGTCATCCAGGAGAGCTCTGGCTGGCATCTGGTGGATGTCCCTCTGGGACAAAGCTTCCAGAGGAAGGAGCAGGCAGCAATTTTTGCTGTTCTGAAGCCTCCACTGGTGAAACCCAGGCAAATAGGGTCTGCAATGGACCTCTAGTAAACTCTAGCAGACTGGCAGCAGAGGGGCCTGACTGTTAGAAGGAAAACTAACAAACAGAAAGCAATAGCATCAACATCAACGAAAAGAACATCCATGCAAAAACCCCATCCATCAAAAACCAACATCAAAGACCCAAGGTAGATAAATCCACGAAGATGAGGAAAAACCAGCACAAAAAGGCTGAAAATTCCAAAAACCAGAACGCCTCTTCTCCTCCAAAGGGTCACAACTCCTCACCAGCAAGGGAACAAAACTGGATGGAGAATAAGTATGACAAATTGACGGAAATGGGCTTCAGAAGGTGAGTAATAACAAACTCCTCCGAGCTAAAGGAGCATGTTCTAACCCAACGTAAGGAAGCTAAGAACCTTTATAAAAGGTTAGAGGCTAACTACAATAACCAGTTCAGAGAAGAACATAAATGACCTGATGGACCTGAAAAACACAGCATGAAAACTTCGTGAAGAATACACAAGTTTCAATAGCCGAATCGATCAAGTGGAAGAAATGATATGAGAGATTAAGGACAAACTTATTGAAATAAATCATGAAGACAAGATTAGAGAAAATAGAATGTAAAGGAACAAACAAAGCCTCCAACAAACATGGGACTATGTGAAAAAACCAAACCTATGTTTGATTGGTGTACCTGAAAGTGACAGGGAGAATGGAACCAAGTTGGAAAACACACTTGAGAATATTACCCAGGAGCACTTCCTCAATCTAGCAAGACAGGCCAACATTCAAATTCAGGAAATACAGAGAACACCACAAAGATATTCCTTGAAAAGAGCAACCCCAAGACACGTAATCGTCAGATTCACCAAGGTTGAAATCAAGGAAAAAATGTTAACGACAGCCAGAGAGAAAAGTCGGGTTATCCACAAAGGGAAGCCCATCAGACTAACAGTGGATCTCTCTGCAAAAACCCTATAAGCCAGAAGACAGTGGGGGCCAATATTCAACATTCTTAAAGAAAAGAATTTTCAACCCAGAATTTCATATCCAGCCAAACTAAGCTTCATAAGTGAAGGAGAAATAAAATCCTTTACAGACAAGCAAATGCTGAGGAATTTTGTCACCACCAGGCCAGCCTTACAAGAGCTCTTGAAGGAAGCACTAAATATGGAAAAGAAAAACCGGTACCAGCCACTGCAAAAACATGCCAAAATGTAAAGCCCATCGACACTATGAAGATACTGCATCAACTAATGGGCAAAATAACCAGCTAGCATCATAATGACAGGATCAAATTCACACATAACAATATTAACCTTAAATGTAAACGGGCTAAATGTCCCAATTAAAAGACATAGACTGGCACATTGAATAAACAGTCAAGACCCATCGGTGTGCTGTATTCAGGAGACCCATCTCATGTTCAAAGACATACACAGGCTCAAAATAAAGGGATGGAGGAATATTTACCAAGCAAATGGAAAGCGAAATAAATAAATAAATAAATAAAAGCAGGGATTGCAACCCTAGTCTCTGATAAAACAGACTTTAAACCAACAAAGATCAAAAAAGACAAAGAAGAGTATTACATAATAGTAAAGGGATCAATGCAATAAGAAGAGTTAACTCTCCTAAATATATGTTCATCCAATACAGGAGCACCCAGATTCATAAAGCAAGTTATTAGAGACCTACAAAGAGACTTAGACTCCACACAATAATAGTGGGAGACTTTAATACCCCATGTCAATATTAGACAGATCAACGAGACAGAAAATTGACAAGGATATTCAGGACTTGAACTCAGCTCTGGACCAAGCAGACCTAATAGGCATCTACAGAACTCTCCACCCCAAATCAACAAAATATACATTCTTCTCAGCACCACATAGCACTTATTCTAAAACTGACCACATAATTGGAAGTAAAATATTCCTCAGCAAATGCAAAAGAATGCAAATCATAACAAACAGTGTCTCAGACCACAGTGCAATCAAATTAGAACTCAGAATTAGGAAACTCACTCAAAACTGCACAACAACATTAAAACTGAACAACCTGCTCCTGAATGACTGCTGGGTAAATAATGAAATTTAGGTAGAAATAAATAAGTTCTTTGAAACCAATGAGAACAAAGGGACAATGTACCATAACCTCTGCTAAGCAGAGATCATCATAAACACTGCTAAAGCAGTGTTTAGAGGGAAATTTATAGCACTAAATGCCCACAGGAGAAAGCAGGAAAGATCTGAAATTGACACCCTAACATCACCATAAAAAGAACTAGAGAAGCAAGAGCAAACAAATTCAAAAGCTAGCAGAAGACAAGAAATAACAAGATCAGAGCAGAACTGAAGGAGATAGACACATAAAAAACTTCAAATAGGAAGTATTCAAAAAAATAAACGAATCCAGTAGCTGGCTTTTGGAAAAGATTAATAAAATAGATAGACTGCTAGCCAGACTAATAAAGAAGAAAAGAGAGAAGACTCAAATAGACACAATAAAAAATGATAAAAGGGATATCACCATTGATCCAACAGAAATACAAACTATCATCAGAGAATACTATAAATATGTCTATGCAAATAAACTACAGAATCAAGAAGAAATGGATAAATTCCTGGAAGCATACACCCTCAGAATACTAAACCAGGAAGAAGTCAAATCCCTGAATAGACCAATAACAAGATCTGAAATTGAGGCAGCATTTAATAGCCTACCAACAAAATAAAGCCCAGGACCAGACGGATTCACAGCCAAATTCTACCAAAAGTACAAAAAGGAGCTGGTACCATTCCTTCTGAAACTATTCCGAACAAAAGAAAAAGAGGGACTCCTCCCTAAATCATTTTATGAGGCCAGCATCACCCTGATACCAAAACCTGGCAGAATACAACAAAAAAAGAAAATTTCAGGCCAATATCCCTGATGAACATCAATGTAAAAATCCTCAATGAAGACAGTGCATGGTGGCTCGTGCCTGGGATCCCAGCACTTTGGGAGGCCGAGGTGGGTGGATCACCTGATGTCAAGAGTTCGAGGCCAGCCTGACCAACATGGAGAAACCCTGTCTCTACTAAAAATACAAAATTAGCTGGGCGTAGTGGTACATGCCTGTAATCCCAGCTACTCAGGAGGCTGAGGCAGGAGAATTGCCTGAACCCAGGAGGTGGAGGTTGCAGTGAGCCGAGATCATGCCATTGCACTCCAGTCTGGGCAACAAGAGCAAAGCTCTGTCTCAAAAAAACAAACGAAAAAATCTTCAATGGCAAACCAAATCCAGCAGCACATCAAAAAGCTTATCCACCATGATCAAGTCAGCTGCATCCCTGAAATGCAAGGTTGGTTCAACATACACAAATCAATAAATGTAATCCATCACATAAACAGAACCAATGACAAAAACCATATGACTATCTCCAGAGATGCAGAAAAGGTTTTCAATAAAATTCCACACCCCTTCATGCCAAAAACACTCAATAAACTACATACTGATGGAACGTATCTCAAAATAATAAGAGCTATTTATGACAAACCCATAGCCAATATCATACTGAATGGGCAAAAGCTGGAAGCATTCCCTTTGAAAATTGGCACAAGACAAGGATGCCCTCTTTCAGCATTCCTATTCAATATAGTATTGGAAATTCTGGCCAGGGCAATCAGGCAAGAGAAAGAAATAAAGAGTATTCAAATAGGAAAAGAGGAAGTCAAATTGTCTCTATTTGTAAATGACATGATTGTATATCTAGAAAACCCCATCATCTCAGCCCAAAAACTCCTTAAGCTGATAAGCAACTTCAACAAACTCTCAGGATACAAAATCAATGTGCAAAAATCACAAGAATTCCTATACACCAATAATAGACAGAGAGCCAAATCATGAGTGAACTCCCATTCACAATTGCTACAAAGAGAATAAAATACCTAGGAATACAACTTACAAGGGATGTGAAGGACCTCTTCAAGGAGACCTACAAACCACTGCTTAAGGAAATAAGAGAGGACACAAACTAATGGAAAAACATTCCATGCTCATGGATAGGAAGAATCGATATTGTGAAAATGGTCATACTGCTCAAAGTAATGTATAGATTCAATGCTAATCCCATCAAGCTACCATTGACTTTCTTCACAGAATTAGAAAAAACTACTTTAAATTTCATATGGAACCAAAAAAAGCCTGTATAGCCAAGACTATCTTAAACACAAAGAACAAAGCTGGAGGCATCATGCTACCTGACTTCAAACTATACTACAAGGCTGCAGTAACCAAAACAGCATGATACTGGTACCAAAACAGATATATAGACAAATAGAACAGAATAGAGGCCTCAGAAATAACATCACACATCTGCAACCATGTGATCTTTGACAACCCTGACAAAAACTTGCAATGGGGAAAGTATTCCCTATTAAATAAATGGTGTTGGGAAAACTGACTAGCCATATGCAGAAAACTGAAACTAGATCCCTTCCTTACTCCTTATACAAAAATTAACTCAAGATGGACTAAAGACTTAAATGTAAGACCTAAAACCATAAAAACCCTAGAAGAAAACCTAGGCAATACCATTCAGGAAATAGGCATGGAAAAAGATTTCATGACTAAAACACCAAGAGCAATGACAACAAAAGCCGAAATTGACAAACGGCATCTAATTAAAATACACAGCTTCACGGCAAAAGAAACTACCATCAGAGTGAACAGGCAACCTACAGAATGGGAGAAAATTTTTGCCATCTATCCATCTGACAAAGGGCTAATATCCGGACTCTACAAGGAACTTAAACAAATTTACAAGAAAAAAACAAACAACCCCATCAAAAAGTGGGCAAAAGATATAAACAGACACTTCTCAAAAGAAGACATTTATGTGGCCAACAAACATATATAAAAAAAGCTCATCATCACTGTTGATTAGAGAAATGCAAATCAAAACCATAACGATATATCATCTCACGCCAATTAGAATGGCGATCATTAAAACGTCAGGAAACAACAGATGCTGGAGAGGATATGCAGAAATAGGAATGCTTTTACACGGTTGGTGGGAGTGTAAATTAGTTCAACCATGTGGAAGACAGTGTAGAAATTCCTTAAGGATCTAGAACTAGAAATACCACTTGACCCAGCAATCCCATAACTGGGTATATACCCAAAGGATTGTAAATCATTCTACTATAAAGACACATGCACATGTATGTTATTGCAACTATTCATAATAGCAAAGACTTGAAACCAACCCAAATGCCCATCAATGATAAACTGGATAAAGAAAATGTGGCACATATACACCATGGAATTTTATGCAGCCATAAAAATGAATGAGTTCATGTCCTTTGCAGGGACATGGATGAAGCTGGAAGCCATCATTCTCAGCAAACTAACACCAGAACAGAAAACCAAACACCACATGTTCTCACTCATAAGTGGAAGGTGAACAATGAGAACATATGGGCACAGGGAGGGGAACATCACACACTGGGGCCTGTCTGGGGGGTGGGGGTAAGGGGAGTGAGAGCATTAGGAGAAATGCCTAATGTAGATGATGAATTGATAGGTGCAGCAAACCACCATGGCACATGCATACCTATGTAACAAACCTGCACAATCTACACATGTATCCCAGAACTTAAAGTATAATAAAGTATAATTTAAAAAGCAAGACTTAGCCTTGCTAAAACTGCAAAAAAAAATGTATTGAGATCCACACTTATCATTTGTGAATTTCATTTATATTGAACTTCCACAAATAGTTTACCCAAGAAGAACAAGAGTTCTGACAATAGAAAATACTATGCTTGGATCTTTGATTGCTCTCGAAGTTTGAAGAAGATATAAAATCAAACAGAGGGTATATTCATTAGCTCAGGCTGCCATGACAAAGTGCCACAGACTAGGGGGCTTAAATGACAGAAATGTATTGTCTCATGATACTAAAGGCTGGAAGTCCAAGATAAGGGTGCCAGCCTGGTTGGTTCTGGTGGGGGCTCTCTTCCTGACTTGCAGACTTGCAGAGTCTTCTGGCTGTGTCCTCACAGGGCTTTTTCCTGGGTGCATATGCATGTGGAGAGAGAGATCTCTCCATTTCTCTTCTTTTAAAGCCACCAATCATCTTGAATCAGGGACCTACTCTCATGAACTCATTTAACCTTAATTACCTTCTAAAAGTTTTATCTCCAAATGCAATCCCTTTGGGGATTAGGGCATCAACATATGAATCTGGGGGAACAAAACGAAGTTCATAACAGATTCTGATATGGCATGCAAGACATTTATTAGAAAGTGTCCTTAAGATCAACACCTGAGGAAAGGAGGAGAAAGAAGCATGATTGTACAGAAGAAGAGGGGGTGAGAATCAGTCTTAACAAAGGCCTCAGCTGACCCAGTGGGAAGCTCTGGCACTGGACAGTCCTTCAGATTTGTCCCCAGTTAGGAAAAGAGAACAAGGCCTCTGTTCTCTTACATTGACCAGTCACTGGATGTAGGCTGACCTGGGAAAGGGGATGATTTGGGGGCAAGATGACTATCATTAGCAGTGACAATTCGGGAGATGGGTAACAGCTAACAACCTCCCCAACAGCTGGGTGAATGAATCCTTCAGTCCTGATAGAGCAGTCTGGACAGTGCAACACAGCATCCTCAAAAGGTTATTGCCTAGGGAAGGTTAACTGTACACCCTTGTCTTGGTGACAGACCCTCAGCCTAGCAAAGTTGTTCTGACCAAGGATACTAACTGAACTTGATGAGGTTCGCAAAGGCTGATATATGAGATCGTATCAATTAATTAATTTGCAATGATCTCTATATATTTGACAAGATAAAACTCATGAGTTTCCAATCTATAATCAATAAATTCTTGCTTAGCAGGGAAATAAAATAAGAACAACTAGTCATAATTTGAATGTTTAATGACATCAAGCCCTGATAACCCAAAATTGACATAATGAAGTAGAGTCCTGTTTGTGCCAGGTCTGTAATATAATAAAAGAGCTGTGTTAGCCATATTATGGAGCAGTTACATTTATTATTCCTGTATTTTTGACTTTCTCGCTTCCTCCTCTTTGCCTATAGTAATTAAAGTAAAAATACTCCAAAACCTGACCCTGAGGGGCATTCAACACTCTGCTCCCTAAAGAAATCAAACTGAATGATGAATCCAGCAATGCAGAAAAAAATGAATCACTTTCCCCTTTGGGATATCAGGAAGCCGTTGCCAGGGGACTAGTGAAAATTTCAGTTCTCTGTGCTTTTTTATGCTTGACTGATAAAATATAAAGCATCACTATTTATCTGATTGAACTACAAAATGGAGTCAGACTGAGGTTTATGTAATTAGACAAGCAGGACCTTCAAATGGCACAAATGGAGAGGGGTAAATCACAGATACGACAAACAGAAAAAGATTCCTCAGAAAGGAGTAGAAAGAAAAGTGAATCCATCTAGACTATTTTAAAGAAAAAAATGGATAGATTTTGGAGGTAAGGAGATGTTTTTATTTCTGAAAATAACTCTTTCTTGACAAGTCCGGGACTGATCTTTAAAATGATGTTATTACTCACATAAAAATATGGATAAATCTCATAGACTTGGGCTAAATACAAAATAGAATACACAGTATTTTCTGTTCATATGAAATACAAAATCTGATATAATTATTTGATGGAGATAGAGTTTAGATCAGTGGTTACTTTTGGAGGAAAGTATTGACTGAGAGAGGCCATGAGGCCATCTGTGGGACAGGAAATGTTCTGTATTTTGATATGGGTGGTGGTCACATGGGCATATACATTTGAAAAAACCCCGCCAAGCTATAAACTTGAGATTTATGCACTTTTATAGTGTAATAAATTGTACTTTGAAAGGAAGTACAAAGTGAAAAGAATAAAGTGAGATTTAATCTGTTCTTGTGAATCATGCTATCTACAGTTTACTAATTTGGGGGAAAGAAACTCTACATAAAAATTTGCATAAATACTTATATTTGATTCATAACAATTATAGAATCATAGAATGTTGCGACTGCCTGAATTATTCATCAGGTAATTGGTATATGTTAATTTCCTACTATGGGTAGCATTTCACATATGTGATTTATTTGAAACTTCACAATTATCATCTCCAATTTACAGGTGAAAAAAATAAACCTTAAAATGGTTAAATGAAGTCAACAATTTGTTGGGTGGCACAGGGGAGATTTGATCTCCAGGTCTATCTGTTCTCATGTTCTCTTCACTTCATAATTCTACTTTGCTGGAATCAGCTGAGATGGCCCTATTTCCACTTCCTATAAATTAGGGGGTGTTTCCAAAGTTCAAAAAAACAGGGCCAGTCAGACACACTTGCCCAAACCATTTCTGAACATCCCTCCTTTTGAAACCAAAATCACTAGCTCAGGATAATCATACGGATTAGAAGAGAAGCAAGTATCCAATGTGGTGTGATTTGAGGGATGCTAGAAAGTTTCACCACGTAAAAATAGTTCATCCCAGCCCGTTGCCACTTGCTCACTCCCTTCCCATGTTGATATCCTAAATATAATATGCAAAATCAATTAATTCCTTGGGATTTTAAAGGATTTTTTTTTTTACTTAAAGAGTTATTCTTATGCTATAGTCTGAATGTTTGTGTCTCCACAAAAGTCATGTGTGAAAATCCTAACCCCCAAGGTGATGGTATTAGGAGGTGAGACCTTTGGAAGATACCTTAGATCATGAGGATAGAGCCCTCATGAATGGGATTATGTACTGCCCTTATACAAGAAGCCCTAGAGAGATTCCTTACCCCTTCCCACCATGTGAAGTTATAGCAAAAAGACAGTGGTCTAGGATAGCAGTCCCCAACCTTTTTGGCACCAGAGGCTGGTTTTGTGGATGACAATTTTTCCACGGACCTGGGTGGGGGGATAACCATCCCCCCAGGTGATTCAAGTGCATTACCTTTACTGTGTACTTTATTTCTATTATTATTACATTGTAATATATAATGAAATAAGTATACAACTAACAACTAACCATAATGTAACATCGGTGGGAACCCCATTTGGGGTGATGGGAGACAGTAACAGATCATCAGGAATTAGATTCTCTTAAGGAGTGCACAACCTAGCTCCCTCACATATACAATTCACAATAGGGCTTTGCAGTCCTGTGAGAATCTAATGTCGCTGCTAATCTGACAGGAGGCAGAGCTTAGGCTGTAATGCAAGCGATGGGGGGTGGCTATAAATACAGATGATGCTTTGCTTGCTTGTCTGCCAATCACCTCCTGGTGTGAAGCCCAGTTCCTAACAGGCCACAGACTGGTATCAGTCCGTGGTCTGGAAGGTGGGGACCCCTGGCCTAGGAAGCAGGCCCTCACAGACAGTGAATCTGCCAGCACCTTGATCTTGGACTTCTTAGCCTCCAGAACTGTAAAAAGTCAATTTCTGTTGTTTATAAGCCATCTAGTCTACGGTATTTTGTTATAGCAACCTAAATGAATTAAGACATCTTATTAACATTCAGATATCCCTAACGTGTCTAGAAATGAGAAAGAAGAAATCTGACAATACAAATCACCTCAACCAAGTTTTATCTTCTTAATGAACTTGCCTATGGCCATCTTTGTCTCTGTTTATGTAAATATTACCAATTAAATAATTCTGGTAATCCAGCTCCCATATTACAGCCATAATTTCTGCAGCAGTAACATGTACAATTACTTCAGCCACAAGACTAGTGTGGTGATGGCCTTGACACTACATTACCAGTATTTAGCTTGCAAGCTTTTATTGAGCATACTATGTATGCATAGAGCTATGCTTGGTGCTGGTGAATCAGCAGCAAACAAGGATAGCAGAGCCTCTCTGTCCTCCTCAAAGAGCTCACATTCCAGAGGAGGAGAGAGCCCTTACATATCTAAACAATAGAAATTACAAAACAGTAATTATAAAATCACAGAAATTTTTAAATTATAGTTCTTACAAAATTGAAATCAGTGCTGTGAGGGAAAAAGATTTCTGAGATTAAAAAAATAATAATGGTGACAGACTTACTTTAGACAGGGTGACTTTAAGTTGAGGTTTTACAGGTAAATATAAGCAAGACTTGTGAAGAACAAAAGGATGACTTCTAGTCCCCTGTAGATTACTTCAAAAAGCTGGAGGAGGTGAATCACTCCTCGTGCCCTGCCCCTCATTTAGCTGTATCCATCATATTATGTTTAACCAAAGTATGTTGCTTTTCTATTTCAGGTATGTGAAATTCTCTAAACAATACTTCCTCCAAATGAAATGATTGTTAAGTTCTTTCTCCAGATATTCTCAACAATTATCATTCTGTAAATTTGTTCTAAATAAAACGTCCAGATTATGATGTATTTTAAAGGGGGTTATCGGTAGTATTTAGAGGACGAAGAAATAAATTTGGCAAAGAATTAGGAAGGAAAAAAGATCACTGAACAGCAATAATTCAATAATTTCACTTGAGAGGCAAGTAAAATAGAAATACAGAGAGAGGCGTGACATCAACCCTAATGTTGTACAGGGTCAGAGGGGGTAAACATCACTCTCACAAACATTCATGAGACAATTTAGTTGGAGTGAAACCTAAAAGGAAAGCCAAAGTCACAAAATGGTAACAGACACTTTGATAGAGCTTATGTGGAAGTGCAAAAACATGGTCCCACTGATTTTGTTTTGAAAGGTAGAAGCATAGGAGTTATGTCTGAGATTATTATGGGCTTATAAGATACAAATATTCTTACTGCCAGCATTAGCCCTGCCTAGATCCTTCACCAACCTTTTAAGTAGTAATCCTGTCCAGTAACCCTTCCAAATTCTCTCTGGGCAAAATGCTGAGGAGAGCAGCTCTTGCTTGGGATTTCTTTCAAGATTGCAATTGGTTATCTGCAGCAGCTGCAGTCATTTAGGCTCAGCTGAGCTGGCCATGGACAATGCTTTGCTCACACGGCTTGGAGTCTGTGCTGACAATTGGCTGGGTACGAAGCTGGGCAGTCAACTCGAGTGGCTACACGTGTGATCTCGGTGTGGCGTCAGTGTGGTTACACATCTTACATGGCACCTGGCTACCAAAGTTTTTTGAGTTTCTAGATCTATGGCAATAAAACCCAAATATCCATAAGCAAAAGATGACTTTGGTTTAAGGGTGGGTTGGGAATGAATGCAACTACCTTAAATGCCAAATTCTGCAGAGGATATAAGCTGCAGAATCAAGGTAGGTGCATTTTCTAGAAAGTACATGATAACCCACCTTCTCTAAGGTTTCCAAATACCTGAACTAGGAAACACAAAATTCATATTCATATTAAGAGGAAAAATAGATAGCTATGCCTACTTGTTTGACTAGAAAGGCTTTTACGTGTCAATAAAATGCTGGTTTTCAACATTATGTGGCATGCAGGCCCATAAAGAACAGTTGCTGAAAGTCTTTGCACATTCAGATAAAAATAAAACTGCTGAACAAAAGCTATATTGTACATAGACCTAAACTTGAGTAGCTACAGAGTGTTTTATATGAGTGTTTTTAGCGATATACTCTGAGAATATACCTAACTCTGGTTCAGTGCTTATTGAAGCGCCAGAAGTGTTTATGAGCAAATGTATTTGACTGAGCTATATGCATTCTGTTAAGGATGACTTTATACATTCAAGTGCATGGATTTCACATCTAAAAGCCAAAGTTATCTGCTGATAAACAACAAGCTTATCAGAAAGTGGGCAAGTGATTTAATGCTTCACTTTTAAAAACATAATTTCTGAATGTGGTAGCAAAACCACTTGTGGAAACCAAAACCACAGTAAGTTTTGGGGAAGGAGTGAGTCACAGCATCACACTGTCCCTGATCTCACTCCACAGCCTAGAAACGTGGAAAATTCTTACTTAAAATTGTTCTGGCCACAAGATGAAAAGGCAATTGTAGAAAGCAAAGCTAAAAATACATAAAAATACCATATATACAATACCAATTATCTGCAGGGCCCCTGGCCACTCTGGGCTCCTGGAGTCCTGCATGCTCCCTGTCCTGTGGCTCCAGGATGATCCACTCAACCTATGCCCCAGCCTGAAGACCTCCACACAATCCAGGAGCTGCAATGCCTTGGGAATTAATCAGGTAGTTAGTTGGAGATTTCTGAATCTAGCAGTGTGTAGACAAAGACATCAAATCACCCTCTGCTATAGATTGAATGTTTATGTCCCCTTAATTCATATGCTGCAATCATAACTTCCAAGATGATGGTATGAGGAGATGGGGACTTTGGGAAGTAATTAGGTCATGAGTGCAGAGTCCTCAGAATGGGGCTAGTGCTCTTATAAAGTAGGCTGGAGAGAGGTCCCTGGCCTTGTGTGCCACGTGAGGACACAGTGAAAAGACGGTCATCTATGACCCAAGAAGTGGGCCCTCACCAGTCTCCAAGTCTGCCAACATCTTCATCTTGGACTTCTTCCCAACCTCCAGAACTGTGAGAAATCAATTTCTGTTGTTTATAAGCCACTGAGTCTGTGGCATTTTGTTATAACAGCCAGAGCGGACTAAGACAACCTCATAGAGGAAAATTCATGTTGACTAGTGTTTGGCTGTCTTCCTAACCTGCTAATGCTGTTGTATTACTGACCCAATTTATTAATCACAGCAAAATGTCCCCATTCAAGGGACTGCATGGGAAAACTGACCAATTTTTGAAGTATTATTCTAGAGTATTGACTTTATTTTCATGTAAATGATGAAATGTACATTGTTCATTATGCCTGGAATTTCTTTACAATTGTGCAGGGCAGTGCACTGCATATACAGGCCAGAAACCTGGGACTTCATCTCTTTTCCTAGCGCTTATCTTGGGTAAATCAAGACCTTTCTCTGTCCTTAACTGATTCTCATATAGTAGAAAATTTTTCAGTGTTTTCTAGTTATACAAACATATTACAACAAGAAAACAGTAACCTGACTCTCAGGATAAAGAAACATCTTTAGGTTAAGATGCTAAAAACTTTGGAATAGGACATTACAAAAATACATTGTATATTAACACAAGGAGCACACTGGTAGCAATTAATTAATCCAATTTCAAGAAAGACTTCAGGATGCTTTGTTTTGTTTATCCCATACATAAGCATCATACAAATAGGACTGGGAAAGTGAGCTGGAAATTCACAATAGGTAAAAGTAGTACCTATAAGGTAAAACTAATAATTTGCAAGCATTTAGTATTTATTTGCTCTTTAATCAACAAATTATGTTGTTACCTTTTAGCAGACTAATCATTTTCAAGCATTTCAATGAATTTTTGACTAACAATTTGAATATTAAATTTTTTTTTCAACTAACACTTTTCAAACTAATTTTGAAGCATTTATTCATTGTATCCTTTAATCAACAAGTCCTGTTCAGTCATCTTTTGTGTACTGGTTACCACTGTGTGTTGAGAATAAACACTAATTACATGTTGACTTTGAATAAATAAAAATATTCAGTTAACTCTTCCGAAGCTTGCATTTTATTTTTCTGTTCTCCATTTTTTAAACTGTTACTTTGACTTGAAGATGTGGCTATGATTATTTGGAGTCTCTTTCAGCCTTTTATTCATTATTTATAATTTTGTGTTTGATTTTTATATAACAGACTTTTTCTTCACAAATGGGTAGGTGCTATGGTTTGAATGTACCCACCCAAACTCATTTGTTGGAAACTTAATCTGTAATGCAGCAATGTTAAGAGGTGAGATCCTTAAGAGGGCAAAGCCCTTCTTAATGAAGTAATGCTGTTATGGTGGGAGTAGGTTAGCTACAGCAGGAGTGGTCTCCTGATAAAAGGACAAGTTTGGGCCTCTTCCCTCCTCTTGCATGGTCTGTTTCTCTTTCGCCTTCTGCCGTAGGATGACGCAGCATGAGAGCCCTCACAGGTGTGGGCTCCTTGACCTTGAACTTGCCAGCCTCCAGCATTGTCAGAAACCTCTGTTCTTTATAAATTACCCAGTCACAGGTACTCTGTTATAGCAGCAGAAAACACACTAAAACAGTAGAATTGACCTGGGTTCTACAGGAAAACATTTGCGAGACTGGAGATTAAAAAGAAAGTGAGATCATCCACCCAACCCCCCATCTCCCGTCAAAGTCAGATCCCTAAGGCAGAGGTCCCATAGATCAGGTTACAGAGAAGGTGGCAACTGAAGGAGTGGGCCAGTGCTTGCCAGGCTTACTTCTGTAGAGAAGCTATAGAGCTGGAGTTTTGTAGAAAATCACCATGACTAGTGGATGGGCAGAAAAGTTGAGGATCATCCTAGAAATGGATCTAAGAAATGATTGTTAGCAGTGATAATGAAACTGATTTCTATCAATTACAAGTGTAATGTGAGCAAATACTTGATGATACAAGAAAATCAGCAACAATAGCCACAGTCAAGTGGTCATTTCAAAAGGAAATTTTTTAAATAGCATTTTTTTCTTTCAATACGTGATACCACAGCAACCAACGATTCTAAGTAAATATCCAATTTAATAAAATTACATCTTGGTTCCCCATTAAATATAAAATGTAAATTAATATGTATTCACGGTCATGTTTTTAACAATGTCACATACTACAAATTTTAGAAACAAACATTTAACAGAAATGAAATACTCTGGTATATAAAAAGAATCACAAACCATTGTTTTGTCCTGAATATTAAATAAAAAATAACAAGTTTCCTAAGAATGTGATAATGATCTGAGCAGTAAAGACCTTGAAAGCTAAACAAATTTTGTAGAAATGACTATTGAGATCCGGCACAATTGAATGAAAATGTGGCTCAGAAGTACCACCAGATGGCAGGAGAGGAAAAAGAATTCCAAGCGCGACAAGATGCTCAGTTTGCATGCCAGGGGGTGACATTTTTTAAAATAAATATTTGCCTGCTAAGCCGTCAGCTTAATATTTCCTCTTCTCCAGCTTCTGTGAGGACATATAAAGTCTCTGAAATTAAGTCAGGATTTCAGGACATTTTGCAAAACCTCTGTAGTGGAAACTTGATGCATCTCTTAACTGAAATTCAGCCATGGAAAATGCCGGTTAGGCATCACACCTACGAGTCCCAGGGGCCTCCAGAATCGGCCTTGTAGTCTTGGTCCTGCCATTAACTGGGAGCAAGATTGGGAGCAAGTCACATGACCTAAGCTCTCTGGGTGGCAGATTCTTTTTTTTTTTTAATTGAGTACATCAACTACTGTATAATACTCAAGACCTTATAATTTTTTTTAAAAAAAGGGGCGTCCTCTGAATACTTTTCTAACTTTTTCTTCCTTTTAGGCAATATTTAACAAGATCTGTACTACTATCTAAGATTTCAGAGTTAATGGCCTTGATATACAGCTGCCACATTGCCCAACTCCACAGTGCCATTGTCATACAATCTTTGCAAACACAGCAGCGGCCAGTTATGCCTTGAACCTCCTGAGTAGCTGCGTTCAGTGGCCCTGCCCTGTTGAACTGCAGGTCAAAGAGCTTAGTGATCTACAGATTCTCTGAAAGTATTTACAACAGCCCCAAATTGCAATTCCTTTATAATTTCCCTAGGCAACTTTTTTGAAAAGGCATGTGTGTGTCTGCGTATGTGTCTATGAGGAATGCATTACATTGTGATATGTTACATTACATGACTTGACTTTGACTCACAAAGTCAGAATTTCAAAGTTTGAATTCTTTCTTTATCCCTTACTTAGCTGTATGGCTTAAAGCAAATTACTTAAATCCTCTGTGCTTCAATTTTCTCATCTACAAAGTGGGGTTAACAATAATTTCTATTAAGTAAAATTATTGTGAACAGGGCAATAAAACTTTCATAATCACTTTGATAGTCTTACCTTACAAAATAGTAAGCACATTTTCAAAAGGACATACGTTCCTTATTAAATATAGGCAATTGTTTTAAAAATATTTGAGGATTTTATCATTTTGTTGTAAAATTGATTAATATTAATTTCAATTTTGCGGTTTTCCTTTCATATTTTTTTTATCTTTTTTTTTTTTTTTTTGAGATGGAATTTTGCTCTTTTTGCCCAGGCTGGAGTGCAACGGCGCAATCTTGGCTCACTGCAACTTTCATCTCCCGGGTTCAGGCCATTCCCCTACCTCAGCCTCCCAAGTAGCTGGGATTAGCATGCACCACCATGCCCGGCTAATTTTTTGTATATATATATATATATATTTTTTTTAGTAGAGATGGGGTTTCACCATGTTGGTCAGCTGGTCTTGAAGTCCAGACCTCAGGTGATCCACCCACCTCGGTCTCCCAGAGTGCTGGGATTTACAGGCATGAGCCACCGTGCCTGGCCT
Source organism: Pan paniscus (assembly GCF_029289425.2). Lineage (NCBI taxonomy): Eukaryota > Metazoa > Chordata > Mammalia > Primates > Hominidae > Pan > Pan paniscus. The sequence goes on along the minus strand of NC_085926.1, from coordinate 24,637,347 downwards.
CCTTTCATGTTTTCGCCAAGTCTCTCATACCTTGTTGTTGAGCCATAGACCATAGACACTGTGCCTGTAGCGGTAATAGATAATACATCTCTCACTGAAGTTTAAATGAGCTAATCCACATGAAGTGCTTCAAACTGTGCTGACCCATAAAAAGCTTTCAACGACTGTCAGCTGAGATTATTCATCATCTTGATTTCCTAACTCCTGAGGCTATCCTGAGACATAAGAAAAGACCAACAAGAACCAGAATGTTGGCTAGCTAGCTAATAGTTCCTAACCCTGGCTGCATATTTGAGTCGCTCACAGATTTTAAAATCCTGATACCCAGGCCACTTGCCGACTCAGTTACAACAGACTCTGGGAGTGGAAGTTGGGCACTGGTAGTTGTAATGCTACTCAGATGATTCCAACGAACAAAGCTGAAATCACTTAGCCAAGCACAGAGGTATACATTCTTCATGCGCCTCCACAGTCATTAATTCGCCTCTTTCAAAAATAAGAATGTTTTTCTTAAAGCCACGGTTCTCAAAGATTAGTCCCCAGACTAGCAACATTGGCATCATTCGGGAACCTAGAAAAACCCACATTCTCAAGCCCCACTGAATCAGAAATTCTGGAGGCCCAGCTATTTGTCTTCTAACAGACTTTCTGACACACAGTACCTTTTGAAAACCACTAAAGAGACACATCTATATTCTGTCAACTCTCAAGATTTCATAATTGACTATTTTAAAAAAAATTCTAGGACAACAGGGCTTGAAAATGTCCAATATAATTTGGGTCACAGTACAACATTTAATTTTCTTCATAGAGTTGACAAGCAGAGTCTTAACACCTCCACCTCAAACCACTCGCTCAGGTAACAGTCACACTTCAAACAAACAGATTCAATTGTCAAAATTATCTTTCTTCATATACTATATGTTCAACTCACCCAGTCCATACTCAGTTTTCTCAAGAGCTGAAGGTGTAGCGAGTGGAGTCAGAATTTCTTCTTTCTCCATCATCTACAATCTGTAAATTCTCCTTCCACAAACATCTTTGTAAACCTCTATCACTTCATTTCTTTTCAGACTTCCAGCCACATAAACACTTCTTTGAACCTTCTTCAGATAACCTTCCTCCTGCCTGAGAGCCAGCTATACACCAAAGGTGTGCCTCGGCCCAATCAGTGGGCAGGATGGGCGTGGCCTCTCGCATAGGGCTCCTGGGTAGGTCTTTCTCCTGCTCCTTTTCACCTCCTGCCTTTGCCTGTTTGATGGGTGACATTCGTTTTCTTTTATACTCTTACTAAATTAATCTACTTTCGTTTTGCATCTGTCATATCTCATCAAATAGCCCTGTTGAATATCACCTCACTTAGCAATGCCAACGATTCCAATGCATTTGAAGGGCAACCTTCAAAGTACTACAAATCTCTTCCAGTTCGGTCACGATTTAAAAATGTCAAGGCCCTCTTCTCTAGGATGGTGGATATAATCTGAATAAAGAGCCTGGCTGCCCTTTATTTATCTTCATCCAAGTCCTTCCCCAAATCCCAAGTTTCTTTGGGCTTCTAATGGACTGAGACATGCCCCAATAGCCCCTCCATATAACCTCTACCTCCTTCTATTCTGATTTAATTGCTTTGGACTGAAACATGGACATCAGGAGTTTTTTAAAGCTCTTCTGGAGGTTCTGACATGCAGCAAAATGAGAACTACTGGTGCAGAGGGAAACTTCCCTGCTAAGTAACATGGCCCCTAGACCTGTGAATCAGCGGTGCGGCAGGCCCAACTGCCTGGCACTTTGCTGCCCTCTGCTGGCTTCTCTCGGCGGAGCTTCAACTAACGGGCTCAGCTCTGAAAGCTGTAAAAAGAACTCTGGTTTAAAAGTGATTGGAAAAGTAGGTTGCAGGTATTCAAGAAATGTAATATACTCTAACTCTCTCCTTTTACTTCCTTTTCATTTGCTTTTTTTCACCCGAAACAGTTTCTGGGCTGGAAATCAGACTATTTTCTATAGCTAGACACCTATTTTCTTGGCTGAGTAGGAGATATGAATGAGCCGGTGGGTCAGGAAAGACCAGAGGAGGTGACATCTGTTCCAAGACAGCTCTGATTGCGAGGATCAGGACAAGTTCTCTGGAATGCAGAGAGGTATCTTGACTCGCTGACAATGCTGCAGAAATACAATTTTAAAGTGAGCATTTCCTTTTCTGTGCTTCTAGCTATAACTCACTCTGTACTTTATCACAATGATAACAGCAAAAATATTTGTTGATTTTTTTTTAGTTTTTACTCTGTGTCAGCCACAGTTGTGGATGATTTACCTGTCATCTTACAACAATATTTTACCCCTACATTAACGATGAGGGAGAGATCTCAGGAGAATTAAACGACTTGCCCAAGAAAACATAGTAAGTAAGTGTTATAGGCTGGAATTCTATCTCCCCAAAAATTGATATGTTGAAGTATGAACGCCCAGTGCCTCAGAAAGTAATCATTTTTGAAAATAGGGTCTTTAAGGAGGTAATTAAATTGAGGTCATTAAGGTGGGCCCTAATCCAATATGACTGGTATCCTTAAAAGATGAGGAACTCTGGAAACAGACACATACAGAGGGAAGATGATGCTAAGACACAGGGAGAAGATGTCCCTCCACAAGCCAAGGAGAGAGGCCTGGAGCTCAGCCTTCCCTCACAGCCCTCAGAAGGAACCAGCCCCACCCACATCTTGATCTTAGACTTCCAACCTCCAGAACTGTGAGAAAATTAATTTCTGTAGTTAAAGCCACTGAGTCTGTGGCACTTTGTTAAATACATTTCTGTTGTTTAAGCCACCCATTCTGCAGTACTTTGTTACAGTAACCCAGCAAACAACTACAGTGATAAAGTCAGAATTTGAACCCATGCATGACTAATTTCAAACCTTTGCTCACTCAACCACACCACAACCTTAATCTTTACAAATATAAGCTATTTTATAAACTATTGTTTTATATAAAACAAAACATTATGCCCATGCATAGTAATATATCCTTATTTTCACTTCTCATATAGTGATTTTTTTGCATTTCAACAGCCAAAAACAGTCTTCCTTTGGTGAAATCAGCTGTATATAGTAACTGACAATATATCTTTGTATGTTTTTTTAAATGCTGGCTTCTCCTCTCTCTGGCTTTGCTACAAAATTCACTTTCAATGCTTGAACTTCAGCACCCTTTAGGTCCAATTCAACCTAAAATTGTTTTTATTCATCTTTCTAAAATCATAAACATACCCCATTTTTCATCTCTATTATCTGATTTGCCTTCCATGGTTACATTTTCAGTAGTTCTTCCCTACTCATGAAAATTCTGAACACTTACGTATTTTTCATATTAAAAAACAGATAACCATGCTCTACCTTTCTCCAATAAACAACTAGATAATTCAAACTGCCCCTTTTATCCAACCCCCGTGATTAGCTAATGAGCTCACAAGCTGCTCAGAAAAGGATTCACCCATCTTTTGCTAATTTGGACATGTGCTTTTTCCTCCTTTTTCTATAATAAGATGCTTGTTGATTCCCACTGTAAGATATCAAAAAACTGCCCACCCTTTGATCATCTTTACTGTTGTGAGTAAATAACAACAACATATTTCTGAATCTCACTTTCTTCTACTTGCCCCCGCTTCGGTTCATTCGTTTTTTTAAAAAAAGCTTATGTTATTGCCTTTTTGGCATTTTGAGACCAGCAGGCAAGATTTGTAGATCATATTCCTATTGCAACATCAGGATGAAAATACCACAAATGTTTCCTGGGTCTCCACAGCCCACCTGAGGTTTTCCTATGACTCAGAAAATTGAGGCTGTCTCTGTGAATCATGTAGTCAGGCGACCACAGGACTAACCTCACTCCTCAACTGCTGAGGATAAACATCTGTATATAGACACTTCTTTTGTGCAACCAAGCAGGCTTTTCTGTAGGCTTTCGAGTGAGTTGGGTCCTGGAGTTCTTTTGGAAACACAGCCTGCGTCCTACATGCTTGTGGGTTTAGAATGTTCCTCTCTCAGAAGAGGAGATTTAATGTGCTGTTTGTGGAGTTCTCAGTGCATAACTCAAGCTTCTTGGTTGGAAGAAACAGAAAGTGAATCTGGATAAGATAAGCAGAAACATAGTTTATTGAAAAGATATTAGGTAGCTTCCAGGATTACTATGAAAGCCGGGGAGCTGAGCTTAAACAACAGAGAACAAGAGAAAGTGGACAGTAGCCACATCACACCTTGGCACAGATCTAGTCCAGAAGGGACAGCACTTTCACTTCCACTAAAGCCTAAGTGCTGCTGTGGCTTCTAAAAATCGGATGCAGCTTGGTTCAAAAATATATTCTTCTCTGGTTTTAGCTTCTTTGCATCTCTATCTCCAGACTCAAATCCAGGCCAAGCAAGTGTGACTGGCCAAACCTATGCCAGGTGCCTGCTTCTTAATTGCCAATTATGCCCAATAATTGAGCATCCAGCCTTTTAAAATTATAAGTAGAAATTAGTCTCTGTCCCCTATCAGGACTCATAAAATGAGTAGCAAACAGAAAACACGATGTCCTCTGCAGTTTGCCCCATTAGTGGCCCACCACCCTATTTCTTATTACTAACTTTATAATATTGCACCTGCTTGGTTAATGCATTTATTTCCCCTGCATATATCTAAAAATTCACTCTTCCCAAAGAGAAAAAGCTTACATCTCATTATTTACTGCATCCAGATCTAGTTTACAATTTCTGGATGAGGTAAATTATTCTGATTTTATCATAATTCTCTCTCCATCTTCTCCTCTGGACTCAACTGGACAGTTAATCATTTCCAACCCACGATATATAACACAATAGCATAAAGGAAAAGTCAAGAAAATTCAGTTAATAAATAGTATAAATGTAAAAGTTAGCACATATAGTGTGTATATATACACACAATATATATGTATGTACATATACGTACACATATGTATGTGTACTTATATGCATATATGTACACATATGTATGTGTATATATGCATATAAGTACACATATGTATGTGTATATATGCATATGCGTACACATATGTATGTGTATATATGCATATACGTACACATATGTATGTGTATATATGCATATACGTACACATATGTATGTGTATATATGCATATACGTACACATATGTATGTGTATATATGCATATGCGTACACATTACTAGAAGGAGAGAAGAACAGGTAGAAACTATAAGGTTATGTTACTCCTTTTTACAACTAGTTCCCTGGCCACATTTATGACTTCTGCTGGTCTCCATTGAAAATTATTATAACCTCAGCTCTTCAAAGTTATTTATCTGGTAAGATGGCCTGGACTTCCATTTCTGAGGCTTCTGAGCACCACGGGAGATACCCCAAGTACTGTACTAATTCCTCCCTGCCCCCATTGTATAATAGCAACCCAATTTCTCCTTGACTGCCCGCTTCTTGGCTATCAATTATCAAAGACAACACCATAACCTACTTTGACTTGTTCACCCAAAGGCAATAGGAGCCAAAAATGACCTATGCAAAAATGTATAACATTTTCATGTTTGTAACTGAGGTTTTATTTGTCATATTTAATTTAGACATTTCCTAAGGATATGGAAGATAGCAGAGGTTTATTAATCTCATTAAATATAGGATTTCTTCAAGGTTTAGAACTAGAATGTGTACCCTTGTCACCTGTACCTGCTCCTTAGGCTATCTCATTCACACTCACCAACTCAAGTTCTAACTCTTTGTGAATTGCTCACTAATTTTTATCTCTAGGATAAAGGATCCAAAGGTGGAAGTTTCAGTTTACAATTCAAGAAAAGCATTTTTGTGTAGAAGCATTCATGTCTAGCATGCTCATATATCTAAACCAGCATATTTTAGAGTCATGGGAAAGGAAACCACCTTTTTTCCAGTTGATTCATTAGGAAAAATAGTGATGGGCATCCCCCTCCCTCTCATCACTTGGTTCTTGAGCCCTTATGTAGGCTATGAAAAAACAAACTGCATCCTATACAGGTCATTCACTCAGAATATATACACATCTTACAAGAGAGCACCCAAATCTTACAGTGTGTAGTCTCCCAGTGGGTTCCATAACAGAGTTTCAACAAACCATGCCACCATTCAGGGGTCATTTTCTGTACAGGAAATAGAGTATATGATCAGACCAGCCAATCCCATTAGCATCAGCATCAGCCCATTTCTCTTTAAGTCAGCTCCTCATTTGGAATATCACAGAATATCATGAGGGTGTATGGGCATTCAGGCAGTCTACAGATAGTGCTGGAAGAAGCATGGCAGGAGGAGGGACAAATCCAAATTCACAGTAAGAGTTTTTGTTTGTTTGTTTGTTTGTTTGTTTCGTGACAGAAAGGGCTTAATAGCTGATAACACAGCACACACCATCTACAATGAAAAGCTAAAGACAACTCTTAGGCAAAACTTATTCTTGAGTCTGTAGAAATAGCAAACCTCAAAATAAAAATAAAGAATGCATAATAACTTTAGACAAAAAGGCACTAAGGCCTAGAGTTTTAGGTACATAGGATGTGCTTTAAATAATATGTTGTTTCTCTTCTTGCTTACCCTGAGAGTGTGATTTAGAAACATGTAACTAATTTTTAATTTATTCATTCAACAAACACTTTTGGATGGTAAAATGTGTCAAATAAACCATAGTATAGGTAAGTAAGGAGGAGTTCAAAAGAGAGTTTTGAGCTAGAGATAAAAATTAGTGGGCACTTGACATAGAGTTAGTACCTGAGTTGGTGAGTGTGAATGAGATGGCCTACAAAGCAGGTATAGGTGAGAAGGGTAGACATTCTAGTTCCAAACTTTGAGGAAATTCAATATTTAATGAGATTAATAAACCTCTGCTGTCTTCTATGTCCCTAGGATACATCTAAATTAAATATAACAAATAAAACCTCAGTTACAAACATGAAAATATTATGTATTATGAAAAATAACACAAATAAGGTTATATAAAGGTCAATGAAAAAATTTGGTACATAGAAAAATGAGGATTAAATTAATTCCAGGTGTCTCCTAGTACTATTCAAGGGGAGATCAGTTGGTTTGATTCATTTGGAGAAAAACTCGGCCTAAAGTGGAGCAGCTTATCAGTTTACTTATGTGTACAGATTTCTAACCACAGTTTTTCCAATCCTACATAAGCAGCAGGTGATGGTTCATAGGTGGGCTTGAGGGGAAAGAGAGACTTACCCTTTGAGCCTGGAGGAAAGAAGCTAAGGATAGGTGTGTATATAAAGTGTACAGCATAAGGGCAGGAAAGTAGGGAGGACACACACAATAACTCAGAGTTGGCAGCAAGCCCTGATAGATAAGATGGGTGCTGGTTGAAGAATGAGGACATTTTAAAATTCAATAAATAAGGGAAATGGAACAAATAGCTGGCAGAGAACTCATAACAGAATACACAGGTAACATTGGGATTCCTATTCAGGTAAGTAACCATGAATTTTACATAGATGGCTTTATATACACTTCAAATAAAACTGTCTTTATAACAAGTTTGTCTAGCCCATGGCCCATGGGCTGCCTGTGGCTCAGGACATTTTTTAATGTGGCCCAACACAAATTTGTTAAGTTTCTTAAAACATTATGAGATTTTTTGTGTGTGATTTTTTTGTTTGTTTGTTTCATCAGCTATCATTAGTGTTAGTGTATTTTATGTGTGGCCCAAGACAGTTCTTCTTCTTCCATGTGGCCCAGGGAAGCCAAAACGTGAGACACCCCTGCTTTATAGCATTAGTAGTACCTTAACTTATGGTAGCTGTCACTCAAACAATCAGCTAGTAAATTTTTCTTTAAAAATTGAGTATTAGACAAAATTATTGACTAGCTGAAATTTCACTTTGGAGACAGTTGTTTTTGACAGTACAGATAGAACTCAGTTTTTCCCACTGAACTAAAGCAACTAATCTGCTATTTCACAGATCTTCTCTAAAAAAATTATAGAGAGAGGCTTGGTTAAACAAAAAAACAGAAAACAAAAACAACCTGTGCCATAAGCCGAGCTTAGATTACCATTAACCATCCTCTACCCTGTCTGTCTCACTTCCTACCCCACCATAGAAGGTACTAAAAGGGACTTTCAGTCCCACAAGCCCCACCCACCACTACACTTCCCAGCTTAGGACAATGGCTGACCACAACGCTCTAAATGTTAGGGATTCCTCTTACCTATGGAGCTAGAGTATGGTTAATCATGGAGACCTGAAGCCAATCTTGCAGGAGAGCTTGCACAACTGCAGGCAGCAGCCCAATTATACCACATGTATAAGTCTCCCCCTTCACAAAGTTGATAAGGTTAGAAAGATATTGTTAGTGTTTTTTGCCCAAAAATGAGGTCAAAGCTAAGAGAAATCAATGGTATGTCTGCGAGCAATGGATAAGTAAGTAAAATATCTGGTCTCATTCCACATTATATGTCTTTTTACCAGCAATATGAACTTCCTCCTACATACCTGAACACTGTTATAGAACCTCCTGGAACTTAATTTTATTTTTCTAAAGAAACGTTACCAGTTCCTAAAGACAGGAAGATTCTTTCAGAATGCCACTCCTGCCTATTTCTGTAGAATATACATTAGGCAAATAATTCATTGATAAGTCCCTGTTCTAAGTTATTCAAGTGCTATTTTAAAAATGTTAGATAAAAATTCCATTTTCAGATATTCATTTCTCCAAGGAGCTTTAGAGGAAATTACTGAATTATATCAGTACACTGTGTTTTTCTACATGTTTTTCTGCATGTTTTTCCAGCCAGTCTCTCCATTAGTGAAATCAACTTGAACAGCCAACGAAATAATTCAATGAGATAGCAGAATTTTAATACTGGCTAATGAAACTAATTTCTTGATTCATCCATTTGCTTTTTTCAAGGGCATCCAAACAAACAAGCTTTCAGAAAAATTAATATGTTGGCTTCCTATTATTTAATCAACTCTGAGAGATTAGTAAAAAGCATTGCAGAAACAAAGTTCAGTTATACCTTTTAAATCCTACTGGGCAACCAGACTGAATCCACTGTTTCTGGAACATCAAAAAAGCAATGGCCTAATTAAGATAAATATGAAATTTGGGGGCAAGTGCCATTTGACATGTTTACCTCTTTAGCACTGATTTGCTCTCAGCAAAGGTTTACACACTTGGTCTGCTCTCTTTCTTTGAATTGGCAAGGGTTTCTATCCCATCTGTATACCATCTTTAAAAAGCGGTGAGTGCTACCAGTGTTATTTTGAATTTCATAGAGAAGGAAGCCTCAGATTCTCTCTACTCTGCAACAATCCCTCTTGATAAATATTAATCTTTATAATTTAAATTGTTATATGTTTATTGTTTATTTTAGAATCTTATTACCATTTAGAAAAGAGCATGGAATACTTACTAATAAAAGCTTAAAAATATGTAAACTATATATCCACTGTCATAATCATGATTCTCTCTGCCCCCCCACCCCTTTCTCTCTCTCCCTTGCTAATATTATATAATCTCTGTCTCTATCTCTTATCTTTGCTGAATTCTAGATTACTAAAATTGCCTCTGTGGGGACACCACTAATAGCCTACCCAGATCCCCTGGAATCCCCCACAAGCCTTACCTACCAACTTCTCACTTCTCACTGTATGAACAAAATAAACTTTTTCTTTATTAAAGCCACTAAAAAAAAATCAGATTTTCTGTTCTTAGCAAATGAACACACTCATAATTGATACACAAAGAGATCTCATGAAGGAGATGTGTTGGTACAGAAAACAACCTGTTAATTAATTTATTACCTTAACATTTCAATCTTTAAAGCACTTATATCAGGATAATATAGTTTCCAATATTGATGATTCTTTTATCAAATTCTGAAACAAAGATACTTATCCACGTTAACTATTCTTTTGTTGCAAGATTATCATTAGTGAGTATAAAATCTGACTTTTCAACCATAAAGGTATATTTTATTAACAAGATTCTTATCTCAATCTTCCTTTATTTCAATTCAGAAATAACACTGTTGCTTTAGGTATTTTTCCCTCAGTAATGGTTTTTGTTTTTTGGTTTTTGGTTTTTTTTGTTTTTGTTTGTTTGTTTGTTTGTTTTTTGAGACAGTCTTGCTCTGTCGCCAGACTGGAGGGCAGTGGCATGATCTCAGCTCACTGCAACTTCCAACTCCCTGGTTCAAGAGATTCTCCTGCCTCAGCCTCCCGAGTAGCTGGGATTACAGTCGCGTGCCACCACACCCAGATAATTATTGTATTTTTAGTAGAGATGGGGTTTCACCATGTTGGCCAGGATGGTCTCGATCTTTTGAGCTCGTGATTCCCCCGCCTCGGCCTCCCAAAGTGCTGGGATTACTGGCGTAAGCCTACGCACCCGGCCAGTAATGGTATTTGTATAGATGTATCTGGTCAACTAGCTTTTCTAAATAATTAATGAACTCTAAAAGACATATTCATAGGTATTTTCTATTTATAATTTTACCAGGAATAGTAAAGGCAAATACCTGACATCCTCCAGCATACTTTCTCCCTCTGAGCAAGACATGACCTCAAATTTGTTCTTCTGAAAAAAAAGAATTAAAATCTCTCTATTTCAGACACCTACTACCATCCCATCAAATTTGGCACACAACATGAAACCTATGTACAGCCTTGGCTTAGTGGTTTAGCAATTAGTTTAATAAATAGGATAATTAGGCTTCATTTTAGTCAGTTAGCAGATGATTTAAGCATAAAACTATTATTTCCCTTACTATATGTCAAGTAAAATAAGTAAAATAGAGCCCACTACAGCTGACAATGTCACTGAGTCCGCAATCTCACAGATCCAAATAGTCACCCAAAATATAACAACCACAAACAGAAAAAGCTTTATATAACATCCTTAATTTATGAGTTAAATTAAAGAAGTCTACCACTTATGTCTTTTGCTATAACAATTTCAAATAATGAACTTAAATGCAAATAATTTCACTTGACTCCATGATTACCATATATATGTGCGTGTGTATACATACACACGCACATAAATATGCGATCTTCATATCCAAATGTGTGTTATACGTATGCATTTTCAAGCTTTTGAAATGACTCAGAAGAAAGGAAGATAAAAGACCAAAATGTCTTTTTATCCACATTTAGAAGCTGGCAACCAAAATATAAAACTGACCAATGCAGATGGATGTCGTGGAAAAAATATCAGCTTTGCAATCAGACAAAACTGGGTTTGAATCTTATGTCATGAGCTTTACTTTATAGAGTTACCATGAGTTTTAAATAGAATCTTATTAGCTCATAAACAAAAAGCCAGACTATGATAGGCTCTCAGTAATGTTTTACCTTTTTCTTTCTATTAGAACTAGACTGTATACGTTTGTAGGGCTGGAATTATGCCCTACTCACCACTATAACCACAGACTCTACAGTACAAAATAAATGGTCACAGTTTATGGAACCAATGATCAACCGGTCATTTTAAAAGGGTAATAATGCTGTGCTTGGTGCTCAACAGTCATAAAAGAAAGATTTCCCTTTCAGCAGGCCTTGAATGCATGGCTCTTGTACACCTCTGAACTATGCCATGCAGAAGGAGACTAAATGAAAAAATTCATTCAGCATGACAGTGGCTAGGGCAAAGTTCAATGTCACAGTGGCAGCAACTTGCAATACTGCCTGCTCCCAGAATTCAGTTGATTGTCCGTCCATATAGTGAATTTCTGCCTGGAGTTAAATGAGTAGAAGTGCCTCCTCGGAATATATATATATATAAAAATTATAGGAATGATCTAGTATACTTCTTCTTCACCATTTATTAACGAAAATGCAAAAGAGCGGATGCAAACTGACAGGCAGGTGTCTATGACTCATTGTGCTGGGCATGAAATAAAAGTAGAGCTGATGCAGATGCTATTACAATAAAATGAGGACATAGGAACCCTGATTTTTCTGGCCGCTGAAGCAACCTCTTGAGAGAAGATGTTGTATTATTTGTTTTGGATGCTAAGCACAATCTATCACAACCTACAAAATAGTAAGAAGATTCCATTCCTTCTGCAGCCTATTTTTGAGAGAGAAGGAAAAGGCATCTTAGTAATCATTTTTCCTTTGATCTGGGTCACTCTCATCATCTGCCTTCATACTGTGTGTGCACATGTGTGTGTGTATGTGTGTAGTGTGAGAGTGTGTGTGTGTGTGTGTAATCCTAAATGCCACGCCATTGCAGCAACCTCCTCCATAGTCCTTGAGTGAAGGTTGGGGGGTGAAGGGGAAACAGCTCCCCCTACCCTGCCTGGTCTCCTTTCAGAAGAGCTAGTGATACCTAATCAGCTTGCTAACTCCTTTCTCAATGTGAATATGAATGGCATTATTATTTATCGCCTTTAATATTTTTAGTGACTCGTATCTGAAATTAGATCAATGGCCTGATCCATTTAACTCTAATAGGTTACTGGTGGCTGAGAACTGACAGAAGGCCATAACTTTGGCATCTTACAATGGCTGATGATCACTATTATGTAAGAGTCATGAAATAAATGATAAAATATGTTAAATTTTGTCTTAGAAGGAGGGAACATTTATAGATCATGTTGTAATTATAACAACCTTACAGAGAAAGAGTTTTTTTTTATGTATCAAGGAAAAAAAATCCTGGCAACTTGGGTAAATATTCTATATGATTTCAAATATAGGCATAACTTGGAGATACTGCAGGTTAGGTTCCAGATCATCACAATAAAGCCAATGTCACAATAAAGGGAGTCACCTGAATTTTTTGGTTTCCCAGTGCATATAAAAGTTATATTTACTATTCTTTAGTCTGTTAAGTGTGCAATAGCATTGTGTCTAAAAATAATCATGTACATACATTAATTAAAAATTACTTTATTGCTTAAAAAGGCTGACACAGAGGCACAGAATGAGCATATGTTATTGGAAAAATGACACCAACAGACTTACTCGACACAGCATTGCCACAAACCTTCAGTCTGTAAAAAATGCAATATCTGCACAGTGCAATAAAGCAAAGCACAATAAAATGAGGTATGCCTATATTAGATTTGCAGGCATTTTCATTTCTGAAAGGATATTGGTTTAAATACCCCAAGCTCCTTTTGCTAAAAGCAACTGAAATTTGGGGAAAAAAAGTTTAAAATCTTTTAAAATATATTGTGAAGATGTCAGAAAAAGAAAAGGAATCCACCGAATCAAAAAAAAAAAAAAAGAAAATAAATAGGGAAATCTGGGGTACAAGCAAGCTCCCAGGTTCACTTGTGAATTCTGCAGAATCTCAGCGACCTCGGAGCTCTGGAGTTTAATGATGATTCAGGAGACAGGCAAAAGCAGGGACCCAAAAGGGCTCATCTTAGTAAGAAATAATACTATAACACAGATGAGAGAACGAGGATGCTAGTCTGTCTCGTCTCAACCCTACTAGACAGAAAAATAACTCTATCCTGAGAATTCATAGTAAGTCAGCCAGGTGTGGATCCAGAATTCCTGGGGTCCAAAGTTTCAGCAAGTTAGGAAAGGAGGCCTCATTAACAATAAGAATACAAGATTACAAATATGAGGTTTTAGACTAAGAAAATAAATCACAATGAAATATAAATGTCTAAAAGCTGATAAATATCACAAACATCAGAAAATCCAGAATAACATAGCATGTTTTATTAAATAATTGCCTAAAACATCACTTTACTAGTATTTTTGTACACTTTTTCGCTGCAAATTCCTTGACTACTTCTTCATATGCCAAGATGTTTGTCACATCAATTCTACTAAGAAGATAGAAAGATAATTTTATCTCTTTATTCCAGCATGTTTGATCAGAAACATTTTTTGTTTGTTTGTTTGGTTTGTTTGTTTTAGACAGGATCTGCACTACATCCAGGCTGGACTGCTGTGGTGCGATCATGGCTCACTGCAGCCTTGACTTTCCAGGCTCTAGCGATCCTCCCACCTCAGCCTCCTGAGTAGCTGGGACTACAGGTGCACACCACCCTACCTGGCTAATTTTTGTATTTTCTGTAGAGAAGAGGTTTTGCCATGTTGCCCAGATGAGTTTTGCCATGTTGGTTGCTCATTTAACTCCGAGCTCAAGTGATCATCCCGCCTCAGCCTCTCAAAGTGCTGGGATCATAAGCATGAGCCACCACACCCGGCCCCAAAACAAAATTTTAAACAATATTTAAAATAGCTTCCTTCTGCTTCACAACTTATTATTGGTAACACAGAAATGTTTAAGATTATTGTCAAGTACGGCAAAACCTATATGGTTTCATTTTTGATCTAGAGGGCTTCAGGGAATTTTGTATTTTCTTGCACAGTGACCAGTCTTAAGCACTAAGCACTCTGAATTGATGATATTCATTAAGCAGTTTGTCATCTACGTCCTCATTATACTGACATAGTATGCATTTTATGTTTTCATCTTCAATGTTAATATTACCTGTCAAAACAGCACAGTCCTTAAATCTTTTTAATGTGTTCGTATGTCTCATCTCTTTTCATCAGCTGGATTATAAAACAATCCAAGATTCTATTCACTACTTCCATTTGAAATTTATCTCATCCTCTTAATGAAATACTGCTTTTGGTATGATAGATTCAAAACAAATTTGTTGTTAAACAATTTATTCTCGATGTCAGGGTAATTTCTTTTAATTTCATTAGTCATCTTTATTGCTTTTGTTTAGAATTCCTTTTTTAATCTGAGTTACTTCTCAATATTTTAGGAAATAAATTTAAAGATGACAAAATATGTCTTCGTTTGTGCCAATGAAACTAAATGCTGAAGACTGAGTAATTTGTAAGCAACAGAAATTTATTTCTCACAGTTCTGCAGGCTGGGAAGTCTAAGGTCAAATTACCAGCAGGTTTGGTGTCTGGTGAGGGCTCTATCTCTGCTTCAAGATGTCATGTTGCTGTATCCTCTGGAGGAGAGGAATACTGTGTTCTCACATGGCAGAAGGGATGGAAAGGCAAGAAGGCAAACCTACTCCCTCAAGCCCCTGTATAAAGGCCCTCATCCCATCCACAAAGGCTCTGCCCTCATGATTAAATCACCTCCTAAAGGCTAAACCTCAATATTATCACATTGGTAATTAAGTTTTCACATACAAATTTTGGAAACATGTTCAGACCATAGCAATGTCTAGTAGAAGCCTATAATTAATTACCTGTTTTATGAAAGCATTCCAAAGTATCCTTCAAATTTTAGTAAAATTATTACATTCCCAACTCAGTTCTTACTCAGATCCCCAGAAAGTCCAAAGTTGCTCCAATACTACCTAATATGAAGGGAGGTGTGACAGAAAGACATTGGAGCAACTGCGGTGACTGTCAATACCAAATGCTGTCAAGGACGTGGAGCAACTGGAACTCTCATATACCGATACTTGGTATGTACGTTGGTAGAGCCACTTTGGAAAATGCTGGACATTATCTACTAAAGTTGAATACGTATATACTCCAGGATCCAGTGTTTTATGTTTATCTATATGTACAAAATAAATGGTTACACGTGTATAATAAAAATGATTGAATAAATAAATATTGTACTTCTACAATATTGATAAAACATATGACCCTGTAAGCACGTTGCTAAGACTCCTCTAGGCCTTGGAAGAGGCCCTTGTAAGGAAGGAATCCCACAGGAGCCTATAGCTAAAGCTTCATTATTTACCCAGGAAATCTACTTTTCAGGCTAACCCTCATAAGCATCAAAAGCTGGAATTACTGCTACATGTGTAGTACAGAAAGCATGAAGGGCAAAATTTAATTTAAGGTAATCCTCAATTGGTAGGACCAGCCCCAGGAAACCGAAGAAAAAAAAAATAAAGCACTTTGAAGTCTCCTCTGGGGGAATTAACTTTTTATTCTTATCTCAAAATCTTTCCATCATGATTGAGGGTCTGATGAAGTCAAAGACATCAGAATGAGACATGCAAAACATTGAATATTGGAATTTTGGTGTCTGTAGTAGAAAATAAGTATATACTGAATACATTCAAAATCATTAAAGATAGGCAGGCAGAAAAACATGGATGAGAAACAAGAGTCTATTTTTAAAATCATACTTAAAAATGAATCAAATAAAACTAAAAAATTTAACTAAAAACTCAATACATGGGTTAAACAACAAATAAGGTGTGCATGAAGAAGTTATTAGTGACCTGGAAGAGAAACCTAAACAAATTTCACAAGTGAACCAAAAAAGACTAAGAGAAGAAAAATATTAGAGGTTGCAAAGTGCAAGGGCTATATTATGAAGACATAACAAATGTCAAATGAATATTCTAGAAGAATATTATAAACAGAATGTTGAAGAGGCACTGTTGAAGAGATTATGCCTGAGAAGTTTCCAGGCTTATTAATAGGCAAAAATTCTCACATTCAGAAAGCCCAACGAATCTCAAACAGGATAAATAAAAAGACACATCTACACAGACACAGCATAGTTAAACTGTACAAAAGCAAAAAAAAAAAAAAAAAAGAAGAAGAAAAAGAAAAAAGAAAAGTAAAAGAAAATATTTTAAAAGAAACCAGAGAAAGAGAATAGATTACCTAATAAAAAACAGTATATACACTGACGGCTAAGTTCTCAACAGCAATGGAAAGCAGAAAACAATGGAATTATATCTTCAGAATCCTATGAAAAATAACTATCAATCCAGAATTAAATGCCTCGAGAAATTACTTTTCAAAAATGGTAGTGAAACAAAAACACTGTTAGACAAATCAAAACAAAACTGAGAAAATTTATTACTTACAACCAGTAGACCCTCACTAAAGTAAAATATCTAAATGATTTTGTTCGAGCACAAATAAAATTATTATTGCAATTATGCTAAAATGCAAGAAAGAATAAAAGAAATACGTATCTATAAATATATGGATAAATCTACACAAATAAGGCTGTATGAAATAATAATTAGAACAATAACTATGGCTAATTTGTGGGGTAAAAACATAACAGAAATGAAATGGTTTCACACAATAACACTTAAGTTGGAAGGAGGTGGTCTCAAATGTTCTAAGGTCCCTCCTTGTGTGCTTCAGCAGGAGGCAAAAATATTGATTAACAATAGACTTAGTTAAGGTTACACATTCAGATGTAGGATAAACACTGAAAAATGGAAATATAGAGGGTATACATTTCAAAACAATAGGAGGATAAAATTTGAATAAAAAGTAAAGCATTCAAAAATAAAAGGAGAAAATAAAACAAAAAGTGAAACAAACAGAAAGCACAAAATAATATAACAGAAATAGAACCAAACACGAGTATTCACAATCATTGCAAATTGATTAAACACTCAACTAAATGATAAAAAATCATCAGACTGGACTAAAACACCAAATCCAGATATTTATTCTTGTTGGGAGACATATATAAGCTATAAAGCCATAGAAAAATTCAACGTAAAAGGATAGAATTGGCATAAGGAAAACAATGACAGGCCGGGCATGGTGGCTCATGCCTGTAATCCCAGCACTTTGGGAGGCCGAGGCGGACGGATCACGAGGTCAGGAAATCGAGACCATCCTGGCTAACACAGTGAAACCCCGTCTCTATTAAAAATACAAAAATTAGCCAGGCGTGGTGGTGCACGCCTGTAGTCCCAGCTACTCAGGAGGCTGAGGCAGGAGAATCGCTTGAACCCGGAAGGTGGAGCTTGCAGTGAGCCAAGATTGTGCCACTGAACTCCGGCCTGGGCGACAGAGCGAGACTTGTCTCAAAAAAAAAAAAAAAAAAAAAAAAAAAGACAAATGGCAATAAAATGGTTCAGGGCAAATGAAATAAGTGCAATTATTTTGTAAGATAGAAAAATATTCTAAAGTTTTATTTACTTAATATATTTTCCTCAAAAGAGTTCCTTTAATGAAAATATTAGGAGAAATCAGAAAATGCAACCGCCATGCTTGAATTGTTTAGCATAACTCTCTCTGTAACTGATAGACTAAAGAAATTATTGAGGATACGGATTTGAGATATCCAATAAAAATACATTATCTAATGTAAGGGTAAAATCTTGGCCGGGCGCAGTGGCTCACGCCTGTAATCCCAACACTGGGAGGCCGAGGCGGATCATGAGGTCAGGAAATTGAGACCATCCTGGCCAACATGGTGAAACCCTGTCTCTACTAAAAATACAAAATTACAAATTACAAAAATACAAAAATCAACTGGGCATGGTGGCGGGCGCCTGTAATGCCAGCTACTTGGGAGGCTGAGGCAGGAGAATCGCTTGAACCCGGGAGGCAGAAGTTGCAGTGAGCAGACATCGTGCCACTGCACTCTAGCCTGGCGACATAGCAAGACTCAGTCTCAAAAAAAAAAAAAAAAAGGCAAAAACTTTTATACACATAAACACAGCACTACACAACTGAGGAATACATATTCTTATAAAGCACCACATAAAACATTTATAAAAATTGATAATGAGCTAAGCCATATAGAAGACTTCAACACATTTCAGAATATTGGTATCAAACATACTACACGTGCCATTGAATTAAAAATCAAAACAAAACTAAGAGAAATCTCATTAGTTTTAAAACAAAACACATATATTTCTAAACAAAACAAGAGCCCTGGGACAAAATAAAAACAAAAACAAACAAAAAACAGTTGTGAATAAAAATTAGAATATATTTAGAGCTGAATAATGATGAAATATTTGCAGATCAAAACTTGTGCAACATAGCCAAAGTGGTAGAGGAAAATTTATAGCCTTATATGATTACTGATAAAGAGGAAAAAAGGCAAAGATTGTGTTAAAAATGGACTAAGAAGTTAGAATAAAAACGCAAAATAAACCCAATCGAGTAGTAAATAACAAAATGAAGAAAGAGAATCTCAAGAGTGACATTAGCAAAATGACTGACTACAGAAGTCTGGCACTCTTCTCTCCTACAAGACAGGATCAAGGCAAAGAACAAACATAAGATTTGGCTGGAGTGTCGAAGGGAGAGCTCTAGAGTGCAGCCGGGGAGTGGAGATGCGCCTGTGGTGATTGGGAGTACAAGGGGACAGTATGGAGGCACCCAGCCTCTGCAGCCCCGTGTCCCCTACCCAGATTGCATCTTCTAGGACAAGCCTACTTTCAAACCAGCCAAATCACTGTGTATCCTTCCATAAGCAGGAGACGCCTCTGAGCCTCCAGGCTGGCAGAGTAGCTACATACCAGCATTCAGGATCTAAAAAACAGTCTCCTGCAGACATGTTCATGGTCTGCCCAATGGCCCTGCACCTGCAATAATGGCCTGAGAAACAGTCTGCCCCCAACAGACATGCTCCGGAGCTGCCAAACAGCTTTGCACCTCTGTCCCAGACCTGAGAAAGAGCCCCATGGGCCTCCCCCGGGAAATGATGCTCCCAGCCAGACCGACATGCTATGTGCCCATATCCCAGGCCCAAGAAACAGCCTCATGAGCCACCGCTAGTGGGTATGCCCCCAGGTCAACAGAGCAGGCCTGTGCTTGCACTGTAGGCTTACGAAACAGCTCTATGGGTCACCCCCTGACAGAAATGCCACCAGGCCTGCCAAGCAGCAGTGCAGCCATATCACAGGCCTGAGAAGCAGTCCTGTGGGCTGCACCTGGCAGACATACCCACAGGTCAGGTGAGCAGCTGTGCACCCATGTCCTGAGCCAGAGAAACAGCCCCGTCAGACTTCAGGGAGTCACCCCCAGCAGACACACACCCATGATCACATGACTTAGGCCCAAGAAGCATTTGTTTGTCCCTGGCAAACACACCCCTCAGCCAACTAAGCAGCTGTATAGCTGTGCCCAGACCTTAGAAACAACCCTGCAGTTCACCCTGGTTGGCACTCCCCTAGGCCAACCAAGAGTCTTGGCTTGAGAAACATCCCTCAGGCTGCCCCTGATGGCTATGTCTCCAGGCCAGCTAAACACCTGTATGCCCATATCCTAGGCCTAAGAAACAACACTGCAAGCTGCTCCTGGCAGGCACACCCCTAGGCTGCCTGAGTAACCATATGGCTGTGCTTGCGGCCAGAGTAACAGTCCCATGACCTGAACCCAAGTGAGACAGACCCAAAGGTGGCTGAACTGCTCTGTGCATGCACATACCCCCGACCTGAGAAACAGCCCAGCAAGCCTACCCCTGGTAAAGCCACACTACTGTTACCACAAACTCTCTCATCCTAGGCCACTGAGAAACTCACAAACACCACTAGTATGAATTACAGCTAAAGAAGCTACACAGAGACCACACTATTGCATCCACTAGAACCAAGGCCAATGCACTCCACCAAACCAACACCCCAAGACTCATTAATACAAATAAGTCTTTCTCTACTAATCCTACATAAATTGGAAGAGATGACTTTTCCACCAGATTCATAGAAATCAAAATAGTGACACATTAATCACGAAAAAGCAAGCACTCGTCACTTTCAAAGGAAAACAATAATTCCACAGTAACAGATTTCAATCATAAGAAAATATATGAAATGCCTGAAAAAGAATTCAGAATAATAACCTTAGGGAAACTCAGTAAGATATAAGATAATGCAGATAGACAATTCCATGAAATCAAGAAAACAATTTCTGATGAAAACTAGTAATTGAGAAATTCAACAAAGAAATAGATATCATAAAAAGGAACTAAACAGAAATCTTTCAGCTGAAGAATTCAATGAATAAAATAAAAAATAAAATCAGGAGCTTCAACAACAGATTAGACCAAGTAGAAGAATTAATTTCTAAACTTGAAGACAGATCTTTTGAAATAACACAAGCAGGCAAAACATGAAAAGAGAACAAACAAGAATGAAGAAAGCCTACAGGATTTATGGGACACCAGTAAGCAAACAAATTTTTATATTATGGGTGTTCCAGAAGGAGAAGAGAAGGGAAGAGGTGAGAAAAACATATTTAATGAAATTATAGCAGAAAACTTCCTGTCTTAGGAGATAAATGGACATTCAGGTCCAGGAAGCTTTAAAAATGACAATGGTTTAGATTTGCCCCTCTGAGGCAAATTATAGTTAAATTGTCAAAAGTCAAAGAGAAAGAAAATGTTCTAAGAGCAGCAAAAGTGTCAAGTCACATATAAGATACTTCCTATTCAACTAACAATTATTTCTCAGCAGAAGCCTTTCAGGCCAGGAGAGAATGAGATCATATATTTGAAGAACTGAAAGAAAAAAAAAAACCATTAGCCAAGAATACTATATACCCAGAAAAGCTATCATTCCAAAATGAAGGAGAAACAAATCTTTCACAGACAAGCAAAATCTGAGAAAATTCGTCACCACTAGGCTAGGCTTACAGCAAATGCGCAAGGCTTACATCTGGAAGTGAAAGGACAATAACCCTCATGACAACTACAAAACTATAAAACTCACTAATGGAGCCAATACACAAAGGAGAAGGCTAAAAAAAATCTAATCATCTCACTACAGCAAACCACCTAATATAAAAATACACTATAAAAGAGGAAGTAAGGAACAAAGGATAAATTTTAAAAACCAGAAAACAACCAATAAAATTACAGGAATAAGTCTTTATCTATCAGTAATAACCTTGAATGTATATTGGCCAGGCACTGTGGCTTGCACTTGTAATCCCAGGATTTTGGGAGGCCAAGGCAGGTGGATCACCTGAGGTCAGAAGTTTGAGATCAGTCTGGGCAACATGGTGAAACCCTGTCTCTACTAAAAATACAAAAATTGGCTGGGTGTGGTGGCACACACCTGTAATCCTAGCTACTTGGGAGGCTGAGGCATGAGAATCGCTTGAACCCAGGAGGTGGGGGTTGCGGTAAGCTGAGATCGCATCACTGCACTCCAGCCTGGGCGACGGAGACTCTGTCTCTCAAAAATTACAAATAAAAAGATATAGCCTAGCTAAATGGATTAAGAAAATACAAGACTCTACTACTGCTGCCCACAAGAAACTCACTTCACCTGTAAAGACACATAGAGATTGAAAGTGAAGGGATGGAGCAAAATATTCCACATGAACAGAAACCAAAAGTGAGCAGGAGTAGCTATACTTATATCGGACAAAACAGACTTAAAGTTAAAAACTGTAAAAAGAGACAAGGAAGGACATTATATAATAATTAAGGAATCAATTCAGCAAGATAATATAACAATTGTAAATATATATGTATCCAACACCAAAACATCCAGATGTATAAAGCAAATATTATTAGATCTAAAGGAAGAGATAGACATTAATAAAATAATAGCTGAGGACTTCAACACCCCACTCTCAGCATTGGACAGATCATCTAGACAGAAAATTAACAAATAAACATTGGCTTATTTGTAAACTGCACCATGGACCAAATGGACCTACCAGACATTTACAGAACATTTCACCCAACAGCTTCAGAATATGCATTCTTTTCATAAGCATATGAAATACTCTCTAGGATTGATCATACGCTAGGATATAAAACAAGTCTCAGCAAATTTTTAAAAATTGAAATCATGTCAAATATCATATCTGACCACATTGAAATAAAATTAAATATCAATAAAAAGAGAAATATTCAAAAACTGTACAAATACATGGAAATTAAACAGCATACTCCTGAACAACCAATGGGTGAAGCAATAAATTAGTGTTGAAATTTAAAAATTCATGGAAACAAATAAAAATAGAAACACAACACTAAAACCTATGAGACACAGCAAAATGATATTAAGAGACAAATATGTAGCAATAGATGCATACATCACGAAACTAGAAAGATGTCAAATAAACAACCTAACAATGCATCTCAAGGGACTACAAAAGTAAGAACAAACCAAACCCCAAATTAGCAGTAGAAAAGAAATAATAATGGTCAGAGCAGAAATAAACCATACTGAGACTAATAAAATAATACAAGAGATAAAAGAAGATAAACAAAGCCAACAAAGCATTACCTAGGCTGAGAAAAAAAGAGAGACAATCCAAATAAATATAATTATAAATAAAAGACAACAAAAATGATGTCATAATGGATGCCACAGAAATACAAAGGATTACTACAGACTACTATAAAGAATTATATGCCAATAAATTTGAAAACCTAAGAGAAATGGATACATTTCTGGATACATACAACTTATCAAGATTGAACCACTAAGAAATAGAAAACTTCAACAGACCAATAACAAGTAACAAGATTGAATCAGTAATAAAAATCTTCTAACAAAGAAAAATCCAGGACCAGATGGCTTCACCACTGAATTCTACTGCATCTTTAAAGACAAATTAATAAAAATATTTCTCAAACTGTTTTAAAAAATAAAAGCATAGGGAATTCTTCCTAATTCATTATATAAGGCCAGCATAATCCTGATACCCAAACCAGAAAAGTACACAACAAAAAAGACAACCACAAAATATCCCTGATGAATATATATGCAAAAATTCTCAACAAAATACTATCAAACTGAATCCAACGATACATCAAAAAGATAAGACACCATGATTCAATGAGATGTACTTTAGGAATGCTAAGATGGCCCAGCATAGGCAAATCAATAAACATCACACATCACATCTATGGAATGAAGGACAAAAACCATACGATCATCTCAATTGATGCAGAAAAAGCTTTTGATAAAATTCAGCTTCCCTTCATGATAAAAAAAACACTCCTAATAAATTAGGTATGGAAGGAAACTGCAGTTTAATAATGATAATATAACAAACCCACAACTCACATCTTATTGAACAGGGAAAAGCTGAAATCTTTTCCTCTAAGAACTGGAACAAGACAAGGATGTCCACTCTTACCACTCTCATTCAACATAGCACTGGACATTCTATCGGAGAAATTTGTCAAGAGAAAGAAATAAAGGGATGCAAATTGGAACGGAGGAAGTCAAATTTTCCGTTTGCAGATGGCATGATCTTGGGAAAGGGCAGTCTCTTCAATAAATGGTTCTGGGGAAACTGGATGTCTGTATGCAGAAGAATGAAACTAGACTCCTATCTCCTACCCTACACAAAAATAGACTCACAATGGATTAAAGCTTTAAATGTAAGACCTCAAATGATAAAACTATGAGAAGAAAATATGGGAGAAATTCTTCAGGACATTAGTCTAGGAAAAGATTTTATAATTAAGGCCTGAAAATCACAGGTGACAAAAGCAAAAATGGAAAATGGGACTTCATTAAACTAAAAAGCTTCTGCAAAGCAAGGGAAACAATGACTGAGTGAAATAACAGTCTACAGAATGGGAGAAAATATTTGCAAACTACTCATCTGACAGGTGATTAATATCCAGAGTACACAAGGAACTCAAATATTTCAACATCAACAAAACAAACAATCTGATTTATAAAGTGGGCAAATGATATGAACAAACATTTATCAAAAGAAGACACACTACTGGCCAACAGATATACACAAAAATGCCCAACATCACTAATCATCAGGGAAATGCAAATCAGAACCACAACAAGGTGTCTTCTTACCTGTTAGGATGGTTATTAACAAAAAGACAAAAAATAACAAATGCTGGGGAGGATTTGCTATTTTTGTTCCTGGAAGAAAGGGAATGCTTAAACACTGCTGGTGGGAATGTAAACTAGTAAAGCCACTGTAGATAAGAATATGAACTACAAAAAACTACAAATAAAACTATCATATGACCCAGTAATCATACTACTGGGAATTTATCCAAAGGAAAGGAAATCATTACACCAGAGAGACTTCTGCATCCCCATATTTACTGCAGCACTATTCACAATAGCCAAGATATGGAATCAACCTAGCGTCCAACAACAGGTGAATGGACAAAGAAAATATGGTATATATTCACAATGGAATACTCTTCAGCCATAAAAAAGAATGAAATCCTGTCATTTACAGCAACATAGGTGGAACTTGAGGACATTTTGTTAAGTAAAATAAGCCAAGAACAGATAAACACTGCATGTTCTCACTCATATGTGGAAGCTAAAAACAGTCGATCTTATAAACACAAAAAGTAGAACAGAGGATAGTAGAGGTTGAGAAGAGTAAGGGGATGGAAAGAATCAGGAGAGATTTGTTAAAAGATAAAAATTACAGCTAGATAAAAGGAATAAGTTCTAGTGTTATATGCCACTGTAGGATGATTATAAATAACAATAATACATAGTTTCAAATAGCTAGACAGAGGATATTGAATATTTCCCAAACAAAGAAATGATAAATGTTTGAGGTGATGGATAGGCTAGTTACTCGGATTTGATTACTATCCATTATATGTATTGAAACATAAAAAAATACAAATAATTTCAAAAAGTGATCTCACAACCCATTAATAACATACTAGATTATTTAATCAAATTGCTATTTGCTAATTGTCTATCGCTGCAAACTCAAATGCTGGAAAACTATTTTCAAAATTATTTCAGAAGCATTAAATTCCCAAATAAAATAATAAGAAATTACCAGGCCAATCTTCAGGAAAAACTGGAAGTGTATAGACATAAACCTGACATTTGGAACCTCTTTTGCCCTTAGGATTGCTCATTTTGAAGAGCCTCTTAGAGTTGGTTGCATGAATGTTGAAGACTAGCACTTGCACAGAATAAGAATCCTCATAAATCACTGCATGATTACGTGGAGAACAAAACTGTACCTAAGAAGTAACAGTAATATGGAAGTAAAACAGTCCTCACAAAGACTGCAGCCTGAGTCACTTGAGTGGCCCAGAAAACATCAAGCCCTGGAATTGGATTAAGTTTATCTCATGGTGCTAGTGCCTATAAGTGCCTGGCAAAAGTTACAAATCCTCTTAGAGGAGGACAACATCTTTCTTAGCCTAAAATTATAAAATTATTTCCATAGATAGTTAATTATAATATCCAGCTCAAAATTATCTATATGAAGGCAAACTAAGAGATGAATGAAAACCAGAAACAAAAGACAATATAGGCAGACAGATAAGGATTTCAAACATTGGAACTATTAGACCCAGATTTTAAACCAGTTATGCTTAGTAAGGCTAAGAAGATAAAAGACAAATTTGGAAATTTTGATAGAGAACTGAGGACATGCAAATGCCAGAGAAATTCTGACAAAGAACTAAATAGAAGTTCTAGCATTAAACAATATTTAATAAACCCGACTCAATAAATGTGTTTTATAGAAGTTGAGATAGAACTGAAGATAAAATTATCAAAATGGAATGTAGGTCAAAGAAATTATCCTGAATGGCCAGGTGTGGTGGCTCATGCCTGTAATCCCAGCACTTTCAGAGGCCAAGGTGGGAGGATCGCTTGAGCCCAGGAGTTCAAGACCAGTCTGGGAAACATGGTGAAACCCTGTCTCTACAAAATACAAAAAAGAAAAAATAGCTAGGCGTAGTGGTGTGTGCCTGTAATTCCAGCTACTTGGGAGGCTGAGGCACAAGAATCACTTGAACCTATGAGGCAGAGGTTGCAGTGGGCTGAGATCATGCCACTGCACTCCAACCTGGGAGACAGAGTGAGATCCTGTCTCAAAAAAAAAAATATTCTGAATGAAGTATAGAGAAAAAAACTGATCAGAAATATGGAGGAGATGGTGAGCAACATTGAGGTTACAATAAAAAGGTAAACATTTAATTGGAGAGAGAAGAAAGCAAGAATGAGGCAGAAGCAATACTTGACAAGATAATGACTGAGAGCTTCTCAAAACTGATAAAACACACCAATACACTGATTCAAGAATACCAAGAAATCACAAGCAGGAAAATTTGAAAGAAAAAATTCATACTTAGACACATCATATCAAAATGCCAGAAAGTTCAAAGACAAAGAGAAAAACCATAAAAGTAAGGCTAAGACCGACTTTACCTTCAAAAAGATAGCAGTTAGATTAACATCAACAATAGAAACTAGAAAATAGTAGGGTAACATTTTCAATGTGCCTCCTAAAAACCTGACAACCAAGAATATTAAACCCAGAAAAAAATGTCTTTCAAGATTAGTGGTAAAAATATTAAAATTCAGGCAAACAAAAACTAAGAGAATTTACTGCTAGCAGACCAACACTAAAAAAAATAGAGGTGGAAGAAAAAGTGAAAAAATAAAGTGGAAAAACTACAAAATAAACACTAAACGTAGAAGGCAGAAGGAAAAAAATGATCACAGGTTGAAAATTGAAAAGAGAGAGAAGACTGGAGAACAGACAAAATCGTGACTATATCAGTAATACTAAATATAATTTGACTATATTAACAGTCGAATGGGGCTATATAATAAAAAACATAGAATTAAACTCCATCTCAAAAAAAAAAGAATTAAAATACCCCAAAATTATAGCACATAAGTCAGGAGAAAAATATTGAATTAAAGTATTCTAAGCTCCTTTTGCTCACTGGAGCCAAGTTCTGTACAAGGAAAAAGTAACATAAAGTATTGATTAGTGAAGGATTTTATTTTCTAGAGTAACTACTCTAAAAAGAAGTAAGAAAGTATTTAACTTTCAAACAAAGAAAAAAGTGTAAAAATAAAAACATGCTGATCCTAAAGAAAAGAAAAAGGCAAAAAAAAAAGAAAAGGTGTACACTGGAAAGGAGATAATAAAACAGTAGATATAAATCCAAATATTTCACTAATTGCATTAAGTATAAATGAAATATAGACAAAGCTTCTCAAACTAGATTTACATATACATGTATAAATACACATAAAAACACATTATTTCATAAGACATAGATCTAAAAACATAAGGATTCATGAGAGTTAAAGTAAAATAGTGATAAAAATAAATAATTTAAACACTAAACAAAAAAGATTGTGTAGCTTTATCAATATCAGACAAAGTAAACTTTAAGGCAAAAAATAACATTATTTAGGATCAGGATGGTCTATTCCTAATGATTATTCACCAGAAAGGGATAAAGATTCTGCATTTGTATGTACCTAAACTCAACTTCAAATGTTTATATAAGTAATATCTGAGAGAAATACAATAAGAAATTAAATAACTCCACAAAGTGGAAGATTTTTAATTTTTTTGACACTTTTTCAAACATGTACCAAAAATATTGATAATCTAATCAAATAACTAATCAATATATATAGAATATTTCACTCAACAGCTGCAGAAACACTTTCTTTTCAAACACAAACAACATTTACAAAATTAATTATTTACTTGGACACAAAGCATGTATTGAGAAATTTCAAAGGGCTAATAACATGCAGAGTTTCCTAATCACAATTCATTTAAGCAGGAAATGAAAAGCTTCAGTCAATCAAGAAAGAGGAGAAATTTTTCATATGGTTATAAATGAAAGCTTAAAGCTATAAACCACACATGATTAAAGAAGTAATCAAAATGCAAATTAGAAAGTACTCTTAACTTAGTTTTAACAAAATGCTATATTTCAAAATTTACAGACTATCCTAAATCAGGTTTTCTCAATTTCAGCACAATTGATGTTTAGGAATAAATAATTCTTTGTGGTGGCTGGCTGTCCAGTGCACTGTAGGATGTTTAGCATCCCTGGTTTCACCTGCTGAAGGCCAATAAGCATTTTCTCCTAGTGTAACCACCAAAAATGTCTAGAGATACTGCCCAATGTCCCCAGGCAGGCAAAATCACCCCAGGTTGAGAACCACTGTTCCAAAGAAAAGGGAAAGAAAAAAAAAAGACTGAATCTCATGAGTGAAGCATACATCCATTTATCCACTTAAAGAAATTTTAAAAAATAGCTTATTAAAAGTTACAAATGAAGGGAAAATAAAGTAATAAATATAAGCAGAAAGTTAAAAAATAGAAAATGAAATAATCAACAAAGCCAAAATTTTCTTTTTGGAAAGATTAATAAAATTTATACACCTGAGGCAAGACTAATCAAGAATAGCAAGGAAAACACAAATAGCCAATAACAGTAATGAAAAATAATTATAGGGGATCCTTTAAACATTAAAAAGATTAAATGATATTAATAACTTTTATCTGAATAAAACTTTGAAAAATTAGATAAATGAAAAAATGTCTAGAAAACTACATTCAAAAGATGAAATAGAAACCCTGAGTAATCCTAAAACCATTAAAATAAATCTATAATTTGATACCCCTCCTCCACTCACACACACAACAACAAGTATAAAACAAACAAAATACCACTCCAGGCTCTGGATGTCTACACTGGAAAATGGTACCAAACATCGAAGGGAAAAATAACATTGATTCTCTACTAGAAAGAGAGGGAATAATGATCACCAATTCATTTTATGAAATAGCAAAATCTTGATACTGAAAACCAACACAGATTAAGAAAAAAAATCACAAGCCAATCTCATATGTAACCATAAACACAAAACCTCTAGACTCAATATTATCTGACAGAATCCGCAATATACGAAAAAGATAAAATATTATGAGCAAATTGAATTTATTACAGGAAGATAAGATTAATTTAGTATCAGAAAATCAACCACATAATTTACTACATTAACAGATGAAAAAAGAAATATATGACTATTTCAGCTGATGTAGAAAAAAAGCATTTGATGAAAGTTAACATTATGTCAAATGTGTTTAACAATCTAATAATGTAATGGAAAATCTTTAATATGGGACAGGGGTGATGGCTCGTGCCTGTAATCCTACCCAGCACTTTGGGAAGCTGAGGTGGGTGGATCACCTGAGGTCAGGAGTTCCAGACCAGCCTAGCCAACATGGTGAAAGCCTGTCTCTACTAAAAATCCAAAAATTAGCTGGGCGTGGTGGCAGTCACCTGTAATCCCTGCCACTCGGGAGGCTGAGGCACGAGAATCACTTGAACCCGGGAGGCAGAGGTTGCAATGAGCTGAGAGCATGCCACTGTACTCCAGCCTGGGTGACAGACCAAGACTCTGTCTCAGAAAACAAGAAATTCTTTAATATGATAAAAGGGAACTACTCCTTCCCAAAAAATCCTATAGCCACATCATACTTAAAATTAAAACATTTAAACCTTTCCCTTTGAAATGGGTAACACAGCGAAGCTGACCTGCACTGTGACCTGTAGCTGTGACGCTGCACGGAATAGCCCAACCAAAGTCAAGAGGCAATAAAACCAAACAAAAGATCAAGAACTTGGAAAGAAGAAATAAAACTGACATCATTTGTTGATAATATAATTGTGTACGCAGAATATGCAAAAGGATCTATGGACAAGTTATTAACATTATTAAGAGAGTTTAGCAAAGCTGCTGAATACCAAATTAATTACATAAAAATCAACTACATTTATATTCCAGCAACAAACAGAAAATGAAAAATTTTAAACAATATTTATATTAGCATTAAGCTTTGCAGTACATTTTAGTTTTCAATCTATTTACATGTACAATTTTGACAAAAATTAAAAAGAACAAATCAACCAAACTGTCACTCAAAAAAGATGGCGAATAATTTGTTGTTCTCACTGTTGTCATAAAAGTTTTCAAACATATCTTCTCTTAAACAAAAAAGAAATCCATCCAATATGGAGTGCTTACCTTCAAGAACTCTGCTAAACAATTTGTTTCATTTACTCTTGAAACAACAAAGTGGTAGAAACATTTATCCTCATGTGTAGATTAGGAAGTG
Organism: Pan paniscus; assembly: GCF_029289425.2. NCBI lineage: Eukaryota > Metazoa > Chordata > Mammalia > Primates > Hominidae > Pan > Pan paniscus. The sequence continues at coordinate 24,606,778 of NC_085926.1, read as the reverse complement.
TGACAGGGTGGGAGCCATGCCTGGAACTCAAGTCTTTCTGACTTCAAAGTGCACACTCTTTTCATGATATTTACCTTTTTAAAAACTAGTCTACTTGATAATAGACAAATCCCATTTATGTAAATGTTCATGTTCACCCAAAATGTCCTTTTGATAACACTTTAATATGATACTTGCAACATATCAATATCATTTCACTATACTACTTTTTAAACTAAATTAGTAACACACTTTAATTAAAGAATTTGACAAGTTTATATACTATATTCAATGTAATAGCCAGGACATAAAAATTAATTCTGGTACTTGTAGTCATCAAACGAATATTTTCCCAAGTAATTATGGTGAACCTTTGTAGTTTTGTTTCTATTATGAACTTATTGAATTAAATATTTTCCAAAATTTTTTCATAATATTCTGCATATTAGGTTTGTGGAAGGAGGTGAGGATAGTTAAAAGGCTCTGTAAGTATGAATGAGAGCAGGTCATCATTGTTCTGCCCTTTCTACAGACATTCAAGTTTATTAATTAATTTCACAAATAACCTACTGCATATCACCTGTCTGTGAGACCCTCATTCATTCATTTATGTATTAATTCAGTGAGAATATATTGTGTGCCAGTCACCAAACTATGTTCTGGGGATATAGTTGTGAGCAAAAGAGACAAGTCCCCTGTCTTCATTCCAGCAGGGCCTTGTGTCCATGCAGAAAAAGTTACCAAACCCAAATGTGGTAGGATTTCCAAAGCCATAGAGAACACTCTCTACAGTGCTTTCTGGATGTGTAACCACCTCTCTCAGCTAATAACCTAACTGTTCAATGAATGATGCTACAGAGACTATAATGTTTTCCAATTTACAGTGAAAATTGATAGCCAGAATAATGAATAATGGCTCTATCTATTGATTCTTTGATTAATGAGTTAAATGTAAAGTGACTAAAAGAGAGTATCCTTAAGTCTTATCACAATGACTATTTTAGAGGCCAGACCTCTAATCTTCATCTTACTTGGGCAGGTTGCATAAGAGAAGCAGTGGTAGACTCATAAACAAAACAGAACTCATGTTTCTATTTCAAGCATTTGGTGTTAAATAACTGGAGAGTGTTAGTAAAAAGCATGTTTGATCTGTGCTCAAATACTGAATTCCAGTTAATATGTATCTTGAAGTACTTAGAGAGAAGTACACTGATGACTGCAACTTGGTTCGAAACACCTCAAAAATATGATATATTGATGAATGGCAAGAGGCATGGATATGTGATAAGGGACACATTGAAATATTAATTGCAGAATCGAGCTGGGATGTCTGGATGTTCACTGCGCAACTCTTTCCATTTCTGTGTATGTTTGAAAATCTTTATAATAGCATGTTGAGAAAACGTGAAGTACAACAATGTTAACCAAAAGAAAATGTTCTTAAATCATATATTACTACTTTTCTGGAAATAACATTTAATTTCATTAATTTTTAATTATACAAATATGCCCAAGTACATTCTTGTAAAAAGTATTCAAACATTAAAGATATAATCTTCCTTGACCAACACCCCAAATCCTAGACCACTCTCTAGAACTAAACTTTGTTTTGAAATATATGTTTTCTCCAGATGTATCTGTATGTATGTTTCTGGAGAAATATATCAGTCGTTCCCTCCCTTAAGTAGACTACTGTTCTATTAAGATGGGTAGCATTGATGTCTCTTTCAGTTCTATACATAGTATCTAGAGTTGTATCTGATGGATAGTAGGTGCTTAAGAAATATATGTTAAATGAATAATTAGGAATAAAGAATAATTAAATTAGCCTGAAAACAGACTAATTAAATGAATCATAAATTCCAACAAATAACAGGATAGCAACAGTATACTATAGACAACCAGTTTTTCTATGATCTCCAAATGCCCATTTGGAGCTGGTCTCCCCAGTCCAACTGGACGAAAAGGCAACGTATTTAATTGATAAAATAAACATTTTCTAAAGTTAAGTAGTCTTAGCAAAGTATAATTTAGTAATTTACTCACTCATGCATTCATGCAGTCAACAAGCATTTATCGACATCCTATGTACAAGGCGCTATGCTTAAGCCTTCAGGTCACAACAGAGTTTTCCACTATAGTATTATTGACATCTTCAACCAGACAATTCTTTGTTGTGGGGACTGTTCTGTGAATTGCAGAATGTTTACTGCAATTCACTGGTCTCTATTCACTACATGCCAGTAGCACCTCCTCCCAGTTGTGACAATCAAAAATGTTTCTAGATATTGCCAAGTGTCCCTGGGGGGACAGTATCACCCCCAGTTGAGAACTGCTAGGTCACAATAAGGTTGTGGTCTCTAACTTCGTAGGAAGAGGCCTTAGGCTTCTCTAACTGTAAGTACCTGAAGGCTACACCACCCTCCCTAGCCCCTATCTCTTAGGTGTTTAGAAACTTATATTTTTAGAAACATAAGCAGAAAAAAATATCATTACAGTACATTTCCAGACAATAAAGCTACTATCCCTTCCTTTTTCAAATGGCCTGTACTTCTGCAGGAGGAAATGCAGATGGTGTTGAAGAGGCTGGAAGAACAAGATTAGAAATCATCCTCAATCCATCAAAGATGAGTTTTGCTCTCCACTGATGGAGAAAATTTCTTGACCCTCTCTATAGAGCTAAATAAAACAAGCATAAATTTAATCTTTACTAGGGCATTATGCTACATACTTAGGCTCCCTAAGTCAGGAGAATTCCCTGACGGTCACCTGAAAAACTGAAATCTAACTCTTCAAATGTAATTTTGTAAGCACGGTACTTAGTATAAGGATTGGTACATAGTAGGCACTCAATAAAAACTTGTTGAACGGATAGATGAACCATGCTTTGTAATAGTAATGTATACCAAACTGCTGCTATTGTCTATAGAAATGTGCTGGCCCTGCTCTGTGATTAAAGAGCAGATATACACATTTTTTTCTTTTCATTTGCAACACTACGAAATGCATTTTGCTTTTTTTCATTGGACATTAACCTTTACGTGATGGTTAACCAACCTTCAAACCAATTTAATGAAGATACATTTTAATGAATAATCTTTTTAAAATAAAGTTTTAAAAATCTACATGCCAAAACCAAAAGGTTCATAAGGAATAATTCAGTTTAATGATAGTATAAGAAATATTTCAATTCTATTTTATATTGTTCCATATTTCTGCTGGATGTTAAAAGTAAATGTGATTCATTAAAACCTCTTTCATTCATTATGAAAATAGAGTAGGAACTTATATTCATTGTAAATGAACTCACTACGGGAGTAATTTGCAAACTATATTAAGTCCTAACTTTCTAAAGGAAACTACATATTTTATTCACATTGCAAGCTAATTATCATTTTAAAAGTCCTAAACCATATTCCTTATTTTACAAATTTTGCTTTGCACAAATCCATCCAGTTAGTTATATCTTCTACATAACAAATTATAGCCTGTATATCCGCCCAGCAGAATTATAATTTAACCACTTACATAAAGCTTGAAATAAAGGTAAAAATACTCACTTAGTGTATTCTATATTTATATGTAATTTTCTTTCCCTCTCTGATTTGTGTATTCCTGCCTTGACCCTGAGAAACTGTAAAATCATCTTCTCTTTCTTTTCTATTTTTGTAGTATGTCATTTTTTAAACTCTAAAATGCAACACAGAATTTAAGCAGCATGATAAGAGCTTTAAACACACAGTTTAACCCTCTTTGGAGACATAAAATCTATCATCCAAAGCAGGTTTGATGTACTTCCTATGTTACAAGACTCATAATACTGTTTATTACTGAGAACAGCACAGTACAATTTAGTTTCCCTAGGGAAAGAAAAAGGGCCTATTTATTACTCGTAGAGATGCCCCATACAATAAAGTCAGTCATTCTTTAGCAAGCTCTAATTGAGAAGCCAGAAGATGTTATTTTTGGAGGATAATTTGCTAACAAAAGCAATCTCACCAGATTGCTTCGGGATGGCATCAACATGGACTGTCAATAACTTTAAGTGAGTGTCAAGAGGAACCAGAGGGACAGGCTCACTTCTGCTGCTTGATCCCTTACCTGATTCTAAACGCCTCCACGGAGACAGATGACCACTAGTCAGAATTCTTAAATGGAAAACTTTGGCCTTTTAAATTTTTTACGATGTAGTTTCACAAAGCATCCCAGTTTAAACAACTATAGCTATTTAATCTTATTCAGGAACATGATAAAATAAATATTTAATGCTGGTAAGATAAAAAAAACTTGGATGTTAGTGCAGCTCAGATTCTAAATTTAAATAATAAGAGTATAATATAGGGATTGTTTATAAAGATAACTAAAACCTTAACATTTGAGTTAAAGTGTTGATAATTTAATATATAAATGAATGTCTTGATAGGGAAAGAAGAATAGATGATGTCAGATATAATTGCCTTATGAAAACTTAGTTGACTGTGTCAGTTTAAAATTTTTATTTTTCTAGAAATGGCTAAGATGAGTACCAGTGTTATTTTCCTTGGCATATACCTAGAAATTATTGGTGAACTATTCAGATCACATTTAATTATATTTCATCCTTTATTTTCTTCACAGGCCTCTTAAAATTAAACCTACTAGGTAGGAATAGAGTAATGCTGTGGTTTGAATGTATCTCCCAAAAGTTCATGTGTTGGAAATTTAATCCCCAACACAACTGTGTTCGGAGGTGTGATCTAATTAGAGGTGATTGGGTCATGAAGGCAGAGCCCTTATGAGTGAACTAATGTCATTATCATGAGAGCAGGTTGGTTACTGAGAGAGTGGGTTGTCATAAAATGCGTCTAGTCCTTGGTGAATCTCTCTTTCTCATGGGTTTCACCCATCCCTCTTCTGCCCTTTCACCACGGGATGATCCCCTCCAGATGCCAGGGCCATAATCTTGGACTTCCTAACCTCCAGAACTGCAAGCCAAATAAACTTCTGTTCTTTATATTACCCAGCCTATAGTATTCTGTTATAGCAGCAGAAAATGAACTAAGACAAGTAGGTAGTAACAAAATGTTCAGGAAAGCTTGCTAGATATAGAAGACGGTAATGAGTCATGAGAGCATCAAGGAATCTAGGACTTTTGTTTGTTTCTCTTTTATAAGAACAAATAAAAAATGTAGTCAGTCTCAAGCCACAAAACTAGGTATGCAAAAATATATCTTAATTTTAGCTTGATTTCTTTAAATCAACTTGGTAGCATATGCAACCTTACCCTCTGGAAATGATATCCCTCCTTAGCTATTCTAGGGTCCTTCCCGCCTCCTCAGCTAACCTCCACCAAACCCCACAGATTAGGCCAAGGTTTGGAGGTGTGTTAGAGTGCACAGAAGCATTGAAAAGGTCTTTAGTCATCACCAAACTGTTTTACCCAGGTTTCCTCGTAGATCCAAACTGTCCTGCTTCACACAGTCTCTATTCTGTTAGTACTCTGGGGTCACAGAAATATTTGCAGACACTGAGAACTCAGGGGTAAGGTTAGCACTCCTGGATGTATCCCATGACCATTACCTGCTTAGGTCTAGCTACATAGTAGGGTGATAGCCAATAGCATTTTCTCTAATTTGTTGCAAGTAACATTCATTTTTATAGTATCTGGCTGGGACATCACCAGTGGCCCCTGAAGAAAGTGAATAAAGGTAACTAATCTCCACAGGTGGGCCCCACATGAACCATGACTCCTGGTATTCAGACTCTTGAGCAGTCCCGTTCTACATTGAATGTGACTGATCCTGTGATTTGAATCAACAAATTGTGGCAGAAGTGAGCTGTATCAGATCTGGGCTTATGCCTGAAGAGCTGGCAACTTCCAACACTGCAGTTCTGGGAGCCCTGAGCCTCACTGCAAAATGTCCAGACACCATACAGATGGATACTTGGGAGAGGAAAATACAGAAAGGGAGGCCTGGCCAGGCGCGGTGGCTCACGCCTGTAATCCCAACATTTTGGGAGGCAGAGGCAGACAAATCACTTGAGGTCAGCAGTTTGAGACCAGCCTGGACAACATGGTGAAACCCAGTCTCTGCAAAAAAAAAAAAAAAAAAAAAAAAAAAAAAAAAAAAAAAATAGTGGGGTGTGGTGGCTCATGCCTGTAATCCCAGCTTCTTTCAAGGCTGAGGCAGGAGAATCACTTGGTGAGAGTCTGTCTCTAAAAAAAAAAGAGAGAGAGAAAGAAAAAGAGGCCTGAAACTACATGTGGAATGACACCCAGTCCTGGCCACCATCTGACTGCAGTTATCTGGGAGACTCCAATTGAGACCATCAAAAATAAACAAATGTTCATCTAAGCCCCAGTCAACCCACAAAATCCTGAGAAATAACAAAATAGTCATTTTAAACTCAAACTTTTGGAGTGGTTTGTTTTGTAGTAATAGATAACCAAACAAATAGAGAAAAGATATCTGCCATCTTGTATTAAATACTTACTGGTTAACTAAGACTGCCTTTATCCATTCCTTACCCTCTAGCTTTCTCTGTTGTATTGTTGCTTACCCAACACTACTAGAGTCCGGGCAAGTACACCATACCGGCATGATGTGCATTCCCTGCTTATTTTCCCATTCTGGCTCTACCGAAACATGGTGGAGGAGGTCAAGCTGTTTGATAGCAGAGAACGGGCTCCCCACCAACACCACCTGGGTCTCCTCCCTCTCCCCAACAGGAGCTGATATGGGCTGTAGCTCTTACTCTCCTACTCAGCCCCTATGCACCTGCTATGCACACATGGTGGAGGCTTCCGCTAGGGAAGTTGCCAGAAGACACTGTCTGGCTGGGTCGCACTGGCTGATATGCTCTTGCCCTCCTCACTTGCCCTGCCCCCTGTGGACACACACGTCTCCCCGCCAGGTTCAGGCACCCGGCCAGTGACGCGGCCGCACCCTGAGCCCTGTGCCCAGGCTGAGTTAACAGCCTTGTTCCGGACAACTGCTGAGAAAGCAGCTTCAGTTGTATGAACCCACCTGCTTCCACCCTGAGGGCTGCAAGGCAATCGTGGAGAGAAATCCAAGACTTTCAAGACCCTTATTTTTATGTCTTCTGGGCGAGGGGTGAGAGGCATGGACAATGGTGAAATTCAGGGTGGGTCCATGCCTCACCCCCAAATTCCGGGCGGGAGGAGTCACCACAGGGGGACCCTGCTGAGGGTTGGGCTCCCAGCGCAGGGTCTGCCCTTCCTTGTCTCTACTCTCTTGCTGCCTCTCGAGCGCAGCCCTGCAAACACCTTCTCCTGGGGCGCCAGGAATCTTCCAGGAGGATTTGTTACCATCAGAGCCTTTTCCTACTGCCTCCAGCTTCAGCTGAACGCATGCTTGCTTTCCACTTGTTCTCAGCTGTACACTAACATCAGGGGAGAGATGTTAAAAAATAGCCACTCCTGATCATGGGCATTCTTTTGTTATACAGGACATTACTGAAAAAATGTAGAAAATCTCAATAAGGTTTACAGATTACATAATAGTATTGTTAACTTCCTGATACTTAATTATTGTTCTGTGGTTGTGCATGAGAATTCCTCATATTTGGGAACTATCTGGGGATAAAAGAGCATCATATCTGCAACATACTCTCAAAGAGGTTCAGAGTAATTATATACAGAGAGAGAGAAACAGGAGAGAGAGGAGAGAGAGAGAGAGAGAGAGAGAGAGAGAGATTTGGCTGAAGGGTGAATTCTTTATTCTAATGCAACTTTTCTGTAGGTCTGAAATTATATCAAAGTTAAAAAAAAATCTTTTAAATGACTCATGCCTGGGTTCCACCAAAACTATTTAACCAGATTCTGGGAGTAGGGCCTGGGTATCAGTATTTGTAGTTTCCAGTCAATTCTGATGAGCAGCCCAAATTGAGAAACAGTACACCAGATCTGCCAATGGAAGGACCCTGTGAGGGAAACTGAAGAGCAAGGCAAGGAGATGGAAGTGAGAGCCAGCTTGTTCAAGCTCAGAGTGTACAAGTGCAGGTGGATGTAAGAGAGTTGTCAAAGCTGATTTTCTACTAGCATCTCCTGGGTTTGCTCCAGAGATATAGGTGACAAATGAAAATTACTTGACAAATAATGTATCTTTTAAACAACCATAAGCAATGATGTTGGCAGTGATGCCTTGTTATTATGGTGAGTAAGAATCTATTGCCCTCACTCCCACTCCACCAAGCACAACTCATTAAATTATCAGCTCGATTCATTTTTCACCTATTGGGATTTCACTCCCTTGAGCAAGAGTTAACCATGTCTTACAGAAATTAAATGTTTTAAAGTTTTAATGATATGGACCACTTTTAGGAATTTTTTCCTCTAGTCTGTGTTTCCAAACTATATATTTTACATATGCAGTATATTTTTGAACATGAATTGAAAGGAAGAAATCTTAAAGCAGAAATTACATAAATATCTTCGAGTTGCTGCAAGATTCAGAAGTTGGCAATGAATTTATCTGAGACCAGAATGTACATCTCCTTCACAGGAAGGTTTGGATTTTTATCATACATCATTTCTATGGCCAACATTTACTCCACTGAGAACTTCTAACTGTTTACACAAATGTTTCCATACATCATTAACAGGGGAGCTGTTTGAGATTATCCTCTTGAATTGGGATGCAGTGGCTGCAAGTAACAGAAACCCCAAAGCAAGTGGGCCTGAGAAACATGTTCTCGCTCCACATAAAGTCCTGATTTGGGGCCAGCTCTGTGATCAGATGGCTCCGCGGTCAGCAGTTGCATCTAGAATTGGATCTTTCTGTGCTCCCATGATGCCTTCCTCAGTGAGGTAGCTTTGTGCACAAGCTGCTTACTTTACGGTCCCAAGATGGCCACTGAATCTCCAGGACTCACAATGAGGCCCAACACAATGAAGAGAAGGGAGAGAACATCTCTTCATTGCTTATGTAGGAGCAGTAAGCTGTTCTCAAAATCCACTCAGTAGAATTCCCTTTGTCTCATATTGGCTGCAATTGGGTCACATTCCCAGTTCTTTTTTTGTTTTTTTTGTTTTTTTTTTTGAGACGGAGTCTCACCCTGTCACCCAGGCTGGAGTACAATGGTGCGATCTTGGCTCACTGCAACCTCTGCCTCCTGGGTTCATACTATTCTCCTGCCTCGGCCTCCTTAGCAGCTGGGATTGCAGGCACCCACCACCATGCCCAGCTAATTTTTGTATTTTTAGTAGAGACGGGGTTTCACCATGTTGGCGAGGCTGGTCTCAAACTCCTGAACTGGTGATCTGCCCGCCTCGGCCTCCCACAGTGCTGGGATTACAGGCGTGAGCCACCGCGCCCAGCCCACATTCCCATTTCTAGTGTAAACATTGACAAGGGGAATGAGATTGCCATGTTTGGTGTTGTCTACTCGGGATCCACATCTTGGAGCTGGAAAATGGGTTTGCATTCCCTAAAGTCTTACTCCTCAAAATGTGCTTCATAGAGGTGCAGAACTGGCTCTACTGGGGAGCCTGTTAGACATGCAGATTATCAGGCTCCTCCCCAGACCTACTGAGTCAGAATTTCCATTTTAGCTAGCTCCCCAGGTGACTCTTATGCACATTGAAATTTAAGAAGGCCTGCCCTAAACACAGGGCCAAATGGTGGAAAGTGGAAACAAAATATAAACAGGTAAGTTTTGTAGAAGGAAAATTGGCTGAGGGAAAACAGTCACTAGTTAGTTCTGAACCACATCTGCCATGCTATTCCTTTATAAAAGCACCACTTCTAATTGAGTCTGAATGTCTAAGGTGTATGGACTTAATAAAATCTTGAGTCTTTTAGGTCAAAAGGCATTGTTGATTTTTTTTCCTTAATATGGATGCCTTTAGTGTTTTTAAGAAGTATATTTTTAAAAATATATTTCACCCCTCCTGTCCAGTGCTTTAAAAATAATAACTTTGGGAAAGGAGAATGGAGGTGAATTCCTTGCTTTTGATCATCCGTGTTTCTTAAGAGTGCCATTCTCTTTTATCTGCATTGAAGCGAGTTGTAGTTCCAATAAAATTGTGGACTCTTGGGGGTATCAGTGACCCCTGCTTCTTCAGTCACAGACATAACATGACTTATTTTGAGGCCATTAGAATTCTGAGCTCATGGTGCACTGGCAAATGGGTTCTCTGCTCATGGGCATTCTCCTTTTCCCCATCAGGTTCAAAGATAAAATCATTAAGATTTTCAAGAAAGCAGTAGCAGAGCGTTGAACCAAGCATGAGTTCCTTCTTAGAGGCTACTTCCTTCTTAATGGTTCTATCCAGGAAGTTGGGCTCAAGGACCTTCTATTTTATTACTTCCTGTTGCCACTTTCCAAATTCTAAGGGAATTGTTTATCTAGTTTTGAAAATGAAAGCAAATCTTTCCCCTTTAGTTTTTCCTAAACCTTGTGTCTATACCCAGAATTCTCTCCATTTCCCTAAAGGCTTAAACCATTTGCTCAGACCAAGAAAGCACATGGGCTTTGTGTGTCCCTATCTCTGCCCCTATTTCTTAACTCTTTTCCAGGTTGGCCACTGTGGAGGAGCTTTCTGGGATCTTCCTCGTGTTTTCTGGCGCCTTACTTCCCCTGCTGGTTTTACCTGTTTGATAGATAATTGGTAAAGAACACCTAGCCTATCCTGGCTTTTTTTTCTAGAGTCTGGTTTTGACCATTTTGTTTCCAGTTGCAAAGTCGCTACCCAGATCAGATTTCTTAGGACTAGAAAAGCTTGATTAAGTCTTCCAGGTGTGGAGAGGCTCTGGAAATGTGCTCAGGCAGCTTTATTCTCAAGAACTAATGCATTATGGTTAAATAGGGCTGTATAGGTCAAAATAAATTGGCTCCATGGAAGAGTTAAAGATGCAATGAAAACTATGCCATTTATTCCTAATTTTGTAATAAAATATGACTGACACCAAATAAAATATGACTGACACCAAATTTCTCCTTCAACACACATTCTTTAAAAAAAACTCGATAAAATCATTCTTATTGAGAACAGATTTTGATGTTTCTTTTAGCTCCTTAAATAAATAACCAGATTTCTTTTAAACACAAATTATATGGATATAGTTAATTATATGTAAATGAAAATGTATTTAAAATATTTGATATTGCTGTGTAAGTAATTAGTCAGAAGCAATGTGAAAACCATATTGACTGAAAGTATTTTTATTTTAAAATTGTCTGCCTTGCAAAAGGAAACTGGAATAGACTACTGAAGAAATATTTCTCTCCTAAACACTTTATTGGACTGCCTGTGTACATAGAAAAAGCAGTCTCCCTATGTGAATATATGGGTGTTAAGGTAAATGGAGGGAACTTTAGAATCACTTTCAATCATTTGTTTATAATCATGGTTCATAGATGAAGGAAAAACAAATTCTGGCAAAGTAAAAACAAGTTTAATTGCCTTTCTCACCGGTATTATCTCATTAAAGTCAAGCGCTGAAAGCCTGACACTTCCAAGTAAGAGCAAATTACTTTGCATACATATCACTACCTGTTTCTTTATCAAAATTCAAGTGGGGAGCACTTGAGAAGAAAAAGAACATACGATTTTTAGGTCACAGGAATAAGGGTACAGAGAGAAGGTTGTGTACTGATAAAGGCTATTGCATTATGTCACTCCAGAGGGCACCATTTACACTGCATTCCACATCAGGCAACACAGTGACCCTGGCATTCATTTTCCCATTGTTTCTTAATGTTTCTTCTTATTTCCAAATTTGGAACAGAGGTTAGAAACATGGAGACTGCTTAGTTTTGGATCATCCCACTTCTCCTCCTGGAAACCAAATAGAGCAACAAGGAGAACAAAAATAAAGTGATGAAATACATTTTTGGTGAAAGTAGGAGACAGAGAAAAATCCACAAACTCCAAATTATGTGTAAGTGTGGCCAAAAGAAACTGAGATCAGCAAGTCCTGTGCAGAAAGCTGTCACAGTGTACTGGGTAGAACAGGGAATAGAGAGGAGGCCTTTTGGTATCAAATGTCAGAAATCAACAAATATCCCATTCTAAGGAAGACATATTTTAACAAATTAAATATAAGACAGTATAATTGCTGGAGAAGGTAGAGAAAGGCATGAAAATTTGGAGTAGAACCCAGAGAAGACAAATATCAAAAAGTGACACCTTAAAAAAAAAAAGAAGAAGAAGAAGAAGAAGAAAAAGAAAGAATGTTTTGGAAGACAGGGGCTATGTCTCCTGGTAGTAGCAGCCAGCGAAGGACCCTAAGGAGTTCAGGAATGGTGATAGAAGCATTCCAAAGTCCAGTCAGTTTCTTAGAGCCAAAGGAAGGCTGGCTACACAGCTTTATCAGCAAGAAACAATCCATCATGGTAGCAACAAAGGAAGAAGAAGTAGAAAAACCCTGGAAACTCATCTATTCCCACCGCCAAACTTGTACTCCACAGAGAGAGGAAATTCTGCAAATAACTAGTCCAGGACAATGCAAGTCATTCAAATTTGGTAACAGGGATAAAAATAAACTGATTTTTAGTTTTAGCTTTGACAAGTGAAGAGCTCAGGAGTCGTCACACCATCCTTATAACAAGCAAAGGCTGAACAAACTAAAAATCAATAACATATCTTAGATATATTAGAGAACTGAGGTTGCAAGGCAAGTCACCACCCTGAAATCAGGAGAGACAGGTGAATCTAGGTTGCTGGAGACTGAGTGTGGACTAACTTGAGAATGAGAATATCTTGGGGGCACTGCCCTTTGGTAGGCTTTGCCTCCAGGAGTCCTACCAACGTCTCACTGTGAAGATCCAAGAAGCCCCTCATGACTCTAGGAAGAGAAAGCAGAAAGAGTAATTATTGTGAAATATACCCAGAGTATTCTCCATAACAAAAGCCTATTCTCCAGGGGGAAAGAAACTGTAAGAGCTTTATCCCATCCAGGGGAAGGGCCTTCTCTGACTTCATCCTCCTCTAATCTGTCTCAACTAAAGGGTGGGGGTTAGGGAAGATAAACTAAAAAACATTTGAAGAGGTCATGGTCCAGGAACACAGGCTCTGAAAAAGAATAAAAATTAATCATAAGATTATAGAATGCTTTCCCTGTCCCATACCTTACCACTACAACAACAAGACTCTAGTAGAACAGTGAATTTAAACTATAAGAGCTGCAAGATGCCCTCAGAGGAGGAGTTCTTAGGGAAGTTTGAAGACAATAAGAAGACAAATACAATGACACCAGAGGAATTTGAAGCCTTTGGCAACTACAGCTACAAAAACCATGAAATATAGCCCAGTTCTTAGCCAAATTAACATAAAACTTTACACGAAAAGTTGATTTACTATTAACCAATTTATCATGTCCAGCTTTCAACAAAAGATTACAAGGTATGTTGAAAGGCAGAGAAAACAGTCCAAAGAGACAAAGTAAGCATCAGAACCAGACACAGATTACAGAATTATCAGATGGAGAATTTAAAATAAATATTATTAATATGTTAAGACCTCTAATGGAAAAAGTAGACAACATGCAAGAACAGATGAATAATATGAACAGATAGAAGATGGAGACTCTAAGGAAGAGTCAAACAGAAATGCTAGAAATCAAAAGCACTATAACCAAAATAAAGAATGCTGAACATTTTTGATGGGTTCATCAGTAGATTAAACATGGCAAAAGAAACAATTAGTGAGGTTGAAACTAGGTCAATAGAAACTTCCCAAACTAAAATACAAAGAGAAAAAGGAATGAGAAAAAAATAGAACATCTAAGAACTGTGGGACAGTTTTACAGGATGTATCATAAGTGTAGTTGAAATACCAGAAGAAGAGAGAAGAAAGCAAAAAACAAACAAAAAGTGTTGAAATGAATAATAGATGAAAATTTTTGAAAATTAATGACAATCACTAAACCATAGATACAGGAAATGCAGAGAATGCCAGTCAGGATAAATATCAAAATGTCTGCACCCACATATATGTTATTCAAAATGCAGAAAACTAAAGACAAAGAAAAAGTCTAGAAAGAAGCCAAGGAAATAAAACACCTTACCTACTGGAGGGAAAAGTTAAGAATTATAGCAGGCTACTCATCAGATGCCATGGAATCAAGAAGAGAGTGAAAATTTTGATGTGCTGAAAGAAAAAAACCCACTAACATAGAATTCTATATCCAGAAAATTATTCTTCAAGAAGAGAAGAATAAAGACTTTGTCAGACAAATAAAAACTGAGAGAATTTATTGCCAGCAGACCTGCTCTAAAAGACAGGCTAAAAGAAGTACCTCACAGAGAAGAAAAATCAGATACTTCTAACACTCAGATGTTCACATGGAAAGAAAAATCATCATAGAAGGAATATATAAAGGTAAATTGTAATCTGTTTTCCTTATTCTTAATTGATCTAATGGATAAATGTTTGCTCAAAGTAGTAATAGTAACAATGTACTGAGTCATTTTAGCATAAGGATAAGTGAAATGAATAACAATGTTATAAAAGATAGGAGGAAGAAATTGGGAATAGTTTGTTATGAGATACTTGTCCTACCCATGGAGTGGTATAGAGTTATTTGAATGTAGACTTGCATTAGTTGTAAATATATACTACAGTATCTAGGACAATCATTACAAAAATTTTTAAACAAGTATAGTTAATATGCCAAGAAAGAATATAACATTAAATCACTTAAAATGTGCAATTCAAACCAGATAAGACAGAAGAAGATGAGGAGGAAGAAACAAAGAACAAGTGCAGAAAATAGTTACAAACATGGTTGCTATTAATCAAATTATATCAATAATAATTTTAAATGTGAACGGTCTTAATATATTAATTAAAACAGGTTGGAAGAGGGGATTAAAAATATCCAACTATATTTTGTCTACAGGAAACTCATTTTAAATATAAAGACTCAGAAGGTTAAAAGTAAAGGAACAGAAAAGGCTATGCCATGCTACACTAATCAAAAGAAAGCTGGAATAGCTATATTAATTTCAGGCAAAGCAGACGGCAGAACAAAAGAAATAATTATCAGAGATAAACAGAAGTATTACACAATGATAAAAGCATCAATTCTCCAAAATGACATGACAATCAACAGTTTAAAGAAGAAAATAATGTTATACTAACTAATGCAGAAAAAGTGTTGACAAAAAAATCCAATACACATTCATTTAAAAAATTTTCATCAAGCTAAGAATAGGGAAGCTTACTCAACTTTATAAGGGACATCTACCAAAAACTTACGGCTAATATCATAATTAAACATGAGAAACTGGGTGGTTTCCCTCTATAACGGGAAATAGCAAGGGTGTCCTCTTTCACAAATTCTGTCCAACATCATACTGGAAATTCTAGCTAGTATAATTAGAAAAAAGGAAATAAAGAGATACGGATTGGGAAAGAAGAAACAAATCTGTCTTTATTTATACATGACATGAATGTCCATATAGAAAATTCACCCCTCAAAAAAAAATCAACAAAAAACTCCTGTAACTAGTAAGTGAGCACAGCAAGGTAACAGGATATAAGGTTAAAATCACTAATAGTGGTGGTATCCCCTTTATCATTTTTTATTATCTCTGTTTGATTCTTCTCTTTTTTATTGTTTATTAGTCTGGCTAGTGGTCTATTTTGTTAACTTTTTCAAAAAAAACTAACTCCTGGATTCATTGATTTTTTGAAGGGTTTTTTTGTGTCTATTTCCTTCAGTTCTGCTCTGATCGTGTTATTTCTTGTCTTCTGCTAGCTTTTGAATTTGTTTGCTGTTGCTTCTCTAGTTATTTTAATTGTGATGTTAGGGTGTCGATTTCAGATCTTCCTAGCTTTCTGATGTGGACATGTAGTGCCATAAATTTCCCTCCTAACATTGCTTTAGCTGTGTCCCAGAGATTCTGGTACATTGTCTCTTTGTTCTCATTGGATTCAAAGAACTTCTTTATTTCTGCCTTAATTTCATTATTTACCCAGGAGTCATTCAGGAGCATGTTGTTCAATTTCCACGTAGTTGTGCGGTTTTCAGTGAGTTTCTTAATCCTGAGTTCTAATTTGATTGCACTGTGGTCTGAAATACAAACAACCATCAGAGAATACTATAACCACCTCTACGCAAATAAACTAGAAAATCTAGAAGAAATGGATAAATTCCTGTACACATACACCCTCCCAAGACTAAACCAAAAAGAAGCTGAATCCATGAATAGACCAACAGCAAGTTCTGAAATTGAGGCAGTAATTAATAGCCTACCAACCAAAAAAAGCCCAGGACCAGGTAGATTCACAGCCAAACTCTGCTAGAGGTATAAAGAGGAGCTGGTACCATTCCTTCTGAAACTATTCCAAACAACAGAAAAAGAGGGATTCCTCCCTATCATATTTTATGAGGCCAGCATCATCCTGATACCAAAACCTGGCAGAGACACAACAAAAAAAGAAAATTTCAGGCCAATATCCTTGATGAACACCAATGCGAAAATAAATACTGGCAATCTGAATCCAGCAACACATCAAAAAGTTTATCCACTATGATCAAATTGGCTTCATCCCTGGGATGCAAGGCTGGTTCAACACATGCAAATCAATAAACATAATTCATCACATAAACAGAACCAATGACAAAAACCACATGATTATCTCAATAGATGCAGAAAAGGCCTTCAATAAAACTCAACATCCCTTCATGTTAAAAACTCTCAATAAACCAGTTATTGATGAAACATATCTCAAAATAATAAGAGTCATTTATGACAAACCCACAGCCAATATCATACTGAATGGGCAAAAGCTGGAAGAATTCCCTTTGAAAACCGGCACAAGACAAGAATGCCTTCTCTCACCACTCCTATTCAACATAGCATTGGAAATTCTGGTCAGGGCAATCAGCCAAGAGAAACAAATAAAGGTATTCAAATAGGAAGAGAGGAAGTCAAATGATCTCTGTCTGCAGAAGACATGATTGTATATTTAGAAAACCCCATCATCTCAGCCCAAAAACTCCTTAAGCTGATACGCAACTTCAGCAAAGTCTCGGGATACAAAATCATTGTGCAAAAATCACAGGCATTCATATACACCAACAATAGACAAGCAGAGAGCTAAATTATGAGTGAACTCCCATTCACAATTGCTACAAAGAGAAGAAAATACCTAGGAATACAACTTACAAGGGATGTGAAGGACCTCTTCAAGGAGAACTACAAAACACTGCTCAAGGAAATGAGAGGACACAAACAAATGGAAAAACATTCCATGCTCATGGATAGGAAGAATCAATATTGTGAAAATGGCCATACTGCCCAAAGTAATTTATAGGTTCAGTGCTATTCCCATCAAGCTAACACTGACTTTCTTCACAGAATTAGAAAAAACTACTTTAAATTTCATATGGAACCAAAAAAGAGCCCGTATAGTCAAGACAATCATAAGCAAAAAGAACAAAGCTGGAGGCATCATGCTACCTGACTTCAAACTATACTACAAGGCTACAGTAACCAAAACAGCATGGTACTGGTATCAAAACAGGTATATAGAACAATGGAACAGAAAAGACCTCATAAATAATACCACACATCTACAACCATCTAATCTTTGACAAACCTGACAAAAACAAGCAATGGGGAAAGGATTCCCTATTTAATAAATGGTGCTGGGAAAACAGTCTAGCCATATGCAGAAAACAGAAACTGGACCCCATCCTTACATCTTATTCAAAAATTAACTCAAGATGGATTAAAGACATAAATGTAAAACCCAAAACCATAAAAACCGTAGAAGAAAACCTAGGCAATACCATTCAGGATATAGGTATGGGCAAAGACTTCATGACTAAAACACCAAAAGCAATGGCAACCAAAGCCAAAATTTACAAATGAGATCTAGTTAAACTAACGAACTTCTGCACAGCAAAAGAAACTATCATCAGAATGAACAGGCAACCTACAGAATGGGAGAAAATTTTTGCAATCTATCCATCTGACAAAGGTCTAATATCCAGAATCTACAAGGAACTTAAACAAATTTACTAGAAAAAAACAACTCCATCAAAAAGTGGACAAAGGATATGAACATACACTTCTCAAAACAAAACATTTATGCAGCCAACAAACATATGAAAAAAGCTCATCATCACTGATCATTAGAGAAATGCAAATCAAAACCACGTGAGATACCATCTCACGCCAGTTAGAATGGCGATCATTAAAAAGTCAGGAAACAACAGATGCTGGTAAGGATATGGAGAAATAGGAACGCTTTTACACTGTTGGTGGGAGTGTAATCAGTTCAACAATTGTGGAAGACAGTGTGGCGATTCCTCAAGGATCTAGAACCAGAAATGCCATTTGACCCAGCAATCCCATTACTGGGTATATACCCAAAGTATTATAAATCATTCTACTATAAAGACACATGCACACGTATGTTTACTGCAGCACTATGTACAATAGCAAAGACTTGGAACCAACCCAAATGCCCATCAATGATAGACTGGATAAAGAAAATGTGACACATATACACCATGGAATGCTATAGAGCCATAAAAAGAATGAGTTCATGTCCTTTGCAGGGACATGGATGAAACTGGAAACCATCATTCTCAGCAAACTAACACAGGAACAGAAAACCAAACACCGCATGTTCTCACTCATAAGTGGGAGTTGAACAATGAGAACATATGGGCACAGGGAGGGGAACATCACACATCAGGTCCTGTTGGGAGTTGTGGGGCAAGGGGAGGGAGAACATTAGAACAAATACCTAATGCATGTGGGGCTTAAAACCTTGATGACAGGTTGATAGGTGCAACAAACCGCAATGGCACATGTATACATAAGTAACAAACCTGCACATTCTGCACATATATCCCAGAACTTTAAGTAAAATTTAAAAAAGAAAATACTAACAATATCAAAAAATGCATTAATGTATCAAAAATGATAATATTGAAATCAATTGCTTTTCTATATACCAGCAATGAACAATCGGAATTTGCTATATATTTTTAAAAATACTATTTAAACTGGTGCTCCAAAATTAAACAATTAGATGGAAATCTAAAAAAATATGCACAGAATTTATATGCTAAATAGTTGCAGTGGCTCATGCCGGTAATCCCAGCACTTTGAGAGGCTGAGGTAGGCTGATTACTTGAGCCCAGGGGTTCTAGAGCAGCCTGGGCAACATGCAAATCCTGTCACTACAAAAATTAGCCAGGTTCGGTGGTGCATGCCTGTAGTCCCAGCTACTCATGAAGCTGAGGTGGGAGGATGGCTTGAGCCTGGGAGGTAGAGGTTGCAGTGAGCCGAGCTCGCACCACTGCACTCTAGCCTTGGCAACAGATTGAGATCCCAATATATATAAATAAATAAATAAATAAATAAATAAATAAATAAATAAATAAATGGAGAAATAATTTATGATAGTAAATGGAAGATTCAATATTGTGAAAATATTAATTATTCTCAATTGGTTCTATAGTCAATGCAATCTCAATAAATATCCCAGCAAGATATTATGTAGGTACTGACAAACTGAATATAAAGTTTATGTGGAAATGCAAAAGACCTAGAACAGTGAAGATAATATTGAAGAACAAACTTTGTGAATTCTCACTACCTGACTTCAAGACTTACTACAAAGCTCTAGTAATCAAGCCACAGTAATCAGGAAAAATGTAGACATATACATCAAAGGAACAGAATAGAGAGTCTAGAAATAGGCTTATACAAGTATAGTAAACTGATATTTGACAAAGGAGCAAAAACAATTCAATGGAGAAAGGGTAGAGTTTTCAACAAATGCTGCTGAAACAACTGGATGTCTACATACAAAATAATGAACATATACACAGATCTTACACCTTTCACAAAAATCGACCCAAAATGAATTAGGTCTAAATGTAAAATGCAAAACTGTGAAACATCTAGAAGTAAACATAGGAGAAAATTCAGGTAACTTTGGATTTCCCAGTTAGGCTTTAGGTAAAACACCAAAACATGATTCAAGAAAAAAAAGGTAAGTCGGACTTTATCCTGCTCTGTGACAGACACTGTTAAAATAATGAAAAGACAAGCCACAAACCTGGAGAAAATATTTGCAAAATAAATATCTGATAAAGGACTTGTATCTAAAATATACAAAGAACTCTAAAAATCCAGCAATATGAAAACAATTACATTTTAAAATGGGCCAAAGATCTGAACAGATACCTCACCAAAGAAGATGTACAGATGGCAAAAAAAGCATATGAAAATATGTTCAATATCATTTATCATCAGGGAATCGCAAATTCAAACAACAAGATACTACTACATAACTATGCAAATAACTAAAAAATTTTTGACCCTGACAATACCAATTGGTGGTGAGGACATGGAGCAGTTGGAATTCTCATTTATTCCTGTTGGGAAAAGAAAATCATACAACTACTTTGGAAAAAAGTTTGGCAGTTTCTTACAAGCTAAACATAGTTACCATATGATCTAGCAACCATGTTGACTTGAAAACATATGTCCACACAAAATCTGCACATGAATGTTTGTAGCAGCTTTATTCATAATCATGAAAAACTAGAAGCAACCATAACTACAATGGATTAAAAAATAGTGGTATGTCAGGCAGGAGTACTGGCTTCTGCCTGTGCTCCCAGCTACTCGGGAAGCTTAGGTGGGAGGATTACTGGAGCCTGGGAATTCAAGGCTGCAGTGAGCCATGATTGTGCCACTGCACTCCAGGCTGAGTGATAAGAGCAAGACCCTGTCTCAATAATAATAATAATAATAATAATAATAATAATAATAATAATAATGGTACATCCACACAATGGAATATTATTCAGCAAAAACTGAAAATGTGTGATCAAGCCACAAGCATGGTAAATCTTAAATGCAAATTGGTAAGTAAATAGAAGCCAGCTTGAAAAAGCTACATATTATATATTTCCAATCATAAGATAATTTGCAAAAGGCAAATTATAGGAATAGTAAAAAGATTAATGATTGTCATGGATTCAGAAAGAAGTTGGGGAAGGTTAAATAAGTAAAGTGTAGGGAAATTTTTAGGGAAGCAAAACTATTCTTTGTGACACTATAATTGTAGATAAATAACATCATGCATTGTCAAAATCCAAAGAACTTTACATTACCAAGACTAAGCCTTACTGTATTAAAAAATTTAAGAACTCATTTAGGATGGAATGTAGAATGTGACAATTATCTAACTGTATTAAAAATGTATGAAACAATCTTACTTAAGGGACTAAGGAAAAAAGTTACTGACCTAAGAAACTTGGAAAATGAAGGGAGTCTATAAAACTGAAGGCATATATATATATATATATATATACTTTTATATATTTTCTATATAGTGTGTATATATAGTTTATATATAGTGTATATTATAGTTTATATATATAAACTATATGTAGTTTATATATATAAATTATATATTTCTATATAAATCTTTTCCATCTTTATAATACATGTATATATTTATATATTTGTCTTTATATATATTTATAAAATATATTAAAACAAAAAATTGTTTACACATATAAATATATTAAAATATAGATATATAAATATATATAAGTACTGTATTCTAATAAGATTGTTTATCAACAATAGAGGTGATACTTATTAACAATTTTGATATTAGTATATACTATTATACAGAACAATTAAGTAAATGGAATAGTGGATAGTTGGCCCAGGTTTCTCAATATTGGAGCCAGAGGTTATGCATAAGAAAGGGGAGGGTGATCCATGTGGTAATGGTTGGTGTTGGAAACATTGATATGAAATGATATTCAGTTGAATATAGATACAATGGTTACCTGTAGAAGTATTTATAGATATGTGTATATATCCAAATTAGTATACAAGCATATTGTTTTTGTTCTGTCATCTAAGAAGACCTAGAAGCAACAACACAGTAGTGACAAGCACACACAGTGCCTAGACTAACATGATTCTCCAATGAAAGGAACCAGGGCTCCTTTAAGAAATGGAGGATTCCAGGGCTGAGGCAGGAAATATACAAGATAACCCTGAAGCAGCTTAATGTCAGAAAGTAAGAAAGCGCAAATAAATAAATAACCTGCAATGAAAGAGATATGTCAAAGGGACACAAGAGCCAACTGAAAGAGCTACCAATGGCCAAAGGTTGAACAACTTCAGCAACAAAATAAATAAAGTACTATTGGATTATAACCCACTAAATTAAATAAATAACCATGAGTTAATATTGGTATAAATGCTTAAATAAATAAATAAGAGATAAAGCTCACAGGCAGAAAAATTCTACATAATTTATATGTATATATACTCTGTCCTGAAAGAAGTAGCCATAACTCCTTACTCCTTAAGGATAACCTAGATATAGTAACTTCCTTCCAAAGAGTACAGTAGGGAAAAGGAGGGAAAAGTATAACTTTGCAGTAGAGAAACATGACAAACACTACCTCAGTCAGGATATCAGCAATGATAAGCCATGTTGACATCATGTTTTTTTTTTCTTTTTTTGAGATAAAGTCTTGCTCTGTAGCCCAGGCTGGAGTGCAGTGGCACGATCTTGGCTCACCCAAACTCTGCCCCCTGGGTTCAAGCAATTCTCCTCCCTCAGCCTCCAAAGTAGCTGAGATTACAGGTGCGCACCACTGCACCCAGTTAATTTTTTATATTTTTAGTAGAGACAGGGTTTCACCATGTTGGCCAGGTTGGTGTTGAACTCCCAACCTCAGGTGATCCACTGGCCTCGGCCTTAGTACTTCTAAAGTACTAAGATTAGAAGTGTGAGCCACAATGCCCAGCCAAAAAAAAAAAAAAAAAAAAAATTCAATAAAACTTACCATGCAATTCAACAAATTTACAAAATACAATTCAATAAATGTATACATTGAAAAAGAACACTATAATGCAGATCAAATTAACCCAGAACAGTCAATGCTAAGCTATATACTGTTAGAATTATTAAAATTTAATACAAGGAAAGAATTCTTTGGGCATCGAGATGAGATCAATTCATTTATAAAGGAAAGAGAGTTAAGCTGGCATCAGACCTTTCCATTACAACATTTAATACCAGAGCATGTGGATCAACTACAAGATACCCATGAAAAGTATATGCAAGCCACGCATTTTGCAGCCCGCCAGACTGTCCTTCAAGAGTAAAGACTAGAAGCAAAGAGTTTTGGATATGAAAATTAGAGTGGTTGGGGAAGGCTGAGGGAGAGGAAGATGAGGGTAGAAGGGGTTACACCAACCTTTTTTTTACTAATATTATACTGGCAAAGGACTAACTCTAAAATGTCTTCAGAACTTCTAGATCATAGATTTTCAAAGGAGACCTTACAAGAAGAAGTGATAAAAAGTTTCAGATAGCTCTAGCTTCTGCCATCTTGAGTAATAAAATATGATTTACTGCTCTGCACCCTGCCAAGGATTACTCAAGATACATAG
Organism: Pan paniscus; assembly: GCF_029289425.2. Lineage (NCBI taxonomy): Eukaryota > Metazoa > Chordata > Mammalia > Primates > Hominidae > Pan > Pan paniscus. The sequence continues at coordinate 24,583,387 of NC_085926.1, read as the reverse complement.
ACTCAGGTTGACTTAGGGTTGCTGCTAAAAATGAATTGACAGCAGTATGATTTCTGGATTTAAAAGAGGTCATAAACAGACTTTGATAAGTGATATTTTATGTAGTTTATGACCTACTTATCTAAAAGCAAAATATGTAACATAAAAACTAAGCCATAATAACAAGAACTTTAGCTTTTTAAATAATAAAACCTAACTATCAAACTTAATCTTTCAATAACCTTGCTAAAGTACAATGATACCAGAAGTGCTCATGACAGTGTTTTGGCAAGAAAAAAATTAGTTTCAAATGCCATTGATTAAGTTAATTTCATTTGCAGGTTCAAATGTTCTGATTCATGTTATCAAAAATGGAATTTTTTTCTTGCATAGTGATTTAACGTTGAAATAACCCTTAAAAAGAGAGTGTATCATCTTTGTCTAAGTTAAAGCTCAATAATTTTCTTGGCTATGTACCCCAATCTAATCTGGAAACTTGTCAGGTAATAATATCAAAAAGTGGCAATTTATTTAGCTATTAATGTTTAAGAAGAGGTCCATGGGGACTTCCTTTGTAATTTTTTTCTTTTTGCTCTGCAATATGCATTTATATGGATTACTTTTACTCATTGTACCTGGCAGTAAAAGATGAAATACATGCGTACCCTTCATTCTTACTGCTATTAATAAAGAGCTCTATGAAGTCATTTTTCTACTAGTTTGTAATTTTGGGGAGAGTGTAGGAATCATTATGGACCCTTTTGAGAATCTGATACAAGTTATAGGCCCTCTTCCTGGAAAATTTTCCGTTTTATATATTCTTTGCATATCATTTCAGGAGAGTTAAGGACCCTGAAGCCCACATATAAAGTCCCTCAGAACGTGGACCCCAAGTTAAGCATTCTTTTTTTTTAAAGCATTCTTAATCTAACCCTTCACTAAAAGACACTCAGAAATTAAGTTTTTAATAATGGATTTTTAGCTCATCTCAGTCACACATTCTGGTAAGCCATATTCTTGAAAAATAATTCCTTAAAGTAAACCTAAATTACATAAAGTCTCTTATCTGTTCTCCTCTTATTATTTTATGGTAAAGATCCTCTTTGGAAATTCCCTTCTTAATTTGAAAACCTATATTGGGCTGCAACTGAACTCCTACTTTTGAGCCTTAATTGCTATAAGCTTTCTTTGAATCTTTGTTTTTCTAAATGGTATAATATATGTGAATTAGTAAATTATGATTATAATTATTTTTAGGCACTAATAATTTCAGTAATGCATATTTTCTAAATTTGAGAAATAAAACATTCTGTGTTGTCTTTAAATTTGGACATGATAATCCCACAGTGGTTACTCCTTTCTGTTCAAACAGGATTTGTAACTTGGCCAAATTCACATTATACTAAATGTGGATGGAACATTGCATAGTTTTGTAAAAAGTACTTAAGACCAGGGTTGATTTCTATCCAAACTATAAAAACAAAAAAACTTATTCTAATGTCCAAATCACATAGATGACATGACCATATTTTTTGTAATACCTAAGTGAAATAGTAACATATTTATTAACTTATTTTTTAACCTTGGAAACTGGCCTTATCCATGTTAATCAAAAAGAGCAAAGAAATTATCAACCTATGATAGGAGACAGAAAGAAGGGAATTTTATTATATCAGATATTTTTATTCTAGGAAAGAAATTTTGGAAAATATATTAAAATATTGTGTTGGAGGAATAATGAGGAATGCTTTCCTAGTCAATTACTTATATAGGAAGGAGGCAAATTTTGTTTTTTCCAACACCTGTGACTTTAAGTATGCGATGAGTCAATACTACAGCTGAAATTCAACTTCTTAGAGCAGACAGAGGTCCTGGCAAAGACTGAACTTGCATGTACCAATCACATCTGTAAATTACCTCAATCCTAATTACTGCAGTAAAAGGGCACCTTCTACATGTGATGACATTAAAATGGAAAAGGTTTATGTAAATCATGTGAAAAGTTAACCAAGCACGGACAACAGGTAGTTTTGTCAGCTCCATCTTGGGGCAAAAACTGGAGAAAAGATTGAAAGAAATTTGTGCAATAGACAAAGGATGTGATTAGAAGGGGTAGGGTTGACATTTTACTTATAAATGGTTAAACTGGACCCGGATGTATGAGCTCCGGATATTGTGAAGACTTTTTTCTCCAACATTTTTTGTTGTAGTCAGTGCAAATAAATGACACAGTTTCAAACATATGTTTGTCTCACCTAGTTTGTCTCATGTTATCCCTGCAAGTAAGGTATGTTGGATGAGAAGCTCAAGGTCTTATTCTTGGGTTTTTTCAAAAATTGGTTAAGGATTATACTAGCCTGTGTCTTACTGACCTCTCCCTGCTCCCTCATCATCTTCCCAGAGAGTTGAGCCCAAGAGAGTGTAGGTGTAGGCCAGAGGATGAACTATCTATATTTACCTTGTGTATTAGTCTGTTTTCATGCTGCCAATAAAAACATACCCAAGACTGGGCAATTTACAAAAGAAAGAGGTTTACTGGACTTATAGTTCTGCCTGACCAGGGAGCCTTCACAATTATGGTAGAAAGTGAAAGGCACATCTCACATGGCAGCAGACAAGGGAAGAAAGAGCTTGTGCAGGAAAACTCCCCCTTTTAAAGCCATCAGATCTCTTTTTATTTATTTATTTATTTTTTTGAGATGGAGTTTTATTCTTGTTGCCCAGGCTGGAGTGCAATGGCGCCATCTCAGCTCACAGCAACCTCCACCTCCCACGTTCAAGTGATTCTCCTGTCTGAGCCCCCGAGTAGCTGAGATTACAGGCATTCACCACCAAGCCTGGCTAATTTTGTATTTTAATAGAGACAGGGTTTCTCCAAGTTGGTCAAGCTGGTCTTGAACTCCTGACCTCAGGTGATCTGCCTGCCTCGGTCTCCTGAAGTGCTGGGATTACAGTCATGAGCCACTGCGCCCGGACTAAAGCCATCAGGTCTCATGAGACTTATTCACTATCATGAGAACAGCAAGGGAAAGGCTTGCCCCCATGGTAATTGAATAATTACTTCCCACTGTGTCCCCACCACAGCACATGGGAATTAAAAATGAGATTTGGGTGGATACACAGCCAAAGGATATGATTCTACCCCTAGCCCCTCCCAAATCTCATGTCCTCACATTTCAAAACTAATCATGCCTTCCCAACAGTCCCCTAAAGTCTTAACTCATTTTGGCATTAACTCAAAAGCCCACAAAACATTTTTTCTTCCTAGACCTCCACCTCTGACATGCCCTGGAGACATTTTTCCCATTGACTTGGGGATTAACATTTGGCTCCTCATTTCTTATGCAAATTTCTGCAGCAGGCTTGAATTTCTCCTCAGAAAATGGGATTTTCTTTTTTATCATTGTCAGCCTACAAATTTTCCAAACTTTTATACTCTGCTTCCCTTATAAAACCAAATGCCTTTGTTTCCATGCTGTTGATAAAGACATACCCAAGACTGGGGCAATTTACAAAAGAAAGAGGTTTATTGGACTTAGTTCCTCTGGTGAGGCCTCACAATCATGGCAGAAGGTGAAAGGCATGTCTGACACGGCAGCAGATGAGATAAGAGAGCTTGTGCAGGGAAACTCTCCATTTTAAAAACATCAGATCTCATGACCCTCATTCAGTATCACAAGAACAGCAGAGGAAAGACCTGCCCCCGTGGTAATTGAATAATTACCTCCCACTGGGTCCTTCCTACAACACATGGGAATTCAAGATGAAGTTTGTGTGGGGACACAGCCAAACCATATCACCTTGTTGTCTCAGTACTCCCTTTTGGCAATTCTGTGTATTCTAAAAGGTAATTTTTAATGGATTAAGTGGATGTTTAAGGCAAAAAAGCTTTTATGAGAACATTTTTAAAGTCACCTTACACATTTAATGTACACTGACTACTTTAAGCCAATCAACATTCATTTACAGGAGATAACATTTACAAAGTCATTTTCACCAGAGTTCTGCCTAAGTACTTTGCAAGGGAATTTATCTATCAGCCTTAATCCTAATGGTAGACACATGGTAGATTTGTTGAAACAAGTCCTGAAATTAGTGGACTTGTTCTCTGATTATGGGTAAGATGATTGACATGAAGAATTAATGACAGCTCTCCATTGGTAAACCTACTATGTGCCAGAGATTGCACCAGATGCTGGGAATACAGTGGCATCCAAAGCGCACTCCCTCTAGCAAGATGCAGTCTTCATGATCACCAAATAGCTATTTCTAAGTAGATTTTTAAAAATAGACCATTGGAATAGATTTTGCTGTGTTTACAATCAGTGCTAATTGATGTAGCCAAATCAGATTTAACACTTGATTTTGGTGATGATTTCATCACAGGATACAAAACTTAGCTACCACTATGGACAAAATGACCATTAAAGATACGGATTTAAGAGATTTGTAAATGAATAAAATATCAAAGGGTAGGGCTTTTGGATATTTGTGTACTTAGAAGCCTCTACCTTAGAAGCTTTGTGTCCAGGATGGTGATTTATACCACATACGTAATGCCCTTGTGCACAGGGGGTGAATTTGGGAATGTGATTAATTTTTATGTTGCCTTCAAAATATAAATTCTCAGAAATAGTGTTTGATAATTGCATTAAATGAAGATCCTGGGGTTGAAAACCACATGGAAGATAAGAATGATTAGTGAATTGTAATCATTTACATTTAAAGAATTCTGAATTAGTTAATGTATTATCTGCCCTGTGTCTAACTGCTACCAAGATTCTTATTTAAAAAGTATCCTGTTTTCCTAAAAAATAGTCTTCATCTCATTTACTTGAAACAAATGAGTTTTTGTTTTAATTTAAAAATGTGTTTCTCTTGTTTCCGGATATGACAGAGTAGGTAGAATCAGACCAACCCTCCCGCTGAGAACATCTGTAAAAACTTGTGTAAAATTCAAAAAAACAAAGAACAAACAATGAAGCTATTTGAAGGCACTGGAGGCAAGGCAAGTCAGCCACAGGGTTTTTAAAAACATAAGATTTACAACCTGATGTTTACAAAAGATATATTTAAAATAAAACAAATAAAAATAAAAAATAAAAGGATAAAAACAGTTTTAAAAATTAACCAAGGGAAGGCTAAAATAGAAATCCTAATATATGGCAAATTTTAATTCAAGGTAAAAGATAGTATAAAGCATTAAAAAAAATAATGCACTGGTAAAAGACCTAATAGAACAAGAATTTTAGGCACCCAAAATGCATCCTCTCCTAACAACACAACTTCAGAACATTTACAGAATTTTAGTCAGAAATATGTTTATCAATAATTATAGTTGAGGATTTTTACATACCCTGTCTAAGAAACTTGGAGATCAAACAGATGAAAATCTGCAGATGTTTGGAAATAAATTGAGCAATTTAATTAATAAATTTAAGGTACTAGATACATATGAAATCCTGAAACCAAGAAAGAGAAAACACATTCTCTTTGAGCACATTTGGGATATACACAAAAATTGACTGTACATTAGGCCACAAGAATAACTTCAATAAATTCCATAGATTCTCTGTAATATTGACTACATTATCTTATTATACTGCAATAAAATTAGAAATTATAATAAAAAACCAGATTTTAAAAATTCCTTTTTGTGTAGAAACTAAATAATGTATTGCCAAAATGCTCTTGGACTAAAAAAGGAATAATGAAATGCTTTAAACTAAATGGCAATAAAACATTCTATATCCAAATTTATTTGACACAGCTAAAACAACACACGGAGATTTATAGCTTTAGTACATTGACCAGGAAACAAGAGAGGTTAAAAAACCACACACTAAAAATTCAACTTAGGAAGTTAGAAAAATAGCATCAAAGAAAACCCAAAAAAAATGACAAAAAAAAACAAAGACAGAAAACAATGGAATAGGAATTACAGTGCTTAGTAAAACTGGTAAACATATCACCTTGGAAAAATCTTTCTACACTGTATATAACCAAATACAAATTATAAATAAAAATAAGAGACCAGTCCTGATAGGATAAAAATTACAAAGTATCCAGAAATAACAAAGAATACACAAAAACCCTAAGGGGGAATATTTAAAAACTGATAAAAAACATAGAAAATGATATAAATAAATGGGAATATATTCCATGTTATTCAACTGAGTGAGTTCATAATACAATGATGTCAATTGTATTGACATCATTCATATCAAAAATGATATGAATTCAATACACTCCAAATAAAATTTTTAAAATTTTTTTAGGAATTCAATAAATTAAATTGTAAGTGAAAAAATAAAGGTGACAAATAGCTAAGTTAACTTAAAAAGAGAAAGCTTGTCCTACCAGATATTAAACATAAAAAGCCAAAATTACAAAAACAGTATTCTATAGTCATGAGTCACTTAAGGATGGGGACGCTTTCTGAGAAATTTGTCATTGTGTTAACATCATAAAGCATACTTTCACAAACCTAGATGGTATAACCCACTGCACACTTACAGGCTGTATGGTATAGCCTACTGCTCCTAGGCTAGAAACATATACAGTATGTTACTGTACTGAATATTATAATACAAGCAATTGTAACACAATGCTAAATATTTGTGTATCTAAACATGTATAAACATAGAAAAGTTACAGTAAAAATACAGCACTGTAATCTTTAGAAACCACAGTTGTATGTGTGGGTTGCTGTTGACCAAAATGTCATGATGTGGTGCGTGACTATATTGATTCAAGAACAGAGAAATTGAGCTTTAGAAAAAATGGAATGTTCAGGGGGGAAAAAAAACTTATGTGTATAAGAAAACATTATTATTAAGATGAAATCACAAACCAATGTGAAAAGAACCCATTATCAGTGCAGAGAAAACTGGCTCATCTATGAGGAAAAGTAAAACTGAATAGCTGGCTAACATCTTATCAAGATAGACTCAGGATGGATTAAAAACCTAAGTGTGAAAGTTAAAACTAAAAAGGTAAGAGAAGATAATGCGGGGGAATATTCTTGTGTCTGAAGTGTGATTAAGGGAAAGAACTTCATAATTAAAACCCTAGAAAATATGAATTATGTCAGCAAAAAGGAGGAATTGATTATATAAAAGTGCTGTTCAATTAAGTACATTAGGAACAAAGAAAACAGCCAGCTGACAGACTAAAAGAAAAAAAATCCAGGGGTCAGTATCTAGAAAGTACAAATAATTCCTGTAAATTAACAAGAAAAAGACAGGGACCCTTCCAGCTACAAAATGAGTAACAGAACATTTATAATCAAGGAAACCTAAAAAGATGATTATCTCACTGTTGTTTCTGGTGGTAAGAAGTTGAAGGCAATCATCAAGGAATGGATACAAAAATGGGGTAAATGTATCGCCTGGAATTTTAAAATTCCAAAATCTTTTAGAAATTCTAGAGGCAGCCATTGGCAGAGAAGGCCAGGGGATGTGGAAAGGAGTAAATTACAGCTTTCTTTCAAAATTCTAAGAGTGGTTATTGTGAAGAGAAGAAATACATGATGTACTATGGTATGTTCCATTTAGATCACATTTAATAAATATATAATAATATTTGAGAAATTTTTGTGGATCATCTCCAATGTGCCCAGTACTTGTGATAGAAATATCTGTTGACTATCAGATTGTTGTTTGTGAAAGTTTTACGATTATAAGAAAAAAAGGATTCATAGAATTATTTGCTATTAAAGTGATTGTTTTACCTTACAAAGCTGAAAATATATTTTTTAACTTACCATTTTACTATTTCCCTTCAAAGATCTTTTTCTTTAAGGTTAACACACTGATTTCTCATAAATGTAGTGGTATTTGTGCACAACTTTCGTATAGTAAATCAAAGCTTTATAAGAATTTTGAGTTATTTCTTAAGCTGAATGGTTTTTTAATATTCATAATAATATTAATTTTAACATTAATATTTAAAATATATATAAATATATGCATGTAAGTATATACTATACGCAGAATATATTACATTTTTAAGATAAATGTTTAACATATAAAACATTTAATAACATAATTGTGAAACTTATCTATCAAAACATTCAGTCAATGCAGAAATACTCCCTGACTGCCAGCCTTATTTAAAGCGGTGTATTAAAATTTTACAATATTTATTTGTTGTAAAAGTTACATATTGCTTGTAGGAAACGGGAGGTTTTGAAAATATATATGAACAGTTCCTTATCTCCTTAGCATATAAAACTATTTAATCATATATAGGCATATATGGTATACACACACATATATATATATACATGTATATATATATAGTGTAGTATGATTTGTGATTTAATTTCAAATGAAGACAAGATTTTATCTAGTTATAACTACACGTTTAAATATTCAAAAAGCACTGATTCATTTATTCATTCAGCAAATATTATTTTATTCAACATCTACTACATATCTGACTGCTATTGAAAAGCCTGAAACATAAATTATTTTACTCAAAAGGAAAAAATTTATTAATATTTTAACTGTTTAATATCAAGCCAGACTTCATGAACCTCAACCAAAGTATCTTTAATCTATCTCAAAAAAGAGGAAAGGATTTCCAATTTTGTACTCTAAATGTAAGATTTATATACAAAATATCTCTTCCTGGATATCTTTTCAAGAACGCAAGTGCATTATTTATTCCTTTGACTTCTTTGCAAGGGTGCTACCTTTGACTTTTCAAGCTGTGTACTGCACAGGTGCCACCTCTAACAGAGTGCCATTTATATCATTAAAATTTTTCTTATTTTGAAAAGTTTTGGTTGTAATCAATCAATTTTGTATCATAATTTTTAAAGCTGACTGACAGATGGGAGTAAGCTCTTTTCTTCTAGCCAAATAAGTATATAATGTGAGTTTTCTGGCTGATGGAAATAAAGTGCTTTACTCTAACATGGTTGAAATGTATTGCTCATGAAAACTTAAAAGTAGAAACAATTTTAACAATTAAAACAGCTTGTTGATCTAACAACTCCTCAAGTAACCTGTGCCACTAAAACGTAGCTGCTGTACAATGTTGCTCTCAGTATGTTGGCTAAGTTTGATATTTGGGATTGCTACTTATGTATTCTAAACTCTACAACTACTTTAATTATGTCTTTAAATATTGTGTAATAACCGAATTCATTTACCTTTAAAGATATATAAATACATATTATATAAACATAATCATACTAATATTTTAGTCATTGTGTTTTAAACGGAAATTTCATTAGTATAAAAAATAATCACTGTTAAAATTGAGCAAGCTAAATGTTACAAATTCAAGACAAAATATTTTTTCTGTTGCAAAATTGAAAATTTTGTATAGAAAGTCAGGATCAAAAAACAGAAAATGACAAGGTATTAAGGTGAAAATTAAAAATAGTCTTTATATTATTAAATTTGAGGGAAAATAGCTAGAATGTAAGAAAAGGATTTTAGAACTAATAACTTCTGTTACAAAATTTCTAATAATTTCTGCTTTCAGAGCTAGTAACTCACAGTTACATTATTAATGGAGCAAAGTATGAACTTATTTTCTAACATCATCTCAATCATAATATACTAATTTTAAAGAAAACTGGATGAGGAAAAAAAAGTCTCCATTAAAATCAATGTTTTTTCTGGTGACAGAGCTACATGGCAGAGTAATCCAAATATTAAACAACAGCTGGTCTCATTGAATGTTATCCACTCCAAGCATGAAACTTTAATTTTCCAAAAGATGAAATAAGTAATAAGGTTTTGAAATATTAAACACAAATTCTTCCAAACGGTAAAAATAAATCTACTTCTAGGAATTCCATATGGTGAACTTTGAGGGAATTTCTTTTTAAAAGTTATCTATTTTTCCCTTTGTTGCCTATGCTTTTGTGTCATATTTAAGAAATCATTGCCAAATTTAATAGCATGAAGCTTTTCCTCTAAGTTTTTTTCTAAGATTGTAATAGTTTTAGCTCTTATATTTAGGTCTTTGATCCTTTTTGAATTAATTTTTTATATTGTGAAAGTTAAGATTCCCACTTCATTCTTTTGCATGAAGGTATTTAGTTTTCTCAGCACCATTCGTTGGAAAGACTGTTCTTTCCTGCATTGAATGGTCTTGGCACACTTGTCAAAAATCATTTGACCATATATGTGGGGTTTTATTTCTGGGCTTTTTACTCTATTGCATTGGTCTATGTTGTTCTTTATACCAGTACTATATGTTTTTATGAGACATCCAAATTTGTTCTTTTTCAAGATTGTTATGGCTATCTAGCATCTCTAGAAATGCCATATAAATTTTAAGATGAATTGCCTGTTTTTTCACACTCAATTTCTAGTAAAGGATCATCTGTAATATTACAGAAGCATGACAATGTTAATTTTCTTCAGTTAGCAGAAACTGTAAAAACTTCTGATTATTTTAAGTCAGAATATCAATTCAGAATACCAACAATGAAACCAAAATATTACAGTAATTGAGAATGTAAAATATATAACGAAATACATACAATTATAGCAGTGACTGAAATATTTTAGAATAAGGTTAAGGAATTATAAATATTTCTAAATCATTCTCAACTTATGACATAAACAGTGTAAACCAGATAGCAATTATTAATAGATTTATGGTTTCTCTAAAATATAAATATTTCTTTTTGAGAACATTTTGGAGAATTTTTTTCATTGACATGACTACACAGACACACAGACACACACACAGAAATGAAGATAATTTCCAAAGCAAAATCTAGACCAAAAAAAATGTGTGGGTCCAGGGATACAACAAAACCACAAATGTATATGGAAAACATAACAGCTTATAATAAAAATGCTTTTAAAAAAAACCTATAGATAACTCTTTATTTTTTTCTGCACATTTATTAAACCTAATAAATGAAAAATAAAGCAAAAACTTTGACACCACTCAATTTTTTATAGCTTCCAACAACTATGCAAAGATCTTTGGGCTTCAATGAATTATTGGAGTATATTAAATAAAATATTGATTTGAAACACGTTTATCAAGTATACATTTGCAACTGTTATCAAATACACAGTGGGAAAGTGGAGGTCATGCTATCCTATCATTAAAACTTCAGTTAGAGGCAGTGAGCCATGCTCTTTTACAAATTATCTATATTATTTTTAAAGTATAGACTGTGTAATACAAGGTCTAGGAGGTAATATGATTCATTTAGAACAATTCATTACAAATAATGTATTTTCTAAAGGATATATCATATATAATTATATTATATATAATTATTTTCTAAAGGACTGTATTTAGAAACTGTAATCCTTTAGAAAATAATTGTTTTAAAATGCATTTGCTTCTGACTAACTTGGCATAATGACAAAATATTATAAGCAAAATGATGCAAGAATAAAAATTCAGTGTACCTATCATCTTGAATACATCAAAGAGTTAAGAAATTATTCCAAGAAAAATAAAGCTATCTTTATAAAAATATACATGTATATATTATTGATCATGTGGTGGGTTCTAAGATGTACTGCCAAGATTCCCCTTTTGCTGGGAGGACAGACAGATAACCATTCTCAGCTGTCAGTCCCTTTCCTGAATTGCCTTTGTGAAAGAGACCCACCTTGTCCAAGGACATAACTCCTTCCTAGGGCAGCCAGCAACCTAACTTCTAATCAGCATGGGGGTATAATGGACAGTTTCCCTTACCCCATCTCTGAACGACTACAAAGAGCCATCCCAGCTCCAGGTCCAGCTTTGTCCTTGTTGAGACTATATTACAGCCCAGCTTTCCCTCTACCCGATCCTGATTCCTTCCCTTTCCTCACTTCCCTTTTCCTCCCAAAGGTGTCGATCTCAAGAGAGAGTTCACCAATACATTTCTTGCATGCTAATATGTATCTCAATTTTACTTCCTAGGGAATCCTACAGCATTCACTAAGCAAATAGTCACCCCCGACATTGACCACAATGTCTCCAATATAGAAAATACTAGTGAATAAAGGTGAAAGGAAACTGATTTCTCCTATAAATCTGATTATCAACCTATATATGACACAACAATATCATCTTAAAGAAAAGTTTAAGATACTGAAAGAATGACATGTTCTTTTTCGTGCTCCAGATCCGTGTCAATCTTTGTTCTGACACAAGCAAGATAAAGGTCACAGAAGTTGAAATACATTATTTGTAATGAATTGTTCTAAATGAATCACACTACCTCCTAGACCTTTTAGTCATTTAGTCATCACATACTTAATCAGCCCTTTATTAGGTATTCATTGCTGCATAATAAATAACCCCAAAATGTAGCAGTATAAAACAACAAACATCTATTATCACACAGTTCTGAGGATCAGGAGGCAAGAGCATCTTAGCTAGGTGAAATGCCCCTCCCCAGAGGTTGCAGAAAAACTGTTGACTTGTGTTGGTCTGCAGTCATCTCAAAGTTCAACTTGGGCTGGAGAGTCCACCTCTCAGCTCACTCACACAGTTGTAGACAGGGCTTAGTTCCTTTCTGCTGTTGACCAAAGGCTTCAGTTCCTTTCCTCATGAGCCTCTTTACAGTGTTTCTCACCACATGGCAGCTAGCTTCCCCAAGAAGAGAGAGCACACCCAAGATGGAAATTGCAGTACTCTATTGTCTAATCTCAGAAGTAATGTACCTCCACAGCATTCCACTGGTTACAAAACAGATCAATTCTGCTACATGTAGGAGGGGACTAACTAGAATGTGGACACCAGAGGTGGAAATAAGTGGGGTCATCTTGGAGGCTGGCTACCACAAGCACCTTCTATTGGCTAAGCAATGCACTAGTGACTAGGGGGAAAACAGACATGATCCTTTCATGAATCTTCTATTCTAATAGCAAAACTGACATTAAACAATTATGTCTCTATTGCTACAAAACTTGTCATGATGCTATAGGCAGGTATAATAGGGAAATCACTGAAGGCTTCTCTGAGGAGGTGTCATGTCAACTAAGCCCTATGGGATGAATAGGAGTGATTGGGTGAAGAAGCTTGAAAGGCAATTTGTGAGATTTTGTTTTGAGGGAAGATGGTGTTGAAATAAGTCTCAAACTTGACAGAATATTGAAGAAAAGCTTGTATGCTCTGCTTTAGAAAAATACAGGATTAGAAATAAACTTTTCCATTAAGAATGGAAGTCAGTTTCTGAAAAGCAAATAACTTGGTAGCTCAATTTGGAAGACTGAGAGTTTAAGTATCAAAGCAGCCAAATGTCTGATATTACTAAATTTCTTAAGCTCCTGACACCCAAGGACAAGGCAAAAATTTTCCTAGTGCCAATAAACCTGTTAATTTAGATTCTTGTTACACACATTAAGGCCCTTAATGTAATAGATGTTTAAAATGCTTGTGAAACATCATTTAGTTAATTACTTGAGTCATAAAACAACAGCTATTGTGAAAATTAATGATGGGTTAACAACGATAACTGTTGTTGTAAATGATTAACAAGTAAGCTTACTAAGCTTTTCCTAAACGTGTATTATACTCAAAGGCAATAAAAATACAATTTGGAAATGTGTCATTAAAAGAGCTATCCTATAGTTCTATTTCTACTGTAGTAGAAATGTTTTAATAAGGTAATTTCTAAAACTCCTTTTCCATAAAACTAAGACTTGTAGATGCTGGGGAAAAAAGATGTGGAAAAAGCTCTTCTCTAATTTATTGTAGCAATTTACAAATCTTAGCAATTTTATATTAAATACACTGTTTGTTAAAATAGATGCCTGCCTGAGCTCTCAACACAGTCTGCCTAGGACTTTTCCAGTTTTAGCACTTACAGCTCCATATCCTGGGGAGCCCCTGTCTCATTTCATCACTTATTTGTTTTCAGCTTTTGATAAAATATGAGTTATCTCTCTTTTTCAGGTTAAAGTTCCATTTGAAGCTGTAGCCAATCATGTTCTCACCTGGTAGGAATAAGACTTTTCCAATAACTTACTAAACCTGCAGAAACAACTACAGTCTACTCTCCATTGCTGTGAAATTTAGCCTAAGCTTAAGCTGAGATTTTTCTCATAGCCTAAATACGGTAAACTAGAACTTGAAAGGGTTCTCTTGGGGATGGACAGTATTGGGAAGGCATGAATAGTTATGTATGCACGGTGGTTACCCTTCAAGAGCCATGACAGCCCCAGGGATCTCCTGCACCAGATAATTCAGCCCTAACTATTTTCTGACCTATGTGTCTTCACCAGTGATTTAAATTCCAGGGAGAGGAAATCTGATCAGCATATTTGAAACATGTGATCACCCCTGCAGTGATAGGGGTGGAGGACTGTGGAAGGAATCACATGGTATGTTTTGGGGTTCGAGGGAGATGTAAAACTGCTTGAACCAGAGGCTGATATCAAAATCACATGGGGTGGGGTAAAGTTTTTTCAAGCTTCACATACCATGCCTATTTTCCATCCTTAGATTCCCACTGTAACGAAATGTGAAAGAAGAGGAAGTATGCCTTATAGGGAAAACTTTCCAGGTCAATCCTGGGTCCCTGACCTTAGTTGTGAACCACCGTCTTAGAGTGAGAAAAACCCTCCTCTTTATTTCCTTTCTGGACTTGCTTGTTAATTTTTGTAGGAAAAGCAAAAGAGGAAAGACTTATTTGTACATTTCAAAAAAAATACATAGACCATTCTCTACAAAATGCAGATGTTGAGAAAAAGAAAAGACAATATGCAGAGAGGTTTTGAGGGGAGAAGACAAAAATTGAAGATGATCACAATGAATGGCATCAGTTTCACATCACATAAGAAATGATTCTTCAGTTGAGATGGAGATGTGATGAGGTGACTGGAGAACATTTGTGAGACATACTTTTGGGTTTTCCACTGGGAGTAGTCATTAAACCATTGTCTAAGAATTACAAAGAATTAAGCAACTGAAGTTAGAAGTATGCATTTTAATAGGCTTAATTATCTGCAGAGACCTAGTGGTTAGTTGAAATTTGGATTTACATTTGAAGTAATTTACTTTGTTTCTGATTACAAAATTAGTATGTGTAAACTGTAAGAAATTTATAAAATACAAATAAGAACAAGAAAAACAAAAAGTCTAATGCTAAGAAACAATTGTCATTACCCTTTTGTCATATATCCTTTCAGGATTTGTATGCATATGTGCAAATATTATTAAGATTTTAAATACATGTTTTTCTTTCAATATAACAATTACATGTCTATTGTCAAAGTATTAGGAAAGACAAAACACATAGAATAAAATGGCACTCATAAACACTTTAATGTATTTCTGTATATGAATATTTATTTTCTCTAATAAAAATAGGATCTTGGTGCACATTCTGTTTTTTCACTTAAAGATACCATCCCACTTAACAAGATATCATCTAGTCCCTGTTCCAGTGGTTCTCATCCAGAGGTCATCTTCCTTCAGGAAACATTTGATAATATTTGAAGACATTTTTGGCTTACACAACTAGGGGCAAATGTACTACTGGCATCTAGTAGGTAGAAGATGGGGATGCTGCTAAACATTCCACAATGCACAGGAAAGTCTCCAACAACACAAAATAAGTATCCATTCAAAAGTCAATAGTGTCAAGGCTGACAAATCCTCTTGTGTTCCATAAAGTTTCCCTATCTTTGCAGGTATAAAAACAGGTAGAAATCCTTCCAGGATCCCTAAAATCCCAACTTATCCCACAAATACTGCCAAGAATGTCACCTTCTCCCAATCTAAGAACCAGAATTTGCAGGGATACTGATGGTCAAAAGCAGCAAAGACCCCAAAATATCATATCACATGCTGACTTAGCTGATTAGTGCCTGGATTCATGGAAGGACCAAAAGGTCTGTGACTTCTGAGATGTCCTCAAATGTAAATTTTGCATAGAAAAACACAGCTGATGCTAAAGCCTCTCTTTCATTGTTTCCTTCATGATTCGGCTTAGGATCTCACCCATTCTTTACTATTTGTACCACCGTGCATTCCATCAATTTTGGAGCCCAGATCAGGTTCAAAGACCAACCTCCTTGAATGCCCAGGGCATGCTAATAAGGCTTGAGGTCCTAGAACACCTGGCCTGGTCCCTGTGCTGTCCTAATAGAAATAATTTTCTTTCAAATGTGTGCCAACCGTATTCTGCTTCTAAGACCCAAACTTTGCAAAGAACTACAAGTTTACTTTTCATTGCATCTTATGGATACTAGTTAGAGGTAAATTGACCTAGCTCTTTTTTTTTTTTTAATGCAAGACTGTTTACTCATTTGAAACTATTTATTTCTGGCTGACCGTAAGTTTGAGTTTTCATTTCATTCTACTCCTCATCAATTTTAAAGGCAGAATAGAATTCTATTATATGAGTAAACTATCAACGATCTCTCATTAAGTTGGTGCAGAAGTAGTTGCGATATATTCTATTTTTCACTATTATAAACAACATTTTGACAGGCATCCTTGTCCTTATATTTTTTTAATCATGTTTGATTGTTTCCTTAAGCTACATTTCTGAAGTGGAATTACTGATTCAAGTGACATGACTACTTTGAAGTACAGTTATAACATTTGAACCCACTAAACTTGTGTGAAAGTTTCTGCTTCCCCACATTCTCTCCTACTCTGAGTTTTGTCAGCTTTTAAAATCTTTCTAAATATATAAAGTGAAAAAAATATTTTATTTCTAGAGTGGACTATGCATAATTTCAATGTTTATTACCATTGTACTTTTTTGTGAAGTTATTTTTTCTGATTTGGTGTTTCTTTTTTTTAATTTAAAAAGCTTCTTTGTCTTTTCTAGGCTTATGTATTACACATGTTTTACCTAGGTTATTTTTAAACTTTATTTTATATTATGCTTTTTTACATAGAGGTTAAGGTTTTTTTGTAGCCAGATCCACCAATTTCGTACAGTTCCTAGCTTTAGTGATTAGACTGTTCTTACATCCCACCACCCCCTTTCTCCCTTTGTTATTTGGAGAGGGGTGGTGTCCAGGATGGGGAGATACGAGGACTGAAGTATAGCTTTAAGTTATTATTTTGATTTGCCCGGGTTTGGTTTAGAATAATTTATGTTTTGCCTCATTGATTTTAAATGGGCCTTCGACAATATGTCTAACACTGTGCCAGCTAACATGTTATTATATAGTAGGCAAGTCTTTCTTCATGACTGTTTTTTTTCAATATTTTATACATTTTGTTTTTCTCAAGTATATTTTGTATTTTTAAAAAAATCCTCATTGGTTTCTCTTGAAAATAAGGTCAAATTTGAGTGGATTTAGTAGAAACTGACACCTTTACCGTACTGTGTTATCTTAATAAAAATAAGGTACACTTCTAATGAAATATTATAGATGGTTATTAAGTTATTATAACTAAATATCTATTGTTTAAGCAGAAAAAGTAAACTGTGGTAGCAAAACACCCTCACCCATGTTAGATGTGCCTTCACCCTCCCCAGTCCTCACTCTTCTCTCCTCATACTCCAGCATCTCCAAGGACGCTCCAAGACAAAGAACTAGTGCACATTCATTTGCTGCAAGTTTTGCTCTCTGAGCAACCTGGGCTAAGACAATAAAAACCCAACAGGGAAATGGATAAAAGACTTTAAAAGGTACTTCAGAGAAACCTCAAATTACTAAGAAACCAATTAGCTACCAATAACTTAATAAATAAAAATATATACTAAGCCTCACTAATATATATTATCAGGAAAATGCAACTAAAAACCGCCCTTAGATACTGTTATAAAGCTACAAGATGACAAACATCAACAAGTGTGGGGGAGAAGGTGGGAATTCTCTCTGCCAAAACTGTAAATTGATACAACCATTTGAAAAATAGTATAGTATTACTCAGAAACATTTAAAATGTCCCTATCCTATAATCCTACAACCCCACTGTGAGGTTTATATGTACAAAAATACATGTATGTGTACCATAGGAGATGCACTCAAAATGTTCACGGCAACATTATTTGCAAACTTTAAGTATTAGAAACCATCCATACGTTCATCAACAGTAGAACAGATAAGTAAATAACAGGGTATTCACACAACAAAATACCTCACAACAGTGAAAATGAATGAAGGGCAACCACATGCAATAATATGAACAAATTTCACTATCATAGTGTTTTGCAAAAGAAAAAACACAAAGGGATACATATAGTATATTTATGTAAAGTTTAAAAGCAGAAAAAACTGAACAATATTTTTAGGGATGCATATGTAGATGATAAACTATAAAGGAAAGCAAAAGAATAGTTATCACAAAAGTTAGGAAAATGGTTACTTCTAAAAGGGGAGGAAGGGGAAACACCACCAGGGTCAGACATGCGGCTTGTAGATGGTAATATTCTTTGGTCTCATTACAGCAATGGTAATATGTGTGTTCGCTTCATTATAATCCTTTAAAAGTCATATACATTTTGTATTCTTTTCTGTATGTGTGTTACATTTCACAATTTTTACTGAGAAAATAAAAGTATCCAGCTTACCACAGTCTTCCCCAAGCATCTCATCAGATGCTGGGCATCTGTTCCATCCTCCTCCTTCTTCTCACACACAGAGATAGGCCTTTCAATCTTATATAGAAGAAGCAACCACATCAAACATAATTAATGCATAATTATTTGAGTAGTGCCTGCATGATTTAAAGAAAGATAATGAGAAACAGCTCAAATGTCTAAAATAATATCTCCTTGGCTCATCCATTCTCCAGATTTGGGGCACACGAGATATTTTGAGTATATTGCTCCATCTCAGAGAGAAGGTTTTGAGGGCTCTTGACCCATGTCAGTCACCTTATTGCAGGTTCCTTCAAAGGCCTGAGCAGGATCTCTGGGAGTTCAAAGATCTCCCTACCCTAGAAGAAATGTTGGCATCTTAGACCTCTTTTGTCTGGTTAAAAGTATCCATGGCTTCATCCAGACAGGATAAATCAAAGTATTTTTTCATGTCCAATATGCATGAATGAAAGCCATGTGTTATGTTAGTTGGGATTCTTAATTGTAAGCAACAGAAGTTGCCTCTGGTTTGTAAAGCAGAAAAGAAGTTTACGAAAATAATATTGTCCATTTCACAGAATCATTCGGAGAATGGAAATCCACATCCAAGCTCAGCTTCCAGGAACAATGTCCAAAACTCCACAGCAGAACTGACCTGGTGAGGAGAGAAAGACCACTGCTCTTGCCATCCATCAGTGTCACTCCTGGGACAAAGCTCAGGCTCACACCTGTGGCCACCCTAGAAGCTGGAGGCCTCTGCACGCCACCCTCCCATGGAGTCTATATGGCACTTCCTTCTCAAGTTGCTCACTCCCAAATTGAGGTGTCATAGTGAATGTGTCTGACTGGAGGAACTCAGGATGCTGCGGTTACAACTACAAGGGAAACTGAGAATGAAGTTTCAGGGTTCTACCAATACACTGGGCAGCTAGAAATCAACAATATCTACTTCAGGTGGTTCATCTGTTCTCTTTTGCATATAAAACTTTCTGTGTGGTATAAATTATGGAATAACAAAAATCCAGTTACTGCCAATTTCTAACTACATGATTGATGATATTTTTAACTCTCCAAAAACAGCATGAAATCTCACCATCTGTTTTGCTCTTTTGTCCCTTGTGGGCAATAAATTTCACAAAGTCCCCATGATTCAGAGGAGACAGAGGTGGAGCCTTTTTCTGGATCTGCACGCATATTTTATATCCATTTTCCATATCTTTTGGAAGGGATTTGGGAACCAGAAATGTCTGATTCAACAATTTGGGGGAAGCAGCTGGCATACAAGAGCCTTGAGGAGGTGAAAATCCACCTTTACAGGTGACTCTAAAACCCTGAAGTCTCTAGGTGAGGATGGGTCGAGAATGGTCACAGGCTGGACTGGATGCCAAACTGTGATGGCTAGCGGCCATGCAGCTCCCTCACAAGCTGTTGTGTTTTGAAGCTATCTTGAAAGAATTTCTGGCACGCTGGAGAGAGATTTAAGAGTGTGAAAGGCAGACTCCTTGTTTTCTATTCTGCTTGGTAATTTAATACATTTGCTTTCTACACTGAGACCTTCCATCTCAAAGGGTGGCATCTCTGCACACTTAAAATTGATGTTTACATAGGAATTCAAGGTACCTGGTGAGACTGAGAGGAAAAGTGGCAAGGGGAAGAGAAAAAAAGCTGCTGGGATTCTTTTTCCTTGCTTAAAATAATTTAAAGCAATTTTTTGATCTTATTATCTTTGTTATTGTTGCTATTACTATTTTTCCTTAGAGAACAGCTCAGAAGTTGTCATCAATCCAAGTTTTTAAAATGGTTTTCAAAATAGGGCTTCAGATATGTGGGGAAAATTTGCCTTTTTTTCTGTTTTAATTTTCAAAGCACTAAAGGCAAAAGCATTGAGTTTCTGATCTCCTTACATTCTGTGGTATCCCATTTATGGGGATGGTTGGATCAGGGCTTACATAGATAGTTGTGGGATGGATGAGGCCTCAGACTCCAGGCATGGCACCTGGGACTAATGAGATTAGAGAAAAACTGGATTCAATCAGGGAGAAAGGCTAATGGGGTTGGCATTTTGAGAGAATATATGGTGCCCTGCTGCTCATTTTCCTAAGAGAATCTTTCTGTCTTCTCTTTTCAGAATATTGGGATAAGATTTCAGTGTTTATTGAAGTCACAGGGAAGTAGATCACCGTGTTTAAGACATTGGTGCCCCCTCCTTATGTTTGTTTAATATATGTGGAATCCTTTAGGCTTCAGATAGAAAAGAAAAAATGTGTCTGCCGAGGAGTTCATCTGCAAAACAGGAGTTGGGAGCAGGTCAGCAGCTTCTGCTCTGGAAACTTTTAAGAGAAGGCAGCTGTCAAATGAACCAATAAAATGATGAGTGGGACATAAAGAGATTCCAAAAATATATTCTATAATATATGGGAAGGCAATATATGATTAAGTCACCATCCCAATTCACTGAGAAAGGATGGATGTTATAGTTAACTCAGTTGCGTCAATGGCTTATCCATCTGGAAAAAATAAAAGTAGATCCCTTTCTAACACCTTATATAAACAGAAATGGGTGGATTAAAAGAAGCTAATATTTCTAGCATAAAAGTATAAGAAGAAAGTATAGGTGACTAAACACATAATTTAAGGGTAGGTGAGAAGTGTCTCTTCAGGTAACACAAAAAACCCAGACAGCACAGTAGAAAAAAGTTAACTAATGTACATCAGAATGAAAACCTATATAGCAAAGATGCCATAAACAAACTAAAAGCAAATGTTAGACTGGAAGAAATTATTTGCCACCTTGTGGTCAATATCCATGATATATTAAAA
The DNA here is from genome assembly GCF_029289425.2 of Pan paniscus. Classification (NCBI taxonomy): domain Eukaryota; kingdom Metazoa; phylum Chordata; class Mammalia; order Primates; family Hominidae; genus Pan; species Pan paniscus. The sequence continues at coordinate 24,562,113 of NC_085926.1, read as the reverse complement.
GCTGCAACAGATTGATGATTAACATTCAAAAGTGAGCAAAAGATGAGCAATACAAATAGTGACTGAACATATGAAAATATGCTCAATCTCACTCTTGTTTGGGAAATTAAAACAACAGCAAGAGGCAACTTTTTTGTAAAGAAAAAAGAGCAAATTATAGGTTTTTAAACTACATTTATAGTATAATCTTGTTTTCTTAAGAAAGAAAAAGAGAAAAAAGAGGAAGAGAGAGAAAGGCCCTAGCTATGCATATGTATGTTTTGGAGGAGACATCCCAAAATGTTAAATTAATTACCTCAAGGTCAGGGGGAGAAACGGAGATGAAAGAGCAGAACTTTAATTTTCTCTTCATTTATCTTTATAGTGTTTTACTTGTTTTAAAGAGGATATATTACTTCTATGATTTTTTTAAAAATCCAACAATAAAGCACTGTTTTAAAATTAAATGGGTGATTGATTATTGTGATGAATTAGGACAGATAAAGAGTCAAAGTTGATCCCCAGATTCTGGTTTGGCTTATTGGCTGAGACAAAGACATTTCCATTGCAATAAACAACTGTTCTTACATATAAATTCTTGTTCATTTATACAGAGGGTAAATATCAGTCCACAAACTAAGGTTCAAGAAATATTACTTCTTTCTTTCATCAGAATAATTTTGACCATGAATTCATCCATCACATGAGGCTGTTGGGACATTTTGTCTCCGTCGTGATTGGGCCCTGCCCCCATCCAAGGTCCCACCATGCCCTGAAAAATGACAAAGCTGCCACAACCATCAAGAAGCACGGGAGAGGAGGCCCGGACTTAGAGACAGCAGATGTGAGTGGCAGCAGTCTTACACCTTCCAAATGGTCTTGGGCATGTTGCTGCTACTCTTTGAGCCTCAGTTCCCTCATCTATGAAATAGGATTGATATTATTTGTTCTGCATGCCTCAGAGAGGTGTCATGGGATCGTAGCCCTTTAACATTAACCCGAATCCCTTCATGATACTGTCGAAGTGATTTTCCCTGAAGCTTATGGTGATCTTGCGCTTGGTTGAATGACTGCCAACTGAACTGTGTGAAGAAAGGCAGGTCTTTGAGAAGATAATGTGTTTACAATGAAGAGATGTTGGAGAAGCAGGCAGAGATGTTTGAGAGGGAAGATAATGGTGATCTGAAATTTAGATCTCAGAAAACCAAGTCATCAGAAGCCTCGACTGATCTAAGACCTCTTAACATCTTGCTCAGTGCTTCCTCCAACAGAACTGTTGCATGGAATGGTAGTTTGTTCTTTATAAAATAATTATAAATGAAATAATCTTGATTGCTGTTTTTCGCTTGTCACATAGAAATTCTTGTCGAATGACTAAAGACTTCATTTAAAATTTACTAGATAGCCCTTTAGAGAGATGTTTATCATCTAGATCCTTCTCCCAAAACTCTAAGAAAACAAGGAAATGATTTATGAAATGTTCAATGAATATCTGTAATATCTATGCTTGTGTTTACAGCCACAATTCAGTGCCATTTCTCTGAGTAGGAGCACCTTGCACTTGAACAATATTTGAGCAGTGCCTCCTTTACTCTGTAGAGGCTATGTCATGGAAGGGTTAGATGTTGTTTAGGAAATATGAGCCCTAGTTTTATCTTAAGTTGGTCATCCATTAAACTGTGGACATTGGACCAGTGGCTCTCCCCAGGCCTTTATTTTCCCCTCACGGTAAATAAGGCAATTCTACAATCTGGGATTTAGATGATAATTTTCTGCTTTAACATGATAATAGAAGGGGCCAGCTAGTGGATTTTGCTTTTAAATTGATTGTCTAGAGTTTGTTTCACTTTGTGTTTCTGGGGCAGCTTTTAATCTCTACATGCCATGATTCAACTTCAAAAATGACTGAAATGTTTCGTATGCGTTAGAGAATTCTTGCTTTGAATTTGAAATGAAACCAATTATACTAATAATTGACATTTACTGTTATTTTATTAGCTATAACTAATAATGAGACTAAGACAGGTTCTGTGCTATGTAGAACTGCTCATTGACGTGCTGTAACTTCACTACAAATTCACTCACCCAATATGACCCACCAGTAGAGGAATCAGCAAACTATGCCCCCGTGGGCCCAATCCAACATGCTGCTTGTTTTTGGAAATAAAGTTGTATTGGAACACAGCCACATGCATTTCTTCATGTGCTGCCTATAGCTGCTTTCATGCTACAACAGAACACTTGAGTAATTGCAACAGAGACGGTATAGCCCACAAAGCCTAAAATATTTACTATCTGGACCTTTACCAAAATAAAATTTGCCAACCCTTGCACTAGTATATCTCTCCCCTTAATTGGAAGGCTTTGATCTATTGGAGAAGGTCTGTACTCCCTGAAATGACATTTGGGCCTCCCTTTCTTTCTTTCTTTCCTTCTTTCTTTCTTTCTTTCTCTTCCTTCCTTCCTTTTTTTTTTTTTTTTTTTTTTTTTTTTTGATGGAGTTTCACTCTTACTGCCCAGGCTGCAGTGCAGTGGTGTGATCTCAGCTCACTGCAACCTCCGCCTCCCGGGTTCAAGTGATTCTTCTTCCTCAGCCTCCCAAGTAGCTGAGATTACAGGTGTCCACCACCACACCTGGCTAATTTTTTGTATTTTTAGTAGAGATGAGGTTTCATCATGTTGGCCAGGCTGGCCTTGAACTCCTGACCTCAGATGATCCACCCGCCTCAGCCTCCCAAAGTGCTGGGATTACAGGTGTGAGCCACTGGGCCCAGCCTAGGGCCTCACTTTCTTAGCCAAGTCACTTTCCATTTTCTTCTTCCCTGAAGCCTCTACTTCAATCAAGCTACGCTAGTCCCTTTTCTACTTCCTTCAGATGAAATATGCTCCTACCCATTTGACATACAGCTCACACCGTGGCCCTAATTCGTATACAGTAGTTTTCTTTATCCTTGCCTCTCAAAGTGTGGTCCATGAATCCCCAACATCATCACCTAGGAGCTTGGTAGAATTACAGACTCTCAGGCCCCAACCCAGACCAAATGAATCAGAATCTGAATTTTAACAGATCCTCAGGTAATTTGAAGCACTTCTCTAGAGCAGTTCTGTTCAATAGAACTTCCTGTGATAATGAAAATGTTCTTTACTTAACAAGCTCCACTATGTTAGCCATTAACCATGCATGACTACTGAGCATTTGAAATGAAGCTAGTGAAACTGAGGAACTGAATTATTTTTTAATTGAATTTTAAGTTTAAATAGCCACATTTGGCTGGTGGCTACCATATTAAATAGTGCAGTTCCAGACTGTGCCCTCAGAAAAGGATCTCAGGTAGGACACTTAGAGCTCACTCTCATAAGCCACCAAAGTCACCTGGAGCATTCCAGTATCAGCCTGAGTCCTAAAGAGGGTCTGCCTTATGGAACACCCAGCAAGGTCTATGGGAACTGTGTGCTATGTCTCGAGTGCCAAATGTATCCCCAAGAGGTATTGCAGGGACATTGGCTATAAGTAGAAACTCAAGGCCAAATCCTCCCAAAGCACCCATTGGTCCCAGGTAGTAGTTGAAACACAAAGAGGATCAGATCTAAGGATCATTCCAGCAGGGTGGTGGGAAGAGGCAATAGCTCTATCAAGCTGGTACATCCCATTGAGGGAGCCAGTCCACAAGGCAGTCTTGCAGACTCAGGCCTGACTGTTCCCTTACTGTAACTACATAGGCTTACGGACAAGGAGGTCCCGAGCACAAAGACCTTTAGAGGCCATCTTGTGTAATTTTTAAAAATAAATGATTAATGTTACTGAGGTCCTCAGAGAGTGAGGAATTTGTAGAAGGATATACAGGGAGTCAGTGACAAAGTGAGCTGTAAGCCTAGTTAATCGTTTCATAATTTCATGGATGCAGCACTTCCATCTCAAGACAGGGGAGGCAAAGACCCTTCTGTGTAGTCTGGCTTAGAGTCTATATCCTCACTGAGACTGGGACCCCCAAACCCAGTGCTCAGTGCCCCACACCCTATGTTTATGGTCTGGGAGCTGCTACTAAGGAAAGCTGAGGAATGCCCTGAGGGGCCTGACTGTTACCTCCTTCATCTCAGACTCAGTTTCCTAGAAGAGCTCTGCCTGTCATAAGCCCGGTATATTAGTTTCCTAGGGCTGCCATGAGTAATTGCCACAAACTTGTTGGCTTAAAATAATAGAAATGTATTTTCTCACAGTGCTGGAGGACAGAAGTCTAAAATCCAAGTGTCAGTAGGGCCACACTCCCTCCAGAGTTTCCAGGGATGAATCCTCCCTTGCTCCTTTCAGATTCTGGGGTCTCCTGGTGTTTCTTGGCTTGTGGCAGCATAACTCCAATATCTGTTTCCATCTTCATGTGGTCTTCTTGCCTGTGTCTTTTTGTGTCTTCTCCTTTCCTATCTCTTAGGGCCCATCCTAATCCAGAATGATCTTATCTTGAGATCCTTATTTTATTTACATTTGCAAATACCTTATTTCCACATAAGATCCTTTCACCTGATACTGGGGTTCAGGACTTGAGCATGTCTTTTTGGGGCCGCTATTCAGCCCACTATACCCAGTGCCTGGGATCCTTTCCAGAAAGCCTCAGTGCCTTCTCTTCTGTGAGTATTAGCCTCTTTCTCTCCTGGTATTGTCCTGCCTGTTCCCCAAACTCATTGCAGGGATGCTATCTACAAAGCCTCTCTCTAGGGCAGGGAAGGGGGAACTGGCTGAAACAAACCCTTTGAATGATGACACATCACAGTAGCTGTGTATCCTGCAGGCATGGAAATCTCTGGGGTGCTGCCTCTTTTCTCCTGGCCCTGCCTCCCAGACTTATTCTTTCTTCCATGGCACAATGGCATGGTGAAATGACCCTTGCTTCCATTGCCCCACCAGCTTGGTCCCAGTCCTCAAGACCTCATTGAGCATACCCCTACACCCACCAGGAGAACACCTAAAGAATGCCTCATATTCACAAATATATTTGATGCCCCTCCCCAAGTGTCCTCCACCCACATTCTCTCCATTGAAATAGAATTCTTAGCCCCCTGGAGAAGGGGTAGGTCCCAGAGCCAGGTATGTTAAGTGTGACTGAGCTAGACTTAGACACATGATCTGGGGAAATATCCATGGTCTAGGTTAAGCCAATCAGACTCCTTTCAAGAGGATATTCACTAAGAAGCCTAGAGACTGGGCAGATAGAGTGGGCATGGGCACTGCAAGCTGGCTGTAAGTGCTTGTATGCTCTGAATTAGGGGCCACATTGGGTTGACAGACATGTTAGGCTGCATGCAAGCAAAGCAAGTCTGATTGTCATGGGGCAAATGTGCAGAGGACTGTAGAGATGAGACACCATTTGGCCTGAGAGCACCAGAGCAGGAGAGAGAGAAGGGAGAGATGCCTACTAACATCCCCATGTCCTCAAGGCCTGACTATACTTCTGTACTTTATTTCTGAATGTGCCCATTATTTTTCCATGAATCCCCTTTAACTCAAACAAGCCTGAGTGAGTTTCCACTCTTTGCAACCGATAAACAACCCAAACCACTTCTGGTTTACAATCAGTTACCCTGTGAAGGCAAACCCAATGAAAAAAGTATCTTACAAGAAACAGGCATTCAATACTTTGTTGTTGATAGAATGAACAAACCAAAAACAATACAACCCCAGAGAGCAAACTGATCCGGGGCCAAGATTCTTTTCTGTTGTAATTTAACAAGTTGCCGTCATGATTTATAAATTGATTGCTCATAAGTTTTGTCAGTACAAATTTTTCCTCCCCCTCAAGAACCTGATCATTTGTGGATGAGTTAATAAAGTCGTGTTTCTGAATCTGAAACTTGAGATGACAGCCACAACAATCACAAGGACTTGAGTAAAGTCTTGGCGGCCCTAAGCATTCTTACTACATCTGCTGCTGGCAGCTCTGCCGAAGAGAGCAAATGAAAATGGAGAGGAGGGGGAGGCAGTTGTACTTGATTTTAGATAAAACTGACCTACCTAAAGGTCAGATTTAGATTTTTACATTTGGTTAATTACTGGTGTTTTGAGGGTACAATAGGGATAAGATGCCCATGATAATATTTTGCCTATTCAACAATATTCTTCTCTTATGTCCCCATACATAAATGAGGAGCAGAGATTCAAAGGCAATACCCAACAATGATAGTAACAAAATATACACATAACAGTTCATATTGGCCATTTTTTATGAAAGAGATTACGTGTCAGAGAAATATGATGTAAAAATCTTGCTTTCTATAACATTAAAATATATGTGGAAAAAACTCTCTGAAATGTTATCTTTTTGTGCCTCATTTTTAAAGTTTGGCCAGCAGAATCGGGAGGGATGTGATACTTCATTGCCAGCTTTTTCCAATGTAACATCATGTAATGAGGTAAGATTCATTAAGCTCTCTGTTGCGGCAAACCCGTAAAACTTCAGTGAATATGCTACAACACTTTTGCTCAAAAGCTTAAATACATTTTCTATTTTTAGCCTAAATAATTGAATTTTCTTTTTCCTTTCTCTCTCAATAGCACAGCTTTCCATGGAAATTGCCTGGTCTCACCAGAAGTTTTAAGAAATATGAACTGATGGGGAAAATCACAGATTTAAAAATCTAAAGACATTAGTTCAAATCTTAGCTTTAAGCTGAGTGTCAGTTTCTTGATAAGCAAAATTCTAATGGTATAGCCTACTTATTAATGTTATCAAGAGGACTGAATAAAAGAGCATTTATCTGTAGTTCTCAATCTTGAGCTCTCATTATAATCATCTGGCAACTGTTTAAAAAATGGGAATGTCTAGGCCTTCTTCTAGCCCAGTTGACCCAGACTCTGTGAGAGTGGAGACTTGGCATATATATATATATGGAGAGAGAGAGAGAGAGAGAGAGTCTTGTTCTGTCCCCCAGGCTGGAGTGCAGTGGCGCGATCCCAGCTCACTTCAACCTCCACCTCCCAGGTTCAAGTGATTCTCCTGTCTCAGCCTCCTGAGTAGCTTGGACTACAAGTGCCCACCACCATGCCCGGCTCATTTTTGTATTTTTAGTAGAGACGGGGTTTCACCATGTTGGCCAGGCTGGTCTCGAACTCCTGACCTGAAGTGATCTGACCACCTTGGCTTCCTAAAGTGCTGGGATTATAGGCATAAGCCACTGCCCCAGCTGGCATCAATATATTTTTTAAAACACTTCAAGTTTTAGAACTTTTAACCACCCGGCCCAGGACAAGAGCAATTGCCTAGATTTAAAACCTACTGTTAACCTGAGATTTTTAGGAGGAAAGCAATAAAGCAATGTGTGTGTAGGTGTGAGTGTGTGTGTGTATTAAGTGTTATCTCTTTAGCTAATCTATAATATGCTAGGGCCTAGTCACAAATGAAGCTGTGAGTAGCTAATCTCATCTATGTGTTCCACTCCCAGGATTGTATCAAGAAGTAATTTCAATTGATACTGAATAGAATTAATGATGTAATTTTCAGTTGTTCCCATTTAATTTCCCTAAAATTACATCAGGACTGGGACATTGTGACCTAGTCCTCATCGAAAAACAATAGATAGAATTAAGCCTCTATGAATACTTCCCTCCCATTGAGATCATGGGGCATATTCCTTTTCTAAATGTAGGACCTTCTTAACACACCATGATGATCAATTTAAAGTCGCAAACATCTTGAGTATGGTAAATTTCTAATTTTGTAGACTATGCTGAAAATAGTTGGAACCTCTATGTTAGACATCAAATAAAAGTGTGATGCTGTTGTCCCTTTTCCCACAAAGTCTTTGGCATTTTATGAACCAGCAGATAAACTCATCATAGACTTGAGATGGGTATCTATCGGTATCTATGGGCTTTTAGTGTAGTAACTCGCAGCAAGAGCTTCAGCCTGAGTTTATGGTTTCTCTGAACCTTGGGAACCTCCACTTCTGCAAGTGGCCCCTAGTAAATAAATTACAAAAAGGGAAACTGAACTATGAGTTTTGATGAAGATTCTCTTCTTTTAATTACAGGAAAAAATTAAAATGGAATCAGTCTGCTAGACATCTCTACTCATCTCCAGTTACTTACTGACCATGCATTTAGAAGATGACGCTTTTGGGGCTTTTGTTTGTATTTTCTCGCTCTCATTTTTATCAAGCCAATAAAGCATAGGCTTAAAGCTCACCCATGTCCTGCACACCAGATGTGGTTCACAAAATGCTATTTTTTGGAATCTTGAACAATTTAAAATGAAATGCAAAAGCAAAAGTAAAGTTATTGCTGGCAGTGTACGTCTCCTAACAGTTCATCAGTGTAAATACTTATAGAACCATTTAATTCAAATAAAGAAACACTCAGGGTCATAAATCAATTTATTCTCACTACTCAAGGGAGATAAAAATGCCAGAGTTTGAATTCCCTAAAACAAATAGTTTTATAATTTCAGTTGCTAGGTTAAGACTGTTTTTATATAGTCTTTCATTATCACAAAGCACTTTGCAAATTACTTTACAGCTTTTCTATTGAATGGATTTGATTAAAAACTCACTGTAATGACAAACACCCCGTATTATTCTCACATTTATTTACTGAAGGTGTTACCAGCAAATTACCTAATCGAAACCCTTTTTTCTCTTTTAGCATTGCCCACGCCTTGACCTTTGTCCCAGTGTTTGTAAAAAAATTCCATTCTCATGAGTAGTATATTAATTGTGAAAGAAAGAAAGGAAGGAAGGAAGGGCAAAAGAAAGGAAGAAAGAAAAAAAGCTGAATTTTCTTGCTTTCGGCCTAAACTTATTGACACATCTGTAATATTGTCTATTCAATGGATTTCTTTTCTGAAAACATCTTTCTCTCTTACATCTTTATCTATGTAACTTCTTCCTTTTTAGCCCCTTAGTACTACCTTCATCTTACATCCTTGGCTTTGGTTCCTGTTTTCCTAATTTTATTCAACATCTCCCATTTCTAAGTCCTTTTAGTTCCTTTATTTAACGATCAATAAGTGACATTATTAATGGATAGTCAAACATAAAGGAAGTTGAGTTGACAATGGCCTATCAGTCTTAGTGATATGTTCCTGAGTACATGTGGCCAAATTCTTGATATTAAAATATTTAATCCCACAAGAGCTTGCAGACATTTCTAAGACATAGGCCAACATTTATCTTATAAAATTACAGGGTGAAAAGCTCAATATTTTGAACATAGCAAAATGTGCCTCTACATGTCAGGCACCATGCCAAGGGTGTGGGGAGACAATAGTGTATAAGAAAAATTCAGACGCTAACAATTCATGAAGCTAACAACTAAGTGTAAGAGATGGGCTTTAATATATAATAACAAATTATTATTTAATTTACAGTTATTGGGAATGCTATGAAAGAGACAGGGTGATGTAAAAGTGTATGATTGTCGGGCATGGCCTACTCTGGGAATCAAGGAAAGTTGCTCTAATAAAACTGACATTCAGGCTAAGTCCTCAAGAATCAATACCTGTTGGCTAGGTAAAGAGAGGGAAGAGAAGTGTTCCCACTAAGACAATAGCATGCCCCAAGGTCCTGAAGCTGGATGGAGCTTAGTAAATAAGACAGACCATAAGAAAGTCAGTGTGGCTCAAATAAAAAAATCAAGGTAAAGAAAGCTCAAGATGAGAACTGAAGAGATAGGCAGTGGTCAAATCTGGTGGGCTCTAAGTGGGCAGCCAGTGAAGGATTTCAGTCAGGGAAATTACATGATAATATTTGCATTTTAAGAGCATGCTAGTTGCACTGGGGTGAATGGATTGGAAGAGGTGGGGACGGGACTAAAAGGAAGGAGACCAATTAGGATGTTGTTGGTTCAGGAGGGAGACGATGATGAATTGGACTAGGGTAGCAGCTGTGGAAACAGATAGAAGTAGAAGGATTTGGGATATATTTAGAAAATAGAATCACTAGAAGCAAATGTTTGATTCTACTGATTTTACTTCCTAAATATATCCCAAATCTATATTATATATAAACTCTAAATCTTTCCATTCATCTGTGTGCATATATGTGTTAGATCACGGAGTCAAGCAAGTAATTATTTCACTTTGCTCCAAGCTATGGCCACCAGCTCCAATATCAGCTCAGGACTTCCATCTTTGGAAGTCTGTTAGTCACTAGAGGACTGATGGATAGATCTAGACACTGGAGGACAATGGCACCCAAAGCCATCATTAACAGTGGAAAAAAATAACTTGCAACATGTATTCTATTGACCATGCTGTTATTACATTTGCATAGATGGGACAACCAATATACATGAATACAAATAAATATTCTTATCTAACATGGTTGAAAGTAAAGTACTCTATTTTATCAAATATGGGTTACCAGCTTTCCAAGCATGAGTAAATGACAAATTTTAGAACATAAGTGTTCCTTGGACTCAGGAGAACACAGCACTACCTAATACCACCTATTTCATAGAGCCATTTTGTTACTTAAACAATATGTTACATTAGAAACTATATTAAAGTTTCTGCCACATAGTGGATATAAAAGAAATGATAGCTAAGACTTTTATCCTGAGAATCATCATTGTGAATATTACTTATTGTGTTACAATTTTTCAAGCTGGCTGACAGTTTCAGTTGACTATGCTGAATAACCCAGCCTTTTCTACACGTGTTTTTAACCCTGACTGTGGTATTTGGAGATGACTAACTTTGGAAAATTAAAAACGTGGCTATTCAAAGCTATGTGTGTGGTACATTATCATGAGTTCTGGTACATGCCTCACACCTTCCTGAAGAATCCTCAAAATTCTGATTTCCATCTTTGCATTTTCAGGCAATGTCAAAGGTTACTAGACATTATCAATTTATGAAGGTCTGTATAATGCTAAAAAAAGTTTCCAACAGGAATTATGCTACTGAATATGTTGTCTTAAAAGATATAACAGGTCTGAACAAAGATTTTTCAGAACTGATTATTATATCTACTGCAAAGATATTCATATATCACAAGGTTGCTTGTAGAGTCAGGATGACAGCTGATGAGCATTTCAACCAAAAGATTAATAGAATACTAGAATAAACTGGTTATCTCATGTATTTTGTTTATGGAAATTAAAACAATAATCAAAACTTATAATGGGTATTTATATTTTGAAGTTTGTTTGATGTTTGATGTCAGCTTCAAGTAGAAAAGTACATTTTCAAAATAGAAAAATGCAAAAAGATTTATGGATATTCTTTAAAACAAGCCTTCATTGTATCATTTCTTCATGGATTACTGTAAAACTGCCATTACCACATATTTTATTATATACAAATATATAATAGACTAACATATGCTATAATAGAATCCAATTTTTTTAAGGGAGGAAAAAAGTAAACCTAAAGTGATTTTAACTAGAATACATAATTTTTTCATAAAATCATTGGCTAGGTGAGGATTACTCAATACAATTCTAAACTCGTTTTAAATATACACTATTTCCCTGAAGCAATAAACCCTCCTTGTCATGTTTTGCAAACACTCCTCTATCGTGACTCACTCAATCCCTGGCTGCTCAAGCCTGTTTTCTCCCCACTGATCCAGAGCTCAATTCTAATTGCTCCTGGGAATCCAAACCCCATGTCCCATTCTCCTATGATTCTGGTTTAGTTTTATAGTGAGTGGCAATGAGTTATCAATCAGGTAAATGTGTTCCTTATGATGTGTCAGGCAACTAATATGTGACCCCCTCTTAGGTGGCATAATGCATTCCTCGCCTTTGGGAGAACCCTAATAAATGAAGTGGATGGAAACTTCAGACAATATGATAGGCCAGTGGTAGAAATACTTTTAGTTCACCTAAGTAGCTATAGAGTTCCAGAGAATATGTTGCCTTCTCTTCAAATCTGGATGAACCTTCACCACCTTCAGGCCTGAACTTCAGGCCCCACAAGCTCAACTTGAATATATCCTCTCTTATTGAGACTTCATATATTATCGTTATGAAGATAATCCCCAAATCTCTCTCTCTTTAAGTTTAACCTCCAGTATATACCAGTCTCCAGTTTGCTTACTACCTACTGAATATTTCCATACAGGGTCCTGCTGGCATGTCAAATTCGACATATCTAAAACGGAACTCCTCTCTCTGTATTCAATCTCTTTATCTTAATTTCTTTGTTTTCTATTAATGGTATCTCATTTTTTCAGGTAGTTTAGGCTTAAGAGTCTATACTTACTGACTCCTCCCTTTTTTCCTTTTTCTCTTCCTTACACACTCAACTTCTAGGAGCCCTAATAGAAGTCAAACAGATAAAAGACAGCAACATACCTCCCTGTGAACTCTGGGCTGCTCAGTCTCTATGTGGAGTATAGAGATTCTATGTGGAGTATGTCTGATTCTAGCTACCCTCATTTCATACAGTATATTGACAAATAGGTTTCTAGAAAATAGTGGATATTCAAAATTTGTATTAAGCAGAAACAGGATGGTTGTTATAGAATAGAGCAAACATATATTATACTTTGTGAGATACTAAAGTTAGCTGTGAGAGCAATCACCAAGAAACAAATTTTCAAATGAAATATTGAGAACCAGTTACAGGATACATGACCCTTCATCTAGATTAGGAATTTAAAAGAGCTAGCTTTTGTATAAGGAAAGAAAAATTGTGAAGCAACATCTTCAGAGACAGTTGTACATTCCATTTCAATCCCCTCATTCCCAAGCCCAAGCCCAGTGTGTGTTCTTCAGTGTGGTGGGAGAGATGGATGTGCATCTTCTGCACCTGAAGGACAGAGGGACTGGGGCCTGATTCATCTCTTGGAAAGTTACAGAGCTCTATGGCTGCTCAGGAAAAATGGCTGTCTAGGAAGCAGCAGCACTCATGTCAAAATGGAGATCAAAATTAGTGAAACCCAAGGACCAGAGGTGTTATCTGTGGAAACTGAATCTGAGGTTATATTGAAAAGTATTCTGACCAAGGGGGTGGCCTGCCAGAGTGAGGGTCCCCAGCAGTAAGGGGCAATGATGTATAACACTGTGGGCTGGAGTTGAAAGACAACTCACTGAAGGAGCAGCCTTTTCTGTATTAAAAGAATTATAGTGAGTGAACCCAAAAGGAACTCTCTAAATCCTTGTTACTCAAAGCATGGACCATAGGCTAGCACCATTTGCAGCAGCTGAGAGCTTATTCTAAATGCAGAATCTCAGACATCATCCCATATGTACTGATTCAGAATCTTCATTGTGATAAGATTTCCACATGATTAATGTGCACACTAAACTTTAAGACTTAGGAACTGGTTTGGGGTGGTATTAGTCAAGCAAGAACTTTCCTGTTCCCCCTTAACTTTTCTCTCTCCCCTGCTGAGATCTCTGTGTTTGCAAGCAGCAGTTATAGAGTTGGAAGATAAGCAAGGGAGAGCATGGAGAAGGCCGCCACGCTCTCATCCTCAAAGGCTGGAGGCAGGAGTGTGGAGAACAGGAAGATGACTTACTTCCAGTGAAAATGAAAAATCAATTAATATGTTTGATTGGGACACTTTAAATAACTGTATTATTTTGGTATTTACAATTTGAAGTGACTGTAGAATATCTTTTTCCCTGAGTTTGAGCAGAAATGGCTTGGGCATGGCACTGCAGGGGGCTGAAGGCCTCTGAGCAGACTTGAAAGGAAGTGGGAGCCAAAAGAGGAGATGCTCTTTGAAGACTATCTGTGATCCTGGAGTTTCTGATTACCATTCCACACTGGTAACTCTTGTCTCCTCATATTTGGATGATTATTATATAGAAAAGCACCAAACACTGGCCAATTGGCAGACATTACTAAACATTTCTAAGAGATTTGGGTTGGCAGACTATAAAAATCTTCTGTGATTCAGGAAGGGGAACATTACACACCGGGGCCTGTCATGGAGTGGGGAGAGGTGTGGGGGAGGGGGGAGGGATAGCATTAGGAGATATACCTAATGTAAATGACAAGTTAATGGGTGCAGCACACCAACATGGCGCTTGTATACATATGTAACAAACCTGCACGTTGTGCACATGAACCCTAGAACTTACAGTATAATAAAAAATAAAAATAAAAAAATCTTCTGTGATTGCTAATGACTTCTAATCACAAAAGAGATGTACATTGGCATATAGAGCGATGCATTCCTTACTCCACTAAGACCTAAGTAGAGACAAAAAAATAAATACCCCTCTGGCCCAGGATGTCATATTGAGACTTTCTCCTTCAGGTGAGAGATATGGTTTATACTGACTCTAAAGGTCTATTATCTTTGCTATAATCAAAGTGCCCTCAAGGACTATTCGAGATGATGGATTTGTCTTTCTCTATATTAGTGACCAAAACTATTACCAAGACTTCCTGACTTTTTATATATATGGCTCTTTACATTTTTATGTTTCTTCCCTTGATGTCATCTTATCAGCTATTAGATCTCACTTGCTTCCTACTCAGTCTGAATTTGCTGTTTCTAATCATCTGTGGGTTGCAGAAACATATGGCCAAGCTTGGGAGAACTGTGTACAAACAAAGTAAACAAGCTCTGAAGGTGATGTCCCTTCTTATAAATAGAGAATTTGGACTTTGTTCCATCTACTTGGCTGCTTAGGGGTCTTCTCCACTTACAATCTAGTTCTTGGGAATGTATCAAATGGGCAAGGTTGGTAGCCAAAGAAGTCCTTGTTATTGTCACAGCAAACCATAGCGAAGTGGTAGTTTAAGATGGTGTAAGCATCCTTGCCGGGCAGATAGTTTAACATACGAAACACACATCTCAGGGTACAAATTCAGATTCTATTACTAGTAGCTGGTAATCCAAAAGTGAGACTCTTAACCTCCAAAGCCTTACTGTTTTCATTTGTAAATGAGGTAATAATACATTTTGCAGGGTTCTAGAAACTAAATGAGCCAGTGGTTGTGGTGCACCTGGCTTGTGTATAACCCGGTCATTTTTTTGTTCCCTTTCCCCACCCAATCTTACCTTCTCTTCAACTCTTGGAACTGCAATGTATAAGGAATATAAATACACTGAAATACTTGAAGGAGGATATAAAATCATGTCACATGAGCAGCAATTCAAAGACGTGGACACATTTGCTCTGAATAAACAAAGACTCAGCAAATAACGATTGTCCTCAAAGGTTTGAAGGAGTGGCTGATGGCAGAAGGGTCAACTTGGATCAACATCTGATCACAAAAGGAATTCCTCCTCTTTATTTTTGGATTCTATTCTGAGCTGTCCATCCTCCTGCCATGACTTCATGCCAGATAGTCATTATCTGTCACCTGGGCCCCTGCAGCCACCTACATACTCAGCTTCCTGACTCTAATCCAGTCCATTTTCTACACGACATCCAAAATGACCTTTCAAAACACAACTCTGGCCATACTCTTCTGTTTAGGATTCTCCAGGCCCCCTTTGACAAAAGCCACACTCGCACAATTGGCCATTTGTGTCTATTATTCAGGCTTATTTCCCACCACTTCCGTGGGTCCACTCCTACCCGCTGCTCCCCTCACCTACATATACCTCTTGTTCAGCAAAATCAAACCATGAGAATTTCCTCAGAGATGCTTATCTGCCTCACTGTCTTTAGGCCTGTCTGCTGGGAACATCCTCCAACTTGCCCATGGGGTGAAATGCTTAAAACTGAGTCATCTTCTCTGGGAACCTTCCTATTCTGTCCTCTGCCCCACCTTCCACCCACAGGATTATTCACTCCCTCTGTCCTACTTCTGTATCTCTACTGTGAAGTGTATTATATTTACGTATTTACCTATGAGTCTCTCCTTCTTGACTGTGAGCTTCCTCACCACACACATTCTAACCATGTCTCCAGTACAGTGCCAGGAGTTCACCATGTAAAAGCCATAGCACTTAACAACCTGCAGCCCTAGCTGAGCTGCCAGGAGGATGCTCAGTGGCAGAGTAAACCATCCAGGTTCCTCTACCTTGAAGATTCACTATCTTCAGGTTATTATGGTATATTTTTAAGATACCTTAATTTATACTGAGTTCCTTTAATTTGGAAATGCCATTATAAAGAGGAAGTATTAGGCTGACTAGAGCTTCTCAAATTTAATGTCAAGAGTCACCTAGAAAGTCTTGTTAAAATGTAGCTTCTGATTCAGCAGATCTGGGTTGGGGCTTGAGATTCTGCATTTCTAACAAGCTCCCAGATGCTGCTGGTCCATAGACCGTATGTTGAGTGGCAATGGTTTATAGATTATCAAATTCAGCTGAAGTTTGGGTGTTAGGTTTACAATGACATTGAAGCAGAAAATCTAAAAGTCAACATTTAAAAAACTTAAGCCAAAACAAAACTAACAAACCAGTTCAATTATACCAGTGATGGAGAAATGAAAACTACTTTTTAAAAATGAGATTTTAACATAACATTTCAGAAATCCATCTACTGAATAAAGCATAAAACTTAAGACATGTATATAATTTGTAAACTTTTTTTAAAGTACTTTAATTAATTAGAATAATTATTTTCAAAGAGTTGGCTGACTATATGAAGAGGTCGCAGCTCAAAGAGATTAAATGCAGAAAAAAGTTAGTTACTAAATTATAATTTTTAACTGTTAAAGCTTTCTAGTTGACTGGAAAATAAGTTAAGCTAATTACTTGTTTTTAAAAAGAAACAGAACTGCTTCTCCTCCAGAGGTTTCTATGGTTTCATTTAATACGTTTGCTATTAATAAATAAATTAAAATAGGTTTTTGAAACACAATGGACACTAATTATGAGGAGAGAAACAAAGATTCAAATATATAGAAACTGAAATATTGCTTTGTGTTCCTTGGGTCAATGACTCATAAACAGAAAATCTGTGCAGAATATTATTCATTCATGTTGCTGGTATTGAAATGATAAAGAAGCATTTCCAGATCTTGTGACTTAGAAAATTATTGGTGAGATATAAACAGTTAGAGAGCTATATGATAGGGAATGTGTAACTTATCAGGCTAGAAAAACAGTAGAGCTTATAAAGCCATTCAGAGGGCAAGAGTCCACAATCCTTTAGTCAGTCACATTTCTATTTAAAATGGGTATAGGGACACGTTGCAATATCCAAAGACCAATACAAACATTTCATGGGCAAATGTCACATGCTGCCATCTCTCATCAGTAGCAAATGTGACATCCTTTATCAAAGATGTGTATTTTGCACATTGCTCTGCAAACTGAGAGTCTTAAGAAGATATTACTATTGTTCTGTTCTTACATAGATGAAGTGATCCCACACTCATTCTCTGCTCAGAAAGAATGTATTTGTTTACTCAACAGAGTCATGTATGTTTTCTCACAATGGTTTACTGACATCCATAAACATATTCACTATGGGATTCTAAAGTAAAACCCCCCTCCTCCTGAAGCTGAGCTATACTCTATATGCCTATAATGAATCCTGTCTCAACAATGCCAAGTGTGATTCTGATCCAAGCTTCTGTCATCTTCTTTGGAAATCCTTCCAAACCCAGGGCCAGGAAACAATGATTATTTCTAAAAAGACTGAATTTACTTAATAACATCTTGACAGATGAAAAAAAGAGAGAGAATTTACATAGACGACATGAGATTTGAACTAAAGATATCAACAAAAACACATGATCACTGATTTTAGAAAAAAATAAAAAATAAAAACAAGAACATTTTTCTCCCAATAAGAATGCAAATTAATCTCTTTGGGTTTTTTTTTTTTTCCTATCATCTCAGTTAGGAAACCAGAACTTCTTTGCTCAAAGATTAGCCCCCAGAGGAAAAGTTCATCAAAATAATGAAAACATGAGCCCTGCTCCTTCCCCCTAAAGTGTTATGCTCACATATTGCCATATTTTTCCCATTAGAAAGTGTGGGTGCCTTTCACTCTTTGTAAGCAATTTTTTTCTTTGTTTTCTTTTTTCCACTTTCTAGCAGAAGAGATTGGCATGAATCTTTGTCACTCCTAGGAATAAGCATCGGTGTAAAAGTTTATTAGCTTAAGTCACTACAGCCAGCTAATGAGGTAAATGCCATGAATTCAGTCCTGGGAGAGAGAAGGAAAACTTTGTTCCAAGCTTTATATAGTCTAAACTTTCTTGTCATATTTGCACACTCAAATCTGTGGTTTTCAAATGTATCTGTACGTAAGGATCACTTTGCCTTTCCTTTAAAGCTGCATCAAGTCAATTGTGAGTGACCTGTTGAATCTGCCTCTTTAATCACTGCCCCATGTCATGCTGATTCAGGTGGCCTGGAGCCTTAATTCAGGAAACTCTTTAAACTAACTGGTCTGTCCAAAAGTCTGTGAGTTGGGGAATCAAATGACAGAAAGAGAATAAATGCAAGTCGGAGAAAAGCTATGGCCCACTGAACAAAGAGGTTAAAGAATGATCATCACGGAATAAAAATAACTTATAGGGCAAATCATGGGGAAAAATATCTCTTACTAATTTAGATCACAAAGTACGTACCTGCTCAGGAATGTATAATAAACTCTTCTTACCCAGTTCTTTGCCTTAAAGACTTTCCTAATAAGAGAATGCAGAGAGAGCTGTCAGTTTTGTTCAGAATTGCTGCAGTTGGTTTAAACTTTACACATCAACAGTTCCAGGAACTGTTGGACTAGAGATAGAAATAGAAAGCAATAACAGAAGTAATATATCATAAGAGCTAAAGCAATGGGACTTTCAAACTATTAAAACAATTTATTATCTTGGAGTAGGGAAAGAGAGGGTGGTGGGCATAGAATCAGAGGCTTGCTCTGCTTGCTTTTATCTTAGCTGCAACAATCATAGGAAATGTCTGGATTTCCGGATGTTCCTCAGAAACTCCAGTTTTAATGAATTGGGAAGAGTTGCATGCAGGAAGTTGATATGTACCTATCTTTTCCATCTGTTATTTTATCCATGAAGCTTCATTTTTTAGAACAAGAATTAGCAGTGGCTACCATTGCCATGAGTGGCAGCTTACAGGTAGGAGTGTAAGAGTTGGGTTAGAGGGGAGGGAGGGACTACAGGTGAAAATGGGGGTACAGGAGGGTCTGTAATGGGTACAAGCCAGAAGAGAGAAGAAGACAGTTGAGCACTTCATTTCTGTCTTAGGCCAAAGTTCTTCTGAGACTTGTTGCTCCATAGGTGACTTGGGGTAAGAGTTCAGGGAGAAAGATGATAAAGTGGGTGAAATTGGGCCTTTGATTAATGTCTTGGCATGGGTTTCCCCAAAACATATCCTGAGACAAGGATGTGGTACAAGAGGCTATTCAGCAGGTAACACCAGCAGGTGGAGAACTTAGGACCGTTGCCTTTGGGGAACTCTGATTAACTGTAGAACACACTTCAGTATTGTCCCAACTAAGGTGGGAGGCAGCTGGGTTATTCTCCACCAAGAGCATTATTATCTGGGTTATTCTCCACCTTCCTCAGTCCTGGTTAAGGTTGGCTTTCAGATGTTACCTCCTAGGCATTTCTGCTCTGCCCCATGCATGGACTAGGTGAATCCCAGGAGCCAGAGAAAACCCTTGGGGGAAAAGTCACAAGAGCTCACCAGTTGGGGTACACAGAAATGGGGAGCTGAGGGGATATGAGGGGGGCACCAACAGTACTGCTACCAGGGAAGACATAGGATGAACTGTGAGTCAAAGGCTAGAGTAACCAGACAGGGTAGCTTAGTTTCATGAGAAAAATCAAATAATTTCTTTAGTTAAAAATAAATGCTCAACTTCATTTTGTTCCTACTTCAGAAATATATCTTCCATGGGCAATCTGCCTCCATGAAAAAAACCCTGTAGCAAGCTATATAACTTAAATGCAATATAGCATCACTTCACGTCATATCATATAATTCATTAACAGCTTTCATAGTAGGAAATGGGAACAATGTTATTCTGTTTTCTGCCCAATACGCTACCACCATCATTTTCAAAATTATGTTGGTGATAGTAATAATCTTATTATTCAATAAAAAGTTTTAAAATATAGCTAAGGATGTCCTCTGGGTAGTTTCCTGGTGGAGAGATATTGATTCCTCCCATAAGGATTGCCTAGTTACCATTTTTGTATTTTATTTCTTCCATAATTAGCTTTGTAATTGCAGTCCTGGGAAATAAAAACTTCAGCTTTTTCTTTCCTTCATTTCTCCCTTTCTTTCTTTTCTTCATTTCTGCCTTTCTGTCTTCCTTCTTTCTTCCTTCCATTTTCCTTCCTCCCTTTCCTTCTTTCCTTTTCTCACTTTGCTTGTTTATATTTGCTTTACAAGTTTTTTACAATTTGCTTTTAAGTTAAAGGAGTCAGGGAGTGGGAAATCACTCTTGGGTTTCTTGGGGTTTCTGGTTTCAATAGGGGTTTGGAATGAGAATTATTCCAGGCTCCTAGCCCTTCCCATGGCTCCTTGCTGACTGTACCTGAGCTGCCAGACTGCTGTGGTATTCCACGTTTGCAGCAGATGCATGTGCACCATGAGAAGAGAAAGGTTAGCTATTCTGCCCTTCTCTCTTGGTGACTGTCCAGAATTTTGTATAGACTCTAGAAGGGCTATTCCCTTGCTGCTGCTACCCTAATCCTGTGTTACCACACTACCTGCCAAGGCAGCTTTGGGGCTGAGACGGATAGAATGGGAGATAAGTCGAAGGAGACTGCTCAAATGACGCTAAGCCACACTTGAGAGTACCCCAGAGGGTGCACTGGAGGGAAGAAATCAGATATCAGATCCCCCCAGGTGGAAATTTCCCAATGCACTCCACTTACCACTAACTGCTTGGTTCAAATGAAAATTCCCAGAGACCCACAGGAGCTTGGAAGAAGGCTGTATCAGTTGGAAGGTTGGGTTTTAGAGAAACGGTTTACCATATCACTAAAATCAAATCTTGGTAATCCTCATAACTCCCTGCAAATCCAGAAGGTTTACAAGCTCCTATGATATGATTACTCCAAGTTCCCACTGGCACCCAGATATAAAGCAGCTTCAATTAACCACAATGGGTAGAGATTTAGTCATTCTGCTTCATTTAATTTTTCTGGTTACAAAACCATTTTGTTTCAAGTCTTATTTAAATTTTCTTAAATCTTCTTACCTCACTAAAAAGTCTAAAGAGCAGACACATTTTATTCATTATTTGAGCCATTTTCGCATTTAAAATTGATCATTCCAAACATATTATTTTTCACTGTGTACTATTTTTGTTGCAATTAGAGAAGGCAGAATATTAGATTCTCAATAGACACTAAGGTCAGCTTGTTTTCTAATGTTTCTGTTCTTTCTTTAAAACTCCAGGGATAATTAGAGGCTGTGGTTAGTATGGTCATGATGAGTTGAGGTTTAGCAGTGGTAAGTTTACCCTATGTTTATTTGCCCTTGCTTATAAATTTCTTTAGATGTGATTTTGAGAGTTTTTCAGTTTTGACTTGGTTCACCAGTGCAGTTATATTGCAAAGCAACATAGGGAAGGCACTCACTTGAATTCAATACAGCAAATGTCTCCTGAATGTCTGCGTGCCAGGCACCTGACTTCAATTGTTTTTCTGTTTGCCCACATTACAGTGTTTAATCTCTTAGGAATCACTCAACCCATGTGTTTGGCGGGACCATCATTGTGATGTTCATGACTTGTCACTTTCTGTCTCTTTCATTTGCAGTTCTCATGAAAATCTCCTCAAGTCCACATATCACCCACACTTTCAGTTCTTTGCTAGTGGGATTATTATTTCCTTCTTTCAAATATCGCAGCATTTTGGATGCTCAGGGATAATGGTGAGCCCCAGAAGAACCTATACACTGGACACAGCCAAGCCTGGTGACACATGCTTCAAAGCAAGGGGATGTTTTGATCCCTTTTATAGCTTCTGCTGGTGCAAAAATTGGGGGCTGTACTGCGTGATATTGAATCACACTTTCTAAGTTTTTTCAAGAAACTGAGGAAAAGGCTTCTTTTTTCCCCATTTTTAAAAATACCAATGTTAAACCTGTGAGCAAGTATAACATCTGGACAAAGCTTACCTAGGAAATTCACAGAGCATGACAGGTTTCCTTACTTTGCTGCACTATGATATAATTAATTTGAGAAGTGACATTTGGAGCATCTTAGAAGTCCGCTTTAGGAACAGTGATCATAATATAGTAATTCCATCTCTGTTCTAGGGAAAAGAAGAATAACCACATGGGCCATGTTGTAAAGCGTCTTTGCCCAAAAAGGGCTTTTTCAAGAATTTTCACAATGGTAAATTAGTCATTTGCAACTTGAAACACATTTCCCTCTAGAAGTTATGCATAAATAGCAGTGTTTTCAGGTAGGAATTTCTTGCCAGAATTTCATGGGAAATGATTTTCCAAATCCTAGATTCCAAGAAAAATTGAAAAATCAGGAAAATAGGGAAAAGAATTATAATTCTCCTGCAAGAATTAA
Organism: Pan paniscus; assembly: GCF_029289425.2. Lineage (NCBI taxonomy): Eukaryota > Metazoa > Chordata > Mammalia > Primates > Hominidae > Pan > Pan paniscus. Next base: position 24,539,777 of record NC_085926.1, on the reverse strand, counting down.
ACCTTACCAATCAACCTAGACACCTCATTGGTTCTAAGAAATGCATAAATATCAAATCAGAAGCAAGAGAAGTAAAAACTGACACAAAAGATTGAAGGTAAAAGTCAAGGTTTTCAGGCACCATAACAGGTTTACATAGGAGAGAAACAGCCAGTCTAATCAGTCACTCTCGCTTGCAGCTGCCGTGTCGTGTGTATTCATAGCCTATACGTATGGTATCCTTCACACAAATCCTGTGAGAGGCATTCCATTGATCAAGTTTGAGAAACAAAATATATCCTTAAGTGGGGAATTTAGACATGTAGTTTAGTATTGTGTTGTTAACTTGCTAGAAGATGTAAATGTAACATTATTTGAATACTACCAAACAATGTTCACTACCATTTTCCAGTATTTAAATATTCACTGTAGGCTACAGTTCTTAGTAAATATTTTTCTAAACTTAATATTTTTTATTTATTAATCAAATATTTCTAGGTAGCCACAATCATGCATTTTAAGAATATGAAGACTGTTGGACATATTTTAAGAATAACATAATTTTGGAAATTCCCAAGAATTCCAATTTCTTTTTCTGAATTCCAAATATTAAAATGTGTCAGAACTTGGAAATACTAGCAATTTTCTTTCCAGGCATAGCAAACAGACATTTATAGTATTGCCTGCCCAACACTCCTCCCTTCTCCTGGACCCATGTCCTTCTCCCCTCCCCACCACACAGCCATAGTAAAAGCTGTCATGCTCTTTCCCCTGGCCACACATGATTGGTCCAAAGATGATCACTAATGAGTTCTCTGAATTTTTTCAGATTGGAACTAGGAAAAATAGTCTACTTCCACCTAAACACAGAAGCTACGAAATGTAAACAGTATGGAGAGACATAGATGAGCAGCATGGAGAGACATAGATGAGGAGCATAGAGAGAAAGAGAGGAGGATGTTCAAGTACCAAGTTCCCATTGTCTATGAATCCACCTGCCCCTCTGTCTTTCCCATGGGTTGGTTGTTCAACTTTGCCCTCAACAACTATCATGGCTTCCTCCTCTTTGCTTAAGTACTTCAGGCTGGGTTCTGATTTTTACAATTAAATGAGGAATTGATTAATACATGGTGTTAATTTATTTAATAATAATGTAGTTAAAATATTTGACCTCTGATCATAAAAAATTATAACTAACAATAACAACTGTAATAATAAAAAGAAAGATGACTTTTAAATGGCAATGCTACTGCAGCCGTGATGCAGCAAGTAATCATCAGATATCAATATCTTGGGGTGAGTTAAATTATCAGAACTCCAGGCTAATAGGGCAAGCTACAGGTTCCCAAAGCACCCTACCTTTCTTTTCTTTTTTAACACATTCGTCTGTTTCCCTGTTTAAGTGGTTTGTCTCACTCACAGCCTTTAAGCTGTGTTAAGTGTAGGAGTCATGACTACCTTCTTCATCGCTATATCCTCAGTACCTAGCACAGAGTCAGACACATAGCAGTTGCTCTACAAAGATTTCTAGAATGAGAACTAAGAAACACATAAAAGTAGTGGCACTCTGGGTATGTGGATGAGGAAAGACTGAGAGCTGGACATTGGACTTGACCCTGGTACCTTGACTGGTAAGAGGAAGGAAGGTTTATGCATTGAACAAAACTAAGGAAAATTCCAGACAACAGGACAATATTGGCGGCCTGACATTAAAGGGCCATGGTCATGAAAGGAGAGAGGAGAGATACCATCAATCACAGAACTGTCTGGAATAGCCCCAAAAGGATCCAGGCCATCACGCAGCTTCAACAAGATCCACCAGTGTCAGCCTCGGGGATCTGGAGTAGTTCTTCCCCAATCCCCAACTCCAACCCACCATATGCTGAATTGGACCGGCAATAAATGGAATTATGAAGGCTCAGCAAAAAATTCACCTTGGATTTATTTGAAAGCAGAAGCCACAAGAGGGCAGAATGAATGCTGAGGTTGGGGCTTGTTGCCTGTCCTGTCTCAGCTGCCTTCAGTGATGGGGTTGTGAGGGTAGACAAAAAGTTATTGGAATTTTAAATTGGGGGGTTTTAGCTCAAGTGAACTTTTTTTCAAATGCTAAAAATGAAGGACTATCTCAGACTGGAGAGTTTACAGAGTAGATAAATACTTTAGGCTGATTGAAGATGAAGGAAAATGGGTTTTAAGGCTGAGAACTAGAGAAAGGCCAGGTCTTTAGAGTTTAGTGAATGCAATTCCAAGGAGTTTGTAACTTTATCCCCTAGACCGCTACTACTCAAAGTGTGGTCCGTGGGCAAGCAGCATTGTCATCACTTGTTCAAAATACAGAATCTGGAGCCCAGACCTATTGAGTCAGAATCTGCACTTTAACAAAATGCCCAGATTGTTTGAGCTCACATTAAACTTGGAGAGGCATGAGTCTAGACAATGGGGAGTCATTAGAATTTCATGTGGGAAGTGTCATGATAAATTTATGTTTTAGAAAGGGGATTGTAGAAGACTGAGTAGGGGACTGGCATTGAGCCACAGACCAGTTAGAAGGATATGACAGCTGTTTAGGCATGAAACATTACAGACTCAAACATCAAAATGAGAATTTTTTTAAAAAAAGCAGAAGCAGCATATACAATTAAGATATATTTGAAAGATAGAATCAGTAGGACTTGATGGTATATTAATTAGATATCAGGTTTAAAGAGGAGAGAGGGGAGAAGTACAGTAGGTGTATAGATTGTTTGCCAGATAGGCCAATGTGGCAAATAATGATACAACTCTTTTTAAGATCAAGAATACAGAAAGAAAAACAAGCATAGAAATAAAGAACTATGATTTTAGCTTTTGACATATTGACATCTTAGGTATGCCTAGAAAGCAGGTGGAAACACTGGTGGGAAAGCCTCACAGCATGACTGTGAAAATTAAATAAGGCACTGTAGCAAAAACACGTGGCAAATCATCAAACACTACAAATACATTAAATAGCATTTTAAACAACTTAGAGGTTTTTGGCCAGGAGTGACGGCTCACGCCTGTAATTTCACCACATTGGGAGGCTGAGGCAGGTGGATCATTTGAGGCGAGGAGTTTAAAACCAGCCTTGGCAACACAAGACTCTGTCTCTATAAAAAATACAAAAAGTAACTGGGTGTGGTGGCACACACCAGCAGTGCTACTCGGGAGACTGAGGTGGGAGGAGCGATTGAGCCTGGGAGGTTGAGGTTGCAAGTGAGCTGTGATCACGCTGCTGCACTCCAGCCTTGGTGACACAGGGAGACTCTTCTTAAAAATAAAACTAAGATAAAATAAAAACAACTTATAGGCTTCTTTGCAGTATGTTTTCTTTTATATTATCATTTTGGTTAGGTAAGGAAGGATTAAGAGGCATCATTATTATCCTTGTAAACCCTAATTTGGAGTTCTAATAGCAGACATGAAGGTGAATATCCAGCAACAAGGACAGCAAGGAAGAAACCTAAAAGAAGAGGAATAATTTGCAAACAGTTTAGTGATGATTGAAAAAAGTAATATATACACAACCAGAAGTCACCAACAGTACGTAGTATAAACCCACATTATTAAATATGGTAGCACCTAGCCACACATGCCTACTGAGCACTTGAAATGTCACAAGCCAAACTGAGATGTGATGTAAGTGAAAAATACACACAGGAGTCCAAACACTTAGAAAAAAAAAAGTGAAGTATTTCATTAATTTTTATATTGATTACATGATTAAATGATGGTATTTTGAGTATATTGAGTTAACTCAGATATATTATTAACGTGGATTTCATCTGTTGATTTTCATGTATATGGCTCATCTCTGTGCCTCATATGACATTTCTATATGACAGTGCTGGAATAGAGCATGACTACAAAATTGGCTGTTATTGAGTCTCCAGGATTCTTGCATCTCACTTTGGACACGTCTTCCCTTACATCATGTGCACTGACTCTCCAAAGGTTTCCCATTCCATGCTAACTCCTTTCTTTGCCCATTACTTCCCACCAGAAAGTAAAGTATAACTAATGGAAGGAGATGGTCTATGACTTGCCACATTCTCTTGGACAGATCTTCTGCTCTCTTCTAACAGCCTGTCTCTCAAATTTATCCACCACAATAAGTGATCTTTGAAATTGGGTTGGAAGGAAATCTCAAGATAATCTAATCCCATATCCTCCTTTTATGGATGAAAAAGCTGAAGGTCCAGAAATGCCAGGAAGTACACCTAAATGATATACTTCTGCTTGTACTTTCCCAACACTTTCTCCCCAGATAGACCTGGCTGTCCTGAAGCTGAGTTTTACCTTCATAGATGAATGTTTGTGGAAATATGTGAGAGGAGATATAATGCTGATTTGAACACTGCTTGGGAGATGATGGGAGGAGAGTTGAGAGGATGCGTTTATGAATCCCCCATTTCATAAAATGAGTAGGAAGGCAAGTCATCTGGAGAGAGTCAGAGTGTGAGAGAAATTTAGAAAATTAGAAATTTAGAAAAAATCTGAGAAAAATGGACAGGGAGTCAACAAGAGATGAATACAAGGTTTGCCAAGCAGCAGGGAAGGCTTTGTCTCTGTGCATCACAGTATGTAGGTATTCAAATAGAATATGTTATAAAAAGAAACATGTAGGAACCACTCTGTCCTATCTCCCTCCTTTAGAAATAGTTGAATACTTAGGATACACATAATGGCTAGTAGCACTTACTTTAGTCATAGACTAGGAAGATATTTGACACTTCTGTGACACACCAGTTGTTTGACATCACCATCAGGCCATATTTCCTCTGGCTGGGAGAGATTTTCAAAATATAGAGTATATGAGTTTCCTAGTACTGCTGTAACAAAATACCACCAACTAGATGGCTTAAAACCATAGAGGTGTATTGTTTTCACAATTCTGGAGGCTAGAATTCTGAAATCAAGGTGTTGGCGGGGCTATGTTCTCCCTGAAACGTGTAGAGGAGAATGCTTCCTTGCCTCTTGCTATCCTCCGGTGGTTTACTGGCAACCCTTGGCATTCCTTAGCTTGCAGCTACAAAACTTCAATTTCTGCCTCCATGATCACTTGATGTCCCCCTTTCTGTGTCTGCATCTCTGTGTTCTAATCTCCTCTTCTTGTGAGGACAGCAGTCATACTGGATTAAGGGCCCACCGTCCTGCAGTAGGACCTCACCTAATTCATTACAACGTCAGCAACCCTATTTCCAAATAAAGTCACATTCTGCGGTACAAGGGATCAGGACTTGAACACATCTCTTTGGGAGCCACAATTCAACCATAGCATAGAATATTCCTTCTCTATAGATGCATTACATTTGAATAAGACGTTTACCTAAGACTTTGGGTAAAAGTCCTAGATGAGATGGCATAGGTCCATTTCTCTCTGCTCCTCTCTGCCCAGTAAAATTATGAACCCTTGGAATAGCACAAGAGACAACCAAAGAAAAACTGCAAAAAGCATGAAGAAGAAGGTAAACTCGTTCGAGATCTAGAATTGGAGGAAAAACACAGCAGCAGGGTGTCTTACATTCCCCACCAAACAGAAAAAGGTGGCTCAGACCCAGCATTTTCTGACTCTAAACAAGCAACAGAAGGCAGTCTAGGTAAGGTCATTCCTCCTATGGCTCGAACAGACCCTCTGACAACACCAGGTAAGCCTCTAGTCCCATTGTAAGAGCAGTTTGGTTGGGAGCCCCACTAACAATAAACTGGCCGGAGAAGTGTTCCCCTTTTCCGCTGTGCTTAGACTCCCCTCCCCCACCAAAAGATACTGAGGGGCCCAGCAGCATCAGCAAGAGGCATCTTACCACAACAAACCTGGCCGAAGCTTCATTGCCTCCACAGGCCTGAGACTTCCCTCCACCAGCCAGAAAAACAGGAGTGCCCATTAGGGGAGATCCTGCCACAACAAGCTCCTGGCCTGAGAAATGCTTTCTGTCTCCCACAGGCAGGCATGATCCTATCACGATGAGAGCGGGGAAACCTCTTTGTCCTCATGAGCCGGAGACTCCCTTCCCCCACCAAGAGACATCTGTGCCCCAGTGTGGAGAAACCTCTCCCACCCCTCAGGCAGCACCAGTAGGGATTAATAGAAGTCCCAGTGGCACCAGATAAACCCAAGCAGACCAAAATAACACCACAAAGACTTTAAAAATTAAACTGTCATTGGAACCACAGCCCACGATAGTATGCCAGGATCTGCAGGATAAAACTAAACAGAGTGACTTGCATGTTAAACTAAAAGATTTAAATAGGACCTAGAATCTCTTCACAAAATACACAAAATGTCCAGGATACAATAAAAATTACCTGTCATACCAAGAACCAAAAAAATTACAATTTGAATGAGAAAAGACTATTGACCGATGCTAATCCTGAGATAAATTGGATGTTGGAATTATCTGAGAAGGATTTTAAACCAGCTGTCATAAAATGTTTTTACAATCAAGTACAAATTTACTTAAAATGAATGGAAAGAAAAGAAAACCCTAGGAAAGAAAGAGCAGTTATTAAAAAGTATCAAGTGGAAATTATAGAACTAAAACAACAATAACAGAAATCAAGAAATCGCTTGATGGACTTAATAGAGTGGGACATGACAGAAAGTAGAATCAGCAAATTTGAAGACAGAAAAATAGAATGTATATTATCTGACAATAGAGAAAAAATAGAGAAAAAAAATGAACAGAACCTCAGGAATCTATGGGGCAGTAAGAAAAAATCCAACATTTAGATCATCAGAGTTATACAAGGAGGAGAAAGAGAGTAAGACAAAAAGAAATATTCAAAGAAATAACAGCTTAAATTTTTCCAAATTTGGCAAAACACATAAACCTACAGGTCCTAGAAGCTGAGTCAATCCCAGACAGGACAAACTCAAAGAAATCCATGCCCAGACATATCATAATTAAACCTCTGAAAATTAAAATGAGACAATGGAAAAAAAAATCTTAAAAGTTATTGTTGCTGACGGATCTTATCCTTAAAGACTGAATAAGGGAAGTGCTTCAAGGAGAAATAAAATGGTAAAATAAAGAAACGTGGAGTCTCAGGAAGGAAAGAAAAAACATAAAGAAGAGAAATATAGGTACATAAAATAGACTATCATTTTTCTCACGATTTTTATGAATTACATTTGATTATTCAAAGAAATCTATATACCATCTCATATTCAATACAATATTTAGAAGTGAGGAAGGTAAAGGAAGCTAAAAAGAAGTTAGGTTTTCATATTCCACTAAGGTGGTAAAATGTTGAAACCAATAGACTGTGATAAGTCACATGTAATAGTTAGTGTAATACTCAGGCAACCACTCTGAAAACTATACAAAGAGATACACTCAAAAACAGTGTAAACAAACCAAAATGGACCTCTAGAAGTATTCAAGTTAAACCACAGGAAGTCAAGAGAAAAGAACATGGGAATGGGAACCAAAGAAAACCAAAAAAGTAAATAAATACTATGGCAGATTTAATCAGTAACAAATTAATAATTACCTGAAAAGTAAAGAATTTAAATACACCAATTACAAGGACCCGAATACACATTTCTTCAAAAAAGAAATGCAAATGACCATCACATATATGAAAAAATGCCCAACACTATTAATCATTAGGAAAATGCTAATTAAAACCAAAATGAGATATCACCTCACATTTGTCAAAATGGCTACTATCAAAAAGGCAAAAGATGACAAGTACTGGAGAGAATGTGGAGAAAAGGGAACACGTGCGTGCTGTTAAAGGGAATGTAAATTAACACAGCCATTATGAAAAACAATGTGGAGGTTGCTAAAAGAACTAAAATAAAATTACCACATAATCCAGCAATTCCACTTCTGGATATTTACCCCCAAATCTTGAAATCAGTATATCAAAGAGGTATCTGCACTCCCATGTTCATTGCAGCATTCTTCACAATAGCCAAGTTATTGAATCAACCTAAGTGTCCTTCAGCATATGAATGGGTAAAGAAAATGTGGTGTATACACACAATGGAATACTAGTCAGCCTTTAAAAAGAAAGAAATGTCATCTGAAACAACATGGATGGAGGCCGGGCACGGTGGATCACACCTATAATCCCAACACTTTGGGGGGCCAAGGTGGGTGGATCACCTGAGGTCAGGAGTTCGAGACCAGCCTGGCTAACATGGCAAAACCCTGTCTCTACTAAAAATACAAAAATTAGACAGGAATGGTGGTACACACCTGTAGTCCCAGCTACTAGGGAGGCTGAGGCACGAGAATTGCTTGAACCCAGGAGGTGGAAGTTGCAGTGCGCCAAGATCGTGCCATTGCACTCCTGCCTGGGCAGCAGAGTGAGACTCCATCTTAAAAAAAAAAAAAAAAAGAAAAAGAAAAAGAAAAAAAAAAGAAACAATATGGATGGAATAGGAGAACATTATGCTAAGCAAATAAGCCATACACAGAAACACAAATGATGCATGTTCTCACTCATATGTAAAATTTAAAACAATTGAACTCAAAGAAGCAGAGAGTAGAATGGTGCCTATCAGAGGCTGGGGATTTTGGGTCATGGGGAAATGATGGTCAAAGTGTAAAAGACCCAAATTAGACAGGAAAAATACTTTTTTTTTTTACTTTGAGATACATTGCATGGTGTGGTGAATATAGTAAATAATGTACATTTCAAAAATCACTAACAGTAAATTTCAAATGTTCTCACCACAAAAATTGGGAAATATGTGAGGTGATGAATATGTTAATTAGCTTGATTTAATTATTCTACATTACATTCACAATATTCACTTTTTCCCCTTTATTTAAAAAGTTATACAAATTAGGCCCCGCATGGTCGCTTATGCCTGTAATCTCAGCACTTTGGGAGGCCGAGGCGGGCGGATCACGAGGTCAGGAAATTGAGACCAACCTGGCTAACACGGTGAAACCCAGTCTCTATTAAAAATACAAAAAATTAGCCGGGCGTTGTGGCAGGTGCCTATTGTCCCAGCTACTGGGAGGCTGAGGCAGGAGAATGATATGAACCCGGGAGGCAGAGCTTGCAGTGAGCCGAGATCGCGCCACTGTACTCCAGCCTGGGCCACAGAGCGAGACTCTGTCAAAAAAAAAAAAAAAGTTATACAAATTATATTTTGTTATTTAACATTTACTACCTATATGGCCCATAAAAAATTTTTTATAATTAAGCTTTTAAATAACCCCTGAAGAAAATAACAATTACATTATAAGCTAAAAATTTGTATTTGATAAATAAGTGACAGCAATGTTAAAAAGAGAGAGAGAGAAATTGAGAGAGAGATTTAATAAGGGTTTCACATATATCTAGGAGCATCTCTAATCTTGTTTTAGAGAATTTAGGTCAAAATCCTTACCTAGACTCCACATAGAGCAAGAGCTGCAGAACACATGGATTAACACCCATTGCAGTCTGCGTAATGCCACCTGGACGGCTTTCCATGTCTTAGTCAATAAGTGATCCCAATCTCCTTTTTCTTTTCCTGGCATAATTCATGGTTGAGCACCATTTTCATGTCGAATTTAAATTAATGGGATACTAGTGATAGTTTTGCTTATGAATATTGGTACTTAATCTGTTCTAGATGGCAAATAGTTTAATCTGTAATATCACCTTATGGATTTTGTCTCTTTAAATTATATTAGCCTATTTAAATTAGCATATTAACCTAAAGGTGTAACTAAAAATATTCTAAGAATATAAACAAAATAGATTCTGAGAAAAATGTATGCTCATTATTAATGAGAGTTAGCTTTCTTAAAATATCAGTTATATTTATACGCAAAATGAATGATATAGGACGAACCAGGAAATATTGACTTACTAGAAGGGCAGCACTCTACGCACAGTGAGTCGGTGATTCCCAAACCTACTGATGCCCTGTACTTCCCTACAGATTCTGATAAGCCCAGAGGCTGAGCCCTAAAACGGCTCTGGAGCCACTGAATAAGAATGTCTGAAAGAAAGATGAAGAATTTGCACTTTTAATTTTTTTCCTTCAGTTAGTTCTGATGTGCATAGTCTACACAAAATTCTGGGAATCAATATGTTAAGTCAGAGTCAGAAAACTCTTTTTCTGAAAAGGTCTGGATCGTTTATTTGTTTACCCTTTGTGGTCCATATGATCTCTCTTTCAACTATTCAACTCTGCTTTTTTTTTTTTTTTTTTTTTTTTTTTTTTTTTTTTTTTTTTTTTGAGGCAGAGTCTCACTCTGTCGCCCAGGCTGGAGTGCAGTGGCGCGATCTCGGCTCACTGCAAGCTCCGCCTCCCGGGATCACGCCATTCTCCTGCCTCAGCCTCCCGAGTAGCTGGGACTACAGGCGCCCGCCACCACGCCCTGCTAATTTTTTGTATTTTTAGTAGAGACGGGGTTTCACTGTGGTGTCAATCTCCTGACCTCGTGATCTGCCCGTCTTGGCCTCCCAAAGTGCTGGAATTACAAGCATGAGCCACCGCGCCTGGCCTCAACTCTACTTTAGAATGAAAGCAGCCATAGACAATATGTAAATAAACAGTTGTGGCTGTGTTGCAATAAAACGACTTACAGACACTGAATTTGAATTTCATGTAACTTTCACATGTCATTAAATATTTCTTTATTTGGCTGGGCTCAGTGGCTCACACCTGTAATCCCAGCACTTTTGGAGGCCGAGGTGGGCGGATCACTTGAGGTCAGGAATCCAAGACCAGTCTGGCTACCATGGTAAAACCCCGTCTCTATTGAAAATACAAAAATTAGCGGGCCGTGGTGGCACATGCCTGTAATCCCAGCTACTTGGAAGGCTGAGGCAGGAGAACCGCTTGAACCTGGGAGGTGGAGGTTTCGGTGTGAGTCGAGATGGCACCACTGCACTCCAGCCTGGGCAATAGAGCTAGACTCCATTAAAAAAAAAAAAAAAGAAGAGAAAAAAATATTTCTTTATTTGACTTTTTTCAACCATTCAGAAATATAATACTGTACTTGGCTCTCTGGCTGAACACATGGGCAGCAAGAGAAATTAATATCACAGCCTTAATTTGGTAAGCCCTTTATTAAATCATTAATCTTACTACTATTTCCATCGTGGTTAATGATTATACAATTGACCCTGAACAACTTGAGAGTTTAGGAGCGATGACCCTCCATGCAGTTGAACATCTGTGTTTAACTTTTGACTTCCCAAAAACGTATCTGCTAATAGCATACTATTGACCAGAAGCCTTAGTGGCAACAAAAACAGCCAATTAACGCGCATTTTGCATGTTATATGTATTATACACTGTATTCTTACAATAAAGTAAGCTAGGAAAAAAATTGTTAAGAAAATCATAAGGAAGAGAAAATATATTTTTCATTAAGTGGAAGTGAATCATCATTAAGGTCGTCATTGTTGAGTAGGCTGAGGACGAGGAGGAGGAGGAAAGTAGGATTGGTCTTCCTGTCCCGGGGGAAGCAGAGGTGGAAGAAAAGCTTAGTAAAAATGGATCACGCAGTTCAAACTCATGTTATTCAAAAGCCAACTGCAATTTATTTTATATTGTTTTAAATCTACTGGAAGGGCTCAGCATCAATTATTATATTTTTTCTTTTTGGAACTAATATTGTTTTAATAGCTCAAAATCCTATGTAACTTGAAAGTGAAAGGTGGAAAAATGAAATTAATCTGTCTACATAAGCATCATGGCATATCAAGTCATTATCTAAATTTATGGATAACAAATAAATGGTGTTTTGTGCCTAAATTGATCAATTTGGGCATCATCAGTAATAATTTTTTAATTCTGTCCAGTTCTACATTATATGTGTATAGTTGTAATTACTACATGATGTATGATGGTTCATTTAATGTAACTTTAAATGATGTTGGTTTAATTTGAGTAGCTTTTTAATTAAAGTAAACCAACATTTGCTGCTTCATTGCCTAACAGAATAAATTAGGAGTGAGAGTAATGCATGAATATAAAAATTGTATAATCTAAAGTTGATGACTCAGGGTCCTTCTTCCATGTATTTTTTCTCCCAGTGAAGTAGAAAGGAGGCTTTTAATTGTTCTGTAGAACCACAGATTAGGATTTCTGCTGCCTCTCTCATTATGCTACTACAGTTTAAAATAAATTAGAAAGTATTCAACCTTGAAAGAAGGCGCCAAGTCCCCAGGTGCTATCTAGTGTACACAGCTGAACAGTCTAGATAAATAAAAAATACATATAGGTAGGGGACTTATGACCAGTGAGGAGTTATCTGTTTTTTTATTATTATACTTTAAGTTCTAGGGTACATGTGCACAATGTGCAGGTTTGCTACATATGTATACATGTGACGTGTTGGTTTGCTGCACCCATTAACTCTTCATTTACATTAGGTATTTCTCCTTATGCTATCCCTCCACCATCCCCCCACCCCACTATAGGCCCCAATGTGTGATGTTCCCCACCCTGTGTCCATGTGTTCTCATTGTTCAGTTCCCACCTATGAGTGAGAACATGCGATGTTTGGTTTTCTGTCCTTAGAATAGAATGTCCTGCAATAGAATGATGGTTTCCAGTTTCATCCATGTCACTACAAAGGACATGATGATCCTTTTTTATGGCTACATAGTATTCCTTTTGTATGGCTGCATAGTATTCCATGGTGTATATGTGCCGCATTTTCTTAATCCAGTCAATCACTGATGGACATTTGGGTTGGTTCCAAGTCTTTGCTATTGTGAATAGTGCCGCAATAAACATACGTGTGCATGTGTCTTTATAGAAGCATGATTTATAATCATTTGGGTATATACCCACTAATGGGATGGCTGGGTCAAATGGCATTTCTAATTGTAGATCCTTGAGGAATCGCCACACTGTCTTCCACAATGGTTGAACTAGTTTACACTCCTACCAACAGTGTAAAAGTGTTCCTATTTCTACACATCCTCTCCAGCACCTGTTGTTTCCTGACTTTTTAATGATCACCATTCTAACTGGTGTGAGATGGTATCTCATTGTGGTTCCAATTTGCATTTCTTTGATGACCAGTGATGACGAGCATTTTTTCATGTGTCTGTTGGCTGCATAAATGTCTTCTTTTGAGAAGTGTCTGTTAATATCCCTTGCCCCCTTTTTGATGGGGTTGTTTGATTTTTGATTGTAAATTTGTTTAAGTTCTTTGTAGATTCTGGATATTAGCCCTTTGTCAGATGGGTGGATTGCAAAGATTTTCTCCCATTCTGTAGGTTGCCTGTTCACTCTGATGGTAGTTTCTTATGATATACAGAAGCTGTTTATTTAATTAGATCCCATTTGTCTATTTTGGCTTTTTTTGCCATTGCTTTTGGTGTTTTAGACATGAAGTCCTTGTCCATGCCTATGTCCTGAATGGTATTGCCTAGGTTTTCTTCTAGGGTTTTTATGGTTTTAGGTCTAACATTTACGTCTTTAATCCATCTTGAATTAATTTTTGTATAAGGTCTAAGGAAGGGATCCAGTTTCAGCTTTCTACATATGGCTAGCCAGTTTTCCCAGCACCATTTATTAAATAGGGAATCCTTTCCCCATTGCTTGTTTTTGTCAGGTTTGTCAAAGATCAAATGGTTGTGGATGTGTGGTGTTATTTCTGAGGCCTCTGTTCTGTTCCATTGGTCTATATCTCTATTTTGGTACCAGTACCATGCTGTTTTGGTTACTGTAGCCTTGTAGTATAGTTTGAAGTCAGGTAGTGTGATGCCTCCAACTTTGTTCTTTTTGCTTAGGATTGTCTTGCTTAGGATTGTCTTTTTGCTTAGGATTGTCTTCTTTTTTGGTTCCATATGAACTTTAAAGTAATTTTTTCCAGTTCTGTGAAGAAAGTCATTGGTAGCTTGATGGGGATCGCATTGAATCTATAAATTACCTTGGGCAGTATGGCCATTTTCATGATATTGATTCTTCCCATCCATGAACATGGAATGTTCTTCCACTTGTTTGTGTCTTCTTTTATTTTGTTGAGCAGTGGTTTGGAGTGCTCCTTGAAGAGGTCCTTTACATCCCTGGTAAGTTGGATTCCTAGGTATTTTTTTCTCTTTGCAGCATTTTTGAATGGGAGTTCACTCATGATTTGGCTCTCTGTTTGTCTGTTATTGGTGTATAAGAATGCTTGTAATTTTTATACATTGATTTTGTATCCTGAGACTTTGCTGAAGTTGCTTATCAGTTTAAGGAGATTTTGGACTGAGACAACAGGGTTTTCTAAATATACAATCATGTCATCTGCAAACAGGGAGAATTTGACTTCCTCTTTTCCTAATTGAATACCCTTTATTTCTTTCTCTCGCCTGATTGCCCTGGCCAGAACTTCCAACACTATGTTGAATAGGAGTGGTGAGAGAGGGCATCCCTGCCTTGTGCCTGTTTTCAAAGGGAATGCTTGCAGTTTTTGCCCATTCAGTATGATACTGGCTGTGGGTTTGTCATAAATAGCTCTTATCATTTCGAGATACATTCCATCAGTACCTAGTTTACTGAGAGTTTTTAGCATGATGGGCTGTTGAATTTTGTCGAAAGCCTTTTCTGCAGCTATTGAGATAATCATGTGGTTTTCGTCTTTGGTTCTGTTTATCTGATGGATTACATTTATTGATTTGTGTATGTTGAACCAGCCTTGCACCCCAGGGATGAAGCCGACTTGATCTTGGTGGATAGGCTTTTTGATGTGCTGCTGGATTCGGTTTACCAGTATTTTATTGAGGATTTTCACATTGATGTTCATCAGGGATATTGGTTCAAAATTCTCTTTTTTTGTTGTGTCCCTGCCAGGCTTTGGTATCAGGATGATGCTGGCCTCATAATATGAGTTAGGGAGGATTCCCTCTTTTTGTATTGATTGGAATAGTTTCAGAAGGAATGGTACCAGCTCCTCTTATACCTCTGGTAGAATTCGGCTATGAATCCATCTGGTCCTGGACTTTTTTTGGTTGGTAGGCTATTAATTATTGCCTCAATTTCAGAGCCCGTTATTGGTCTATTCAGCAATTCAACTTCTTCCTGGTTTAGTCTTGGGAGGGTGTATGTGTCCAGGAATTTATCCATTTCTTCTAGATTTTCTAGTTTATTTGTGTAGAGGTGTTTATAGTATTCTCTGATAGTAGTTTGTATTTCTGTGGGATCAGTGGTGATATCCCTTTATCATTTTTTATCGCATCTATTTGATTCTTCTCTCTTTTCTTCTTTAGTAGTCTTGCTAGTGGTCTGTTAATTTTGGTGATCTTTTCAAAAAACCAGCTCCTGGATTCACTGATTTTTTGAAGGGTTTTTTTGTGTCTCTATCTCCTTCAGTTCTCTGATCTTAGTTATTCCTTGCCTTCTGCTAGCTTTTGAATGTGTTTGCTCTTGCTTCTCTAGTTCTTTTAATTGTGATGTTAGGGTGTCGATTTTAGATCTTTCCTGCTTTCTCTTGTGGGCATTTAGTGCTATAAATTTCCCTCTACACACTGCTTTAAATGTGTCCCAGAGATTCTGGTACATTGTGTCTTTGTTCTCATTGGTTTCAAAGAACATCTTTATTTCTGCCTTCATATCGTTATTTACCCAGTAGTCATTCAGGAGCAGGTTGTTCAGTTTCTATGTAGTTGTGTGGTTTCTTAATCCTGAGTTCTTATTTGGTTGCACTGTGTGAGTGAGTTTCTTAATCCTGAGTTCTAGTTGGATTGCACTGTGGTTTGAGAGACAGTTTGTTGTGATTTCTGTTCTTTTACATTTGCTGAGGAGTGCTTTACTTCCAACTATGTGGTCAGTTTTGGAATAAGTGTGATGTGGTGCTGAGAAGAATGTATATTCTGTTGATTTGGGGTGGACAGTTCTGTAGAAGTCTATTAGTTCGGCTTGGTGCAGAGCTGAGTTGAAGTCCTGGATATCCTTGTTAACCTTCTGTCTCATTGATCTGTCGAATATTGACAGTGGGGTGTTAAAATCTCCCATTACTATAATGCAGGTGTCTAAGTCTCCTTTTCAGGTCTCTCAGGACTTGCTTTATGAATCTAGGTGCTCCTGTATTAGGTGCATATATATTTAGGACAGTTAGCTCTTCTTGTTGAATTGATCCCTTTACCATTATGTAATGGCCTTCTTTGCCTCTTTTGATCTTTGTTGGTTTAAAGTCTGTTTTATCAGAGACTAGGATTGCAACCCCTGATTTTTTTTGGTTTCCATTTGCTTGGTAGATCTTCCTCCATCCCTTTATTTTGAGCCTATGTGTGTCTCTGCACGTGAGATGGGTCTCTTGAATATAGCACACTGATGGGTCTTGACTCTATCGAATTTGCCAGTCTGTGTCTTTTATTTGGGGCATTTAGCCCGTTTACATGTAAGGTTAATAGTGTTATGTGTGAATTTGATCCTGTCATTATGATGTTAGCTGGTTATTTTGCCTGTTAGTTGATGCAGTTTCTTCCTAGCATCAATGGTCTTTACAATTTGGCATGTTTTTGCAGTGGCTGGTACCGGTTGTTCCTTTCCATCTTTAGTGCTTCTTTCAGGAGCTCTCGTAAGGCAGGCCTGGTGGTGACAAAATCTCTCAGCATTTGCTTGTCTGTAAAGGATTTTATTTCTCCTTCACTTATGAAGCTTAGTTTGGCTGGATATGAAATTCTGGGTTGAAAATTCTCTTCTTTAAAAATGTTGAATATTGGCCCCCCTCTCTTCTGGCTTGTAGGGTTTTTGCTGAGATATCTGCTGTTAGTCTGGTGGGTTTCCCTTTGTGGGTAACCTGACCTTTCTCTCTGGCTGCCCTTAGCATTTTTTCCTTCATTTCCACCTTGGTGAATCTGACAATTATGTGTCTTAGGGTTGCTTTTCTCAAGGAGTATCTTTGTGGTGTTCTCTGTATTTCCTGAATTTCAATGTTGGCCTGCCTTGCTAGGTTGGGGAGGTTCTCCTGGATAATATCCTGAAGAGTGTTTTCCAGCTTGGTTCCATTCTCCCCATCACTTTCAGGTACACCAATCAAATGTAGATTTGGTCTTTTCACATAGTCCCATATTTCTTGGAGGCTTTGTTCATTTCTTTTTACTCTTTTTTCTCTAAACTTCTCTTCTTGCTTCATTTCATTAATTTGATCTTCAATCATTGATACCCTTTCTTCCACTTAATCAAATCGGCTACTGAAGCTTGTGCATGCATCACGTAGTTCTCGTGCCATGATTTTCAGCTCCATCAGGTCATTTAAGGCCTTCTCTACACTTTTTATTCTCGTTAGCCATTCGTCTAATCTTTTTTCAAGGTTTTTAGCTTCTTTGCGATGGGTTTCAACATCCTCCTTTAGCTTGGAGAACTTTGTTATTACCGACTTTCTGAAGCCTACTTCTGTCAACTCGTCAAAGTCATTCTCCTTCCTGCTTTGTTGCGTTGCTGGTGAGGAGCTGCGATCCTTTGGAGGAGAAGGGGCCCTCTGGTTTTTAGAATTTTCAGCTATTCTACTCTGGTTTCTCCCCATCTTTGTGGTTTTATCTACCTTTGGTCTTTAATGATGGTGACCTACAGATGGGGTTTTGGTGTGGATGTCCTTTTTATTGATGTTGATGCTATTCTTTTCTGTTTGTTAGTTTTCCTCTAACATTCAGGTCCCTCAGCTGCAGGTCTGTTGGAGTTCACTGGAGGTCCACTCCAGACCCTGTTTGTCTGGGTTTCATCAGTGGAGGCTGCAGAACAGCAAATATTGCAGAACAGCAAATATTGCTGCTTGATCCTTCTTCTGCAAGCTTTGTCTCAGAGGGACACCTGGCTATATGAGGTGTCAGTCAGCCCCTACTGGCAGTTGTCTCCAAATTAGGCTACACAGGGGTCAGGGACCCACTTGAGGAGGCAATCTGTCCGTTCTCAGAGCTCAAACACCGTGCTGGGAGAACCACTGCTCTCTTCAGAGCTGTCAGACAGGGACGTTTAAGTCTGCAGAAGTTTCTGCTCCTTTTGTTCAGCTATGCCTTGCCCACAGAGATGGAGTCTACAGAGGCAGGCAGGCCTTGTTGAGCTGTGGTGGGCTCCCCGCAGTTCGAGGTTCCCAGCGGCTTTGTTTACCTACTCAATCCTCAGCAATGGTGGACGCCCCTTCCCCAGCCAAGTTTGCTGCCTTGCAGTTCAATCTCGGACTAGCAGTGAGCAAAGCTCTGTAGGTGTGGGGCACACTGAGCTAGGTGCAGGATATAATCTCCTGTTGTGGCATTTGCTAAGGCCATTGGAAAAGCACAGTGTTTAGGTTGCAGTGTCCTGATTTTCCCGGTACAGTCTGTCACGCCTTCCCTTGGCTAGGAAAGGGAAATCCCCCGACCCCTTGGGCTTCCCGGTTGAGGCGATGCCCCGCCCTGCTTCAGTTCACCCTCCGTGGGCTGCACCCACTGTCTGACCATTCCCAATGAGATGAACCAGGTACCTCAGTTGGAAATGCAGAAATCACCCGATTTCTGCGTCGATCACCAAGTTATCTGTTTTTTTAACAGAATTTACATTATTGGATCTAAAAACTCATTCAGCAAGCACCTACTGAAAGCCTACTGTGATTTACACTAGGCTATAATACTGAATAACATACTCAGGCCTGCCCTCATAGAGCCTCCGTTCTAGTGGAAAGAGCCAGATAAGAAACAAGCACACAATTAAATATATAGTCTGTCTTATGGTGCAAATATTAGTAAGACAACAGGAAGAAGGAAATATGGTATGGGGATGGCTACTATTTTATATAGGGTAATCAAGAAATAGACTTTGGGGAGGTGACATTTGAGCATAAAGAATTAAATGAAGTGAGAGAGCAAGCCATGTAGCCATCAGGGGAAGATATTTCCCAAGTAGAGAGAACAGCAATTGCAAAGGCCTGATAATGGGACCATGGTTAGAATTTTCTAGGAATAGCAAGAAGGCCAATGAAGATGGAGAAGAGTAAGCTAGTTGGTATTCCATAAGGGCAGGTATTTTTTTCTGCTTTGTTTACTGCTGTACCCTCAGCCAGTGTCCAATATATAGTAAACACTAAACAAATATTTGCTGAATAAATGAATGCATGAGGACAGGGAGAAAGAAGAGGATGTAGGGCCTCATAAGTCACTGTAAGAACTTTGGATTTCACTGAGTAAAAAGAGTAGCCCAGGATTGCTGGGACATGTGGTAGTTCTGTTTTTAATGTCTTTAGAAACCTCCAGACTGTTTCCCTTAATGGCCATACCAATCTACATTCCCACCAATAGTGTACTAGAGTTCCTTTTTCTCCATACTCTTTAGAAACCTCCAGACTGTTTCCCTTCATGGCCGTACCAATCTACATTCCCACCAATAGTGTACTAGAGTTCCTTTTTCTCCATACTCTTGCCAACATTTATTATCTTTTGACTTTTTGATAGTAGCTATCCTAACAGGTGTGAGGTGATACCTCATAGTAGTTTTGATTTGCATTTCCCAGATGATTAATGATATTGAGCAATATCACATATTTCATATACCCATTGTCCTTTTTTATGTCTTCCTTGGAGAAATGTTTATTCAGGTATTTTGTCCTTTTTTAAATTGGGTTATTTTTCCTCTATTGAATTGTATGAGTTCTTTATACATTTTGGATGTTAACCCCTAAACAAGTATATGGTTTGCAAATAATTTTTTCCTAATCCATAGGCTGTTGTTTTATTTTGTTGTTTCCTTTGTTGTGCTTTTAGTTTTATGCAATCCCATTTATTTGTTTTTGCCTTTGTGACCTGAGCTTTTGGTGTGATAGTAAAAAAAAAAAAAAAATCATTGCCAAAGCCAATGTTCAAGAGTTTTCCCCCTTGTTTTATAGTTTCTGGTTTTATATTTAGGTATTTTATGCATTTTATATGAAGTTTGGGTATGATTTAAGGATCCATTTTCATTATTTTGCATGTTGAAATACAGTTTTTCCAGCACCATTTATTGAAGAGACTATTCTTTCCTCATTGTGTCCTCTTGGTACCCTTTTCAAAAATTAGTGGACTGTATATGTTTGGATTTATTTCTGGGCTCTCTACTCTGTTCTACTGGTCTATGTGTCTGTTTTTATGCCAGTACCATGCTGTTTTGACTACTATAGCTTTGTAATATAATTTTAAATCAGAACATGTGATGCCTTCAATTTTTTTTTTTTTCTCAGAATTGTTTTGGCTATTCGGGGTCTTTCATGGGTCCATAAAATTTTAGGATTGTTTATTTTTATTTCTGTGAAGAATGCCATTAGGATTTTGAGATGGATTGCATTGAGTCTGTATATTGCTTTGGGTAATGTGAACATTTAAAAAATATTAATTCTTCCAATCCATGAACTTAGGGATATGTTTTCATTTGTGTTTTTTTTCCTAATTTCTTTCATCAATGTTTTATAGTTTTCAGTGTATACATGGTCCCCAACTTATAATGGTCTGACTTACAATTTTTCAACTTTACAGTGGTGCAAAACCATCAAAATTTCAACATAGTGTATAGCATTCAATGAGTTACATGAACTATTCAACACTTTATTATAAAATAAATTTTGTTTTAAATGATTTTGCCTAACTGTAAGCTAATGTAAGTGTTCTGAGTACATTTATGGTAGTCTATACTAAGTAATTATGTTCATTAGGTTAGGTTTATTAAATGCTTTACATTTTCAAATTTTGATGGGCTTATTGGAAGGTAATTTTATCATAAGGAGCATCTATATAGATTTTTCATTTCTTTGCTTAAATTTATTCCGAGGCATTTTTGGATGCTATTGTAAGTGGGATTTTCTTGGTTTATTTTTCACTTAGGTCATTATTTGTGAACGAGAATGCTACAGAAAGAAATTTAAAATAGAAATACCATACGACTCAGCAATCTCTCTTCTGAGATTATATCCAAAGGAAATGAAATCACCACTTGATAAAGATACCTGCACTCCCAAGTTCATTACAGCATTATTCACAAAAGCTAAAATATGAGAACAACCTAAGTATCTATAGATAGACATATGGATAAATAAACTGTAGTACCTATATCAGTGGAATATTAATCAGCCCTAAAAAGAACAAGATCTTGTCATTGCCACAACCTGAATGAACCTAGAGGACATTATGCTAAGTGAAATAACCCAGACACAGAAACAAAAATATTGCACGAATAACTCACCTATATGTAGAGTCTTTTTAAAAAATCAAATATACAGAGATCGAGAACAATGGTTACCAGGCATGTGGGGAGGGCAGGAAATGAGGAGATGTAGGTCAGAGAATACAAAGTGGCAAATATGTATGATTAAGAGGTCAGATCTAATATACAACATGAGAATTATAGGTAATAAAATTGTACTGTATGTGAGATTCATGCTAAATGAGTAGATTTTACCTGCTCTTGCCACAAAAACAAACAGAAGGGTAACTATGTGAGATGATGATTATGTTAATTTGCTTCACCATAGTAACCTTTCTGCCATGTATATGCATCCCATAACATCATGTTATATGCCTTATTTATACACAATAAAAATTATTTTTAAAAAACACAACCATTAAAGGGATCTGAGCAGAGAAGTACCATGATTTGTCTTAGATTTTAATGGATCACTATATTTACAATAGATTAGACTTTAGGGAGAAAGGACTGAAGTAGAGAGAATAGGAAGAAGGTTGTTTCAACAATAAACTGCATCAAACAGTGAAATCAACAGGTCCTGCACAATAATTATGTAAGATCTGAATTACAGTGACTTACAAAGCTGAAGGGATGGTATATATTAAGCATGGGTCAGACTAAGCTATATAGTAATAAAATGAGACAAGCTAAATATTCCAATTAGATCTTCACGGTGGTTGGGGTGCAGTTGATAACCTGATGCTCAGTTTTGCAAATTTAGAGGGTCTTTTGTCAATTCACACATGACAGGCTCTTGAAATAAACTCAAGTCAACCAAAGTCCCACAAGAAACACTATAGACATATCTCACAGAACAACTAGTACAGGTCATTGGCATGGACAGAGACTGATTAAGGACTGAGCTAACCAGGCAGTTTCCAAGGTGCCAATTTATAAGGGTTATGAAAATGTCACTGGAATTATATCAAATTGAAATAATTGTTTTTAACTAGACTCCTCCCAGAGAGACTAGTCCCTGAAGATAGCTCTCCAGTGAACAATGCCGGCAGCTGAAGAAAAATGTTCACAGTATTCATACTCACATGTATTCGTCTGCTCTCTCCTTGACTCTGGGCTGTACATGTGACTCATTTCTTACCAACAGAATGAGGTGGAGGTAGCCCTGCATGGCTTCAGAGGTTAGGTCAGAAGGAGCCTTATAGCTTCCACTTTTTTTCTAAGAACATTCACTCTGAGAAAGCCATCGGCTATGTAAAAAGCCTACTACACTGCTGTAGAAACCATGTGGAGGGGCTCTGAAGCTGTATGGAGAAAGAGAAGGCCCGGACGAGCCTGGCCTTGCAGTCATTCTGTAAGGCAGCAGGCATATCCTGAATGCCCTAGACCAGATGAGTTACCAGCTGAATACCTCTGAGTGGCTAGTCAAAAATCATCCTGCCAAATTCTGCCTAAATTCTGGACAACAAAATCATAAAAAAAATAAAATGATTTTTACGTTAAGCCACTAACTTTTGAGGCAGTTCATTATGCAACAATAGCTATTATAAAAAGAACAATAGTGTATGTGTTTTGTAGGAATAATTTAATAAACCACTTAGAGATAAGACTCCTATACGGCCCAATCATAGGCATAATCACTGAGCATCATTAAGCCAACTTCTAATGAACAAGGCTAGGTGCAGTTATATAACGGTAGAGGATGCATGTTTGGAACCAGACTTTTTAATTTCTTAGGGCAGTGGAGGAGAGGAAGCATTACCACCAGTGACCTACCTCAGTCTTTCTCCCATAGCACAGGGTGTGAGTCTAACCTAGGATGCTGGCCACTGCTTCTCTTTTCCAGGAGACTCATTCAGAAAAAAAAGAAATCGTATGTCAGTATGTTGTTCTATGAATACTGTATTAATATATAGGGAACAGATATCTTTGTTGGAATTGTGTTTGAAGTAGAAACTAGATGTTTGAGGTGGACACTAGATTTGGGGTTTTTTAACTTTTTTTTTTTTTGAGATAAAGAATCTCAATCTGTCACCCAGGTTGGTGTGCAGTGGTGTGATCATAGATCACTGCAGCCTAAAACTCCTGGCCTCAAGCCATCCTCCTGCCTCAGTCTTAGCCTCAAGAATCACTGAGACTACAGGTATGAGCCCCAGTGGACACTAGATGTTTAAAATTCCTGGAAAGACACAATCCCAACTTCATGTTATAATAACCTATACTGTATGGGCCTAATTGTCTTAGGATGGAAAAATATTTTTCCACAGCTATTGATTGCCATATTTCTAAAAGCTATATGTACATCCATTCTCAATATAGGACAAATAACACATTGCAATTTGGTCATCATTATCTAAGACTCCAAGTGCAGGCATTATTTTATGATTTTCTAAGTCTCCTCCAAGACCATCCCCAACAAAATAAGTCAGGTTTAGCTTTTTTCACTTATGGGATTCAGTGTACACTTATGGGATTCAGTGTATAACTAGCTTATTAGTATGTAGTATGATTTGATTAGAAAATATATATATTCTAGAAGACATACAATCAGAAGAAAACTTCATTTGGTCTTTGGTGTAATTCCTAAGGACAATAACACTTAACAATATCCAACTTTAAAGGAATATTCATTTATGGTAAATACTATGCTAGATAAGTCAATAAATTTCACACGAAACCCATAAGGTAGATATTATAATTTACATTTTATATCTAATCATATTAGAAAGCTAAGGCTTAGAAAACTTAAATATTCACTCATGGTTAAGTAACAGTACCCATCTCCTAAGTCTATGTTCTTATTGGTGATTATAACAAGGCAAGACCTGGCTGTAAGAATTTATAAAGATAATCATTGGCCGCTAAGAAGGTAACTTTTTTGGTTTAAAACTCTGTCTCAGTCACTTGAACCCGGGAGGCGGAGGTTGAAGTGAGCCAAGATCACGCCACTGCACTCCAGCCTGGCGACAGCGAGACTCCATCTCAAAACAAAACAAAACAAAACAAAACCCTGTCTCAAACTTCAGAATATAAGAGGTAGAACATATTTGTGTTGTTTATTATCAACACTGGAAAACTATGAAAATATTAATTTGTATTAGATTACCACATACTTTATTATACAAAATTACAAAGAATTGCTATAGATCAAAAACACAAAATAGTTTATCCCCAGGAAAGCATTTCACTGAACTTTTATACTCTTGGGATAAATATGAGAAAAAGGAACAGTAAAATCTTGAAAAGCATTAGAACCCATTTCAACATCACGTGTGATTCTGGCATGCTTCTCCATTTATTTCTCCTTTAGGGTTTTCACAGTATTGATGACATGCCCATGAAAAAGGGAAAAATAGTCATGATTGAAAATATGGATCTGATTTAAATGCTCATGAAAATTCCAATTTCAACACTCAATATTTGGTGGATTTGTGTGTGTGTGGCCAAAAGACATAAATTTCTTTAATGTGAAAACTGGTAAAGTTAGGTTTTTTCATTTAAAAGCATGTTGAGTTAGCCTCTTCGCTTTCCAACTCAAATATCTTTGAAGTTCCAGAGATCTTATAACAATGCTGAAAATTAATACAACTTATCTAAGGCCAGCATTAGGAATATATTTCTAACTATAAGGCTCATGGAACTAGTTGAAGAAAAACCATATGGCCCAATGATGCTTTGTCCTTAAATAAGACAGAATCCCTTATTTAAAAGAATGGAAAAAATAGAGTAGGAGACTTCATCCTTTTTCCATTTCCCCTCACAGATCTGGGGTAATAACCAAAATGAGTGACATTCTCCTGCACAATTCTGCTTTTCTGGGATTGCAAAGGGATGCCTAGCATCTTTACAATCGTGTTGAAACTCTATCTGCCAGAACATAGTAGGATGTGGAGTAGGGAGGTGTTCAGAAGGGAAGAAAGTTGTGCTAGCCTGAAAGTGGTACCCTTTGCCTCTAGTCCCCAGAAACAGCCATAAGAGTAAGAGCTTGGCTGCTCATTATGGAGGTGGGGGAGGGTACCTTTTGTCATGTGTCTATCACTTTAGCCCTACAGAGAATCAGGCATGGGTGGCAAGAAAATCCTTGAATCATGCTCACAGATTGTATTTTCTTCTAGAGTCATTTCTTATTTTCAGAAAAAAAAGAAACTCACAATGAGAGGATTCTTTCCTAAAATTTGAATAAGATATAAGTTAGTCTATTAAAAATGCAGCTCTCTTTTCAAAACTTTTCTGTCCAGCTAGGAAAGTTTGTCAGCACCATTTTTGGCACTTGCATTTCTTTAAGCAGCATTGAAAGGGTGAAGAGCTGTGAAAGCAACCAAAAAAATAAAATGTAAAAAGTCCT
Source organism: Pan paniscus (assembly GCF_029289425.2). Lineage (NCBI taxonomy): Eukaryota > Metazoa > Chordata > Mammalia > Primates > Hominidae > Pan > Pan paniscus. The sequence continues at coordinate 24,514,395 of NC_085926.1, read as the reverse complement.
TTGTAGAACATATTGCACCAACTGCTTCCAATCACTGGTTTCCAATTACTGTCAAACAAGAATTCTGTTGGATTTCTTTAGCTATTTTCCTCTTTATCTTGATTTTGAATTTTTAAAAATGAATAATTTAGAGAGAACTGAAATTGTCCTCTATAAATTTTATCATTCCTTCTTTGAATAGTTATGGTAAATGACTTGAAGGCATTCATAATACATGTTCTCACTTTCTGAACAAATTCCTTGAAAACAGTACAAAGAGTTATATGCCAACTTTCTAGAAGATGAGATTGTGAATTAAATCATTTCTATATGTGGGAAAATTATACAAATCTACCAATACTAATGGCATGTGTCACTTTTAGAATTAAGGTTTGACTGCTATCTTGATGTAAGTCCAAGCTCATAACCTCTACTGTCAAGAGTCTTCCACCAACTTAGTCGGGCCCCTCATCCACAAAGTTTTCCCTACCTATATCATTGGCAAATAAATAAGATGCTGTTACATTGACTGCCTGTTTTTTAAAAATGGAATGCAACAGAGTTAGATTGTTTACATTCAGGTTACTTTTCATAAAAGTTTCACTGTGTCTTTTTGGTAAGAGTCCATGCCACTTGGGTTATGAAATGGACAGAAAAGGTCTGAGTCTCTAGTAAGTCTCCTTATTTCCTTAAGGGAATACTCTCAAGGGCCTTTTTTAGTGAAAACAAGTAAGTTGATGATTAATTTTTATAAGCACTAATGCATCAAACCTCAGAGCCCCTCTTTTCATCACAAGTTTCATTTTCACTGCAGAGTTTGATTTGTATAAGAATAGTTTCTAGAGAGAGCTGAAATCAAAAAATAAAATAAAATCTATGAAAGAAAAATCCAACCTTGCAAGCTACTCTTTATCATTAGGACAAAGGCTTCTGTCTGGGATTTTGCTCTTTGATGCTTCATCATCTTTCCTCTAAGGAGGGAAATAAGAATTCATTCCTGAGTGCACAGTATTCTGAGCAACTCCTCCCACTGACTATGTGAGTAACAGGGGAGAGAAAGAATTTAGGGTTATTTCCCATGTTACTAAAAATTTGAGTTTTTTAAATGTATTCAATTATCCTATTAAACACTGAAAACTGGGAAGGAAATGTTTAGAGCAAGGTGTCTTCGTGAAGAGTGCAGCATTTGTTGACATTTTCAAGAAGCACAATGCCCTCAGTGTGAGGAACCATGCCCACAACACAGCCTTTCAAATGTAGCCCTATCTGTACAAGCAGCCTGACTATTTTTTAATCAATTTTATTATTCCTGAAAAACACTCATGTATTTTAGAAAATTATTTTCCACAATTGGATTTTAAATGTGTCTTCAAGAATACTGGTTTCAAGAAGCCACTGTTGAGGATTTCTCAGCACAAAAAATCAGCAAGAATAATTTTTTATCCACCTTAACAAATGTTTAAATAAGTATATAGGCTGGGTGCAGTGGCTCATGTCTGCAATCCCAGCACTTCAGGAGGCTGAGAGGGGTGGATTGCCTGAGGTCAGGAGTTCTAAACCAGCCTGGCCCACATGACAAAAACCTGTCTCTACTAAAAATACAATTAAATAAATAAATAAATAAATAAGCTGGGCAAGCCCAGCTACTCAGGAGGCTGAGGCAGGAGAATCACTTGTACATGGGAGGCAGAGGTTGCAGTGAGCCAAGATCATGCCAATACACTCCAACCTGGGCAACAGGGCAAGACTATCTCAAAATAATAAAAATAAATAAATAAATAAGTATTTAAGTTTAATATCATAGGCTCCTGTTGCTAAGAATTCAGTCACAAGTTAGAATGTGTTCCCATCTGTTTTCTTCACTCCCTAGGTCATTTTGAGGCGCCCAGGAGAAAAAGTTGAGTCTGTTAAGGACCTTAATGATTTCTGGTGGGTAGCAATTTTTAACATTATCATGTGTTTTTCAGTGATAGGAGTGTATAGCAAGGAAATTAAGCCTGAAATAGTGACTTCCACTCTAGAAGTTTGCTAGTGTAAAAGTGGGAGATAAATGAAGAACTCAAAGAAGTAAACATAGTCATAAAAACATATTATTTAAATTTGTTGGAGAAGCAAAATTTGGGCTTGATTCAGGTTTAGAGCAGGGTTCTTCTACCATGGAACTACTGACATTTGAGCTGGATAATTCTTCGTTAGGAGGATCTTCCCCATGCAGATGTCGAACAGCATCCCTGGTCCCCAACTAACAGAGGACAGTAGCACCTCCCCATACCAGCTGTGACAACCAAAAGTATCTGTAGACATTGCCAAATATTGTCTAAGAGGTAAAGTCACCTCCAATTGAGAACTACTGGCTTACAGAAAGAAATATTTCCTTAAAGAAATAAGTGAGTTCAAGAAATTGACCTTGGAAAAAAGGTCAATGATGGGGCAGGATTGCAAAAAAGCAGATGGGATCAAAGGCACCTATGTGGGAACTTACTTTGGAGGGGAAAAAGGGGCAATTATAGAAGGGAAAGAATGGAAGCAGAGGTGAAGAGATTTTGAAAAGACAAGAGGCAGGTTGACAAATTGCCTTATTTTAGAAAAGTACAGAGGGGACCCAAGTGGAAATTAGGAGTTGAAATTGGAAAATGTCAATAGCCCATGCTATAAGAGGGAAGTGAACAAAGTGTCAAATGAATCGTGGCTTTATGAGAACACTGAGGCTCTATGTACAGAAGAATTCAATCAGAAAGTTCATATGGCTTCCTTCTGGAATACTCAGCCAATCAAAATTACTATGTGACTTCCTCCAGGAGAATTCAGTCTCCAGAAGTGACAGCTGAAGGAACAGATTTTGGTGTTCACCAAAAGTTGGGAATCAGCAAAGCCCACAAGCTAGAAAGTCAAAGGAGAAATTATTTCTGTGATGCTATCAAGAACATTAATTATAATGATTTACAAAAAAAGTAGCAAGGCTCTGGTAGATGCTAGAGGATTTGGGAATAAGAGAGGGAAGGGATTTTTGGTTTGTTTGTTTTCCTAGGTCAACAAATCTTTATTAAAACCTGCAGTTACTAGGAGGAGGCCATGATGCTGGATGCACTTTCTTTTGGTTTTTTTTTTTTTTTTTTTTTTTTTTGAGAAGGAGTCTCACTCTGTCACCAGGCTGGAGTGCACTGGCCCGATCTCGGCTCACTGCAACCTCCGCCTTCTGGGTTCAAGTGATTCTCCTGCCTCAGCCTCCCGAGTAGCTGGAATTACAGGCAAGTGCCAGCACGCCCAGCTAACTTTTGTATTTTTCAGTGGATACAGGGTTTCACCAAGTTGGCCAGGATGGTCTCAATCTTTTGACTTTGTGATCCACCCGCCTCAGCCTCCCAAAGTGCTGGGATTACAGGTGTGAGCCACCGCACCCAGCCAGGATGCACTTTCAAAGTCGATCTTCTCCACAATGTTCTTGGGCTTCATGCTTTCTTCTTGGCTACAGATGAAGATCTGCCCTGACTCATCGGTGCTTCAGCCATATTTTCTCATCCATATCTTCAGCTGGCTGGCTGTCAAATCCCCGAGCATCTCAGCCAGCAGCCAGCAGTAAATATGCCGGCTGAGTGATATCCATGACATGGGAGACAAATTTTCTAACAGCCTTCAAAGCCAGTTATACCTTCCAAAAGGGTCATGTTTTCATCCAGGGCTTGCCAGAAGGCCTGGAAGTGTCAAGTCTCCAGCAGATCTCCCAGGTACAAAATCTGTTGGATCAGCTGCTTTTCTTGATGCACTTGGATGACCATGTGCTTGCACAGGGTGAAGCTGGTGTGGCATGGGTTGGTAAAGGCCTTCAGTGGGATCTGGGTGGTGACCGTGGTCTGAAAGAAGGCTGGGTTGAACTAGTACAGCTTCAGGACAGTCAAGCTGGCTTCTAGATCACAGGCATTCTCCTTGGCCTGTATCTCCACATAGCTCCCCAGGGAGGCCAGTTTCTCAGAATTATACCTGTGGATATTGTTGAGCAACTTGCCCACATTCACTCTCAACTACTAAAACATCGCTATGACTATGGTCACCTTCCACAACCAGTGCTGGAACAGGGAAGTTTTTTAATGAGAGAGAACAGGTTTTGTAAGAGTGACAATGGAGAGATGAATGGAAGTAGTGGCTCAAGAGCAGAGTTTCAAACCCAGACGTCTTCATTTACCAGGTGCAATAAAGAGCCTAGAAAGGTTGTTGGAAAGTAAGGAAGGTGACAGAATTATAGATTTAACATATTGAAAAGGTAATAAACATGTATACTAAAATACCCAAAGAAAATGTTAAGAAAAGATGTATAGAAAAATACAAATGATGTTAATAAAAATAAGGCCCTTAAACTAAAAAAAAACTTTTAAACTTTTACAGTGTTAACTATGTTGACTTTTAAAAGAAAGAACTTTATAATCCATCATCTGTATCCAAAAATACTAAATCAAAATGTTCTATAAAGTGCCCACAAAATAAACTACTCAAACTTTAAATATGCTTAACAATTTTTCTTCAAATTTGGCTTCCTTTTCATTTCTCATTAGGAGCCGAAATCCTGCCAATGTTGAAATGTATAGTTTTACCTATTTTTAGTTAAATTAAAGTTTAAATACATTTTCATGATTTTTTTCTTTATGTTCCCATGTAAAAAGATCTTGGGCAACCTATTCAAGGTTCTCCTAAACAGGTTAGAATTTTCTTCAAACAAGAAAAAGTTAACCTCACTGCCATTCTTTGGTTAATGGAAGAATTAATTTTTTACATATTTCTGATTCCTTTTATCATCAAGATGGTACAGTGTGGGGAAAATAGCATTTAAATTACTTCTATAAACTCATTTCTTTACATTTAAGTTAAATTACTTTGTCTTTTAACTACTTCTCATGCAGCATTTTAAGGCAAATTCAGGTAAGACATAGCTACATAGGAGAGGAAAGGGCAGACCTCTAAAACTAGGCAGGTGGGAAAGAGCTGGTATGTTACTTCTGTTTTAACCATGTCTATAAATGACCACTAAATCAGGATTTCTCACCCTGATAAATAATTTCCAATTTTTACTTTCTATAGTTTATGCTACAAAAACAAAATCTATTGAATATGCTTTTTTAAGCTACACATTCTCCTCTCCTTATTCTGATTCTTTGTTTTACCTTTCTATCAATGTCACACCTTAAGACTCACCATGTTAATGTTAATCAAGTCTTTTGGAGTATTTTCCATTTTCTCAATTTTTATAAATACCCATCAGTCACTAATGAGTTAGAAGTCATAGTGAATTAATTCAAACTATTGATATAGCCAAAGTATAGAAACAAAAGCAAATCATCTAAACTGACTTACAGCATTTACTAAAGCTAAACAAATGCTTATAATGCAGAAATTTCACTTAAAGGTATATATTCATGATAAATGAGTATCTATGTCCACAAAAATCCATGTTCAAAACTGTTCATATCAGCATTATTCAGCATGTCTAAAAACTGGGAAGAATCTAAATGTTCCTTAATAGGAAAAAAGATAATGGAATATTGTGCTGAAATAAAAAGAACTAATTATAAACAAATTTAATAATGTGACTGAATACAAGGTAAATGCTTTTAAAAATCAATAGTACTTTCAAATAATAGCAATGAACAATCCAAAAATGAAATTAAGAAAACAATCCCATTTGAAATAACAGCACAAGGAGTAAAAATACCAAGGTATAAATTTAACAAAAGAAATGCAAGGTATATATAGTGAAAACTATTAAACATTATTAAAGGAAATGAAATACAACCCAAATAAGTGGAAAGACAGCCCATATTCACAGATCAGAAGACTTAACATTGTTAAGAAGTAAATACTCCCAAAATTGATCTGCACATTCAATGCAAACCCTGTTAAAGTTCTAGCTGCCCATTTTTGAAAACATTGACAGTTTGATGTTATCATTCATATGGAAGTAAGGGACCCAGAATAGCTAAAACTATCTCAAAAAAGAACAAAGTTGAAGAACGTGCATTTCCTGATTTCAAAACCTACTACAAAGCTATAGTAATCAAGACAATGTTGTACTGGCATAAAAAAAAAGATATAAAAATCAATGGAGTAGAATTGAGAAGTCAGAGATAAACCTTCATAATTTATGGTCAATTGATTTTCAATAAGGGTGCCATGATAATTCAATGGGAAAAAATTATCTTTCCAGTAATTGTTGTCTGTAAATTTTGTTATCTACATGCAAAAGAAGATTTGGACCTCTACTTCATGCCTTACACCAAAGCTAACTCAAAACAGATCATATACATAAATGTAATACCTAAAACTATAAGACTCCTAGAAGAAAATATCAGAGTAAATCTTTGTGATCTTGGTAAAGATTTAAATGAACATTTCTTCAAAGAAGCTATACAAATTGGCAATAATAAACACATGGAAGAATGCTCAACATCATTAGTCATTAGGGAACTATAAATCAAAATCCAATGAGCTATCACTTCATACCCACTAGCATGGCTATAGCCAAATAAGATGGACAATAGCTAGTATTGGTGAGGATTCGGAGACGTTGAAGCCCTCATAAATTGCTACTGTGAATGTACAATGGTGAAATCACTGTAGAAAACAGTTTGGCAGTTACTAAAAATGTTAAACATAGATAATGACCCATCAGTTGCACTTCTAGGTATACAGCCTACAAAATTAGAATATATTTCCACACAAAAGTTTCTGCAAGAATGTGCATAGCAACATAATTTATAATAGCCAAAAGGGAGAAATGACTCAAATGTCCATCAACTGATGACTGCATAAATAAAACATGATATATTCATAAAATGGAATATTATTCAGCAATAAAAAAGAATGAAATACTGATGCATGCTACAAAAAGGATAAACCTTCAAAGCATTATGCTAAGTGAAAGAAGCCAGTCACAAAGGACCACATATTATGATTCAATTTATGTGAAATATCCAGAACAGGCAAGTCCATATAGATACAGAAAGTAGGTTAGTGGTTACCTGGAGCTAGGGCATATTTGAAGGTCAGGGGGCATATAGGCAGGAATGGGGAGCCACTGCTAATTTGATAATTTGAGATTTATTTGGGGGTTTAAAAACTTTAAAAATTATATTTTGGTGATAAATTGCACAACTGAATATACTAGAAATTGCTGAACTGTGTACTTTATATGTGTGAATTTTATGGTATCTGAAATAGGTGTTAATAAAGCTGCTTTAAAAAAAAAAGAACCAGCTACTGAAACATACAGCATCATGATGATATGATAGCTGCCTTAAAGTTGTATCAGAAGAAAATGCATATGAAAGTATTTGATAAGTTGCAAATATTAGTATATTTATTATAACTACATGGAGAATGCAAAATTCACATATTTTTCAAGTGACTATATTTGGGATTTTCTATTTTTTTTTTTTTTTAAGATAGGGTCTCACTCTGCCATCCAGGCTGGAGTGCAGTGGTGCATTCATGGTTCACAGCAGCCTTCAATCCTCTCACCTCAGCCTGGCAAGTAGCTAGGACCACAGGCATGTGCCACCATGCCTGGCTAAATTTTTTAATTTTTATTTTGTAGAGATGAAGACTCCCTATTTTGCCCAGGCTGGTCTTGAACTCCTGGGCTCAAGCAATCTGCCTACCTCAGCCTCCCAAAGTGCTGGGATTACAAGCGTGAGCCACTGTGCCTGGCTTCAAATTTTTCTAATTTAGATATCTGGCATAATAACTCTTACAAAATTATGCTTTGTGCTAATGTAGTTGGACTACAGGAAGGATGTGGAAGAAATAGTCAAGTGGAACTGGTGGTTGTGTTTTTTGTAACAATATTTTTTGCTACATTTCCCAACAAAGATCTCCTTATGAAGATCCACAGGAGAACTTTCTGTATTTTTATATCACTAAATCTCTGGCGATCTTTTTAATGCATGGAAACTGATTATGTTTTCATTTTTAAGATGCCTGTGAAAAACACAGAAAAATGTGTCATCTTGGCAAGGAATAGGGCTTCAGGACATGCATGTTGTACACTGTGGTCACTCAGCTTTATTCTATTTTCCTACTCATATTCTCACTCTGAATCAGTTCTCAGACTGACTTTGACTTGTTTTGACACATTATAGATCTTGAAAATCTGTTTTAAATCATCTTTAGAAAGAGATGCTATAATGAACAAACAACAGCAACAACAAAGCAACATAGTTAAATCATTATCCAATTTGCCACTCCTATCTACTACGGAAGTCAAGAACAAGAACACAGACAGCAATAACATAATAAGAAATACCCATATGTATAAACAGAGGGACCCTGTTCCATGGGAATCACTGAATGTGCTTTTGTGGTGCCCTTTATGCTCACTTTAATACCAGAAGTCCACTGACTAGAATAGAATCCTCAGAGGGACAGGGATTTGGTTCTATTTTGTTTACTTCTCCAATTCCAGCAGCAGGAACAGTGCCTACCTCAAGGTAAGTACTTAATTAAGATTTGTTGAAATAATTAGCACTGCATGTAAAATGTAGCTTTTACTTCCTCGGGGCCATGGCTACAATTATACCAAGATTCTTTCAAACTACCATGAAAATGTAAGGTATACATGAGTGGTATATAACAGGCAGAATTAAGTGAAAAGTACCTCACTGATATTGACCAAACCAGTTAATATTTTGGCTTTCTTACTGGAGTTGTTTTAAATAGAGGTAACAAAATTGTCTAGTCCAAAATGGAATTTTTCCATCTAAAACACTATTACTCTCAATTCTACAAATAAGATGCTTAATTATTTTTCCTTATGTAAGTGTAATGCATTACTATAAGAAAACATGTAACTTAATTTTTTATAAAATGTCATTCCTTTAAATCAGCCAGTGATCTTGATATTTCAATTTCTCATGAAATACCCATTTGGTATTTCATGAAAAAGATGGAAAGGAAGCTTTTTAAAAAGACATACAAGGATGGGAACACAGAGGAAGAGAGAATAGCAATAAACATACTGTAAGCTAGAAAGTGGGCAGATGAGCAAATACCAATTCAGCAAGCCTAAATCCTGAGTCAGCAACAGCAAACACTGAAAACCAAACGTGTTGCATGCCACAGAACTCTCAAAGGACTCAGAGATGAGCAGCAACAGGCGCTTTTGGAAGAGGGTGAAGGAATAGGGACTTAAAATAAAAATGATTGGGTAAAAGCACTGTAAGAAGCAGTTACTTTCTCAAAACCTCTTTACTATCCCATGCTGCTGAGTAAAAGCTCTTCCTTCACCCTAGCAAAAGACTGTAAGTTTATTTTCTGGAGAGGGCAAATGGAAGCACTTTGTACAGGGAATTACAGGCATAGTTGAGAATATAATTTTTGAACCAAAAATGGGCATGAACTGAACATATGCTTACTGGATGCTGAAATTCCCCATCTTCAGGACACTGGGCAGCCAGACCTTTACCCTGCAGGGAGACAAGTGGAAAACGCTTCTCAGAGGAATCTAACGAGCCCATGAGTAAATATATAAAATACTAACATTGGTTTGTCCCAACACACAACCTAGCTGACTATCCTAAACTGAAACTAAATGTCAACTGGCCCCACTCTCATACCAAGAGTTTATGGTTAGCTTTTAGTGTATAAGCAAGCAATTGATTTTTGTATATTTACTTTATAGTCTGTGACCTTCCTAAGTTAGCTCAACAATTGTGAATAGTGTTATTTGTAGATTTGTTAGAATACTATACATAATCAATCATGTCATCTGTGACTAGATGTTAGAATACTCTACATAATCAATCATGTCATCTGCGACTAGACTTTATTTTCTTTCTTGCCTAATTGCAAAGGCTAGGTTCTTCAAAACTACATTAAACATAAGTAGTGAGAGTCTGCATCCTTGTTTTGTTCCTGACCTTAGAGAATAAGTACTCTATCTTTCAACATTAAATATGATGTTAGCTATGCATTTTTCATATATGGACTTTTCCAGATTAAGGAAATTCCTTTTGTTTCTAATTTGATGAAATGTTTTATCATAAATGGATATTGAATTTTTTCAAACTCTTTTTACGTCTATTGAAATGATAATTGTTTCTCCTTTGTTAATATGGTGAATTAGTTGATTGATTCTTGAATGTTAAATCAGCTTTGCATTCCTAGAACTTATTTGCTAACATTTAATTAAGAATCTTTGGGTCTATGTTCATGAGCATTGATGTGTATGCATGTATATATACATTTATATCTTTTTTTAAGTGTATATTTTTAATGCTTCTGTCTGGCCTTGGTATCAGGGTGTTATTGATTTCATGAAACGAGTTGAATAGGGCTGTCATCCTCCACTTTCTGAAAGATTTTGTGTAAAATTGGTATTATTTCTTTTTTAAATGCTAAATAGATTTCACCAATTAAGCCACGTGGGCCTGTTTCCCAATTAGCTTTTTGGTCTTCCACTCTTAAATACAGACATATAGACATCCAAGGATTGACCCAATCTGAACATTAGAATCAACTGGTAAGCCATGAAGAAATATGTCCCAATAGCAGAGGTCTGGGTTTGCTTGCCTGTTGTGGCCTACACATCAGTATTTTTTTAAAGCTCCCTAGGTGATTCTGATCATGCCTAGTGTTAAAAACCTTCCCTATAACATGGAAGCTAGAGACAAAAACAATCAGAAAAGAGTAAACTAAAAAAAAAACAGAGACTGTGCAAGGAAATGACAACTCTAAAGAAGTTATTGCTGATATCATCAGAGACATGAGAGAAGATAGTGACACCATGAAAAAAAGAACAAGATGCCATAGCAAAGACCATCCAGAGACATCAAGAACTGCATGTATTGCTTTCAAAGATGTGATACCATGTAGAGCTTAGGTTTTAGACTCAGATGTTAAGCAGAATTGATTTCAAGTACTGGATCTCCACATTTTACTGACTTTGGGACCTTGAGCTAGTTACTTAAGTTCTTTGAGACTCTGTTTCCCTAGCTACAAAACAGCAATAGTGATAGTATCCACCTCTTGGGGTTGCTGTGAGTAATAAAAGGAATAATACTTATAAAGTAGTTGGGAGAGTGGTGGCACAATGAATTAATAATATGTAGTAGTCACTCTAGTTTAAACTTCTGTTGATTGTTACTTGTTATTTTGAGTCAAGCAGGACCAATGCCTTTGGCAGCATTAAATTAAATAAGCAATCTAACTAGTGAATTACCATCCAAATTTAAAAAGCAAACAATACATTAGTCCATGGAGAGAGTAGAATGAGGGGAAAGTGTGTAAAATAAAGTTATTTTGATGAAGTGATTATTCATTTCTAAAACGTGCCCTCATTTACCAAAATTAGCTTCGAAGCTACTTGCTCATATTTCCTTGGTATTTGGCACAAGCTCAAATGTGCCACAGAACCCTGGACACTCAACAGCATCTGTGCAGCAAATCATAGAACAGACTAAAAGAGTGGCTCTATGAGATCACTCATTAAATATTTTCTTAAGCTTTAATCTAGTTTCATTTTCAGTATTCTCTAATTCAGTGACATTTATACTTTAGAATAAAATAAATAACAATTAAATGTACAATTCTCTACTTCTGCTGAAGATATTGTTCAGTCTTCTCAAAGCTAGAAGGAAGATGAAAAGAATGCCTGAAAGACACATTGTTTGGTCCACACCCTTAACAGATGTTAATTGGCATTTTCATTATCATGATCATTATGTTTCAGGTTAGGACTAGCTAATGATGAACTTGAAATTTCCCACATACAATGTGAGAATGTTAGTTAGCCTGGGATACTTCTATATTCCCTAACCTCAAAACATCCACTTAGAATAGCTAATTGAGATTTGACATTTATTTATTTTCATATATGTATCTATATATATATATATCTATTTTTGTTGATTATCTATAGTGTTCATTAGTACTAAAGAATGCAGTTTGTGGACAGATCATTTGGTCTATCCACATTCATTACCTACAATGTTTTGCTTTATAGGCCAGCCAAAAATACGAAAATAACTATTGTTCAAGAATTATTTAGAGTAAGAAAACAGGAAGATTCTTAAGTTTGACTTAAATGACAAAATGCCCTTCCCTGGGTATTTTTATCTCTTTGATTATTGGAGATGAGAATAACATCCTCTGAGTTAGGACCAAGTCCCATCAGTAACATGATCTCACTTAAAATCTTCTTTGTCAAAAGAACATATATTGCCTTTTGTCACTCCTGGAGGCTGTTAGACAAGGTGAACATCAAAAAAGCTCCATAACCCTCAGAAAGAGCCTAAAAATTATGTTTCTTACTTTCAATAAGCTTCATTTGGAATTTTCGGACAAAAAATTAATAGCACTGAGATGTGTTCCAGAATCATCTTTTCTGGAAATTGGCAATAAAATAAAACATCATAATTCCTCAGTCTGCAAAATACTCACAGGAAATGGCCCTTTTCATGCCCTGTGAGCCTGGAAGAATATGTAAAACCTAGAACTTGTCTGTTCCAAATAGTCTCTACTGACAATCAATTAAAACCACCCCTCATAAAAAGATATAAAGTTTCAGTTAGTGTCATTTGCAGAAGGTAGCACCACTTAAGCAATAATATCTTTAAAATGGGAAAAAGTAATCAGTGAGGTTACACACCAGGCATCTGGGCAACTGCAGGCAATCTTCTTTATCTTTGTATTCTTGGGAGCATCTAGCCTAGTTAGAAAAAGAAGAAAATGACACCAGAAAAATAACAATCATTTTAACATTAGGTAAAGGGACTGAAACTATTTCTTTTTAGGGCTATTCAAATGAAAAATACATTCTCACACCAAGAACCTTAGTTTCAAGATTCCATTTCTACCTAGATGTCTCTTGAATGATGCTTAGATTCCTCTTTGGATACAGGGGGATTGTTAACCTTTAGATGAAATAATCCTATTAATGCGCCTCGTCAGATCTCTGTGGGCCAAACAGTTTCAGCCAGGGCTTCCAGAATATACATAGGCCCACCAAGAATTGTCCAGAGTCTAAATCACCCAAAGAACTAGTATCCTATTGAGACTTTCATCCTGGAAAAGTTCAGAGGCCACTCTTTTTACTATATATTGGAAAATTAGGCTGAATGTGTACAAAAGTATATGAATATTTTTGTCTCTTCTGCTCCTATAGTGCTTTATTTATTTTTTCTGTACTTTCATTTTCTAAGACAATCTCTGAAAGAGATTTTACTGAGATTAATCCATAAGATGGCGGAACTGATGATCACAAAACACTGCCATATAGATTCCCTCCCAAGTAGAGAAAGAAGACCAAATTTACAATTAGAACAGTACCCTTTGCCTTGATTGCTTCTCTCACTGATGGCATTTTTCCTGAAAAACTGTTAAGTAGCCGACCTGACTGTTCACAATGTGGCTCCCGAATGTCCATCTTCTTCCAGTTGCCAGGAAGAAAAATCTTAGAAAATTCAGAAAGCATTTGTTGCTTTAAATACTGGTGGTTTTGTGAAGTAGATGTAATAATTATGTAAACTCATTCTTAATAAGTGGTTCGCTTAGATAATTATTTCCTGTTTTGCTCTACAAATAAATGGCAACTGAATTTCATGTGGGTATGATCAATAATGCAGCTTCCTTATTAAGTTAAATTGCATTCTAATTCCTCCACATTTGCCATTCATTGATACCACTGTGACTCACCAAAATGACAAATCGATTTCCAAAAATGTCCTTGTAGACAGAGGAGCAAATATTTATTTTTAGAGAAGCCAGAAGGGCCACACTCTTGCAAAAAGAGGTCAGCTGGCCTGAAAAAGAGCCAACTTCAGTTGTATAATGAAAACTGACCCAGGCTCTGAAATCTCACTTGGAGGTTCCAACAAGATTTCATCACTACTCGGACTATGGTATTTGTATGGGATGGTCTAGTTTAATAAGCTGTTTCACCAGCTTCTTAACTTTCACTGCAAGTATTTCTCCAGAAGCCAAGCCCTCCAATCTCACTCCTTTTGTGGGTTTGAAGTATTAATTATTGTTTAGATTCTACAAAAACAAGTAGAATGAGCTGTAAGCTTCTATGTCTGTTGGTTCCTAAATTGCTTGGCCATAATTCTATTTTGTTATTGTTGTTTACTTCATTGTTGTTAACTCTACAGGAAGTTCAACATTTTAGGGAGTTGAAATAACCTATAGATCTTCCAGAAGCCCTAATTCTTTAAAGGGCTAGTTGTCTCATCTTATAAAATATGCTACTAGTTCAGGTTTAAAATCAATAACAAAAGAGAAAAATGTATTAAGTCACATGCATGAACAAAATGTGGTTCAAATAATAATTTAAGTCAGTTTTAGAAAGTGACTTTTATGTCAAATTATTTTTGCCACTAATTTTTCTAAAGTTTTTATATCAAATATGTATTATTTTTATTTAAAAAATAGTAACAAGAAATATTTATCATATTTTACCAAGTGGAAAAGCCAAGGTCTTACTCTAAACTTCCATTGTTATAAATATATGGTTCTTATAGGATTGTAATCATTGTGCACATGCCAGGTGATTGCTATTTATTACTTAACAAAGAGTTTTCCATGTGTCTCTATAGTACACATATTTGTCAGATTTATAGGCCATAAAATATTTTATTGATAGAACACAATTAACTACTCACTTGCCAACATTTAGACATTTGTCCGGACTTTTAAAATATAAACATTATGATTAGGCACTGTATTAGCTTCCTAAGGTGCCATAAAGAAGTATCACAAACTAGGATGGCTTAAAATAACATAACTATATTCTCTCTCAGTTCTTGGAGAAGTCTAAAATCAAGGTGTCGGCAGGGCCATGCTCCCTCTGAATCCTATGAGGGAGAATCCTCCTTTGCCTCTTCCGGCGTCTGTAGCCTCACACATTCCTTGGTTTTTGACAGTATCACCCCAGTCTTCATCTCATATGGCCATCATCTCCCATGTCTCTTTGCTTTTTATAAGAACACCAATCATGATGTGTTAAAGTCCCACCTGACTCTAGTATGACTCCAACTTAACTAATTACATATGTAACAACCCAATTTCCAGATAAGTTCGCATTCTGAGGTTTCAGAAAGCACAAGAAATTTAGGGGGAAACTACCTAAACTTGTGCATATACCCTGAACCATCGTTTATAGATATGCTAACATTCTCAGTTTTCATGGGATAAGAAAATAAAATGCTCCACATTTTCAAAATGCATATTTCCAAAAATAAATATGTATTTTATTTGTCTTAGCTCTCCAATCTGTAATTTCTGTAAGAAAATGAATTCTGTTGTTCATATGGTTTTTAAAATCCCAATTCTCCCACAGACATAAAATGCAGCTACTATCCCCTTTATATTTAAAAGAATAAAAATATTTTATAGCAATCATAAATTTAGTTTCATGTCCTCTAATCAATGTTCCTTCTTCCCAGAGACAACAAATTTCCCCACAGATTCCTATCTATGACAGGAGTTTGTGATGGAATAAATAGCTTTCTATTCCTCAAAGTCTGCAAAGGGGATTCAACATCCCCAAAATAAGGGGAGCCTACATACAGGAAAAAGTACAATTTGTATCTCATCCTTCACCATCATCAACATTTAACAAATAGTTATTGAGATTCAGAAACCCCAATGTACTCTTGACAGGCAGTGGAATATTCTAAATGTAAAAATAAGTCATATATCTCTTCAATGTAGAAAGAGTCTGAGAAGCCACGGTGTCAAAGAGCATCAGCTTTGCAAATTTCATATGAAAGAGAGGGGTCTTACACATACGTTTCCTTCAATCCTCTTTCTAAAAAAACAGTAGACGCTGAATACCATCACCCCTTCTACTTGATTCATCTTCCATCAACACTTCACAATATGTTTTCAAGGGTCCTAAAACAACACAGGACACTGTGAAGGGTAAGGAAGAGTGTGTGAGAGGAAAGGAAGAGTGTGTGAAAGTTGTCTGAATCAAAACGGAGTCACAAATGTTAAGAAAACTCTGATAAATAGAGCCAGTGAAGCCACAGAGAGAAGGTCCTCATGCTTGTATGCCTGATAACAAAAACTATCATAAAGACTGCAAAGACTACAATCTTGCACAAAGGCCATTGCAACCTAACACAAAAAAGACTTCTACAAGAACATCTGTCCAGTAACTGCCTGTCCAACCTCAGACTGGCATCACCCTTGATATTGATCTTTGTAGCCAAGGCTAATTATTATTTTTAAAAATATGTAATCCTCCTCATTTTTTTCCTTTAGAAACCTTTGTCTTTTTTTTAACTTCCAAGAATATGCACATAGTTTACTATACCCTGCATATTCCCACTGCAATGTTGTATTCCGAAATAAATATCTTTTCTTATAGAGAGCCTCTCTCTGTTATTTAGGTTGACAAGAGACACCATATTTATTCTGAAGATTGAGATCATTAGTAAAATTATTACAATTCGTTTTTGTGGCAAACTTTCTGGAATCTTAAAAGGTAAGTGCTCAGAGAGGACAATATAATGCATGGATTGATTTGACAGGAAGTAATCATGGAGGCATCGCTATTAATAGTCAGGCATCGTGAAATGATTGTTGGAGAGGCACACTTACTATCTTCAAAGGTCTTTAGAAAAAGATAAGTGCTTTTATGTAAGATGGTAGAGCTTATAAACTTTACATATTCTATACACTTACCAATCAATAACAGAAATTATTTCCAAATCTAAAGCTGAATATCACTTTCTAGTCATGTAACAACATTTTAGAGCTAGAACAGTGGGTCTCAACTTTGGTTACAGGTTTAAAAAATCCTGAATCTCAGGCCATCCTCTAGATGAACTAAATAATAATCTCTAGGGGTAGAGCCCAAACATCAGGACTTTTTAAAACTTTCCAATTGATTTCAATATGTAGTCAAGCTTAAAAAACCACTGAATTTCGTGATACTTTCCAGGTCAATAAAGGCATGAAATTTGGAGACCCACATACTGAGTTCACCTCTGTTCTCCAACTTGCTACCTATGCGATATCAAGCAAGTCCCTTAATGTCTCTGAACCTTGTCTATAAAAAAAAGTGAAAACTCTTTATTATTCGTTCTCTTACTCTCTAGTCCACAAACTACATTTTATAGATAATCTACAATATAGAAAGTTTAAGTGGCTCTTTGATAAAAAAGAGGTTGACACTATTCATTAAACATTACTCAACCTCAAATCTAATTTTCATCTCTAACAAGTACATCTAACATATCTGTGAGTTGGAAAGAAATGTGGAAGTATATATTCAGAAATGTTAACACTGGTTATCACTGGTATAGGAATAATGGATCATTTTCTTACCCTTTCTCCCTCTCTCCCTCCCTTCCTACTTTCTTTACTTCCCTCTGAAAGAAGGGATACAATCTAAGGATCAGGCTGCCCTGATTGCTCTAATTTCAAGCTGATGTATGAATGTCAGCCAGAAGTAAACAAGAAAACCAGTTTTGTCACCCCCTAAAACCCCTCCATAAATCATTAGCTTGTCAGTAATCTGCCTCCACAGGTAAGACAATGTGGCCGTATTAGCAGAGAGACAAGTCTGCTCCATCTTCAGGTTCATGAACTCGCTCTACACCTTTTACATAGCTCAACTTCTTTCCCTCTGTCCTCTACTTCTCTGTGTGGCTTGAACACCTCCAGGGTTCTCCTTCAGACCATCCTCCAAGATGGAGTTGACAAGACCACATGAGGCTTCTTTCTCCTACTCACTTAATTTGCATGTGGTTATTTCATTGTCGTATCATGATCACAGTTCCCTTGCCCTTCTCGCTGCTTGTGCTGAGGCAGCCAAGATTGACACAAGTCCAAGTCAGTCAGTCTTAGGTCCTCTGCTCTTTGTTTGCCTCATAGTAGCTTTGCAGTTTCCTCTTTTTATCTTAATTCTATTCCTTCACAAAGTCTTGGTTTTCTAATTTATCAACAATCAATATGCATTACTTGTGTAATTTGTTTAAGTGCTTTAAAATTTCATATCTAGAAGGTGACAGGATGCTTCTGTGACATTATTCACTTAGTTTACAAATATTTATTGCATACCCTCTATGGGCTGTGCAATATATGGACACCAAAAACCATAGTCCCAGACCTAATGGGTAAAACAAATGTTCAATAAACAAACACATAAATGAACATACAACTACTTATTATGGTAAGTAGTTGAGAGAGAATAGTGAGGTTGGGGCAAAACTTATCATGAGCAATAGAAAAGACTTCTTAGGAAGATAAAAATACTGGAATTCAGCCCTTGTATATGAATATGAGCCTTAGCAAGGAAATGTTTTAGTCAGGAGAATGAAATGATGTAATTTGTACTTTCAAAACATCACTTTAGTTTTTACGTGGATTATGTTTTACTAACTGTTCAAACTGCTCAGTGTTTCAGTAATATGAAATGGACAGATATTTAAAAATCAAATTATTTTATTCAACAATATCTTGCTATTCCGTTAAACCAGAGGTCAGCAAATTGTGGTTGGGTTTGAACTGCCTGAATCCACTTACATGCAGATTTTTTTTCAACCACACAAAGATCAAAAATACAGTATTCGGATCTGAAACCCATATATATGGAGGGCTGACTTTTTGTATCCACAGGTTCTGCAAGGCTGATTGTGGAACTTGAGTATGCTCAGATTTTGGTATAGATAGGGGTCCTAGAACCAATCCCCTGAGAATACTGAGGGACAAATATATAAACAGCAGACCAAACCTGGCCCACTGCCTGTTCTTTATGAATAAAACTTTACTGGAAAACAGCCATGTTTATGTATTGTAATGTCTACAGCTACTGTCATTCTGCAAGGGCAGGACTGAGTAGTTGTTACAGAAATCATACGACCCACAAAGCCAAAAATATTTACTATCTGGATCTTTACAGAAAGCATTTGCAAAAGCTTTTCCAGAGGCCCCAACACCAGATTACTGCTTACATTTTGATTACGAGCTCCGGTCATGTGGCCAGCCCCAGATGCAAAGGTGGCTGGAAAAGTAAGTGCCAGACTTCTAGCCCTTATAGAAGAGGCTCATAAAGGGCTATTGAGTATTCTATTGAACGGTATCTCTCACAGGTATGAAAAATGGTGACTCTGTTCAAACCTTAACCTCTCTGACCCCCAATTTCTCTCCTGTAGAAAAGAAGGATAATGATATTTGCTTCTTATTGTTGCAAAGAGGATTAAATGTAATGAGGATATTAAATATGTTAATTACATTAACATCAAATTCCTGGCACTTAGTATGTTCAGTAACTGCATCTCTTCCTCTGAATGCCTTACAGTTCATCACTGTGCCTCTCTGCAACTTTAACTTGTCCTTGCTCATAGTAGGCACTCGTTCAGAAATGCGGAATAAAAGAACAAATGTTCCCCTTCTTCTACAGGACCAGGCCTCGGTTGTTGATGCACACTAACAGGTTTGATTGTTTAATTCTGCTTGGCTGATAAGTACAGAAGTATCTTCAAAAACAAAACTTTTGAAAGAAAATTTTGAACTTAGCCCTCCTGGAGAAGAGTGAGTTAAGAGAAATTCCAGTCTTCTTTTCATTGGTGGTAAAAACAATGGCTGAGTAGGACGAAAAGCCAGGGGACTTATATCAGATACAGACCACTCTCAGATAGACAGGGACCACCCATATACGTTGCATCACCTACTCCCTTCCCAAATAAGCAGGCCATGCTTCCAAGACTTGGGTGGCCCCATTACCTGGGAGTCAGGGCAATGCCTCCATATATAGCCATGTGTTATATACAAGATGCCCGTTGAACACCAGCAATCCAGAAACAAGTGTACCCTTCTGACCAAAAAAAAAAAAAAAAAAAAAAAAAAAAAGCCACAGATCCCAATACTCTGAAGAAAAGGAAGGAAGAGGGAGGGCTCAGTGATATAAGAGCTCCTGGAATCTATCTCTCAGGCCTCTTTATTACTTTTGCCACTCAAAGCATGTTTCCGACAGTAAAGTGTGACACCAGAACACATCGGTTTACAAAACTGTCTTTGTAGTAAAAATATTAGTTGAGATCTGTACATTCTTGAGCTTTCGTTGAGAAGCCTGGCTTTTCTCAAAATTTTGACAAATTGCTTATTATCAATGTTTGTACCTCAAATGAAGCTTATCTATATTCTATTAATCAAATGTCTTAAAAAATATCTAAATCTTTTTAGATATTTTTAGATATTTAGACAAGGTCTTCATTTAGGTCTTAGTGATGAAAAAGTATATGGTTTTAAAATATAAAAAACTCTCACAGGGAAGCATATAAGCCTAAAACTGAGTTTACTATTCATGTTTGCAAAGGGAAGATGAGTATGAGATTGCTAAACATCATTATTGAAAGTACTTAATATTTTGATACACATATAATTTTTTCAATGTTTTCCAGTGAATGTGATTCCATTATTTTGAAATAAAAGAATGTCACAAGTATCCTATATGCTTCATGTCCCCGGTTTCCTAGAAATAAGATAGTAGTACAAGCATAATGTGTTCACAATAATTATACAGGGCTATAGAATAACTTTATCTTTTTGGAAAAATAGCATCTGAAACTTACAAGTTTTACCTACAAGGTCACCTACAAAACATAAGTAGTATCCTTCAGAAAATATTTGTTGGTGTTTGTGAAGTTCTGAAAATACTGTAGGGCAGGATTGGCCTTTTCCCAATTGTCAAATCAAACCAAGGACTTCCCAGGCCCTAAGCAAGGTCAGTGACCAAGGCAGCACTTCCCCGAGTGACATTCATGACAACTTCCAAAGGCAGGGCACTTTCAGCATGAGAGGCCAAGATAAAGCCTACCACTTTACAAGAAACTGGCTAGTGAACCTTGGCACAGTTGCTGGAGAACTTGGCTCTCCAAGAACAAAACAGCTGTGCCTCTTTTTGTTTTCCCTTCTCAATAAGGAGAGTAAAATCTCAACTTCAGGTTATGCGGATAATGTTCCATTTATTTTGGAAGAGTTAATATAACTTTTCCATTGTACTGCTTAGAAGATAGAGGGAAACAGAAATAAAGGGCGCACCAGTAAATAGACTGCTTATAATCAGAATTCTACAAAGCCCAGAAATAACTGTTTCCCTGATATTTTGGACCAGTATGGGGACCTTTTTAGATCTTGAAGAAAAAAAAAATGTGTTCCTGAGTTATTCTTGTCATCTTACTGATTCAGCTGGATCCAGTGTAAAAATGAAATAAATTACTTTCTAATTGGCATTTAGGGTCGCCAAAAAAATCCACAGCAACAGAAAGCCAGTCTACTTTAGCCAAGAACGTAGGGTCTTCCCCTTGCTCTACAATTTTCCCCCTTTATAAAAATCCCTCCCTCCACCTAATGCTGCTTAAGTTACACTTACATCTCTTTTTCCCTTCACTTATTTTGTAAACCTCTCCCCCTCTCCCACCAACTCACTTACTGACTCATGGTTTGGTTCCACACTGTTCTCTTAATACTACTCTCTCAAAAGATGCCAATGATCTGGTAACCCTCGAAGATCTCCATGCAGCATTTCACCCTAAGGACCATCTCCTCTTTCTGGAAGTCCTCTTCTTTCCTGGCTCAAGTCAGTGTCGTCTCACTTTTCTCCCAGCATCTCTGATCATTTCCCCTTGGTGTTGGGACTTGGGCTCCTAGTCACATCTTTCTTATGTTTATTTACTCACACATACCACATGTAACTATTGAGTGGGATGTATGTGCTTGGCTCTGACCTTGGGTTCTAACTTCAGCTCCACTTTCTCTCTTATCTCTACAAGCTCTCCTTGTGTTATTTCATCCAGCCTCAAGGCTTTATTTACCAACCCTGCTCACTCTCTCCTTTTTTGGCCATTCCCTTAATATATATTTTTACCTTTTTTTTTCCTGGTCTTTTATAATATTTCCCTAAATCATCTTCCTGCTGCCAGTTTTACTATTAATAACTACTATTCATCCTATAAAAACTATCCCCCACCTCCCTCATTCTCTTTCTTTCCTTGCTTTGTGTCTCTCATATTTACTACAAAATGTTTGTTTCAAAAATTGCCCAAATTTAGAAAACTAGGGAGAAGAGAAAAATCGCAGGTAAGCTCATATGCAAAGTCAGCCATTTTACCTTTAGTGGGCTTTCTGCCAGAATTTTTTCAGGTATAGGTTTTTTAAGAAGTGAGCTTTTTTAGCCTTCAAAGATCAGATAAGTCCAGTCTGTTTAAACTGTTCCAGAACATAAAAGAAACCTTTCAATTACCTTTTTTGAAGCTAGCAAAATATTGATAAGAAACCTGACATAGATATCTCACCAAAAAGAAACATTAGGTCAATGTCCCTTGCAGAAATTATGCAAAAATACTAAATACAGTATGAACAAATATAATAAAAATAAAATAAAAGTGGGAAAAAAGGGCAAGAATGATTCAATATTAAGAATTTTATTTGTTTAAAATAGCACATTAAGCCAGGCACAGTTGTTCATGCCTATAATTCCAGCTACCCAGGAAGCTGAGGTAGAACGATCACTTGAGGCTAGTTTATGGCTGCAGTGAGCTATGATCACAACAGTGCACTATAGCCTGGGCAAGAGAGTATGATCCGGTCTCTAAATAAATAAATAAATAAATAAATAAATAAATAAAATAGCATATTAATAAGACAACAAATTCCAATGAGTGCTTTAAGTGATGTCAAATAAGATGTTTAATAAAATTGAACTCTAAGCAAAATAGAAGTGGATGATACTTTTTTGACACACTAATAGTCATCTCAGCATCATCATGTTTGATACAGAAAAATGAGGACACTTTCCTTTGATGTCAGGAACAAGAAAAGAAATTCCAGTTTCCTATTGCTCACAAAGTACTAAACAATGCATTTAGACAAAGTATAACTTGTAGTCATTTGCAGAGGATACACCAGTATGCATAAAAAATTAAGGATCATCAACAGAAGAAAGAAACCTAGAAACAATGAGATTTTTTTCAGTCATTTGGCATAATTTTCACAAACAATACTGAACTGTGCTTTCCTTTGGAGGGCCTGTCTATGGAATAGTGTTTGCTGGCCTTGCAAATGGAATTTGGATATTGTTTCTTCTTCTTTTTCTAAAAAAACCATTCAGTCTATTTGGACTGAAATTATCTGATCTTTAAAGGTTGAGAAATTTGCACATTAAAAAACCAACAACAACCTTGAGCTGAAAAGATCCTGGCAGGAACCCATTAGTTACAAAATAATTATACAAAAATCAACAGCTTTTTTTTAATACAAATGATAACCTGGTAGACAATATAATGATTTAAAGGTACTATCTGTAATAGCAAAAATCTGTGAATACATTTCAAAAGTTCTATGTGTAGTACATAGAGCTTTAAGCTTCTTATGAGGGCAATAAAAATGATGAATAACAGAAGATATATCTTGACATTGGACAGAAAATGCCAAAAAGGCAATCTCAAAAACTGAATCTCTAAATTTAATGAAAACCCAATCAAAACACTGAAAAGTTTGCAAATGAGAGGAGAAACCTGAAAGAAGCTGGATAATTCTGAAATTCCTTTGGAAAAAATGAATATGTGAAAAATAGCTAAGAGAAACTTGAAAAAAGAGAAGTAAAGAGAAAAGACAAGCACTATCAGCATTTTAAAAAGTTTAAAGTCACAATACCTAAAATAGTATTATACTGGTAGGAGAGTGAACAGACATAATAATGGAACTGAATCCAGAAACAGATCCAAATACGTGAAGGGACTTAGCCTATAATAAAGATGGCATTTTTAGCCAATGGAGCAAAGGTGGATTATGTAATAAAAGGTATTTTAAAATAGACTAGTAGCTGGAAAATTTAGCAGGATTACTACTAAGTTTCTTTTAACAAAATTAATTCCAGACCAATAGAAGATGCAAATTTGTTAAGATGAAACTTCAAAATAACTAGAAGAAAACAAGTGAAAACTCAGAAATCAAACAAGCAAAGTTTGAACTATTTGATAAAATAATAAAACTTTATCATTTTTACAGGCAAAAATATAGTAAACAAAGTCAAATAACAATGAAAATGTAAAAGTGTGTTTGTGTGTATAAATATAATACATTTGCCAAATTACTAATTTTAAATGTACATTTTGACAAACTGCCAATTTAATAGAAAAAAGTGGAATCATCCTTTTAATTTTTAGTTCTGCAATTATGAATGAAGTTAAGTTTTTTTCCATGTGTTTTTGGCCATCTATATTTTTGGCCTATTTTTATAATCTGCCCATTTTTATATTGTATATTTTTATTTCTGTGCAGAAGCTCTTTGAATCTTAATTACATGAACCATCGGTCTGCTATATGTGTTGCACCTATTTTTCCAATTTGTTGCTTGTCTTTCCGTACCAGTTCATAACGTAACAGAAATTTAAATTTTATGTAGTTATATCTCTTTCTTTATGGATTCAAAATTTCATACCTTGCAAGAAGGCATTTTCCCTGTCCAAGTTAATAATACAAGAATAATATTACAACAACACGTAATACATGCTCAATATACTTCTCTCCAAAAAGAGCCAAATATTCTTACACAAATTATTGAATAATCTGTCCTCTCCTCACTTATTTGAGGCAAATTTTTTATATATTAGATTGATACATATTCTTTGATCTGTATAGAACTTGTTATACTGCTGCCTGAAATTACCTGCTTTCATGCTAGTATCATAAACTTTATAAATTCTTGTTTTCTTTTCTTTTTTTGAGATGGAGTCTTGCTCTGTCACCCAGGCTGGAGTGCAGTGATGTGATCTCTGCTTACTGCAACCTCTGCCTCCCAGGTTCATGCAATTCTCCTGCCTCAGCCTTCTGAGTAGCTGGGACTATAGGCATTTGCCACCATGCCTGGCTAATTTGTATCTTTTAGCAGAGACAGGGTTTTGCTATTTTGGCCAGGCTGGTCTCGAACTCCTGACCTCAAGTGATCTGCCCGCCTCAGCCTCCCAAAGTGCTGGGATTACAGGCATGAGCCACCATGCCCAGCCATAACTTCTTGTTTTCTATACTATCCAGGAGTGAAAGTGCCATACTCATTCTTCTCTTTCAAAATATTGTTTATTTTCTTACAGACTTTTTTTTTTTTTGAGACGGAGTCTCGCTTTGTCACCCAGGCTGTAGCGCAGTGGCGCGATCTCGGCTCACTGCAAGCTCCGCCTCCCGATTCACGCCCATTCTCCTGCCTCAGCCTCTCCGAGTAGCTGGGACTACAGGCGCCCGCCACCACGCCCGGCTAATTTTTTGTATTTTTAGTAGAGTCGGGGTTTCACCATGGTCTCGATCTCCTGACCTCGTGATCCGCCCGCCTCGGCCTCCCAAAGTGCTGGGATTACAAGCATGAGCCACCGCGCCCGGCCCAGACTTTTTTTAAAAAAACAAAAATGTTCGAATCAATTTGACAAGATTTTCCCAAATTCCACTGGAGTTCCCATTAGAATCTCATTGAATTTAAGATATTAGCTTGGAACAGACATTGTTCCAATATGGCTTTCCTATCTAGAAGTATGGTTTGCTCGTACATTTATTCAATTTTTTTTACATCTCTCTATAATGTTTTATATATTTTTTCAAAAAATCTCTTGTACCTTTCTAGTTAAACTTGTTCTTAGATATTTGATACTTTCGTGGGCAATGTGAATGGAATAATTTTCACTTCACTTTCTAAGTATTTGATACAGATGCAGAAGGAAGCCATTGATTTTGGATATTTAGTTTATGCCTGTTTAGTGAACTGTTTACTTGTTCTAATAAAGTATCCTACCACCATCTTGTACTTAAGTGTGTTACACAATTAACACTTCTCGTTGAAATATTTGTAACATCTCTGTCTTCCACAATGTCTAATTTGTCCTTATATTTGTAAAACACAGCAATGCTAAATAAACATTTATTAAATTAATGAGTGATAATTCCTGAATCTACATTCCAATCCTGTCCATGAACTACAGGTTGAATTTCCGACTGCTTGATGGGCATTTTCACATTGGTTTTCCTCTGGCATCTCAAATTCAACAATTCTCACTAGAACTTTCAAGACGATCTTTTCTTCTCTTTTTCCTTCCTATCTTATATCCAGCTATCAAGTCCTAAAAATTCTACTTCTGCAATGTTTCATCTGTCAGAGCTATCCTTTCAAAGAGCAAGTTCTCCTCCCATTCAAAAAGACTCCGTAGTCAGTTCCCTACTGCCTTGACGATAAAATCTAAACTTAGCATAGTATTTGAGACTCTCCCCAGCCTGTGTTCTACCTACCTTTCCAGTTCAATCCATCTTAGCTCCAATTGCTTGTAAGTAGAGACGGAGGTACTTGTGATTTACTGGGGGAGTAGGTGCTCTCAGGAGAAGGCAATCCAGGAAAGTAGAATAAGGCAAGAAAATGAACTAAGCAAGGATGCAGTCTTGGCTGAAGTCCAGCTTCAGCCTAATTCCACAGAGGGCACCGGAGCATGAATTGCAACGCAGAGTTAATTCCATCTTGAGGCAAAGGGAGCTGCTCATTTATAACACCACAACAGTGTGTCACGGACCACGGGCTAAGGATGGGGGGAAGTTAAGCTTTCTGTTGAGATGGCTCTCATTTCAGCTGAGGGCAGCGCTCTGGGAAAAAAAAGATACAGCTGTGATCTTATTAGCAGCCAACAGTCATTGCAGCTGGGGGAGAGGCGCATGACCTACTAAAGTGGATTTGACCAGGGCAGCAATATTTCCTACCATCTCCAAATATATCTCACCTTGTTGCCCCCAACTCCAGTCATTCAATTTATTAGTCTGTTTCACACTGCTGTAAAGAACCTCCTGAGACTATGTAATTTATAAACAAAAGAGGTTTAGTTGACTCACAGTTTCGCATGGCTGGGGAGGCCTCGGGAAACTTACAATTGTGGTGGAAGGTGAAGGAGAAGCAAGCACCTTCTTCACAAGGTGGCAGGAGAGAGGGAAAGGGGAAGTGCCACTTTTAAACCATCAGATCTCCAGAAAATTCACTATCACGAGAACACCAAGGGGAAAACCGCCCCCATGATCCAATCACCTCCCACCAGGTCCCTCCCTTGATACGTGGGGATTACAATTTGAAACGGGATTTGGGTGGGGACACAGAGAAAAACCATATGATTCAAGAATACATGATATTTTCCAGATATGCTCAGTCCATCCATTATTTCATGCCTTTCCTGGAATAACCTTTCTACTCTGTCCAACTATCCAATAACCACTCAACTTTTCATACAGTCCAAACCTTTGTCTTCTGTGAAAGTTCTCTCTCTCCTCAAGTCAGAATTTGTTAACCCTGGGTTTCCCATGGGAGCTTGTATGTTTGTACCTCTCTTGTAGCATTTATTTTTGTGTGCTTTCTCATGTAGTTAAATGTTCACATGTTTTTTTCTCCTGGCTCAAGGTGGAACCCATTCATTTTATTCTGCCATTTGTAACAAATAATTAGAAGCATCTGCTTCCCCAAGTTTATAAATGACTTTGGTGTGAAAACAGTCTTAGTCATCTTTTTTTTTTTCTCATTCCCTTAGTACCTAGCACGAAAGCCAATAAATGTTTGTTGAATTGAGTTGAAAAAAAATACAAAAAAAAAGAAAAAGAAAAAACATTTTTTTCTATCTGGCCCATCTGGCATGGAAATAAAAAGACTGATATCTCGTTTGCTGACTTCCTTTTTATTCTCTTCCTTTTCTCTCTTTTGTGATTCTACCAAACCTTCAGTATAATTTTATTCACTGTTTCTAGTTTTGTATATACTCATAAATATCATAATTCAATTGACTACTCTCTATTATAATTCAATCTTTTACATCTTTTAATAGTGATAATTGAGAAATCAAAGTTTTGTGTTCTGTTTTTATTTTCATGATCAATTTCCTTTTTATGTTGAGATCACTTTATCTTTCAGAAAATATGTAGTCCACAAGTTTGTTTGAAAAACAATATCTTTTTTTTTTCTTTGAGACAAGATCTTGCTCCACCCAGGCCAGGGTGCACTGGCACAAGCTTGGCTCACTGTAGCCTGGACCCCCTGGGCTCAAGTGATCCTCCCACACCAGCCTCCCGAGCAGCTGGGACTACTGGCATGTGCCACCATGCCCAGCTAATTTTTGTATTTTTTTGTACAGACAGGGTTTTGCCATGTTGCCCAGGCTGATCTCCAATGCCTGGGCTCAACTGATCCTTCCACCTCAGCCTCCCAAAGTGCTGGGATTACAGGCATGAGCCACCGTGCCTGACGGAAAAACAGTATCTTTTCAAGGCCTTATATTAGGCAGTGGACATTGGCTTTTCATATGGATACAAAACTTGAACCCTCAATTTAAAAAGTAGAATCATTTCTAAAATAAACAACTGATGCCATTATGTTCAATATACTCATTCTATAGACAGAGATGTGGAAACGTAGAGATTATGATCAAGTTTCACGCTTGCATAAAACCCTTTAATGGTTTTCCATGACCCATGACAAATACAAACCTGGCAATAGGGCTTGCAAGGCCCTTAATGACTTGGCCTCTGCTTTACAGCACAATTGCTTCATACATAGGCAACTACTTATATTTGACAATCTCACCATGTGCTCTTAATGCTTCTCATTGGATCTTTAAAAATATTGTTTCCAGGGGCCAGGCATGGTGGCTCAAGCCTACTTAAAAAAACAAAACAAACAAACAAAAAAAAGCTGGGTGTGGTGGCGTGTGCCTGTAGCCCTAGATACTCCGGGAAGCTGAGGTGGGAGGATCATTGCAGCTCAGAAAGTCAAGCCTGCAGTGAGCAGAGATCATACTACTGCACTGTAGCCTGGGCAACTGGAGTGAGAACTTGTCTCAAAAAAATTTTTTAAAAAGTTGTTTGCAGTATCTTAGAAAACATGCCAACACTCTCACAGCCCATTCCATTGCCCAATTAACTCCTAATCCTTCACGTCTTAGACTAGATATGACTTTCTCAGATCAATCTTCCCAGATACCCCTAGATCATTTAGGTGTCCCTTCTTCTTTCATTGATGTGCCTATAGTACCCTCTCCTTATACTTATGCTGAATTATAATACCTGTTTTCTGATATGGAATTTAAACTTGTACCTCCCTCACTCAGCATTACCCAACCTCCTAACTGTATTCTATTGTTTTCTCAGAGCATTTATCACTTTCTAATACACTATAGAATTTACCCAGTGTTCATTCCTGGCTGTGATATCTGGTATCAAATTAACACTGGTATCAAATTACCATTACTGGTATCAAATTAATGCTACTCACATATATACCTACAAAACTGAAAAAAATATATGAAACAAATATTTTCAGATATTGGACAATAGGTAACAGAGTTATGGTCACTGAAAGAAGGGAAATTTCTAGATAAGCCCCACAGTAGTCCGGGCTTTCTGTCTGGAGGTGCTTTCTAAACCACAGGTGGGTAGACCCCAAGCAGAACATGGTGGTCTTGCGGAACCGAGGAAAGAGAGATTAGACTTCATGGGTGCTGAAGTGACTGACAGAGTACCAGAGCAGAAAATGCTGCAAAAGAAGAAACTCCCCAAAAGTTCCCAGGGATTCCCATTAGTCATTAGCTGAATACTAAGGCATGCATGTGAGGACAATACTCCACAAAGTCTGGAAGAAAACAAGTGCCAGAGAACGATGAGCTGAAGAGAGATTCTAGAGAGGCTCAAGGCCAGGAGTCACTGGGGTTCTGACAAACCAGTGCCTTGTGGGAAAATAGCAAGCCGACTATTATACAGGCAGATAGGGTTTCAGAAGGAGGGGACAGAACAAAATTTTTCTGAAGAAATAGTGGCTGGAATTTTTCCAATTTTGAGGGAAAAAACACTACCAACCAAAAAGCTCAATTAACTATAAGCAGCATTTTTAAAATAAGAAAAAAAAAAGATGACATATAGATACTTCATAATCTAATTCTAAAACCATGGCAAAGAGAAAAATTTTAAAGAAGCCGGAAAAAAATAGACACATTACATATTAATACATACAGGGCCGCAGCGGTGAGAATTACCACTGACTTTTCACCTGAAACAGTGCAAGTCAGAAGGCAATGCTATGATATCTATAATGTGCCGAAAGGAAAAAGCTGTCACCCGGGAATTATATATTTAGTAAAAATATCCTTTAAAAATGAAGGCAAACTAAAAATATTTCAAGATGAGCAGATGCCTAGAGAATTTACCACCACCATCAGATTTTTCTCTACAAGAAATGTTAAAAGAGTATCTTCAGGCTTTAAGAAAATGATATGGGTGGAAACTTAAATCTACATAAGGGAATGAAGAGCATTGGAAATGGGAAATGTGTGAATAAGTGTAAAAGCAGGGTGAGGAGGGGTCCCTACAAGGGGAGGGCCTATCATATGAAATCAGAGCCTAAGACGAGTGAGGAAGACATTCACTCAAGAAAAGAGAGAAATGACTGATTCTAGGACTGGGCCAGAGAAAATAATAGACAAACCTAGAACTTTTGTTGTACCAGAGAACAAGGAAGTACCCAAAGAAAGATGAGGACATGTGAAAAAACTCAGAAGCCAGCTGGAAGGCCAGCAGAATAAATTCAAGCAACAAAATGAAGAATAGTGTCATTGATGATAACCTATTGGCTAAAACTGGAAACCATGAGTCCATATTGATATAAATAAATGAATAAATTCAAGGTTAATGAAGAACTGAATATTTGCTAACTTCCAAAGCATATCCCTGTGAAACACTTATTAATTGTAAAGGACAAAAAAGTAACTTTACAGTTGAGAAGGCTGACAGACACCACCTTAATCAAGTGGCCAATGTGAACATCATCAGTAATAGGTCAAATTGAAATTGTGTGCCACCTGATGTCTACAACAAGAAGGACACAACATCACCTCTGGGATATTCTTGCCAAAGATGTGTAATCTTAACCATATGAGTTCAGAAAACAAGTTAGGAAAAAATTGAACAATTCTATGAAATTACTACTTCTAATCTTCAAAAGCATCAAGGTTGTGGAAATCAAGTAAAGACTGAAGAACTGAAAGGGATACTAAGATGGGCCCTTTTCTTTATATAAAGGAGATTATTGAGACAACTGACAAAATTTGACTGAGGTTTGAAGACTGGGTAGCAGTAATAAATCAATGTTAATTTCCCGATTTCAATGGTGGTATTGTGAGTATGTAGGGGAGTGTCCTGGTTTATAAGACATGTGCACCAGAAAACACAATGGGACTAAACACTCCAATCAAAAGGCAGAGATCGTCAGACCAGGCAAAAAAGCAAGATCCAGCTACATCCTATTTACCAGAAGCACACTTTAAATACATGTAACTATATTTATATATCTATATTTATGTAAAAATTATAAATATATATTTGAAGAATTCTTCAAATACCGTGTTCATTGTTCGTCTTCTCCTAGCAGAATGTAACTCCTAAAAAGACGAGAATGTTTTAATGTTTTTCTATCTTTCTGAAGCTCCTCAGAACCTAGAACAGAGATTGGCACATAGTAAATGCTTGTGTGTGTGTGTGTGTGTGTGTGTGTGTGTGTAGAGAGAGAGAGAGACAGACAGACAGGCAGAGACAAAGAGAGAGAGGGAGACAGATTAACTCTTCCTCTTAAACAGTAAGCTCGTGAAGGATGTCTTTCCTGCACCGTTGTTTCTCAGTGGCTTGGCAAATAGAAGACCCTCAATAAATGTTGGGGGATGGATAAAAGCATTAAGTTACTTGGCTTGCCATTATAAATGAGGCTAAATTCACGTGAAATTTCTTGCTGTTATTTTAAAAGAAATTAAAACAAAAAACTAAATCAAACTTAAGCCATAATTTATTAAAAAATTGTTTAGCTGCTTAACCATTTTAACATACATCTACTAAGTCATCTATTATCTGCTCCCTCCTCTATTTTAAAAAACTATAAATGGAAACATTTTACCAGGGTTTTTATTTCCACTGGAGTAGATATCCCAGGTATTGATTACCAGATGATCACGATAATGGCCATGAAACTTCATTACCACTAAAAACGCTGGGCCTAGCAAAATCTCGCTTACAGGGGTTTTCGGTTTCTTATAAGATATACTGATATCATGAATTAAAATATCTTCTTAAGTATACCCTGCCCTGATTTCATTCTTGCCCATATTTCCATGCATGAAAAAAAGAATTCACTTTCCTATTGTAAGCCATACAGATTAAATCTATTTCACTTTTTTCATAGAAATTGAGTTATTTTTATAAACTAAAATGGGAAGAAATCTGTATTAAAAAAAAAGTTTGACTAGCTCTTTTGTGACTACAAGACTAATATTTGGTTCAAAAATACCCAATCTATGCTCATAATTATCATCCTTTCTTTCTTAAAACATTAACATTACATTGTAGAGATGAACTTTTTTTAACTTTTTAAATTAGCTTATTACACACATATGGAAAAATATACAAATCTTAAGTTTACAGCTCAGTGAATTATCACAAATGAACACACCAGTATAACCAGGACCTAGGTTAAGAAATCGAACGTTATCATCACCCTAAAAGCCCACTTCTTTACTTCCCCCAACCACTCTGCCTGTCTTCCTCCCTAGAGATATTCCTTCTCCTGCCTGACCTCTAACATGCTAGATAAATAAATTTTTGCCTGCCTTTTAATTGTATGTCATATACAGTGTGTACATGTTTTGTATCCTGCTGCTTTCACTGAACGTTATGTTTTTATAGAGATTAACTTTTCATCTTAAATTTAAATCATTATTGGATTTTGTGTGATAAAATATAATCAAACATTACCCTTGAATTCATTCTCCTTATAAACAATGTAAATTCTAGCAAAATATAATTTTACCAAATGTTATAAAGTCACTAAAATAGCTAGATGTTGAGAGCAACAGTTGCTAAACCAGATTTTTATTGAACGTAATAAAAGCATTCAAACTAGTACTCAGCTAAGTGATCTGCAATACATTGCGAGAATTTATTTCCCTTTGAAAACCATTCTATCCAAAAATTACTGTAGAGACAGCAAATGATATTTCTTTTCAAGGCTCTGTATATTTCATTGCTCTTTGGTGTTAGATTTGAATTGGGTTATTTGTAGAGAGAACTATGCATCTGTGTAACACTCAAGTAACATATACACTCTATTGGTTCTTCCCTGTGATTAGGCTGTCAC
Organism: Pan paniscus; assembly: GCF_029289425.2. Taxonomy (NCBI): domain Eukaryota; kingdom Metazoa; phylum Chordata; class Mammalia; order Primates; family Hominidae; genus Pan; species Pan paniscus. The sequence continues at coordinate 24,481,250 of NC_085926.1, read as the reverse complement.
TGATACTATAGAGTTTTACAGATTACAGGTTTTGCCTAAAGCTACAGTCAGCTCTCTTACCCAGTAATTGGATAGACAGATTTGGCTCAGCTCAGCAAGTCTGTACTTCTGTATGCAAAAGAGCCCTGAATTGAAATACAGCAGCCTTGCCAGGTCAGGATAAACAGAACTCCGAGAGGAAGTTTAGAAAATTGCCTTCAAAGAACACTTTTCATCCTATTTCTACGCCTTTGTTAACTGACTTTCATAGCTTATGGATATACATATACATATATATATGTATATGTATAATTAAGCATTAAAAATGATCATCCAAATTTTGACTTTGTTTAAAAGAATTTCTAAATTTTAAAATGTTGGCTTAATTAAAAGTGAATGTTTTCTGACTTTCCGTGTTCAGGTACATACAAACCTTGAAGCTTTTCAGACTCTAATTTTTGTTTGTTTATTTTCAGGACATAACATTGCTATAAAAATAAACAAATTACATGAGCACCATGAGCTGCTATTTAATTTCAAAAACTCCAAAATCCAAAGTTAGTTTGCTTATAACATACTCTCTCTATAATAAAACTTAAATCTGGAGCATTTTAAGTAATAAATTTATGTATAGTGTGGGTGAGCTTATGACACCACAAAACCTTTACTTTTTCACTTCATAAATTTGCTGCTGTATTGGCCCACATATAAGACTCTTTTAGGCCACCTTAATTTTCAAAGGAGAGGAAAATTGCAAGTTGCGAAAATAAACTCTGTCACATAAAACTTTCCATTTCTAGCCCCCAGAGCAATTGAAGGAGTGAAAATGTGCCCTGATACCCCTTCCTTCCTTTTGCTTTAGGTGGTTCCAGCTAGAGTTACTGATACTGAAATTTAAATACAATTGCTACCTTAGCATGCCAGCCAGTCTGTTAGAAGTTGCGTTCTGTTACTCTGCTGGCCCCAAAAAGGGTCTAGTGTCTCTCACAGTCAAGCATTGTTAAATACAGAAAGCTTTTGAAAATGGAGATTTTTAAAACAGATTTAAGGTGATTTAATCACCTCCCTCCTCCAATTCTTTCAGCCTCTCTCCTCTCAGCATCTCCAAAGGGAGGTTTGGCAAAGGAGGAAGAAATAACAGTTCTTTGGTTCTTTGCAAAAGAGGGAAAGATACTTGTGAGGTATTGTCTCTGCTTCCCTGTCCAGGCCAATTCTCTAGCTTAGAAAAGAATTCTGACCCCTCAGACAAAGAGCATTTTAAGTATGAGTTCTGACTCTCCATTTGCTGTTCGGCTTTGGGCAAGTTTTTTTTAACCTTGCCAAACTTCTGTTTTACCATCTGTAAAATGGGAGTGATATTTCTTACTTTATAGGGTTGCTGTGAGGATTAAGTGGGGAAAAAATGTATGTGAAGCCTTTAGCACATAATAAGGACTAATAAATATTTGCTATTGTGACTACAGCATTTGGGACAACAAGATGATGTGGCTCAGGCTGCTGGCTGTGCACTGAGGCTCCGTTCCCTTCTCTTCCTTGTCATACAGTTAGGTTGTATACCCCAGGCTTTCTCACGGGGAGGTAGGGCCACAAGGCTGAGTTCTAGCCAAGAGAAGGTGAACAAAAATTATGTGTGCCACTTTTAGCTCAAAGCTTTCAAGCAGATGCTTCCTTGACCCTACTTTCCCTCTTCTACCTAGATGCAAAAGATTACGTCAAAGGGATAGTGGAGCCACAGATAAGAAAAGCCAGGGTCCTAGAGTAACAACATGAAGGAGAATAGCCACCACTACACCCCAACCAAGAAAAACTATCATTGACTATTCTTTGTGCCATTATTTATCTTGGGGTCTATTTGTTACACAGCTACCTTGCCTAATTGAAACAGCTGGTAAGGAGACAGAATTCACATTTAAAATACTGTTGGTCTGGTAGGGCAGCAGCTCTCACTGTAAAACAAATGAGAAATGTTCAATTGCTTGAAAGTCTAGCTTAGCCTTGCTCTTTCACATCTCCATTTAGTTTCTGTCTTGAGCTGAATTTTCCTTTACCAATACTGTTCACTCTGCACAGCTCCCACATATATGTGTAACCCTTCTGTCTCCTGGACCTAACTTTTGTTAACACAGCCAAAAGAGGGTGTGATTTGGGATCGGGGGGCGGGGAGGGTAGGAGTGCTTTATTTAAATCCCAAAGGAAAATGAAAGCAAAATAGGAGTATAGATTTCTAATTTTAAGAACCCTAATAAAAGTACTTATGCATTTTACTGAGCATGAAAGCCCTGTAAACACAGAATTTGGATTCTTTCCTGTTTGGTTCCTGGTTGTGAGTGGCAGGTGCCATCGTGTTTCATTCTGCCTGAGAGCAGTCTACCTAAATATATAGCTCTGCTCAAAGAGAAGTACTTGTAGGGAATATACTTCAATACACTTCACAGTTCAATCCTCCCGCTCCTCACTGGTCTGGGCACCCAGGACTTATCTCTACTTTGGAGGGTAAACCTAGTTTAGAGTTCATGTGTGAATCATTGGTGATTAAATGCCTTGAGTCCCAATAAAGGATGTGGCCCTTCCCAGCTTCGATAATAAGCTTTACCCACTTTCTGAGGTGTTCTATGACTCAGACCACATTCCTAAGTCAGAGATTGTTAACACTACAAATGTACAGTATCAGTAAGGTTATGTCCCATGAGTAAATACATCTAGCTAAGGGCATTGCTAAAAATAGCCCCATAATATAGGTGAGGAACAACTAATCAAGCTTTACCTAAAACATGTAGGAATCCACAAAGGGGCCCACTCTTCTTTTCCAGCTCCTTTATCCAAATTTCAGGTGTTGTTGGCTATTAAACAAAAACTGTCAATGGGGAATTGTTCAGTTTGACTACTGGTTAATTCATAACCTAGAGTATCAACAATTTAGCAACCACAGATTTTAAGTGAAGTGAAGGAACCCAAAGTGCATAGTATTTCTGCACAGTGTTATCAATGGCAATGCTAAACCGGGGTTGCTTTATCAGTATAAAACACTTTGGAACAAAAACAACAGCAAAATCTGAGTTTCATTACCCAAGGTAAATCATCCCTTACTCTTTAGTCTTTTAGAAGATAGTTAAGACTTCCCAAATGTATATATGGTAGATTCAAACCACTCCTAAGCACATGCATATCTGTGCCAATGATTTCAAGGTAGGAGAGGGGGCTCAGTAAGCTACGAACAGAAAGCACAGATTTGAAGGCAGTTTTTGATACATTAAGTTACTGCCCAAGACCAATCTGAAAGCAGACTTAGGCTTTAGCACATTCCTAGCAATGACAAACTAAGATTACAACTTTGCTAAAAAGGGTCGTTTTTAAATGTTCTATTAACATACAGAAATGAAAACCCTGAAATTTCATAACCAACAATATGTAGGAAGCCATTATCTGAAGTGTAAGCAACTGCATAGTGCTATTTTAATTATGCATTGCAGGGAAACTGTGATTGTGTCTTCGCCAGTATTTTATTAGAATGTCAATTCAATTGAATTACATCCCATGGGAAAGATTAGCATGGATTTTAGTATGGATGTGTGAAAGTGTTGCTGTGCCCAGGCCAACTTTTAAAAGTTGTGTGCTAATGAGAGTGAAAATGGAAAGAGAAGTGTGAGTTTCTCTGGTCCAAGAAATCCTGCAGCCATTCTTTCCTCCATTCCACTGTAATCCTCACTACATTTGCAAATGGTACAAACCGAACACAAAGCCTGCCAGACATCAACACTGCACTTTGAGCATTATGAGAGGATCAAAGGGATTTAGGATGAGGAAATGTATGTTCAGACATCTATTCCTCAGCTTAAAACAGGCAGGGAATTAAATATTGAACCATAGAGCGAATGGAAATTTATTTGAATCAAATTTTTAAATCTCACCCCACCCTCCCCACACACACACAAAGGAACTTCAGGATCTGCGGTCACCTATGATAACATCCACATTTTACTAAAGAAACAGAGTCAGGAAAATAGGGTCACTTGACTAGCAAATTAGTGGCAGAGCAAATTTGCTAAGGTCAGTTCACTACCCTTCTTTTTATATTGCTATTACTATAGTTTCTGGACAGTGCTTCAACACTTCCCATTTTGTCTTTTATTGACTTTTTTAAAAAAACTTATAATTAAGGGGAAATTCTGAGTATATGATACACGTGTTTCTTTGACCAAGTAAAAATAGGACCAAGTAAAGGAAATGGGTAAAAATCGAAGAGATGCAGTATTGGCGAAATCTTTATTTTCCCCCCAGGGCAAGCAATGTTTATGGATTGCTAGTCTTGGAACATGACTGCGAGCTGCTGCTTCTGTGGCCCTCCACTTTCTGCAGTTTCCTTCCTTTTTAGTCCCTGGTGTTTCCAGAAGTTATCACCACCTGCCCAGATGAAAATTAAAATCACTTCAGGACACTCAAAATAGCATGTCTTCCTCTGTGAAATGATCGAGAAATTCAATGGCCATTTGGTGATGCCTTCACAATTAAATCTCACAGCAGAACCCACTATCCTTTTGGACAATCTGACCTTTGTACTATCCTCTCACTCAGACCCCAGGAAAGGGGAGGATTTACCAGCCCTGTGGGTGGGGGTGGAACCTGGGATGTGCTGCTGTTACGGACCCTGGGCTCAGCAACCTACCCTCCACTTCCCTTCCCCCCACGCCTCCGCCCAACACACACGCACACACAGTCCAGCCTCCCACCGGACACCTAACCTCAGTCCCCCCTGCAGCGCCAGGAGGAATAAGTCAGGAGGTAAGAGCCCGCCCACCGTGGAGCCTGTAAGGCTCTGGTCGCCCCCTCCAGCGCTGGGCAGTGCAAAGGTCTGGTGACTGCGTAAATGGTGGGTGCAAGGCGGGGGTCTTGGGGACAGGAGCCGCTAGCCAGCCGGGCCGGGCACGCCACTGGTGAGGTTAGGCCTATTGAAAATATCAAATCGCCTGCGCCAGGATAGACGCCACACATGCATTCAATGTCAAGGGCATTGGAGCAAAACTTGGAGACGCAGGACTCGGAGTGTCTCTTCCCTCAGTGCCGGGTCTGAGCTCGCGGGGGAATCTCCTACTCTCTTCCCGACCAGGCGCCGGCCTCGTGGGGCCCCCACTCTGTCGACCTCGGTCTCACCCGCTCCTCGCCCGCCCGCTCAAGGTCCCCCGGGCCCGCCGCCTGCGGCCCGCCCTTCCTCCGCCGCCGGGTCACTCCGGGACAGGCGCCCTCCCCCCGCTCTCCCCGCGGCGGGAGCCCGAGGCTCCAGCGGCTGCGGCGGCGGAGCCCCGTGCCAGTGCCGGGCTTTGAACTGCCGCGCGACACTGGGACCCATCCCCAACCCCCAACCCTCGCGTCCCGGCTCCGGGCTCCCGGCGACCGGCGGCCGCGACCACGGTGGACCCGGGGCTCGGTGAAGCCCCTGGCCGTGCCCCGGGTGGCCGAGTAAAGGGCGCCACGGTGAGGAGACGGACGGCCGGCGCCCACGGCTTGGAGGGGCTGCCTTAGGCTGCAGGACTGAGACTCGAGCTGCTCGCTCGGGCTTTACACCTTCGGTGTTTCTTGCTCTGAAGCTCCCTGAGCCCGGCCCTGGCTCTGCGAGCCGGCTGAGAGCGCTGGGCGGCCCCTTCCGGGTCTCGGGACTCGAGTCCCCTCCGCTGCGCGTTAGGCAGCCCGGTGAGCGCTCGCTGGCCTGGCAGTGCGTCGGAAGAACAGGGAGGGTGGGGCCGCGCACATCTCTGCGGGAGTGAGCTCCTAACTCTGGAGCTCCAAGCTCCCAGCAAGTCTTATTTAATGGAAATGTTACTGAGACCGGCTACACTGTCCTGGGGAAAACCCCATGCAATTGTTGTAATGTATATTTCATTGCAGTATCAAAGGTGCCTGGTGCACAGCTAGATGCTTGTTCACGAACTTCACACACCTGTTTAACTAGCAGTCACACCAAGCAACAGAACATGACCTGCACTCTCAATGCCCCCTCAGCTCTTTCCACCAATCGGGGCAATCCCTACCCTGCCTTCCAACACCAGGACTAGTTTTGCCTGTTTTTGTACTTTATGTAAATAGAATCATAGAGAATGTGCTCTTTTGTGTCTGGTTTGTTTTCACTCAATAGCATGTTAGTGAGATTCATCCATGCTTTTGCCTATGGTTGAAGATGGTTGTTTCTCATTGCTGTACACAGTATTTCTTTGTATGAATATACTACAATTAGTTTATTCATTCTATTTTAATGAAGATATAGGTAGCTTCCAGTTTTGTGGTTGTTACAAAAAATGCTACTGTGAACATTCTGGTACATGCCTTTTGGTGGACATTTTTGCATTTCTGTGGATAAATGACTAGGAATGGAATTGCTGAATCTTAAGAAGGCATTTGCTCAGCTTTGGTAGACATGGCCAACAGGTTTCCAAACGACTGCACCTGCTTACCACTTATCAACAATGTATTCGAATCCAGTGACTCCAAGACCAAGTATTGATTGAGGACCTACTGTGTAGCTGGGAAAGAGCAGGGAGCAGGACACACTGAGCCCCTACCCTCAGGAGTTCCAACAGGAGACAGACTATACACACCTCAGCAAACACCCAGACAAACTACTGCCTAGTGGAGGTAAATGCTGGGAAAATAGTAGAATTGGGCCATGAGATGGAGAAGGGCACTTAAAATGGGCTGGTTGGAGAAGGCTTCTGTGAAGAGACAACTGAGTCTAGACCTCAAAGACAAGAAGGAACTCTGGATAAAGACAGGGCATAGGCAGGAAGTCACCCCAATCTCTCCTGCCTTTTTTTGCCTCCGGGTTTATCAGACTCCTCAGACTTGGGCAAAACCAAGTTGCAGTTTCCAAGGTCTTCAAGTTCACTGTGCTGCTGCTACTTGGGAGGGGGTAGGGGGAGGAAAATCCCAGGAAGCCTCTGGCCAGAGCACCCACCTCTCCCAGCCTCTGAACTCCCAGACACTTCTTTCCCAATATCTCCACCTTCTGTTGTATGGTTAGTGCCCGTTATGCTTTATGCCCGCACTCCACATTTTGCCAAGTACTTTACCACTTGAACCAATATTTCTCACTTCTAGTTGTTGGTGAGGTAGCCTGGTGTTAGATACACGGTGAGTCCCTACAAAGGAAACAGACAACATGAAAACATTAACATGCCCAAGGCCAAAAGGCGAGTCAGCAAAAGATCAAAGGAGGCTCTGGACAGTCCATACCACCCTCTAGGCACTGTGCTGAGGACTTTTATACAGTGTCCCTTTCATTGCCACAGCAAACCCGCAAAGTGGGCATCATTATCTCCATTTAACACCTAAGGAAACTAAGACAAGGGAGATTACCCAACAAACCTGAAGTCACATAGTTAACAGTCGGGGAAGTCCAGACGCAAACCCAGAATTGTCTAACTTTGAAACCCGGTCTCAGGTCAGGTTTCCTAGAAGCAGAACCTGTGACCAAGATTCATGCTGAGGCGATTTTCGTCAGGAGTGCTTTTAGGAGAAGAGTGGGGGGAGCAGAACTGGGCAGGCGAGAAGGTGAGCAAGACTGTCATCCCTACTGGAGACTGGCTTTAGTCTGTCCCACTAGGAACATGAACTACATCACAGAGTTAGTTTCACTTTGAAGCAAAGGGGAAGGCTTTTGTAGCTATTGTCATGCAGCCCTGGCAGTTCTCCAGAGAAGGGAACATCTTCGAGTCCTTAGCAACCAACACAACACAGAAGGCGAGGGAAGTACCAGATCAGTGAAGGGGCTCCAGCGGGAACCAACAGCACCCGCTGTGCCCAGTCTCAGCTTGTCTTTGCCCCAGGTTCCCTTGGGATACCCAGGATGCCCAGATCACTCCCTGCTCCAATCACTGCAGTCTTCCCACCTATCTGGGTTCATGAACTTCTCCTACACCAGGGGTTCTGTAGGAAGGGCTTGTTAAAACTCAGATTGCTGGGCCCCACCCCCAGAATTTACAATTTAATAGGGCTGAGTGGGATCTGATGATTTTCATTTCCAACAACCAGGTGATACCTTGCTGCTTGTCTGGGGTGCACTCTTTGAGATCCACTGTTCTGCAGCATCATTTTAGGGCATTACACCTCTGACATCTAAGCCAGACTAATCTGTCAATGATCCCTTATTTTAACTAGGTTATCTGGACAATATGCTTCCCCAAATAGTTACTCTTCTGGTGGTAATATGAGACTCGGTGGCAGATAACTTGGATACGAAAGTCTTCGTGGCACCCTCTTGGTGATGCCAATGATTCAATCCAACCAAAAAGAAAACTGGGAACTCTAAGCCTTAAAGGAAAGGCTTGAGGCAAAATACTGAATTAGCCGAAATTTCACCATCACGTCCTGAGACTCTTATTCTACCTTATGTGTCTCCTTTTTCTAGATTCCACTCATGGGCCCAGAACATTTTATGCTGAAACTGTCTCATACCTGTTCACAAGTGATTTGAGCCCATCTCCTCCAAATGGACATTAAAATCAGCCAAGGTGCAAATATTTACAGCATGAGAATCAGCAAATTCTAAAAAACAGGAATCTTTATTTCCAGAGAGCTAGTTACTAAACTTTTACCACGTACCACTGCATCACCAGACCCTTAAAAGCTGTTTGAAAAAAGATTAACAAACTCACACCAATGTATAGTTGACAATAAAATTTAATACTTCTGTGTGCCAAACACATACCTATTATGTGCCAGCACTATGCTGAGTGCTTTCTCATGTTTTTCTTTTATTCTCACAATAACCTACTGAGGTGTTTTTATCCTAAGAAGAGAAAAATGAGACTCTCAGAAGTTACCTGACTTTCCCAAGTTCACACAACCAGTTATTGAGGCTACACCAGCTTTCCAAGCCACATTGACTAATGCCAAAAATCTAGGTTCTTTCTACTGCTGCATTCGTACTTACTTGTAGTTTGAGAGACTAAGGAGACTAAGTCTTAAACCAAAGAAATGATTTTTTTTAATGCAGCAGTTCACAAATGCTTTGGTCTCAAGACCCTTTCATACTCTCAAAAAGTATTGAAGACCCCAAAGAGCTTTGATTCTGAGGATTATAAATAGGATATATAAATAGCATCAATAAATAGGATATTATAAATAGCAGCAATAGTATTAGAATGGAAAATGAGTAATGTTTAAAATATTTTTACTAATCATTTAAAAGTAGCAATGATAAATCCTTATGTGTTAATGTAAAGAACATGTTTTTTAAAAAACAACTATATTTTCCAAAAGAAGAAACTATTTAGTGAACAAAAGGCATTATTTTACATTTTTGCAAAACGTTTAAATGTCATTTCTTGCTAATAGAACATCACAGACTGGGTAACTTTAAAAGAAAATAAATTTATTTCGCTCATAGTTCTAGAGGCTGGGAAGTCCAGGATCAAGGGGCTGTATCTGTAGGGCCTTCTTGCTACATCATAACATGACCGAAGGACAAGGAAGCACGTGAGGCAGAGAGAAAAATGGAAACCAAACTTCATCCTTTTACCAGGAGCCCACTCCTGAGATAAATATCCAACTCCTGCAATAAGGGTATTAATCTACTACTTAAAGGCCCCATGTCCCAATTAATTTATCCAATTAAATTTCAACATGATTTTTGGAGTGAGCATTCAAACCATAGCGTTTAGTTTAATAGTACAGCTGGAGTCCCGTAACTGCTTCTGCATTCAATCTGCTGCAGTATGTTGTTTGAGTTGAAGTATGTGAAGAAAATATGACCATATCCAGCTTGGAAAGGCAGGATCTCGTGGACCCCCAAAAATGGTCTTGAGGACCACCAGGGGTCTTGTAATCACTTTGATGACTGCTGATCTAATTATTAGATGTCAGGCTCAGGACAGTGATGGGAAGACACTAGGCTTCAAACTTTAGTCCATCCAATCTTAGGAGTTAAGATTATTTAGAATTTGACTAAGCTAATGAGCTAAATGGCTATTTTATCTCTCTCTCTCCTCCCTTTCTCTCTTTCCTCCTCTCTTTCTGTCTTTTAAATCCCAGTCACTGCCCACCGATTTTCCAAATCCCAACAATGGCATTTGCAATACCATTTATTCATTCAGCAAATGTTTATTAAGCATCTAATATGTACCAGACACCATACTAGACACTAAGGATATAAAAGTATGTAAAACATCCACAATGACTGCCTCTTTGGGGCTTACAGTTTACTGGGAGAGACAGGCTACGACACATACAGAAATGTGCGGTGCTATAAGAAGATAATGAGAGATCTTCTGCAGGAGGGAGTCTTTCCTGAGGAAGTGCCAAGGGGAGGCCTGAGGATTCCTAGAAGTGAATTCAGAAGAGGTGGGAAGGAAATGGGGAGCTCATATGGTTAAGACTCAAAATGATGTGAAATAAGACCCATAGCTTATGTCAAGGATTTGGCTCCTAAAAAAAACAAAAATCAAGTTTTTAATGGAAAAGGATGTGATGTGATGAGACCATTTAGAAGGCTTTTGAGTAGCCTAGGCCACACAAGGTCTAGAGAAGCTTCAGCTCACATGGGTGGAGGGAGATTAAGACAAGTGCACAGATTTGAGAGATGTCAGAAGGTAAAACCGATAGACATCAATGCTGAGTTGGATATGGGGAAGGAGAAGGTATCAGGGATACCTCCCAGATTGCTTCAAACATCTATTGAACACCCACTATGTGTCAGTCACTGCACAAGGATCTGCTGTCACAGCCAAATAGGAAATGGAATTAGGTTTGACTAGAAGTAATAGAAAAATAAAAACTATTCATTTCTTAAATGAAATAGGCCTTTCTTTTTTTTTATCTTCTCTCATTTAAAAGTCTATAAGCCCAAGTTCCAGGATCCTCCTTCATGAAATTTAGGATCCTCTGACTTTGTTGCTCCCCAAGGCTGGACCTCCATTCCCAAGGCCCCCCAAGATGGTTTCTCCAGGTCTGGCCATTGTACAGACGTTCAGCCATCAGGAAGAGGAGGGTGAAAAATAAAGGACAAAGCATAAAGGAACTTCCCAGATGCAACCACACAACACTTCTTTATATGTCCATTGCTCAGAATTTATCCGGTAGCCCCAAAGATGCTGAAGGGATGCTAGGGAGCACAGACTTCATTCTGGGGAGCCATATGTCCAGCTAGAAATTTTACTGCCAAGGAAGAAGAGGAAAAATATAATGAGGGACAATATAGTTTTCACAAACACAGAATTAGACACAGGTGCTCCACTTTCGAGGACTTACAGCAGTCTGAGGTCAATGGTTTCCATCTTGTGTATCTCAGTTTTCTTCAACTGTCAAACAAGAGTTCCTACTAGGTAACTTCTGTAATTTCTTCCCACTCTAGAGTACTGTGAATCTCAACACATCCATGAGGGATTGTATAACTGTTCATTTTTCAAAAGTGCTGATTGTATTTGATTTGTTATAAATGAATACATTTTGCTGAAGACCAATTTTCCTGCAACGATTCTTTTTGCTAAAGTTGGCTTAACTGGAATCAGTAGAAAGTGATGCTTTTGCTGACTCTTTGTGCATCTGATGCCTTTGTTTTGTGAAAAATCAAATATTAATATAATGGAAAAACGTAAACTTTTTATAGTTATTTGAATTAACCGTGTGGTCTGAACAATGTTAGAAAGAAGTATCACTTCTTTTCAGAAAACATAAAAAACAAACACTTCTTCAACAAAAAACAAATAATCCTCAATTACAACATGTTTAATGGTAAACAAAAAAATAAGGAATTATTTAACTTATTATTCCCTTCTCTCTAAATCTATCTGATTTGAAACGGTTGGAGTAAAGGACAGATCACCTGTTTTGGTTTCATTTGTCTGTTTGTTGTGATACTGTTTATTGTCAGTGTTGTTTCAGTTAACTCCAGATTTAGATTGAATTTCCCCAAGGTGCTGGAGAAAGAAGATAACCCATAACAGTATTGGTTACCCACAGGAAAAGAACTTGGATTTATAATTTGCTAGGATTAGACCACAAAGTAGATAATTTATAATTCAGTTTGTCCAATCCTGACTTTTGTCACTAGACTCTTCTTAAATCTAGCTAGGCTTACACACACAAAATGGCCACATAACATTGACTCTGATTCCAATTTTTTATTGAATTAATTTAATTAGTATTAAGGCATGGTGATAGTTCTCATTTCATTTTGTATGCAAAACTTTCCTGATTTGATTTGATGCAGTTGAATACTTTAAGGGACTATAGTCATAGGATTCTGCTTTCCATAAATGAGTAATTAATTTTGTTCAAAATATCTTAAATATTACTAAGCATATTAAAAGAAGGCATTGAATATATAAACTTTATGAAAGCACTGCTTAAATCATGAAACATATTTCTTGTTAAATTAATTTAAATAACAAATTTAGTAAACAAGTTTGTTTAGAGGTATTTTCTCCTCCAATATAGTGACTCAAAAACTAGCAAGAAAATACATTTTAAAATTACCTTTCCTTACTGTTTTCAAGCTAAAATTCATGCACAAAGGTTTTAGTGTGTATATATGTGTCTGTATATGTAAATAAACATCTATTTTCCTGTGTGAAGTTATTGCCCTGCAAGAAAACATGATTTATATCAATTTGGATGACTTGAAATATCTTTTATGAGATAATTAAAATATAAACTGTTCCTAAACTGTTAACCTTCTGGTAGCTTCATAAATGTAGCAGCTGATGACATACCATAAAGTACAATTTGTCAACTTTTAAGATATGAGCTAAGCTTGCTTGTTCAGATTTGGGCATAGATAAGAAACTTGACTCAGTCTAGTTTTATAGTTGCCCAGAGATTTAAATAAGAAGAGATGATTGTCTATCACAGCTCATAATAATGCACTTAAATTTAGAGCTCCAAATACCCCCGCTCCCCAGTCGGCATGCTTCTCGAGGCCTTCGGACTGAAAAACTGCAGCTGTGTTTATGTGGTAATTTAGAATCCCTATTACATATGCAAGCAACTGGGTTCCATGGCTCAATCACAATTCATTCATTTTGCTTTTTTTGTACCAAAGAAATAAAATCAGAGAACTCTATAGCATTATGGCCAGCCCCGAAAAATCACAAAAATCAGGAGTTTGAAAATGATAGCCCCACAAAACCCACAAATCGTTTCCATTTGCCATTAAAGTTCACAACAGAAATTCCAGATATATGTAGTTAAGGTGTGTTATTCAGTTCAGCAAACATTTAGTAAGAAAGAAAACATGTAGCCATAGTAGAATAAATTAAAACATGAATAAGGAAAGGCCTTTACTTTGAGGATATTGAAGCCTAAAAGAAGATATTTAGAATCAAGCACCACGTGTCTGTTTGTGAGCATGAGAGAGAGAGAGAGAGAGTGTGTGTGTGTGTGTGTGTGTGTGTGTGTGTGTGTGCATGCTTTATGGAGAACACCAATAAATGAACTGAGTTTGTTTCCAGATATGAATAAAATTCTTGAATACTTTTCTTTGGGAATGTTACAAATCTGTGCAGTCATATTATTTATGATTCACATAGCAAAGATTTTTAAAGTGTTTGTTTATTGTCTAGATCCACAGTGACCCTAGCAAAAGTATCTGTAGTTCATCTTGTTAACATATACTAGCCAGGGTCTGAAAAGTTATGTAGAAATTGGCTTTTGTGCAAATGGAAGACTATTTTCATGATGCTTAATAGCTAACTCAAATTCGAATTTTAAAGTCATATTCTAATTCAGGTTTTTTTTATAGATCTGGGCTTTTCTGATATTGTTTTTACTTATTGAATGTGTGTGTCTATAGTGTGAGGGGGAAGTACCAGCATCTTATAAGGAAAATCATTTTACTCTAGAACATTCAACACTTTTCAAAGGTGCTGTAGAGAAGCGGAACTTTTATAATCATTTTGGAACATAACATAGACTCCTTCTAATTTACTCGTGGGTTGCATTTCAGATGTTAAGTTGATTGGTATGCAAAAGTTGCTACTGGAAATAACCTCTTATGTGTTAAGTTTTCAAGAAAGCACACAAAAGCAATTCATTAATCTAAGATATGGCTCTGTCATAACTGTTCCTAACTACGTTTTTTTCCCTCTAACTTTTGAGCACTCCTGAAGTGGGGAATCAACAGCCCTCTTGTCTTTTCAACTCAGTAGGCAAGGACTTTACAACATCAAAGTCACAATGATTGCTAAACCAGGGCTCCTGAGGTGATGGGAAAGGGGCTGGGAAGGACAGCTGAAGGGTAGGACAACTGAGCTATACGGGATGAGATGATGGGATGGAAGGCAAGGGGCCTTTTGCTTTCTTTTCTAAGCAGTTATGGAAAAGAACTGCTATTACTGAGATTGATAAACGGAAAATAAACATCAAGCAGTATGACTTCATCTTTTTTTGTTTTTTTTTTTAGACAGGGTGTCACTCTGTCGCCCAGGCTGGAGTGCAGTGACATGATCTGGGCTCACTGCAACCTCCGTCTCCTGGGTTCAAGTGATTCTCCCCCCTCAGCCTCCCGAGTAGCTGGGACTACAGGCATGCACCACTCACCTAATTTTTGTACTTTCTGGTAGAGATGGGGTTTCACCATGTTGGCCAGGCTGGTCTCAAACTCCTGACCTCAGGTGATCTGCCTACCTCAGCCTCCCAAAGTACTGGGATTACAGGCATGAGCCACTGCGCCTGGCCTGGCTACATCTTATAAACTTTTTGCTCTCGAAACAATTAGATAGACATATGATTGATTGATTCATTGATTGAGATGCATGATAGGAGCTTTGAAAGTGATGAGAAAAGTTAAAGATACACATGGAGGCCAGTAGATACAGGCCGATTTCAAAGTCAAATTACATGGGTTCTAAACCCTGATTCACCACTTGGAAGTTGCACGACTTACAGCAAGTATTTAAATCTGTCTGGGCCTTGGTTTCCCTATCAGAAAAAAAAAAGAGATAATAATAGAACTGTACTGAATTCATAAGATGTGGTAACAGAGTAAATGAGATAATCCATATAAAGTAATGAGCACAATGTCCAGAACATAGGAAGTGCTCAATAACAGCCAACAGCAGTAGCAGTAACATTATTTTTATGGAACACAGTTGAAAGCTGCAGGGATATAGAAAAAAAATCATATTCAGTGGGAGGGTAACTAGATTTGTGACCTTGAATGGGTCATTCAATTTCCTGGGATCTCATCTTCCTCAGGATATGTCTAGATAAGCCAGTGCTTCTCAAATGTCAATATGTGTGCGACCACCTGAGGATCTTGTTAAAATGAAGATTCTGATTCAGCAGGTCTGGGGTGGGACCTGAGATTCTGCACTGCTAACATGTTCCAGAATGAGGTTGGTACTTATGGTCTGGGTACTGCACATTGAGTAGTAAAGATCCAGATGGTATCCAGTGAGTGTCTCTTTCAGCTTCAATCCAGTTTATAATTAAGACACTGGCCCATTTTTGTATATAAAGAAAGAATGAAAAATTCAGGTTCACTTTTGAGAAAAATTAATCTCATATTAACATGGGAATTTTGTCTCTAGAGCCCCAAGAGATTGGAAGAGAAGGTCAGGACTCATCTGAAGTGTCAGATAATTGGCTGCTGAGAAGGTAGACAATGGGGGATGATTCCTGATGAGGTCCTCAGGACAGAGGCATTTTAAGTTGGGAAAGTTTTTTGTTTTTTCTTGATTCTAGAAGGCAGCATGGCATCATAGTGAAGAATGAGGGTGTGCGTGCGTGTGTGAGGGGTGGAGGGGCGTGTGTATGTAATCAACTATACCTGGACGGTTATCTCAACTCTGCAACGTAATGGCTGACCTTGGGCAAATTTCTTAATTTTTGTCAATTTCATTATCTCATCTATAAAATGGGAATAGCAGTACTTTGTTGGATTCTACTGACAAGTGATACAGGGCCTAAAGTACTTAGCCCAAGGCTTACATGCACAGGTAAGTGGCCAGATAATGTTGTCTATTAAAATTATCATCATCGTCATCACCATTAGCATTACATTAGGAATGCTCGAAGGCTAACCATTATAATCTTAATTCTATTTTAGCTTTGACAACAGTGGTTCTCAAACTCCAGTGTGCCCCAGAATCAACTGGATGGTTTATTAACACCGATTGCTGGGCCTCATCCTCAGAGATACTGATTCTGTAAGTAGACCTTCGGTGGGGTCTAAGAGTCTGCATTTTTAACAGGCTCTCAGGTGATACGATGCTGCTGGTCTGGGGACCACATTTTGAGAACCAACAATCTACAGAATTACTTCCTATAACTGGCATGATTATTAAGTGATGATGAATCCTTGGTAAGTAAATTTTCCACACAAATGAAGGTTGCCTCAGATGCGACAGTTTCATTTTAATTCCTTTTTGATGAAAACTTTTCTAAAATGTATCATTTTTATTCTTATATATGCGAACAAGGGGCTCTTAAATACCACTTAGCTTTTCTTTTGACTGAAGTTATCAAATAATTCCTCTTGGTTTCAGAAGGGATAAATAAGCATGGCCTTTTGGCTTATGAACTTATTAACCTGAGCAGTATTTCCGGACTGTGTTCCTGAAGGGACAGTCATAGATCCCGAGAAGAGATAGTAGTGAAACTTACAAGTCAGCACGAGTTCCCTGAGAATAAGTAGGTAAAGCTAACTTTATTTCTTTTATTGTTATGACTACTAGATTGGTAAATTGGAGAAATGATATAGGCATAGATATTGGACTAGCCAGGCTTACCAGGCAATACCAAAATGTGTTGAGTTGATTAATGGATGGGTGCCATCCTGGGTAGATATTGCTTGTAGAGTGCCAGAGAGTTCTGTCTTTGGCTTTGTTTAATTCTTTCTCAGTTATTTGAATAAGCCAGAACATAACCCATCCCCATTCCTCAGGGGTATGAAAACATAGACAAGACCACTTGACAGACAGTAAAGAAAGCGTGTGAAGGACAGCCAGAGGAGACTTTGAGGGCCCAAACAATCCAGAACTCTGATTCTCTGATAGTTATGATCACTTGATTACCTGTTATGATACTGTAGTGTAATAGCCAAAATAGGTATGTGACTGCCTTAGAGTTTCTGGTCTTTGCTGCCAGGATGACAGCAAATTAACCTTAATTTCAAGAACACATCTCTTGCTGCTCCATCAAATTTTATCCTTTCTCGTATGTCTTCTTTCAACCTGCTCTTAGATTGCTCTTTCAGCTCTACAAGGGTCTGTGAAACCAGATAACTAGACTTGACAAGAAATATAAATGCAACAAGAGTAAGCAGACCAATGGAGAACATAAGGGACCGCTTGTTTGGAGTTTGGCTCTAGAGTCTCAGAGAGTGTTTTCTCTTACATTTATGTTCCAAAGGAATGAAACGATTCAATCTTTGGCCTCCTGAGCTTTCATATGTTGGTATAAGAGACTCAACTATCTACTCAATTATCATTCACATTTCAGAGAAAATTGTATTTATTTTATTGAATGGTGACTTACCAAAAGGTTGCTACAAATTAATAGAAGATGAAATACATAATGCTGTATATTCTGCTCGAATATATTCATTGTTCAATTAAATAGGGTTGCAAGCACAATGTTAAGACAACTGCCTTGTATTCATGTATATACACATACCCTATAAGCCCTGCTTTCTCATTTGCTATTGCCGAGGTGATAGCTGTTAATGACAGATGGGAACATGTTTTAAATAGAAAGGAATTTGGAGGAAACTAAAATAAATCTCACTTTACTTCATTATTCCACATCTTCTTTCCCTGAGTGGCAACATATTAATGAGGACCCTCTTAACAATACATGAGTTTTATTTGATAGGCTGTCTGATTTGCGCTTATTTCCCATAGGCAATGGGTGTGTGTAGTTAAGTCTAGGTTAGGGTCAGACAGGTTTTTCATTTATCTTTTCTAATGACCTGTAAATGTTCCACTGACTTGGGCTTTTATTTCGGAAGTAAACATTTTGCTAACTAGTCATGGGTCATGTAGGCACATTAACAACTCCCTGCTAATTTATCATCATTGCGTAGCTAACCTCCAGTAGGTAAACTAGGTCCTTTTTGCTCTCATGATTTTATGATGTTGGCAGTGGTAGTAAGTATGCATTACTTTGTCTCATCCCCAACCTGAGAAAATGAACTTTTTTACAGTCCTTTCAATCTGATCACACTATTTTAAGTGCTGATGTATTCTGAAAAGATGAATTGTTTTATGTTGCAATGTTTCCACTGAGTAATAGAGTATCATGTGGGTGAAGGAGGAAGAAGTATAGAGTTACAAATTTAAATACACTGGCTCTCTATTCAGAGACTTCCATATAAGGGAGCAAGGTGATACTATAAAATATTCAGATGTATTCTAGGGGTCCTGTGTGTTTCCTAGATTATCAGTTTCCTTTGCTACATTTCTGGGGACTAACTGCCAACATAAGAATTGTAGATGATTCATAATTAGTAAATGTGCTTTTTTTTTCTTTGCAGCAATATTTGTAAAAATAACATTATTTTTGGTACATTTATTTCTGTCTATTGGGCAATTTGTGAGAAATATATTACTTGAAATGTCATGCTTCAGAATTTTTTTCTTTTCATCTATTTTGAGGAAAACATTAAGGTTCTGATTTGAATTGTTTTAGGATAGAAATGTATTAAGTAACATATGTTATTAATAAGCTCCATGTTTTTCTCTATTCTCTATAAGGTGCTAAAACATGCCAGACAGCAGATTCTTAATCTAGAAAATTATTTAAGGAGCAGCAACAAAATTCAAATTTTCTGACAGCGGAAGGTAGAACAGAAAGTTCTCAACTGGGGATGATTCTGGCCCCTGGGGACATTTGTGGAGACATTTTTGGTTGCCTCAACCTGAGGGGGTCAGGGGAAGTGTGTTCTACTGGTATCTAGTGGGTCGAGACCAGGGGTGCTGCTCAACTTCCTGCAGTGCAAAACACAGCGCTCACAATAAGGAATTACCCAGCCCAGAATGTCAATAGTGCTAAGACTGAGAAACCTGGGCCTACAACTGTTTTCAATACAAATACAAATGAAAATGAGGGAGGCAGTCTGAACTTTACACACTGGATGAAGATCCTTTTCAAAGGTGGAAATAAAGCAACCCTAAAGGAGGAACTCAACCTAGGGTACAAGAAGAGAGGAAACGTTTTGTTCCTTTGTGTTCCGCATGTCATTAGGAAGTACACGTGCGTGGACTATTACATTACAGTGAATCATGACCATGCGTTCATTCTAAACATTGTTGTATTTGTTATTCCTAACTTTAATAAACTGTAAAATCTGAATGTGGCATCACCAAACACCATGAAATGTGTTCTCCCCTTTTCCAATAGTGCACCAACTAATGGTTAAATGTGATCTTTAACTTGACAGAGTCTATGCAATCCTTCCACATTTTATTTGGCTTAGAGATCACAGCCTCTAGAACAGAATGATAATTTAAAGCAGATGTTCTTCTAAACTATGTTTCACTCAAATCCAGCAATATGATAAAGGGAAAAAATGGGGAAACATTGATGGGGCTTCAGGATAAAGGGTTTTATATTTTTCACAATGATTTGAATGTTAGTTCTCTTCTTTTTCAGGCCACATTCTGGTGTATTCTCTCATCATTTAATTACATGTTACCTGTTGCTTTAGTCTACCCTTTCTGATTTACTCCCAGTTTCTATTTCATTTATATAAGTGTGTGTATGTGTGTGTGTTTGTGTGTGTATTTATATATGTGTGTATGTATAATGTATATGTATACATGTGTGTATATATACACATTATATATAATGTATATGTATACATGTGTGTATATATACACATTATATATAATGTATATGTATACATGTGTGTATATATACACATTATATATAATGTATATGTATACATGTGTGTATATATACACATTATATATAATGTATATGTATACATGTGTGTATATATACACATTATATATAATGTATATGTATACGTGTGTATATATACACATTATATATAATGTATATGTATACATGTGTGTATATATACACATTATATATAATGTATATGTATACATGTGTGTATATATACACATTATATATAATGTATATGTATACATGTGTATATATACACATTATATATAATGTATATGTATACATGTGTGTATATATGCACATTATATATAATGTATATGTATACATGTGTGTATATATGCACATTATATATAATGTATATGTATACATGTGTGTATATATGCACATTATATA
This sequence comes from Pan paniscus, assembly GCF_029289425.2. Lineage (NCBI taxonomy): Eukaryota > Metazoa > Chordata > Mammalia > Primates > Hominidae > Pan > Pan paniscus. Next base: position 24,461,042 of record NC_085926.1, on the reverse strand, counting down.
TAATGTATATGTATACATGTGTGTATATATGCACATTATATATAATGTATATATATAATCATATATTAATCAATATATATCACATATATGGACAATATATAAATGATATATTGTTAATATATATACCAAATATATAATAATATATTCTATTCATACCTTGACTCCTAACTGAAATGTTACTTTCTCAGAGAGGCCTTCCATGACTATTTCATGTAAATTAAATACCTTCATACATTACCTTATCTATCACATTCTTTTTTCCTCCATTTATATATATATATATTATATATGTACATATGTATCTTTATATGTCTCTTGATACACTTTTTTTTTTAGACAGAGTCTCACTCTGTCGCCCAGGCTGTCTTGATATACGTTTAGTTGTATTTCTATCTCATTTGACTCAAAGGCCCACAAAGGAAGAGATAATTTTGCTTTCTTTACCATGACATTTTCAGACCCTGGCATCTGACACTTTGCCCTCAATAAACGTTGTGTGGGTGAGATAAAAGCTACCCGCTCAAGGTGTATTGACTGTCAACTGTACTGAGATTATCAAAACATGTGTCCTTCCCTTTTCTGTGATAAGGTGACTACACCCTGCACAATTGTTCTATGCACATATACACTGTATAATTTGGCCGCAGTCTATTTTTCCCTATGTTTGTGACATCAAATGAAGGTAAGCCCCAATCTGTCAGTATGTGACATCATTTTTCCAAGACCACTTCACAACTCCACATACACAGAGGCCTTTGCTCTTAGCTTTTTGTACCAATCTCTGAAGCACTATGGCTAATCTTGAGACAGAAAAATTCCTGGTATAGTGATGAATCCCTTAAGCTGAGCAAAGAACCAGCGACAGTTGAGAACCCCTTTGAAGATGTTACTCAATTCCAAGAGAGGAATAAAAGGGGCCTATGGTTGCTCTCATTTAAACTTCTCAAGCCAGATGTTTGGCTTCTGCCTCTAAACATATCCTAGCAACATGATGTTGCAGATCTTTCCCTGAAGAGATGGAGCCTATCTTTCCTTCTCTTGAAGCTGGACATTCTACATGTGGCTTGCTTCAGCCAATAGAACTTTAGTAAATGTGACATAAGCAGAGACTTGAATAGTACATTTTCTTTAGAGCTCACTCTCTTGCTGATATTTGGGCCCTGAGGCCACTGTGTGAAGAATCCCTGACTACTCTGCTGGAAGATAAAAGACAATGAGGAAAAAAGCTGATCTATTCCAGCTGAGGGCCCCCAAGGCTGACCGGTCTGCCAACCACCAGACATGTAAGTGAGATGACCATAGATTTTCCAATCTCAAATTAATGAACTGTCTAGCTAACTTACAGATTCATGAAAAACAAGTGATTTCCATTTTAAGCTACTAATTTTTGGAGTGGTTTTGTTATGCAGCAAAAGCTAACTGGTACCAGTCACAGAGAGCATATTACTGCCTGTTTTCTCAAGGAGGCAAGTCAAATGTCTATAAATTGTGTGAGTTCAGCAGTGTCTGTGGAACTCACTAGTTTCCTAAGGATGTTCAAGGTATAAAAAGGGACTTTCTGATCCAAAGCTTGGGAATCACTGCATTCTAAAGCATTTTCAACTTAGAGATTTGCAAAACAAATTAGCAAATTAAAGATAATAAGAATCCACAAAGTAAATAAACACACACACACACACATACACACAACACTACTGAAAATATGTTAAAGCCCCATCTTTCCCAAACTACCAACTCAAGGTGTATTGACTGTCAACTGTACTGAGATTATCAAAGCATGTGTCCTTCCCTTTTCTGTGATAAGATGACTACACCCTGCACAATTGTTCTATGCACATATACACTGTATAATTTGGCTGCAGTCTATTTTTCCCTATGTTTGTGACATCAAATGAAGGTAAGCCCCAACTTGTCAGTATGTGACATCATTTTTCCATGATGTCATGACCTCTTGGCATTATGCTCTTAACATTATAGTCATTGCTGAAACCCTACTCTGAATGTAATGGTAAATGGTCTGTACAAGAACTTTGAGATTTGGGTCCTGGCCCTAAGTGTAGCATTTGCAAACTGCAGGACCTTTAACAAATCTAACTTGGTAAAATTTGATAAAATGAAAAATAGAATTTCTGCCCTGAAAGCCTTCTAGGTCATCTGTTCCTGTCACCTAGATAGAAATTTAGATGCTGCATCGATACTCATGTTCTGCATTATATTTTGTTTCTGATGGGCTGTATCAGTGCTGCAGTGGCAAATCATTAATTCAGCTCAAAATCCTTTTTGAGGGCCACCATTATGCCAGGTACTATTTTGAAGAGTGTTAGGGATACCTTAATGAACAAGTCTTTATCCTCTAATATAGTCTTTAATATAGCGACTCTACATACCCTCTCATAATTAAGCTCCAATACAGAGCTTGTATTCCAGCAGTGGAGCTGGACAATAAATCTGAGAAGAAACAAATAGCTAATATAATGTCAGCTGGTAATAAGGACTGTGTAGTAAAACAGAGTAAAGGGCTAAAGTAGTGGTTCTTAAACTTCAGCTTGCATCAGAATCACATGGAAGATTTGTTAAAATCCAGATTTCTAGGCCCCATCCCCCAAGGTTTCTGATTCAGTGTTCTTAAGTAGGGAATTAGAATTTTCATTTCAAACAAATTCCCAGGTGATGCTGATACTGCCAGAGGGAGGACCATGTTTGGATAACCAGTGGGCTAAAGAATGATAAGAGGTTGTTCTGTTGGATAAAATGGTAAGGTAAGGCCTCTCTGATCATCAGAGACCTCACTGAAGTGAGGGAGAAGCCATGTGAGAATCTGGGAAGACAGCTACAGTAGAGAGCACAGTGTGTGCAAAGGTCCTGAGGCAGAATTGAACTTGTGCTGGAGGAATAGCAAGGACTGGTTTTCTTAATACCCATTGCTATGTTAGCGAGCCATAGTCCTTGTCACCCATTACAGCATGAATTATGAGTGACTATCTTTCATAAGTTATGGCTTATAGCACCTACTAGGGTCCAGGGTCCAGCTTTCAGCTGAATTATTTTCCTGACTCACATTTAGAAACAGTTTTTTTTTTTCTTTTTTCTTAAAAGAGAACTTTGAGAATTAAGGAGTTTGGGTTAAGTTAGTGGCCAAAAGTCATAAGAGGAAACTGCTCATCTGTCACATTTCACTTGTTGAGGTCTACTGGTTTCGATTCTGACACCAGAACTGGTGTAACTTAAATTCACAGTCTTGCTTCTGGTTTGTAGCAGGATCTGTGATTTTTCAGGTTAAGACACATTATTTCAATGTCGCTCCTTTTGTATTTGTGGGTTTTCCCAGATAAAAATGGATTATGTTTTTTAGAATGTCTACATTTGGGAGATGTTTTTCACATTCTTTACCTCATTAGATCTTCATAATTTAATTTCCTCATGCAGGAAAGACAGAAACTATCTACCCATACTACAGATGAGAAAACAGACTCAGAGAAATGAACACTCAGCAAACATTTCTTTTTGTTTCTCTTCACGTGGTCTTTCTTTGGATAGGCAACCTGATTTTCCAAGCTCTTGCAAGTACGTAGTAAATCATGGAGCAGGGGATTGGAGACAAGCTCATAATCTTCCCATCACTGCCTCTTTTGAGGAAATTTGGTCTCAGGTCTCTGCCTGTCTCTTAGGTGCACTTTATTTTTGCCATCAATCATAAAACTGCATGGCTTTACTCAGAAAGAAGTAAAGGAAAAGGAGCTTTGTGAGAAGAAAAGGAAAACTAATTTTTACTGATCACCCAAGATCCAGGCAATTTGCTGAACATTTTAAAACTATGATTTTAGTTAATCTCCTTAGCAAGGGGGAATCTCTTCATTTTATAGGTTAAAAAAAAACAAACTGGGGCACAAGGAAGTTAGCTAATGGATCTTACGGCAATAATGTGACTGACTCAACATCAATTCTCACTGCCTGTGTTTCCTCTAACCTCAGCAGCCACAGAGCCTTTTTTCAGATACCACATCGAGGCCTAGAGGAAGAATCCAGGAGGAGGCATACAAATGCTATGAGTGAGACACTTCCTGGCAGGGACATGTTCATGTCAATCAATCCAACAGTGTGAATCAATATCATTTTTTTATGGTCATAGATAAAGGGGTTAAAGAAAAGTAAGCTAGAGAAAATGTCCATCATCACCTTCAGAAATCTCGAATGTCTTCATATGAAAGATCATACTTTATTATGTATGATATTTCAAATTTCATGAATGGGTATAAGAATGAGTAGGAATCATTGAAAGAAATACCGGCAAAGAACATTTTATGACCTGAATTTACAGATCCTCTGGCCATTAATTAAAGCAAAAGTGATGGTAAACCTTTTGCTTTAAATTAAATTAATTTTGATTTAAATTAATTAAAGCAAAAGTGATGGTAAATTCAAGCTGTGGTTTATCCAAACTAATGAATAAAATCATCCTGTCATTTGACTTACCTGCCTAATAAAAAACGCATTAAAATCATCAGAAAAACAAAGAAGCTGCTTTTCTGCCTTCCCAAAAGAAGCTGCCTTTAGGAATGGAACTTAAATCCATACATTCCCAAGTTTCTTCATTTAGCTAATAATGAACACAAAAATATTGTTAAGAAGGAATAGGGAGCACTCCAGAAAATAAAGATCTTTATCTGATCACTGAATGGGGGTAGAATTGTACTGACTTTTAGAATGTAAGAGCTGAGACAGATTTTAGGCATTACTTGGTCCTTGCATTTATGCATGTGTACAGGAGAACCAGGGAAGAAATGACAAAGGCAAGGGCACACAATTATGAGCATGGCTCAAATCAGATTGGCTCCAAATCCAACATTTGGAAATCTCTAGATGACTCTAGAATAGTTTCTCCTGTATTGGAAAAAAAAATACTCCTGGCATTCTCGAAGCTGGATGTTAGAGAAGGGCATTCAAACTTAAGAGATTAGTAGCAGTTAGGAAATGCTACAGGGAAAATATTCACTAACAGTTCTCTCTAAGAACTGAGTCATTTCCTCCAAAAACACACTGTTAAGGGCTTGAACTCATAGACGGGCAAAAGAGTCTGTCTCCAGAGACATTATTTCTGCAAGTCTGAATTCAGCCATGTGTTTGGGTTTGTGCTCAATCCTTGCCAAAGATAGGAGTGCTCCTTCTCTTTCAAAGAATTTGCATCCTGTTCAATAAGTAAGCACCACAACGTGAAAGATTTTTATTTTCTCACCCACTCTTCTCTCTCGACAGCCTAGAATTGTCTGCCCAGGTAGTAGGCAGTTGTATTGTTACAAATATTTGTAAATATTTATTGAATAATTGATTTAGGAAAAAAGTATCTTTCAAGATAAAAATTTTGCCTTTGCCATTTTTGTGTTTTCAAATACCATAAATTATATTTTTCCAAAATAATAATGATGGATCACATTAATGAGCCAGCTACTGTGTGCCAGGCACCGTGTGTAGCATTATCCATCTATTACCACAGATTCCTCATACCGTCCCTATCAGGTAGGTACAATGGTTTTCTTCATTTCTACAGTTGTGGAAACTGAGGCTTAGAGAAGCTAAGTAACATGCTCAAATCACATGATTAGAAAGGACACAAACCTGGAACTCAAATTATTTTTATTCATTATCTGGCATGAACTACATTGCAGGGTTTTGTTCTAAATCTGCATAATGAAAACTCAATCCTTTCTTGTACTAGCTGTAGATTTGTTTGCCTCAAATGTATCATTTATAGAAGTTCAAAATATGTTCTACAGTTGTGTTTGTAGGAGTTATGACTAGCATTTTACGCAATACTTTGTAAACAGGATAAGGCAAGTTTATTTGTGAAAGAGAGCTATAATATATGAAAATAGGAGGTGTCACTAAGACCCATCTTGCCCTCAAATTGAGAATTTCATTTAAAATAACTGACAAAGGCAAGCAAATCTGAAGTTATGACTGTCACTTCACATATGACTCATTCAGGGATTTTAAGGATCTGAAAATAGCCCATAATCATAGCATTTTATTATATGTGTTGTTATATCTAGATATATTAAAGTTTATTCCATGAAAATGAGTAAGATTTACCTCATTCCCTTCCTTTAAAAAAGGATATTTTCCCCAAATTTTTAACAATTACATTTCCATTTTTGATGCATATAAGCATAACTCAAAAAGGAAGGACACTTAATTGGCATGTTTTGGGAAGATGTGTCTTGAACCACTAGATTTCTTTTGTGATTGACAAAGAATTTAACAATATACTGTACTTCTGTGCACTCACAGTGAACATAGGTTATTACAGTCCAATTAGCAATTACTCAGCATGTCTTAAACCTATCTTTCAAACAGCTGAAAAGTAAGATTTAATCTGGAAATGTTTTGGTATTCTTACCTTCCTTTCAGCCATTCACCTTTTTCTTGATATACTTTAATTTATCAGCATCTTCATTTTTACATGGGCTTTAATATGTAGCTTAGTTCATAAAAATGATTTGCAGCTGCAAGCAGAGCTTGTAATTGCTACATAAGGCAACGGTAGTTTTGAATATTGATCATTTTGAGGATTTTCTATTTGTGATACTGAAGAATATTTACTCACTCAAGTTAGACTCCATATAACTTTGACTATTTTATTTGTGAAAACTGTAAGAATGAACAGAAGTCAGCAAGTGGTAACTGACCATTTTCTAGTTGTTCGTAATTGTGCTAGTACCTCACAGAGCTTTAATAGAATAACTCAGATAAATATATGACCATCAATTTCACTCCTATGCATATGCCCAGGAGATATGAGTGCATGTACCACAAAAATAAGTGTTCAAGAATGTTCATAGCTGCTTCATTTGTCATAGTCCCAAATTGGAAACAACCCAAATGTCCATCAATTGGAGAATGAATAAACAAATTGTGGCATATTCATATAACGTAATGTCAAACAGAAATTTTAAGAGAACAGCGTTCTAATCCACACAATAATGTGGATTCACCTCAAAAACATTGAGTGAAAGAAACCAGACACAAGAGAAAACACACTGTATGATTCCATTTACATGAAGTATTTTCTATGTTGTTCTGGGAGGTGATTATACAGGGGTATGAACATGTAAAAATTCATTGAACTGAACATTTAGGTTTTATCTATTTTACTGTACTAAATTACACATCAACTTAAAAAATTATCACTCTGAACATTTATAGCCCAACATTTTGCTTTGAGCCTATATTCATATTAATGCACTTAGGTCTATTTTATTCTTTTACCTGTATTTATTTAAGGAAAAGATTATTTATGCTGTGATAGAGTTTGGCCTGGCTGACAGGTGTGTTAAGGGAGCACCAATTACTGCAACAAATTAACACTTGCCTTTCAGTGACTTAACACAAAAGAAGTTGATTATTTTCTCGGTAATAGTTCAACATGAGTGCTCTAGTTCTCCTCCACATGGTGATAAAAGACTCTTCCAGATTGTGGCTTACTAGTTCCCGCCCAGGGCCTCAGAATCTTCTACCTGTAGTTGGAAAACAAGGTAAGAGAATGTGATTAGGGAGTTTTCTAGCCAATGACATAACATGTTTTCTTTAGGGCGCTTCTGATCGTCCCAGTGCACAGTAGTTCCTTAAATGAAGGGCTAGAGAGATGTCTCATGACTGCCAGAACATGCTCACCTTTTCCAGCCTCATGTGCCTATCCAATAACTCCTTGTGTTGCATGCAGGTAGCATGATGAGCTGGTTAAGAGTATACCCTCTGTCACCCAGTACCCAGGCCTGAGCTTGAGCAGATTATTTGATCTTCCTAATTTTTAACATCTGGAAAATGAAGTACATAATAATACTGTTTCACAGGGTCCTCTGGCAAACTTTAAAAGATGTATGAAATATTTAGGACAGTACCTAAAACATAATACATGTCTAATACATGTTAGCTATGTTATGTACTCCTTGCTATAACCAGCCATGCCAGCATGTCTACTGCATCTCCAACATGCCCTATGCTTCTACCACAATAAAGGATCAAGTTTTATCCCCATGGCCAGCTTCATGGGCATGTGATCTGGACAGCTGCATACCACCCATGCTGGGAAGGGCTTGGTGCTTGGGGCCTGGCACTTCATTTAATGCTCTGTTGTCACCATAATGAAATTCCTAATAATTTTATCTTTGAACTTTTGTTTTGTAAGTGAAGGCTGATGGGACAATGGAGCATGTGCATGAACAGAGGAAATACAGATAACATGCATAGCTGCTGCCATTCTTTACTTGTTCCACTCACACATAGCATTCTTGTTGCCCCATAAGCACAGAATCCCTGTGGGCACACAATGTGTGGGAGTTCTGCAAAACTCAAATTGAGTATGAGGTAAGCATGTCACATCAATGACTAAGTGAGGACACTGACAACCCCAAAATGGGGTTTGCCACGCTTTCCATTCCAACCAAAGCCCGATTTGAATGCAAAAAGAAGGTAACAACCAAGGAAACTTTCTCTGTCTTTTCTTATGTTAATACTTCTCTGTAACCACTTAGTTTGAAAATGATGACATAGAAGGAAAGAGAAAGATAAGGCAACCTATAGTTCCTTTTCCTTTCTGGTCTCCTTTATTCAAAAGTAAGCCAAAGGCAGAGTGTTGGTAAAAACGGGCATATATCAAGATATGAAATTAAAAAGTTAGTTTTGTGCTGTGAATTAGAGTGTACTTGAATTAGATAATTTTGACCCTGTCATCTTCCCCAAGAAGCTGTCTTTCCTGAAGGGTTGGAGTTCTTATCCAGCTGCTATGGACCAGAATCACTGGAGCCCTCATAGAAAAAATAAGTTCCAAGAACTAACAACGAACAGACAGAATCAGAATCACCAGGGCTAGGTCAGGTGGCTGCACAGCCAGCTTGAGAAGTAGCTGAATAAGCAAAACAATACCAGGGGTTCCAGTCCCAATACTCCCTGGCAAAATGTGGTCCATCTTTGATGGATTGGTTCAAGTGCCACCACTTTCCATGAAATCTTCCCTGATTTTTCCCTCCCCTCACGCCCACGTCTCTAACTCCCTGACCCCAAATCCTTCACCATATATTAATTATCTTTGACATCTAGGACATTCTAACTTGAACTTTGCTTCTCTGAAAAGACTCTGGTAACACTGAGGGCATAGCAGGGCAGGGACTAGGTTTAGGCAAGTGAGGCACTCATCCCTGGTGTGAAATTTAAGGGGATGCCAAAAAAGAAAAAAAAAAAAGCCTCAGTAAATCAGGAGAAATATTTTAATGCACTATTTTAAAAATCAAAATTAATGCAACAATTATTCATGATGAACAATACATCAAAATTTTAAATAAAGGCAGGCTCAGACCCTGCACTTGTATCACTGGCCTCACTCACTTCTGCCCAATCCGAGGCCTATGAGGTTCTGTTTCATTCATTTTCTTACCCCAGTAGTTGTTAAATAAATAAATATATGAATGAATTGCTTTCTTGAACTGAGTCATCAGCTTAAAGGTATAGATCCTGGTAATGAGGATGTCTATGGTGAAATATGGGAATGGGTCCTGGAAACAGCCTTGGTGTGCCCTCTTAAGTCAGCTGGAACACATGACCACATAATCTAAAGTTTGAATAAATGTTCTTCCTTCAATCAAGTCATCATGACATTCTCCTCCATTGTCCTACCTTGTGTAAAACCAGAAAAATAAATGACATGATCTCTTGGTAACCCTTCTTTACCATCATCATGCAGCCTGTAGGACAGCCCTCAGAGGTCCTGTTCAAAATGGAACCCTAGTAGTTCACGTTATCATTAACATTGCAGTAAAACTGCCCTCCCCCATTGTTATAGAACATTGTTACTACCACAGTCTCATGAATTGTTTGAATAATGCCACGCCCTTTATTTATTTCATGCTTTAATTGGCTCATTTCTGAATTTTCTGGGCAAAATGAGATCAGAAAGACAAAGCCCTTGAACAAAGAGAAGCAACAGTTTTTGTTACATTTCGTTTTGTCCGCTGTATGTCTCCTTCTTAAATAATTTAGCTCCAAGTTATACTCAGGAAGAGAAAAAAATTAAAAGTTCCAGTAGGCCGAGAAGCCTATGATCCACCGTGTTGAAGGAAGATTTGCTTCACCTCACCACCCCCCAACCCCCTCCCCCCCCCCCCCCCCCCGCGGTAATACTAAGTTGTTCACACGCTGTGAAGAAGACCCGAAGACTAGGTTGTCAACTGTTGGGGCCTACCTGCGCCAGACTTCTTCCTCAGTGGCCAGCTTTCTCACCCCCAGTTAGCCACCAGGGGGCCGCCTGCTTGGAACAAGTGGTGTAGACGCCACAGCTTTTCTCCAAACCAACCAAAACATTCCGGGGCAGCTTTGGAGCAAAGCCCAGGAACTTCCCTGCAAAGGAGAACAGCTCTCCAACTACAGAAGCCTGCAAGTCCTGTGGTGCAGACTTATTAAGAGTAGAGAAGAAAGCACGGATTTCTCACCGAGGACCAAAGGGAAATGGGGTCTCTGGGGCCTGCAACTTTCTTAAAAGTGCATCAGTGAAACCCTGCTTATCCAGCGGGGTGGTTGTAAATGCTGTCAGCAGGGGCGGGGGGTCTCTCACCCCTTTCCCTGGGACGCTCAGAAGAAGCGAGAATAAAACATACATGTCACTGGCTGGAAATATAGAGAACCTTCCAATAAATAACCTATACATTGTCAGGCAGCTGAGGATCCATATCGTCATACCTCTATTATATTGCGTGTTACACGAATAGATGTGAATATTAAATTATGATGTCGGAATTATTTTAATACTGTCTATAAGAAATTAATTGTACTCTGTTGTCAAAGTAGTTTTGTTGCAACTATAGTTCCTTATTGACTACCTTTTAGCTGAGTGAGGACTCGGTATTTCCCAAGTATCCTTCTAGCTCAGAAAGCAAGTCTCTTCTTGGTCTCCAGGACTTAAGGTCGGGGGCATTTGAGAGACCTATATTTGCCCGGGAAAGATCTCTTGAAGAGTATACATTATTTTTGTCTTCCTGGTTTTATCTATACATTTCCAGGGCAAAGACAAATTAATAGGGCGGCCGTTCTGGGACCTGAGGAGTGTCTCAGCCCTGTACGCGCCTCCCACGATATGCATAATGGCGGTGGGGGCGGGGGTGTCCTCCTTAAGGGCAACCCAGGCACGTCCCAAACTTCCATTCTTGGGGTGGCCGTGGTGTTTAAGAGAGCTGCCAGATGGTCGGACCAGCGGAGGCCCCAAGAAGAGCCAGAGCGCCCTGTATTCCCGACACGCGCCACAAGTGGTTTAGGAGCGGAGGGAGGAGCGCGGCGGCACGGGTCGGGCCGGTCGGGCCGGGCAAAGAAGGCCGAGACGTGCTCCTGGAAGACTCGCCCTCCGGTCCCGGTGTCACTCGTTCCCCATTCTTTCCTCTTCTCCAACTACAGTAATGACGCCCAAACCCGCACCTATGCGCGCAGGCAATCGGGTGGGTGGACGCGCGGCCACCAAACCCACACCACCGTCACCAACCCTGGGAGGGCACGGCCGGGATTAGGAGGAGGGGCAGCGCCCACACCTGGGGAGGCAGGTGCGGAGGCGGCCGGCCCGGGGACCTCGAGTGCGTAGGACTCGGTGTCGGGGTCGGGGTCGGCAAGCCGGGCGCTGTGAGCGCGTCGGAGCGCTGGCCCGGAGCCTGGCAGGGGGCGTCAGTACCGGCTGGGCAGCCCGGGGCGGTGGCGGTGGCGGCGGCGGCGGCGGCGGCGGGGTGTGCGGCCAGGAGGCCATTTCCTCGCTGCGCCCCTGGCGGAGCCGGGTTTGCCTGCTCTTGGCCGCCGCCGCCACCGCCGCGCAAGTCGGACAGCCGTGAGGGCTGGAGGGGAAACCAGGTCACCGATTCGCAGACGCGGCGCGGAGCAGGCGCCCCGGGCCCGGAGTAAGACAGCGCCCGGGAAGCGGGCCGGGGCGGGCCGGGCACGCGGGGGACCCGGAGAGGCGGGGACTCTGGTGCCCCAGCCACAGTAGCTTCCTACGCCTATAAAAGTGGAGAGACCGGGGAGGTGCGGCGCGGCCCTGGCTGCGGCCGCCTCTCTTCGCCCAAGGAGTTGACATTTTGCAGGACTCGCGCGACGCCCAGTCGCCGGCGCTCCCCGGGACCCCGCCGCCGGGAGGAGGGGGCGGAGGAGGGTGGAGACTGCGGGGCTTGGCCAAGGAAGGCGCACATCCTCGGGCGGGCGGCCGTGACGCGGCGGGGATTAACTTTGCATGAATAATGTGAGTGCGCTTGGAAAAGAGACCTCCTGCTCCGCGGGCTCGGGGCAAGAGCCCGCAGGCTACCTTCCCCGGGCAGGGGCGCTCAACCCAACCGGCTCCAGGGCACTGGTAATTTGGCTAGAGGACCGCGCGGAGGCAGCGGGGTGAGAGGAGGAGGGGGCGACAGTTCCAACTGTCCACAGGGTGGGCGGGATGGTGACGGAGCGTCGCAAGAACCCGGAGGGGTGCGGGCGGCTAAGCCGGGCGCGCGCGGGCGGGCAGGCGGGTGAGCGTGGGTGGTGGGGGTGTCATCAGCCTGATTACCTGCCTCCGCGGGGCTTCTGCGCCCCGGATCTGGGAGGAGGTGCCCTCTCGTGTTCGGGCACCGCGCGGCGGCAGGCTGGGAGCTACGGAGTGGACAGTGGTGGAACAGGGTGGCCGGGCTCTGTTCCAATCGCAGCGACTCTGTTCCTCAAACCCCAAGCCCAGCTGTTGACATGTTCCTTGTGAAATGGAGTTTGGCATCCTCAGCGCCGAACCCAGTGGAAGTTTCCATGATGAGGAAGTTGTGTGACATGGGGGTTCGGAAAAGGTTGGCAGGCCAGGGGGGAGGGTTAAAGGGACTGTGGGTCTCCCATCCCCCCTTTTTCGCCTGCCCTGGAACTCCCGGGCTTGGAAAGGAGAATTATCCTGAATGTTGGCGTGCGCCGTGGCCGGTGCCTGGCGACTGGGCTTCTCTCCGCCTCCTGGGGGCTTGGCGGGGATTTCGCTAGCCTCCTGGGTCGCGCTCCTTCGCTTTGCTTCTCTTGGCGCAGCATCTTCCTCTGGGTCGCCTCGAGTTGGTTGTGATACCAGTTGTGCCAGCTGTGTGACCTCCACCCCCTCGGAGAAGGACTCATTTGGGGGAATTTTCATTCTTAGTGGATTTTGCCCTTCTTAGCGGCAGTTGTCACTTTGGGGGAGGATTTCCCAATGACCATTGTGGGATTATTATTAGTGCTAATTCTTAAGCCTTCTTATTTATTTTAAGGAGGGGGAGGGAGAAAATGAGATGAATTTTTTTTAAATGTACAAGTTTCCCCAAATGGAAAATTTTAAAAGAAGGATCTAGAAACATAACAATTCATAAAGTGAGTCAAAGAAAGGAAAGAGTTTGCATGAACAGCCAAGTTCAGATTCTCCATTCTCCTTTCTCCACATAAATTTAGAATTTTTGAAGATTCAAACACTGTGTAATCAGTAAATATATTTGAAATACCTTCTTCCTCAGCACATGATTGGTCTTGGGTACTAGTGAAATTCAGTTTTAAAGACCTGTGTGGAAGTTCAAGAAATTAAGCATTCCTTGCACAGTGTATTAATATCAAGCACAGCAGTTTATATAATGATAAACGTATTAGGTAATGTAGACCTGTTGGGCAATCTTCACATTATCTGGCTTTAGTTTAGTATGCTTATTTAAATTGTAAGGATGTATAGCATGCAGTGCACTGCAAAGAAATAAAAATTGCATTTTAACGTCTTCATGATTCATTCTGAATATTCAGTGACTGACCTGCTCCCCCATTCACTTCTGCTTAATTCTTTCTAATTCCGAAATCAGTCAGAGGCTAGGAAACAATGAAAAACGTGTTTCAGTGCAAAGTATTTTAAGCAGTTGATGTTTTTAGGATGTTTTCATGCCAGGTGGCTAAGTGTTTTAATTGAGTCAAACAGAAATTCAGTACCAAGTGATTTGTTTGGAGTGTTTTATACAAAGACATTGGTGAACGATCATTTGTAATTTGAGCATGTTAAAGAAATACTAACAGAATCTATTTTTACCTGATCTCAGAGGTTTATTATATATTGGAAGTGAGACCATCTGCTAGTAAATATAGTTTGGCTTTATTTTATAGCCAGTGAAAATAAATAATACTGAGTATAGCTACAGAACTGGTTTTTTAAAGTGAAATAATTCCTGTTGGCATTACAATGCAAAGGTATACTTTTATTGACATTGGAATATTGTTACATAAAGCAACTGACATTATGTAGAGGAATGAATATTCCATGTCTCTCCTTTCAGTTTCTTTGTAGTAAATTCTGCCATAATTAGAGATGAATTAAGACAACTTCTTTTTAATCCATTATCTTTGGGAAAGGTGATTTCTTAAAATCGCCTTAAAAGCAGAGAAAGCTGTGGATTCCTTTCCTCTCCTGGGGTTTTTGCAGTTGTTTAAAGCATGAGTTGTGTGGAGCCACAAATGGTATTGCATGTTTCTTTTTTTAGTAAGCCCATCTTTTTGATGGAAATCAGAGTAAAGGTGATGGGTTTCTTCGCCCTGGTCTTCTCATTCTAGTGTAAGATTATGTGTCACCTTCTTAGAAAGCCCTTCTCTGACCACTTGAGCAAAGGCGGTCCCTCATTCCTTTTCAGACCCATCACACTGGTTTTTCTGTTTGTTTGTTTGTTTTGTTCTTCTTTTTCTTTCCTTTATTGTATTTGCAATCTGAATTGTTCATTTCAATTGATGCTTGTTGATCACCTGTATCCTTGCCTAGAATATCGAATCCATGAGCACAGGACTCTTGACTGCCTCACTCACTCTTATTTTCCAGCATCTAGAACAATACTTGGCACACAGTAGGTGCTGGATAACTCTTTGGTGAATAAATTAATGATTGTGTCCAAATATTATGTTCTCAAAAATACCTGACTACACATCCTAAGTGGGTGCCAGTTGGGCATGCCAAGATCTATTCTGTGTGTGCGTGTGTATGTGTGTGTTGCACACATTCCATGCTTATATGGTTCACTCTATTTTTTTTTCTCTCTCTCTCTTTCTTTTCGAAATAAAAGCTGGCCTTCCATTCTGTGTAGTGACAATGCAAAGAGTTATTTCTGCGAGTTCCTCCTAAGGGCATTTGCCTTGAATACATGGAAATCCTCAGCAGCAGAATTTTTCTGACATGTTACCTTGATCCCTGGAAGACATTGACCTTCAACTCCCTGAATTTCAGCAGAATCTTTATGAGTTCCAGAAGCATTGCCAGTGCTAAGAGTGAAATTCCAGGGACTAGACTTCACTGGGTGATGGCAGTGTCTTCTCACTCAGCAGGTCCTGGCAGTGCCTCTGGCAATGGCAGCCCTAAGTAGACCAACCAGTGCATGGTGGTACAATTTGGGCTGCAAAAGTGGTGGTTGGTGAGGGGGCAAAATGTAGTGGTCAGGATCCAACACAAGATGGAAATAAATAGGTCTTGGTGATAGCTTTGAAAATAACCTGATAGTTATCATATGTTATTAGTTAAGTCAGCCAGCCTCTTTTTGCCCTCTTTTGCCGCTTCATAAAAGTATTCTGAACCAAATGATGGTGGGAAATATTGCATTATTTGAGTTTTCAAGTGACCAGAGCATAATATCAAAGGAGTCATCTTCAAATTAGTCATTCATGGAAACTCTTGCCAATTGAGAGCAAAAGGAAATTATAATTGAAGATTATGGTGATTTGTTTTTGTATCTAGAGTATTGACTTTCATAAGTGTGCTGAGTAAATGCATAGTAAAAATTTCACAAAATCAGACTGTTAAAAATGGGAGGGGAAGAAAGATCAAAATCTTGTAGAGGAGGGAAGATAATTAAACTACAATCCTAAGTGCTTACTGCTTTAGAGTATTTAATTTGGCTCTGAGCTTCTTAGTAGTAGCCAAGTTAACAGAAAAAAAGGGGGTCTGGAGGTGGCATGCATTAAACTTGTAAGGATGACACATGTAGAGTGCCTGCCATGGTGCTTGCCAACTAGTATATACTCGTGTGAAATATCAAATTATATCATGGATAATACTTGAACTTCAATTCTACATAAAGTGAAGTCAGGTTCTTTATATGATCTTGTCTTGTTACCAACTCTGGAATGGAAAAAAAATGCAGAAGACATAATAATGAAAAGTAACCCAGTATGTTTATTGTTGGGGGCCTGAGCTACTATGGCCTATCAGTGGAGATTCTGGTGATGAATCCCAATGCAGAAATAAAGCTCAGGAAACCTAGAGGAATGAGTGGTTACCACACTCTGTAAGCTAATTTTCCCAAATATCTAGTGTGTCAGCCAACTTTTGATTAGAGCAATTTGAGAGGACAGGACAACGAGGTACTTGAAAATGACCCTATGGCCATAAACACCCCTGAACATGTGGCCCCTGATGCTTTGGGCTTTAGTCTGTATAGCTCTTATCACCCTGCAGGGCAGTTTGTTTCCATTTCTGTTCCCACCTCTAAGTTGTGATGAGGCACAATGTGTGGGTTTATTCATCTTTGACTCCCCATAGCCTAGCAAAGAGCTTGGTACGTGGGCACAGGTGAAACACTGTTGGAAGAATGAATGGAAGGGTAGAAAGGGCAGTGCTCCTCTTTCCCTTCTGGGTTGGTATTAAGTGTCGTATTTGGACTTGGATTTGTCCAGAGTGAACGTTTGCTGCCTGCATTGCATCATATGTCCAGATCACAGCTGTCTGTTTTGCTTGAAGGGCTTGTTCTAGTGTCAAAGCTCGTTGAGCAATGGATGGCAAGTTAACTCCTTGCTTTATTTAAAGTCATTCTGATTCTTTTATTTGATTCCTCATTCAGTCTACAAATATTTATGTGTCTACTATGTACCTGGCCCTGCTAGCCATTTTTCAGTTTAGCATGCAGCCCAGTGACCTGTGAGACAACATATTAATACGAAAGGATTCTGAAATTGTCTCCATTGTGATGAGATGGATATACCTGTTGGAGTCTCTCATATGGCCCCTAAAAATAGTTATTTTATATCTGAGGAGGTGATTGTTTGTGATTTCTATAGCCCATGTATATTAATGTAAATTCCAGTGAGATTCACTCAAGAATCTCTTGTATCCAAGTAGTAGGGGAGTTGAATATATTTAGACCGGTGAGATTCTGATTTAAAATGTTCACTCTCCAATTTAAGTTCCCAAACTTGTTAGTCAATGTTAGCATTTAAACAAGTCGGGGGGAGTATCCAAATCACTGAGTCACAAGTAATATATTTCCATATCTTCCTCTCAGGAACCTGGCCAACTGACAGCTAGAATAGTGATCTATGCTCAATGCTAATGTTGTTTGGTCCCTACTGTCCTAATTTCAAAGGACTTTGAAGTCTTTATATACTGTCAGCTCTTCTTGTGCAGTGCTATTTTTATTGAGTTGAGAAACTGAGTTCTGCTGTGAACTTCAGGATCTTTTCCAAATAGCAAATCAGGGAAGTCTGGAATTAGGACCTAGGAACCTTGACTGTCCTGAGAACCATATTGTAGCCTTTCCATCATGACAGTCAGTCCTAACAATCTGATATACTCCCTGGAAAGTGTTTCTGATAGATGTAGATGTGCTTGATAATAGGGCTCATCTCCCTTGCTCAGACACATTAAATTTGAACAGAAGGCAGATCTACCTGTAGCAACCCAGAATACCTGCATTTGAGGTTTTTGCAAGAAGATAATCTGTGATAATCTTGTACTGTCTGCTGGTCAGTGCTTACCAGAAATTAAATTATATTGGTATAGTGGTTTAAATCTTTTTTTTTTCTTATTTTTTTTTTGCGACAGAGTCTTGCTCTGTTGCCAGGCTGGAGTACGGTGGTGCAACCTCGGCTCACTGCAACCTCCACCTCCTAGGTTCAAGGGATTCTTGTGCCTTAGCCGGAATTACAGGCACATGCCACCACACCCAGCTAATTTTTGTAATTTTAGTAGGGACAGGGTTTCACCATGTTGGCCAGGATGGTCTCGATCTCCTGACCTCGTGATCTGCCCACCTCAGCCTCCCAAAGTCCTGGGATTACAGGCATGAGCCACCACTGAAATCATTCAATTGATTTTATTGATTGACCAACATCCATCGATATGTTTAAAATTATTCTAAGAAGCAATATTTTTTATTTAAAAAATCTTTTATGGCAAAATAATTTAAAGGAACTTAACAAAAACCCTCTGTGATATCATCTTACCACTTTATGTGCTAAAAGCAAACAGTTATTTGCTGTTTGTCAGACAGTGCCTTCTGTCTATTAAAGCTATTTTTCCAGTTACTACTCATTCATTTAAGGCAGTGAAGGATCTTGAAGTATTTTTTTTAGCAGTTAAGATATATTGAATTGTATTGAATAGCTTATTTTATTCTAGTTATTTGAAAATTACTGAACAATGGACAATGTGCAAATCATTGACATCTGTCTCAGATCTGCTGAGACAATCGTGATTTAGAGATTAAAAAAAAAAAAAAGAAGGCAAATTCATGGTCCAACTCATCACAATGAAGAAACTTGTGGCTTACATATCTCAACTTACGTTTGTCTTGCTGATCTGCATGTTTTATCCAATTTTTATTTTTCCTAATCCTATTTTAACAAATACTATCTATAGTTTATTTCTTATCATATGCACACATGCACAAACACCTCAATACATACATGTCTCTGTGTTCTAAGAGTGGACTGCAGACGAGGCATACACAATTAGGAAAGGACTGGTCTGGACTGAGTTGCTCATTCAACTTCCTACTTCCCAAAGAGGGTCTTCAGGGAGTCATGGCTTCTCTTCTGTGATCAAGAATTTAGGCATTTATAAGAAAGTCATGAGTGACAAGTTTATTAAAACAAAAGTGTGGACAAAGGAATGTAGACTGAAAGCAGGCATATCTTCTTTATTAGGGAATATACTTACTTGACTCCTCTGGAGGCTCAGGAATGTTTGTGATGAGGAATGTTGACAAGATAGTCATGGTGTTAGTAGCATAATATATGATCCTGACATTCAGGAACCTGTTGAGTATTGTAACTCTTGTGACATGTTGTTCCTTGGTTCTCAAGATGGTTCAGATGTACTTCTTCCCTTTGCCATTTGTTTCTCTTGGGATTCTGTTTTTTCTGATTTCATCAATGTCTACACAAAGCAGGTGCTCAGAAAATAATGATTGATGATAGCAATCATAATGTTTCTTGGGCTTGGTCATCTTTTTGCACATTTCTGTCTTACAGTCATAAATGTCTTAACAACTGGCATGTCCATACGTGCAGAATCTGTCTCTGTGACAAGTGTGTGTCATGTTCTCACATACAGTGGAAAAGGCACTGCTTGTCTCTGGCTTCTGCTGTGATTCCCATGCTCAGCTTTTAAATCACAGTGAGAAATGCTACAGTCACCCTGATGTCCCAAGCCACAAACCCTGTCATTGTTTTCAGTCCCTTCTACTTGCTCCTGAATATGTTGACAGATCCTCATCTTATATTATTACTTTTTACTTCTTTTACTGCTGTGTTTGTTTATTTTACTCTAGGCTCAATTATGTTTGGGAAATCTTGAGTTTAAAAACTTGTAAAAGTTTCCAGAGCCTATTTTTATACTAGCATGCATTATAAATGTCCAAGAAAAGGGAGAGCAGGTAGCAAAATTCATTTGATCACCATTTTATTTGTGTGTGTGTGTGTGTGTGTGTGTGTGCTTGCGTGTCTAAAACCTTAAGTGGCAAAAGTTCAGCACAATAGGTTGTGAGGAACAGTTCACTATATCACACTTTTTAAAAATCAGGCTCATATGTTTTAACCTTTTAATACAGTTCATAAAAAGTGATAAATGAGCAGTATCTAGCACCACAACAGAACCTTTTTGCTTTTTCACACACACACACAAACCCCTAGCAACTTGTATACAACACTGGCTAATGCTGCCTGTTGTTGAAGTGTTTTGCAAGAATGCAAAACTCCTGCTAAATTTCTGTCCCTTTGAAAACATTATAATCATAATCTTTCCTTGACTTTCTTTCTGCTGTTTAGGTGTATTAATTTATATAAGCTGGAGAATGGTTTATTTCTGCTGTATTTCTGTTTACTTTTAAAATTTTACCTAGGCTTCACTGTAATTTCTGCTATACTTCTAACATCTGGAGATCTAGAATAAAGTACCTACATCTGAATTGTAGCTGCAACAGGGAATAGAATAAGATTGTTTAGTCTTGTGTTATTTTTCTTTTAAAAAAAAAGGAACCAAGGGAACCTTACACAGAAAATATTTTTTGAAACAAGTTAAGTTATGACCTATGTAGATGATAAACCTATACATTTGTCCTGTAATGTAGCAGTTATAAGGGATTTGAAAAGCATCTCATCTCCTTGAGGACTTGTGAGAAAAAAATCCTAGGCATCTGGCTTATTAATCTATCTCCCACTCTATGGGTTCATAAACATAAGGTATTGCTAAAGTGAAGCCATGCACTAGAATGTGGTGCACATGCATTCATGTATCATTGATTAAGAATATGTGTTTCAATTTATTTTTATTGAAGTTGCCACAAAAATCAAGCCTTATAATAAGTAATGTTTTTCTTCTGGAGTCTGTCCGTTGGTCACAAATGCATGGGACATCTGCCAAGTGCCAGACACGATGGTAAGTGCCAAGACACCATGGTAGAGCATTTAAAAATTCTTGTCGTATGGATGAGATGCTCGGAATCTTCTGGGGCAATCTACAGGAGGTGATTTAGTGTAGAGTAGTGTTTCTCAGCGGAGGTGCTATTTGCGTTTTGAGCCTGGTAATTCCTCTGCGCTATGGCATTTGGGGCCAGATAATCCTTTGCTGTGGAGGGCTGTCGTATATATTACAGGATGTTTAGCAGCATTGCTGGCTTCTACCCACTAGATGCCAATAGCTCCCCCAACCCTCCAGTTGCGACCATCAAAAATGTCTCCAGATATTGTCAGATGTCTACTGGGAGGCAAAACTGCTCCTATTGAGAACAGCTGGTGTAGAGGTTTGGAACTGGGGCCGTGGAGTGGGAAATGTGTGGATTTGTATGCTGATTTCACCTGGCTTCATTGCATGTGTTCAGTTTCCTCATCTATAATATGTGGAGATTAAATGAAATAATATAGTGCTTGAGTCACAGTCAAGTATTTCTAAGTATTAGCTATTTATAGTAGTGGTAGCATTAATACTTTAGCAGACAATTAAAATATTTGTAAGTCCAATGACATAGTTAAGTACAATGTACATTGTGGGAACCCATAGGGGTGGGAGGGTTCTAGGCAGAAATAAATATGATATGCATATGAAGTGAAAGTAAAAGTATGAAGCATTTGGCAAATTGTAAGGAGCCCAGCCTGACTCATGTGCAAAGGACTGTAAATGAGGCCATTGGAGCAGGCAGGAGCCAGATGGCGAGGACCTTCCTGGGCACAATAAGGAAGATTGACTTTGTCTTGATAGCTTGAAGAGACTTAAGAATGTTCAGCAAATCAGATTTTTATTTTAAAAGAGTTCTTTGGGATAGGTCTTGAGTGAGAGACTGGAGGTGATGAGCCCAGTTAGAGACTCTTAGAATAGTCCACTGAGAGATGATGCCTGCTGGAGCTGAGGCAGTTATATATTGCTGTGATGTCTTTGGGAACAGATTTCACTTTCTCCGAGATGTGGCAAAATTTTTCTAATTTAATTCCAATAATGAATATTTTTAGCAAGCTGGTTCTACATTTGGGGGAATTTCAAGTTTAATTTGAAAGCAGATTACATGATAGATTCTCTTTAAAATGTTTTCAAGTGAAGCTTAATTTAAAGACCATCTCACAGCCTATTCATAGTTGAATATTACTTCAAGGGTTTCTCTGCCATTGTATGTACATGCCTATAGCTCCTCTGTCTGACAGGAACGTGTTTCTATATGATTACATTGAAATAGCATTGACATTGTTGTGTTGAGTTTCATTATTTAGTGTGAAGCATTTCAGTATTTAATGTTAAGTGATTTTCTAACTGATGGGGATTTTATTTCTTTAATGATCCAGATTAGAAATGGATGAAGACAATGAATGAATGAATGAATGCAGGAATGGGTAGCATTATGGAAATATCACCTAATTAAGAATAAAAATATTTCGGACAAGTCTCTTGGCTGATCTGAGCTTTAATTTTTAGTCATAAAATGATACTTGTAGGTATATTAGATAATCCCAAAGTTATCTTTAGCCCAGGGGTTGGCAAACATTATCTGTAACAGGCTATATCATAAATATTTTAAGCTTTTCAGGACACACAGTCTCTGTTGAAACTCTCAAGTCTGCCATTGTAGTACAAAAACAGACATACACAATATGTGAACAAATGGTGTGGCTGTGTGCCAATAAAATTTTATTTACAAAACAGGCGATGAGCTATAGTTTATTAACCCCTGGTAGCCCAACACTGTCTAACAGAAATAGAACGTGAGCCATATATGTAGTTCAAATTCTTCTAGTAGCCACATTATAGACAAGTGAAAAGCAACCAGTAAGGTTAAGTTCAATACTATATTTTATTTTACTTAATATATTTAGAATATTATTAACATGTAATCAATATAAAAATATTAAGAATATATTTTACTTTCTAAAGAGCTTTTGATATCTGGTGTGTATTTTACACTTGCAGCACATCTTAATAGCCACTTATGGCTAGTAGCTACTGTAATTTGATGACAGGACTCTAGAGTTAAAACTCTGGGATTCTATCAAATTCCATGATGATCAAATTCCATCAAATTAATAATATATTAATGATATAATTAATGATATAATTAATTATATCATTAATTCAAGTGATTGAGATATTTTCTTTTTCTTGCCAGATATATTGGTTAGTAAAACACCATCTGCACTCAAAAATAAAATAAAAAATGCACAGTAGCTCAAACAAATGGAAGCTTATTTTTCACTCATGTGAGTTGAAAATTGCTGTTCCTGATTGATTGATGGCTCTGTTCCACAGTGATTCAGGGGTTCCTCTGGTCTTGGGCTCCTCCATCTTCAGGACATGGCTCTGAGGTCATGGGCTCATTGCATCAGACCGCTGAAAGGGGAACCAGAAAGTGAAGAGTACGCTGGCTTCTTAACCACCTTGGCTTGGAAGAAACACATAATCACTTTGCTCACATTCCCTTGGTGAGAACAAATCACATGTCCCCTACCTAAATGAAGCGGGATGGGATGGGAAATATAGTTCCTACTGGGAAGCTGCTTTTCAGCAGTGTGTCTATACTGTGGAAAGGGGAGCAAGAATTTGGTGAGCAGTGAGTTGTCTTTGCTACACTATGCTACTATTTTTTAATTCAGTGAGGTAACTAAGTTCTACTTTTTGTGCCATACCACCCTCCTATCTGGCCTAATTCTGTTTCCTTACTTCCTTCTCACCCTTATGGGGTCATCTTTAACCTTGCTAGACCTGGTTTTACCTTTTTGTCTTTGACCATCATTTTTATTTCCTTGATAAATCTGTGTAGTTCATAGTATGCAAAGAGTGTTGGGAACTTGCTGATGAATCCTCATATCATTATCAGCACATTATTAACATGCTTTTGTTTTTTTTTTAAAGAGAACTAAAATTTAAAATAGAGATGTCAGAAAGCAAAGGCTAGACCTGATTCTTGGTATGTTGACAGAGGTACTGAAGCCATTTTTCGTGGAATAATTTTATAATAGTTTTAGATTATTTAAATAAATGACTTTACATAATATCTTGACTTAAAAATACCAATTTTCCTAATATTTAACCTAGTAATTACTCTATAATTTCTTGCTATAATGGGACACACACTTTTCTAATCCAAAAGAATATTTGCTTGTTTTCTTCCCAAATTATAAGTGTGTTTTATTAAATACTCAGCCAGGTCTATAGAAATGAAAGAAATATAAGGGACATGAATAATAAAAGTGAGGTAAGTAAAAAGAACAAAGAAAATCTTTTCTTCTAACTATGCATATTTTACCTTTTTGAAAACATTATTATTTTATTATTAAATATTTTAAGAAGTAAGACACAAAGGACAGACACATGCATTTTAGATTATTAAGAAATAAGACTAACCAATGATAAGAAGTATCATGCAGAGAACATATAAAAGAAAAATAAACAGTATGTGTCTTTCTATTTGACTGGATAAGGCTGTCTTCTACTTCACAAGCCTATTTCTGAGTTTAAATATTTTTTATAAGGGAAACTTGCAATATTAAGAAGTTAATTCTGATAATGTCGCTCAGGTACAGAATCTAGCCAACTACTGACATCCCATAATAGGTGAGAAATAATGCTGTCAATCCCCAGTGTATTTGTGGTCTGTGATTAAGGTCTCTGGGACTCAGCATATCGCACAGCAGTGGGCTCCAATTATGTCCTATTTTAATGCCCTGTCACGGAGCAGGGAAGAGAAACCCCCTTCTCTTATTGGTTGAGTGTATTGTGAGAGGGTGGAAGCTGGGGGTCCTGCGTCCTGGATTGGTTGGGAGCTAGGACATTGGAGAGAGAGAGAGAGGGAGACAGAAAGAAAGAAAGAATGAATGAATGAATGAATGAATCAGGAGGTGGTGTTGAAGGCAAGGGTAGGTATCTATGCTTGCATTGAAAGGCAGACTGAGTTGGATGCCTGGCTTTGCCACCTTCCAGCTATGGTCTCTGGCAAGTTTAATCTCTTTGAACTTCAATCACTCTATCTGTGCAAGGGAAAGAATGTTGTTATTTACTTCACAGCACTGTGGAAGAAATTACATGAGATAATGGCTATAAACTGCTTAGCCAGGACATAGTACCTGGTGAGTGCTCAATACATGGAAAACAATTTTATTACTATTTCATTATTATGGAAGTAGTAAAATTAATTTTGTTGAGTAAACTTGTACCTGGGAGGTATGGAGCATGATTGTCCAAAAGGCAGGAAATCAAAGAGAGAGACCCAGAAGTCAGACTCCAAATTTACTCGATCATTTTGCATAAGTTATTCTTTAGTTAGTTTTAAATTGTTACTATCTGTTTATTGATAACAATCTCTGTTTTATAGATGACCTAGTATTTTTCAGCCTCAAAGATGTGTGTTCTGTGGTCAGTTGTCCAAGTTAATGATCCCTCAGGGTTTGCAAAAGGTAATAATAATAGGCACTCACTTACCTGCTCAGGATTCCAGCCTGCTCAGGATTCCCTTGTTCTGGATTTTTTTTTTTTTTACGGTCCATATTCAAACTTTTGTCCCTTAGAGTCCAATGCATATTTTCCCCCACTTATGTTTCAGTCTGACTTCCCAATATCCTTTATTCAAGGAACTCCTGAAATCCTGCCCTGATTAATTAGAATTGAGATTAAAATCCTCTCTGGTTCTGCCCCACTGAAACATGCCACTCCAATGACACTTTCCCTCACCCCTTTGTCCACAGGTAGTATTACATGTTTAGTCACTTGCTATATATCTATATTTCTTCACTATTCAGTGTCCACACCCCTTATTCGTCAATGAGATATTTCTTTGCTAGATTTTAAGTTCTAAGAGGGCAAGGACTGTGTGTTAAACAAGTTCAGTGCAGGTTAGAAGGCAAGCCCAGCAGGTACATGCTGAGTAATACTTTCCTGATGTTTTGACCAACCACATGCAAGCTCTTTTCATATAATTAGGATGAATCTAATTTTAAAATGAGCAACCGCGTGTCCTCAGATGAACCAGAATATACACTTACAAGGCCCTGCTGTCCTGCATTATAAATAAGGGAATAGGTTGTCCTGCAGAAAAGCTCTGCTGTTTTATTTTTTCGTAAAAAAAAAAAAAAAACAAACAAACAGAAAGAAACGCATCCACACATATAAGAACTGAGATAGACGATCTTCTCAATTCCTCAACTAAGTTGGGAAGAATCATGGCCCCAAAGTGGATGTTCTCTGCAAAGATGAAACCTAGCAAAAATCCACAATCTGATGATTTGTAAGGAAACTTGCTTAAGAATGGCTTACGGCAAAAAGACCCAGAGCTTGGCAGCCTGATTCTTCAACTTGTATGGCAGCAATAACTTCTTTAGGTGACAGGTTCAAATTTCTGCAGGGATGATATTGTGAGACTGTTCAGAAAGTGTCAAGCTCCATCGCTTTTTAAATTTTCTTTTCACTGATAGGAGGAACTCCTTGGACACAGAGCTCCTGTGGCAGCTTTCACAATGCCTGGCTTTCTTTGGCCTTTTATTTCTTAAGATTTTTAGCATCTCAGAATTCCATTACATGGAGGATGAGTGATTGGACATTGCCCTGAAGGGATTTTATTATACAATTCATTTCTCTTCATTGTCTGGCAGTGTTTTGAAATAACTGTTTCATTTTGGCTCTTTTGTGGTTTTAAATCCCCACCAGCAATTCATTCAAGTTTCATTTGAACCATGGCAGTTGTCAGTCTTCCTCTTTGCCTCTTAGAATTATAGTTAAGAGTCCCTTCTTGGAGCCAAGCGTTGTTACTCATTAGAGTTCTTGTACAAGTTTGATTTTAGGGACGTTGGCCCTAATAAGGAGTATGTTTGTGCTCCAGAGTCATTTGATCCCTGCCATCCTTGAGCAAAATATGTGGTTTTGCTTCTGTCAATGGGAGAGAATGAAATGTTCCTGAAGTTGTATTTCTAATGGTCTGAAGGAAGTGGGTCCTCTGAGGATTCTGTGCCTGGGACTTTGGGGATGGAAAAATTGGCCAATCTCTAGTAATCCTGAGGCCCCTCCTAAGGGAAGGGATACTGTGGACCCAGAGAGCTCTTACATCAGAGGAACCTGAGGATCATGTGCTTTCCAGTGCAATATTCTTTCAAAAGACTGGCCATCAGTTTGGGCTCCCCAGAAGCAAACTCTGAGATGAAAATTCAAGTGCAAGTGATTTTTAGGGGGGAGGTAAAGAAAGTACCAGTAGGAAACTGGGGAAGAGCCAGGAAGGGACAGCAGCCAGTAAAGTGGGCATTATCAAATCAGTTAAGCATTGTGGGCACCTGGAGCTTCGTCACACTGGGGGACTCTTATACAGCATGGAATGCTTGTCTTGTGGTTGACCCATCCTAGAGGCAAGGGAGTAGGTATTTATTCACCAAAATCTGTCAGGCATTTGTTGGGGACTGCCTCCAGAGGCAAATGATTCCCTGTCATTTCAGGACTATCACTTGGGCAGCCCAGAGTAATCCTCCAGGCAAAGGAATGCAGGTGTTGGCAGTCAGAAGACAAGGTGGTGGGCGCTGAAGTGGTGCCATGGGAGTATAGTCAAGGCACCAGCAGCATCTACCAGCAGGGCAGCCTGTCACCCCCACTTCCACCTGAGGATTGTTGGCCTCATTTGGACTTTTGCATGGTTCTCATGAGGGGCAAACTGCGTTTAGCTGGAACACTAAGCTGACCACACCAGCATTTGATTTGGGATCTACTAAAGAGGGATCCCTTGAAACAGGAGTCACAGCCAGATCTCCCACTGCCTTCCTCAGCCCCATCATCTTCCTCCCATACTGTCTTCATTCTCTAAGACCTTACTTTCCACCTGAGACAGCCTACTGGTCATGGTGAGTGCATGCTCTCTCTCCTAATAGCTTCTGTCTTGTCTCTACCATGCCCCCGTGTTCCCCTGGAGCAAGGTTTCTCAGCCTCAGACTTGTTGACATTTTAGAGCACACAATTTGTTGGGGTGGGAGGGGCTGCCCTGTCCAATATAGGATATTTTAGGAATTTTTGTTTGTTTATTTGTTTGTCTGTTTTTGAGACGGAGTCTCGCTCTGTCCCCCAGACTGGAGTGCAGTGGCGCGATCTCAGCTCACTGCAAGCCCTGCCTCCCAGGTTCACGCCATTCTCCTGCCTCAGCCTCCCGAGTAGCTGGGACTACAGGCGCCCACTACCACACCAGGCAATTTTTTTTTTGTATTTTTAATAGAGACGGGGTTTCACCGTGTTAGCCAGGATGGTCTCGATCTCCTGACCTCATGATCCTCCCACCTTGGCCTCCCCAAGTGCTGGGATTACAGGTGTTAGCCCCCACGCCTGGCCGCATTATAGGATATTTAGCAGCATCTCTGGCTTCTAGTTACTGGATCTCATTAGCACTGCTCCCACCATCCCCTGCCACAGTTATGACAATCAAAAATTTCTCTAGACATTGCCTAGTATCCTCTTGGGGGCAAAATCATCCCTGTTGGAAACCACTGTTTAGACTTTAGTTCTCTCTTAATCTCTCCCCACCCCCTAAGCTTTTCATCAGTTATAGCTGCTCTTTCATCATGATGATCTTCGCCCTCATGGGGTAGGGGGAGATATTTCCAAATCCGGAAAATTGGAACATTTTCTCCGGTTGATTCTGACACACCTCCTGCTCCGTGGGCCAATATTCTACTCCACCCAGAAATTACGAATCATTGTCCTACACTTGTACTCTGTCTCTCACTGCCTCTTCCTATCCTTCTCCCCTCTTTTCCTCTATCTCTTTTTTCTTTTCCTTCCTTTTTTCCCCATCTGCATTGTAAACAACTGTAATTTGGAGAATTCCACTTTTCACTTCTGCCTCCTTTTTAAAGGTTTCTGCTCAGTACAATAAAGTGAATATGTTATGGCAAATTAGCTAATAAAGTATATAGTAAGATGTAACATGTTATTTTTAAAATTATGTTCATCCATTCTATCTTTTGTTATCAAATATTTATTCAGCACCAAATATGTGCCAGATGCATGCTTGGGTACAGTAGTGAACAACATATTCCCTGCCCCTCCAGATACATACAAAAAATGATGACATAAAAGATAGCTTCCTCAAAACTAAAAATATTTTTATTTTATCAATATATGCATACTCCAAAATCTGGAGACTGAAAGTACAAAAACCCAGTATTGTACCAGAAACAATTACAATGACTGGCTCAACATTTCCTAGTTTGGTAATTCTAACTATATCGTTTAGAATTATGAAATGATGCTTTGAATGATAGGATTTACTTCTTCACATTAAGACATTTTTAGGAACATAGACCATTTTGACAAGTGAATTTCACAGTTTAAGTTCCTTAAATAAAATGTTAATACATATTCCACACTCTTTGTTTGGATCCTCTTTTGCTGGTTTTCTGTAACCAGTTTCTGCTTTGCCTGATCTAGTAGCTGTCCACATATTCAGGTAATCTATTCCTAAGTAGCTTTCAAGCAATCAGAAACAGGATTGCATTGCTTGTACTTTTTTGGGCGGGTGTAGGTTATGGAGAAAGGAAATTGGATAAAGATCACAGAGAAGAAGATTATGATGGTGCCGGTGTCACTGAGAGATCTACTGACCCGATGTTGCCTTCTTTTGCTGCCTTGTGTGTGCTGTACGTATCCTGCGTTAGGACCCTTGCTTTGGCAGCGTTATCTACAAAGTAGTGGAATATCCCATGCAGTTATTTCTGTATTTCTGTTAGGTCTGTTCCTCTCAATCTCCTCAGACTGACTTCCATATCCTCATTTCTCAAGAGTGTGGTGCCCCCAGACCAGCAGTATACACATCACCAAGAGCTGATTAGAAATACAGAATCTAGAGCTCCAGCCCAGACCTGCTGAACCCGGGATCTGCATTTAAACAAGGTCCCCGGGGGATTCATTTGCATTGGAGTTTGGATTCACTCTGGAGTTTGAGAAGCACTTTTGTTCTCTTCCTACTTTTCTACTTCAAATGAAGTTTAAAAAGTGCAGAAAACAAACTATAAAAGGATTAATGTAGTAACCCTGTTGTGTATTGACTAACCTATTATATTTAGTTTATTGTTTTACAGACTTACCTGCCAACACATTAGTGGGCCTTGAATTAACATAATAAGTCACGATCAACAAAAGTTTTAAGTAAACAGACTAAAATAGAAAAGTATTAGAGTATATCAAATGTATTTGAAACATTTGTTTCATCCAAAAAATGTGAAACCACACACACACACACACACACACACACACACACCCCTTTATATGTATGTCCTGGATCATGATTGCAAAATGGAATTCTGACTGGGGTTACAGTAAAAAAATAAAATAAAAAATAAAAAATCTTGAAAACCACTACGATAAATACCCAATGTCTCTTTATATATATTGGCCAATGTTCAAATGCAAGCATTTGATGATGTTTGTCCACATGATTGAGATAATGAGATCATTTTCTTCAGTTGAGATTCCTGAATGACATGTCCAAATAGCAAATAGGAACGTTAAAATTGTCTCAAATGCAAGGCAATAACAATAAGAATTTTAATTTTTTTCTTAATTTTAGAAAACAATACTCTATCAGATAATTTCTCAAAATCCCAAAAACCATACCTTTAATGAAACACTCATCTTAAATCAAGAGAAAAACAACAAATGTAGGCTGCCCAAAGGACATTCATTAACTTGAAGGGAATAATAACTTTGAATCCAAAAGAAATTCGCCACGTTATGGGAGACACAGGATGTTTCCAAATTGGTAGTGCGGTTCCGTAAATGATACAAACTTGCAACTAATTTTTTGGAATTTTAATCATTTACATTTCTTCAACACTCATTTAGCTTTGCAGATTTAAAAAGTAAATTTTTCATTTTAATTTTTTTGTTTCAGTTCCTCTGATTGAAGATGGCAACCATTGAAACAATACCTTAAAAATTTAAAAGATTATACAAAATTAACAAACCTAAATGAGTACCTAAATTTAGATAGTAAAACTTTTGTGTTAATTTGTACATTTGTAGCAGTAATCCCTCTGAAGCTATGAACACCCTGTAGAGGGAAAGAAAACCAAGTTGCTCTTCAGGTGTGATCTGGGTGAAGCCAAGCCTCAGAGAACCCTTGGAGAGTCAGATTTCACCACTGTGGGAAAAAACCAGTCCATGGGGTGAAACCAAGGTGGTTTGTGCAGCAGGGTGCTAATGCCAGGCTGAGACACAATTCCAGGGAAGTACTTTCGATCTTGCAGGCAGAATCTGTGCCAGACAATGAGTTGTCTCTGAAAGTGCCTTTTCCCCCCCGAAGAGCAGCAGCTGGGTGGACCTAGCAGCTTCTTCTGAGCTTCCCAACTGTGCCCTCAGGCCCTTTCCTGATCTTCAGGGCCTCAGATTTTCCTGAAATGATTGTTTACTTGAGAGATTCCTTAGAAAGACCTGAGTGAGCTATTTAAAGCAGTATTATATTAAACATGATTTTACATATGCTTTTAAGGAACTGTAAACATGTTTTCTTTATTAGCTTTTGCAATCAGGATGTCTGTTATATAGAATCTTTACTTTATTAGACATTTTTAAACAGTTGATGGTGTTCATATTCTTTAAGGATGATGTTTTGGGGGAAATTTTAAAATAATTTACTTGATAGTGAAGATGAGATACCTGGTGTTCTCGCCTAGGCATAAGTGTTACAGTGTGTGGTTTTGCTCGTTTTTAAAAAACTGTCATGTTTAATTGTTCCAGAACTAGTCACTAGTAGTGTCATCTTCTTGCTAGTGCATGGCCTTTCAGATTTTATATCTATCTATATCTATCTATCTATCTATATATATGTTGACATATGTGATTTTCAAGTTACACACATATATACACACATACACAAATTATACAAATATACAGAAAAACAATTCTAACATTGTATATATATTAAGTATGTGTGATTTGAAAATTAGTGTAAGAAAGTATATTGAAGATATTGCAAATGGTAGCACTTGTAACAACTTCTTACATTTATTCATTTCTAAATAAGTAAATTATAGTTCTTCAATATTGTGTTTGATCATTGCAATTTTCATAAATTATTTTTA
Organism: Pan paniscus; assembly: GCF_029289425.2. Taxonomy (NCBI): domain Eukaryota; kingdom Metazoa; phylum Chordata; class Mammalia; order Primates; family Hominidae; genus Pan; species Pan paniscus. Next base: position 24,429,236 of record NC_085926.1, on the reverse strand, counting down.
TTCTACAAAATAAAATATTAACTTAAATAATATCAAATTATAGCTATTCGTATTTGTTGTAATATATTTTTAGCAATTTTTTGCTCACTTGAAAAAAATCCTTACTTCATATTTCAGACTCTCACTTTTTGTTGCATGATGGTTACAGTTGTAGAAAGTAGCCCTGTTGCCTTCAAGACTAATTAGAACATGACGAATTTTGAGGCCCAAGCCAAATAGAACATTTTGTTTTTAGAACATGAGGTATAGAATGCCACGTATTAGTGTGGTAGTTTTCCTTTGTGATTTATCATACACGTAATGTTCTTTCAATTAAAAAGTGCAGTTCATCATATTAAGTCATTATCCTACCTACAGCATATTGGACAAATTTCATATACTTTTCAATTAGTAAGAAAAGCAAGTATTGCAGCAGTCACCTATCTGATATAGGTCCTTACAGTTGAATCAGCTCTGCCCATCTGTAAATTATGTTTGAGGCTTGAACTTTTCCCTGTACTTCCAGTTCCATTATTACCTACGTATAGCACATATGGTCTGCAGCAGTCTTCTGAGCCATTGAAAAATTGAGGATTTGTTTTTAAATGAACTATCAAAGAATCCTTCCTGGAAGGATTGTGTATTTTAATTGCTGTAGCTGTATTTTGTTTGATTTTGTTTTCCTTACATAGGAAACCTGAACCAGAACAGTAGCCATTGATTCTACAAATTCTGGTAGACTATCACAAAGCCTAGGATGGCAAATAGTTTTATGCCAACTCCAGTAGATTTTGGTGACTGTTAGGGCTGATGTGTTTGGAAGTATTACAAGGCCAGATCTCTGAGGTTAGCAGTAAAAAATACTGTGATTGATTAGTAATGTATGCTATGGAGGAAGTATAAGAGTATGATGGGCCAAATGCCATGCATTTTCTTACCCTGTGCCCATACCAAAGGAAGACTAAATTTTGAGGATAGTATCCTATTGAATTGCCTTTGGCTTTATGCTTCATGCTTTTGAAGGAGTACTGTACTTGCTCTGAAGATATGTTAATGTTATTTTTAACAGTTAACCAGGAAAATTGTTTGTAAATAAAAGAGACTACAAAAGAGTGTTTGTTTCTTGATTGGCAGGTTTAGTGTAATACCACATAAAACAAAGCATACAACGAACTTTTTTTAAATTATACTTTAAGTTCTGAGATACATGTGCAGAACATGCAGGTTTGTTACATAGGTATACACGTGGCATGGTGGTTTGCTGCACCCATCAATCCGTCATCTACATTAGGTATTTCTCCTAATGCTATCCCTCCCCTAGCCCTTCATCCCCCAACACCCAACAGGCCGCAGTGTATGATGTTCCCCGCCCTGTGTCCATGTGTTCTCTTTGTTCCCACTTATGAGTTCCCACTCCAACTTATGAGTGAGAACATGTGGTGTTTGGTTTTCCGTTCCTGTGATAGTTTGCTGAGAATGATGGTTTCCAGCTTCATCTATGTCCCTGCAAAGGACATGAACTCATCCTTTTTTATGGCTCCATAGTATATGTGGTGTATATGTGCCACATTTTCTTTATCCAATCTATCATTAACGGGCATTTGGGTTGGTTCCAAGTCTTTGCTATTGCGAATAGTGCTGCAATAAACATATGTGTGCATGTGTCTTTACAGTAGAATGATTTATAATCCAGTAGAATGATTTATAATCCTTTGGGTATATACCCAGTAATGGGATTGCTGGGTCAAATGGTATTTCTGGTTCTAGATCCTTGAGGAACCACCACACTGTCTTCCACAATGGTTGAACTAATTTACACTCCCACCAACAGTGTAAAAGCGTTCCTATTTCTCCACATCCTCTACAGCATCTGTTGTTTCTTGACTTTTTAATGATCACCATTCTAACTGGTGTGAGATGGTATCTCATTTATGTGGCCAACAAACACATGAAAAAAAGCTCATCATCACTGGTCATTAGAGAAATACAGTGAACTTTTTAATTGTCTCTTTTGGTTTTCTGAGTCCTGAGACTATGAATAAATGCATCACTAATCGTATTTTAAAAATTGATATGCCAAAATGGTTGAAACTTTTAGAAGAACATGCTAGGTTCTCAGAATAAAATTATAAACAATATTTTCTATTACATGTTAAAATGCTAAAGTTTCTATTACATGTTTATTTGTGAAATTTATCATTTGCCTTATTGTCTACTCTGTTTCTTAATTACAATACTCATCCTCTCAGAAAGCTTTGGCCCGTCCATTTACATGAAGAACGGGAAGGAAGTAGATTGTATATAAGAGCATAGGGCAGATGGTGAGTCACAGATAAGCTCATCTTGAGTCTCCTAAGATAGGAAGATAAAAGAATGTATAAATTTGTAAATATTAAGAATTTATAAAAATTTATAATTTATAAATAAAAGGGCACAAGGGTGCAAATTTGCTGCTTGAAGGTCTCCCGAGCCTGTGTTTCTTATTTCACCAAGAAGAATTGAATCTTCTGTCAGTCAATTTGATTGGACTCCCTTGAAACCTGTCTGTGAGAGAAGGTCTGAATAGTGTTCCCTTCCATTATTACTCAACTGTCTGCCAAACCTGGAAGCTCACAATTACTTACCTTACAGTAAGTGACTATCAGGTCCTCAGGAATTAGGGATGTGAAGAAAGAAATCTTTTATACAGTTGCTGTTGGCATTCTTTCCACACAGAGATGAATCACCTTCTTTAACAAGTCCAGGACTTGACTTTTCCAAGATTGGCAGAGAGAGTAGGAGGAGATAATTGGCTTTGTGTAAAAGCCCCTTGCACAGTTGACATTCCTTTTTAGGGGTCAGTAGTCTCCAGGACAAAAGGAATTGTGGCCAGATGAGTCTTCACGCCTTAGGGGATTCTTGCAGAAGTTACTGAGGGCTAGATTCCTATAGATGTTTCAAGATGTTGCCATTCAGGTAGCTGGGATATGTGTTGTTTTGTCCATCAGTAATTGAGTTTAGTACTCTCTGGAATGAAGAGTAGATTAAGAGGATCTCAAAGATCCTCAACATTTTTATTTGTCCTGGCATGTATAGACACAGTAGTATTGATATAACATAGCAGGCAAAGTATGAACCTTGGTGGACAGACTGGACTATAAATATGGGTGTCCCTACTAGCTAGGTGATAAGATCTGACAAAAAATTGCTTAATTTTTCTGAGATTCAATTTCTAATTCTGTAAAAATGTTTTTAAGGAAAATTTCCTACTCTGTAGGACTATGAAGACTAAAAATACCTGAAAGAGAAAAGAAACTCTTCCTAGCAGAGGCGTGCCTTTGGTCTGAAGGTTTTGAGGGTCTGCCTGGCTTCCAAGCCATATTCTTCTGGTTGTGGGGACAGGAAAGAGTAGGCAAAGGGAGGAACAAAGGGAAGCCTCAGAAGAATATCCATAGATTCCCTACTCATAAGGATTGTTTCTGGCTTTTATTTTTAGAACAAAGTAAGTCTTCCGTGGTGTAATCTTGGATAAAATGGAGATATGCAGGCTGATAGTATTTAGGAAATTTCACAAGTTGAACAACCATATGCATGAGATGTTTTTGTGGATTAACAGCAGACTAGAGGGGTTGATCTGCCAAAGCCCTCTGGCTCTCTGCCTCAGTCCTCTCTGTGGATGTTGTGAGGGACACCATGAAGATATGGATGACATGCTTACCAAATGTTCAGGGGCCACAAAGCTGGGAAGGAGAGCCAAAATGCTCCACTACAGAGTGTGGATTTAGAGAGATCTTGAGGGACTGGAATGGTGGGTCCAAATCAAGAAGGCCTGAAAAAGGATTTAAAACCACAACATTGCATTAGATATATGTTGGAGGCCCAAATTCTAAAAGACTATCAATTATTAATTTAGTATGCACTGATAGGCATGTAGATGCCTTAACCCCATTGCAGATTTAAGCTCCATTAAAATAATGGTTCTCAAACTTGAGCGGCGTTATAATCACCTGGAGAGCTTGTTAACATACAGATTGCTGCATCACATCCCCAGAGTTTCTGATTCAGTCAGTCTAGGGTGGAACTGGAGAATTTACATGTCACACAATTTCCCAGACGATGCTGATGCTCCTGGAAACTTCTGCTTTCTACAAACCACTGCATTAGAAGAACAATTCTACTCAAATCTGGGAGGTAATATTTTTATTGTAATCTGCTGAAGTATTGTAGCAATTTTGGGTCCCACTCTTTCAGTCAGAACAAAATCCAGAAGGATGTAGAAAATTCAGGCAACCAGTTAATATTAAGGACCACTGAGGAAAGAGGAATATATGGAGAAGAGAAAAACTTCAGAGATGTGTGGCAGCCTTCAAACACTTGATAGATTGACATGTTGAAGTGTCTTAGTTAAAAGTCTTGGCCGGGTGTGATGGCTCATGCCTGTAATCCCAGCACTTTGGGAGGCCAAGGCAGGCTGATCACTTGAGGTCAGGAGTTCGAGACCAGCCTGGCCAACATGGTGAGACCCCATCTCTACTAAAAATACAAAAATTAGCCGGGCGTGGTGGCAAGTGCCTGTAATCCCAGCTACTGGGGAGGCTGAGGCAGGAGAATTGCTTGAACCTGAGAGGCAGGGGTTGCAGTGAGCCGAGATCGCACCATTGCACTCCAGCCTGGGAGAAGAAGTGACACTCTGTCTCAAAAAAAAAAAAAAAAAGTCTCTACATTGGAGCCAGATAAACCTGGCTTTGATTCACAGTTCTGCCATCCCTTTATATGTCCAACAAACATTTCTATGGGGCTTATTAAGTACCAGGCACCGTTCCAAGTACTTTACGTATGTTAACCTATTTAATCCTCGTAACAGCCTTAGAAAGTAGATTTAGAGAGGTTGAGCAACTTTCCTAAGGTCACATAGCTAGTACATGGTGGAATTGGGATTTGAATCCAGGCAGTCACGTGGAGTGTAAGTTCTTAAATACTCCATCATACTACCTGTCCACTATTGGCTCCTCTCCAGTTGTTGACTGTGAGTCCTTAATAACATCCTTAATGTTTCTGTGACTCAGTCCCTTCATCTTCAAAATAGTGACAATTTGTTTCTCATAAATTGTTCAGAATAGTCAAAGAGAGAGTATTCGTAATGTGCCTATCTAGCGTCTGGTGTTTAGAGTTCTGTGATATTCAAGCAAAGCTAGGAGCAGTGGGTAAAGTTAAAGTTAGTGTGAGTCACATGACTCAAGGGTAACAAAACCTATCAGTGATGGGATCCAGCAAGGTGCCAGGGCTTCAGCTTTGGGAGTATTTCTTGGATTCTAAATGACCCTCTAGAAGAACAGTCATGGATAGCACCTAGAGGAGGAAGCTGGACTAACTAACCTTCTGACTTTAAAATTCTACGCTATGGAAGACATTGACTTCATTCATTTGAAGTGTCAGTCTTCATCAGATTGTTCCATTGTTTCCCTTTGCTCACTTGAAACTTTATGCAGATTCTAAAAGATTATGCCTGTCACGGTTAAAGCAGGTATAAAAATAAGTTACCCAAACGGTTTTCCATTCTTTACTCATACCTCACTCTTTACCCACGTGCTCATAGTTTGTTGCTCTTCAACACTTTTCTCTAAATAAGTTAATAAAATGTATTCTTATATACAGTAGCTATTTCTTGCCTGGTTTTCTTACACCTCATTGTAGTGTAGCTTGATTTTTGCATGTATCTAACACCATTGTGTTTTAAAGCAGTAATAATCATTTTCATAGATATTTCATTATACTCTTCAGAAGTAGGTTGAATGCTTCCCCTGATTTACATATTTCAAGTAATGAGAACATCTGAGACATAGGAAGACATCTGAGGGGAAAAGCTTGTCTAGGGTTCCCTGGTTTGTTGGGGAGTTGCACAGTCAGGGATAGGGCTAATGGTGATGCTAAAGGCATCAGTGGAGTTTACTGAGGTGTTTTCCCAGCTCCTGGGTGGCTCCTGTGCATATGAGCAACTCCCTTAATGGGGCTGCCTTAGGAATTAATTAATAACTCATGAACCTATGGAGCTCATTATATGCTAGAAATTGTGCTATGAGCCCAGAAATCCAAGACGGATCCAGCTGGTTCTGGAGTGAAATAGATGTTTTCATAGGCAATTAAAGAGGCAGGGAATACCTGCTATGATGGAGGGAACCCCTGTTTTCTATGACACATCTAAATTGGGGTGTCTACTGAGGAGATCAGGGAAAACATTCCAGCGGAGGTGATGCTTAATTTGTTTTGAAGAATTAGTAGTAGTCAGCTTGGCAAAGCCATGGGGATGTGTCTGTGTGTTTGTGCGTGTGTCACTGGAGTTTGGACCTCAGATATATAGGCATACCTCATTTTATTGAACCCTGCTTTACCCTGATTTAATAAATTAAGATCTATGTGCCTCATAGATATTAATTTATTTTTTTACAAACTGAAAGTTTGTGGCAACTATGTGACTGAAAGTTTGTGGCAACTATGCGTCAAGCAGATTTATTGGCGCCATTTTTCTAATAGCATATGCTCACTTATCTGTGTCGTATTTTGGTAACTCTCACAACATTTAAAATGTTTAAATTCTTATTGTATCTGTTATGGTGATCCATGATCAGTGATCTTTGATGTTACTGTTGTCATTGTTTTGGGGCAGTACAAACGACACCCATACAAGATGGCCAACCTAATCAATAAATGTGTGTGTCTAACTGCTGCACTGACTCACTGATCCTCCATCTGTCTCCCTCTTCTCAAACCTCCTTACTCCCTGAGAAACAGCAATGTAGAAATTAGGCCAGTTAGTAACCCTACAATAGCCTCTAAGTGTTCAAGTGAAAAGAAGAGTTACCCGTTTTTTAAACTTTAAATCAAAAGCTGGAAATGATTACACTTAGTGAGGAAGGCATGTCAAAAGCTGAAATAGGTCAAAAGCTAGGCCTCCTGTGCCAAACAGCCAAATTGTACATGCAAAGGAAAAGTTCTTGAAGAAAATTAAAACTGGTACTCTAATGAACACATGAATGATAAGAAAGTGAAACAGCCTCATTTCTAATGCGGAAAAAGTTTTAATGTTCTGGGTAGAAGATCAAACCAGCCGCAACATTCCCTTAAGCCAAAGCCTAATCTACAGCAAAGCCCTAACTTTCTTAATTCCATGAAGGCTGAGAGAGGTAAGAAAGCTGCAGAAGAAAAATGTGAAGTTTGCAGAGGTTGGTTCCTGAGGTTTTAGGAAAGATGCTGTCTCCATAACATAAAAGTACAAGATGAAGCACCAGTGCCTATGTGGAAACTGCAGCAAATTATCCAGAAGATGTAGCTAAGATAATTGATGAAAATAGCTACACCAAACAACAGATTCGCAATGTAGAAAAAACAGCCTTCTGTTGGAAGAAGAGGCCAATCTAGGACTTTCATAGCTAGAGAGGAGAAGTGAATGCCTGGTTTCAAATCTTCAAAGGACAGACTGGCCCTTTTGTTAGAGGTTAATGCAGCAGATGACTATGTTGAAGTCAATGCTCATTTGCCATTATGAATACCTGAGGGCCCTTAAGAACTATGCTAAATCTACTCTGCCTAGGCTATATGAATGGAGCAACAAAGCCTGGATGACAGCCTAGTTTGCTGAATATTTTAAGCTCACTGTTGAGACCTACTACTCAGAAAAAACACATTCCTTTCAAAATATTACTCCTCACTGACAATGCATCTAGTCACCTAAGAGCTGTGATGAAGATTCACAAAGAGATTAATTTTGTTTCATGTCTGCTAACACAACATTCATTCTGAAGCCTATGGATCAAAGAGTAATTTTGACTCTTTTTGTCTTATTATCTAAGAAATACATTTCTTAAGGCTATAGCTGCATAGATAGAGATTCCTCTGATTGATCTGTGTAAAGTAAATTGAAAACATTCTGGAAATGGTTTACCATTCTACATGCCAATAAGGATATTCGTGATTCCTGGGAGGAGGTCAAAATATCAACATTAACAGGAGTCTGGAAGAAGTTGATTCTGACCCTCACACATGACTTTGAGAACTTTAGAGGAAGAAGTAACTGCAGATGCTATGGAAGTAGCAAAAGAACCGGAATTAGAAGTGGAGCCTGAATATGTGACTGAATTGCTGCAATCTCATAATAAAACTTCTATGGTTAAGGAGTTGCTTCTTATGGATGAGCAAAGAAAGAGGTGTCACTTGAAATGTAATCTACTTCTGGTGAAGATGCTGTGAATATTGTTGAAGTGACAACAAAGGATTTAGAATATTCCATAAACTTAGTTGATAAAGCAGTGGCAAGGTTTTAGAGAATTAACTCCAATTCTGAAAGGAGTTCCACTGTGGGCAAAATTCTATCAAACAGCATCATACACTACAGAGAAACATTTCATGAAAGAAAGAGTTAATTGATGCAGCAAACTTCATTATTGTCTCATTTTAAGAAATTGCCAGAGCAACCCCAACCTTCAGCAACCATCACCCTGATCAGTTAGCAGCCAGCAACATCAAGACAAGACGCTTCACCTGCAAAAAGATTATGACTCACTAAAGGCTCAGATAATCATTAGCATTTTTTCACAATAAAATATTTTACATTAAGGTATATACATTATTTTTAGACATAATTCTATTGCACACTTAATAGACTACACTATAGTATAAACACAAGTTTTATATGCCCTGGGAAGCAAAATTCATGTGACTCACTTTATTGCAATATCCACTACTGCAGTGGTCTAAATTCATACCTGCAGTATCTCCAAAGTGTGCCTGTAGTCGAGATTGGAGGGTACTCTAAACAAGAATTAGGTAAATGTGTGCATACTGAACACAGAGCCATCAGAACTCTTCCCCACTGGGTTTCTGGAACCCTACCATCCAAGCCTTCACTCTCCAGGCGGTAGTTTGAAAATAAGTCTTCTAAGGGAAATTTGAGTAGCCCAAGTGATAGAAACTAAGGATGATGAGTTGAGGGTACCCTCAATTCTGCCCAACCATATCAATCTACAAGTAAAAGATTAAATTGAGAAAAATCTCCCAGAAAGAATGAAAAAAATGGAGATGGTAAATAAGAGGAAAAAAAACAATAAAACCCAAGATAATCAAGTGACTAGTTTTGGCAGCAGTACATCTTAATAAGAGAAATATCAGGAAGGGAGAACAGCAAAAAAAATAGAAAGAAGGAAGTCATTTACAAACTAATTCAGAAGGCTGCACATGTATGTTGGGCACAGAGGAAAACCAGCTGATTGCTTATTCTCCATAGTGGGGAGTAAATAGATAATGCCTAAAACTGAAATATCACATAATACAGTCATGCTATTATGGACATGGAGGTAAAGACTCCCTTCTCATAAATAAAGAGCTTAGAGTGATTGTCTCTAGGAAGGAAGAAATGGAAGGGGGAGATGGGAGAGTAGTTCTTCATAACAAATTTATAAAATTATTTGACATTTTAAGTCACGTGAAAGTACAAATTTAATAAAAATAAGGACCAAAGCCAATTTTTAAAGTCTGTTTAAAGAGAAGACTAGATATAAATGTGGGAAAATAATCTCTTGAACTTGAAGATAGTGCTGATGAAATCACCTAGCATACAGCCAGGACTTAGAGGTTCAGATTAAAGGAAAATTCTAGGCCGGGTGCGCTGACTCACGTATGTAATCCCAGCACTTTGGGAGGCCAAGGTGTGCAGATCACTTGAGGTCAGGGGTTCAAGACAAGCCTGGCCAACATGGTGAAACCCCATCTCTACTAAACACACAAAAATTAAGCCGGTCATGGTGGTGCATGCCTGTAATTCCAGATACTTGGGAGACTGAGGAGGGAGAATCACTTGAACCCAGGAGTTGGAGGTTGCAGTGAGCCGAGATAATGCCACTGCACTCTAATCTAGGCAACAGAGCGAGACTCAGTCTCAAAAAATAATTCTAAACCCCAGGCAGATTCCCACTTCACCTCATCCTGATGAGAATAAAACCAATCAAATGTAATGGGGTTGGAGTAGAGATAACGTTACTTGCAAATAAATCAATTAAATAGCCAGCTAACTTTTCATTAGCAACAATAGACGCTAGATACCAGCAGAATGTGTTTTTCAGAATCCTGAGCAAAATCATCGACCCAAAATCCCATACTAGCTAAAATATAATTCAAAACTAAGGATGAATTAAAAATTGATTTAGATAAAGAAGACTGAGCTAACTAACCACTCACAGACCCTTGCTGAAATAACTACTACAGAATATATTTGAATGAGAAGAGAATTGAACCAAGAAAGAAGGTGTAGGTTGCAGGAAAAAAAAAATAGTGAGTGAAGAATTTTGTAAACATAATGGGAAATCTAAATAAGTAGTGTTTGTAAAATAACAACAGTGACATTAATAGTAACTATTTTTTGTGGGTATTTGTTAAAAAAAATACAGAACTTAACTACTATAACAGCATGGAGCAAGAGGGAACTGTAAGTAATAACTTCCACAGTCTCTATTATTTTAGAGAATGATAAAAAAAAAAGATTTTCTTTAGATTTTGGTTGGTTTACAAATTTAGAAATAATCTCTACAGAAATAAAATGTTTGACTCCAAACCTGTAGAGGAGAATAAATTCAATAATCAATTCAATAGAGATCAGGAAAGAAACAAATACAAAAAAGTGTGATCAACAGAAAACAATAACAACAAATAAGACAACTGAAATGAGTCCAAATATATATTTAATCACATTAAAAGTAAATGAACTAAATTCTTCAGCTTAAAAAGAAAGACCTCCAGATTGCATAAAACCCGTAATCCAGGTATATGCTGTCTACAAGCATCAGACCTAAAAATAGTAACTCAAAAAGTTTGAAAGTAATTAGATGGAAATAGCTACATTGGATAAATACTAATTAAAATAGAGCTAAAATGGCAATATTCATATTAGACAAAATAAAATATTAAGTCAAGATCTTAGAAAGACTGTCGTCACCATTGATTATTTGGGCTAAAGTTTAATGACATAGATTTATTTTTATCTGTGCATTTGTGTTGTAATGTGCCATATTAACCAAACTAATGCAACCATTTCTTAAGAGTGTTCTTACTGCATTTTCAAAGTGTCAATAACTCTTACAAAGGGGATAGCATTTAACAGATTACTGCATCAGTGTCATCAGTGGTGGCACTGTGATATAAATTAATAGTTCTGCACTCATGGGTGTTCATTAATACTTACAGAATAGTTGGCAATGCTTGCTGACAGACTGCTCTCAAGTCTGCCTTTCTAATTTCTGGGAAATAGTTTGTCTACCATGAGACTCTAAGTCCAAATCAAGTATACTTTTGAAGCAATTTCTAATCACAGTGAAAATTCCCCAAGCAGCATATTTTATTTTAAACTTGCTTCATGTAGCAGCAACATAATTACCTGTGCCTTTGAAAAATATAGTATCGGGGAGTCTTTGAAAGATTATTATCAAATGTAGGCTGGACGGGGTGGCTCACGCCTGTAATCCCAGCACTTTGTGGAGGCTGAGGTGAGCCCAAGAGTTCAAGAGCTGCCTGGGCAACACAGGAAGACCTTGTCTCTACAAAATAATAGTAATAATAACAATAAAAAAAATTAGCCACACATGTGCCTGTAGTCCCAGCTACTTGGCAGGCTGAGGTGGAAGGATGGCTTGAGCCTAGGAGGTCGAGGCTGTAGTGAGCTATGATCACACCGCTGCATTCCTGCCTGGGCTACAGGATGAGACTCTGTCTCAAAATAAAAAGATTGTTATCAAATTTAGAAATGAGATGGTGTGAAGAGAAAAGCCGTTCCCCGTTCCTTTCAACACTTTTTCTAGTAACAAAGTTACATAGAAATCTTAATCCCTTAACACTCCGTTAAGGTTTCAGATATTTCTTCCTTCTCCCTTAACTAGCACTGGCTAGAGGAAACAATACTGTCTTACTAATCAGGGCAAATCAAGCTCTTTGTCAATAGCAGAGCCCAAATAGATACTGTCGAATGAGTTTCCCCTCTGTCCAGGAGGGAAGCCAAGTTGTGTGACCCTATAGCAGTGACAGGAGGGGGGTTACAGGGAGTGGGTGGAAAATTGTTCTTGCTCATGCATAGAAGCAGATCAGCCTTTGGGTACTAGTTCCTCTCAGCTGGGTGCCTTGCCCAGATGAGGGTGAGCTTGGTAGCCTGAGAAACTGGGTATTTTTCCCAGGCTTCTGGGTGACTGCTGCCATCTTTCAATGCCATTTGAAAAGCACCTCGAGGAAACTCCTCAGTGGCATCTGAAGAGCCCACTGGCTCCAAGGGGAAGAATCTGGGCAGGAACAAAGGAAGAATTTTCTCCCCTCTGTATGTTGCAAGGACAATGCAAAGTAGGGTTTTATGCATTCATTTTATACACAGAGCCAAATGGTAGCAGTTTAAAACATGTTTTGTTCTGTTTTGATTTGGAGCTCCAAGTAAATTGATTTCTTTACTATGTATTACCACAGAACAAATTTAATCACGTAGATAATTTCCTAATATGTAATAGTTTAGAACAGGGCTATGACCTCGGCAATACATTACTCCTGAAATGCCGTGAGTAATAGAACCAACTTAATTTGAAGGACTACTTGTCTGAATTTTCTTAAAAACTCATCTTCTTCTCATAGCAAGAGACATGCAATTCTAGAACGTAAGACTGGAGAGATACGTAGAGATCATTTAGTCAAACCTTCTTAATTCTAAGGAATAATATCTGGCCCAAAAGAAAGGAGGTAACTTGTCTAAGGCTATCCCTTAAAGGTGCCTGTGTCTTGGGCTCAAGCCCAGGTCCTTGCCATCTGGGACCCTTTTTGGGATAACATGCTGCTGAAAATTTTTTTTTTTAATCATTGTGTTCTAATGCTTTTTATTATTATTCTGATGACAAAAGTAATGAATGCTCATTTTAGAAACTCACCTATTGTCTTGTAACCCACCGTTGAAATGTTGGTGTATTTCCTTCTAGGCAGTTTTCTGTGCTCATCATTATACAAAAACAGGATAAGGCTTTATATAATTTTGTGGACATCCTTTTTCACTAAATGTATCATGAACATTATTCCATGTCATTGAATATTATTCTTTAAAATTATTTTTAATAGTTGCATGGCACTCTGTGCTAAAGATGTGCCGTAATACCTAATAAGTCTCATTGATGACCATTTGGGAAGACACCAGATTTTTAACACTAAGATGTTGTCTTGAACATAGCTGACAATAAATTTATGCTTATTTTTGCATGCTGTATGACATGCCCCCTTAGTATAGACATCATAGTCATTTTATAATTTAGGAAATTCTTAGAAGACCAGAGAATATTTAAAACCCTAAATTATTTCATTTCACTAGATTAGTTGGCTTATAGTTAATGCAAATAAAATCAGATCACTTTTAAAGAACAAATCTGTTAAGCTTTGACTTGGTCAACGATGGATTAATCATTAAGTTAATTAGCCACATCTCTATTTTATTAGCCAGCTGCAAGAAGAGTTAGAATAATCTGCCTTAACTTGGCGGATAAGTCCTCTGCCTTCACAATGTTTTTTATAATGCTAATAAAACAAGTAATACTAACAGTACTAAGAGTAGCAGCTACTGTTTATTGAGAGTATACAGTATACCAGCTATGTACCAACATCTTGATAAACATTACGCTTAATTCTCACAACATCCCACTGAAGTAGGTGCTACTTTTATCTCCACTTTATAAAGGGAAGAAACCTACCTCAGAGAAGTTAAGTAACTTGCTTGCGGTGGCACAGTGAGTAAATGGCAAACTACAGACTTGACCCCAGGCCTGCCTCACTTCAAAACCCAAGACTGTAGCCAACCTCTCCAAAGTGATGCTGATGAATTCTTTTTTCTTAATGACTCATATTCCATTATTAGCAGTGGTTCTTGACCTTTTAGGGATTGCAGAACCATTTAAGAGTCTGTACTGTTGCCTAGAAAATGGTGTGCATAAAAACATGTATACAGTTTTGAATTAAATTTTAGAGATACATAGCCTCTAGCCTGCAAACCCCTACAATTGACCAGTGAGGCTCTTATACTTTTGGGGGGCTTTACAACTTTCCAGGCTTTTGGAATCTTCTGCTAAAATGCAAATCTTCTGCTAAAATACAAATAACCCTGTAAGAGTCAGATGAAGTTACATAACCCTATGAGAGAACACATGAAGTGCTTATCAACTAAAATTGTGACGTTTTGTCTGGAGCAGAATCTTAGTAAATAGAAACTAAGATTCCTGGAAGCACTTGTTACAAATTTTACCTTTTCCCCATCTTTTCTATGACCAGGCAGTTCTGGATGAATCCTCTAAAAGTTTTAGTACCTGACACTCAGTCATAACTACAGCATAACTCTGGAGCTACAATCTCACAGACAAATAATTCTCAAGATAGCCAATCATTACTTAGTGAATTATAAAGTTAAGCTTTATGTTCTCTTCCCTTTAATTACAGTAGATTAAAGGAATGAAAGAAAATTGTTTAAATATTAGTCTGTACAAACATGTTAAGGAAATACAAAGAAATCTGGTTCAAAAATAATAATCATGAATATTACAAACCCAACACAGTGGTTTGAATGTATCCTGTCACTTTTCCCATTGCTGATAAAGATAATTGAGGGTAAACTTTTTCAGTGCAATTTGTCTGATCATCTCTGAACTCTGTGATGTTCCTGATGATGTTTGCTTTATAATTTAAAGCCATAGATTCATTTTCCCAGTATGGTATGAAACAAGAAAAAAAATAATAACCTTCTTGTATTTTTAGAAAGATACATCTCGGATAGATAAGCCTGTCACTTTAACCTTTCCATTTTGGTGTTTAAAGACAGAGTTCACCAGATAGTACATTCTCAAAAGCCATTTAGAAAATGTGCTAAATAAAATGTCCTTAATGAGCATAGAGTAATAATCTTTTAGAGGAAGTGGAAGCAAAGAAAAGAGGACAGCAGGTAAAACATTAGGCACTGCCTAACCCATATGGTTTCAAGTGATTTCTTAGAATTGAATGGCTAAAATTTAACTGCTCTGTTTACCAAAATGTCTTGTGAATATATTAATAAGAGCGTGATATTATGCCCCCAAAATACAAACAAATACATTTTCAAATAAAAATATTTATAAGTACCTATATAAAAACTAAACCTTTGTAGATTCTGGATATTAGAACTTAAAGAAATTTACAATAAAAAAACCATCAAAAAGTAGGCAAAGGATCTGAACAGACACTTCTCAAAAGAAGACATTTATGCAGCCAACAAACATGAAAAAGAGCTCATCATCACTGGTCATCCGAGAAATGCAAATCAAAACCACAATGAGATACCATCTCACGCCAGCTAGAATGACGATCATTAAAAAGTCAGGAAACAACAGATGCTAGAGAGGATGTGGAGAAAGAGGAACGCTTTTACACTGTTGGTGGGGGTGTAAATTAGTTCAACCATTGTGGAAGACGGTGTGGTGATTCCTCAGGGATCTAGAACTAGAAATACCATTTGGCCCAGCCATCCCATTACTAGGTATATACCCAAAGGATTATAAATCATTCTACTGTAAAGACACATGCACAGGTATGTTCATTGCAGCACTACTCGCAATAGCAAAGACTTGGAACCAACCCAAATGTCCATCAATGATAGAGTGGATAAAGAAAATGTGGCACATATACACCATGGAATACTATGCAGTCATAAAAAGGATGAGTTCATGTCCTTTGCAGGGACATGGATGAAGCTGGAAACCATCATTCTCAGCAAGCTGTCACAAACTATCGTAGAAACAGACAACCAAACACCACATGTTCTCACTTATAAATGGGAGTTGAACAAGAACACATGGACACAGGGAAGGGAACTCACACACCTGGGCCTGTTGGGGGGTGGGAGCCTAAGGAAGGGATAGCATTAGGAGAAATACCTAATGTAGGTGACAGGTTGATGGGTGCAGCAAACGACCATGGCACGTGCATACCTATGTAACAAAACTGCACGTTCTGCACATGTACCGCAGAACTTAAAGTATAATAAATAAATATATAAATATTTATAAATAAATAATTAATAAATACATAAATATCAGAAAATAAAAGGAAAAAACTGAACCTTGAATTTTTTTCTTTTAGAATATTTATAATATTTAACGTATTTGAAGGTGAAGGCCATCCTACATGGACATCTGAAGCTTTAGCTAAGTATTATCTTTTCTGTAATGTGACTATTGGTTTGCAGTTCGGTTCTTCTTTTCGAATAGTATGAGATTAATTTTCTCAGTACTTAAATCACTCCTCAGTTAAGTTGGATGTTCATGGAGGAACATTCTTTCCTTCAGGTTGCTGATACATTTGCTGCACTGTAGGGGAGGGAGTGGGTATCTGAGTTAGTCAGTTTTACCATTTATAAAATGTTTGGTGGAGGAAATTGAAACTAATCGCTAAATTGTTAGTAACCAGTGCATTAACTAGGACCCTACTGAGTGGACTGAAAGAATCGAAAATGTTTAACTGGTTGAGAGGCAATGATGTTGCAAATGGGGTATTCTTCAAAGCTCCTTCTTTTTTTGAATCTTCAAAGGCAATTATTCTCAATGTAAACTACAGACCAAATTGCAGTCTTCTGTAAGCATTTCAGAGATTACCTCAAATATTTTTTGATTAAAAAACTCTTCTGTGGTCTTTTGTGCTTCAGAACTACCCAGTACAACAGGGTCTTCAGCCTGCTCAGGATCTCTAAAGAGAGCTAGCACACAGTCAGCCAACTTTGGCTGCTTCAACTCCTAGGAACAAGAAATGATGCTGAGATAATTTGTCTGGCAGGTATTATCAGCCCACAATGACTGCTGTCATTTAGCCTCAAAATGTTTATTTTTCCTTTTACAATGCTGTATTTCTTTAGAACCTTCCTATTCCGAGTGTGGACCCTAGGCCAGCCCCATAGACTTCCCCTGGGGACTTGTCAGAAATGCATAATTTTAGGCCCCACCCCAGACCTGTTGGACCAGAATCTTCATTTAACAAGATGCCCAGGTGATTCATTCATGTTTGAGAAGCTCTGCTTTAAATCACTAAAGCAGTTACTGAGTAATTGCTACCATCATGACTCTGAAGAGCTCCTATAGCCTTCAAATGCGCCTAACTCTACTCTAAAGGCAAATGTCCTCACTGGGAAATCTGATCTGCTGTTTCAGAGAAGTGCAGGGCTACACAGTGTCTTATACTCCTATCTATTGATGTTTCTTGGTTTTCCCTGGTAATCTGCTACTTAAATGGATTATTTGATGACATATTGATATTAAAACAGCCCTATTTTTAGAAAAAATAAAAGTAGGAAAGATGAAAGCACTCTGAGAAAACACTTGCACAGATACCAAAGATAAAATATTTTCAGCAATGTTCTTTAAACCTGTGGTTCCTGTTCGCATGTCACTAGTTTGTTGCCTTTTAAGACAATGTCAGAAAAATCCAGATTTTTGGTCAGCTGATGAAAATAGTTTAAAAAGTGGGTATGTGTGCTGTATTTTCTTGTTTAGGAAGACATTAGATTCTGAGGTCAGAGTCAGACTAGAAGACATGTATTTTCTCATTCATCTTTTATGCATCTATACCTGCTAATCAAATGCCAAGTGTTCATTTTAATGGCCAGAATGTTAGGAAGGATGGCCTAGATCAGAAGGGTCTCATTGACAAAATGCCTTTAGGGATCAAGAGGATAAAAGAATTTAGCCAGCCTGGCCAGGAAAAGGTGAAGGGTGAGTACAGCTTGCCTAAACAGGACAGCTACCCCTCAGTATTGTCCTGTGGTAATACAGGCTTAGTTAGGGTGACTATATCATCTTGTTTTAAGAAGAAGAAATAGAAATCTTCATTTTTGTGTGAAATCTTAAGGTTTTTAACTGTTGGCAATTAAATCAAGTTTCTGTGAATTAATAATTTCTTCCTTCCTCTCTTTTTTCTTCCTTTCTAAATATTGTGTAGTCCAATAAAGCTTAACTAGTAACACAGTTAGGAGAGGTTTGCCAATTGATGACACCAAAAAGCCCCAAACCTTACAATTTACACTAGTTTTATTCTCTTTTCCCCTAAACTTTTTCTAGAATGAAAAAATCAGAAATTAGATAGAATCACAGTTCACCACCTTTGCCTCTTTACTCTCTACCTAAGTTAGATGCTAACTAATGGTACAATGAAACTCTGAAAGAGAATTACTAGTAAGTTTATCTTATATAATAAGACAGTGTATAAGATATTGTATACTATCTTATATTATCAGATAAGCATAAGATAATACTTATCATTCAGTAAGCAGTTTGTTTACTATCTTATACAACATAATACTTATCTTTATATTTTAATTTAATATTTTTAAACTAATATTTTAAATTTTAATTTAATGTTTTTAATTAATATTTTTAATATTTAATACAAGATAATACTTATCTTGTATAAGATAGTATACAAACTGGTTACTGAATGATAGGAAGATGGTTAAACATATTTATTACTATCATTCACTATCATGTAGAAAACTCTATTTCATAGTCCCATATAGGAGAGAGGGACCTGGTTGCCTTTTCAAGAATTTCTATCAGGTGACAACCAAAACAGATTGAATGAATGCATTTTTATAAGCTTCATAAACATTTTTAACTTTTTTTTTTTTTTTTTTTTTCAGACAGGGTCTCACACTGTCATCCAGACTGGATTACAGTGTTGCTCTCATGGCTCACTGCAGCCTTCACCTCCTGGGGTCAAGCAATCCTCCTGCCTCAGCCTCCCTAGTAGCTGGGATTACACGTGTGTGACAGAACACCCAGTTAATTTTTTAAAAAATGTTTTTCTTAGAGATTAGGCCTCACTATGTTGCCCAGGCTGGTCTCAAACTCTTGACCTCAAGCAATACTCCTGCCTTGGCCTCCCAAAGTGCTGGGATAATAGGCATGAGCCATCATGCCTGGCCGAACTTATTTTTAAATTCTTTGGGAATCTAAAAGGACTATGTGCTTTCTTTTTTGTTGGATTATGTGAGAAGATAATAGTTTGCAGAGAAATTCAGTGAAGCAGCTGATAAAATGCTTTAAAAATATATTTCAGAGAATTGAGCAATAATAGTGATGTCAAAATCGTAGCCCCACCTTCTCCAGCCCACCTAAACCAACACTGAGCATGGACACATTCATTTCTTGTCATCGGCCAGACGAAATGGAGTAGCAAAAATCCATCCTATATGTCATTGAGTCTTATAATACAGTTCTCTTTTCTCTGCCTATTAATAAAAGACCCCACTGAATGAAGCCAGAATTCTTTTAGGCAATTTAAACTTTCTGAAATAGAGGAAAGTTGGAAAGGGGAGGTAGTCAAGGAATATAGAAGTAAAAAATATTTTTGAGGTCAAATGCTTATCTGAACAGATTGTCTAGTTTGATTATTTTTAAAAGTATTATGTTAATACCAGTGTTTTAATTTGAATCAAAAGTAATGATTTAACCAAAGTTGTGCTTCCATTATTAACTCAGAAACACTAAGAAACGAAATCACTTTTTCACTTCTTATTTCCCACTGATGCTGACAAAAGAAAACCTGAGATAATCAAAGACCCACAACTAAGTAAGACCTCTCAGGATCTCAAAGCCAAGTGTTTTACAGAGAAGAGAAGATAGATAAGGCATATTATCTAGGAGTGGAAAAGAATTCTATGCTGAAAATGTTGAAGAGAGAATTCAAAATCAAATTCAACATTCCACCTAGGAGGCTTCCATCTCTGCTTAGGAGCTGAGTAATGGAGGTGACTGGTGTAAGTGTTCAGTACCTATGAAGACCTAACTCTTGAGGGAGAGACTCCAATGTAAACTTCCTACTCAATACTGCCTTAAAAAAAAAAAAAAAAAAGTAAGTCCTTATTCCCAAAGTGACTAATACAAACCAAGCACTCGGTCAAGGGCTACTGAGGGAATGACTGCAATAAAAAGCAATCTCTGTGTAGACTTCATCCTTGTCAATTGTTAGCGACTTTGGTCAAGAAGATATTTTGGAAAATGCCATTCACTACTCTACATTTTCTATGGTGCTGTTGAAAAATAAAAAATAAAGCTTTGATCTGGAAAGCTCTGATTCTCATTCTCATTATCTTTGTGATCGTGGAAAGGATGTTTATTCTTTCTGAGTATGTTTTCCTTCCTCTAAAATCAGAGACTACCTTATCTCTTATATCTTGTCCCATGCTAAAATTCTATACATCTTATTCTAAGATTTCAACAATATCTCTAGAAAAAGACAAAAAAGACTAGGAATTATGAGAAGAGAGAGAGATTATAAATTCTATATGAGGAAGTTTCATCTAAAACTTATCTTCTCCTATCAAAAGCAAGTTGTAGATACTCTTAGTTAAGCCACACCTGACTTGTAAATGCCAAACAGGTCCATTTTAAAGTGTAGTAAAAACTACATTCCATTCTATTTTTAAACAGCTTTATTGAGAATCCACATGCTATGCAATTTACCCACTTAAAGTGCACACAATTGAGTGATTTTTAGTATATTCTCAGTTTGCAACTATCACCACTATTAATTTTAGATCATTTTTATCACTCCCCTCAAAAACCTCACTCTCATTAACACTTGCTCCTCATTCCCTTCTCCAGCTCTGGGCAACAACTAATCTACTTTCTGTCTGTATGAATTATGAATTTTCCTATTCTGGACATCTCATGTATATGGAATAATACAATATGTTTGACTTTTTGTGACTGATTTCTTTCACTAAGCATAATGTTTTCAAAGGTTATCCATGTCATACCATGTATCAATAAAATTCATTTCTTTATATTGCTTAATAATATTCCAGATCCTTTGCCTGTTTTTAAATTATCTTGCCTTTTTACTATTGAGTTTTTTGTATATTCAAGACACAAGTTTCTTATCAGAGATATGATTTGCAAAATTTTTATTTCGTTTTATATTTCCTCCTGGAATGCATTTTTTTATTGCCATGAAAGTAGAGAGCGAGTGCTAAGATAAAATAATACAGAGGTTATTTTAGTTTGGGGAAAGGAGTCAAGAAAGTACCCTGAGACACATTGAGGATTTGATGAAGCTGTCTTGAGGGCAAGGAGAGCACTGCAGGCAGAGGGAACAGCATGTGCAAAGGCCATGAGACAGGAATGAATTTGCTGAGTTTAAAGATGAGCAGGAAGGCCAGTGGAATAGAAAGATGGTAAGGTAGAGAAGGGTAGGAGACAAAGTCTGGGAAGAGGGAAGGGGCCGGTTTACATATACACCTTAGAGACCACATTAAGGAGTTTGAATTTCATTCAGAAAGTAGTTGAGTGGTTTTGTGGATTTTAGCAGCGGAAATGGCGTGATCCAATATAAACTTTAAGATGATCCTGCTAGCTGTTTCATGAAGATTAATGTGTGAAAATGAGGTAGAAACAGAACCAAGACGACCACTCGGGAGACCTTTGCTGTTGCTAGAGTGAGCAATGACTAAAATCAGTGAGCTTGAACTAAAATGAGACAGTGGAAAACGAGTAAGGTGAATGGATTGGGGATTATCTTGGAGATAGAGTGTCATGGTTAAAAGTGTGTGTTCTGAAGCCAGAATGACTGGGTTAGAGTACTAATTTCCTCTCTTACTAGCTGTATGACCTTGGGCAAATTAATTTTCCTATGCCACCATTAAATGAAAATAATCATAGGCGCCATGATGTGAAGTTGTAATGAAAATCAAATGAGTTAATAATGCTGTATATGCATCACAAGAGTACCTGGCACATAGTGAATGCTTTAATAACTGTTGCTGCTATTAATTGTTTTGACTACTGAAATAGACAAGAGTTGGTGATGGTTTGGATGGAGAAGAGGAGGGAAGTTTCAAAGACGACTGACAGGTATCCGGCTTGTGTACAAGACACTTGGTGGTGCCAGTGCCTGAGATGGAGGAAATTGGGGAGAATCAGGGTTTGAGAGGAAGGTCAAGAATCTTATTTTGGAGTTGTTTGTTTGGATGGATGTGAGATATCTGAGTGGAGATGTCGGGCTTAAAGTAGCATCCTGGGCCAGAGATAGAGCTGGTATTCAAATTCGAACTGAAATATACTGGAGAAATTTGCAAAACGGCACTTAAAAATAATTTAACCTTGTCCTGGACCAGCCAATAGGATGCGAGAACAATTTAACAAGCCCAATTTTCTTGGGAGAGGTTGCAGATATAGCAAAAAGAGTGTGGACATTGTCATCAAGCAGACCATCTTTTGAACTCTACCCCTCCATTTACTATTTGAGTGATCATAAATAGTTACAGGTGGGTTAGCGAGGAGGGGTCATGGACAGCCCCCAGGTTTCTGCTTGAGCACCAGGTGGTTTATAGCGCCAGTTCCTGGGATGGAGGAAAGTGGAAGGAAGCATGTTTCTCGGAGCCTCATCTTTCTCAGCAGAAGATTAGTAGGCCTTCCTCATAGGTGAGGACCAAAGGAATGTACATCTGGCACATACTACATGCTCAGTAATGATTTTCTTGGATGACTTGGACACTTCTCCCCTTCTCAACCCTGCTGTAAGCATCTCCACCAGCCTGCTTAAATCTACCCCCATTTTTATGTGAAAATGTTGGATGGGAACCGTGAGGTGACAGACCAGGGCTAGGACTAGGGTGAGGGAAGTGAGGCACGCACCTTGGGCACCAAACGGAAGGGGGTGCCAAAAATCCAGGCAATCACAACAAATATTATTTTAATGCACTACTTTTAAAAATCAAAAGTAATGCACAAATACTCATGATAAAATAAATATTAATGTTTAAATAAAGACAGAATCAGTATTAACTGATTTCTCCTTTCACCTCAAGATCTGTCATTTGGTGCAGTACTGGGAAAAGGTGAAAGCTTACTCCCCAGCCCCCAAGACTCTTTCTCATTTCTCCCATAGTTGTTAGCTAAGGGCTAGTCCTCAGCCTCGGGCAATCTAGTCATCTCTAAATGCTAAAGACTTCAGAATGTATTCTAACACCTGTGATACTGGGCATACTTGAGGTTGGGGCTTAGGCCCCTACCAGCCCAGCCTCCAGTGCTTTTTTATCTGTTGCAACATAGAAGTTGAAGCAAGGTTCCCTAGTTCACCCCACGTCAGTAAACCAGGCCCTTTGACCCCTGAAAATGTTGAGCAAACACAAAGTAAAATAACCCAATGCTCTATTAAAGGCTGAGGTTTAAAGGTCAGCTTTGTGCTTATTGGCTGCAAGTCTGATTCACTCCCTAAATGACTATCAGGGAGATTTGTGCTTGCAACATGGACTGAGGAGATGAGCCTTTCCATTCAGAGTGGGGAGCTATTTGCTTTATGAGGAGCTGTCCTCACCAAAAGGAAAGCAGCAGGTCAGGAGCAGATGAAAGAGAATAGAGGTCCCTGAACCAGAAATGCTTCCTTCTGATTTTGACTCTGACTTTTGAAAGCTGAAGGTACATGTAGGCCGGGCGTGGTGGCTCACGCCTGTAATCCCAGCACTTTGGGAGGCTGAGGCGGGTGGATCACGAGGTCAGGAATGTAAGACCAGCTTGGCTAACATAGTGAAACCCCATCTCTACTAAAAATACAAAAAAAATTAGCTAGGCATGGTGGCAGGCACCTGTAGTCCCAGCTACTCAGGAGGCTGAGGCAGGAGAATCGCTTGAATCTGGGAGGCAGAGGTTGCAGTGAGCTGAGATCGCGCCACTGCACTCCAGCCTGGGTGACACAGCGAGACTCTGTCTCAAAAAAAAAAAAAAAAAAGTACATGTAGTGGCTTGTAGCTTTCAGCTGTTTCCCAGGAAAATCAGAAAATCTTCAACTGAAATATTTGGTAATTTAGACGTCGTTAGTAAGTGGATAATAAATAATTAAGGATAGACTTGTCATAGCTCATATGTATCACAAGGAAATATTTATGGAGTTTTGAGCGTGTGGGTCACTTTTCCTATAACAAAACCTGGGTGTGGGAAACCAAATTTTTAAAAGTTATATTATTTACGTATTTTTATTTCAATTTGAAGAAAAATTTGTCTAATTTTTAGAATGTTTTCCTGCAAATATAGCAGACTTCATAATGCACATTTATGAAGGATTCTGAAACAATAACAAGGAAAGAGAAAGAGCTGCATGGATTAATCCTGAGCTGCTGCAGCACACTGACTGCATGTCAGTGGCACTTTAAGATTGCAACATTTTGTTTGGTGACCTTCACACCAGTTGACTGTATGCACCTTAATCTCTCTCTCAAAAAAAAGCTGAGCCTACTATAGATTGGCATCTTTTTCTTTTTAACCCCAGTTTTTCATTTACCTACACTGGTTTACCTACACCTGGTTTAATTTGTACAGAAGAATGAAGTTCTTTATTACAAAGCTCAGAAACTCGTCTTTGAGTTTTTAGGAACAGTAAGTACAAGGGTTGTCATGAATTGAGACTGAAAGACCTCATAGATAAATTGGGTAGTACATTTTTTAAATAAAGAATAAATAACACTTCAGAAAAATGTAGAATACGTTCATAAATGCACAAATGGAGATAAAATGTCACTTTTTAAATGAGGTTTCTTTCAGACTTTGACACTCGTAAGTAAATGTTCAGAGGAAATAAATGTCAGGGCATATCAGCCTTTGTGAGGGTTGCCAATGTGTAAATGTGGGGTGTGCTGTAAATCGTGCTGTCCGTTTACCTGCCTCTCTGCAGGAATTGCTTTTTGAGTATTTAGTCCTTATTTCCCAAGAATAAATACAAAGACTTTTCAGACTATGAATACATATCACGTGGTCTCTAAGGTACAGTTGTACATTATACCCATGGAAGTTTTCTTTCTTAAATAATTAAACGAGATTTTCAATTGTATAAAATAAGAATCTTAAATATTAAGTTATGATGCTTTCTTTAAGAGTGTCTAGTTTCCTTCCTTCTCTCTCCCTTCTTCCCTCTGTTTCCTTCCCGGCTAACTCCCCTCCTTTCTTCCTTCTGCCCTTCCTCCTTCTTCCCTCCTTTCCTTCCTTCCTCATTAATTCTTAAAATGCTCATTTGAATGCTTAGATGTTAGACTGTCTCATTTCTGCCTCTATGATTATTACTTATAAATCAAAGCAGTAAGTCCCACTAAAAACGTAAGAGCCAAGTTAGTATCTTCTTTTTTAGCGTCCTATTATTCATTCAAACTTAATCTTCTTTTTTTCCCATTATTACAAGTTATTACTAAAACTAGCACAGAAAAGCTTTTCACTATATCGCCTCCTTTGAGTTAAGATAGTCTCACATATGTAGTATTTAGGGAAAAGATAAGGCTAATATTCTTTGGACCGGCTTCCCTATTTTGAAAAAATCTTCCCTCACATCCCTAAACCATAGGCAAATAGTCACAGAATTTGTAGACAAGCATTATGCAGAAAACCATTAACATGACTTTCAGTTTTCAAGAGAGAAAGTCAAAAATTCCACAGAAAATTAGAGCCGTCGGACTAAATGTTGGTCTATTAATAAGCAGGAAGAACAATTTAGCTGTCTTCCCTGCTGAGTTAATATATAGTACTGCTGTCTTTCCTGCAGCGTATTCTCCAGCTGGGTTACTCGGTTCTGGGAATTTCCTCTCAAAATGCCCATTTCTGTCGACCAGCCATCAGACCTGCCTGAGGATAGTTAATATGACAGTGGTGTGACATATTGAATTTTAATATGAAAGTGACCTTCCCTGCTGTCAGAAATGGGTCATATATATGTGAAATCCATGAAAATAGATGAGAACAGATTTAAAATAAGGAACACTCCTTATATTGGTATACAGGGTTCACCATGCTTGTACTGAAATATGGCTGTAAGTAGCTTGCCTTCAAGAATTTTTAATAATCATTTCTGAAGAACTGATTTTCCCTTTCATACTTTGTCTTTCATGGGCCAACTTTAAATCACCCTCTAACTAGCCACATGGCTGCCCATCACTCCCTCTGTCAAATTCAGAATTCTGCCTCTGCCTTCAAACTCAAGCCATTCCTGCTTTGACTTCCTTCTGTCTTACATCTGTCCTTGACCTTATTTTGGCTGTTTTGTTTGCCATTCTCTAAAATCGCATCTTCCTGGCCTGCTTTTGCATGGGCTTCTCTTGTCATTTATTTTTAACTAGTGGCATAGAGTCCTTCCCTGTCATCCGCTGGCTTGTGTTCTTCCTCTCCAAAGCCAGTGGCAGGGGTTTTCTTTCTCAGAAAAGGCATTTCTGTGTTTAAATATTAGTTTTCATACCCAGAACTTGCTGACTCTTGAACATTTCATATACGTTTAGCCAAACAACCTGAATCTGTTATAAATGTGCAAAGACCAAGTTTTATATTTTTATATGTTTTGTAATAACCTCATGACAGGTACTTAATGGGTTGTGTTTATGTTCAGAGAATGAACTTTTAGGTTGTCAAGATGGGAGGTATACAAGTCTTTTTAATAAAGACCCCTAGCTAAAGGCTGCTTCTCTAGCCGATGGAACAAACCAGGACAAGGCCTGCTTATCTGTGTATTGTAGCTTTCCTAATTGATAGCAAGTGCCTCTGAAAAAATGTTTATATAGTTACCTAAAGTAAGCATTAATTACCAACATTGTACATTTCATTCCGGTTAACCTCTTTTGGTATCATTACTTATCTCAGAGTCGAGCAGTAATCATTTTTACAATGGAGACTTTTAAAAGATTTTTTAAAAATAGCATTTTGATCCCTGAATTGCGTTTCTATGTGATTATGCTGATTTTTTCATATATGCGAGTCTTTTTTAAAGTTAAGTTATACTTACATCCTTAATGATAAATCGCCAGTGAAAACCAAGAGAACTCAAGAGAGTCTGACCATTTCTGTACTTGGAACGTGTCAGGGGTCAGTGCTCTGCAAATGGGACATGTGGAAAGAAGGATTCATAATTCGGTGGTCACCCAACTGTATCATAAGAGTTTGAACTATAAAGAAATAAGTAGTTGCTTCTTGCTGACCAACAAGATTGCTACAGGTTTCAAAGAAAGAAAGAATTTGTCATCAAGGGCAGGAAGGTACTTCATAAATAATTACCAAATGAAGTGGTTGTGATGACTAGCGCTCTCTTTCCTTGAAACCTGTAGCAATCTTGGTGGTCAACAAGAGGCAACTACTTTTCTCTTTATAGTTCAAACTCCTCCGATACCATTTGGGTGATCACTAAATTATGAAACCTTCATTCCCCATCTCCTCCCATTTGCAGAGCACTGACCCCTGACACATTTTATGGACCAAAATGGTCAGGCTTTCTCGAGTTTTCTTGGCTTTCGTTGGTGATTTATTATCTAATGTCTACTCACCCCTTCCCCTCCAGGACTCAGATCATAGAGTTTTGCTATATAGTACTTTAAATTTCCATTAAGCTTGAAATCATTCATTTCAAAGAAGAGGGTCATGGTGCCCCTGATTATATACAGGATAAATAGAAATAAAGATATCCCTGTGTCATCATGCAAATGAACAGCTGGCAATTGAACTTATTAATATATTAACAGGACACGATGAAACAAAGGTATTCCCTCTGAGATCAAACCCTCCCATTACTGCAAAGAAGGGTGTAGCATGAGAAAGTTCTCTCCTAGGTTCACTGCAGGTTCACTTAGACCTGTTTGACTTGTTGAGATTATTTTAAGCTCAGGAGTTAATTTTTTTAAATGGCTAAGCCTAGTTCATCATTACATAGTACAAAATATTCAATCATACTTAAGGGTTGTTGGGGTTTTCTCATGGTAATGCATTATAATTGATAACATTCATTAATTGCTTCGAATTTCTTCCTAATTAAATTTTAAAAATAAATGCATAACTGCTCTTTGAAATTTGATTGATTTGGCTTAAAAACTAATTGGAAAGGGGAATCTGTGCCTCCTAACTTTATAATTAAAATATATGTTGCTAAAGAGTTTTCATCTACTTCTATTTTTTAATACCTTTATTTCTTATAAAAATGGAGGCTATATTTGCATAACTGTGTCCCCTGTAATGATGGGAGACTGGGAAGTTGCAAAAAATACTTTACAAGGACAACAACTATCTTGACTCTTCTGCCTATTTCCTTGTAAAGATCTCTGTGATTATTTGGGCCCACCCAAATATTGCAGGATGAGCTCCCTGTCTCAAGATCCTTACCTCAATCACATGTGTAAGTATTGCTATAGGAAGTAACTTATTCACAAGTTTCAGGATAAAGCTATGGACATCTCTGAGGACCATGATTCAGCCGCCCACTCTCACATTATATTTCCCAGAACCATAGAGAGCACCCCACAAAGATTTGCTGAATATTGTTGAGTGATCAAATGATATGGTTTCAATAAAGCTCCATGAATTATACTTGTGAAGGAGAAATAGACTTCTGATGTCACCGTCACAGTAGGCATTGCAGGAATTTTCAAAAGTATATTTCTTTCTTTCTTTTTTTTTTTTTTGAGAAAGATCTTTCCAATGTAGATAGTGTATGGAATGATAATTTAGCAGCAGCAGAATGCACTTTTGCAGAAACACACAAACACACATAACTCCTTTGACAATAACCCAGCATACTGACCTCTCTCCAAACCTGCTTTCTTTTTTGTTGTGGCCAGACTTTGAGTGGAAGGAAAGGAGACTGGCAGAGGTGAGCAGGAAGAGGCCAGAGCTGAAGGAGGAGAGAAGAAATTAGCCAGATTTGATAGAGAGATGGCTTCTGGGACAATTCTTTTCAGAGGCCAAGGTGGCTGATGAGCCACTTGCTCCACTCATTTCCCTGTGAGCTCATGCAGTAAAATTAGAGGAACATAAAAGGCGAAGCCTTCCTTACATCCTTAGAAGGTCATGACCAGTGTGTCCAGCTTCTGATTTCTCATGACAATATTGTTTTTATTCTTTAATAAATTTTATTCTGATATTCAGTGTATAAAATAAAAATTGCCTACCTTACTATTCAGAGATAGCTGCTGTAACATTTTGGCATATTTTCTTCCAGTTTTTTTTCTCTGCATATATGGTTACATCACAGAATCACAATTATGGTCTAGACAAAGTTTTATATCTTACTTATGTTCACTTGACTAGGAAAATTTTCTCATGACATTAAATATTTTTCAAAACATGATTATTCAATGATTGTATAATATTGCACTTTTGGATGTACCTCTATGGTTGAATGTTTATGCTTCTGCCTAGAATGAATGATATGGCCTTGAATAGTTTTGCATTACATCTTTTTTCACCATCTTAATTGTTTCTATTGGACATTTCCTAGGAGAGGCAATCAAAGGGCATGGACGTTTTTATGATTCTTCATAGATGTGGCCGAAGATATTAATTTACACACCTACTATCAGTGTCGTGACTATTTCTCCTCACATTCAACAGCATTAAGCATTAGTTTTTTTAAAAAAAAATTTAAAAATTTTGAATGCTTATTGGATAATTATAAGGATTTTTGGTAACTTGTTGATCTGTGTTCTTTGCCCATTTATCCATTGAGATGTTAATATTTTGCTTATGAACTACCTTTGCATGTTATGTCTCTGGAAATTATTTTTCCAGTTTGGTGTTTGCCTTTTGAGTATTCTGCTCTCTGATATATAAATGTGTTTCACCTTTGCTACTCCAGTCAAATCTACTATTACTCTCTGACACATTTCACTACCTTTATGTTTAGAAATTATTTGCTAGGCTCAATAGCTGATAAATAACCACCTGTATTTTACGTAATCCTTTATTATTTTATTTTAAAATTTAACATAACATTTATCTGTCTTTATTTTAACATATAGTATGAGATAGCAACATACATTTTAAATTATTCAAATAGTTAATTCAATGCCATTTATTAAATGAGTGCTCTTTTCTTCACTGACTTTTTGATTAAATCTATCTTTTAATTGGTATATACATTTCTGTATCTGGGCTCTCTATTTCTATAACCATCTATTAATTATTGTAGCAGAACCATATTATAGTTTATATATCCCATTATAATTTGTATTATAGCCTGTTTCTGACATGGTGGCCCCTAACTCTTTCATTTTTCTGTATTTTAAATTTATTTTAGCAGTTATTGTCTCAGCATTCTTTAAGGTGAGTATTGGAATTAATTTTCAAATTTAAAAAATCTTGGACCGGGCACGGTGCCTCATGCCTGTAATCCCAGCACTTTGGGACGCTGAGGAAGGTGGATCACTTGAGGTCAGGAGTTCAAGCCAGCCTGACCAACATGGTGAAACCCCATCTCCACTAAAAATACAAAATTAGCCAGGCATGGTGGCACACGCCTGTATCCAGCTACTTGAGAGGCTCGAACCCGGAAGGCAGGAGGTTGCAGTGAGCCGAGATCATGCCATTGCACTCCAGCCTGGGCAACAAGAGCGAAACTCCATCTCAAAAAACAAAACAAAACAAAACAAAACTTGTTGTACTTTGTATAGAATTATGTGCAAATTATGAATTATTTTGGAAAAGTTTGCATCTTGACAATTTTCAATAATTTCAAAATATCTCTTTTTCAAGTCTTATGTGATGTGACAAAAAAATCATTTATTTGTAGAGGTCCTGCATTCTTTTTAAGGTTATTCCTAGGTATTAGATACTTTTTATTTAATTATTTTTGAGATTATTTAAAATACTGTTTTCTAATTGGTGGTTACTGTTATATGAAAGCTATTGCTTTTAATATTTTGTCTTTTGATTCTGTTTGTTAATGATAATTATTTTTCACTTAGTTCTCCTGAGTTTTATTTATAAACAATTATATTATAATCAAAAAATGATTCTATCATCTTTCCAAATAATGTATCTCTTCTTTGTTGATTATGTCCTGTAACATTAGCCAGAATTTCCACAGCAAAGTTCAAAATACTCACTGGCATTCTACTCTTATCTTGTTTCTGATTTTAACAGCTATTTATTTGATGATAGATTTTTTTCTAACCATGTTAAAGAAATTTTTTTGCATTCCTAATATGCTGAGAATTTTTAAAATTAAAAAAATGGGTTTTGGAATACTATAAAATGCCTTTTGGATGATTTTGGTAAATTATCATCCATGAGGAGAATATAACATGGAAGCCAGAGTATGGGATTTATGGCCAGACAGAGCTGGAGTCAAATTATACCTCCTCCTCTTAGAATTGTGTAACATTAAGCAATTTATTTATTCCCTTCCAATTTCAGTCTCTTACTCTGTAATATGAAGATAATCATGTAAATATCTTGTGAGGATATTATGAGTATCCAGTAAGAATTATTTATAATGTGTTTAACACCAGACTTGATATGGAGTATCAGTTTCTTTTGAATTATTGCGTAAGTTTTGCCTTTGATCTATTAAAATGGTGCACTATAATTACAGATTTCCTAATATTTAATCATCTTTTTATTCTTGGACTAAAGCCTACTTGGCCCTGATGAAATGTTTTCTTAACTTACTGCTGTATTCCATATTTGTTTGAGATTATTGTATCAATTTTCATAATGATTTGGTCTTTAGTTGAATTTTTATGCTATCTTATTAGTTTTGATATCAAAATTATGTAAACTTTATGTAATGATTAGAAAGATTTTATCATTTTCTGTGTTCTGCACCTATGGAAATTATATTTTCATGGGCAATTTTTTTTTTCTCTGAAATTCTCTGTATCAGGATTATTTTTTGAACCAGATAATACTTTTGTAACTTTTAAAGATTTTTGCTGTTGTTGTTTCTATTTGTTGTTGTCAGATTGTTTTCTCTAATCAATTCATCTATTCAGTGTTTCTACTTCTATTTGTGGCAATTTTGGTAATTCATATTATACCTAAAAATTGTCCTTCTGTCAGTATCGTTTGTTTGTTTGAGATGGAATCTCACTCAGTTGCCAGGCTGGAGTGCTGGTGTGATCTCGGCTCATTGCAATCTCTGCCTCCCAGGTTCAAGCAATTCTCCTGCCTCAGCCTCCCAAATAGCTGGGGTTACAGGCACATGACACCACACCCAGCTAATTTTTGTATTTTTAGTACAGACGGAGTTTCACCATTGTTGGCCAGGATGGTCTCGGTCTCCTGACCTAGTGATCCGCCCACCTCGGCCTCCCAGAATGCTGGGATTATAGACGTGAGCCACCGTGCCCAGCACCTTCTTCTGTGACATAATCTTGTAGTTATTATTTCTTAGTTTTCTGTTTTTGTTTTTGTTTTTATTTTTTTTTGAGACGGAGTTTCACTCTTGTTGCCCAGGCTGGAGTACAATGGCACGATCTCGGCTCACCGCAACCTCTGCCTCCCAGGTTCAAGCAATTCTCCTGCCTCAGCCTCCCGAGTAGCTGGGATTACAGGCATGCGCCACTACGCCTGGCTACTTTTGTATTTTTTAGTAGAGAAGGGTTTTTCCATGTTGGTCAGGCTGGTCTCGAGCTCCCGACCTCAGGTGATCTGCCCGCCTTGGCCTCCCAAAGTGCTGGGATTACAGGCGCGAGCCACTGCACCTGGCTAGACCTTAGTTTTAAAATATTTTTGACTCTGCCACCTCAAAAGTAGTAATTGTTAATCAGCAATCACGTATTGAGTGCCTCAAGGGTCACCCTTACAAGAGTAGTAAGTGCCTATTTTTTTCCAAGACTGCGAACTGTTGCAGAATATTCTACCTGGATTCATATCCCAGCTCCACCACTAACAACCTGTGTAAACTCCAACAAGTTACTTGAATTTTCTGTGCCGTGGTTTCCTCATCTGATTGTGAGGATATGAAGCTCTGAGATCAGTGCCTTGCCTGGCATATAATAAGTAGCTTACAGATAGTATTATTATTATATTTAAAAATAAACACTGTGGTTGCTCTTGAGGATACAAGGTATAGACACAGTTGTGAATGGAAAACTCAAAGACAAATTGAACACTGAAGTACTTTTTACTTGTAATGTTTGGAGGGCTTTCCAGCCTTTAGAAGCACAGGAGTCCCTGAAAAAAGGATACTACAGGTATTTAAAGAAAAAAAAATTTAGCCCACAAAGTTACAGTTAATCTGTTCAAAATCCTCATTGGTGAAAAAGTGGCAGTTCTCACATGCTTATCCTACCTGTCTGGATCTTTACATATCTGCAGATATCTGTATTCCAAAGTCAGAGATAAAGATTTTTTTCTTGAGGGAGCCAGCAACTTACAGGGAAGGGGCTCAAGTCTTTTAAAAATGTTTTTGGATGGGGAGACTAGAGTGAGATAGGGTTTTCTGTTTTGGAAGGAGTCTCTAATGATGCAAAAATATTTTTGTTTCATCTGTCATTGGTATGTGAAGGGCACACTTAATCACAAGGGCAACAGGGCAAGGTGTAGTCTTGCTTTCTCACAGTGGTCATGTAGGCAAGCGGGATGGGTAAACTATAAACAGAATCAACTGTATATATGGATTATGCTATGTTTTACATTTATTGCCTCGGTTCATTCAATAATACTCTCTTCAAGTGCCATGCTTCCTAGAATACTTTCTTAACCACTATTACTTATAACATTTTCTTGTACCTCCCCAAAGGGAGAAGCATCTGTTAATGTGCCTCCATTGCTTTCAGAATAATATTCAAACTACATAGCAGGGCACCAAAGGCCTCTCCAGGTCCCTTCTCTACCACAGTTCCTCACTGTGCCTCAGCCACGTTAAGTCATTGTGACAGGTGGAATTCTGGGATGGCTCCAAAGATTCCTACCCAATCGTGTACACACTGTCTCTAATCTCCTCTCTTTGCTTGGCCTGGACCTGTGAATATGATAATCACGCCCTTGACTGCTTTACTTAGTATAGGACTCCATTTTAGCAGAGTGAAGAGTGTTTCCCCTACTGGCCTTGAGGAGCAAATTGCCATACAGTGGAAAAAGCCACATGGCATAGAATGGTAGGTGGCCTTTAGGAACTGAGAACAGCCCTCAGCTTGCAGCCAGCCAGCAAAAGTAGGGATCTCTTTCCTGCAATTGCAAAGAACTGAACTCCACCAACAACCAGTGAGATTAGGAGACCCCAAGCCATAGCTGAGTTTGCAACTTCAGCTAACACCTTGATTTCAGCCTGGTGAGATCCTGAACAAAGGGCTGAACTAACTTGAGCCTGGACTCCTGACTCATGGAAACTGTGAAATAACTTTTGGTCTTTTAAGCTGTTAATTTGGTAGGAACTTGTCATGCAGCAATAGATAACTAATTTAGTCATTTAGTCTCTCGTATTCTCTTATCTCAGATCACCTGTTTCCCTCAGTACAATTTGTATTCCATGTGTCCCTATCCAGAGCTCAGTCATCATCCCTTTCACCCCCTCAGACTTGTCAACTTATTCTACATGGGAAAAAAATCATCTTTTTATTCTGAAATTATATTCTATATACCTAGAATATACCTAGAATGACCTCTGAGTCATTCTGGCCTTTGTCTCCTTGGATTATTTTTATTTGTAAAACTGCTCCTGGCTTTATATTCTGTTTTTATATTCTAATAAATGCATGTGACTACAAATATTTTATAATTTATTTTGTATTCTTCACAACTCAGTATATCAAAATACATATCTGAAGAAATGTATTGATCATAACATTGAGGCTGCGTCTTGAAAAAGGCATGAATCAAACTGTGTGCATGCTAGAATGGCTCCTGTGTGGGGCTGGTCTCTAATGGTGGGCTATGAGGATCCACTCTTAGCCCCATCAAGGTACTGTTTTCTATCAATGATTTTGATGAGGGTATAGATAGTATATGTGTCAACATTATGATTGACATGAAACCTGGAAGCATGGCACATACTTTGAGTAACAGAATTACTACCTGGAGAGACCATTTCAAGTTGGAATGATGGAACAAGGTTAAGTTTTAATTGAACAAGTATGAAAGCCTATACTTAAGTTTAAAAAAATCAATCTAGAAACTAAAGTTGGGGTGAGACAGACAGCACATGCAAATATATATAGATTTGTTATTTACGACTTAGTTTAAATCAGTGGCATAATGGATCATATAGTAGAGTTTATTTAAATCATGAAGTTAATTTTAGACTGCATTAATTGAACTGCTGTGTCCCAAACAAAAAGGATAATCCTCCTTTGATCTATGTGGGTCACATGACTCCTGGGTAGTTCTGGGCACCTCCTTAAATGGGGTCATGGACAAACTGGAATTTCTTCATTGGGTAGGGACCAGATGGGCAAACAGATTTGCAATCATGTCCTACATGGTGGAACAATCTGAACTGTGGCTCTTTCACCTGTAGAAGAGAAGGTATTTAATATCTAAAAATTAGACCTATTTTTCATCACTTTGGTGAATGGAAATGATAAGGAAATAGAGTTTTACTTTATTAAAGTTACCAACATGTAGTTAATAGCAAAATAGAGTGGGTTGCCTTTGGGAGTTATTGACCCCATTCTCCTTGAGATGTACAAATAGAAATTTGGATGGAGGAAAACAGAATTGTGAAGTCTTTTGCATGTGTTGTCACAAGGAGGTAGTGATTGATTGAAAGGCATCAACAAATATAGAGACTCTAAAGTTTCATTAAGTGTAAAGAATATAGAAACATATGGATATGGTTTTGTAAAGTAGGGGATAATACAACAGATCCCAGACAGAGGATCCCATGCCATAGTTCTCGTGAGAGGGCGTCCGGCTCTGAATTAGACCACCTACCTGGAGTTCAGCTCCTGTAGGTGTGAGAAGAAGCCTATAGTAGATGCTGTTAGTGCCCCACCCAGGCCCCCTTAACAGGGCTAGTCCCCTTGCCCTCCAGCTGCTGCAGTTGTTGGCTGTCATATCCTCCTATCTGCACCACCCTCTGGAGGACTGCCCTTGACAATGACATCTACCTCATCCAGACAATGACATCTACCTCATCTACCTCATGCCTGGGAGGTTACAGCCTCCATGCCACAGGACAGCCCTTGACCAGTTACCACCTGATGCTGAGGTACAACAGCTCAGGCCCCTTGCCTCTGTGCAGAATGACCTCTGAGTGATTTACACCCCAGAGCTCCCTGTGGAATCAGACTAGACTTCTAAAACCACATCTTTGTCTTTTCCCCTGCCCTCCCTTGCTTCCCTTACTCCCTCATGTGTTTCCATTAAGAGCCTGATTTGCCTAGGAATTGTTCTCTCAGGCTTTGCTTGTGGGGATCCTTACCTAAGACACTGCCTTTTCCTTGTTTAGGGGGACTTCTGATCTCTGTCCTTCTACCGCTGTACTTCTGTCCTTCTACCTGACAGGGGCTTCTACCTTCTCATCTACTCTCTTACCGAGGGCCAGTAACTGGATAAGAGGGTAGAGGGCCAAGATACCACTCCTTTATAACTAAGTAAAGAAGTAATTTTGCCAGGAGCATCCCCCAGCAGGCTTCAGTTTTCTGTTCTGTCTGAGGATGTCTCCAGCAACACTGGAACAGATGCCCCCTGAGGGCCCTCCCCACTCCAAAATCAATGATCCCGTGGATCTCATAATGCCACTTTATTCTTTAAAGAAAGAATGCATGTGCACACACACTTGCACACACACACACACACACACACCTTTTTGTTCTCTCTGACAATGGCATTACTACATGACTCTTATGGAGATAAAAAGATAGGCGTCATCTCATATCTAGCAACAGTGTTCTAGGGGCTTTTCAGGTTAGAAAAACATGAAGATCAGTTGGTGTCCATCTCTTTTTCTCTTTTTAACTGCTCTATGTTTCTGCTTCTTTGTTCTTCTCTCTAGATGTCTTTCTTGTAATGGGCACCTGGCTGACCCATATAAGGTGGCATGTGGGAAGGCAGGAGGAAAAGCTTGGTGTGGAGGATGACGGCCTGGTTTGGGAGCCTAGATCAATGTGCTTCATTCTGGACTCTGGAATGAAGCCGGGTAGCCATGTAACCTTCCATTCATTTCACCTTTCTTAATCTCAATTGTATGTATAAAGTGAAATAATAATAAAATAAAAAAAAATATGCCTGCCTCACCTAACTGTCAGTCTCATGAAGACCAAATGAGATAGTGCATCTGAAGGCATATTAGGAAAGTATAAAGCCCTTGAAAAACATGAGAGATTACTCAGCTAAGATATTAAGATGCCGTCCTGCTTGTGAAGAGCTTGCAAAATAGTAGGAGAGCTGAGACATAAACACAAATAAAAATTATTTAAGGCGGGGGATGATCTGTGTCATCAGAGAGGTATAGAGTTGTATAGGAGTTCAGAGAAGGGAAAACCCATTTCCTGCTGGGTAAATTTAGTTTTTGAGCCCAAAAGTGTGTTCTTTTTCTTCCCTGTATTTCCTTTCTGGCTTGTCATACATAGACAGGAGGATCCTTGAATAAATCCAGAAAAGTAACAAAGATCTGTTACCCACCTTTTTTCCAGCAAACTTTTTTGTTAATATATAATAGTTGTGCATATTTTTGTACATGTGGTCTTTTGATACATGTGTACAGTGTGTAATGATTAAATCAGGGTGATTAGTATATCCATTGCTACAGACATTTTTTCTTTGGGTTGGAAACATTCCAGTTCTCTTCTAGCTATTTTGAAATGTACAGTCAATTGTTAACTATAGTCTCCTTACTGTACTTTTGAGTGCTAGACTTCATTCCTTCCATCTAACTGTATTTTTGTACCCATTAACCAACTTCTCTTCATCTTCCCCCTACCCTTCTCAGCCTCTGGGAACCACCAATCTGCTGTCTTCCTCCATGAGATACACTTTTGTAACTCCCACATATGAGTGAGAACATGTGATATTTGTCTTTCTATGGGTGGGTTATTTCACTTAATGCAATGACCTCCAATTCTGTTCCATATTGCTGCAAATGACAGGATTTCATGTTTTTAGCTGAATAATATTTCATTATATATATATACACATTTCATTATATATATACATTTCATTATATATATAATATAATAATATTTCATTATATGTATGTGTGTATATATATACACACACATTTTTAAGATATATATATGATATATACACACATCTTTATGATAATGGAGAAAAGTGCCAGGTCCATACACATTTGATTGATACAGGGACTGGATGATCTCTTTTGCATCAACCCTCTGCAATGAGACTTAAGGGTTTCCATTTCCTAAAGTGGATTTTACTACATTGGCCAGACCTGAGAACTGGGATGTTTCTATCTGCACCTAATTTTAGCATTGATTAGCTGATTCTTTGATCATCATGTGAAGACATTCACATTATTATATATCACACAGAAGAAGAGAATCTTTCCTGGTAAATGAGAAGTGCTCAGAGCATTTCGAAGAATCTTGGCCCAGGTGGTTAGATGTACGTGATCTTCCAGGCCACTCCACCGGGGAATAATGTGTGCTCTACGCATAGAAATGCATTCCTCAGAATCTATGTTCAAGGGCAGTGCAAGAATGTGAAATGTAGAATGTGTTCTGGTAACTTGAATTATTTTCGACGGTCAGGCTCAGAGGAAAGCTAAAAAGCACTCATTGCTCTTGTTAAACTTCCCATTTACTCAAGCAGATACACTTTTTCAAACTTGAGAAAGAGAAGTGTGTGTGCATTTGTGTGTGTGTGTGCATACTATCTATATATTTTAAGAAACCTGAACTTTGAGTTCTGACTCCGTCTTTCATGATCAAGTCGTGCATCGAGGCGTGTCTTGTTTACTGCTGTGCGTTTGTAAACTGGGTCATCCTTTTCTGAGACTATGAGAAATGTGGAGTGGTGTGTGTAGTTCTTATGTTCCCTCACAGTGCTGGGCTTTCCTCTCTGTAACTCAGTCTCTTGCCAGTATTCCTTCTTCTGTTATTTTTTTTTTCTTTTCCTTAGAAAGGCAGTATCTCTTTGGATCTCCCTTAGGTATTCCCTACCATGAGAAAAGCACAGCTTCCTGCACTTGCCCCCAGATATATACTATACATTGTTATACCAGTGTTATTTCTTTCCTCTCTTTTTCCTTAAACAGAAATTTTATTGTTTTCTGACTCACCCTGAGGTCTCAGTACGTAAGTGTCATTTTTAATTCTCTCCCAATTCCCACTTTCTCCCACGACTGCTCTGAAGGGCACATTTAATGATTATTGTGTGTATAAGCATTTATGTACTTTTTTGCTTTCTCTAGTCACTTAAGCGGCAATTAATTTCTACTTCAGTGAAAGAGAATGAATTATACTGAGGCCTAATCGTCTATTCTTTCTAAACAGTTTGGAAGGGCCGCGGAGGGGGAGGCCAACGTTGCATCTGCATGTGTGCATATTGCTGCGTGCTTTGGTTTCATTCCTGGGCCCACATTACTCATTGTTTCCTATCTTGCCTTTTCAATACTTTGGGGACTGATTTGGTTTTAAGTTGTTGAGTGGGGGTGGCTAGAGCCAGGCTCTGCCTTCTGGCATTGTGGGAATATGGGAAAGCTTCCATTCCCTTTGGTTTCATGTAGCAAATATACCCATACTTTGTACAAGGCACGTGTCAAATGTCGTGAGAGGTATCTCATCAAGTTAGGGAGAGGGGAAGTGTTCACCTCCACATGGGGATGCTCAGGGCCCTGGGGGTTTGGATGTGGCTCTGTGGTGCCCATTTCTGTCCTTTACCTACCAGACCATATTGCCACATTTGGCACAGCAGCTGATCTGCACCTCCATGTCCATCTTTCTGCATCTGGTTTCTCTGACATCATCCTTTTTAATCTCCTGTGTCCCTCTGCCTACGCATTTCCTGTCTGCTTCCTTGCCTTACTTTGCCCAAGTGGTTCTTTTCTCTAGGGTTCTGATTTTCTCTTTGCCTTCTATCTACCCGCTCAGTTTAGTGTCTGTGGTCCCAACCTTTGTTCTGTCTTCCTCCATCCTTGTTTTTCATGGCATGGCCAGTGATGCTGCCATACACCTAGTCAGTCAAGCTGGAAGCCTCCAGGTCCTTATAGACCTTGTCTCTCCAACATCCACTTGGTTTTCAATGAAGGCAGCTCCAGTTCAACACCTCCCTCTTTTCACTCTGACAGCCCCTCTCCCAGACCTCAATTATTGCCACATACTGGATACCTCTACCAGATTTTACCTATTTTCTTAAAAAATCCAATCTGAACATGCCCCATTCCTCATGACAGTTGTCTCTTTAATTGCTGAATGCTACACAGTAAAATTCCGATGACCAGTATGGCAAGCACAGACTGATAGCAGCTGACCTTAGCATCATCTTCAATTAGTGTCTATTTCCTCCCCATGACATGCCAAACACAGTAACTTCTTCTTTTAGAGGAAGCCTCTCTGCATTTGCACTCATCATTCTTTTTCCCCAAAATGTCCTTCTTGTTTTCTCCAGCTAGTAAAGATCTCCTCTTCTTTCAAGACCCTCTTGTGAAGGAAGTTTTGAGGGTTGCTTCATATTGAAGTAGCACTTTCTCTGTATGTCAACTGAGTGCTGTCTGAGTCTCTATCACAACATCCAACCCTATGCTGAGTTCAAATCAGTAGGAATGTTTGCATTTAAAGAATAATTTATGGATGGCAAAGCCTTTTCACAGTCATTCTCTCCAAGGTGAGTTGGAGAAAGTGGAGATATGAAAGAGAGCTTGTGCTCAACATTACTTTGGTGTCTGTTCTATTCTGGCCATGTTTGATTCCTATGTACTGTTATCTACACCTTTAGCAACAAGGAAAGTGTGTCAAACGTTCTGCCACTTAGGAGGATAAGAGCCTTGGCAGAACACTTAGTGAGGATGGCCAGTCAACCCTGTTCTTGAAAGCAACTGCCTTGAATTAAAAACAGAAGGCTCCAAGGCAAATCTATATGGACCCTTAAAGCGAGGATTTTTTGCCAAGAACATCATTTGTAAAACACCGAATATATTTTTTAAACATAAATTTAAGCTGAGAACTGCTAGTCCTCTCTTCATCTTCCTTTTTTTAAAGCACGGAATTAGGACTGCCTGGTTAATCAGTGCCCAAAGTAAAGATAACCTAGGAGCAGTTGGCACTAGAGAATTCAGACACTAGCTACAAGATAAACCATCAGAGAGGAACAAGAGGGTGGACTTAGAAAGCATTTATTGGACTACCTAAGTAAGCACATAATCTTTGCATTTTAGAGCTGGAACAATCAAGCCTCTAATTATAGCTGAGGGATAGAGGCCTAGAGAAGTCGAGCAGCTGTCAGGACCCTCAGCGTTATGGCTGTGAATTCCTTACTCCCATCCAGGGTCTTTTCCCCATGTCATTAATGTACATGGAGTATCAAAACGCCTTATGAGGGAAATAACTGAGGGCAGTCACTGAATTGCGAGGCTGAATCTTCACTTTGAGAAAATAAGGTCGATGATAATAGTAATAGAAGCCAAGAACTTTTTACTGGTTTATTTCATTTGATCCCCACAAAACCCCTATGAGATGGTGAATTCATTTCCTGTTGCTGCTGTAACAAATTACCACTAGCTTAGTTGCTTAAAACAACACAAATGTATTATTTTACAGTTCTGGAGGTCAGACGTCAGAAATGAGTTTCACAGAGCTGAAGTCAAAGGGTCTGCAGAACTAATTCCTCATGGAGGCTCTGAGAGAAGGATCCATTTCCTTGCCTTTTTCAGCTTCTAGTGGCCACACGTCTCCTTGATTTTTTGGCTTCTCCCTCCATTTTAGAAAGTGCGTCACTCTAATCTATGCTTCCATCATCACATAATCTCCTTTGCCTCTGACCCCTCCTGCATCCTTTTTATAAGGAATTTTATGACCATACTGGGCCACCAGATAATCCAGCATAATCTCCTCATCAGAAAATCCTTAACTACATTTGCAAAGTCCCTTTGCAAGATAACATATTCACAGGTTCCAGGGATTAGGACTTGAACAGATTTGGGAGGTCATTATTTAACCCACTACAGATAGGTATTGTTATTATTCCCATTTTACAGCTGAAGAAACTGTGGCTTTGAGAGATTAAGTAAATTCCACAGAGTTAGGTAGTTATTGAGAAGCAGAGTCATCCATTCTTTATCTCTGGAACTGAGTTAGTAGAAATAAAAAATAAATGATATAACTGAATTCAAGATAAACATTATATCATTAGATATTTTTAGACCAAAAATATACTAAGCCTGTGGTCTGAATTATAAAATATAATCCATTATAGGAAAAATGGAAATTCTAAACATTCTTAAAGGGTAACATTCTCTCATAGCTCTAGGAAATTGTTGGACTGTAATAGGCCACCATCCAGAATCAGTCATCCAACTAGCTGTTGTGAGCTGATATTTTAATTTTCAAACCTTAAATCAGCCTCAGTACATTTCTATCCATTGGCAGTGGGGAGCCACTCTATATGCAGTATAAAGCTAAAATTTTAAAAAAATTTCACAGCATTTCTTTTTAATTTCTGAAGTTAGCTATCACAGTTCTCCTAATCTCTTCTCTCAGTTGAATATCTCAAATTCAAGTTCACTTAGCCATTCGTGTGAAATGGATTTTCAACACCCCAGTGTCTACATTAACTTTCCCGGGAAGCTCTTTATTTTTTCAAATACTTCTCATAAAATATAGTTCCAAGAATTGAACATGCTATTGCAGATATAGCTTTAGTGTTGAATATGGTGAGAGGTTCCCCTCTCTTAACTAGAAGGTGTATGTACCTCTGTAACCTTGCCCTACTGACATAGAATTAATGGAAAATTAGACAGACTAGCCCATTTCCAGAAAGAATCCAATTTTAAGCTGTATGTTGACTCATAACCCATTTGAAATACAGAGAAAGAAGCAAAATATTTCTTTACACCTTAGGTTGCCTGCCAGTGCCTACATAGCTTTGGTGGGGTTAAGGAGGCCTGCCTTCCTTGGTCTCTCTCTTTTTCTTTTCTTTCCTTAACTTGTTTTATGTATGAATAAATGTACATCTTATAACGTATATGTAGGCTATGAAGCTTGGTAATGGAATAAATCCCCCATGAAGCCAACACTCATTTTAGGAAGTAGAATATTACCAATAATGTTGATATTAAATATGTAGTATTCCTCCCTGATCCTATCTCCTGTCTCCCTATTATCAATTTTCTGTTTATGATTTGG
Source organism: Pan paniscus (assembly GCF_029289425.2). NCBI lineage: Eukaryota > Metazoa > Chordata > Mammalia > Primates > Hominidae > Pan > Pan paniscus. Next base: position 24,386,236 of record NC_085926.1, on the reverse strand, counting down.
ATGAGTTTTAGCTGTACTACATATGTGCGTATATCTTCCTAAACAATATATTCTAAAATTTGGCTTGTCCGTGGATTTTATAAAAATGGTAGCATGTCATATATATGTTCCTACAACTTGCTTTTCTCATTCATATTTGTGTTTCTAAGATGTATTCATCCAGAATATAAAGCTAGAATTTTTCCATTTTCCAATGCTGTATAATACTCTGCTAGGCAAATATATCACTTTGTTCTGTGTAGTCTGTGTAGACTTTTGGGTTATTTCCTCTTTGCAGAGTTTACTGCCAGTGATTTGCTATTACAAATAAAGCTACTGTGAATTTTCTTCCATGTGTCTTTGGTTCATGTTGAGTAAGTTTTTCTAGCAGTAGAATTGCTGGATCAGAGGGTAAATATATTCTTTATTAGGTAACTCAAACGTATTTTTCAAAATGGTTGAACTGGTCAACACTCCCTCCAAGAAGTGGTGCATTAGGCTTCTTTTTGCTCCACATCCTTGCTAACATTTGTTAATGTCAGGCTTTTAAATTTTGTCCATCTAAAATGTACCTTATTGTGATCTGAAAAAGCATGTTTTGATTTCTAATGAGGTTCGACATCTTTTCCTATCTGTCTTTACCATTGATGCTTCCTTTTTTTGGTTAAATACTGTTCATGTCTTCACCCACTTCTCTTTTGATTCATAGTAATTATAAATGTGTGTGTGTGTGTGTGTGTGTGTGTGTGTGGAGAGAGAGAGAGAGAGACTGATCCTTTGTCATTTTTAGGTGTTGCAAAGTTCTCCCAATTTTTGACTTACTATTTCACTTTATGAAATTTTTTTAAATGAACATATGTTATTTTCATTGGCAGTCTTATAAACTTTATTTGACAGCCAGTGGTTAGATCTCACCCACACTGACTGTAGAATTTTAAGGTGATGACAGGTACGCAGGTAACCAGTGCATGAGTTTGTTTGGTGAATCTTCATTCTGACTGCATTTTCTGGACAACTGCACATGGTTACAGTATGGAACATTCTTTATTCCTTTGGCTCAGACAGTTTTGTTGAGCCTGGAATCAATGCACACATCTGGAGTACTTTCTCCTTTATGGCAAATTTCTTTGAGTGCTCAAGGGGCACACTTCTTAAAGCCCACTCCCTGGATGCCCTTGTAAATGTTGATGATGTATTCTTGGGTCACCACCTTGTTAAAGGCAAAATAGCTCTTCTTCTCACCATTATTGTTTGTGGGAGTCATTCTTCTAGGACTTAATTTTAATGTAGTCAAATTTGTCAATTTCTTCTTTTATGGTTAGTAATTTTTCAACTTTTCTTAAGAAATTCTCTTCTTTCTAGTCTATATTTTCTTTCTTTCTTTTAGGACTTAAATGTCTTTTTTAAAGATTTCACTGAAGTAAATATATACACATATAACTCACTATCTTTAGCATTTTAGGTATAGAGTTCAGTGGTAATAAATTTATATTCTTTAAAAATGTTGTCTTTATGTTTAAGCATATATTTCATCTGGAATGGATTCTTGTGTTATATGGCATGAGGTAGGGATCTGATTCCATTTTTCTCATATGAAAAACAATTGTGCTAGCATAACTTATTGAGCAGTCTATGAGTTCCCCTTTGATCTTCAATGCAAAGCCTCTCATAAATGAAGCTTTCACATATGAAGCTGCTTTTGGTCTATGTCATGGAACACTTTGTCTATTTCTATTTCCATACCTCATGCTTGATTTACTTTCTCTCTTTTGTTTTCTATTCTTTAGACTTCCTCTAAGGATCCTGGATATTTCATTTCATACTTTGCTTATGTCCCAGGTCAGCCAGTTCCTGAGGATCATCCTGATAAACTCCACAATGGGTCACTAACAGGGCCACTTCTTGCTCATGGTAATTTCTCCTTATAGCACTTGCTAGTACGTGATATAGTCCTCATCATCACCAGGATGACAATAAATAATGGGAGTGAAGAGGACAAACATGTTCTGTTACTCTTTCTCTAAGATCCTACTGACAATTTTTTTTTCAACTTTGCCACCATACCACCCTGTCAACTTAAATTTTTTATTTTAAACTGCTGTCATCTTGTCTCCCCAAACCCTGCATCCTGTAATTTCTAACTAAGTTTTGGATATTCAGTGCAGTACTTTATAGTTTCTTCTGTAAATTTCATCTGAGTCCGGGCACAGTGGCTCATGCCTGTAATCCCAGCACAGCACTTTGGAAGGCCGAGGCAGGAGGATCACTTTGAGGCCAGGAGTTTAAGATCAGCCTGGGCAACATAGTAAGGCCCTGTCTCTACAAAAATAATTACACAAATAAATTCCATCTGATTTGTTTTTGCCCATTTGTTCAGATTCATTTTGAAACATGATTATGTCAACTATCTACAACCATTCAATTGTGATGATAATTCTCTCGTCTTCACCCAAATCAATAAATTTTTTGACAGGACAGAGCTCAATGGGAGATTTCTACATACCATTTCCTCAAGTGACATTGATTAATTAATTAACTATTGTCCAATTCATTCATTCATTCTTTGTCATTCATGCCATATTCTACAGTCTTACCCTGAGGATATCTTGTAAGACTTTGTCAAATACCTTGCTGAAATAGGGATATGATGCAACCTTGCATATATGCATATAACTTACATATATGTTATATTACATATATATATCAAGGTGAATATATTTAATATATTGATATATATGTATATGTAATATAACATATAGTATATATGTCAAATACCACATATCATATATCACATATTTATGTCTCCTCCCCAACTCTGTGCTACCTCTTCTTGAATACCTCATAATTTTCTTTTAATAGTACTCATAAACCATGTATTTAAATGTAACTTATAGAATTAGGGGTTTTATGGCTATTTTATGGGATATTGTTTTCCAAACCTACATTTCTCCCCTCACTGCCCCAGCTCCTTCTTTTGATAATCAAGAAAAAATTTAATTTTCTCATATATCAAAAAAATTATTTATTGCTTGTTTGTTTTTTCCCATTATTTCTGAAGATCCAATGCATCTGAGCCTAGAGACTTAAACATATATATGTGCTTACTTTTTTTTTTTTTGGCTTACCTTCAATCTTCTTATTTTTTCAGTTTCCTACTAAAATGAACCATTTAAGGTATCTTTTTTGCAGTTTGGAGAGTATTCTTCCTCATGAAAATTACAAAAGAAACAAGGAGAGACATTGTTTCTCTTCCTCTTTGTCTAATGCTAACATTGCACCATCTGGCTCAAGCTGTGGGTCTAGCCTTTCCTGTTCTTCTTGCCTCGAACATAACCAAAAACGCATTTTGATAAGCTCAGCATTTTCTCTGCAGCTTTAGCTCATCTTTTGCTCCAGCTTTATTGATGTTATTCTGATATCTGATCATGATGCTGACAAACAAATTGGGCTAGGAAGAGTTTTAAAAACTTGCCACCACCTGGTGAAACTGAACCTTAAACAAACAGCAACACTGCTGGTAACACTGGCAAGTTCCACTGAGCGCTTATTCCCAAAAGGCAAATGGGGCTAAGAGACAGGCTTGATCACTTGCAATGGAAATACATATGAGCTCTGTGCACAATGTTGCTATCATACAGCAAAGAACATTCTTTAGCCAATCTCTGTAGGATGGCTCTGAAATAGCATCTGTGCCTGAGAATAGCAACACTGTCCAATGTGTCAATGTTCAGTGCTTAGCTTAATGCCAGGCACATAGTAGGTACTCAATAATATTTTGTTTATTGACAGCAGGAGGACAATGCATGTTGTAGGAGAGGAAAAAGATTAATTCCTTCCAGTCACATGAAGACTGAAGCTTAGTATATGGATTTAATTTTTCATATTATCTTTGGACTGATTTGATATATTTTACTTTAAAAGACTTACCACTTTGATCCACAGGGAACCATTAGTGGTGAAAACATGGAATATGCTTCTTGGAAAATGCATTGCTTCAACAGATTAAAGACACATAAGCTGGAGCAAGTATGCAAACCTTCCTAGTTTGAACTAAAAAGAAAAGAAACAAAGGAAGGAATTAATGGAAATTTTCAAATCTAAGTCTCTTCTGATATTTCAAGGAAAACCTCAGGAAGTGAATCAAGAAAGAATAAGACTAACCAAATCTTCTTGGTTAAAGATACTGTGATACTATGATTCAAGTTCAAACATCCAAGAAAGGAATCTACTATTTTCTTTTTAACATTAGTTATTAAAACTGTCTTAATACTCTCTATTAGCTTACAGGAAAGTTAAAATATGAGTCAATATATGATGTAGTACAGGGTTTTACAGAAATAAAGTTATTTAACAACTATCTCAATATTGTGTGTAATAATCTCTAAATTTGCTCAAGTAGTTTTGTAAATAGTCATGGCATAAATGATAGGTTAATTTATCAATTTTCTGCTTATTTGTATGGATTCTATATCTCACTATTCATATGTGCTAAGCATCCATTCAAATTAAGACCCTTTTTTGGTTATAAAAAGCACACAATCATATGAGCTACGTTAACTGGTTACTAGCTGGAAGGGAGAGGTTTACCTCAGTCACAGATCCAACTTCAGTGCAGGGTTTGCTATTTTTAATCACAGAACTTAGAAGCTTAATTCAGTTAGAAAGAGAGGAAGTTGTCAAGGGAGGGTTGCTAAAAGTTCATGCTAAATTTGCTTAGAACCAGATTGTGTTCATTAATATTTATACATCTATGGTTGGGAAGGGGTGATTGTGCTTCTTTAAAAACACTGGGTATTCATTTTCCATGTATGGCACAGCCTTCTGATTAGGGAAGGTGGGTTTTCATTGTACAATCAATGGAGATACAGATGGAAACCATCTGGCGCCTCATCCCCTTTTTGTCAAAAACCTTGTCTTGTCTCTCACATGTCAATGATGAATGGAAGGATTTCAAACTCTAGCTGAACAATGCAGTTTGAATCCCTCAGCTAGCCAAGGGGTTTTTGGCAAGCATCGATGAGCTTAATATTTTAAAGAAACCAGCAATCATTTTAATTCATTAGTTGAAGCCTGTTGTTCTAGACAGTGTTTTTGATTTGTATTTTGGGCACTGGCTTTGTTTTTGATTCACAAGCGTATTCCATATGGGTATATTTTCTTTTATACAGTGTAAATCATGGGGATAAAAGTGGGAGTTTCATCTGATAAAATGACCAAAATGCTGAGAGATTCTTTTAATTATCTTTTGCATTAATTATGATTCATATTAAGTGTTAAGACCAAAAATTTTCTTGTGAGCTAGTACAGAGCATGAATCAGAGAACACAGAATTTAGTTAACCCAGCTATAGACAATTAATCTAAAAATCAATTCAGTGTTCTGCTTTGTGAGAGGAAACGACATAAACCTGTCTTAGAGCATCTTGGGTACACTATTTTTATGGCTTGTCTGCTGAAGGTGGGTTTCTAGGATGGAAGCAAAAAAATCGATTCACATGGCTAGCTTTGCAGTCATTATTCAGCTAACAAAAGCCAGATTGGTTTTCCTGCCCTTCACATTTAATAAAATGAGGTGAATCACCAAAAAAGCAAGTTGATGCTGGAGCCTTATTCAGAAACTCATTTCCAGAGTACGTCCTGGGTTTGGTAGAGATTCAACCCAATTTTATATAACTACCAATATTGTGGTGGCCCCTATAGCAGTTATAGTCCCTACCAGTGACATTTGTGAGGGACTGTGGTTAAGAAAGGACATAACATAAAGTTATTTTATTTAATTATAATGATTATTGTGCTTATTACCTGCCAGCTACTGTTCTAAATGCCAGATAGATTATCGATAGGTAGCTATATGGATGATAGGTGAACAGGTATCATGGATAGATAGACACATAGATAGATAGGTAGGTAAATAGGTTTTACTTATTTAATCCTTACAACCACCCTAATAGGTAAGTTATATTATTTTCATCATTATACAGGTAAAGAAAGTAAGGACCAGAGGGATTAAGAACTTTGCCAAGACAATAGCTATTAAATGGTAGAGTGGGAATTCAAATCCAGAAAGGCTCTGAAATCTGTGTGCTTAACTCTTACACTTATCGTTTCTCATAGTCATCATATGAGGTAGAGGTTATTTTTGTTATTTCTGTTTGAAAGATGAGGAAACCAAAGCACTGAGCAGTTAAATTACTTGCCCCAGTCTAGGTTGTCCAACTGGTAGCCTGTAGAGCCAGGACTTGGGCTTTCTGTGTCTCATTCTCTTTGCACAATGGAAAATTTAGAATAATCCCCCATAGGCACCACAAGATCTCTAATAATCAGAGAAGGACTAAATTTTGTTCAGCATAGCTCAGGCCTAGGAAAGGAAAATGGATACTGATTGTTGCCAGATTTGCAATAGTGTAATCCAACCAAATTATTTATAGTTCTTATTAATAATAAATTGAAATTAACTCATTCTGATATTACTCAATTGAGTATTTATGATATTTTTCTTACCTCCAATTGTTGGTAAAAGTAATCCTTAATATATAAGGAGCATTTACAATTCAATAGGAAAAAAAGGTGAGTACTCACATTTTTTTTAAAATGGACAAATAATGAGAATAAAAAAATACAAATAGGCATTAAACAAAAACACAATGGCAAAAAGATTTAACTTCATTAAAGAAAAACACTATGAAGTCATCCTTGTATTAAATTGACAAAGATTAAACAAACTAGTAATATATAACAAGAACTGTGGTACAAAAGAATTGGCATTCTCATCCCTTGCTAAGGGTGCAGTTTTTTTTAAGGAGAATTTGTCAACGTGCATCACTAGCCACTGTATGCTTTGATCCAGCAATACCACATCTTGAAAACTGATCCCAAGAATGGCATCATGGATATAAACAATTTTTTAATAATTAATAGGAACATTATTTATAAAATCAAAAATTATAATCAACTGATAAAGGATGGATTAAATAAATTATAGCATATTTATATAATGGAATATAAGTCTACACCAAAAATATGATATGTTGATATGTACAAATGTTGTATTAAATAGTAGCATGTAAAAGATGCAGTGTGTGAAATAGCAGATTAAGAAGTTTATTTAACAGTATGCAAAATTTGATCTTTTCTTGTAAAAACCAAATTTATATCAAATGTTAATAACATTGCAAAGTAGGAGTTTTTTATTCTTTCTGCTTTTCTAATTATAACACAATAAAAGTGAATGAAAGAATCAGAAATAAAACAATGCATTTACTTTTTTGAAGTTTTGCTGCTAGACTTTTACAATTTTTTAAAAAACAGGATACCTTGACAAGGAGAGAGAGAAGAATTCTAGGCTGTGAAAATTTATGTAGATATTGAGGAACAGTGGAGGTACATGGAGTCAGCCCTTGTAATTCTTATCATGTAGCACAGTACTTCTCAAACTGTAGCCTGTGGCAGGATCACCTGGAGGCTGGGCCCCACCCCCTACCCTAGACTTTCTGATTCAGTAGGTCTGGGTGGAACCAAAGAATTTTCATTTCCAGTAAGTTCTCCAGATATTGCCAATGCTGCTTACTAAGGAACCCCACTTTGAGAACCACTGCCATAGAAACTTACCATGGCTTTGCCATTTGCCTTGGTTATAAAACTATTGATGCTTGGAATTCAATCCTAGGGATTATTTCAAAGCCCACACTCTTTCAACAATGTTTTCAGTCTTAGCTAGGTATTAGAATCCTATGGAGTATTTTTTTAAAATCCTGTTGCCTGATGTCCGCCCCAGAACAATTAACAGAAACCTCTGGAAGGTGGGCGGAGGGTGGGTAGATGGGTGGGAATGAAAGGATTCCAAACACTTCTAGCAGCCAATCATGGTTGAAAACTTTTGTCCACCAAAACCCTTTCAAGCTACTATTCTAATATTTATTTCAGAAATTAAAAAGCTGTACTAATTTCAGAAATTAAAAAACTGAAGTCCTCTTCTTAAGTTAACTGAACTATAAATGCTTTGATGATTCTCAGTAACCAAGCAGATAGTTTAGTAAAATGATTCTCCATTGACATGCTTAATATGTCCCTGGAAAGCACGTTTATAAAAATTTCTCTATTTAAATATCTTGTCTTCTGCTGGGTTGGAACAGAGAATTTTCCTCTGAGAACCTTTTGTGGTGAAATAAGTAAAGGTTTTCAGTAGATCATATATACCTTGGTATTCATTTTTTCTTTTAGAAAGAAACCAAATTCAATAAATAGATGGCCATAAAAAGTACTGATTAACATAATTACCCATAATCATGTTACACCAGATATAGTACACAGACAATTGTATAGTACTATTACTGTCCTTGGAATTGCTCAGGACTAACCTGATATTCATGTCTGCTTCACATACAAGGCATTAGTCTGACACATAAATGAACAGTGGCGCTCAACATCACATGTATGTCAAGAATGAGTGTTGAAGGGCATTGAATAAGTTGCCAACTTCTGAACAAGTTGTGTTTCAAATTTGCATTGTAGATTAATTCTTGGGAATGCAGAGTTTACTTGTCTATGGAAATAATAGTTGTGCTTTCCACTTTAAAAAAAAAAAAAAAATCTCAGTGCTGGGAGACTGGGAGCCAGGAGAAACTGACAGCAGAGTAGGGTTTTCTCACCAATTCTCCCTTTCTTTACCTCAGAAGTGTTCTCTCATCCTTCCCCATCTACTTCAGTTATCTATTGTTATATAACAAACCATCCCAAAACTTAGTGGCTTCAGATAATGATGATTTATTACTTCTTACAATTCTATGGGTCAGGACTTCAGGTAGGATTGGCCAGGCAGGTTTTGCTTCATTGGTCATTGATTGGGGGTCACCGACTCAGGCTTATTCTGCTGGTGGCTGGGCTGTGATAGAAGCCCCAAGAAGGACTTACTTAGTTATATGGTGAGCTGGTGCTTCTCACGTGGCCCACTGCATAGCTAGTTTTGGCTTTCTCACAGCTTGGTGGTTTTAGGTCAGTCAGCCCTTTACACAGAAGCTGGCTTCAAAAAGGAAACTTCCAGTCCTCTCTCAAGCCTGGGGATAAGAAGTCCCAAGATCCAGAACATCACTTCCTCCACATTCTGTTGGTCAAAGTTACATGGCTACCCTAGATTTAAAAGGGAGGAGAAATAGACCCCTCTTTTCAAGAGGGGGTGGCATGTGCATATAGGGAAGGAAAAAAGTGATGGTGGCCATCTTTGGAGATTATTTTCTATGTCACCCCTTCATTGTTGGATTCTGGAGGAGGTTGATGTAAGGCCTGAACTTTCCAGAGTAGAACCACCAATATGGTCATGTCCCCACAAGTAAGTTCAGCAGAGGCCAGGGAGGCGAAGAATCTTCAGCAGCAGCTGAAAGAATGGTGAAGGCACATTCACCACGCACATCTGTCTTTTAGCTCCCATTTTGCCAGAAATGGAAATCTAAGCTTTCATCTGAGGAGGAAATTGAGGAGAGTGGCTGTATCGGGATTAGATTTAGCTGGGAATATCAGAAATCCAAAATAAAGGGAAGTAAAAGGGAGTTTATTTTCCTCATGTAAAGTTCAGAGGCAGGCAGTGCAGGGCTGACATGGCTTTTTCCAGTCACCTCCACCTCCAAAACAGGGTTGGAAAATGACAACTCTCCCATAATTATTGCACCAATGAAATACATGTCCCAAGTCCAGATGACCACAATTCCTTCTTAGTGGGTCTTTTACTCTGGGAAATTATCCATCCAGGATACTAAGTTTCTCAAATGACCACTTTTAATGGAAACTGTGATAACATAGCACAGGCTTTGTGAACAATTAGATAGAATCTCAAACTTTAACATTTTTCCCAAGCTCCTCAAGCCTATTTAAATGTAAAATGAGTTATTTACTACTTTGTACAATTTCCCTTTGTTTTTGAAAACTACATGAAATTATTTGTATAGTCATTGTTGGTTGAAGTAGTAAAGCAATTATGCACAGGAATAGATGAGGCAGACACATAAATGCTACTTTAACCACATTCTTGTTGATGGGGAAAAAGGAACACTAGACTAGGAATCAGATTAGCATGCGCCTTGGAGCAAATCACTAAATGTCTTGGAAACTTCATCTCTTCACCTGTGAAATAGAGATGATAACGTAATCTGCAGACAGGGTGCTTTAGAAGAAGGGATCATTAAATGAGATGATGATGCAAATATATTAGGAAACAAATTGCCACTACAAGCTACAGATATTTTACTTCCATTAATTTCATTAATAGCATCATCATCATTTTATGTTGTAATAAAGGCAATTCACTATGCTTAGTTCTGAAGTGTCCATGCATTAAAATAATCAATGATGGAGATTCTGTCCATTTTGCATGCTTTTCTCTCTGGGCATGGGTGCCTTGGCAGGGTCCTGGGTGGCACGTCCTGTGGAAACTGTCATACATACAACCTATTGGATTAGTAAAGCCTGAAGACTTGGGAGATGTATAAGGGAAAGAAAGACACTATAATGACAGCCAACACATAAGTCCTCAGTGCTAGGGCCCTGGGTTAGTACTTTTTCCTGTTTTAATCTCTTTTCACCTACACCAGAGCCCTATGAAGAAAGTGTTATTATTAGACTCCTACAAGCCTTAAAGAGGTTTTTTTTTTTTTAATGTAACTTTTATTTTAGGTTCAGGGGTACATGTGCAGGTTTATTACATAGGTAAACTTCTGCCACAGGGGTTTGTTGTAAAGATTATTTCATCACCCAGGTAGTAAGCCTAGTACCCATTAGTTATTTTTCCTGATCCTCTCCCTCCTCCCACCCTACACCCTCCAATAGGCCCACTGTCTATTGTTCCCCTCTATGTGTCCACATGCTCTCATCATTTAGCTCCCACTTATAAGTCAGACATCAAGTATTTGATTTTCCATTCCTGCCTTAGTTTGCTAAGGATAATAGCCTCCAGCTCCATCCATGTTCCTGCAAAAGATATGACCTCATTTTTTTTATGGCTGCATGGTATTCCATGGTGTATATGTACCACATTTTCTTTTTCCAGTCTATGATTGATGGGCATTTAGGTTGATTTCATGTCTTTGCTATTGTGAATAGTGCTGCAATGAACATACATGTGTATGTGTCTTTATGATAGAATGATTTATATTGCTTCTGATATATACCTAGTGATAGAATTGCTGAGTTGAGTGGTATTTCTGTTTTTAGGTCTTTGGGAAATCACCACAATTTCTTCCACAATGGTTGTAGTAATTTACATTCCCACCGACAGTGCATGTGTTCCTTTTACTCTGCAACCTTGCCAGCATCTGTAATTTTTTGACTTTTTAATAATAGCCATTCTGACAGGTGTGAGATGGTGTCTCATTGTGGTTTTGATTTGAATTTCTCTAATGATCAGTGATGTTGAGCTTTTTGTCATATGCTTGTTGGCCATATGTATGTCTCCTTTTGAAAAGTGTCTGTTCATGTCCTTTGCTCACTTTTTAAAGAGGTTTCTGAGGTGTGGAAGTTTCATAGAAAGTAGAACAGCTGAGGTTGAATCTAATACACTTCTCACCCTGTGCTGGTACTTCAAGTGCTCACCATGAACTTCAGCACTGACTAAACAAAGCCACAGAGAAGATTAGAGAGCATTCATTCCAGAGATAATCCCACCGCCAGCGCTGGACTACGTGGACATGTGTCCTGGGTAGTTCTTCAAAAGGGCCCCATGCTGAGTTGACTGCTCTGCTGGTTCCATCTTGAAGTCCTTAATTGCTTCTGAGCAAATGGCCCCATATTTTTGTTTTTCACTGGACCTCACAAATATTGCTGGTCCTGGGAGACACTGAGGTAACATGTGTAAGAGAAAAAGAAAGAAGGAGCTAACATTTGCTAAGCACTATGACATGCCAGGCATAAATTTATGTCATTTTTATACCCATTAACTAATTTCACTTCTAGGAAAACTCTGCAAGATAAATAAGTTCATCGCTTTATAGATAAACAGGTTCTCAGAGAGGCCAAGTAACTTGCATCGGTTACACAGCTGGGAAGAGGTGGAGCCTCGATTCAGGGCCTTCAGTGCTCTTATTCTTTCAACCCCTCCAGACTGTGCCATGGTTGAGATAATAAATACCTACTCTTCCTGGGGGTATTATAATGAGGCAATTTTCTACCTCTGCAGAAATACATTAAATATTATTAAAGGCATATAGTTTACAATAATGTAGAGTTGCTGTCTGCAAAACTTACTTCTGGTTGAGACAGACCTAATGAAAGATTCTCAAAGATAGAAGATGTGATATATAAATATGACCAAGTTATTTCAGAATTACTGGACAAAGGACTATGCAATGTTATTTTTATAAGCTAATTGCAGATTGCATCAAGGTTCTTAAATCTCTGCAGAGCAATGAACTAGGAGTCCAGAGAACTGAATTCTATTTTTAACTTTAGATAACCTTGGCTAAGTCATTTGGCTTCTCTGAGTCTCAAATAGGAATCAAAAAGGGAAGATCCAAAGCCATAGTAAAAAGGTTTTTATCATAAATGAACCCTAAATAGAATTTTTTAATGCCCAGGGCAGGAAGCCTAGATTGGCTTTCCATCTGGAGAGAGGTCCTTAAGTAAGAGGAAGGATAGGAATGAGAATAGAGGAGGGATCTTTCATCTCAATACCCTGAAAGTTCTTTGCTTGGCCAATTTTCTCACCTGTCCATGGGCCTTTAGCTGTCTGCCTCCAGTAGCTAGGGTCGCTGACCTGGGATAGCATTGAGCCTGCCACCAAGCTGCAGAGATAGTACAGGGTACTCAGTGAGAAGGGAGGAAGGGAGAAAGCTCTAAATTTTGCCAATATTCCCAATATTTCTCAATTTCTTTTGCTTTCTTTTTATCTCGATGCCCTATGGGCAAAGACCCAGTGGCCATGTCCTAGCTATTGCTCTAAGATTGATTAGGAGTGGTTTCACAGTCATGGGTCTGTGCTTAGCTGACAAGAATGCCCATGATTTATAAGTGACGTCTGTCATGGGCACTGCAGGTATGGGGGGTGATAGATGTGCCTCATATCTCGTCTATTAGATATTCACCATTCCTAGATTAAGGTAGTCTTTCCAGAAATATTTGTTGGATGACTGAACAGCCATTACTGTAAGTGTTAAATTTGTTGTACCTATGAGGAAAAAAATGTAGTCCCAAAAGTTAGCTAAGAAGTTTCCAGCTAATTGAGGGCATTGCCCTATGTACATGAAAAACATTTATATTTCTGTTGATTTCTTAGCATGTGGATCACAGAATATTTGTATTAGAATTGCATAATAAGCTCTGTTAAACTACAGATTCCTGGGCCTCACCCTACTTATTTACAACATCTTTGGAGGGTAAGGCCTAGGAATCTGCATTTTCACAAATGTCCTTAGTGATTGGGGATGAAGGTGTGCATGTGAAGTGGGAGAACCATTGCTTTATAAGACTGGGTAAGAAAAATTATATTTTTTGAATCGGCAATATTTTCATTTACCATATCATAATCTAAACTAGGAATGAGCACCAGTTTTCAAATGGTGTTGGAATTCAGTAGGGGTTTGTAAAATACAAATAGTTTGATTAAATAAATTCTTCAGTGTTAAGTGGGGGTGGGGGTCTACATAAACAAAACTTGGGACCTAGATAAACAAAGCTTAAGGACAAAAAAAAAGTCTTTTAAAAGTCTTATGGTCATAGCTTATTCAACCAAGTAACACTAGGCAAGGTTACAGAAATACAGGGTTTTTTTTTTTTTAATCCGTATACCCTTGACATGTGAATGTGCACATGAATGTGCAAACCATGAAAGGGGAACAGGGTTGCAGACTGCTATAACAAGAGCTGAAAGGTTGAAAGGTAGAATCGACTTTAAGCAAGGGTCATCTTCTGGGAGATAATTAAACAACACTAAGCTGATATGGGAGGAGGAGGGAAGGAAAAAAGATTATGAGAAGTATTTAGAAGGCCTTAGAAGAGGTACTCCAACTCAAACAAATAGTCACATGAGAGAAGGACAGTATTGTTGAAAGCACATAGGCTTTTGACCTGGCAACCTGGGTTTGAATGTGACTCTGCCACTTGGCTAGTCCTCTGACTGATTACAGGTAATGACTGAATTACTTAATTCCTCTAGATCCCCGTTTCCTCATTTGTGAATCTGGATAAGGATAGAACTTACTCAACCAGTGGCACAAGTGGTGATGAGAATTAAGAAGGAAAACAAATATAAAGTGCTGGCATGCGACAAGCTCTCAATTAATGACATTTGTGGGAGAGAAGTCAAAGCTAGAATGACTTTCTCTTTTGAAGTATAGCTAATCAATATAGTTATTCCAATGTGGAATCATTTTCTTACGAGAGCGTGTGCGAAGTTCACCAAGGCTCAGTTGCTTATACCTGAGGAATGCCTTATTAACCCTAGACTTACTAATACACTAACAGTATATCAGTGATGATGAGATATCATTAGAGAAGGCACATTCCAAAGTCATCATACATCAATCGTCCTAAAAGGTCCTTGATAAAGAAATAACTAAATCCCTAGTGACATATCTTGCAAACACAGTAGTTGGAAACTGTTTCATAAGTTTCTTATCTTCAATGATATTTTAAAATTAAGAAGTCAAAGACTTAAGTACTGTTTGTGGGAGTTCTGGAATTAGAAGCCCAGACAGGAACAGTGTATTGTGGCACTGACAGCCTGGCCTTTCTTATTTATTTTACATTATTAGCGTGTTCTCTCAAGCCTACTTGCATAAATACACAATTATATGTATTTAATGAATTCACTCTTAAACAGCTGTAGAAAATGTGCTTTATTAATAGGGGGGCATCCAGTCAGATAAAGCAGTCATAACGTGTTGCGCATGTGTGTGTGTGTGTGTGTGTGTGTTGGTTTAAAATTTCATGAGTCAATGGAGGATAAATATGCATAAATGAAAATATATTCAAAAGCTGCCTTTTGAGCCTCTAAAAGCTACTTTTCTTTCTGACACAAAAGAAATATCTGCTTTCTTATATAAAGAGAATTATTGGACAGATTGAGTCCATGTTCACAAACATTAACGTCTAAAGCAAAGCAGATAGAAATAAACTCTATCTAGTCTATTGAGTCTCAAAATTCAGCCCATTATCCAACCGGGGAGCTTTTCAGAATGCAGATTCCTGGGCTCACCTTAGGAGATTGATTCTGTGAGTCTGGAGCAGAGCCTAGAAATCTGCATTTTTAACAGCCCAAAGTGACTCTGATCCAAGTGCTCTAAGTATCAGAATTTCAGAAACTGCATTTTATCCCTTCTAGCCTGAAAGGTTCATTCAGGGATAGAACGAGGTTAATAGGTTGCTCGATTAATACAGAATTGGAGCAGAGGAATAGACTGTTCTGAAGGGAGAATCCTATATGAAACCAAAAGCAGCACCTATTAAACAACTGGATTAGTCTTTTATAAATAGAGCGCTTTATACATTGGACAGACTCCAAGGAAAGCAAACAGATTCTTGCCCTTGTTCCTCCTTTCTAATCCCTTTTACTGTTCATTAGTACTTCATCCTACAAGTACAGTTCCTGAAAAGCAGCTCCCAGTGAAGTTTAGGAGTCACTTGGAGCCCTTGAAGATATCTTCATCCCATCAGCGAGCCATTTACACATATTGCCCTGGAGAACGCTTCTACTGGCTACTGTATTCTATTCTGTGTGCCTTCCTGATAGCGGATACTGGCTACTCTGGATTCAAGTATCTCTTCTTCTAAACTTGTATCCCTGTGTCTTTTGTTGTATCTACTCCTTGCAGGTCCTTGACTCCATATGAAAGCACTTAGGGGAAAAAAATTAAAAGTATGTTTAATAAGGCAGTATTATTAACATACTTTTTATTTGCCTCAAGGTCATTGACGTGAAATTTCACAATTGCACTCTTGAATATACAACATAATTATATTATGTAACAACTCTTCTGAAATAGTTTGGATTTCAAATTTCCATTCCACGAGCACCATGAATACATATTCATACTTGTTGGATCATGAGTCTAGATTAGCGGTTCAGAAACTAAAGTCATTAAGCATTAACTGGGTCTGTCATACAAAATCCAATAGAGTTCACTTATTAAGTATCAACTGAGTCTGTCTGGATCTGTATCAACTCAGTAAGTTCACTTACTAAGTTAGGATACTAGCCATTCAGTATTTCCATAGCAAAAAGGCACAAGATACTTGAATAATGTTTGAACTGTATAATTCTACTACCATTGTTCCAGACTGCTGGAATCCCTTAATTTGAAATACATAATTATTTTTATGGTTCTGTGAGAATGGCAGTCCTTTAATACCTTATAGTTTGGATTTCTTGAAATATTTTTTTTCTCAACTACATGTGCCGTTGAATTCATTAAAAATTGTTCAGTAACAGTCCTTAACAAAAGTAGCTTCTGTGGTGTTGAGAACCACGCCTTTGCCTTTGAAATAAAAACAAGTATTTATCCCAAACTAGGCAGAAACAGTTAACTTGATTAGAGAGCACTAAATTTATTGTAGAGTCAATCCTGCAAAATCAAAAGGGGATAGATTCCTTATGGACTCTTGCCTGATAAGATTTTTACCCTGTTTGCAAGCTAACAAATTAGCTTATCTCATTTCATAAATGATGGCAGAAAGAATGATATTCTTGGATCAGATATGAAGGAGAGTTTGTTAGTCACAGCAATAGCAGTAGCTGGAGTATCAGCATTTTCCTATGCCTGTTCCCTGAGTCCCAATTCCCACAAGGTAATGCACAGAGATCCAGGGAACACCTGTACATGCAGCAAGTTGCATTACTGGAAGGGACCCTGAGCTTACCAAACCTGAATCTTTTATAATGGGATGTTTAAGTATGCCTTGCCTTTGATGCAGCAAGAGACTGTCTCTGTCCTTCAAGTTTCTTCAGTATACATTTTTGGAAAGCTACTCTGCAACAAAGGCAGTCAGAACCTCTATTCACAAGATGTGCAGAAACTTGAAAGACCGGTGGAAACTTGCCCACCAAAAATGCCGTGGAAAATACTGTGTTTTGAACACATTAACTTGAGCCTTTTAGAGATGAGTTTCAGCTAATGCCGTTTCATTTTAGACATTTTATTTATTAGAAAATAAACAGATTTTCTAGGAAATCACTTTTTCTACCAGAATGGGTACCATTTATTAAGGTTACTAATAATACAGTATTCATGAAAATATTTGTTTTTCTTTATTTTCCTCCTAATATAATGCATCTCTCTCCAGAATACAGCTGAAGAGATGTTTTATATTTTACCCCTTTAAGTGATCATTTAGTATAGGAATTACGTGGCTGTTGCAGATTTAGGTATTCTAAAAGACAAAATTCAAAACTGAATTCTCTGGGAACATTGAAGCATATCCTGAAGCGGCAATATTTTTGTTTGTATATTTTTTAAAATATCTTGTAATTTGGCTGTGTCCGGATGGCTAAGGAAAATATTTTACTTAACTTTCTTTTTGGCCTGAATTATCACACAAGTGTTTAAGCATATTTTCCCTTGATTGTATTGTAGAGCTTTTAACACATAGATATGTTCTGTTTATTTAACATGCCTGGAAGGACTCAGGAAGGAGAACCAATAAATATGTTCTTACCATTAACTTTGGGCTTCTGCCGAATTGACTTTGTCAAGTAAATTTGACATGCTTAACACTGGGAGTGATTATTTACCATCTTCTGAATTAAGATAAAGAATTCACAGTCAGATTTTTGTTCTTGCAAACAGACTTTTCTCTTTAAAAAGATGTGTTTTCATGGCTGCATATTATGTTTCAGTTATGCAATGTCTTTCCTGAATTCCCTCTTTGCACCAGTGCCATTGCTATTAGGGTGAAGTTGATGGAATGCACTGTTTCCATTTGCTTATACAAGTGAATTTCTACTCTCTATATATCTATTTGAAACATAACTGAAAATGCAAATATACTATGGAGGTCCAATTTTTAAAATATGGAGTCAGGCGCAATTAACAGTAACAAACTCGTGTGATCTTTATCTTTCCTGTTTTGTAGAATTAATAGGTAATTGGTTTTCTGTCCTTGCCATAGTTTGCTCAGAATGATGGTTTCCAGCTTCATCCATCCTTCATACAAAGGATATGAACGCATCCTTTTTTATGGCTGCATACTATTCCATGGTGTATGTTCTCACTCATAGGTGGGAATTGAACAACGAGAACACTTGGACACAGGGTGGGGAACATCACACACTGGGGCCTGTCGTGGGGTCAGAGATGGGGGAGGGATAGCATTAGGAGATATACCTAATGTAAATAATGAGTTAATGGGTGCAGCACACCAACATGGCACATGTATACATATGTAACAAACCTGCACGTTGTGTACACGTACCCTAGAACTTAAAGTATCATAAAAAAAATCAGAGATGAAAAAGAAAAAAAAAGTTAATAGGTCAGTGTTTTTAATTTCAATTGTGACTATTAAGACTGTTATTGACTGGCATTTGGATTTCTTTATTTTTCTAAATATATGTGGCAAATGCTGCGGCCAATACTTAAATATAAACATATTCTCCCTTTTTTTAATCCCCAAAGAATTTACCATATAGAATTCTTTGAAGAGGATTAGAATGTGGACATATTTTGGGGGAGACCACCCTTCAGCCCACTACACCTATCCTGAGCAACTTTTTAACCTCATATTGTAACACAAGAATGTTTTCATTTTATTAAAATTCTTTGTAAATATCTTTTCAAATGGTCCTTAACATTTGCTGGATGCATCACAATGATCACTTCAACTATTGTTGAACATAAGAAATTGACTATTTAAAATAATATTGCAGTAAACATTTTTGTGTATAAAGCTGTTCTTCCATATTTTGAGATTGTTTCCTCCTTAATTTTCAGAAGTGAGTTCAGTGGGCCAGAGGGTTGTACCAACTTACAATCCACCTATAATGTAAGAAAGCCTCTTTAACTGCTCCTTTTTATTTAAAGTTTTTTTTGGCAAATTGATAAGTGGAAAATGGTATATTATTTAAATTTGTATTTCTTAGAGCATTAATACAATTAGATTTTTTTCTCATATATTTTAAGTGGAATATTATTCATTTTTAAAATTTTCTGTGTCCTCTGACCAATTATCTATTGGCTAATGCTTTTTAAAAATATCTTAATAATCTTGTATGAACTTTAAATTGTAAAAATAGTGACTTTTAAAGTTGTGCTGTAAATGTTTTTCTGAGTTGGTGGTTTGCTCTTGAATTTGATAATTTGTGATAATTTGATAATTTGGAGTTTGGACAAATGTAAATATCCCTTTTCATTTATGTTGGGATGCTTTACTGAGGTTTTCCTTTGTATTTCTCCCACTTGACACAGTAGGAGAATATGAGAAAATCTTCCTATACTTGGAGAGCCAGTGCATTTAATTTTCTCCTAGCTTTGTTTGGTAACTCTTTAATCCATCTGTACTTTTATTTTGATACATGAAGAGAAGTGAGATAACTTTTTCCAAACTTTTCCCAAGCTCCTAAACAGTTATCTCAAAATCATTATTATTGAGTAATCCATCTCTTTACTGTTGATTTGTGATGACTTCTTTATAATTTTTTAAAGCTTCTCATATAAACTGGGGTTTATTTGGAAGACATGTATTTTATCACATCTATCTATTTTTGGCCAATATGAGAGACTAAAATTATTGAAATTTTAAGCTATGTTTTAATATATAAACAAATCAGGTCATGAAGTTTTCATTTGTCTCTAAATCAGATAAGACTTTTGTTTAAATAAAATGCTGTCATCCATGTTATAAAAGCAAATTAGCTAGCATATGGATTATCTTGCCAATAATTAATATCAGTCTTTATTGCTATAAATTAGCACTAATATTTTTTAATAACTCATAATGGAGTACTCTATACATGTCATGTTTATATCTTTCCCTCTCCTGCACCTATCCTAGCTCCAAATTCATTGCTAAATAATATACTGTATTTAGAAACATCCTGAAAACTTGATTTGACACAAACTCTTTCAGGGTGCTGATTTCTTTCTCCCTCAGCCACAGTAATGACCCGATGCTACTCAGCTGATCAGATCCCTGCATTCTGATTTGGTTATTTAGATCAGGGTTTCTCAACCTTGGCACTGTTGATATATGGGGTTAAATAATTCTCTGTTGTATCCTACACATTGTAGGATGCTTAGTAACATCCCCCACTAGTTTCCAGTAGCACCATCCTCTTTCTCCATCCCCATCCCCACCCCTAGTGTGACAACCAAAAAATGTTCCTAGGTATTGCCAAATGTCTCTTGTGGGACAAAACTGTCCCCACTGAGAGTTATTGATTCAGATAAAAGTAGTCAGGCAGCATGTAGTGTAATAAATTTAACTTTTATTCATTTATTATTATTATTTATAATATTAGTAATACAATCAGGGTAGATCTCGAGCCTTCCAATTAATTGCACAATGGTCCACTATCATTGGGCTCACAAGAATTAACCCCAGGGCATTCTGCTTTGCCATGTGATTTAAATATGACCATAGTAAGAACAGTGACATTATGATTGCTCAAAGTAAAACATCTCAGAGATCTCTTTTGGCTCACCTGTCCCTACTTAACCTATGTTGATGGTAAATTTGAAAAGTTGTCGATTTGATAACCATATTGGTACATGCAAATGAATTATGCCCTGAATTTTAATCTAATATTTTTTGATATTGAGAAAATGGCCCAAATTTTAAGACCATCATGCTATGAATCATCTTGCCTTTGACTTTAGCATATAACCATGGCTGTCTGAGCCAGTTAGCTCAGAGGGGTTTTACAAGATGATAATGAGGCCAATGTTGCAGTTTCAATTAGCTTCACAGAAGAAAAACCCAGCTTCACAGCAGCAGACTGAACTGCTAACCCCAGCCACCACACTCAGCCAATGGTCAAAAGAAAGATGAGAACAGAGAATGCTGCCGACTCAGCACTCCCAGGACCATTTAGCCTGGACAAGTAAAGGTCATATCTCTTTGATGATGATGAACCATCCGCATTATATTCCTACACCAATTCACTGCAGAAACACAAAATGGAGAGTACTCTCTAAATCAGAGCTCCCTTTATAGCCAACATAGATCATTGAGGCAAAGACTTTTTTGTTATAAATTTTGTTGTGAATTAACAAATAGGATAGCTGCAGTTTTAGAAGGTATTTAAATAACTTTTACTTTGTTTTTGAATTTGCAGTATTAACCATGCATTTGAAGTAAGTACATTTTGTCCACTCATGAAATTATTTCCTAATAGTTCACTTAAAGGAATGGGTCAAATGAGCATAAATTTGCCTGCCATCATGTAAATATAATGGCTCATCAGGTAATTTTCTTCATTGAAATGGGAAGACTTGTGTAAGTGTTGAAATGGAGATTGAATTTTACTTGCATTTAAAATTTGTTTTTTATTGTCAAAGGGGTATTTACAGGGATCCCTGGGACAAATTTTCCTAATATTAATGTATGTGTTATACAAAATGTAGCCACCTTGGAAATACGGCTCTCTGCGTCTATTTTTTATTCCAAAGATTGTACTCAATTCTGCTTTTGGAATATTTGCATTGTTGCTGCTGACCTACTGCATGGAATTCAATGGAGACCCATGAAACTAGGCCAATTTGGTTTATAGTCTCAATTTCAGAATGAAGACACATTTGCTTCTTTCTATTTACCTCTGGCCTTTGAATTTTGATCATACTCATCCAATCCCAAGCCACATTTTCCCAGTAGGGAGCTTCTGGAGGTTAATATTATTTTTCTAATGATTTTCCTTTCTCACTGCTTTCTAAATTTTTCTTCTGGCTTATCAAGAAAGGCATAGGAATTTTACCAGCAGTGTTGGTAGTATATTCTGGTAATGAATAGATATTCAGTTTCAGGCTCTTCTATTCAAAATGTATTCATCAAAATGCAATCAATTTTAGTAGCCTATGGAGAAAATAGCTTTTAGAAATTGGCATTTACCTCACCTCATCAAAGGTCTGCTTAACACATTGAAATAATCTGAATGAATAGCAATAGGTAAACCAGACAGATTGAGCCTTGAATGCAAGAATGTCTACAGATATTTCCATGGACTGTTTCTTACCCAGTGAATTCAGGAACATATGGAATCCTGGCTTTCAGGGGTTTTTTTTACATTATTTTCTACAGTTGTAGCTGCATGGGTACCACATTTTCCCAACTACTTGTTTGTTAGCATTGTGTTCAGAATCTCTTGTTTCAAAATGCATGATGTTCTCCTCTTTTTAAAAATCCTAATATTTTTCAAGTGTTTCTGTGTGTCAGGCACTGTGCTAAGCACTTTCATGGATTAGTTCATTTAATTCATTTAATTTTACAGTGGCCATATGGCATACACTAGCTACTGTAATTCTCCTTGTACAGCTAAGGAAACTGAGGGGTAGAAGTTAGTCAGAGGCCCAGGATAATACAGCTGTTACTAACACATGACAGAGCCAGAATGTGACTTAGTTCTCTATGAATCCAGAGCCCATATTCTTAACTGCTATGCTATATTGCCTCCCAGAAGTCATTATCACAAAGGGTTTGCATTATTTTTATTTCCAATAATAACATAATTTTATTTGTTCATCATACTTGATTTAAAACAAATAAAAATGATACCCAAATATCTTTCATATCAACCAAACCAAGACTCCTATAGAGTGGAGCCTGTCTGTGCAAATTTAACTTACAGTGGGGCCTTTATCTTTAGTTTTCATGCGTTTAAATCTGTAGTCAGGGATTGGTTCATGTTTTGAGTCAT
Source organism: Pan paniscus (assembly GCF_029289425.2). Lineage (NCBI taxonomy): Eukaryota > Metazoa > Chordata > Mammalia > Primates > Hominidae > Pan > Pan paniscus. The sequence continues at coordinate 24,363,436 of NC_085926.1, read as the reverse complement.
CGTATTTCACTCCCTATGACATTTCGGGTACCTAAAACATGTTCACTGATGTTTTGAAGAATGGAATTTCCACCACTTCCTTTAGAAGACTATAAATAAAAAATGATAGAAAGTGTCAAACTGTAATTACATTGAGGGTTTTAGTAACCTCATAAACCATAAGAATGAAATACCAAAAAAATTTTTTTCAACTGCCACCATCAAAATCTCATTTGCTGATTCCATTTTTGCAGCATTGATGGAAATAATCCAGTTAGGCTGACATTTTTATAGAGTATAGTTTAATGTTCAAATAAGCCCTGTGTTATTTCACCATTTTTATTTTTTTATGGAAAGGTTTTTTTTTTCTTCTGTAATGATTTGAACTGTGTTATAAAGTAAATGAAAATGTGTCTTGTTGGTTGGATTGTGACTCCAGCAGACACATTTTAGTTGATGTAAAGGTCTTTGCCATAATCACAGTTGATGTTTACAAATACACACCTCCTTTAATTTTTAATGCTGATTGTATTTCTTAATGTATCTAATCACAGAAAATCTGTCAAAAAGGAAAGCTTTGGTCTCAAACATATGCTTGGGTTTCTGTTAGCAGGAAACAAATGTCCAAATATGATTGCATACCAGCTCACACACATGCTCATGCACGTGCTCACACTTGCACCCAAGTATGGATCCAAGTGTGAACCTGGTGACATAGTGGCACTTAGAGCCAAATACTAAACATATGTCGAAATTTGGTGTGATCACAACAGCAGAATGGTACAATATTGTTTCATTCATTCTGATGCAGGAAGAGAAGCCAAATGACAGCAAATCGTAAAACAAATGTTACTCCCTTCTCAGAGTGTTATGTCTGAATAATTGAGTGAAAAATAAGAGCAATTTGTTTCAGTCTGACTTTCTTGTCATTGGTAAATTGATGGATATATTTCTATTCACTTCTAAGAGAAAATGAGCTGACAAACCTTTAATGGTTGAGACATGTGAGATAAAACTGCTGATATTTATGGTTTCTGCCCTATAGATCAAAATATGTCTATCATTCATCAAAAAATAGTGTTAGCAAATTCAGTTGTTCAATCTGACAGAATGTTTATTGTATTCATTTTCTCCTTTTAATATTTATTTCTAGCTGTACTTTTTAAAAGATGGCGTACTTTTTAATCATATGAAAAGGCATAACTTTAAAGATGGACGTCACTCATACGAATAACTTGTTTATGAGTCAAATATTTTCGATATATTTCATCATGAATTCCCTCATGAGTGCTCAAGATAGAGCAGTTGATCATCACTAGCAAATTTCACCAAAGATGACAATTACAATTCTTTCTGTATCCTTTGGTACCTTGGCTAATAGACAAGAGTAAAGAGAAAAGTAAATGGTGGCCAAATGATAACTCCTCTAAGAAATCCTCCTATACCATGCTAGGAAGTTACAACGAGACAAAATGGCACATCAGTTCATAGAATGAAAATGCCTTTGGGATTATCCAGCGCAACAGTTCTCAGTGACCCAGTAAGAGGGTCTAGATTCACATGAATAGGTTGCCATGAGCAGCAAGGTCTCTTGTATGCAATTTGTTTCTAATGTTCAAAGTACTGAAATCAGCTAATTATTTCATTCTTTTACAAATTAAAATGGATTTGAAATTATCCTTTTAAAAATGTCACAGTAACTCAGTAGAATTTCAAATCATAAAGAAGTACAGTGTCAGCTGGTAGGTCTGGTATTATATACACATCCCCTGGAAATATGTTTGGGAATGAATCGCGCATGAAAATATATGGGTGATATTTCTTACCGAAAAAAAAAATGTTTGCGGTCTGTGGATCTAGGCACCTCCCACAACCTTTCCCAGGATCAGCAGCGATTGCGGAATTCATAAACAGAAAGTTGACATGTACGTGGAATCAGCAAAGGGTCGTATTCCTGAGGGACATTTCTCCAGGGCATGGCGGGGCCTGGAGAAATGCCTATGCCATCGCTAGAGGACACATTTTTCATAACTGGATGCTTCTAGCTCTTGAGCTCTGTGTTTTCTTCTTGTGGACAGTGCCCAATACCCACTGCCAAAGTTTGTTTTCTCAGTTCAGTTTATCTAAAGTGGCCATGCCCCAGAAGTTGACCTTTTCTTTCTTTGGATGTGCTAATATCATGGATTAAGCTCCATAATTGGTCTTAGTCCAGTGGCTATTCCCATAGACCTAGAAGTGTTAACTTAATTAGCTCAATTGCAGGAGAACCTTATTCTTTTACATATTCACCTGTTATGTAGATGGTTGGATGGCACTTCACTGTTGCCCCACTTACCAAGAAATTAAAATCTAAATCTGATTCCAATTGTTTTGTTGCTGTTTTCAACTGCATGATTGTGATGTCTCTCTCTATTATTTAGTGGAGTACATTTATACCAAATCTCATTTTTAATCTTATTTTATGTATCTCACTTTGTTATTTATAATTTGCCTAAGTATATCATCTTAACAGCTCTAAACTATTCTAGGGATAGAAAAACATGTGACTATCTCAATTTCTTCTTTTTTTTAAGAGTACAAGCAAACCTAACAAAGATGATACCAAACCCTTATAAATCAAACTCACAAGTTAAAAAAATTCCAAGTAAAATTCTGGCAAATTTAGTCTTGCAGACATTATAAACAATAACAAACCATGACCACAAGAGCGGATTCTTAAAAATGCAAGAAATTTTTACTACTAGAGAAATCTGCTGTTACAACAGATGCTATCAATAGGTTAAGTGAGAAAATTTCTATCGTTTTTATCGGTGACCAAAGTACTTGATTTAATATACACTGCTGATAAAAACTCTTAATGTAACAAACATAGAAGGTTAATTAGTTTAAAAAGATTCTTTTTTAAAAGATTAAGTATCCACTTAATTATAAAATTCTCTATTTCAAAATGAGAAATAAGAAGGAATATAAATTAATGATAATTTTTCTCAAAAGTCTAGCAAATATAATGACAAGGAAAAAAGGTCATGTGATTAGGGAAGTGAAACAAATCTCCATTTGTCTGTACTGAAAATTTAAAAGAATCAACTGAAAAAAGCTATTAAAACTGTCAAGCATTTAATATAGTATCTACTTAAAAATCAAAGTGTACTTGTTAGTCATAATCAATTAGAAAATAAACAAAAAACACATATCACATTAGCAACTCTAAAATAGAAAATAACTAGGACTAAATATAAAAAGAAATTTATAAGACCACTTTAAAATATATATAAAATAATTTGGAAGATGACATTTAATAAGAAAATATTCTATACTAATTGACAGAAAGAATCAATATTTTAGAAACATAAATCTCCCCAAAGTAATCCAACAATTTAATGCAACTGAAATAAAAATTGCTGGGTGATTCGTTCAGTAATGTAACAAAATACTTTAAAAATTCATGTGGAAGAAAAAAAAGCAAAATAGTCAATGAATTATTAAAGTAATCAATGTTCCAAAAAGGTTAAGAATAATTATATCAAAAGAAAAGACTTGATCAAGTTGCTACATAATATATAAAGCTGTATACAATGAAAAAAACTGTAAACAAAATTAAATGGCTACAAATGCAATGGGAAAACATCTACAAGACATAATTTTTAAATATATAAAGTAGTATTACAAATATGTAGTAAAGAGACTGGATTCCTATGAATCCAATAGACCAAAGGCCCACAAACTTTTTCTGTAAAGGGCAAATAGTTAATACTTTTGATTTTGCAGGTGCCACAGTCTATTTTGCTACTACTAAACTCTGTCCTTGTAATTCAAAAGCGGCCATAGACAGTGTGTAAACAAACAGTCATGACTGTGTTACAGTAAAACTTTATTTGTGAAAATAGGAAGTGGTCCAAATTTGGCCCACAGAATATAGCGTGCCAACGCCTGCAATAGACCTGTGACATGTTCGCTGCCTATATTCCAGATACACTTAAAAGCAAGCATGCTCAACATGAGGCTTGTTGAGAAACAGGATGCTCAACAAATATATGCTGAATGAACAAGTGAATAAATAAAAGAAAACAACCCACAAAAACAGAAACTAAAGTCACCAGTAAACATATAAAATTGTTCAAACTCACACAGTGAAAGAGGCAAATTAAAATCATGATATAACATTTGGTTACTCTCGGATTCACAAGGTCTGCTTGGTTTTTCTTTAATGATCATTCTTAGGTTTGGTAAGGTTATAGACTAATGCATAGCCTCATATGCTGCTGGTAGGCTTTTTTACTCTTTTATTTTAGTTATATACATAAATAAGAAATTAATTAATTAGAAAATAATATAAGGAGATCTGTCTAGCCCTGGATTGGCAGTCCTCAAATTATTTGATCTTATTCTTAAAAATTGTTGAGAACTCCAAAGAAATTGTGTTTATTAATGTTTCTAATGTTTCTTTACCACATTAGAAATTACAAGAGAAACAGTTAAAATATTTGTTAATTCATTTAAAGTAGTAATAATAAATTCTTTATATGTTGCCATAAATAACATTTTTCATGACAATAGTTAAATTTTTGCAAAGGAAAAATAACAAAAACAAAAAATGATTGAGAAGAGCAGCATTGTTTACAATTTTGCATGTCTGGCCTAATAGAAGTCAACTGAATTCTCATATCTCTTCTCATTTTGCTTTCATTCTATTGTGGTATGCTTTTTTGTTGAAGTATGTGAAGAAAATTAATCTGCAAACAGTTATGGCATTGTAAAAAGGAAGAGTATTTTATTAGCCTTTTATGATAAGTGTGAAAATTCTGCTTTGATACTACACCAAAACTCAACAAGTTGTAGATTCTTCAAGGACAGTTGCAATATGGAGTTTGAAACCCTATCACTGAACTTTTTGTACTCTGTTACATTAAAATCCATTTGTTTATCTTGCACTTTCAATGGATCTTTTACTCATGCCTGATTTTGTAATACCATGCACTGATTTAAAAATATTGGTTCCCTGAGCTATGCAGATCTTCCAGATGTAGACACATTTCATTATATAGTACAATATTCAGGATTCTATTTATTACATCTCCACAGATCTGAGTAAAGTCTTTAACTATGGGAATCTATCAAGCCCACGATGGTATATATGAATTTTCCAAAATTCTAATTTTCATTTGAAAGCTTGAATTTTATCATTGGCGACAAATACTTTCAGTTGTTTTTGTTGAAGTGACAGACTCTTTATTCACTTTTGAGAAAAAGTGAAACACCCAAGTCTGAAAATCAAAGTTTGTTTCTCAGTGACTCTTTCAAGAAAAACTAAATTATGTTATATGAAGAAAGCCAGTAGTTCAGCTTACAGTTAATCAATCACACAAGTGCTTTTCCTCAAGACAACCCTCAAACTTCTATCTGCAACAGCAGTGCCATATATATACTTGCCCTTTCGTCACTTGGAAAATTTTTAAATAGTGCTTAATGGTTGAGATTTAATTAAAATAATTTTTACTGTTTAATCAAGGACATTTTTAAGTGAAACTGGCTTATTTTGTTTTTCTGCAATTGTGTGGTGCGAGACATATGACTACGTGTTCAGGTGCTGCCACTACCTTGATTCGTGCCACAGATTTACTCCTTACTGCTTTTACCAACAGTGCAAATGTCAACACAGTGAAAAAGTAATGCCTTCGTAGTATTATGAAAATAATTTTGGCCTCACAGACATCCTACAGGAGGCTTGGAGTCCCCAGAATTTCTCGGACACATTGAGAACTGTGTCCTAGATTTGAGAAATGTTAACATTTTATCTTATTTGCTCCAAAATTGTTTGTTAATAAAATTAATATTATGGATCCAGCTAAAACTCCTACATCTCTTCCCTAGTCTCCTTTTGCAGAGATTAACAGTTATGTTGAAGTAAGAGTATTCTTTCTGTACATGATTTTGTACTTCCCCTATGTATGTAAAGATCCACAACAGTATATTTTTATTCTGTTTTGAAAAAATTTTACATAAATGATTCCATTCTGTATGTATGCTTTTACCAAGATTTTTTCACTCAATGTTATGACATTCTGTTTTTCAGAGATCTATGTTGTTATGTATAGATCTAGCTCATATATTTTTCTTGCTGTGTGACAAATGTATGAATTTATTGCTGTGTGACAAATATATGAATTCCTGGATTAATGGATATTTAGATTGTTTCCAAATTTTTACTATTTTAAATATTTCTTTAAATAAGGTCACTCTAGGTGATCAATTGTTCTATCTATATTGTCAAGTTGTCTCCAACATGGCTTTATCAATTTACAGCATGGTGTGGTTCTAACCTGGTACTGTCTTTCTGGAGATAATTTGGCAGTGTGTATCAAATACTTCATAAAAAGGCGGAGTTGACATTTCTGGGTCAAAAATTATAAGAGTTGACCATAATGGTCATTTGGCCATCATTATTTATAAAACTGAGAACCTGGATAACAGCTTCTAGATGTTTAATGATAGGTAATTAGTTAAATAAATGGTAGTATCTTTTAGTTGATGATAATGTAGTCATTGTATATCCTAATTGTGTTTAATTGATACATTTTATATTTTATCAAAATGAGTGATAGGAAATTTTAATTTTCTTCTTTGTGTTTTTTATTTTCTACTTTTGTTATTGAGGAAATATGTTGTTACCAAAAAAAAAAAAAAAAAAGGAAGAAAGAAGGGTTGGTGAATATTTTGAAATCTCATCCCAAATTAAGTGTCAAATCAGACCAAAAAAGTAGAACAGCAGTTCTCAAATTTGACAGTGCACAGATGCATTAGAGAGCTTGTGGCAACCCCTCAAGGTGTTGATTTGGTCAGATTGGGGATCAATGACACCCTGAAATGCATAAACCTCACATATTAAGAAATACTAATTTAGAAACTAATTTGATCTGATATGCCTACATTGATGAACCATAAGGAGTCTTGTAGTTTTCAATATTCTGCAGGCAAAAGAATCAAACAGTGGCTGGGGAAAAGTTCTACTGGTGCCTCCCCTTGTGTCGGCCAAAGCTGAGGGCAGGAGCCTCTGTAACATCCTGATGGTGGGGTTGGGGGCAGAGCTCTGTTTTCTAAAAACCTGTCCCAGACTTTACTTTCTTCTCCTTGGCTTAATCTGCCTCAGACTTTGCTTTCTTTTCCTTGGCTTTGGCAGCCTGCCCTGTAGCAGACAAGGTAAAGCCTGCAGGTGGTAGCTCAGGTGTTCATCCTCAGTTCTCTCCCAGCCCTCTTTCTTCTCTAACACCTGGGCCACTTCCTCTATTGAGCAGAGCTTCTCAAATTTGTGCATCAGAATCTTTGGGTGAGCTTTTTTAAACACATATTTATCCCCCTACCCTAGAGCCTCTTATTCTGTAGGTCTGACAAGGAGCCAGAAATCTGCATCTAAAATAAACTCCCAAGTGTTAGGGAAACTGCTGGTCCAGGGACCACACTGAAGTAGAGCAAATCAGACTCACTGTGGAGAGCCAGCCTGGGGACACAAGGGGGTTGAGTCATAAAATGTTATTCACTGGAATTTAGAAATGCAGTAAGAACACTAAACTTAAAACTATATCCTCATTAGGAGGCTAGGCAGAGTTATTGTTAGACGTGGAAGCAGTAGCAGTAACAGCATTGCTAGTAGTAGTGGTAATCCTTAGAAAGCAATAATAATAAAAGACCTAGTGATAATAGTAAAATTAATAACGAAATAAAATAAATAACTAGGGATTATTTTTCCTCCCATATTTTGACAAAGCTCTTGAACATGAGATAATCTTTTGAATGCAAAAAAGTCTCTTTAAATGGATATGTTACATTTTCAGTGAAAGCAAGGTCTTTAAAAACATGCCAGACCTTATGATCCAGAAAAAGCTGTTTCTTTTCCTCCTGCAGGGTATTATTTATCTTTGGCTAATAGCTTTAGCCCAGCCATTTTTATAGCCTCACATGTTATCAAAAGTGTTTTTATTGCTTAATCTAACTACTCCCTTTCTCAACCTAGCGCATTAATCGTGCCTTTAGAGGCCAGGTGTAAACTGAAGTCTATATAAAAGGGATGGACTTTTTTTTTAAAAGCTCGTTTGTGTTTTCCTCTTTGTGTTAAATTATGAATGTGATAATTGGTGGTTAATGAGATGTAAGTACTGTAGTCTCAGACACTTTGGGTTATTCATGTCTCTGCACCATTTTCATCTGGCCCTCATTTTCCAAACACCAGACCTGTAATTATGCCAAAAATCTATCCAAGCCAGATAATATTTTGTTTTTTCTTATTACTACTTACAGAGCATGAAGTTGTGGAAAGTGTTGGACTTGCAAAGCTAATTTTAGTCCCCCAGTGAAAGTTCTGAGGGGCAACTCAATAAGGTAAAATTAAAGGTATATGAATCACAGATTTCAGAGTTTACAGAGACATTTAGAAAGCATCTGATCTAGCCATTTAGCTTTAGTATCAACCCCATTTTGCTGGTGAATTAGCCATGGCTTACAACAATGAAATATATATAGACCTACAATTCAACCTGGAGATCTGTCTGGCCCTACAGCTAGTAGCACTGTGCCTCGTTTGAAGGAGTTGGACGCCTGTCTTTTGCCTTCCTGCAAGGTGTTTTTTTCATTGCATCATGCTATTGCCAGTCTACCTTGAACTCTTTTTGAGTGTTTTTCATAAGCTTTTGCTGTTTCATTTATGTTTAATTTATGTGGTATCTTTCAATGACTGTGTCCTTGCAACAGATATTTTGATGTACTAAATTTGTACACATACCTGAGTTGGGAAAGGAGGTGCATTTTGTTTTGCATAAAAAAAATCTAGGTCTCATGTTTACATTTAAAATATCAGGCTTTGTTTCCACTAAAGTGGTAATCTTTCTAAAAATGTCCCTCACATTGAAGGACATCCAAAAGGCAGTAACTCATTAGAACCTTGGGTTCAGATTACAAATGTGTTTGGCTAGCTCAGTATTGAAGTTCAAATTATCTTGGAATTATTTTAAATATTTTTACAGGAACACTGATTAGTTTACTAACGTGTTGCCTATCCACTAATAACCACCTTGGCCTATGATCATTAACCCCTAGGGCTCAAGCAAACTCTCAGCAAAGAGAATTTGCTTCAGTGTTTGAAGCCGTCATTTGGTGTCTTCACCCCAGGACTTGGAAGTGTTGACTCAGAAAAGGAATTTGGAAACAGTTTTTATAACTGCATTTTATTCTTTGAGCAGAAGAGTTGAGAGAAAAAAGTTCTGGTGAGGTAATGTCCTCCCCTACCTTCTTCCCCTCCTTTTTTGGTAGTTGATATTTTCTGATTATTTACATTCAACTGGAGACCAAGAATGTGGTATAAGGAAAAGAATGTCAGTGTAGAGTCAGCACACCTGGGATATGGTTCTGGCTCTGTATTCAATGCGTGACCTTAGACAAGTCATTTAATTTCTCTGGGTGTTTGTTTCTATAAATGAGAAAGTGACATAGGTCATTCTTAAGCTGCTTTTCAGCCAGAAGAGTCTGTAAATATGTAAATTTTTCCAAGAGAAGCTAAACTAGCTAGAAGATCGTATGAGGGTTACACAGACCCGTGCCTTCCTTATTTGTTACCTTTTGACAGGGCCAGCTTCAAGGGCTGCAACCTGCACAGTCACACAGGGCCTCAAGCTCAGAGGGGCTCTGTACTTGGTTTAATGCTGTGCTGTCACCATCTTACAATTCTCATTATTCCTAAACAGGGCCCTGAATTTTCATTTTGCTCTGGGCCAGATAAATCATATAGCTAGTGCTGCCTTTTGGTAATACATTTTTTCCCAGTTCATCTGCTGGCTGAAAAGAAAAAAGGAATTATAACCTCAAATTGGTCACTTTTGTCACCATTATGTCCTTCAGGTAGACTGAGGGAGGCATAATTTTGACACAATTATATATGTGGACTTTTGGGGTCATTTTCTTTTTTTAAAAAAATTATACTTTATGTTCTAGAGTACATGTGCACAATGTGCAGGTTTGTTACATATGTATACATGTGCCATGTTGGTGTGCTGCACCCAGTAACTCATCATTTAACATTAGGTATATCTCCTAATGCTATCCCTCCCCACTCCCCCCACCCCACAACAGGCCCCGGTGTGTGATGTTCCCCTTCCTGTGTCCAAGTGTTCTCATTGTTCAATTCCCACCTATGAGTGAGAACATACGGTGTTTGGTTTTTTGTCCTTGCGATAGTTTGCTGAGAATGATGGTATACAGCTTCATCCATCTCCCTACAAAGGACATGAACTCATCATTTTTTATGGCTGCATAGTATTCCATGGTGTATATGTGCCACATTTTCTTAATCCAGTCTATCATTGTTGGACATTTGGGTTGGTTCCAAGTCTTTGCTATTGTGAATAGTGCCGCAATAAACATACGTGTACATGTGTCTTTATAGCAGCATGATTTATAATCCTTTGGGTATATACCCAGTAATGGGATTGCTGGGTCAAATGGTATTTCTAGTTCTAGATCCCTGAGGAATCACCACACTGACTTCCACAATGGTTGAACTAGTTTACAGTCCCACCAACAGTGTAAAAGTGTTCCTTTTTCTCCACATCCTCTCCAGCACCTGTTGTTTCCTGACTTTTTAATGATTGCCATTCTAACTGGTGTGAGATGGTATCTCATTGTGGTTTTGATTTGTATTTCTCTGATGGCCAGTGATGATGAGCATTTTTTCATGTGTCTGTTGGCTGCATAAGTGTCTTCTTTTGAGAAGTGTCTGTTCATATCCTTCGCCCACTTGTTGATGGGGTTGTTTTTTTCTTGTAAATTTGTTTGAGTTCTTTGTAGATTCTGGATATTAGCCCTTTGTCAGATGAGTAGATTGCAAAAGTTTTCTCCCATTCTGTAGGTTGCCTGTTCACTCTGATGGTAGTTTCTTTTGCTGTGCAGGAGTTCTTTAGTTTAATTAGATCTTTTGGGGTCATTTTCAATGACCTAGGTTTCTGATTGCCCACATTTTTCCTCTTCTATGCTTCTTTGCCCCATCTCAATCCATTTTTTTAAAAATGAGAGTTAATTACTGGTATTTACCGAGTATTTTCGGTCTGTCCATTCAACATCATTCTGTCCATTGATACATAAGCGGTTATATTATAAGATAGAAGATACTTTTGGCTTTGAATTATTGTTTTGTTGTATATTTTTACTTTCTTGCAGAGGCTACAATTACAATAGCTTGACAACTAGAGAGAATTCTTCGGTCTGACGCCACCAGTAGAGGGATTTCTCTCTATGTGTTATGTGGGCTGTTTCCCTCAGCAGCTGGTTTGTTCTGACCAGATGAGCTCCACTTCCCTCTTTGAGAAGGCCGAGGTGGGTGGATCACAAGGTCAGGAGTTTGAGACCAGCCTGACCAACATAGTGAAACCCCGTCTCTACTAAAAATACAAAAAAATTAGCCAGGTGTGGTGGCAGGTGCCTGTAATCTCAACTACTTGGGAGGCTGAGGCAGGAGAATCGCTTGAACCCGGGAGGCAGAGGTTGCAGTGAGCCGACATAGCACCACTGCACTCCAGCCTGGGTGACAGTGTGACACTCTATCTCAGAAAAGAAAAAAAAAAAAGACTTGCTAAAGGTGCTAAGATGTGCATTCATGCAGGGGCCAGCTTGATTGTCTATGTTAATGCTGATAAAAATTACTCTGTGACTGCAAGGAACATATGGCTTCTTGGCTTACACAATATTGTGTGCTAAAGGATGAAAGAGCAAAAGACGGAAAAAACGTTTTTTAGGTATCTGCTGATGGATGATGGAGTTTTATGTTATGAGTCTGGTTTCAGAAACTTGGAGCAAATCTCTAAGCAACTATATGGCCAAGTTACATATCACATCAATGGCAATAATTTGTTTTGGTGGGCCCTTCTGGGGTGTCTATTTCAAACTAATCTTCAAAATTTTTCCCTTGCAAACCCAGTGTTTGTAATCTTCCAAGATGCTCTTTTTGCCCTCAGTTCATAATGTTTTATTCCACTTGTTTAAAAATTCATCAGAGCTGACTTTTAATTATATTAACAACATCTAAATGTTTTAAAATATTTTGTCTTTTTATTTCACTAAACTGAATTTAAATGATAATATCTATGCTGAGTTCTAATTGTTTCCCTGGGTCCTGACTTTTAGACTGGGGAGCATACTGTTTTCATTTCTTAAGTCACATAAACTGGTATTTGAATTTCCAATTGTGCTTAAGAATAGCAAAAAAAGAACTGGTAAATTTTTTAAAAGAATGCAGTTGGTCATTCAACATTTTTATATCTGGTATTGATAGCCAGCAAAGCACTAGACACAGCTTCCACTTTCGTTGTATCCAATGCATTGCATTTTCCCAGCATTAAATTTATAGTTGTGAAACTTTGGGATTTTAAACGAAAAGAACCAAAGTGAAACTCCTCAAGTAATTAGATAAATGCTTTGGTTCTGTGCATTTTGTTTCAAAACACCTTTTTGAACACTGCTTTACAAAGATTCCAAAGAAAGAGCCATGGAAGCCTAAACACACAGGTTACTTGTGAAAACAGAGGAAATCGGAGGCCCTAGTTTAGAGCGCTCACCAAGTGGTGCATAGTTTCTTTCCAGGAAAGGAGGTGCAGTGTCTTCTCACAAGTGTTGGTCTCTACTATAGAGTGGCCCTGCTGGTGACAATTAGCATCACAGTGAAAACTGGCAAGAGTTGGAGGCAACACCTCACTTCAAAGATGTCATCTATTGAAACACTAGGCAGAAACACCCACAGAGTGAAGTGAATACTGTGGCATTTTACCCCTTGAAAGGAAACTCAGTGTTTTCACCGTTGACCAAACGTTGAAATCACCTGCACAAAGAAAAAATATATGGGTTCTACCCACAGAAATTCTGATATAATTGGTCTAGGGTATGGCCCAGGCATTGGGATTTGAGAAGTGCCCCAGATGATTTTAAGGGGCAACTGTAGCTGAGAACTAAGGTCTATAGTGAAGTATGTGTGTGTGTGTGTATATATAGAAAAAATATATATATGGCTATATATATATATATATATATATGCCTTGTGGAGATACAATTCACATACCATACTATTCACTCATTAAAAGTGTACATTCAATGGTTTTTAGTGTATTCACAGAATTGTGTCACCATCACCACAATCAATTTTACATTTTCATCACCTCAAAAAGAAATCCACTAGCAGTCAGTCCCCATTTCTCCCACTCTACCCCTAGGCAACTACTTATCTACTTTCTGTCTGTATACAGTTGCCCATTCTGGATATTCCATATAAACGGAACCATATAATTCTACATTTTGTTTACCCATTCACCAGTTGGTGGATATTTGAGTTGCTCTACTTTTTGGCTATTATGAATAATACTGCTATAAACATTCATGTACAAGTTTTTTTGTGGGCATATGTTTTCATTTATCTTGGATATATATCTAGGAGTATAATTGCTGGATCATATGGTAGCTTTATGTTTAACTATTGGAGAAACTGCCAGACTGTTTTCCAAAGTGGTTGCGCCATTTGCATTCCCTTCACCAGCATATAAGGGTTCCAATTTCTCTACATCCTTGCCAACACTTGTTTTTATCTCGTTTTGATGATAGCCATTCTAGTGGGTGTGAAATGGTATATTGCTGTAGTTTTGATTTGCGTGTACTGCATGGCTAATGATGTTGAACGTCTTTTTATGTGCTTTTTGCCCATTTGTTTATCATCTTTGGAGAAATGTCTAATTTAGATCCTTTGCCTATTTTCCAATTGGATTATTCGTTTTATCATTACTGAGTTATAATAGTCCTTTACATATTTTAGATACAGATTTCTTGTAAGATATATCATTTTCAAATATATTCTTCTCTTCTGTGGGTTGTCTTTTCACTTTCTTGAAGGCCTCCACTGAAGCACAAAAGTTTTAATTTTGAAGAACTCAAATTTTATATTTTCTTTGTTGCTTGTGCTTCTGGTGTCATATCTAAAAAAAGCTTTGCATAACCCAAGGTCATGAAATTTTTCTCCTGTATTTTCTTCTAGGAGTTTTATAGTTTTAGCCCTTACATTTAGGTTTATAATCCATTTTGAGTTAATTTTTCCATATGACATGAGGAAGGGTTCCAGCTTCATTCTTCTGCATGTGGATATTCTAGAGTGAGTTTTTAAAATAGCCTCCTCACCAATGTGACAAACTTCATGGGGCATGGCACATGAGGCATCTATGCCAATAATAAATTTCCAGAGAGTTCCAGGTTCCTTCTGCTCTCTGCCAGAGTGTCTATACACTGGTATAAAGTCTAAACACACACTTGGAGCTACCAACAAACACATTTACATAGTCTCTGTTTAGTAAGCTGAGGTTTCTCTGCTTGCAGGGGACACTTACGAATTAAGTGAAGGGTGATATCAAGCATTAAAGGTTTTCAAAGGAATTGTTCTTCCTTTATTGCACGAATCCACACAAATACATTTAAACTACAGTGTGTGACCTGTGAGTCAGGAAGTGCCTTGCTGAATGCTGTGGTGCTATTTGATGATGTTTCATTGCTTTCTGCTCCTGCCTGTTTGAGTGAGGAAAGACCCTTCCTGAAATTTTTGAGTCAGAAGTTACTTCTGGGAAGGTTATGACATTTTCTTCTCTGAAACTGCTTAAAAGCAGACAAAGCATCCCTCCAAAAAGTCCAAAGTAGAGATGTATGATCCATACCCAATGTTCTGTGCTGCTGTAGGGAGGTGGCAGGTAGGATTAGAAACAGTTCCCCAGGAAGTAGGGAAACAGTCATCAGCCAGGCCACCAGATGGAGAGCCCAAGTCAAGGAATAAGTGAAGTTCTTTCCTCTCTTTAGCTCTAAAAGTACTGGCTGTCACTCAGGTAGATTTGTCTTTCACAAATGGCCTCTGTACTTCTCTAATGTCCTTCTGCACTCCTGGCTTAAGAGGGGCATATTAATATATACTCTGAGAGACTACGTTGAAACTTCTCTCACATCCCGTAAAGGCTCTGGGCAAATACTCTTTTACCTCAAGAAACAAGCAAGGAAAATAGGCACAGAATTTTATAGATCTGAGTTCAAATCCTGGCCCCACCACACAACCTCGATTATTTTCAGTGAATTATTTAACTTCTTTGAGCCTTATCTTCCCTTTCTATGATATAGAAATAAAAAATATCTATTGAAGTTCATTGTGGGATTAACTGAGAAAAACAAATGTAAAATTCCTGGACCAAGTTGGGAGCTCAATATATTTTATTCCTCCCTCCCTTTCAATACCAAAGATATGGTGGACCCCCAGTTTCAAACCTCATTTTTTCAGTCTTGAATTCAAAGATTTTAAAAGGCCATTAGCAAAAATGGACATTGGATTTACCACTGGACACATCAGATCCATCTCCTACATTATTCTGTTCCTTAAGTGGTTATAAAGTCTTCATTCTTTGGCAGAGGATAGGACCTCACCTTTTGGGGTCTTCCTGCCACCTTAAGTAAAACATTGCTACTGTCCATGACTTTGCTGATACGTCAGCATTTCAGTGAAGTACCCAGCTGTTTAAAACAGCAGGTATTTATTTTCTTTACTGTGAATATGCAAGGATGAAATGTAGCTGCCTGTTTTTGGAAACGCTTTCTTGGTCTATGTCATTTGGTTAGGTTAAGCAATGGAACGTATTGTGACCTTGGTCTGTGCACTGACCTCTCCCAGGTGCCCCTAGAACTTGTTTATGCAGATATTTATGGGCCAAGAAGCTGAACCTAAGCCCAAACTCCCCTCAGATACTTTTCTGTGAAAGGTTAATTGTTCAGCAGGAGTACTTATGTGACTGGAAAAAGGCTTTGAGCAAGACAAGTGTGTAAAACTCTGTTCAGCAGAAGTTACTGTAAGGAGTGACGGGATCTGGCATGGTTCTTTGAGTGATAGTGGGTATTCAGTCATCTTAAGGACTTCCATTGCCATGATATAAAAATAACTGATCTTCTCTTTCATGGGCCTCCCTGAAATGTTCTGCAGATTATGATGTAAAATAACAAGCAAGGCAGGGAAGGACTTCCTTCCAAGGACAATGTGTAGATTCAATTAGTGACATCTGTGTTATTTGTATTTGTATGGAACTAAGTCCAGTTGTTTTCCACAAAAAAAAAAAAACTCAGAAGTCTGCTTGATGATGTGTCAAAAATTGGGAACACCACATTTGAAAACTACAAACAAGTAAGCATGAAAAAGGGAAATTAATTCAATAGCATTTATTTTTATTAGGTCACATTATTACATATGTCCTTTTAAAAAACTTTCTGGGTATAAATAGAGATAATAAAAAGTAGAATAAAGTACTTATTCCCCATATCAAAAGAGGAGAATAGAGGTACATATAAATTCCAAGCAGTATATGTTCTAAATCTATGAAAATCCTTTCAGGAATTTGGCCTGGTATATATAAATCTCAACATATAAGTACAAATGTTACTCATATAACTATAACTATGTAAAGACTAAAATACTTGATTTTGAAATGCAGTCAGTTATAGCCTAAGACATTTAAATACACTCCCCGTTTCTGCTGAGGTCAACACATCCCCTTGAGAAGTGTAGGACTTGGCTTTATAATGGGAGAAAAGAATCCATGAAGAGTAATTTGAGGATGACTTACAGTTGAATATAACTTTAAATTTTTTAGGTGAAGTCCATAGTTTTACTTAAGTTGGTTAAGGGGTGCAAAAATACAGTTATATAGAAGGAATAAGTTCTAGTGTTTGATAGAATAGCAGGGAAATTATAGTTAACAATAGCTTATTGTATATTTTTAAATAGGTAGAAGAGTTGTAATGTACCCATCACAAAGAAAATATAAACCTTTAAGGTGATGGATATCTCAGTTACCCCAACTTGATTATTACACATTGTCTACAGGTATCAAAATATCACATATACCCCAAAAATATGTATCAACATCAATAGAAAAATATAGAATTCTCGATAAAACCTAGAATTTTCATCTGGGAAAAAAATAGCCAAACCCTCAGTAAATTAAACCATAATAAAATGTTAAATATTTTCCCCAGACTTGGAAGTAATATAATGGTGGTTTCCAGTTTAAACAAAACCTTATGTGTAGCTGTAAGATTCAATAAAAAGATGCACATAAAAGTGCTTTGGAAATGGCAAAATTCTCAGCGGGGTCGCCACCATGAGGGCAGTAGAGCACAGAAGAAAGGAGCGTTGCTTTGGAGCCAGATTGTGAGCATGCCAATTTCAGCATGGCTGCCCTGTGCGAATTATGTAGCCTCTCTGTGTGCCAGGATCCACATCTCTAAGATGTGGACCATAATAATTCCCATTACCGCTACGAAGAGTAAGTCAGTTAGTACATGTAGAATTCTGAGGACAGTTTCTGGCACATGGAAAGTGCTCAAGCAATAATGGTGATGATGATGACAATGATGGTGCAGTTGTATTTGGGGGAAAAGGAGAGGACAGAGGAAGTATTCGATTTTGAAAATGGAGGACGGACCAGCTGACCCAATAAGCTTAAAGAGGAGTAAACAGAATAATAGAAATTAATTAGGCTTGGAATTTAAATGGAAATGAATGCCCTGTTCATACATATATTCTAAACTGAGATAAGTGTCTTTCTTGGTACTGGCAGAAATATTATTAGCAACATTTACCATTGTTTAAAAATAAAATATTTTGAACAATCATTACACATATACTATGGAGCCCTGAAGATTCTAGTTTAAAAACTAAGTTTAACTAGGAATAACTGTCTCCAGATTTAATAGCAAGTATCATAAAGATTATGAGATGATGATGTAGGAGAGTAAACGTTTTCATTGCCACAAATGTGGGATGACAGCATGATTCAAGACTGGTAGATAAAACAAGCTGACTCTAAGGAGAAAGAGACATCTCTCCACAAGACCTTTTCTGAAGCTGAATTATAATTATTCTTTTATGCTTTTGACCATATTTTACCACCCGTGTTCTAAAACAGTGGCTAAATATTCCATACTGAGAAACCAGAACCACCTGGGTCTTACCTTCTTGTGGCCATGATGCACATCCCTGAGCAGCCATATTGCTCTCCAAAGAAGTTTCCCAAGACCAACCTGCTTCCCCTGCTCACCTGTCCCAAGGGCACCACTGCTCCTTCTGCCAGACTGCACAGTGCACCTGCACTCTGCCTGTGATGCAGGCTGGGAGAAATGGACCCTGAAAAGATTCAGCTTTGCTTTTTCACCAGCTGAGGGAAATTGTCTGCAGGGCTGCCTTAGATCTGCCAAAATCATCCCAGCAATACCTGGCAAAAGCCCAAGATGTGAGTTATTCATACTAAAAATGGAGAATTGGGGCCAATATTCTAACTATGAGTTTTTAATTCCAAGAATTTAAAAATAATATTTTATATATATATATATATTTTTTTTTTCTTTACAAAGTAAAGATTGGGAAGCAGCTGGGCATCAGGCTGAGAGGCTGGCTAAAAAGAAAACAGCTGTGTTGGTCTTAAGTCTGAGCTGACTACAATAACTCTTGATTTCTTTGAACCTTGAACCTGAGGATTCAAGGCCATAAAGCAAAGCTACCAAGTGTTGACTTATCTGGTTCCTTGTGAGACATACAGAGTAGAGTTGGTTGTTAAGCCATCTTTAAATGGAAAGTGTTACAGAAATGCTTATAATAATAAAAGGCTAATTATAGCATTTTCCCAAGTTGTGGGATTACTATAATGGGAATGATGGCACATGCAAGACCTAACACATTTATCAAAGAGCTGGCGGGATGTCTACAAAAGTAAATATTATATATGCTGATATGTCATGTGCTGATCAACATAGTAAGCCTAGCTGGACAGCTGCTTTAGTTTAAGATAAGCAAAGCAAGCATAGGAGTGTTCGAAAACCACTTATGCTCCGGTGAATATACCTAAAGTGTGTTTCAGCTGGAGAGTGGGGATTGGGAGAGGGCTCATGCCTCTTTATATCTTCACAGTACCTTATAATTATAAAGTGCCTAGCATTCTGCCTAGCACCTAGTAGGTGATCAATGAATCATTGCCTTTTTCCCCCTTCCTCTGGCATGTTGTCATCAGTGGGAGATGGCTTATGGGTAGGGGTATGGGGAGCTTTGAGTACCAAGAGCACATGGTCTAAAGCAGTGGGTTTGCTATACAAATATAGCCTTGAGACATCTCTGGTTCCTCCTTCCTAGCAGATTGTCCCCTCTGTCACACCTACGAAGACATTTTTATACTGTCATTGGCCACCTTTTATTCAGTGAGTGCTCCACAAATACCTGTTGATTCAACTGCATCTCTTGTGGACATTTATGGCACTTCAAGACTGTGGTTGCTTTTAGTGACTGCCACTGAACAGATTCCTGCTTGTTGAGTATTGCTTATTGCTGAAGCTATTTTTATAAGCACTGCCAAAAGCCTTTAATCCTCTGTCAGTTGAGTGTATCTTTTGGGTTGTTTTTGTTGTTACAGCTAACCTTTTGGCAGAGAATGGGGCAGACAAAAAAAAAGGGGGGAATTGAGATAGGAAGCAGTTTGTAGAAAGATCCTTGGAAAAACCCTTTCCCCCAAATTACATTTTGCATTCCATTAGAGAGCAACAGATTAAAAACAAAGCACAAATCTCACTGAGAACCTGAAAGGCAAGTTTCAGCATGAGTGAATTTTTAACAGCCTTGAAGGAGGGGGTTAAAATGAAATTCTGACAACCTTAACTACATTTCTTTCTTAAAGCGTTGCTATAATAATAAAAGGTGAAATGTCAGCAGTCACATATTATTCTGTCTAACAATAGTTTATAATTTTTACTCTGTGGGAGCACTTGCCCTTTTATAGTCTCAACTCTTGCGTTTTGACTGACTGCCCAAGGACAGCAATTACTTAAGCCATTTACCTACACACCGGCAGCACAGCCAAGACCTGCTCTGCATTGCTAAGTTCTCCAGGGATTTGCTCTTGGGGACTTCAGTCAGTAAAGGAATTCTATGATATGAGCTACTTACTACCCCTGGGGTTTCAACCACTCCAAAAATCTGTATTCATCCCTACACCTTGAAAACACACTGCTGGCTATGCTTTCTGCGAAGGAGAGATCAGCTTCTTTCTGTGCGTCAGGAAAACATCTTCAAACATCCAAATAGTCACACAGTCTCCTTCAGAATATTGCAGAAGAATAGATACTACTCAGTTATCACAAAGTAGAGATGGGAGTTTTCTATTAAAATTTTATTCACTTAGCAAGCATGATTAGAACAGCTGCTATGTCCACCAACCTAGAGCATCTGCTAGGGTAGAGCTACCAAGATTACTACTACACAGAACCAGCCCACAGAGAGTACATTTTGTGGGAAAAGTCAGATGAGAGATGTAAATTATTGAGGGAAGCAGTAGGCTAATCAAGGAAGTAGCCTGCCTTGAGGTTAGGGATGGGAATCCTGGCATCAGTCATGACCCATCAGCTCAAATGCCCTCGGGGTTGGGCAGGTAAGGAAATAAATGAAGGGTGCCAGTAGGGACTGTCACACAGTGTAGCCAGTGAGAGCCATTGAGATGGAACACTATCCCTCAACTACAGGTGTTCAGTGCCATGAGCAAATACCAGCCCATTCTTGCCAGAACTTTGGCTTTTTGAAAATTATTTTTTAATGTTGGCAACTAGTTCACAGTGTTTTACCCCCATGAATTCCACACAAAACAGTTCTAGGGACCAAACTTTGGGTTATGATGTGTGCTGTCTTAAAATTCCATTCTATATGCTTTATCTCAGGCTGTTACAGGTTAGGCGCTCTAGAAAGCAGATTCTGAGACAGTGTAGTAAGCAGGAGGTTTACTCAGATAGCTGTCTGTGGTAGGAATGGGAAGGAAGCCGGTGTGGAGTGTGGATAGAGGGAGAAGTTGGACTGTGATGGAGTCTCAGTAAATGTCTCTGCTAACATTTAAAGAGCAGTGAAACTTGGTAGCCCTTCAGAGTTGTTCCAAGTTGGGTGACGGGGCTGGGCCTTTATACCTTGGCATGAACCAATCACTGGACGTGGGTTGCTTGGGAACGGGCATGACTTTGGGTAAGGAGGGTCTCTTCAGCCAAAGGAATATGCATCAGAGTCAGCCAACCTCTCAGTAGCTGGGAAATCAGTTGTATCTTACTGAAGGGGATCTGGGTGGTGCGTGACAATACCCATCATAGCTGTAGATAGGTTTTTCTGCATGGACTGTGTTGCCCCTGAACACAAGGATGAGGTTGCAATCAACATTGAACTGACCTGACAATCATGCCCTAGAGAAGAGAGATGATCTCACATTGTTTCTCCTGGTCCCATCCTGTCTCTGGGCCTGTCTCTTTCCCTACTTTTGCTGGCCTGTATGTCTCCCACAGAAGCTAGTGGAACAGGATTCCTAAACCCCCTGAGGAATTCCTAACCCCTTGACCCAACCTCAGAGCTATATTGGTGTGGCCTACAATCCATATTTGGAGCATTTCTAAGGATACAGTTTCAACCTAAGCAGACAGAGTTGTAATGGAATGTAATGATGCACTCATTTTTGCAACATGTGCTTTTTGATAGCCTACTGCATGCCAAGCACCGAGCTACTCACTTTGAACAAAAGAGGTTTCCTGCGTGCAAGAAGTTTGGTATTTAGTTGGTAATGCAGATGAATAAGCAGACAATTTCAGGGTGGTAGGTGTTCTCATAGGGGTGATCAGAAGTGTTGTTTTGGGAGGCTACTTTGATTAAAAATCTGTAGTTAGAAACAATTATAATACTCTTTGTGAACAACAGCTCACCAAAGTAATGCCAACTGGGCTGGAGAGGGTCAGGTTATAATGTGTTAAGGGAGTAGACTCTGAAAGGTTTAGTGAATATTGGTGTACATAAATGGGGAAGTGAGGACTTTAACCTACTGTCCAGGTTGCAGGCCTAAATGGTTGTAGATTTGGAAGACATGAATGAATGATGGCATAACTGAGGGGAAAAAAAAGCAAAGCACTGGGTAGACAACCATCACTGCTGATGATTAAGATGTGGTTTTGTGCCAACAACTGTTTATGGAATATATTCCTCCCTGTGAAGTAAGGCAGCCATAAATAACTATCATATGTGTCACAGTTTGACAATTATTATATGTAGAGCCATGGAGAGCATGCTGGAGAGAGGATAAGAGAAGAAAGGTATTAATTCCAATTGATGTGGCAGGAAAATCTTGAGGTGGATAATAATGACGATGACTTGAAGGTCCATAACAATAATAGCTAATATGAATGCCTAATAAGTACAAAGGACTGTGTTAAGTGCTTTCTGTGCTTTAACTCATTTAGTTCTCTCCACAACCCTGCAATATAGAGGCTGTTATCTTCCTCTTTGTATAGATATGAAGAAACTGAGGCTTTCTGTTCAGGTTTAAGCACCTTGCTTAAGATTTGATGACAAGAAAATGGTAGCCTTTGGATTTGAACCAGGTTGCCTGAAGCCAAATTCTGGTGTCTTATCACAAAATTATACTGTATCTCACTTGAAATCGATGTTGAAATATGCATGGGAGAGGAGAGCATTCAAACTGAAGGGAACTGTTTTTGCCAAGGTATGATGATGTTTTGGGTTTGAGGAAATATGGGAGATATGACTAAAACATAAGGTAGAGAGGTGAAAAGCATGGTGTGAAGGTTAACTTTGGAAAGTTAGACCGTAGTTTCCTTGCAGATGGCCTTAAATACCAAGCTAAGGGGTTGGGGTTTTTATTCCTTGTGAAATGGGGAGCCATAGAAGGTTGTAAGCAAACAAGTGGTAATATCTGTATTTTGAAACAGTAACTCTGGCTGTGAAGGGTAGACAGGTGAATAGAGGGACTAGAGGTGGTTAGGCAGAGAGGAGCAGGTCCCTAAATATTGGGGAGGCACTTTGCAAGCAGGGTAAGAACAGGGCAAGTAGAAAGAAATAGAAGACAATTTGATTGTTGCCTTGGCTCAGGTTTTTGTCTGTGATATTGAGAATGCAAGATGAAGGTAAAGATGTCGTGTAGAGAGAGCAGGAGCTCAGATTCAGACGGTGGAAATGGAGGCATGGGCCTCAGGAGGCTCTGTCTAGAAGAGACTCTGGAACCTCCTCCTTGGAAGTTTAGGTGGATGCTGGATTTGGCTGGATTCAAGTTGAGGTTATTGAAGAAACACTATGTAGGCTGACAAGTATGAAAGTACACATTTAAATAGAGGATAAAAGAAGTAATTTTTAAGAGAGTCATATTGTACATCCTGTCATTTCACATGAAGTAACCTGCCACTGTGGCTATGGTCTGTGAAATGAAGTATGTGAACTTTCAGTTTAGGGTAGGAGTTGATATTTAAGTTGGGCAAAATGTTCCAGGAAAAGGGCAGGATTCATGCGTGATGATTTATCTGGAAATTTTCTAGAAGCTCTATAGGCCAGTTCCATTTGGGAACACAGACCTGCCTTCCCATTGATGGTAATGAACTCAGGTAGTTCCAGTTGTCTCAGTCATTTGTTGGCTTCTGGGTTTATGCTTTTTTTTGTTAAGCCATCATCTGATATTATTTAGTTCTTAGTTGCTAGAGTGAGTGTACATTACTACCTGTACTCTAATGATAATGTAATTGTAGGATCCTTGTTTACAATATGTAGTCCAAACTCTCAAGGATTTAAAGGCAGATTATGCTGGATGGAATAGGAGGGAGCAATTCCCCAACGCTTAGAGAGTGTGACAACACATCCAGCTGCTCCTTGCTCCTTCAGCATGCACAAATGCCGTGTGTGTGTGTGTGTGTGTGTGTGTGTGTGTGTGTGTGAATTGCAGTGTAGTTGATTTTCTCTGGCAATGCTTTAATAATTTTGGTGCTCCTTTAAATATTAGTGGAGGTTGGAAAGAAATTTCTGTTATAAAAATTTTCAAAGTAGTTTATTCTCCCAAGTAGCAGGCTGATGGCCAGTTGTCTGTATTTGATCGTTAATAAAATTGAGCATTTCAAATGACATTCTCATTCTCCTGCTGCTATTAATGGGGCCCCATCTTTAGGACATCTGCAAAACATTATTTGTAATGGAATTCTTATTATATCATAAAATTTTATTAGACCTTAGAAATGACAATCAGATTGCATTGTTTTTCTTATTAAAAATACTTTCTTTGATGCAGAGTTCCCTAACCTTCTTTCTCAGAAAACCATTATACTTTTACTTAAATTTTGTTTTAATTGAAGTATTATATTCATGTAGTGCACAAGTCATCAATCTGTGGCTCAATGACTTTTCCCATGGGTGTGTACCTGTGGCGCCATAAGCCAGATAAAATTTAGAACATTTCCAAAACCCAGGAGGCTACCTCCTTTATGCCTCTTCACAGTCAATATCTCTTTCCAAAGGTAACCCCTATTCTGACATAGGTCAGGGGTGCATGGAGTTTAAGTACAATGTTTCCATATCAATAAATTCTGAAATGGATTTATTGGAGCGTGCTACAGTACTAAGAAGTAATCTTGACTTTTCCAGAGGTCCCTTGTATAAGAACTCTTCCTATTCAAGTGACTAATCCTTGGACTTTTGCAATTAGAAGTGGCACATTCTAATTAAACTAATGGTAAATTATACTAAGGGTGGAAATTATACTGAGGGTGAATGATTTTATGGATTTCTATCCTCTAAAGGTGGTCATAGATTTTCACACAATCAAATCCCTACTAAATTTTATCCTCCTTTCACCATTGCTCCACCCCCAAGTGTTCTGCTAGATGTTATCTGAATGAGATTTCTTTGCTGTGAATGATTTCTTATAACACTTCATGGCTCATCTTCGTCTCCAGAAGTTCTTAAAGTTGTAACAGTATCCTACACATAAGAATGCAGAATTTGATAAATGGTTAGGTAAGATCGTCTCCCTTATATAACAATTTAGAAAACCTGAAAACGATACCAAAAGGCCTAGTTTTCCTTTTAATGTACAGGGCTCCTTCTGCAGAGGTATTCTGTGGTTGTATTCTAAATCCAGACTTGCCCTGTTTAGAAACCAAAATTAGAAGTCTGAGGCCCATTTCTTCAACCAAATCTGATGAGTAAAAGGATATACAGTAGCCATGTATAAAGGTGGAAAGACCTGGTATGGCCCATATTGCTGCTGTGTTAATTCTCCAAACTAAAAAGGTAACCAAAAGTTACTAGCCGGTAAGTTAAGTAGAAATCGAGACCAAGAAAGATCCCTTAAGTTATTAATTTCAAGAATTCTTTCCTAATTGCTGAAAATTTACCATCTTGAATTGTTGGTAGGAGCTAGTAGTTCCATCAAGAAAAGGTGCTTTAAGGCAAATTAGGTTAGAGTTTCCTTTGTTCATTAATCAAAATCAAGAGAATCTGTTTCCTACACATTGTTCCTTTCTGTGAAAAGACTTTGACAACGTGACTGAATTTCCTAGGGGAATTTTCTAACACCTTTAATGAGAAAAAAGATGTCTTTGCATGAGTATACAAACACGCAGAAGAATGCTTATTAGAAGATCTATTTATACTTGAAATAGAACTGAATTGAATTGGCAGGAAAAGAGAATTGTGTTAGTATGCAGGTCCCTCAGAGACATGATTATAGTCCTAGTGACAGGATATGAAGATACTACTAATTACCTTTGTAGACTGAAGACATTTTTAAGATATACTTGATTTCGTGTCATCAACAAGAAAGTAGTAGTTTTGTTATATGAATTATTTTTTAATTATTCAGTGTACCTACTATTAATAAATGTGCAAATAAATACACATGTTTAAAATAAAGAGCAAGTCTCTGCCCACCCCCATTTCTTCCCTCAGCCCCAATCCCTAGATATTAATAATGGCTAATGTTTTCTTCCAGATATTTTTAATACAGCTAAAGAATGGATGGATATATGGATGGATGAATGGATGAGGGATGGACAAACAGGTAAATAGTTAGATAAATGGGGAAAGAGACATTGAAATGTTTGTTTGTTTGTTTGTTTGTCTTCTGAGCCGGGTACTTTGTTGAAGATTCAATGTTAAGCAAACACACATATTACCAACTTTCCTAGAGCTTATAGTCTGGCAAAAGGAAATAGATATTAATCGCAAACAAGTAAATGTATAATTATAAATTAAATACAACATAAAAGAGTACATGAGTTTCTGTGAGGAAGGGATGATTGTGCTGAAATCTGAAGGAAGAATGGAAGACTGAGTTAGACTAGAGGGGAATGTTCCAGATAGAGGCAAGAAAGTATGCAGAAGACCCTGTGCCAGCAGGACCATAGCTCATTCAAGGAACTGAGGGTGCCTGGAATGGTTAGAGTGTAGACTGGATAGAAGGGGAGAAGTGCTGTGCTGGAATTCAGGTGGGAGGCTGTTGCAGAAGTGAAAGGGGAAAAATGAAGGCAGTTTGGACTAGCGTGAAAGTAGCTTGGACTAGCATGTGGTTGGAGAAAAATGGGTGAATTTCAGTCTTTTGGAAAATGAAGCACACATTATTTAGTAATGATTGGAAAGAGATGATAAGGATATAGATGGCTTCTCTCTGTTTTTCTGTTTCTTAATCTATGTGGATTTTTTCTACACTTTTTCTGACCTTGCATTTTTCCTCTTAATAGTATATTTTGAAGATTCCCTCCCCGTTTCAATAATGCCTTTTTAATGAGCTCCTTGTGTTTCATGGTACAAATGTGCTATAATCCTTTTAACCAAATTTGAGATTGCTTGGTTTCCTATTCCATCGATAACTTTAACATAGTTGTTAATGTTTACCAGTCTTGTTCATAATCTTTATCCATTCGTTTAATGATATTTTTCCTTATTTGTAAAATATTTATTTATTAAGAATATTAATCCTTTGACTAGCAAAAGAAGAAAAAATATACAGTCACCTGCATAGATGCATTAGATACCAAAAAGGCATTTAACAAAATTTACCAACTTTATTTTATTTTTTTTCCTAATGACCCTTTGTATTTAGAATTTATCAGTTCTCCAGAAGTGGTGTTTTGGTCTTAATTTTGTATCTGAAGGTCCAAACTCACTCTTTTCTAGTCATTCTATTATCTGTTCATCTCATCTTTGGCTTTATTCTTTCATCACATTCATTCTTTGTAATGTCTTTTATGATTCAAAGTGGATATTTTTCTGTTTCTCCACTGTTTTTTTTTTCTAGAAGGTATTTTTTTATCAGTATTTGCTTGATACTTTTCTCCTTTCCTTGTATTCTTTCCTCTTTCCTATATGCTTTGAAAAATCTTTACATAGTTGCTATGTCATTTATTTTTTTCTTTCTCATATTTAATGTGGAAAGTGTTAGCTAGACCATCTATTTTTCTAAAGATTGTATCTGTAAATCATACTTGACTTTTATAGCTTCTTCCCCGAGACCTTTTGGTTTTCTCTGAGAACTGAACTTCGTGGGTTGGGTAGCACTAGGACTTTTCTTTTGCTTGAGAGTAGGGAAGAGGACTCAACTGAGATTATGGCTAGTTATAGTTGGTTAATTTGGGCTCTATTCTTTGTTCTGCAATTTTATTTAACATTTTATACCGGGATCTATGTTTTTTAAAGACAAGGTCATATTTCAGTCTTACCAGTGGAAACTCTTGGATTCAAATTATTCTATAAGTTGGAGAGAGTTTTGAAACATTTGCTTTTGATAAAGACAGTAAGTTCTATGTAACTTACTTCTCCTGGTATAGCTTCACCTTCCAAGGAGTTATTCTCACCTTAGGTGGGTCAATGTGGTGGTAGTGAGCCAGGACTTCTACTCCAAAAAGCTTATTCTCTAACTGCCTACTGACCCCTCAGAGTCCTGCCCTCTGGATTGCAGGGCATTTGGAAGATTGTCCCCAAATTTGTTCAACTCTCCTAGAAGTGCTTTTCTCTCCTGGAACTGCTTTGGAGCTAGAAGTTAGTGTTGGTCTTTGGGTCTTTGTATTGTCATATCTCCCATTCCTTGGCCACAATCTTTCAAATATGGTTTTACCAGAGTGTATCTCTTCCTTTGTTTGAATGTTGTTGGTATATTTTGTCTAATGTTTGACATTTTTATTCATTTTACTAAATTTAGAAATGGTAATTTTTTTTTTTTTTTTTTTGAGGCAGAGTCTCACTCTGTCACCAGGCTGGAATGCAGTGACGTGATCTCGGCCCACTGCAACCTCCGCCTCCCAAGTTCAAGCAATTCTCCTGCCTCAGCCTCCACAGTAGCTGGGACTACAGGTGCATACCACCACACCCAGCTAATTTTTGTATTTTTAGTAGAAACGGGGTTTCACCATGTTGTCCAGGATGGTCTCGATCTCTTGACCTCATGATCCACCTGCCTCGGCTTTCCAAAGTGTTGGGATTACAGGCGTGAGCCACCGTGCCCAGCCAGAAAAGGAAATTTTGACCGTGTGACCTTGGCAATATCTTTTAGCCTTTTGGATTCAGTCTTCTTATCTGTAAAACTGGAAGAAGTAATTGCTACCTTCTGTTTTTCAGGATCAAGTCAGATAATGTATTAGAAAGTGCTTTCTGTACTGTACAGTTCTTTCTAGGTATAAGTTGTTCTTACTCTTATTTGTCTAGATGAGATACACAGAGACAAAAGTAAAGAACAGAATGATATATTCTGAGCACTAAAATAGTAGAATATGTGTTCATAGGGCAGTATGCTTAAGCATTTAGGGCTGTTGTGAAAAGTGAATGGACTTGAAAGGGATAGAAATTCTCTGGTGGAGAGGAGGGGGAAGGGTACAATCAAAGAAGTAGTGGATGGAGTATACCTGGTATGTTTAAAGAACGCTGAGTATCACAATTAATTGAAATGGCGGGGTCATGGAAAAGTGTCACAGAAGAAAAACTGAGAGGGTTAAGGAGGCATCAAATTATAAAGGCCTGACTGAGAAATCTGGAAGTTATTCTGAATGCAGTATAAAGCCTGGATTTGATTTTAACAAAAACCTTAGCAGGAAGCTTACACTTTATGTTTAAGGATGTGGCAGTAGTATGCAGGAAAAATGAAAAGAGGGAGAAAGAGGATGATGGGGTTGCATAAGTAGGTAAACATACATCTAGTGTGCCAGGACAATCAAGTTTAAACCTGTTGTTCCAGAACAATTATTAATAGTGGCCTATTTCCTTCTTAATGCTGCTCATAGTAAAATGATGACAATATTTATAAGAACATCATAAGAACATTGACCAGGGCCAAGGCAATGGGCATATAAAGGAAGGAACCAATGCCAGAATACCAAAAAGGAAAAATGTGTAAAGTTACTACATGAGGACAGGAGGGAGGAATGAAGAAGGGAGAGTAAGAGGTAGGTCCAAATTTTTCTGCCAGATAGATTGCAATAGTGGTGGTAACAATGATTTTTGAAAGGGGATAAGGGGGGAACCTGGAAGTAACAGGGTTTAAAGAGAACAAGAATTAGTTTGCTGTGAACTGTTGAGTTGTAGTAGTGAGGATCTAAGTTGATTTGTCACTTGTAGAGTTGTAGATGAAGCTTAGGTGTCACGCATCACTTTTATAAAACATTCATTGACTATGCTCAGCTCTATGGGGCTGAGTAGGGATCTCAAATCTACTTGCCGAGTCACCTTTCTCAATTTTAGGGACTTGTTACAGAATCCTCATGCTGAATAGGGACTTCCCTTATAGTCCCTTCCACTCCTAAAAGGGGGAAAGTGGCTCAGACAACATGAATAATAAGCAAACACCCAAACACATTCTATTATAGCTCAAAAACTTCTCTACTTTGAGCAGACTTAGGAGTTTCTCTTGGCTTGAGACATGGGTCCTTTTCCATGTCAGACAATATTCGTCTCAAGATTTTGTACCCTTGACTCTCCCTTATGGGAGCTCAACAGCTAACAAATAGCAGTTGACCTTTCCTATCTCTCAGTCTGTGGCTTCCTGTGACCTAATTGGAAACCTTTGCTTGATATGTTGTGAGAAATATAAATTACAAATTACTATATATAGTTATAACATTTAGGGTACAGTTATACAAATTTGTGCTTATAGGAATGTAGAAATGAGCCCATAAATGCATCTATGAATATGTATATGTACATACAATTTATATATTTACATATATGCATCGAAGGCGGTTTAGTGCTTAAATGAACAGGCTTTGAAATTAGGCAGGGCTGTGCGACTCATCTAATAAAGTGGGAAAAATATGAATAACTTCCTCATTGAGTTGCTATAAGGGTTAAATGAGATGATGATTATAAAATGCTTTCAAATGGTGCTGGCATTTTTTTAAAAACTTGAAAAGTATATACCTAATTGTTAAGACAGTTATATTTGAGTTGCAGGATTTTGGAATATTTTGTTTTCTTTATGCTTATATATATTTCTAGATTTCTCCCTAATATTCTTTATCAAAAGATACATGAGAATAAAATTGATATAGTAAAATTTTTATTAATATAGTTTCCTAGAATAGTATTTATGAATAGAAAATAATTCATACATGTTTATTAATGAGCTTTTTTAGTTGGAAATTCTCAGTTCATATATTTCCTGTCTGTGGCATCTCTCATGTGTCTCCCTGAAGCCCTTTCTCAACTGCTCCCCTTCTAAAGAGGAAAGGCTCAATGGCCTATATACACCCAACCTTGAGCACCGTCATGGCAGGAAACAGATAACAGTGTTTTTATAGGTCACTAGGATTTATCTTTATTCATATTTCCATTTCTCACTTCTAAGAACTAGCCTTTCCATGATCACCGTGATCACAAGGCTAAGAGATAGGTAACATAGTCTCTTTGCAAATACAGTAGGAATTTCCCACTGAGCATGTTTTCATTAAGACAAATCAGTAAATACCATTAGATTTAAAGGATTAGATTTATTAGTGTTTCTGGTGATCCTAACAAGTGCAGAGATGATGAGCAAATATAATTTTACTACATTTATCCAAATACCTGCACAATCTTTTCTTATTTTTATTTGTAATATCAATCTTAAATAATCATGAGTAATTTTACACATTAGAAAGTGGGAACTGGAAAAGTGTGATTTTTTTCAAAACCTTTAAGAGACAGCTGGGCTGAGAGAAAACAATAATGCCCCTGCCTGATTCAGTTTCTGCCTCACTCACAGTGAATTTCTCAGGAGCCCAAATCACTGGATGATAGAATTGGTCTAATTCAACCTTGCAAACAAAAGGAGAAAAATTGGTCAAAGAATCAGCAAATTGGGACATTGAGAGGCTATATGAGCTTTTTCTTTAAGCTTTGCCACTGGATTCCTGTATCTCTCATTTTATACCTTTTCTTTGTTGGCTTGAATAAGTCACTTTTGTAAATTACCATTAAACCTGTTATCTAGCTGACTGTGGAAAGTCCCTTATTTCATAGACTCATGGAATTTTGCCGCTAGAAAGAGCCCTAGAAGGTCTCTCTTCTCAGTGTACAGGGAGGAGGAGGGAAGGTAAGAGATTGGCCCAAGATAACACAGCTTTTTAACAAGGAGCCAGGACTATCAATTTTCAGCTATCAAATGTTGACTCTCTCACTAGAAAGTTACATTCTGGGTCACAGTGTAGCATGTGTGCTAACTTAAGCATCTAAGACTCTATCAGAACTATTATTGTTAATAATCCAGAACTAAAACACTTCTGAATTTCACCATATCAGGTTTGCAAAATCCTTTTGACAGAGCTAAATCCAAGGGCACAAATGAAATCACCACAGCCACATCTCTATTTCCCCATCCCTAGAACAGACTCACTTCCTGTAGCACACATAATGCCATCAGCCCCCTCACCCTTACATCACTTAGCTTGAATGACAACATTTTTATAGACATATGCCAAAGAGGACAGTCACTGGCCCAACTTGGGTCATGTGCCCCTCCCTGTGTCCAAGAAATAGGACATCCTATTTCCTTTGGTCACTTGGCCACTAGTAAGAATGGGCCCTGGCTGAACCAAATGGAATGTGCTCCCTGGGGGACAGAAAGATTCTCTTGCTATGAATTTGTGTCCTTAAAATTAGGAGACAGGGAGGCCGAGGCAGGAGGATCACTTGAGCCCAGGAGATCAAAACCAGCCTGGGCAACAAAGTAAGACCCATCTCTACAAAAATTAAAATAAAAAATAAATTAGCAAAGTGTGGTGGTGTACACCTTTGGTCCCAGCTACCTGGGAGGCTGAGGGGAGAGGATTGCTTGAGTCTAGGAGGCCAAAGCTACAGTGAGCCGCCATCATGCCACTGCACTGTAGCCTAAGTGACAGAGTGAGACCCTGTCTCAAAAAGAAAAAAAAGTATGAGACAGATATTTTGGGCAGGCAGAAAGAGCAACTATTCACTTTAGATGTCAGCCAGATCACATATGTAGTAATTTTTTATTTTATGGTGGACACTGTAGTGTAACAATGTTAAAACTTTAGATGTCATTGTCTTCCTTTAAAGAGTAATGAGTTTTGTTGTGGCAGGCATTTAATTTTCTGGCAGATCAGCTGGAAATAGTGGAGGCCTGGTTTTAGATTCTCTTAGGGCAAATCTAGAGTGATCTTTATTTTAGGATTAGAGTAGTCTTTCTAAGGCATTGCCTTTTTTTGGAGTCTCAGCTGAATCTTGAGAGTGTTTAGCAACGTCTCTTTTCCTTGGCTGGTTGGAACTCCAACATCTGACATTTTGTAGCCCTCAAACACCCTTTTCTGCTCACAGAATAGCTGTTTGGGGTAGGTCTCACATATGATTTTCTTAATATTTGTCTAAAGGCTCAAGAAACCCCCATACATGTTTCTAGAGTTCTTTACTTGTGCAGCTTCCTCTCTAATACTTTGCTCCACAAATTCCTACCATATCTGCCACCCAAAAATCAGGTCTCAGTTTTCTTCACCCAGCTGCTCTCTGGGTTCCACTTCCCCAGGTTGCAATTTGAAAAGTGCCCCAAGGCAAAAAGCCAAGGTAAACATAAAGCTTATCTCCTGTGTCCTCCTCCTCTCAAGGATCACAGCCGTGGACTGTTGTCTAGTGCCTAAAATTGTGGCTTCAAATATTTGTGTCCATGTTTATAGTTGTTTACGTCCCTTTTTCCATTATAGACACACTTAAAACCTTTTTTTTTATATATACTGCAACTGAAGCACACATAAATTTGATCACTCGCCAAGCTTGGCTCTATCTACAAAGCTACTTCATATTTACAGAAAGTTTTCTCAAATACTGAGGACAAGTTTTGGCCTCTAGAGGAGTTATAGGAGCTGATAACTTAATCTGGGGGTAAATCCTTTGTGAGAAATGAATAATTCAATCCTTTCCTAATTTGTCTATATTTCTGTAAATTATCTCCTTATTTTCTTTTAAATTGGGATATGGTCATCTGTTGAAACAATTTTGTAGAAGTAGGAAAAGAAAAAGACTTGGGATCAGAAGATCTGGCTTCAAAAAAGAAAAGAAAAGAAAATCAAATTCCAGCAGACCTCAATGTCCCTGGGCTTGAGGTTGCCTGTCTGTAAAGTGAGGTAAAAATAGCAACTTTTCAGGGCTGTGATGATGTTGAGAATATCTTCCACTCTCGTTATTTTCTATCAGTAGTAGTCTGGGGGGTTGTCTAAGAAAATTTAGCTTTAAAGGACATTTTAGCATATTCCTTGAGTTAGTTTTTCTTTTATTCTGTATATCAATATAATTAGTAATATTTATTAATATTATATGTCTAAATATAATATATTAATATTATATGTCTAAATATAATATATTAATATTATATGTCTAAATATAATATATTAATATTATATGTCTAAATATAATATATTAATATTATATGTCTAAATATAATATATTAATATCATATGTCTAAATATAATATATTAATATCATATGTCTAAATATAATATATTAATATCATATGTCTAAATATAATATATTAATATCATATGTCTAAATATAATATATTAATATCATATGTCTAAATATAATATATTAATATCATATGTCTAAATATAATATATTAATATCATATGTCTAAATATAATATATTAATATCATATGTCTAAATATAATATATTAATATCATATGTCTAAATATAATATATTAATATCATATGTCTAACTATAATATATTAATATCATATGTCTAACTATAATATATTAATATCATATGTCTAACTATAATATATTAATATCATATGTCTAACTATAATATATTAATATCATATGTCTAAATATAATATATTAATATTATATGTCTAAATATAATATATTAATATTATATTTCTAAACATAATATTAATAAAATGTTTGAACATAAAGTGTTTTGTTACAACAAAGCAGCCAAATCCGAAATTGTAATTTAAAAGATAGTGTATGCTGCTTTAAAACATGGCTCTTAGCACTTGGCTTTCTGTATAGAAGTTTGCATTCCTTTTCTCTCCTCTTTTTTTAAATCGTCAGTCATAAAACCTGAGCTTTTATAAAAGGAAAGTAACATAGAATGAAAATGCCAAAGAATTAGTGTATTTGAGTTTTGTGTCTCTAGTGTTTAACAGTTTTATAATCCAGGTTTATAACTTGTTGAGAACAATAGACTATTTTAAGCACATTTGCTTTGCTAAAGATTAACTTTTTACATGCCTGGTAAGTATGGTGAAATTTAAGCTTTGAGAGTAGTAGAGAGGAATATTTTCCATCTCTGCCTGCATTTTTTAGTAAGGATTTTTTATTAAGGCGCTAACAGCTATTCTCAATGTGTTGCATTTATTAGCAACCAACATGATTCAAGCATTTTCTCTTAGTGCACATCATCTTAAAAGACAGTGAAATGGGGAGGCCTTGATAAGCCCAAAACTAAATTTTAGCCTCACTTTATATCTTCATCAAAATCTAGAAAAATGCAAAATATTTAATAATCCTTATCCTAATAGATATTAGTTTTCCAACCTTGATTCCACAAATGCTTTAATTCATAGTCATTTTATATGGTTTGAATATTTTAAAGATATTTAATTGCATTTTAAATAATAGTATCAGCCCTGAAGTCTATTTATGTTAACAAGAAGTTATGTAACATTTTAGTCGTCTTTAAAACATTATAAATACACGTACATAAGCAAACATATAGATAAATGTTTTATACATAAATACAAACATTTAAATACTTTAAACCATAACAGTAATAGACAATGTATATGTATTCTCTTCCTATGTATTTTTGCATTGTAGCTTCAGGATGAATATTTGTCTAAAAATATGTTCTTGAGTATAAGTCTGTCTTTATATGCTTATAATGTTGTCTCTGACAATATTTAGTACTTAATATTGGTTCTGAGTGGAGCCTACACTAATATAGTATAGTACAAACTAAATCTACACCACTTGGCTCAGTACATTCCCTGTACGTCTCTTTTCTACTGAAAATAATTGAATTATTTTGGCTACTTAAGACATTTTTCTTTGTTTTGATGAAAGAAAAATATCAGCTGAATTAAATTTAATGGAGTTTAATTCAGCAATGAACGATTCGTGAATCGGGCAGCCCCCAGAATCACACCAGATTCACAGAGACTCCAGCACAGCCATGTAGTGAAAGAAGATTTATAAACCAAATAAAAGGGAAATGATGTACAGAAATTGGAAGCGAGGTACAGAATGGCTGGATTGGTGATAGCTTAGCATTTGCCTTATTTGAACACAGTTTGAACACTCAGCAGTGTATGAATGGTTGCAGTATGGCCACTGGTATTGGCCAAGACTTAGCAATTGTTACAGGCTCATACTCCTAAGTTAGGTTTTCAATCTGACTATTAAGCTAGGTTACAGTTCATCCACAAGGACTCAAGTATAGAAGTACGGAATCCTTCTCAGGCCATATTTAGTTGGCTTTAACAGTTTTTTCAGCCTTTCATGTGGAATGCAGTATGAAGTGGCTGCATATTTGTAGGTCTGAAAACCTGGTGCTTATTGTTATTCCCAGCCGCTTTATCTATTTTCATAGAGGGCTCATCGAGGTCTGTGTGGCCTATGATAGTGTCATGCCAGCAAGTGTGGGAAGAGTAGTTACCTTTGTGAACTTGTTCAGGCAGCCAGAAGTCATGGCTGGCCTCCAAGATGTCAGCTGAGGACCTGGAGTGTCTGCATGTTTGGGAAGTCATATGATAGAAAAATCTACATGGCACTGAAATACCCACTGCCTTTCAGAAAGGATCAGACTGGGGTTAAAGGGCCTGTGTTGACTTCAGTTTGCATACACGTTCTTTATTTTCAGTGTGTTTGCACATACATTATCTCTCCAGATCGTGAGAAAAGAGCAGCCAGAGGCTCCTTCAGTTTATGAGAGCCAGTAACTCTCACCAAAGAGCTTTGTTTGAAAATTAACAATCTAGACTTTGGTCTTTGTTGGGGTTTTCTAACTTTTTTTTAAGTCGTAGAACCCTCTTTCCAAATGAAATCTTAATCTGACTCCCAGTATGTAAAACAGAGGAATACAAAGGGTTTTAATTCACATTTGCTGGGGGACTCCAGAGTCTTGCCCACTTAGGCTGATCTCTTTCTATGTTGCTAGGCCCCTCGGCCCCTTGAGGCTCCATGGAGCATAGTCTAAAAACCACGACAAAAACAGGCTTTGTGGAATGTCTGTTGGCCTACAACATTCTCTCTTTTGATATTCTATATTGCCTCTCATAGGTGTTCTGAACTCTGCCACATTTTTCAGAAGTCTTTGTTTTTTATGGTGATAGACTAAGCATCCTGGTGCAGTAGGGAAGCATTCCAGTCTTGACTCCAGCTTTATGTACTGTGTGACATTGAGCATGTCATTTAACTTCCTGAGACATTGGACTCTCCTGTCTGTAAAATGGGGATGGTTAGAGAATCATGGAAAAACCTGGAGACCTTTGGCTAGAAGATATTATGTGAATGGGATTGACTGAAATGAGCTGTTGATCACCGACTCATCCCTATGTAAAGGAACAGCCCTGGATTACTTCAGGGCCACCTTCTCTAGTACACTTGATTGTAACCAGAGTAGGATGATCAAAACTTGAGCATGTCAATGTATGCAGAAGAAATGTCTCTGACTGATTTTCTCATAAGGGAACTCCATATTGTGCATGCTTATACACGTAAGGCTTCCTCTCCAGGACATGGTGATAGATATGTGTTTAAATTAACATCATAAATACTTAATTTCATGGCATATAAAGAACACTGGGGTAGGGGTCGAAGGATCCCATGTTGTACTGGAGCTAGCTGTACTGGCTCAAGAGAGCCAGTTTTGTACATCTCATCCTAACTCTGCATGTGGTAACATCATGTTGGTAGCTTGAAATTAGCTGTGGTAGAATTACTATCACCTGAAAATCAGGAAATACTACAAACTGGGGTTTTGGGAGGGGGAGCACACCATTGTAGAATGATTTGAATTATAGACCCAGTACTCCTACTCCTAAATATTTTAAGCCTCAATGTTCTCATGTATTAAATATGGAAGACAATACCTGCTCCATCTGTCTCACAGATTTGTCATGGAAGTCCAAATATGTGTGAAGGTACCAAAGCAAAACAGATGCCACTGGAAGTGGTAGCATTATGATTTCCGGTGTTATTGGGGGCATAGAGAAAGAACAAGAGGAGCAAGCATGAACTGACCCTGTTTTCCCTCAAGAAACAGAATAAGTGCCACTCACGTCTTATAAACACAAAATTGTATATACTTTTGAAGAATCATAAATATCAAATGTAGGTTGAACTACCTTGAAACATATTTAGAACCATTCTTTAAAATGGAACTATAGACTAATATAAGAAAATGCCTTCAACGCCTCCAAGGGTTGGGACCACTGAATGTAGCAATACATTGAGCACCAGCTTCCAAAGTGTCCTGCTTCCAGCCCTGGAGATGCTTCTGCTGATATTCTATGA
This sequence comes from Pan paniscus, assembly GCF_029289425.2. NCBI lineage: Eukaryota > Metazoa > Chordata > Mammalia > Primates > Hominidae > Pan > Pan paniscus. Next base: position 24,325,587 of record NC_085926.1, on the reverse strand, counting down.
CAACACACATGAGGAGCTGAAACTGCATTTCTCCTTAGTGAAGGGGCTAGAAGCTAGACAGTCTTTGACATTATGGCCAACACTCATCCACACTAGGATCTGGGTGGAATGGTAACCATGAGTAATTCTGACACTGCCAGCATTTCTACAGAGGCTTTTAGATGAAATCTAAAGGAAACTTCCCAAATAATATGGTTTACAGGTAAATGATTATTATTAATAAGATAATACATAAAATCTCCATCAAGTATACTTCAAGGAATGTGATATTCTTTACCTGAAGACATGGTAGGAATCATGTCTGAAACATAATGTTATGTTTAATAGTTGTATTTTCAATTATATCCTTTCTCTTTTATGTGGACCTATGCTCTGGATGATGTTACCTAGGTTCTAGAATTCTTGGGTAAAAATATCTTCATAAGTATTGCAAAGGACAAACCTATACCTTTTTGGGAGGAGTGCTTTAATCTTAAGCTAAGTTTGTCAGTTTGGATGTCTGCCTAATGTAGATAGGTGTTCTAACCACTCTATTGCTCAGAAATATACTATACAGGTTAAGAGAATGGATTTAGGAATCAGAACTGTCTTGGAGATCCAGCTCTGTTGCCTACTGGTTTTCTGACTTGGTGCAAGTTTCTTATTCTCCTCAAACCTCTGTTTCTTCATCCATAAAATGGGGTAAATAATAGTTTCCCTTTTCTACAGCTCTTCTGAAAATTACATGCAAACAGAGCTTAATTAATGTTAGGCTATTAACCTCTTTAAAGAATGAGTCAAAGGGTGATTTGGCCTAAATTCAAATGACGACTTCAGTTGGGATCTTAACCAGCAATGCCATTGTAGTGAAGCTGGAGCCAGAGTAGCCAAAGCTAAAATCAAACAGTCTCCTAGCTTGGGGAGCCCTTGTGCCCATCTGAATTTGTCAGAAGTAAAGCCAGCATTGATAAGTGAGTAGTGATATAGTGCCCGAAGTGTGGCATTGTGCCTGGTGTGATCCCCCAGCATTCCCTATCATTATCCATTTTGGTTTAGAAGACTGTCCCCAGACTAGTGAGGGTCACTACTAGAGAATGTTCTGAAATATTGGAGCATTGATCCTCCCAGGAAGTCACTCCATAGATGATTAGCTCCTTGGAGTGCTGTATTTGATACTGAGGAACATTCTCCTCTTGCTTCTTTGTGCACACTCATGTGCACACCTCATACACACTCATGTGCACACCTCACACACGTCCTGCCATGATCATCTTGACACAATACCACAGTAAAGCCAGTGACAGAGGGGCACAAAGGGGACCCCACGGTGCTGTGAAGTAAGGGAGTATGCCAGAAAGAAAAGCCATCCATGTATTTTTTTCAAAATAAAGATTTCAGGGCAGTGACATACCATGGGCAGGATGGTGAGAATGGTCTGTCCAAGGCACTGCAGACAATGAAGGGGACAAGTTATCTGAAAATAATTTTACAACAATGATAAAATGGACAAAAATGTCAGCTGACTTTTTATTATTATAATGCCCCATTCTAAGCAGTCTCAGTCGTAAAATATCCCCCTAAAAAAATGTGTTGTGTTGATTTAAGTTCTAAACAACTGCTGCAGTTACTGTTGAGTTTTAGTAACATATATTTCATCTCCAAACTAGCATCTTTTAATACTTATCTTTTAATAAACACAAATTTACATGAAAGTCAATTTGGAGGACTCCTAGTTATGTAGTCAGCCCTAAAACATGGGATTTGGCTCCACACATTAGTTTCCAGAGTTAGTTCCTAAAACTTTGGAATGATGTTCAGTACTTTTGGTACAGGTTGTGTCTTTAACCCTTGGGCTACTAGGTATTGGGCATTTAAATAGATTCAAAATAAATGATTATAGCCAATGATTGTGCAGTCAAAGAAATACATCTTCAGTTGTTTCAGTTTTGTCATACTGTGTGACAACCTAGAATATTCATTTGTGTTTTAAATTTGGAACAGTGAAACAGAGTGTGCACTGGTGGTGAAATGTTTTTGATTGTTGTTGGAAAAGTTTTGTTCAAGAGAGGAGAGGAGTGTTAAAAAATAGCCCAGCATAGGGGTAAAATACTGCTGCAGTGTGATATTTAGACCAATGGATAGACTTCTATCGTATGCCGTCTTACAATTGAAGTTGTTTATATTATTTTCTACTCATGTTTTCTTTCTATAATCATTCCCAAAATGTAGAATTCCTTGTTGTGAAGGCAATGTGTGCAGTAATACATGCTTTGCAGCCAATATAGACGTGAGTTCAAACCTCAGCTCTGCAACTCACAAGCTGAGGGCCTGGGATGTGTTGTTAAATCTTAATTTTCTGTTTTGCAAAACGAGAGTCAAACCTCCCAGCAGAGTTGTGATAATTGAATTCAACGTAGCATGAAAAGTGTGTGCCATATGTTTCATATAGTAGATATGATGTTAGTTTCCCCCTCTGTCTCCACCTTTTTACTTCTCTTTCCAGCATTGGCATTTATTTATGTCTTCCAATGCAAACAAATAAGATGTCTTTATAGAATTATGGTGAGTTCTCAGGAGGCTGAGGAGGGAGGATTGCTTGAGGCCAGGAGTTTGAGACCAGCCTGGGCAACATAGTGAGACCTCATCTCAAAAAAAATTAAATAATAAATAATTTTAAAAGAATTACAGTGAGTTGAAAGTAATTTCTACATATTTACAACTCGTCTGTGCAACAACTAATATATGATCACTGTTTATAACCTGATCTCTCCCCTCTGAACCTTTATAGACTCCACTTAAATGCAAGGGTTTAATGAGAAAATTTCTGAGCTATGGTCCTGGTCTACAATGCTGAGTAAATCTTGCCTAGATGGATGACATCATTATAACATATTCAAAGTGGGAAGAGGAAGTGCTTGGACATTGGAAGTTTTGGTGTACATAAATTTCCTATTCTTTCTGGCTATTGTCAGGGAAATAGAATCATCAAGGTAAGCATCAGCAGTGTGTTGATTCATGGCCTTCATTGGCTTCTGTGGTAAAGGACACACGTACTTAGAGGAAAGGAAATGCAACATAACTAGGCAAAACCAGACCATTTTATTCTGCGGTTATTTCAACTGATGCTAGTTGTCGCACCCAAAAGAGCATTTTCAACATTTCTTCAACCTTTCCATCTCCTCTTTCTATGAAGTTTTAGCTTCGTGTCTAGTCTTCTTTGCTTTGTATCTAACATTAATTTTCTAGTGCCTTATGTCTTATTAGTGGTACACTAATGTCTTATTAATGGTACATTGTATTAGACAGGATAAAGAAGAATCTTCTCCTCCTGTTCATTTGTGCACACTCTTGTGCACACTGTACACACGTCCTGCCATGGTCATCTTGTCACAATACCGCAGTAAAGACAGGGGGCACAAAGAGGACCCCAGGGTGCTGTGAAGTAATAGAGTATGCCAGACAGAAAAGTCATCCATGTATTTTTTTTCAAAATAAAGATGTCAGGGCAGTGGCATACCAAGGGCAGAATATAATTCTTTTAGTTACCTTACAGGAGTTGTATAAGGATTAAATTGGATAAGATAAGGGGAAAGAGTTTATAAATCATAAAATGATTACATATGTTAAGTAGCATTGTTATCTTGTATGTGGGATTAGTGAACTATGACCCATAGACCAACTCTGGCTCTCCACCTGTTTTTGTGCTAACCTGGGAGCTATTCTAGTCCCTTTAAGGATTTGGGCTTAAAGTAAATCTTGTGTTTATCTCTCCCTCCTTGTATTGAGCCCCAGGCTTAGGCTTCTCATCACAATGTTAGTTCAACATTTGGCCCCATGGCAATCACAGTTTACGCATTTCTCACCACTTACTCTTTGTGTTTTAGTTCAGTGTACCCTTTAGAGATGTCCTGCAAGCCCGGCAGTACTGTAAACATTTTTTGTTGTAATCTACTTGTATTGCTGTGAGAAGTGCCTTAGAGTATCCAGGCTAACTGAGAAAAAAGGAAATTTTCAAAGCATGTTACAACAGTGCATGTAGCAACAAAGCATGTTACAACAGTGCATGTAACATGCTTTGAAAATTTCCATTTTTGAAAACAGGAACTCAAGCAACTTTTCTACTATCAGTTCTAGATGGCATAGAAGGACTTGAACCTGGTCAAACTGAGCCCAGAACCCAAAGGCTAGCTTACTAGACTTCGCAGTAACCCAGTATATCAAGCCTGAATGTTGGTATGTATCCATTGAGGAAATAAGCCTAAGGAATTGTTATTTCATGTCCCTGCTAATCCCAATGTGGTTCATAAAGACCACAGGGTTTGCTACCCTGTCTGTAATTTCTAAACCAAAGAGCAATTAATCTTTGTTTGATACATAAAAGGGTTTTTACCATCCCTTACTCTAAATTGACTGAATGTTTAACCACCAGTCTGACTTTGAAGGCTTCCCCGATCTCTTGCCATGTACAAATGCTCAATCCCTCTTCAGTGTATTCATTGACCTCTGTCCCTACTTCTAATTGCTCTGAAACATCTCCATGTCCTGCTTCCAGCCTATGCTGAAAGTTCTTTGAAGGTAGTAACTCTGACCACTTGTATACCAGATCAGTCCCTGCCATCCAACTAGTGTTTAGCACACATTTGTTGAAGGAATTATGAATGTGTCATTAGTTTTTCAAATGTTGATTAGCATTATTTAAAAGTGAGAGGCTGTGGTACAGTCACAGAAAAAAAATTGATTTGAAATCAGAAAACCTGATGAACAGCAGTACAAATAACTTGACTTCTAGGAATGGTGCGGTGGCTCACACCTGTAATCTCAGCACTTTGGGAGGCCGAGGTGGGTGGGTGGATCAAAAGGTCAGGAGATCAAGACCATCCTAGCCAACATGGTGAGACTTCATCTCTACTAAAAATACAAAAATTAACCTGGTGTGGCGGCATGTGCCTGTAATCCCAGCTTCTCGGGAGGCTGAGGCAGGAGAATTGCTTGAACCCGGGAGGCTGAGGCTGCAGTGAGCCGAGATGGTGCCACTGTACTCCAGCCTGGTGACAGAGAGAGACTCCTTCTCAAAAAAAAAAAAAAAAAAAAAGTGAGAGGCTGTGCTATTGTCACAGAAAAAAATGGATTTGAAATCAGAAAACCTAATGAATAGCAGTTCAGATAACTTGACTTCCGGATCCTTAAAATGATCAGAGCACACGTGCTTCCAGGAAGTAGAGAGACTGATATGTTGATGGGCAAAGACATGAGTGAAGAGAGCAATTAGCAGCGGTTAGGCCTTGGTCCCTCACTCCCGCCATCGCTACCACCTGGTCATGACTGCCCCAAAGCATGGGGGTAACGATGAAGTAGAAGAGGACTTCTGGCTAGGATTCACCCCTTTCTAGTCTAAGATTGGCAATTCTCTCCATGTTCCCAGAAGGCAAGATGGCTACAATTAGGATAAGTAGAGAATGCTTGTTTATAGGAATAGTGTCAGCTCTGATTCAACGATGGTTGATAGCTATAAGTACCATAGACATATGTGTATACTCTACTGCCAAAAACTTGAACTGGGTAGGGTAGTATTGTCAGACATAATTTGCTTTTTAATTTGGAAAAGGTAATAATGCATTTCAATTTGCAAATAATATGTACCTAACCTAACTGGTTAATATTGGACATAGCCAAGTAAACAATTCTGACCTTCAAAATGCACAGGATTTTAGCCAATAAATTTAGTTGAAGTCAAAATACACCTGATTAGAATATCTTATTTCCTCCTCTTAAGTTTTCCAAATGTGACAGAAGTTACTTGAATTTTCTTTTACATTGCTTTGACAACAGATTGAGATTATTGGTGGGAGAAATATAAACTCTAAATGAATTAGTATTCCTCATGAGCTTCTAGAAGCCATTATAAAATAAGTAGTCAATAAGGAAGGAAATATAAGGCATAAGAATTATAAGGTATACTGTTTGATGAGACTTCCATAAAGTAACTGTACCATGCAGTTTTCAAACTTTTAAAGTTCAAACTCTTAAAAATAAATTTAAGGTTTCTAAGAAAATCAAATTAATTTTTTCCAGCTGATAAAGATTATCCACATGGCAATTGACTGCTGCTGTTTACAGTTATCATATTTCTTTGTGATTCCCAAAGTGACAATCCAGTTTACAATAATAAGCTGGTAATGGATTTGCTCTTTACAAAGTATCTTATCTATGGCCCAAGTTTCTAAAAATTGAACTGCCCGGGGACCTTATAAAGCAGCCATGTTACTAAAGTTGTTTAAGCAGTTCTAGTCTGTTGAAAAGCTTTAGTTTATTTGTTTTTATAAAGTCCAGTGACACGAAGTTGGCTGGAGATTCTGTGGCATGAATCATTTCCTCCCTGCAGTCTGTCAGCTTGCAAACATGGGCAGAGGGAGTGCCTGTTCTGCCCTCTGCCTGTTCCTGCACACTCCCAAGTTTTTGCAAGTTGGTGGGGGGTAAACTTGATGCAGTGACTCTTTGCTGGATTAGTGTACTCTTTCAAGTAACTGTTGGTGAATAAGGCAGGAAATTATGTTCCTGGATAAGAAATGACCAGGCTAATACATGTGGCAGGTAAATGATTTTTCTTATAAACACAGGGTTTAGAAATATGTTTTTGAATTAAGCAGTTTACCTGTAATATACAAGGTATACAAAATCCACTTCTGGCATATTCTGTATATATTTGGAAGTAACATATAAGTGCATAGGATTTTTGAAAATGGGCATTCTGATATGAAAAAGCTAGGTATTTACACATAGATATGTACATGTCTATGAGCTAAAATCTTATTGAAAATTATGTAATTTGATTTTTTGTATTTCTCTAAAGCAAAACTAAGTTTTCTAACATTTAAAATATCCTCATTAGGAGAAGTTTTCAAAACCTATTGTTCTCAGTTGTTTGTCCGATAAACGTTACCTGTAGAGGCTGCTTTCTTTTATTTGTTTTTTTTTATCCCTGTAATTTTTCACGAGTACCCCCAAGAGCCCTTTCCCTAGAGAACAGTGTAAATCACACCAAATTATTATGTCTTGTTTGTACATGGATGATGAAGCAGAAAGATTTTGGGCTTTGGAATTAGATTGAAGTTTGAATTCTGATTTTACTACCTACGTGACACAGAACAAGTTATTCAATCTTTTCAGATCTCAGTTTTCTCATCTGTAAAATGGGGATGACAACACCTACTTCATAGTTTTACTGTAAGAATTAGAATTCATTTGTGGAAAGTTATTTTTATATTATAGATCCTTACTATTAGCTATTATTACTAAAAATATAAAGTGCCTGACATATAGTAGACATTTAGAAAATGTGATTTTCTTCCATACTTCAACCACTGCATGACTTCACTCAGGTTGGCATAATCAAGTTATCATTCCATTAATATATCAAATGACTGAGGATACTGATAAGAACTCTTGATTATAACTGGTCTCTGTTTACATTTTGCTCATGCTCCTCTGATGCCATTTCCAAAGCTACCCCCTATCTCCTGGTTCATTTTTTACCACCATATGCTTTTCCATATTGGTTTGCCATGTAGCCTTAAATGAATAAACATTTATATTAAGAGTGGCAAGGCCTTTATAACTGAACCCAGTATGTACTTTGTTTCATTAAGACTTAGGTAGAATTCTAATGTTTGCAGTTCAAGACAGTCATTTTGGATATGTGGATTGAACCTTGTATTACTTCTCAGACTCCATCCATCCTTAGTAATAAAGTGCATAATTTGGGACTCATATAAGAAATGGAAAATAATCACAAACTGTTTAAGTGTTTTTATGTATATTAGAGAAAGAATACTGCCACATTTTTCTAATTTCTTTGTTCCAAGCATAGAATTTTAGATTTTGCCACGAGCTGAATACACAGACATGACTTTTTTTTGGAAATTATGAAGCGTATTACTTGAAATTAATGAGCTTAAAATGTCAAGTCACTAGTATATTTCTTGTCTTTAAATTGTATGAAGGACATAAGAAACTCTTGTCTGTCAAACTCATCACAGAGTTGCCAAAAGATGTTTCCTGCTTATATATCTTTTCTTCAGACAACCTTCAAAAAGTGTTTGAAAAATTTTTTTTGATCTAGAGAAAATATTTTAATCTTCTATTCCTTGAACTTCACGTTTTGGTTTAGCCAAACACCATATAAATGAATGTGTTGTGGACTAAGCACTTTGACCCACTGAAAGCTCCAGCTCCAGTGGATTGCTTAATATTTACCAAGTTCCCCTGAGGCTTTAGGCACAATTAGCTAGCTCAGGCACCCTGTGTTTGGCATGAGTTGAATTCTATCTGGTTTATTCTTGGATGAGAGAGTATTTGAAACATTAAAAACAGAGTTAATGAGCTTTCTGCAGAAGCCTTTAAGAGTCCTGGGGACATGTTTGCAGTGGTAATTTCCTACAGTGTCTTTGGACTCTTAAATTCCTGCGGTTGGCTCTCATTGGATGAAATGTCTTAGGCGATTTAAGATCTAAATTGGCCCTTGACTTATTTACCCCCAAGGAAATACAGTTTGCTAAGCCTTGATTTATTTCCCATGATCATAATACTTCAGAAGATCCATCTCCTCTACAAATGATCATCCAAAAAATGGTATCAACTGCTCTAAAAATTAAGAATTAACCTAACCACAGGAAATAAAAATAGTCAATTTTGGAGTTTTCCCTTCATTTTCCCATCAGCTCCCAGTAATTGTCCTAGTGCCAGCTGCACCCAATATAGGTCCACTTCTAGATTCCAGTTGTCACATGTATCATTTTCTAAGTAAGGCCCAAAGTGTTAAAATAACAAGGCAGGTCACAAATGTTATTATACATGTCTTGATGTCCTTGGCTTACATCCCTCTAACAATTTCTCATTTGTGATCTTGGGCAAATATAATGTCTCTAAACTTCATACCCAATATTTGTTAAAGCAGGATAATTATAGCACCTATCTCTTATGGTTGTTGTGAGGATTAAATTCATTAATTTATTCATTCTAAAAATGTTTATCAAGTGCCAGATAAGTGCCTGGCCTTGCCTTAGGCACTGGAGACACTATAATGAACAAAACAGAATAAAATCTCTGCCTTCATGAAGCTTACAGTCCAGTGGATGAGAGTCCATTTAAAAAATCAATAAGTACAGTGTTGGATATTAGAAGGTGATAAGTGCTATGGAGAGAAAAAAGAAGAAGGGGAATATAGGAATGGGGAAATGCAATTTTAAACAGCTTGGTATGAGAAACCCTCACTGAGAAGGTGACAGGAATGATGCTTGTGCATATCTAGGGGAAGAGCATCTCTTATGAAGGGGGCAGCTAGTGCAGAGGCTTCATGTTGGAGAAATAGAAGGTTCATTAGGCCAGATGGAATGGATTAAGAGAGGGGAAGAGGAGTAGGAGGTGGAGTCAGAGAGATAATGAGTAGGGAAGGGGGTGGATAGTTGGTAGACATACAGATTTGCAGACTGTGAAAGGGACTTCGCCTGTGGCACTCAGTAAAATGGGAGCCACTGAAGGGTTTTGAGGAGGTGAAAGCAAGATCTGACATCTCTTTTAAAAGAATCAGTATGGCTATTGTTTTGAGAATAAATGAGATATAATACGTAAGGTGTTTAGCACAGTGCTTGGCCCATTGTAAGCATTCGGTAATTGATAACTGCTATTATTATTGGTGGTAAAAGTAACATCATCAATATTACTAGTGGTATTTATTTTGATATTGATACTGACTCTCTTTTATTCTTGCTTTATGAAATGAAAGCAAGGATATGGGCAAGTAGTATTGGGTGTTGGGCCTGCTATCATCTGCCCATAAGTTAAATCGGTAGAAGGTGCTGATGCCAGCAAATTCAACATGTGGTATATTTCACTCAACACATCATTGGCTGCATGACGTAAGCCCCCAGTGCCTTTACCACCCAGCTTAACATCATTAGAGACCCTCACTGTTTATTAGCTCTGGCAAACAAATCCATACATAAGGAGCCACTAGTGGTGAAGAAACCAGATGGGAAAATTTCTTCTGGCCATATTTCTCTTTCATACCTTTATTTCTTGTTCTAGTTTTTCTTCTTGGGTCTCCTTTCTTTGGTTTTCCTTAATCACTGAGTGGTGCTCAGGCAGTGGGTAGAATTCATAACAATAGTACCCTGCTCTTATAGACTATCTTTCTTCCCAGAATTTCCAAATGCCTCCTGCCCCCTCTTTTTGGGACACATCCTCTTGTTCCGTTGGCATATTTAGGCATTGCATAGAACAAAATGAGGCACAGATTATTTATTCTCCAAGACTTCACAATCTCTATTTTGGGCTGTGTATTATGTATATCGACAGAAACAATATGGTGACTCTTTTTTAAGCTAGATGGTTATGCAATGATGATGGTGTGTTTTTCCAAAGCAGCAGTAGTGGTGGCATTTATAATAATTCAGACTTAGAGTTATGAATTTCCAAGTGCATAACCATAAATATATTGAGTATCCCATATCCCTTCACAAGTGTATGCTCATGCATGTGCAGGCACACATGACCAGCAGATGTGGTTTATTTTGTTCACACAGTTTTTTCAAAAACCTGAATTTGTTGTCAACAGTTAGTATAAAAATCTGGGTTTTAAGGATCTTCTTCAAAAATCGGGACACTTAGCATTCCTCTGCCCAAATTTCTCCATAGCAACCATCAGCTGGAGCTGTAGGAGCCAACCCAATGGTTTTCAACCTTGGCTGCATAATAGAATCACGTGAGGTGGTTTTTCAAAAATACTGATGTTCGAGCCCCACCACAGACCAATTAAGCACCATTTTCAACAACAGCAATAGCAGCAAATGTTTAGTGAGTGCATATTTTGTGCAAGAAACCGCCACTCTGTAAAGAGAGCTGATATATAAAATATATTCATGTTGGGGACATATGATGTGTATAAAAATGATAAACAACTATACCAGATATAGAATATGCTTAGTACCAAGTGAACTATATAAAACAATGGTTCTTAAATTTTGCTGCGTAATAGAACTACCTGGGGAGTTATGAAAACTTTTGATGCCCAGGTTGCACCCCAGATCAGTTAAATTGGAATTGGGAGGAAGAAAAGGTGCTCAGGCATTAGCATTTTTAAAAAGTTGTTCATGAACAATTATGTATCGGTAAAAAGCAGTTCTCCATGGGATTCCAGTGTGCAGGAATGTTTGAGAAGCAGGATAGAGAGCAGGGCTTCAAAAACTTTAATGTTAATAGGCATCACCTGGAGATCTTCTTAAAATGCAGCTTTTTACAGAAGGTCTGGGAATGAACCTGAGGTTCTGCATTTCTAACAAGCTCCTAGGTGATGCTGATGCTGCTGGTCTACTGAACACATCTGGACACAAGGGTGTAGTGAATAGACTTTGCTACATTTTCGCTCTGTGAACCTTAGTAGCTAATTTCAATGGGCAGCAGTGTTCTTGGCTTAAAAATCAGCATGACAATTCCCACCCTTGGAGTGCTGTTAGGGTTAAATGCAATAATAAACATGTGTAAAGCACCTGGCACAGCAGATAATCAATAAATGTTGCTACTATCACTGGAATTTAGAAAAGAAAGGCATAATCTAGGAAGGCATGAAGGGGATTACTGGAGCACATCTTTAGGGGTCTTTGAAATAAGGCCTTGGATTAGTAGAAAGAATGGCCAGCTCTGGTGTTCTTTGTAATGAGTGGTTGAGTTTCACAGTTAATCCTCAAAATATGTACTTTTAGTTTTAATTTGCTTTCTGCCTTTATGCAAAACTGCTGCCAAATAACAAGGTTTTTTAAATGGACAAATTTGAGTTCACTTTCTCTGCTCCTGCCACCCTCTGGCGGAGGCACCAGCAAGCTGTAAAGTGGCCAGAAGTGGGTAGCAGAAAGAATGGACAGATAAAGCCAAAGTCATGCTGAGGGCCATGGCTGTCCCCATGCACATGGGCAAAGAATACAACTCAACTGAAAATGTGTTTTTAAAAATAAAATACTTATAGTTTTGAATCATGGCAATGTTTCCAGTGACAGAAGTGAGGGAAGTAGAAAAAAGATTGTAGAAAAGTCTAGAGTTGTTAAACTAATGAGAAAATTGTCTAGTTTTCTACTATTAGAAGGAATGGTGGTTTTTAAACATGGTCACAAATTCTTTGGCATTCTCTCATCAAGAGATAAAGGTCTATATCCCCTCCCCTTGAATTTGGGCAGGCTTGTGACTTCACTGACTGAGAGAATACAGCAGAAGAGACACTAAGTGACTTCTGAGGCTAGACCATTAAAGGCCATGCAGCCTCCTCCCTGTTCACTGGAACACCTGCTTTTGGAGCCTCAGTCACCATCTAAAAATTCCAACTACCCTGAAGCTGCCATGCTGGAGAGGCCACATCTGGGAACTCTGGGAGATAATCCCAGCTCAGCTAAGCCTTCCTGTCATCCTTGCCAAGGTGTCATGCAAGTGGGTGAAGCCATCTTGTACTTCCATACCAGCCCAGCCACCAGCTGAACTTCACTGAGTATCCTTAATTAACACCATGTGAAGGCAGAAGAACCATCCAACGAAGCCCTGCTTGAATTCTGGACCCAGAAAATCATCAGACGTGATAAAAGTGGTTGCTGTTTTAAGCCACTAAATTTTGGGGTGGCATGGTGTTGCTTCACAGCAATAGATAACTGGAACAGAAGGTTTTGTTTTAGTTTTAGTATAAGAGTCACATTCATTCTTCCCATTGAGGAAAATTACATTTTATTTGTGTATATCAAGGAAGTCGTGAGAGCATAAAGAACATTCAGGACTCAAGAGAGCTAAGTTCTTTTATTGATGTCATTTATTCCTAAATTAATCTATATGATAATCTGACCTCAGTAAAATATTAAGGGAATGTTTTGACAGTGGATTGACTGGTTCAGTGGTTTCTGATGTTCTTATGGAAAAATAACCATGCGAGAATTGACAGGAAAACATCAGTGTAAAGGAGACAAAGAGGAGAGCCCAGTCTTACACAAATGTTAAAATACACTATAAATCAAGGGGTATTACAACAAATTCATACCAACACAGAAATAGGCAGACAAATGAACAAAATATAATAGGGACTGGAAAGTATAGTGTAAATATTTATGAGAATTTGGTATATGATAAAGATGACATTCAGAATAATGAGAAAAGGATGCATTATTCTTTAATTAATGTTGGGTCAATGGGCTATTTGGGAAAAATAACAAAGCTGAATACACAGCTACTACTTATGCCAAAATAAATTCCAAATGAATCAAAGACTTCAACATAAAAACAAACCATTAAAGTACCAGACAAGTTTTTAAAAATAACTCTGGAGCGCCTAAGGCCTTTCTAAGCAAGACACAAAACCCAAAAGCTACAAAATAAAGGACAGTTATGTTATGTTTGGCTATATAACATTTATTTATGGCAAAAATATAATGCCATCAACAAAGTAAGATAAATACACTGGAAAGTATATTGGTAACACAAATGACAAGGGCTCATTTAATTACTATATACAGCACTCATGAATTAGTAAGAAAAACAATATCTAATAGTAAAGTGTGCAAAGCATTTATTAATTTATTCATCAAATATTTATTAAACATCTACCAGGAACCAGTCACTGTTCTCTGGGCTAAGGATATAGTAGTGAATAAAACGAAGTTCCTAATTCCATGGAGCTTCCATTCTAGTCAACAGACATAAATGACAAAAAATAAACAATCAAGTACTATTTCAGGCAGTGATAAATCTGCAAGGGAAACTAATGCAAGGCAAGGAAGTAAAGAATGATAGGGGAGTGGTTGCTAAAGACAAAGTTTTCAGAAAAACAAAATGACAGAAGTGTATGAAAAGACGCACATTGTTAAAATACATACATTCCACCAGTACAGCGTAGTTTATAATCTCAAAGAACAGCGTACAACCTAAAAGTCTGTCACTAGGGGAATGCTTTAATAAATTATAAATGGAATAAGAACAACGGAATACTGTGTAACCCCCTCAGAAGTGGACAATAAATTTGAGTATATTGATATGAAAAGAGTTCAAATTAAGGGCCAAACAAAATGAGAAAGATAGATAACATTATAATATGAATACTCTTCTATGAAAAAAAGAATACATAGGTATATATGTATGTGTATGCCAGAAACATTTCTGGGAAGATAAATAAGGTTTTAATGAGGGTCACAAACTCTATGGAGACTCATTTTTCATGATATGCTCTTTTGAACTTTTTAAATTTTTTTAACCATATAATGTTTTATTTCTATTCAAATTGTAAGAGTTTTTTGTTGTTTTTTGTTTGTTTGTTTTTTGTTTCTTGTTTTTTTTTTTTTTTTTTTTTTTTTTTTTTTGGAGAGACAAGGATTCCAGTCCTGGCACAAGATTAAGACTGAGAAAGTCACTTTACTTTTCTGCTTGACTCCTTGCTTTTCCCAATTGTGAAAAGAGGAATTTGAATGAAATTATCTTTAGACATCCCTTGAAGCTCTGAGATTTTGAGCCTAAAATATTGGTGTTCATTTTGGGGGACAAAAAAAACCATAAAACCAACAAAACTGAGCCAAGGATACCACCTCATTTTATTTCAATCTTCAGGTCAGGTGCCTCACCATAAATAAGAGCCTTTACATTTTTAGTTAAATTATTGGCCATAGGTCACCGAGAATCATGGCTAGGTGCTGAAAATTTTTAAGTCTAAGTCTGTATATATTGCCAAAGAACAATTTATTCTAAGTCTTTACCTTCCTATAACCCATCTCCCCTGAAGAAAGTTCTCATGACTGGCAATCAGAGACCATCTTTGGTGTAAGGGAGTCTGACAGGAGGGTGGGAGAAGGAAAGCCTTGGTTCCTTTGTGTACGTTCCTTCTTTTCTGCATATTCAGGGGGCCTCTCTGATATGGCCAGGGAGGAATCCCAGTGTATAGAAAATGGTTTTCACCATCATGTCTGACTTGGCCCTACTAGTGACTTTTTTGGTACCAACAATTGAGGTGCTGCTGTAACAAATACCTGAAAGCATGGAAGTGGCTTTGGAACTGACTAAGGGGTAGAGACTGGAAGAGTTTTGAGGTGTATGCTAGAATTATAGACTTTAAGGGCAGTTCTAGTGGGGTCTTAGCAAAGCCAGGAATAGAATGGGATCATATTAGCAAAGACACTGCCAGTTGGAACTAAAGGAGACAGACAAAACAGGACAGAATGAAAGAAGCCTGTTGGATTTCTTAGACTTGACTGGCCTGGACCATAGAACTATTTGGCTGTGAGCATGTACTATTCTTAAGAAAAGGGGAGAAGAGCCTGCAAAGACAATTCAGAGATCATCAGGGCCACCATCTCAGTTTCAACAGGCCAGACAGCCTTCCACTAAAGTCTTGGGTCTAGGACTGTCCTGTGGAACCTTTGAGGCGGTTCAGGACCACCTGGAGTTTTGGGGGCTGGACCACTACCACACCAGTGGACCAGAAGGGCAGAGCATCAAACCAAAGAGGATTATTCTCAATCCTAAAGTCTGATTAAATTTGTCTTGCTAGATTTGGACTTGCTCAAGATCCTTCGCCCTCTCCTTTTTTCCTAGTTCTGTTTGGAATGGGAATGTCTATGCTGTGTCTTTCTCACCATTGAATTTTGGAAGCACATAATTTGTCTGGTTTCACAGGTTCACAGCTGGAGAAGAATTCTGCCTCAGGATGAATCATACCTCAAGTCTCACTCATATCTGATTTAGATGATATTTAGATGAGACTCTGGACTTTAGAGTTGATGCCAGAATGAGTTAAGACTTGGGGAACCATTGGAATAGAATGAATGTATTTTTCATATAGCTAATTTGTAGGAGTTTCCATGATAAGCCAGACTCTGATATACAAGTGCTGAGATTATAGAAACTCCTCCAGACCCACAGATGACCATGCCATGTGTTTTTACTAATATACGTATACCTTGTGTACACCCTTTCTGCCTTCAGGTGAATGCACTGAGCCTCACTGCCCATTTGGCGTGACCTCACTGGCATCTCTCTGGTATAGCCAGGAAGGAATTACAGTGTAGAAAAATTGTGGTTTTTTATACTACTAAGTCTCTGTCAGCCACCTTACTGTCTTTTATGCCCTCATTCCTAAGTGTTTCGTTGTGTATTTCCTAAGAACAAGCACAGCCTCTTACATAACTACAGCCTGGTTATCAAACCCAGGAAATTCAACATTGATACATACTATTATTGAATTGACATCCTCTGTTCAAATTTTGTCCATTGTCCAATCATGTCTTTGGTAACAATTCTTTTTCCCAATTAGGATCCATTCCAAGATATCATGCTGCATTTGGTTGTCATGTCTCATTAGGCTCCTTTATTATACAGAAACATTTCCTCAGCCTTTCTTTGTGTTTCCTGACCTTGGTATTTTTGGAGGATACAAGCCAATTATTTTGTAGAATGTCTCCAGTGTGTATTTCTAATATTTCCTCAATGATATGTTCAGGTGATGTGCCTTTGGAAGGAAACACCACATTAATGATCTCGTCCTTCTCAGTGCATCATATCAGGAAGCACATGATGCCACTTTACTCCATTATTGAGGATGTAAGTTTTAATCACTTGGTTAAGGTGCTGTCTGTCGGGTTTTCTCGTTGGAAAGTTACTATTTTCTTCTTTGTAATTAATATATGTTATGTGAAATTAAATACCTTGAGACCATACAAATGTCTTTTCCTCCTTAAATTTTCACCTCTAGTTTTAATATCCATTCTGCCTTGAGGAAGAGTTTTCCCTTCTCCTCTATTTATTTGTTTGTTTACTCATGTGTTTATTTATCTGTATCAATGTGGATTTATGGAGAAATCCACTTTTTTATCTTGAGCCTTCTGTGAGCTCCTCATTGGAGGATGGATGGAAAGGAAAGTCTTCACAGCCTTGGGGGATTCAAAATCTTGTTTCCAAACCAAGTTCTTTTAATTAACTTAGAAGTTTGCTCTTCTTCACTTTTACTCATGAGTTGACACAGTAATCCTTTATTTGAGAGTGGAAATCCAGACAGAGCTGAAACTCATCCCCTTCTACCCTTCCATTCGGATTTCCTTCTCCTTCCTCCAGTGTGTACTCTCAGTAGCCCAAGTGTCAGTTCCAAATTCAGTAGCCAATGTCTTAGCCTAAGATTGGCAGACATTCTAAGATGTTGAAAAAGTTTGCTTTCCCAATATAGACAAGAAAACCCAATGGTGAGATCCTAGTCACTCATTATGCTTTGTGTGTTCTTCCAAAGTAAACATATTTCTGTCCAATTTGTGATAGCATTTGAAGTTCCTTTAACTTTTTTTTAACTTTTATCTTAAGTTCAAGGGTACAAGTTCAGATTTGTTACATAGGTAAACTTGTGTGATGGGGGTTTGTTGTATAGATTATTTCATCACCCAGGTATTAAGCCTACTACTCATTAGTTATTTTTTCTGATCCTCTCCCTCCTCCTATCCTCCACCCAAAAGGCCCTAGTGTGTGTTGCTCCCCTTTATGTGTCCATGTATTTTCATCATTTAGCTCCTACTTATAAGTGAGAACACACAGTGTTTGGCTTTCTGTTCCTGTGTTAGTTTACTAAGGATAATGGCCTCACTGTTCACAATAGCAAAGACATGGAACCAACCTAAATGTCCATCAGTGATAGACTGGATAAAGAAAATGTGGCACATATACCCCATGGAATACTATGCAACCTTTAAAATTCTTAATAGAAGCATTTAATTGAAATCAGGGCTCAAGACTACCATATTGTAAATGATGTACTTAGTATCCTCCTAAGATTTTTTTAATTTTAGCAATGCTTAGCAAGAGATTGAGATGACTTGCCCTCATCTTAGTATTTAAAATTTGCTATGCATACGTGCTTTATTAAATATTGCATTATTTAGATTAAGAGATAAAAAACAAACCTATTTTTTAAAATTAAGGGGCTTATTAATACAAAGTTTTATAGGAGTTTTCCTTCCTTTGTTTGCTTTGTTTTGTTTTTATCATATGGAATCGCCTAATATATAAAGTCAGAGAAATAAATGATAAAGCAGATTAACCTGCCTTTTTCCTTCCTGCACCTGGCAATGCAACACTGAGCCTTTGGTGATATCCACACTGACCTGCACAGTTCAGGAAAGTGACAAAGTAACTAGAAACCACATGAAAAATGAAGACACTTTATTTGACTTGTATGCTGCTGTGCTTGCTAATTCACAGTGAATTGTCTATGGTCCTAGCTTGAATACACAGCCTCATTTCTTTGTGCGACCTTCATTTCCTTGTCAAATGTCTATAGAGATTTGTCTATTGCTCAGTTTTGCCTGTAGCCAGCTGGGTGACATGAGTTGCTGTAGAACTGTGAAACTCTACACCAAGCAATTCATGGCTGTGTGACATTTACACTGACTGTGTGTAGGCTAGGCTATCTAAACCTTTAGCGTTACTTATGGACTACAGTTTTAAACTATTCTACACATCCCACATGAAAAAAATATACAAGACAAAGAATGTTTCTGACAAGAGGTTTTTTTTTTTGTAAGTTGGTTTTTCTTCATGCAAATATACTTGGGGGGTAAGAATCCATGTTTCACTTTTACTTTGCATGTGATTCACTCTTGTGTTCAGTCTGCCTGCTCTCCTTGTTGAATTGCAATTTAACCCCTGAAGTTGTCATTAAAGAGAAAATCGACAAAATTTTATCCAGATATTTGTCAATCAATGAATGAAAAAACTAGAGTTTATAAAGAAATACAGTATTACATTTTTTAAAATAGCTTTATTTATCAAGCTATCAAAGCAATCTATACCTAAAGTGGGAATTTGAAAAACAAGGAAAAGAATAAAAAAGACATTGAATATTCATTCTTAATTTCACTAGCTAGTGTTTATAGCTCTTCTTAATATTTTGGAGTGTTTCTTCCAAGTCTTTTTCTATGGGTATGTAGTATATGTGTATGCTTAAAATATGGTTGAATTCATATTTTGTGTGTATAGTTTTTCATCCTGCTGTTTACATTTAATATTTTGTTGTGATGAATTCTTGCATTGTGCGTTTGTAGGTTTGAGTTTGAATGGCTGCGCAAAGACCTTTTAAAACCAACCACCCCGGTTTGAAATTTGCAGGCTGCTTCTGATTTCATACTGCTAAAACAAATGTTCCTGTAGACATCTGTGAAGGCAAATCGTAGACTGCATTTTTGGCTTCTGGTCCATTAAGCCCTGTTACATTCCTTGTCATTTTTGACCCTTTCTAGCTAAAGCAATGACCAGTCACGTTCACCTCTCTTCTCTGGCTCACAGCCCTATCCTCATAGGGACAGCATTACTGAACTGGACCATGGTGCTTGGCCTAAAACATGTTTTCGTTTCTTTGGTTGTTGAAGATAAGCCAGAATGGCAACTTGCCCAAAAGTGATCCAAGAACTTTTGTATGAAAGTTTTGTTTAATAGTACTAACAGGAATGTTTTTAAAATAAAAGTTTTATTAAGGTTAAATTTGTTCCTGTGTTAGAAAGATAAGGTTTATTCTCACATGCCTGAACTAGTTCCTTCCAACATGTTTGCTAGCTCTTCTGTTGACACAAAATGTCAATGGCCTGAGAAAGACTTTACACCCTCAAAAGAGAGATAAAGGAAACTCAAGACCATGAGCTTCTTTATCACAGTGATACACATAGATGCTCACACCATTCTTCATTGTCAGTTGCAGAACCCTTTGTTCCTCCTTCAAAAAGTGTCTTTGTGTTTCTCAGAATGAGCTGGCTCACTCTCTCCCATCTGTCGGAAATGCAAGAGAACTTCATGGAAAGCAAGAGTATATAGGGTTCCCTGTAAGGTTAGAGGTGAGCTCCAGGCACTTAGTCCCGGTCACCATCTGCTCTCATGTGTCTAGCACTACAGACATTGTTACAGAGGTGGGACAGGAAGTGTCTGTCCTACAGGTGTTAAGCTTCTCATTCCCAGCACCTTGGGTGCCTTGGGATGACCTTTTCTCTCCTGTCTCTGCTCTGACTGATTTACTGTGTGACTTTGAGAGGGTGTTTTAAGGACTTGTTCTGGAAAAGATTAAGACAATTTCTAAAGATACATACACTATAAGAAGTTGACCTAAATAAGAACAAAAGGTGAGAAGGCAAAGGAAAACAAGGCTAACAACAAATTGAAGTTTAGGCCAAATTAACAAAATGCATACCACTATTCATTCAATAACATTTTATTGAATGCCTAATATGTACCATTGTCTAGAAGACAATGTTTTTCAAACTTCGTTGCAACACATTAATGGCCTGGGAAACCATCTTAGTAATTGCCCATCATTTTGAAAGGATTAGGATGTGAAGGCAAGAACAGAATATCGGAGGGCATTGCACAAAGTAAGGGTATTATATCCTTTACGTAACTTTCAGATTTATGTGTGTGTTTGTGCATTAGGTCATGATATAAAATTTCTGTCTGTGGCCATGGCAAAGAAAGTTTTAAAACTACTGATCTAAGGGTATACACAAATTTAGGGCTGAGTTTTTTAGAAGCCAATGGGAAGAGAAAAAACTGATTCGTTGCATGATTTGGGGTGCTGATCTACAATTATACACAAGAAAAAAATTTCTGCTATTCTTCACCAAGAAAAAAAAATGAATAACATACTAAGCAGCGTATTTACAGAAAATCCTGAAAACTTAATGCTGTTTCTTTTAGCCTCCTCTTTTATACCATTTCATATAGATACTACATGCAGGGTGACAGCACCATGTTATAAGATGTCTGAAATTTACCCTGATGTAAGCTGTAGGTCCCGTCACTGTTCCCTGCCATATGTTTGTATTCTTATGAATGCTAAGTAGAAAAAAAAAGTATTGATATTTCTTAAAGAAATTACCTTAAATAAACCTTTTTATTAAAATGAAACATACACACAGAGATGTACACAAATCATTAGCATACAGCTTAACAAATTTTCACAAAACAAATCCACCTATATAATCACCATTTAGATCATGAAATGCAATACTGACAAGAAGCAAAAACTCTCTTCACACCGGCTTTCAGCCTGTCCCCAAAGGAGAGACTGAACTCCCTGGAGTTCTAAAACCAGAGGTGAATTTTGCTTTGTTTTGAACTGTATATAATGGCCTAATATAGAATATACTTTCTTGTGTCTGGCATATTTTGCTCAATATTATGTTTGGAAGACTCTATCATTTCTGACTTGAATTGCACTGTATTACAAGTTTTAATCTGTTCTACTATTGATGAACATTTTAATTGTTTTCGGCTTTTCATTATTATGCAAAGAGCAGTTATGGACATTTTTGTACAGGTCTTTTGGTGACCATGTGTACACATTTCTGTTAGGTTTGGGAGTGAAGTTGCTGGTTAATAATATATGTGTATTCAGCTTTAGGAGATATTATAGAACTGTCAAAATGATTATACTTCACCAACGGTGTATGAGAATTCCAGTTTCTTCACATCTTCTCCAATACTAGGTATTGGCAGTATTTTTAATTTTAGCCATTCTGATGGACGTGTATAGATATCTCATTGTGTTTTAAATTCACACTCTCCTGATAAATAATGAGGTTGAGCACTGTTTATATGTTGGTTTGCATTTGAGTATCTTCTTGTGTGAGAATATCCAAGTCTTTTGGCCATTTTATACTGGGTTATCTTTTTCTTAATGATTTATTGGAGTTCAATATATATCCTGAATATGATTCCTTTGTAAGTCATCTGTAATGAAATTATTGTTTCCCACTTTTCACTCTCATAATGGTGTCTTTTGGTGAACAGAAGTTCCTAATTTTAATATAATCTAATTTCTTACCTTTTCCTTTATTACCTCCTTTTAACATTTATTGTTTACTTATTTCTTTTTTCCTCTATTGTTAATGCTGTTTGTGTCCTGTTTAAGAAAACTTTGTTTACCCCCAAATCATGAATATGTTCCCATATGTTATCTTTCTGAGGATTTCGTGTTTCACCTTTTACATTTTTACCAGCAACCCACCTGGGATTGATTTTCCTGTATCATGTGAAGTGAGGTACAAAAATATTTTTTACAATATGGATATCCAGTTAACCTACCACCATTTATTCAGGACAATGCCCTTTCTCACTACAATGCAGTGTCACTTTTAATGATTAATGATGGTATATGTGTTTCTGTTTTTGTACTCTCTTTGGAGCTCTTGTGATCTATTTGTCTATCCTATGTCAATAGCATACTGTTTTAATTAATGTAGATTTATAATCCTGTAAATGGTAGTGTTAAGTCCTCTAATATTTTTCTCCTTCAATTTTGCCTTGATTATTCTTGGCTCATTGCTATTTCACATATATCTTAGAATTAGTTTACTAATTTCCACCAGAAAAAAAAACCCAAGACTTATGAGATTTTGATAGGGATTACTGTATATTGAATCTATGTACTAATTTAGGGAGAATTGACATTTTACAATATTGAGGCGCCCAATCTATGATCATGTATTGATCTCTTTTGCTTTTTCTCAGTAAAGTTTTGTAGTTTCCCATTTAGAAGTCTTGAATATCTTTTAAAAATGGATTTTAAAGTATTTGATATTTTTATGCCAATATAAATGGTATAATTTACCGAATTTTATTTTCTAAATGTTTGTTGTTGGTATATAGAATTCCAATTGACTTTTATATGTTGATCTTATATCCAGTGGTGTGGCTTTATTAACTTATTAGTTTTAATAATTTATCTGGAGGATATTTTGGTTTTCCTCATACACCATTATGATTTCAAAGAATAACCACAGTTTTATCTCTTCCTTTTTCAGTCTTTTTTTTTTCCTAATTGCAAAGCCTGCAATTTCTAGTATAATGTTTTATAGAGGTGGTTATAGAAATTATCCTTGAATTATTTTTTGTCTTAGGGGAAACTTTCAATATTCATCATTAGCATGTTTGTTATACGGTTTCATCAAATTGAGAGCATTTTCTTCCAATCCCAGTGTGTTGTAAATTGGAGAGTAAATCCCCCTTGTGAGGTCTTTAAGGATCACTTCAGTAAGGCCATGGAAATACTATGAGAGGCATATGCAATTAAATGATCTATTATGCTTGCAGGTCCTAGAAAGGAAAGCACAGCACATCGTGCAGAAGGCCGCATGGGAGAAGGGCCAGGTGAGCGGGCTCACTAAGTAACTGGGGAGCCAAGAGAGTGAGGACCTACAAACTGTGCCTCTTTAGTGGGTCAGGAAGGCATATACAAGGAAAAGGCATGAGGGGATTTCATTGGTGTGTTTGAATGTCACTAGGTGACATTCAGGGGAAGGAAAGAAGGGGGACTTGTGGCAGGGACCAGCCTTATTACACTAGTACAACCTGGTCACTGGGGCAGGGTGTGTTCACAATCTATTGTAGGGCTGTTGAGGCATTGCAGGGCTGTTCAGGCATTTTCAAAATTTGCCATACACCTAGTTTGCTGAGTGTTTTATCATGAATAGATCAATGCATCCATTTAAAGGACCAGATGCTTTTCATTTTTCTGTCAATAGAGTGCTTTACATTGATAGCTAATATTAAACCAACCTTATATTTTTAAAAGAAAACCCTCTTGCGTTAACGTGTTATCCTTTTAAAATTATCTCAGGATTCGGTCTGCTAACACTTTGTTTACTTTTTCTTCTAAATTCATAAAAAATACTAGTTGATAATTTTCTTTTCTTATAATACCCTTATACTGTTACGGGATCAAGACTATGCTGGCCTCATAAAATGAGTTTCATCAAATCAGTTGAGACATGATCCCACTTCTTCTATAACCTGAATGAACTATGTAAAATTGGTGTGGTTTTTCCTTTAAGTATTTAGTAGAACTCACTCTCCAGCAGTTTAGGCCTAGAGAATACTGTGTGAGTAGATTTGTATGTACAAATTCAATTTCTTTAATGAGCATAGTACCATTCACATTTTTATTATTTTTTCCTGTTTGAGTAAGGATTTTTTTAAGCAATGTGTCCATTTCATTGACATTTTCAAATATTGCCATGAAGTGTTCATGTATCCCCTTATCTTTTTATTGTCTGTAGGATTTATAGTGATTTTTTTTTATTCTTTAAAAAGAAATTTTTTTTAAATTTTAAAGAAAAATTTTTTTCTTTAAAAAGAAAAAGAAAAATTCTTTATTCTTTTTTTATTATTTATTATTTTTATGTAATTTTTCCTTTCTCTTCTTTTATCTTAATAAATCTGGCTATAGGTTTATGATTTTATTAGTATTTTCAAAGAACCAGTTTTTGACTTGATTGATTTTCTCTGTTACAGTAACTCTGTTCTCTGTATTACTAATTTCTGACCTTTGTTATTTTCTCCTTTCCACTTTTGTTGACCCTAATATGGTATTATTTTTAGGGCTTCTTGAAATGGATACTTAAATCATTGACTGTCTTATTAGATCCTTGGCTGTCATTTTTTCTGATACATGCATTTAAGTATAGAAATTTCCCTCCACTCACACCTTTAGCTGCATCTCACACACTTGAGATGGCATGTTTTCTTCTATTTCAGTTAATAATATTGTCTAATTTCCATTGTGCTTAATCTTTGACCCATGGGTTAATTAGAAGGGTATTGCTTAATTTCCAAATATTTGTGTAATTTTTAGTTATTTTATTATTGATTTCTGTTTAATTATGGTGTGGTCAGTAAACATCTTATGTTTGATTTTTGATCTTTGAAATTTATTCAGACTCATTTATTATCAACACATAAATTTTGGTAAATGTTCAATGTGTATTCTGTAATTGTTGGCTGTAATGTTATAAATCAATTAGGTCAAATGTGTTCATCACCTTATCCTTATCTACGTTCTTACTCATTTTTAACAGCCTGTTCTACCAGTTACTGAGAGAGGTGTATTAAACCCTCCCACATTAATTGTGGATTTTCTTATCTCTTTTTCTAGTTCTAGCAATGTTGGCTTTATATATTTTGAGGCTTAATAACTAGGTACATTCAGATTTAGCACTCATATCTTTCTATTGGATTCTTTTACTATTATGAAATGTCTTTTTTATCTCTAGTAATATCCCTTGTCATTAAGTTTACAGTATCTGATATTAACATAATTTACATGTAATTTTTTCAATCCTTTTTTTCTTTGAAATTGTGTGTCCTAATACCAAAAGTGTCTCAGTTAAGCAGCATTTAACTGGGATTTAAAAAATAATTTAGTATATGTATATTTTGTGAACTGTTTTTCTGCATTTTATGCAATTACTGATATATCTGGGTTATAATCCATCATATTACTCTTTGACATTTTATTTGCCCTAGTTATTTACTGTTCCTTTTCCTCTCCTTTGTTACCATATTTTAAATTAATGAAATATTTCACCTCTACTGGCTTGTTATTCATTTATTCTTTTACTCTTCTTTTAGTGGTTACCCTAGGAATTACAAAGTGAATCATTAATTTATTAGTGTATAATATAAATTGTGACTTTGACTACTTTCCAGAAAATGCAAGGGACTTAATTTTACTTACCACTCCTCCTTTTTGTATTATTGTCTCACATTTCAATTCTAGATATGTTTTAAATCCCACAAGATATAACAATTATTGTTTTAAATAGTTAATATTCATTTAGATTTACTGCGTATTTACCATTTCTGTTGTTCATCATTCCTTCCTGTGTTTCCAAGCTCCCATCTGGGATATTTCTCCTTCTACTGGAAGTATACTTCTTTAAATATTCTTTTAGTTTTGGTCTGCTTTATTAACTTTATTTAATTTTAATTAAATAAAGCAAACTTTATTAGCTTTATTAAAGTCTCATTGACATAAAATAAATTGTATTTAAAATATACAATTTGATAATTTATGACATATGTATACGCTGTTAAAGCATCCCCACAATCAATACAATCAACCAATCCAACACTCCTCAAAAGTGTCCCCGTTTGACACTTTAAATGTGGAGCATAACTCTAGGGGCACTTAGAACCATCCCTTCTTTTCCTGGGTTTTTGTATTGAGTTCAGCATAGAACTAGACCAATATCTGCCAATTCCCTGGGCCAGCATAATAATAAAAACAACACTTACAGCATGCTTTCTTGAGCCAGGCACTCTTCTAAGCACTTTATACATTTTTAATATTGAACTTACTAATTTAATCCTCATCACGTCTCTATAAATGAAGTATTGTTATTGTCCTATTACGGAACTTGAGGCACAGAGTAGTTTGCTGCACTATGCATGCCTAAAGTGTCTATTTGTTTTTATTATTATGTTGTTTCAGTTCTAATTGTGTCCACTCAATCAAAAGAACCATTATAAAGCTTGTTCTTGTATATAACCTTGACTGACAACCTCAATCCCCAGATTCTGCTATTGCTCCTTCATGGATAGTGGTTTCCCTGCCATGCTTTGTTTGGCGATCCTCTAGGAGTGATTCTCTGAAGTGGTGAATGCCATCCTTGTTTAAAGGGGTAGGAGGGACAATAATCTAATTCTACCTAAGAGAGAAGACAGTAAACTGATGCTGTGTTTCCATTGCTGTTGGAAAAAGAACAGTAAATGACAGCAAAATTGAATAGCTTGATACTTGCACTGTATAAATTACCCAGCGGAAGAGATGTGTTGAGAGGGAAAGTGAGGATTTGATCTCTGCCTTTCAGTTTTCAGTCATTGTCAACCACAAACTACAAAAATTGGCTCAGCAAACCTTGTCTTCATCCAGGATACTAGGGAGCAAGCCAAGAGATTTTTTTTCCCCTGCTAAGTTGCTCAGGATTGGTCTTTTGTGGATATGTTTACATTGGTGAATAAAGTCAGAGTACTTTAGTCATTTTGCTTCAGTAGTGTTTTTCATACTGTGGTTGGGCTATATTAGTGGGTAATGAAATCAATTTAGCAGATTATTACTAACTTTTTAAAAAATGAAATAGTACATAAAATAGAACAAAATAGGGTAGAGTTAAATGGAATAGAAGGTATCCAAGTGTATCACAGGAGTAAGAATATTATTTTGTGGAACTTTTGTTTCGGAGATATATATATATCCCTACATATTTGTGTATATGTGTGTTACAGGTTAAAACATTATTTTTTATTGTGGATCATGGTCAAATAATTACTGCTGGGAATTTAGTACATTAGAGGATTTTTTTTTACAATTTTGTGAGAATATTTTTCTATATAGATAGTTTTCCAAATGTTATTTGTTTCTGTTTGAACAGGTCATACGTCAGAATTTGATGTTCAGGGGAGCAGGAAAAGTCTTCATGCTGATGTAGAGAGTAGTAATTTTCTTGTTGATCAACTACAAGTAGAAAACAAATTTGGCTTATCTGAATCTGTCTTTATTGTGGTTCTATGTTGAAATTACATGTCTTTTCAAATGTCAGATAGAAAACATCCCAAGGAAATAAAATCACCATAGTGACATTCAAATGCCAACCCAAAAGTCACCATCCTTTAAAACACAGGTGGCTTTTGGCAATACTATACACCTACTTGCCAGTGATTGGAGTTCAGAATTTACCAAACAATATAGTTGCTCATAGTTGATTGTGATGACATGTGCTGTTTTTAAAACTTTACTATGATAATTGTATAATAGAGTAAGTTTTCATGTAAATACAGTTTTCCCTCCTAATTCAGCTTAGTTAAAATCTGTGTCAATTGCTTTGAATTAACATTAAATGGATTCATGAACTTGGGTAAGACCTAGTTAGTAATCCAACTGTATGTGATTAAATTTCCCACATGTGGGAAATAAATATATATATATATAAATAATATATAATATATAAATAAATAATATATAATATATAAATAAATATATATATATCAGTATGTAATACATTCTGCCAAATATACCCATTCACTGGTACTAGATCTTTACGAAACTAAAGAACAGTCAATACAATAAATATTAATAAAAATACTAGCTCTAGAAAATGCCTTACAGCAGAGATGGCATGTAAGTTTCTTCTTAAACTGGTTGGCAATACCTGTCTGGGTGCTATTTGAGAAGGATTTGGAGATTGTGGTTGGATTCAGTAGTAAAGAAAGATTGCAATTGATTAGTCATCTCTGTGGTGAACATGGGAGATGGGCAGTGATGATATATATGCTTTATGTTTATCTTAGAACTTTCTAGTTTAGTAAATTGTTATGGTATCTTGGAAACAGGAGTTGCTTTGTCTATTTTATAGAAGGAAGAAAAAGAATAACAGATGGATGTTGCCCATAGTTAAGCCTTTCAGTACTCTTGCGCTGGTTTCGTTTCTGTTCAGGTTCAGCTAGATTATTTGTTTAATCCATGCCTCATAAATGTTTCCATTTTCTCCTTTTTTATTCCCATTGCCACTGTTATGTTTTTGACCCTCATTAAAGAAATTATGATAGAAGCTTTCTAGATGACTTCCTTGCTTCTGGTGCTTAAACAGTTTTGATGGGGTCAGAGGTCATAGACTCCACTGAAATCCATGCAACAGCTATGCACCATCTCTCAGGAAATTGAATGCTCGAACAAACTTCTACAAATTACTTAAGGAGGGTTGCGAATTCCCTGAGGTCTACACTTAAATTAATAACCCCTAGTCTAGTTTGCCATTCTCTAATTGATCCTTCACATTTCTATCAGGCTAATATTCCTAATGCACAACAGGTATTATATTATCCTTTGCTCAGAGCCATTAAATTTCCCATTGCCTTTAGAACAAAAGTCCAATCTGCTTGGATTAGAACCAAGTCTTTCAAGCTGTAGCACTGTTTCTGCCTTTGCAGCCTCATCACCCATTCTCTACCTCTGTTTCCCTCTCCCAAACACACAACCTTCTAAGCCAAACCAGAATACTTGCTATTCCCTCGGTATTTCCTGCACTTCGCTCCTATAGTTGCTGCAGCCTGGGCATTCTTTCCCTCATTTCCACCTAGTTGGGCCCTTTCTAACCTTCAAGCCCTGTATCTTTTCTGATTCTGTTATTTTTAAGGATGTCACAAAAGCACTGAGCAACACCTTGTATGGTACCTTGTACAGCATGACTGTGTATTCACCTGCTTGCCCACAGATCCTCTCCATGCCCTGCCTCTGTATTACTGAGGGGCTGCCTCCTGAGGTATGTGCCTCCTCTGGGTTCAGCCATTGGAAGGCCTTGGAGGAAGATCGGAGGACTGAAGGAACGGAGAAGCCAGGGTATTTCTTCTCCACGCTCTCTGCCTCAGACAATATCTCTGACAACAGTTGTGTCTCCTCTGTGGCTTCAGTTCCTACTGGAGTGGCCAGTTAAAGCTTTCAGTTTCTGCTGAATGACCCCCACCCCAGGGCTCCAATATCAACACCTCCATTCTCATCTCGATAGCTTAGGGGTTTCCTGCTGGATGCCTCATTCTCCCCTGTTCGACTTCACATCTTTTCCTTCACTTACGTAATCAATCCCCTGCATTATTATCTTTCTGTTTAAATACTTAAACCAGTTTATGTTTTCCTGGATAACCCTGATTGATACAGCTGGTGTTTGATGGATATTTGCTGAATTTTTAAAACCATTTTCTATGTAGGCATCTCTCTCTTTTTTTTTTTTTGAGTGCAACAGGGATAAGCCCTCTATCAGTTATCTAGTGCATAATGACATTATTTGGAATTACCAGGGATAGTAACAAATTACCACAAAACATAGTTTGAAATGATTAGCATTCAGTAGCTCATGAGTATGAGAGTTGGCTGGGTGATTCTGCCAGTCTTGGGTGGGCTCACTCATGCATTTGTGGTCAGCTGTATGTCAGCTAGGTGACT
Source organism: Pan paniscus (assembly GCF_029289425.2). NCBI lineage: Eukaryota > Metazoa > Chordata > Mammalia > Primates > Hominidae > Pan > Pan paniscus. Next base: position 24,295,802 of record NC_085926.1, on the reverse strand, counting down.
CTGCTCATCTTCCCTGGGCTGTCTTATATGGATGGGACTTGGCTTGTCTAGGCTGACCTGGGATGGCCTTGGTGGAGACAACTGATGTGAGTCAACTCCGCTATGTGTTTCTCATCCATAACAAGCTGTCTAAGGCATATTCTCATGGCAATCACAGGAGAACAAGAGAAAATACTTAAATGTAGCAAGAACTTTTTCAGACTTCTATATGCAGCATATCTGATAACATTCCATTGACCAAAGCAAGTCACATGGCCAAAAACACAATCAAAAAGCACAGGAGAATAGACTTAACCTCTTCAGTGAGAGGAACTACAAAGTTACATGATAAAAGGGTAGATGCAGGGAGGGGTAAAGTGTTGTGCCTATTGTTAACAATACTGTATTTTGCACTTAAAAATTTGTTATAATCTGGGCATGGTGGCTCATGCCTATAATTCCAGCACTTTGAGAGGCTGAGGCAGGCAGATCGCTCGAGCTCAGGAGTTCGAGACCAGCCTGGGCAACATGCATGGCAAAAGCCCGTCTCTACAAAAATATAAAAATTAGCTGAGTGTGCTGGTACACGCCTGTCATCCCACCTACTCAGGATGCTGAGGCAGGAGAATCGCTTGAGCCAGGAAGTGGAAGTGTCAGTGAGCCAAGATTGTACCACTGCACTCCAGCCTGGGTGACAAAGTGAGACCCTGTCTCAAAAAAAAAAAAAAAAAAAAAAAAGGTAGATCTCATGTTAATTGTTTTACCACAGAAAGGAAAGGAAAGGAAATGAAAGGAAACGAAAGGAAAGGAAAGGAATAAGGAAGGGAGGGAGGGAAGGAGGGAAAAATTAGAAAAAAAAAATAGATATTGACAAAACTCCCAAAAGCAAAGCCAAAAGAAAAAGAATTTGTTTCTCTAGAAGATATAATGTGATGGCTTGTCAATAACAAAATGTCCACCAACGTAGCAGAAAACCATGGGCAAATCATTGAAAGGAAGGCAGGAAGGAAGGAAAAAAAGAAGGAAGGAAACAGAGGGAGGAAAATTCACACAATAAGAAATACAAATAATGTTTAAACATATCAGAAGATTTACAGCTTTACCTACCCAAGATATATGTGAATTCTAACTAGGATTCCATTTATCTGCTATCAAATAGATAAATATAATGTTTAATAACATATTAGCAAAGATATGGAGAAACAGGACTTTCAGACATAGACATAAATTGAAACAACCTCTATAGAATCTAATTTGGAAATACAATCACAATGTAAAATGTGCATTCCCATTGAATGGCCAATTCTACTGAGATTTGTTCTGTATTTTAACTTGTATGTGTGAGAACTGGCACTTACACAGTGTTGTGCTTTGTAGTCCTATTTGGATAGCAGAAGAAAAGACTTCACTGGCCTTCAATAAGTGTGATATTATGGGATACTATTTAACTGTCAAAATAAAACTTTACAAGAATGAATAAGCACTTTACAAAAAAAAAAAAAGCCACTAATACAATGCAATCAATCTAGCTCAGGCTTCATATGATTTAGTGAAAAACCAGAGATGAGAGACAGAGAGAGAGAAAAGAAGGTGGAAGAGGAGGAGGAAGAGGAGGAGGAGGAGCAGGAGGAGGAGGAAGAGACGGAGAAGGAGGAGAAGGAGAAGGAGGAGGAATTAATTTTGCTCTAATATTAACCCCTTTAAAATTGAATTCATTTAAATTTAACCCTTTAAATGCTTTGCAACAAAATATGCATAATGTATTTGCTAGTTTGTTTTGTGCAATTTCATTCATACAAAGTTACTGTCAAAATAATTGGCCAGTAAAGAGCCATTTATAAATAACATATTAGTAAACCAAGTTAAAGGGACTTTATTTATCCTTTAACCTTCAATTTGCATTAATTGGGAGCAGTCATGGGAAATAGTGCCAACCTCACCTCAGGTCAGATGGCTTAACAAAATGAACTGTTTCATGCCCAGAAATAAATATATTCCAAATATAAATATGAATCAGTTACAAAACAGATTCCTTTGAAACTACAAAATAACCACACTGTTAATATATTTGTGCTCCAATTAAAAATGTGCAAAGAACACACATTCTGAGCTAAAGCTGTCCCAGGGAGTGATTCTCATTTTTGCTTTGAATCTTGTGTAAACAAAACTAGGCAGTCTCCTTTGAGCCATGAAGAAATTCACAGCCCCTGTTTTCTAAAGAGAAGAACTGAAAATGGGTATGTTTAAGTTGGAAGGGTTTGAGGCTTGAACTTGTTGCTTTAAATTTCCTTCATCACTGGGAAATCACTTTCAATTTGTCTACTTGAAGAACTGTAATTTGGTTTGTTCTCAGTTGGAGGCACACCATGAAAAAGATGCCGCATGTTTGTATTATAGGAAAAGTTGGAAACCACCTCAGTGACAGTGTTTCATTTTCTTCTTTGCAGTTTTATCTTTAAAACCTAAATCTGTTCTCAATCATTTAGAACAAGGCCCATGACATCAGACTGCCTGGGTGCAATTCTTGGCTGGCCTCTTCTGCACTGTTTGACTTTGGGCAAAATGCTTAACTCTTCTCCTCTCCTTTCTTCATCTGGAAAACGGGGTCATTTATAATACTTACCTCATATGGTCATTGTGAGGATTACCTTATGTGAAATTAGACAAAATAATTAGAACAACCCAGTCCATAATGTGTGTTTAATAAATGCTGTGTATACAAACTTATTAATTATATGAGAATTTTTAGGTTTTTCACAGAGTCAAGTTCAGATATATTGCTCAAAGCCTAAATCAAAATTACACTCTCAAAAAAAAATATTGAGGTCCAATTTTTGCATCCAATATATATATATATATTATATATATATATATATATACACATATATATATATAGTTTTGTATTTATATATTAATGTCAGGGGTAATGGTGTATATGTATACATAATTGCCATAAAGTCATAACAACTGCTACAAACACAAGCCTTCCTGGCTTTGTTAATGTAGTCTTTGAGAATCCTTTTTGAATAAGCTTCTTAATTGCCTTGGTCTTCAGCCGCACATTATCAGAGTTTCTGACTGTCAGCCAAATGGTGAGGTGAAGTTAAAGGTTTTGGACTTGAAGGTTTATGAAATGGGCGGTGCAGAGAGATATTGAAGAAAATAAATAAATACAACTCCAAAGTCTACCTTAATGTTGTTTTAAAAGGAAAGAAAATTAGTAATAAGGAAGTCAATTTTAATAAATACATTTTTCCTTTTAACATACTGAGTGTCCACTGTATGGAGTCATAGGGTGGAAGAACCACTGCAGAAACAAGACAGGGCAGCTTCTTCAGAAGCCCAGAGTCAAGAGCAGAGAAAATTTGCTTATGCTCACATACATATGCACACCCACACATAACCAACAATCGCTTTAATGATATAACAAGGGCTTTTATGTAGCCATAAACGTTGGATATTGGGTGAAAAGCCAACAACTGAGTATGTATTTACTCAATGTGGCAGTTAAAGGGAATGAGCTGGTATAGATTAGCGTGGTTCAAGCCCACATCCATCATATTGAGTCAAAAGTGTAGAACAAAAGATACACAAACAGAGATTCATATCATATAGGTAAATTAGAAATACACAAACATTGTTCATTGCCTTGGATATGCATTTATGTATGTGAATGTTAAAAAGGAAAAATAGTGGTCTTGAAAGATACAAACCAACTCACATTCTGGGCTTGGTGTGGGGTTGTCAAGGAGATTATACCTATGCTCTAATTTTTCTAATTTAAAAAAAGGCATTCTTCATGTTATTTTAAAATATGCCCTTTTTTAAATTAAAAAAAAATTAGAGCATAGGTGACAAAATGTTTATATTTTGGGTAGTGGGAACCCAGATGTTTTCCCTGCTAACCTCTGTTTTTCTAAAATTTCTGTGTTATTTACAACAACAACAACAAAAATTGTAGGACTGCAGTTAGTTGAAAAGCGGCTTGTCACTTGCCATGCAGACAGCCACTTGGCGACATCCTCTGCGGCATGGCAGGTGTCGTGGTCTGTTTGGCTGCCTTTCTCATCTTGTTTGTACCTGGGAGAAGTGTTCACCATATGATTGCATTTAGCACAATCTAGACAGCTCCATGGCTTCACGCTCAGATGCATACCCTGATGAAGAACCCATCGCTTCCCCACAGGTTTCATATGGCAGTGCCCCACCCGACGGCTCAATTGCAGCTCTTATATGTTGAGACCTATTCCAGGAACCATCCACTGAGATAAAGCAGGATTCTCTTTAACACAAAGTGGCTAAACAGTTTGAGGTTCACATTTGCCTTTTATTCATCTTCCCAGACTGCCAATCCAAAGCTCTTGGGTCTTGTTCCTAAAACTCCACAGAAATGTACATCTCTGAGATTCACAAAAGTTGTCCCATGCCTGTCATGTGTTCTTACCGTCCTTGTGTTAGAGTCCCTTTCCCTGAAACCATCTCCCCTTTAGAATAAGATTTTATCTAAGTCTATTTGCATCTATTCAAAATCAGAGATAGCTCTGAAACCAGACCCTATTTAAACATAGAAATAAGAACAGTTGTAGATTAATCGAATGTTGGGAAACTTTAAAACAACAAATTATATTTATCTTCTGTGTTTCCTTTTTTCCAGATCTGCGATTTCCTTCTGGTTGGCTGTCCTGCGTGGGTGCCAAGTTCCACACATGATTTAATGAATAAGAAGGTCAGATGTCAGCTTGACTATTTGCAGACTTGTGATCTTTGCTATTAATTGTCCCTTTTTAGCATTATTGGAATTATCTCCTAATGTGTAGTGTTGCTGCTGTTGTTATTTAATGTAGTTTTGAACTCTATAGGTATTCCGAAAAAATATAAGCATTAAATGAACTAAAAACATAACAGAAAAGCAGTGATACTAATTCACTCGAGAAAAGAAGAGTAACAGGGCAGTGAGAGAAAAGAGCCCATTTTCACTTGTTATGCCAGAAAATTGTGCTCAGTGAAGATCCAACAATCCTTTCCCATGTGTCTTTTCCTTGAGTGCTAAAAAGGCAGGCGGATCATGAGGTCAGGAGATCGAGACCATCCTGGCTAACATGGTGAAACCCTGTCTCTACTAAAAAATACAAAAAATTAGCCGGGTGTGGTGGTGGGTGCCTGTAGTCCCAGCTACTCAGGAGGCTGAGGCAGGAGAATGGTGTGAACCCAGGAGGCGGAGCTTGCAGTGAGCGGAGATCACGCCACTGCACTCCAGCCTGGGCGACAGAGTGAGACTCCATCTCAAAAAAAAAAAAAAAAGGCATGAGAATTAGATAACCCATTGGTTCCAGCGAGTCAGATAGGGTACAAGCACCTGTGCAGTAAAGATCCACTTGACTAGCAAGTCTTCTGAATTTGCCTTTCAGTCCTGAGGTATGTGGTCATATCAAGCAACCATTCAGATCACTGGGTTATAATTTAGGATCCAGTTTGTTTACATTATTATAACAACACAGTTTCAGTTTATCTCTGCATATAAGGTTGTGTCAGAACTTTCCTTTCTGTGTTTATTATTTTTAGCAGTTTAAAAACTAACTATGGAAAAATGGCTTTTTGGTAATAAGGTGACATTCAGGCTTGGTCAGGATCTGGCAGAGTCTATAGAAATGCTCACTGGCTGCGGGAGCCAGGCCTTTTGAATGCTGTCTTTGTGCCTCCTCTTGCCCATGGCCTCTGGCCTATTGTCTAGGCGCCTGGGTTGGGGTGGTGCTATCTGATTGTAACCAGTGCTAGTATTACAGCACTCAGTGCCCAGGCCCTCCCTTGGGGCCCCCTGTCTGGCTGCCTCTGTCTCCCAGCCCTCCCTAGAGAGGACCAGCCATAGTTCTCATATCAAAAAACACTATTTGTAATTTATAGAATGTTCAAGAAAAAGAGATCACTAAGAATCTTCAAGACCTATGGTTCTCTAAGTGTTTTTCATCTTTACAAATAGCCCTCTCCTTTTCCCATTGGAAATCTTCCAGTGGCCCCCAATTTGTAAAGCATGGAAAAGGACAGCTGTTCTGTTTAAAGATGAGAAGGCTCCTGCAACCCCAGTCCCCAGCCTCTTCTTCATCCCACCTCAATCAAGGTGACCTCAGAGGTCTTCCATTCCCACCAGGAAACCGGGGGCACCTCCGAATACTTGCACACTCTTTTTACAAGGCATTCTCCTCAATTTACAGATAAGGAAACTAAGAAGAGATTTCTATAAATGCTGAAAACCTGAGGCATTAGACACAAAAGAATGAACGCTGTATTAATTCATTTTATGTAGTTCTAGAAAAGGAATAACTAATCTGTGGTGATAAGAATCAAAATAGTGATTACCTTGGGGAGAAGAGAGGATTGGCTGGCAAGGGGCATGAGGGAATTTTCTAGAGTGATGGAAATGTTTATAGAACCGTGGGCTACCTGGCATCTGTTAAAACTCACCTGTGCATTTTACTTTATATAAATTGTACTTCCATTAAAAATAAAAACAGAGGAAAATAAAGAAAACATAAATTCGGCATTTAGTGAATGAAAATACTGTAGCCAAATATTTGAGTTTGATCAATTTCCTTAAAGCTATGTGGGCTGTTTATTGGATCCAGTCTAAAGTCATTACGCAGAGTTTCTGAAGATTGAAAATCATGCTGTTCTAATATTTTTTGTTCAATAATCACCAAATCCAGAAAGAAAAAACTCTCAAGGAATTCCAAGCAATGAAACCTGTAACATGGCTAAGATGTGAGACCTGGGAGTTGTGGGAGTAGAGATTCAGAGGACAATACTTGATTCCGCTGACCACAGAGGCCAAGAATCATTGCCCTCCCAGTGTGTAGCTCCCAGGAGGTTTAGAGAGGCACCATATTCCAGATGGGGTCCTCTGAACTTTTGGGGCTCTGAGAAGCCCCTTAAAAGTCTGTGCTGGGAGGAGTGCTGGTGGGGAGAGACCATCTGGGTCACCACCCAACATGCAGCTGGACTTTTATCTGTTTAGGTATTGGGCTTCTCTATCCATTTCCATGTATATAAAGAATTCCATAAGTGAGAAACATGTGACAAACGTTACACATGTTGTATACCCATTCTGGTATATATTATTTCCTTAATAAGCCAGATGACATGGAATTCTACGCTTTTAACCATGCTGGACTTTGCCTCCTAAGATTGTACAGGAAGACATGGTCCAGGTCTGGCACATTCAGGATGGTTCTGCAGGGTCACACTGATCTGAACTCACGCTAAGAGTTATGGATAGTCTTAGCTTCAGACACTCCCCCAAAAGAAATGTCCCTCCTGAGCCCCTTTCCAGAATTTCGATGCAATCAGGAATACTGTGAAAGAGAGGAAAGATGAAAATAAGCTTGGGGCCCTCTGGAGGCGCTGAGCATGTAATTGGTTGTTGTTGGCTCTCCATCCAAGACCATATTGCTCATTGCCTAGGGAAATGAGATGCCATAGTGAGGCCCCATCCTGCAGGGATCCCAAAGATGCCTTTCTTTAATTTGGGATTGTATGTTGTTCAGTAATCTCTACTTCACTGATATAAACCTCATTTTTGTCATGCATTACTTTAACATGTGCTTTTAACAATATTCATCAAATTCAAATTCTTCATAATTTTTTTTAATCCTTTGCTCCTACTCATCTGACTGCTTTTTAAATGCCCTATAAAATGCAGACTTCTCATATATCTTAGCAGAGTGGAACTTCTGGTGACTGAGGTTGAAAGGCCTTCAGTGGTACCTGTCAAACAGGCTACTTGTGAATTCAGTCTTTTTGCTTTCAACGGGCATCAAGAACTATGAAATAATGGGCCCTGTACCTGTGTTATTGCAGTAGGGCATTTTGACCGTCTAAAAAGCACTTTCCTTGCCCTGAAATTCTTTGAAACAACTTCATTTAAATTTTGTTATTGTATATTTTAAAAGTCAGGTAGTAAAGTGGAAGGTAATTATTGCGGCAGAAATACAGCTAAGGACATAGGCCAGGACAGATGGGACCCAGGGGCCAATTCTGCGTTTTAGAGCCTGATGAGCGAAATGGGACTGGGATGAGCAAGGAAAAGGTTTTTGAAAAGGAAATGATGACGGCATTAGGAAACGGCAAGAAGAGTCATGTGGAGCTGGAGAAGGAAGGATTTAAAGATGCTCAAATGTTCCAGCCTTTGAGGCTGTATTATTTTTCTTCAGAAAGGACAAAATGTCTACTATTTGAGTGATTTCCCAACAAAGGACCAAAGCCTATTTCACTCACAACACAGATCCACATTAACACAAATTTAGTTCACTAATGAAGCTATGGTAAAACTGAATCATCCGTGAAAAAGAACACTTTAAATAACCAGGACATTTTTTTAACCCACACATACTGTGCTTTGCCTGCACATGCACACAAATTTCCTGATCAAACCAAATTTAATTTAGCAAGAGATTTTTCTCCAACCAGTTTAGTTTAATGTGCATGAGAGCAGAAATGAAATTACACAATGTAAGAGTTTGAGCAGAATTTACTTTTTTGCAATTCCATTTGAAAGGACCTATTTCAAGTCATTAAGAGTCAATTTAACCAAATGGAAAATAACAAGATATAAATCATATGTTTCTCCATTCCGGGGACTTTGGGCAACTGATCCTGCTAGAGCCAAAGTTCTTGAAATTTATTTCTTTCTTTTCTCTCTCTTGCTTTTTTTCTTCCTTGGTCAAGTGGCTAATGTAACATGTGTGTAGTCAGATTCCTGTTATTCATGAGAATGGGAGGGTAAAATGTCAATTGTTAAAGCCCAATTTATTGACATTTTTCCACTTTTTTTTAAACAGTATGCATTTTCATCCACCAAACTGCTTGTAAGAGCTGTTCAGAAGTTAGAAAATATATCCGGGTTTCAGGTTTTTTTGTTTCTTTGTTTGTTTGTTTGTTTTTGTTTTTGTTTTTGTTTTGAGATGGAATCTCGCTCTGTCACCCAGGCTGGAGTGCAGTGCCACGATCTCCGCTCACTGCAAACTCCGCCTCCCGGGTTCACGCCATTCTCCTGCCTCAGCCTCCTGAGTAACTGGGACTATAGGCACCCGCCACCACGCCTGGCTAATTTTTTGTATTTTTAGTAGAGATGGCTAATTTTTTGTATTTTTAGTAGAGATGGGGTTTCACCATGTTAGCCAGGATGGTCTCGATCTCCTGACCTCGTGATCCGCCCGCCTTGGCCTCCCAAAGTGCTGGGATTACAGGCGTGAGCCACTGCGCCCGGCCCGCGTTTGAGTTTTATCTCTTTTTCCTTTCCCCAAATGTTTTCCCTATTGGTGCTGTTGAGCTATTAACGATTTAAAAGCAGGTTGAAAGAAAAATAACAAACACCCCAATGTGTATATTATTTTTATTCTCTGTTTGTAGACAAAGAAACTTAGGGTAAAATGGTTAGGAGCAGTGCCTAAAGAATTCACTGTCACAGTGGCAGGGCTGGGCTTTAACTCAGATGGCTTTATCTGCAAGCCCCTGTTCTTTGGAAGAGAAGCAATAGATCAAAGTATACCAACGTAATACATTGGCCAAATTGGAGAAATAGCTAAATTTGTGAAGAGATCAAAGTATTATTTTGGGCCTGCCCATAGTGAAAACCATAAAAAACAGTGACTTAAACAGACAAAGGTTTATTTTTTTCTCCAAAGCAGGGGTCGTGGTTCTATGGTCAGCAGGGACTCAGATACCTTCTATGACTCTGCATTGCTATTCTTAGCATATGGCTTTATCCTCAAGATTTCCTCTTGGTTCAAGGTAACTGCTGGGGTGCTAGCCTTCATGTATAAATTCTAGACAACAGCAACAATGGGGGAGGGGTAGAAAAAGGCACCCATTACTAGCTGTGTTTTTCCTCTTTAGGGGGTCTTACCAGAATGCCCATCAAGCAACTTCTATCTACAATCTCATCTACCGACTCGTAGTTGCAAAGGAAGTGGGAAAATGTGGCTGGGTACCTTGCCACCCGGAATGAAAGTGGGATTTCTTTGTGAGGGAACATTGCGGAGACACCTAGCAGACTTGGTCACAATTAGGCAGCTACTGGAGGCCCTTCAAGTACGGAGAGGAATGGTCAAGGTGGGGCTTTCAAGGGACTGATCTTGTAGCCAAGTGTATGATGGATAAAAAGGGGAACGATGAAAGGGGGTTTTGAGTACTGTAGTTTGTGGTTATAAGCTCGGTATTAGTGACATGGTATCAGGGATAGGAGAAAATAGATGTATGTGATCAAATTTGTAGAGTAAATTGACCAAGGAGAATGTGTTTATTCATTAGCTGCCATCCAAAACTGTGAACTATGTTTAAACATACACACACACACACACACACCATACACGGAGGTGTGTGTATGTATATAAACACACTATATATGTGTATGTATATTCATACACACATGCATACATAAAACAAAAACAACAATGTAAAACTTCTAGGGCTCCATACCACCAAGAGCAATGATTTCAAACTTTGGTATCCCTAAGAATCACCTGGAAAAAGAGGCTAAATTACAGGCTTTGAAAGAGAATGTGAGAAAGAGAAATTGTAAAGATGACTAGGAAGTCATCATAAGAAGCCAGTTGTAAAGATGAGTAGGAAGTCATCATAAGAAGCCAAGCTGGAGAAAGTAGGAAAGTCAGGACGGGGAGGAAATAGTTGTTAAGTTTTGTTCTCCCTTTTTCCCTCTCTTATTCCCTCCTTCCCTGCTCTCTCCCCTTCTTTTTTTCTTTCTTTTTGTCTTTAATTTTTTAATTTTAGGAGGAGTAGACTTATGAGTTTGGTAATCATATTTTCATAAACGTATAGGCTCCCAAATAAGAAATAAATTAACACTCAAGTCATCATCACTCCCTTTTTTTAAGCCATAAGACAGCAGGTAATGCCATTTTTCAGAAGACAAAATCAAGACTCATCTATGGTGTTGATAGTTGGAGCCAGCTCTTTCGGAATTCCTTATATCCAAAAAAAGATCATAGCTCTTTTGGAACTCTTTATATCCATGGTGCACGATACACTGGCAGGTGCACACATCCCTTGTGTGTGTAATCTACACAAAAATGACAAAGTTTGTCAGTACAACTTTCTTGGTACTATGTGTTTGACACCCTTAGCTTCAAGGCAAAACCTACTTTTTATTTTAGCTTTTACAGTCAGCAACAGTTAAATAAGTATAACTTGGTTTTCTTATTTTAACCCCCTCGGATTGCATTTTGTAAAGCTCATGTGAGCTCTATTTTTTCCCACCAAATGCTGGAGAGGGGCAGGTTTGGTTGGCACTGGCTGCTGGCTACTCCAGGTGTCTTCCCATGCAGCTTGCTGGGGCAAGTGTTGTGATTTCTGTTCTGACATCCTGGACAAAGTCTCTCATTAATAAGTAGATGCCTACACACTTACGTAGTAAAAGTATAAAAGCATGCATGGGAAAAACACACACCAACTGTAAAACAGTGGTTAGCTTGGTGAGAGATGAGAGAGAGAGATGGGTTGGTAGTGTTTTGCTGTTTTATTTCTTTTAGGGTGATGGATCAAATACCCGCAGATCTGAATGGTGGGTACATGGGTGTCTGTAATATTGTTTTATATACCTTGAATGTCTGAACTGCCTTATAACTTAAACTTTTTTAAAAATTAAGTAAATGACCTTCTTACAGGCAAAGTGATTTGAACCCTTGAAATGAAATCTTTACTTTTAGTTTTGAGCAGTCTAAGACGGTGTTTCTCAAAGTAAAGCATGCATTAGAATCATCTAGATGGTTTGTTAAAACAGTGTCTTAGGTTCCATTGCCAGAGTCTCTGATTCAGTAGGTCTGGAGTGGGGCCTGAGAATCTGCATTTTAACAAGTTCCCCAGTGATGCATGTTGCTTATTCAGAGACTACACTTTGAGAATCACTGGTCTGAAGGAATTTTTCATCAAGACAACTAGAGTTTTGTTGATTGCTCACTTTTTCTTTCATTAAACAAATGTCTGTTATATAAATATGTCTATTCTAGCACTTGAACTGGGCCAATTATTGTGCATGGATGTATAAAGATGATCTGTCTGTGGTGGAAAGGATACATGACTGTTCAATACAGTTGTGCAGTTTGGTCACTGTGTAAATGGTGCCCACTGGAGTACTACAGCTTAGCCAGATGTGGCAGTCAAAAGAATTACCAAAGAAACAAAGCAATGTGTGCACAACAGTGTAATACATGTTAGATAAAAATATGCATGATGTTCTTTGAGAGATCAATAGAACAATGAAACCCAAAAATGAATTGGGGGCATGGAGTCAGGCAAGGCTTCCTGGAAGATAGGATACCTCAGCTGAGTCTACACAGGTGAAGAGAAGTTGTCTGGCCAACAGTAAATGTATAGGAGGACAGGCAGGGGAAGTAGAATATGCAAAGACATGAAATGTAATTTGTAAGAAGATGGTAATAGATGGAGTTTAAGAATTCAGGCTGGACCAGGTGCGGTGGCTTATGCCTGTAGTCTCAGAACTTTGGGAGGCCAAGGTGGGAGGATCTCTTGGGGCCAGGAGTTTGAGACCACCCTAGGCAACATAGCAAGACCCCATCTCTACAAAATCAAAAAATTAGAGGGGCATGGTGGTGCATGCCTGTAGTCCCAGCTACATGGGAGGCTGAGGTGGAAGGATACCTAGAGCCCAAGAGTTGGAGGCTGCAGTGAGCCACGATCATGGCACTGCACTCCAGCCTGGGTGACAGAGGGAGACCCTGTCTCAAAAAGAAAAAAAAAGAAGAAACATTCATGCTGGCAGGACAGGAAAGTTGACCATCAGGAGTCAGATCATGAAAGTCTAAGGTGTTTGGATATTAATCTGGTAGCAGTAGGGAACCATTTTAAAATTGTAAACAAAGTAATTGTTTGATCCAGTTTTATATTTTAGAAAGAGTCCTATAGGGCAAGGAAGACAGGTAGGTTGAAGGTAAGATTGGCCACAGTGGACCAGGCCAAGTAAGCAGCTATTCATTAGCCTAAGTATAAAATGGTGAGGGCTGCGCTAGGGCAGTTCCAGTGTGAATAGAGAAGATGGATGTATTCAAGAAACATTACAGTAGAATTGACAAAACATGGGGATTGATAGAATGTGGGAAGCAAGAGAGAAGCCATCAAGGATGAGTCCTGGGTTTGTGTCTTAAGCAGTGGGTCTAAGTAGGTGACATTCACTGAACTAGGGAAGACAAGGGGAAGAGATCTAAGGGCCGGAATAGGGACTGGAGAAGGTGAGTTTGGGTTTGGACATTTGGAGTTTGAGGTATTTATGGAACATTTATGTGGAGGCATCAAATGCTCATGGATATTTCCTGGGCTGCAGACTTCAGTTTGGATAATATCTAGATATTAATCACTTGTATTTATATATTATTATAAATATTGCTGCAGTAAATATACTTATATATACATTTTGTCTTAACTTCTGATTATTTCCGTGAGAAGTGTTTCTAAAATAAAGGCTATTGATAAATATAGGAAAATTATTTTACAAGACGTTGTGTCATTTTATGCTTCCATTAGCATTGTAGAAGAATGTCTGCCTCCCTATGGCCTCGCCAACATTATTTAATCTTAACAAACTAGAAACCCCAATAGTGAGGCTGCTTTAATGTGTACTTTACTGATTATTTGTAAGGTTGGACATTTTTCACTTTTTGTTGAACTTCATTAAAGGATTATTTGTTGATGTCATGCACCCATTTTCTATAGGGTATTGATTTTTTTAATGATTTTTAAGAACTCTTTTTTTCTTTATTAAGGATATTATCTCTTTGTCCATCTCATGCATTGCCAATGTGTTGTTCTACTTTCTCATTTACCTTTGTTCTAACAGTAGAATACTCTCAGATGTCCCACCAATATGCCTGTTGGGCTCACTCCCTCCCCTATTGCAAAGTCTTAATTTGAATTTTATCCTCTCATTGAGGTCCATTCTATTTGCTACTTCAAATCCCCAACAAGGACAGCTCTTGACAGTTCTGATCCCATAGCATCGTTCACCTTTTCACATAAAATATAGTTTATTTATTTTGTTGTTAGTTTCCATCCACTAAAATGTAAGCTCCTTGAGAATAAGGACACAGGAACCTTTGTCTGTTTTATTTACAGATATATCCCAAGTACCTAGAATTGTGCCTGGCACATAGTAGGTGCTTAGTATCTATTGGTTAAGTGAATATTAATTGCTTTTATATGGTCATTTATTGTCCTAGGGTTTCAACTTTTAATCCATATAAATGTATCCTTTCGGATCTGATTGGAATGTCTGGTTTATTCCATTGTCTACTGATGAATGATTTAAACACTTACCATTAGGATTTCCCAGTACTCTTACAGCAACTCTTTGATTGAATTAGAAACAAAATTCAAATTTCTTAATTCCTAAATACATCAATTAGAAGTGGGAGAATGAGGGTGGCGGGGTGGGGGAGGTCCCTGAGCATTTACTTGGATGAACAAAATAGTTCATCAAAAAATGTTCATCTCTCTCACAAAATCATCTAATTACCGATTTTATTCTAAACACAAGTTTTTGTAATTGTTCATTCCTATGTTATGTTGACTTATTTTATGAACACTCTCAATGGCAACCATATAAGAAGTCCACACTAAAGAATGGACAGCTTTGACAGGGAGCAGTGGCTCACGCCTGTAATCCCATCACTTTGGGAGGCTGAGGCGGGCGGATCATGAGGTCAGGAGTTTGAGACTAGCCTTGCCAATATGGTGAAACCCTGACTCTACTACAAATACAAAAATTAGCTGGGCATGGTGGCACGCACCTGTAGTCCCAGCTACACAGGAGGCTGAGGCAGAAGAATCACTTGAACCCAGGAGGTAGAGGTTGAAGTGGCCCAAGATTGCGCCACTGCACTCTAGCCTGGGTGACAGAGCAAGACTCCATCTCAAAAAAAAAAAAAAAAAGACAAGACTGGACAGCTTCTAGTGAAGAAACCATACCAAGGCCAAACAATTTCTGGTCTGGGAGTTTGCTTAATAACAGAGGGAACAACTATTTACTAGCTCCCTTTGGGAAAACATGTTGTCAAATAAATATTTACTAAGCTTTTCTCTATGCAAAACACCATGCTATGCCAGTGGGAGGTATAAAAAGTACAGCCAATTCCCTTAAGAAAGTTGTAACTGGCCAGGAACGGTGACTCATGCCTGTAATCCCAGCACTTTGGGAGGCCGAGGCAGGTGGATCACCTGAGGTCAGGAGTTCAAGACCAGCCTGGCCAACATGGTGAAACCCCATCTCTACTACAAATATGAAAATTAGCCAGGCATGGTGGTGGGCACCTGTAATCCCAGCTACTTGGGAGGCTGAGGCAAGAGAATTGCTTGAACCTGGGAGGCGGAGGTTGCAGTGAGCCGAGACTGTGCCATTGCACTTCAGCCTGGGCAACAGAATGGGACTTCATCTCAAAAAATAAAATAAAAAGAAAGTTGTAACTAACCGTGGTGGTGGAGGTGGGGAGAAATCAGGATACATATTCACAAAAAGGTGAACAATCATTCTAGTTATTTATTATTTATATTTTGGCAACTACAGATGAATGGGGCAGATATCACATATTCAAGATATTAAGAAGAGCAAAAGATGATGGTGGATTGCAGTGATCTATGAATCCTTGACTGAGGGCATTAGAATTTGTATCAAGCCTAGAAGAATAAGTGGAATTTGACTTTAATTAAAGAGGAGAAAGGGAGAGGGAGGGAAGGAGGGCTATCAGTCCTAAAACCTATTTTCAACACTTAGCAGGTTTTGTTCTCTTGTTGTTGTTTTCATTATTGAAGGCAATTTGGTATCATTTCTGGACTGTTGCTATATTATGATTTATTACATGTTGGAAAATTTTTTATTTCTACCTCAAACATTTGGCACACTAACATACCTTTGAAATTGAAGTTAATCAATGAAGAAAAACAGACAGGGATTGTTATATTTAGACTGATCATCAAAGACAACAGCAAGTGTTCTCCTTGCTTTTTTTAGACAGAGTCTCTCACTCTGTCGCCCAGGCTGGAGTGCAGTGGCATAATCTCAATTCACTGCAACCTCTGCCTCCTGGGTTCAAGTGATTCTCCTGCCTCAGTCTCCTGAGTAGCTGAGATTACAGGCAGGCACCACCACACCCAGCTAATTTTTGTATTTTTAATAGGGATGGGGTTTTGCCCTGTTGGCCAGGCTGATCTCGAACTCCTGACCTTAGGTGATCCATCCGCCTCAGCCTCCCAAAGTGCTGGGACTACAGGCATAAACCACTGCACCCGGCCTCTCCTTGCTCTTTTAAAACCATTTGCAATTAATTGAGAGTGAACCAATTACTTTCTTTCAGTGCTGTTTTTCTTCCTTTGAGAGGAAGCATTTAATATGACAGGCATCATGCCAGCCATTAGTTATCAGTGTTAACAGGGTCTGAGGCAGCAATGATGAACTACCTACCAATCTAGGGACCACCATGTAGTAATAAGCTTAACCTTTCTCCCCCAGCAAATCTTTCGTGAGAATGATTAATAAATAATAATTTCATCTGATAGACTAGGTGTTGGACTTCTTTCTCTTCTGCTGCTTCTTCTTATTGTCTGTAAAATTATAAAAGACAGACAGCCAAAAGCAAGAAGCAAGAATTTAATACACAGTCTGAAGAGATAGACCCTGACTACATAAGAGCCTGCTGAAATTATCGATTTTATTCATTTTATTTTGATGTTCCCATTTAATCCAAAATCCTATCATACATATTTTATAATTCTCATGTAATCTTAAATAGTATAATACATATTTTTCAGCAAGTAGATACAGCATTGAATCTGCTCATTGTAAGAGCATTTACCTACTTGATTTTTTGGCAATCAGGAATAAGAAACAAAGATTTGAGCATATCCCATTTAGCAACCAACAGATTACATGGACCTTTAGTGTTCTCATTTAAGCTTGGCCTTGGTTCATTTACATCTTGGATCTGTGGACTACAATTATAGCCATGTTACTAAATGATTTATGTTTTTATTTAATATGTTGTTAATGAAAAGTAACTGGTTTCTCCATTAAAATTCAAAGAGAGTAGAAGTTGAAGGTAAAAAGTTGATATGTATGCAGTTTTCTGTATGTATATTATATTTCACAATAAAAAAGAGGTTAGAGCAAACAAAGTAACTGGATGTAACAGGATGGGCAAATGACATCTAGTAACAACTAGCAACACAATTTCTCAAGGAAAGGAGCTGTTTATTTGGAAAAAATGCCTTGGTCAGTGTGCTTGGAAGTAAAAAGATAAATTTCCAAAGGATCTGGGTGACAGTGGAACTGTTCTGCTGTAGACAAGGGGAGGTTTTGGCCATTACTCTAAAGAAGAGAAGGAGAAAGATAGAATGAATGGATGGATGGAAATGAATGAATGAGCAAACTGGACAAAGCACCACAGAGAAGACAGGAGGCTATAAAGTTAACAAAGTGACTTCTTTCTATGACCTCTCAGGTCCTCAGTAAAGAAACTGAGATGTGCGATGTGTGATCCTAGTAGATCTGCTGTAGAAATGACCTACCTGTGACTCAGTTGAAACTGAGATGAAGCGTGGGGTGAGACTGAGGCAGGTCAAGTGCCCACAGGGGTGGTATCCAAGGTGGCTGGGGAGATTGTAGAAAACTTTCATATTGGGTGTTCAGACCAAGGTGGAAGCTGGAAGAGGAGGTCTTTTATTAACAGATGTAGCACATTATGGTGGTTTATAACAGTACTGCTTATGTTTTAATCCTTGACTACACATAATCATTTCAAACATTTGAAATTCAAAGAGAAACCTAACATTTCAAACATTTGAAAGAACTATTAGATAGTAAGTTTGGTCCACTGATTGCTTTATTTCAAGATACTGAAATGATTTGGGGATTGACTCCCATACTTAATTTCTAAATCCTCCTATTTAGATAAATTTCTACAACTGGTATTATGACTTCTGGAGTATTCTAGTGGAGGTCCTGGGGAGAATCTTCATCTGCTTATGCCAACTATTGGTGTTTCTGGTCTCACAGAATTATAGAACCATGAACATGGAAAGTTTCTTAGAGATGATCCTTTGCTGCTCAAAGCATGGTTTGTGGCTAGAAGCACTGGCCCCACCAGGGAGCTGGTTAGGAATGCAGAATCTCAGGACTCACTCCAGATCTAATGAATCAGAATCTGTACTTTAACAAGATCCCAGGTGATTTTTATGCACAGTAAAATTGGAGAAGGCTGAGTCGACAAGTCAACATGCAAGTGGAGCTCTTGCACTCCACATAGCTAGATGTATTGTATGATGGTTGTTCCTCCCTAAGAATGCTGTTTGAAAACAAACAGAACCATTAACAGTTCCTGTCTTGCTTGGCTTGGGGAGCAGTTGCCATTTTAAAGGGCAGAAATGCTGCTCCCAGAAAGTAAAGAGACAACAGGTTCCAAAAAAAAAAAAAAAAAAAACCGTGCTTAGGAATGGTGGTTGCCTGGGGCCTGACTTAGTTAGAACAAGTCATCTCATTGAAGAAAACATCATGGTAACATTATCTATGGGCCACTTAAAGCTCAACTGAATGACATCACTTTATGGAAACCCTAAACACCAATAGGCCTTCTGCTATAGATTTTTGAGGAACAGAATGGGAGTGAATGGGAAACAAGTGGGCATGAATGTAATGCTCATAAGAAAAATGTTCTTAAGGCCAAATTCACTCATGAGCTCTGTATCTGTACCGATCTGGGACTGATACATTTATTAGCACCCAAACCGTGTTTGTGTTACAAAAGGTGGCAGGATATTAGGTAGGAGAGATGGAGCTAATCTTTTCTGTGAAAGATTAGATGCAGGACCATGCAATAAAATGAACATGAGACTATTCTCACATATTGATCAGCCATAGAAAATACAAGCTTCTGTAACAAGAAATGACTTCCAGTAGAAGGATCTAGATGAACCATTGCCTTGATAATAACAATGGAAAAGAAAACAATTCGCAGTAATATTCCTTTGCACCTGAGCAACTATACATTGAAGGAATCAGCTTTCAGTTCAGAAAGGAAATGCTGAAGAGAGATCGTGATGCCCCAAGATGTGCAGACCCAGAGATGAAAGCTGCTGTCCAGGCAAAGAAAGGAGTTTCAGGAGTTCCTCTAAAAGACTTAGACATTTTAATTATCCTAGTGAGGGGCCATAAAACAGAGATGGGAGGTGGGCCTGGCCCAAAGCAAATACAATAAACTCTTTGTTATTTGGTGGATATAGATTATATTAACCAAAGAAAATGATACTTAAATCATTTACCTACTTTTCCCAGGAACTTTAAAACCATTACTGTTTTCTACCTTCATTTGAATCTATGGAAACTGTAGTTTTAATTTGGAAGAATAGAACAGTTTAAGCTTCTACTACTGGTTTATTTTCCTGGCTAAGTGATTAAGGGGACAAAGTGAAGTATATACCTGTATAATTGTTTCTCTCCAAATCAATATTTTGTAAAAATTCATTTTTTTCTCAAAATTTATCTTGTTTCTTACATTATAAATATGCCTTAAAATATATTCATAATTCTAATTTCTCCTGGACTTCAGAGATTATCTTATTTTTATTGGCCTTATACTATAACCCAGTACTGTCCACTAAATATATAAAGTAAGCCACAAATCCAACTCACATATGTGATTTTAAATTTCCTAGTAACCACATTTAAAAAAAAAGGTGAAATTTATTTTAATACTGCATTTTCTAACTCAATATATAAAATAGTATTCCAACAAGTAACCAGCAGAAAAATATTAATGAGATATTCTACATTCTCTTTTTCATGCTGTCTTCAAAATCTAGTGTGTATCTTACACTTATAGCACATCTCATTTGAACTAGGCAAGTATGAAGTGTCTAGTAGCTATGTGTGGCTAGTGACTAGTGGCTACAGTGTTGAACAGCACAGCATAGATTCTAGGACAATCATTCCTAACATTTTGGATTCACGGTTCTTTAGGGGAACCTTATGAAAACTGTGGACCTTCCTCCCAGAAAAAAAAAATTATATTAGCAAACAATCCCCCATAAATTTTCAAGGAATTTATGAAACCTTAGAAGCCCGTCTTTGACCCTCCTGAGGTAAAAATCATCCCAAACTGCCATAATTTCATCCCCAGTCTCACATTTTTTTATAGTTGACCTTTTGGATTTACTTAAATTATTTTAAAAGTAATCTATATTATTTCTAGAAATGAAAAATGTATCATTTATTAAAAGCAAAAGATAACTGTAAAAAAATTAGTACTATTCTTTCAAAAATTCATAAACCTACCCCCTAAACTTCTCTTTCATACCACTCTTCACGATACACTGCCTAGGGATCTGGAAACCAGATGAAGAGGCCCTGCTTTTGGGCCTCCTCTGAATGGATGCAGGAATGAAGTGGAGTCTGCAGGGATGTGCTATTGGGTCATTATAGTAACACAACTGGTTATGTTATTTAAGCCTTCACATTGAGATGGAGACTGGGGGTGTAAAACTGGGCAAAGTCATTCACTTTGATAAGGTTCATGGACTTTAGAATAAACAATTCTAAGGAAATACTTTTCTTCTGCTGATTTTTCTTCCCTGGCTCTGTTTGCCAGAAGATACACCTGAAACTCTGTCCTCTTGGGGGAAAGGGTTGGTAAGAGAAAGAGACCTGGGTAGTGGCTTAGATGAGCTCTGCTCCAGGCCTTAAAGAGATGGCTCTTTCTATCATCTTCTTTGCTAGCTTCCTCCTTTCACAGTCTAATTGGTGAGACCCAATGGACAGAGGAGAAAGGAAATAAGTGCCTGGCTGCTTGACCTTCCTGCCACATAGGCCTCAAGTCCAAGATTGCAAATGCAAATGCCAGCAAGGGTTGGGTGGGTAAGTTCAATGAGTCACTTCTTGAGGGACTGGAAATTTGGACCTTTGAGCAAAGTCCTCCCCCTTTTTTTGTCAAATGTTGACTAATTTGTTATTAATATTATATTTAACATTAGATATTTACACTTGATATTTAATACTAGAAACACCAACCAGAAGACTGACTGTAGATTCTAATTCAGGGTGGATTAGGCCATCAGGATGCCAATTAAATCTTCTGCCAAAACGTCAGTGCTGGTTCTCAACTCAGAAACATGTTCATACATTTTGTTGGTATCACAGTGATGGAAGGGCTGGGATGCTACTGGCCTTTAGGACATTCAGAACAAGGACAGTCCTGCACCCAAACATTTGTCCTGCCCTGAATGCCATAATGTCCTTGTTGAGAAACACTGAAAGAGTAAAAGAAATTCTGCAGGTCCTCACGTGATAATCCGGTTCAACTCTTATTAGGAGCCAGAACCCTGTTTGGTAAAGAGCAGACAATACATTTTTCTGGAGCATCTCTTTCCTTTCGATTGGACAGGCATAGCAGACACAGCAGGCTTCAAGTATTTGAGATTTCTGATCATCTTAGGGTAATCTCACATT
This sequence comes from Pan paniscus, assembly GCF_029289425.2. Lineage (NCBI taxonomy): Eukaryota > Metazoa > Chordata > Mammalia > Primates > Hominidae > Pan > Pan paniscus. The sequence continues at coordinate 24,274,312 of NC_085926.1, read as the reverse complement.
TCTGCAAAGTTTTTCTTTATTTTCTCTCTTCTGGTTTTAGTATGCTTACACTCTTCGGAGGGTTTTAGCATTATTCTTTTATGAAGTGACTTTCAAAAAGTGGCATCCGAAGCAATGACTTGACTGAAAGTATATGACTGAGAAGGGCCTCTGTTGCTAGACTCCCATAATAGAGAGCGTAGCTGGGATGTCCACTCATCCCCAAAAGGGAGTCATGCTACAGGTGTGACCTCCAGAGCAGTGGATGTCTTTGCCCTCGGTTGTTTGAATACACTGAGTTTGCCATAATGCTGTGTTCCGCAACCATGCCAGTTCCACTGGAACATGTGTCAGCTTTTATTCAGTGCTGATCTTTTTCCCTGAACAAACAAGGGTGTATATGACCCATTCTCTGAATTTTATGTGAGTGATGGGGTGTTTTGTCCCTTCTACTCGTCTAGGGGATCTGTCCATTGAGTTTATGAAAACTTTTTAGTGTGCTATAACATGCACATGCTAAAGCATATAAGGCTCCATTTTTTTATGTAGTTGTATACCCATGTAACTACCACTTGGAAGAACATACAAAACATTTCCAGCAACCCTGAAGTTTGCCCATGCCCCTCTCTGTCACTGCCTGCCCCATACCAGGATTACCACTTTTCTGAATTTCATCACCATTGATAAATGTTTTTATCTGTTCTTGAACTTCTTTTACATATTAATAATACATATTCTTTTGTATTTGACATTTTTTGCTCAACATAACATTTGTAAGATTCATGCCTGTTGTTACATATGTCAGTATTTTATTCTTTTTTATTGCAGAGTAGTATTGAGTACATGGATATACCACAGTATGTTTATTCATTTTCTTGTGTAACAGAAAACTGAGTTGTTTCCAGTTTGGGACTGTCTTTTGGTGGACATATCCATTTCTCTTGGATATAAACCTAGGGGAAGATTTACTAGGCTATAGGGTAGATAGATGTTTAACTTTATTAAAAACTTTCAAACAGCTTTGCGAAGTGGTTATAGAAATTTACAGTGCCCCCAACAGTGTAAGAGAGTTCAGTTGCTCCATATCTTCTACAATACTTGATAATGTTAGTCTTTTTAAATTTTAGTCATTATAATGGGTATGTAATACTCTCTCATTGTGGCTTTAATATTCCTACTCCTTTGCATTTTCACCTAAAATGGGTGAGTCATAACGTTGAATGTCATGTAGAAGTTTTTAAATTCTTGGTTCAGGCTACTGCATATGCAATGTATTTTGAGGAATTCCTAACCCTTTTAAGGAATCCTAACTATTTCTCTTTCTAGAGAGAAGTGATGTGTAATTGTACAATCATCTCAGCTTAGTCAGATGTGAAAATTCCTCACCTACATCCCTAGTGTGGTATCCCCATGGCATGGCCTTGATAAACAATGCACAGGGGAGGACCCAACATTGCTACCATAGGCATTTGGCAATGAATTTGCCTGTCCATACACAGGGAATCCTGTCTGTTCAATAATATCCAATGAGCATTTATTGGGCACATACTTTGTTCCAGGCACTGTGCTGGGCATTGAGAAAGCAACAGGGAAATAGACACAGTCCCTCTCTTTTTTGAAAGACTCACTGCCTAGTGAGGGAGTGAGAAAGTGAACATACTAATTGTCATGCAGTGTGATAAATGCTTTGCAAAATGTGTATGTATTTTCAGGGGGCTTGGAGGCTCATAGCAAAGGTCCGTGAAGAGAGCAAGAAAAAGTCTTCCCAGGAAAAGTGGACACCTGAGTGTTACAACGAGAAGGGGGGCATCCCAGGCAAGGCAGCTACCCAGCACAGGTGTGAAGGTGAGCTTCTACGCAGGTTTCTCGAAGGTTGTTGGCACAGCTGGAGCATAAGGCACATGCAGGAGGCACTTGCAAAAGATATAGCCAGGATGTGTACAGGGCTGATCATGAAGGATGTACTTAAGTGAAATATATTTTGCAGAATTTCAACCCAGAGAATCTCCCTTTTGATTTACCTGCAAACAAAAAGAATCATACTTCCCTTTGACTGTCTCTGAACACTGAATTTTGGCTTCTACTCACTTTTTGAAGCCAAATTGCACGACATTAGGCCCCTTCCTTCCTTCCTTCCTTTCTTTTCATTCGTTCATTCTTTTTTGAGACAAGGTAGAGTACAGTGGTGCCATCATAGCTCACTGCAGCCCCGACTTCCTGAGGGTTGGGTGATCCTCCCGACTCAGTCTCCCAGGTAGCTGGGACTCCAGTCACACACCACCATACCTGGCTAATTTTTTGCATTTTTAGTAGAGATAAGGTTTTGCCATGTTTCCCAGGCTATTCTTGAACTCCTGGGCTTAAGCAATCTGCCCACCTTGGCCTCTCAAAATGCTGGGATTACAGGCATGAGCCACTGTACCTGGCTGAAGTTAGACTTCTTTCCATCTCTTTTTGTGAATATAGACATATTTTCTATTTAACAGTTTAGAACCAATGTGAATTTTCCCATATATGGTAGTCTAAGAATTGAATTGTAGTTTCTTAACTAGGTTTTTGTTTTGTTTTGTTGTGTTGTGTTGTGTTTTGTATGCCTTCCAGACCCAACACCCTAGCCAGTGCAATGGCTCTGAGTGTGGCATAAGCCCACTTTTAGTTTTCTTATGGGATTGAGTAATGTTCTTGGTGTTAGCATCTCTCTTTTTATTGGAGGAGTAAGGCAGACACTTACATTTCTAATAAAAGATCTGCTCGTTGAAATCAAGCGAGTCCTGATGGTGTTGGGAACCTTCTGCCGTGAGCACAACAGAGGCAGCCATGGGGTATCAGAATTACCTCCATTATATTTAACAAACACTCAGGTAGCATGCACCTCTTTCGATTTTCCATGCAGTATTCCAGCTATGTAGCAACTTGTTTACTTCTCACAAGCACCCTAGAGTTGGAAAGTTTCCACATATGGGGAAACTGAGGCATCAAGATATTAAATAACCTGCTCAAGTCACAGGTGGAATTTGAACCCACAAACTCATACTTACAGACCCCATACTATGCTGCTTCTTTTTACTTATAAAATATACAGGATAAACTCAAAGGAACAAAGTTCATTCAGCAAACCTTTGTTGAGCAACTGCCTGGTGGGTGAGTCAGTGACACCTTTGCCCCAGAAACTCTTAACCGATTTGGGGAGACAGATAGTAATAAATGTTTGTAATGCAATGTTAACCTGAGGAGGAAAGTCACTAACTTTGCCTGAGGAAGTTAGGGAAGGGCTTCTGCCTGAAATACGGGCTCAGCCTTTCACGAAAAGGAGTGAACAGACAGGGCAGTTCTGAGTTGTGATAAGGCATAGCTTGTTTGGGAGGTGTCAAGTGTTCTGGGGGGTGGAAGATGTTTTAAGGTGTGCTGTGGAGACTGAAGTTAGGAATAGGACTGGTGGAAGGTGGTACTTGGGGCTGGGTGCGGGGGTCTTGTATGTGAAGCTGAGAAGTAGGACTTTAGCTTGTACCTGGTGGGAAGTCACTGAGGATTGTTAAGTAGAGGAGAGAGTTGATAAACCACCCTCTGGAGAGATCTGGTTTGGATAACATGGCAATAATTCAAGAGAGGATGAAAATTTGCAGTGTAGATTGTGTAGACTCTAGGGGCATCAGGTGAGTTGACAATTAAATGTAGAGTCTGAACTGTAGCATGTGGTGGGGGAGGAGGAACAAGGGTGAGAGCAAGAGGGAGAGAAGGAAGAAAAAAGGGGGAGAGGGTGAGCACAATGTCTTCTGAAAGGAAAAAAGGAAGGAAGGAACCGAGGGAGAAGGGAAAAGAGAAAAAAGGAAGGAAAGGATGGAAAGAGGAGAGAAAAGAATATACCAGTATATTTAAAATATATATTATGATGAAATGTTACTGGCATGATAGTCCTATGATTCAGGCTTTTAGAAGTATGTGCTCAGCCAAATTTTGTTTTGGTGGTTGACCAGCAGTTATTTTCATGACTCTGTAGTAGCCCATTGAGATTACTTCTATCTAAAGACACTTTGTCAGGTTTATGTAAGACTTCATTTAGGGGGCATTGCCTTGGCATGCAGACAGCTTCCAGGCCTTACACACCAGCAGAAACATGTTCTCTAAAGAGTGCAATAAAGCATTTTAAATTCATAGCTGGGCACCTCAGGAGCAAACAAGAGCTGTCACATGGAGCACTTTCAAAATAATGCTTTTCTAACAAAAAAGAAAAAAAACAGAAACATACAGAGATATTTGAAATTCATCCTCACAATTGTCAAGCCTGAATCATAATGGCTTTGAACCCAAGGAAACTTTAAACATATGAGGATCATAAAACCTTACTTTAAGCCAAATTATCGCTGCTCTCTGTGCCAGTTATAAGCAGCATAATTAGTGGAGTGAACTACTTCTCCCTGCAATTATTATTATCAGGCTGGTGTAAGTATATTGGAGTTGAGAGGGGAGTAAAGTTCTAATCGTAACAGGGTATGTAGATGTGGATAAGGTAGCATGTCAGGTGTTAGCTGTCCAGGCAGCCTCCCAGTGCCATAGGAGTCTCATTTCACTAGGGGTTTAGGTTACCAGAAGGTTTGCTCATCTTCCTGCTGCAATACTGGCTCCTATAGAAGGCCGGGAGGCACAGTGCAGAATCCTAAGCCAGAGAGAGCAGCCTGGGGTAGTGAGCTGTTTGCCTGGGTGCGTTATGTGGCAAAATCCACACAGCCATGACGCCAGCCAAGCGTCAGTCACCACGGGCATCTAAGGTGCATTTCAAGAACATATAATTGGGATAGCTTAGCCACGTAAGTGCAGGACGTGGCTTTGGGTCCCAGGTGGTTTATTTGTTTAGAATGCCTTCATTCTATCTGACTTGGAAGTAGAGAATGAGAAGCTCATGCTGAGGATGTAGCGATGTTGGCAGGTCCTGAAAGCCCAGAGGACAGCAGGGTAAGTGTCAAACCACCCCCGTGATGCTCTGTGTGTGAACACTGAAGGAGATTGTGTTGCAATTAATGTGTGGGTCAAGACGTGTCCATCAGGGCATGGGCTTCCAATGGCCAACTTCTCTTAAAATTCTAATGTATTCTTCCTAAGGGTGGGATTACAGAAACGTACTTGTCCAGTAATTCTCATGTGTCCTGAATTGGAATTAAAAGACAAAGAAAATATAATTCCTAAATTTCAAGCTTTTCCGTCGGGGGCAGGGAGAGGAAGGAGGGTAATACATCGATATAGATTATAATCCTGTGTTTTTTAAACTTCAAAAATGTTAAGGAGAATTGTAAAAGGAAATTAAATTACCTTCCTATTCTGAAATAAGACCCTGCAGGAATATATGAATAAAAAATGTGTAATCCATTCCTAGTGCCATCCTTTGAGAGACATTTAGTTTCCTCGAGTACCATACTTGAGGGGACACCTGGAATATGTTCCAAAGAATGGCTCTGTAGAGGCTGAAGGTTTGGGGTGTTCCATGTTACAAAGAAAGGCTGAAAGAATTGGGAATGTGCGATCTGGAGAAGAAAAGACTGCAGGAGTGATTACAGCTATTTTTAAGCATGAGAAGGACTGAAGCACAGAGCAAGGAAGACACTTGTCCTGTATTTCCCTCAGGAAAAGAGTTTTATCCTTTGGGAAAGAGGGATAAAAGATCCCTTTGGCAGTTTGATGTTATTTTAAAAAAAGACCTCTCCTCAGAAAATACATTTATTATAAATGCAAAATTGCCACATAATAGCAGGGATCTCACAGGACCCTGTAAAATACATTTAAAGATCTCTTGTTTTAGATGGTAGGACCAACAGTGAATAAAAATTTCAGGATTTGGCTTGATTTAAGGAAGAATTTACAAATAGTTTGGTTATTGCTGCAATGGAACTAGGCTTTTCCTAAGGTGATTCCCTTCCTCATCCCTACAGTCTGAATGAATAATTGTGTAGAAAAAATACCTTGAGCTTTAGATTCACCAGGACCTGGATTTGGATGCAGACCTGCTTCTTCTAGCTGTGTGTCTTCAGACAAATCATTAAATCCTGCCAAATATCTGTGAAATGGAGATAAAAATCTATCATTAGGTGACTGGGCTAGTTAAATGACAGCAGGTGTATAAAACGCCTATCTCAGTACTACAGTAGATTATGAACAAAAATATACTTTTCTTAGTACTTCTCAAAGGTCATGAATCGAAAAGAAGAACAAGAAAAAGCCTAATTCCTTCCTCTGCATAAGTTCTTCATGATTATGTTCCCTTTTTACTGTTAAGAATATTATAGACAGCATTCTAGCTTTGTGTGGGAAGCTACAATAAATGTCTAATTCCAAATTTGCATCAGATTTATATTTCTGAAAAACTTTAAAAATGAACTGAAAGGTGATATTATGGTATCTTAAAGTTGTTTTTTTTTAAAAAAAGCTTTTGAACCAAACTGTGAATGAACAGTGTAGAAAAGGAAATGTACTTGAAATATTTCAAAGTGTTTTCAGTGAGGAGAAACTTATCCTCAATTTCTATTTAATACAAGAGGAAATGAGGTTGCATTTTAAGGTAATACTTAATAATGGGGAAGAAAAGTAACTATATATCAAGTGAAAAGGGATAATACTAAATAGCAATAGAGCATATAATAGACATTAAATGCCTTTCTTTAAGAAGTAGAGAGAAACATATTTTTCAATGGCTTTTGGTAATGGGCTTTTTAAAATGTTCAACTGAGATATGAACTGGAGGATGTGAACATTTAGTCCCGTGGGTGGCAGGATATTCTTAGCAGCTTCAAGGATGTTTGCTGCATGGGAATTGTCTTTAATTCCCCAAGCAGCAAATTTGATGGAGCACTACATCCAAGGCATTTCTGGATGTGAAAGGGGTCCCTCACCTTCAAGGAATGTGCGCCAGGTTGAGGAGTTCAGCACATACTCCTGAAAAGATGAGTGGTGCAGGCAATGATTTCCCGAGTGGTTGAGAGGAAAGAGAGAAGGTTGGAGATTGGACCTGATGACAGCTTTCATGGAGGAAGTGAGGACTGAGCTGAGCCTTGAAAATTGGGAGTTGCTGTCTTCCCATCTCAGTAAATGGCGGCACCATTCACCCAGGTATTTAATCCCAAAACCTAGAAATCATACTTGCTTCCTCTTTCCCTCACCCCCAAATCCAAACTCTCAGCAACTCCTACCTATTCTGCCTCCAAAATAGATCCTGAGTCTGCACACTCCCACCATCTCCATTTCTGTCCTGCTGGGTCAAGCCACCATCCTCCCTTTGAAATGTTTCAATGATCTATTAACTGGTCTTTCTCTTTGGTCTTTTGGATCATCCTCCAACCCATTTTCCACAAAGAAGCCAGAGTGATGAAGTCACCACTGTGATTTAAACTCTTTAAAGGTTTTCCATTAGGCTAAAAATAAAATATTCGCTCTTCCACATGGCCTACCAGGCCCTGTGTGATGTGGCCCAGACTCACAGATCTCACCCCCTCTTCTTCTCCCCCTCACTCACCATGGCTGAGCCACGCTGGCTTCCTATGATTCTTTGATCTAGGTAGACGTACAATAGAGAAAAAAAGAATGTGAAAATTATTGAAGGCTATAGAAGGAGATCAGTTCTCAAAATTAGCAGGAGAGCTCGGTTTTATGTAATGATTCTGCCACACAAATGTGGGCGTATACGTAGCAAGCATGGTTTGATTTCAAGGACCTCTGGGAAGGAACCTTTTGTATCTCAAAACTTAGCTCTTTCACCAGCTTCATTAAATTATTTTCCAGGACAATATACTTCATAAATTCCCACCTATGAGGAAGTACAGTTAGTATTTACTCTGTGCCAGGTACAGTGCTAGGTACAAGAGCTATGATGATGAAAAAAATAAAAAGAAAATAGACATGAGGACTTTACTTTCTTGCTGCTTTTCAGACTACTGGGGACCCAGACAATTACCACAGAAGATAATTACAATGAGGAGTTTTACAAGGTGCCGTGAGAACACCCCCCACATGGGTGGGGCACCTAACTCTGACTTGAGAGGTCAGGAAAACTTCCCAAAGGAAGGACATTTAACTGAGAATTGAAATAGTGGGAAGTAGGGCAGAAGACAAGGGCAAGCATTCAAGTTTTCTTGGCAGGGGAAACAGCACATGCAAAAAGACACTGTTAAGGAAAAACATGACACTTTCATGGAACCCAGAAAAGTTCAGGATGGTTGCAACACAATGGCAAGATGGAGGAAGTGGAGAGAAGAGGAGCAAGGTATGAGAAGTAATTGGTGGCCTGTGCGTACAAAGCCTTATAAGCCATTGCAAGGTCTTTGGACCTACTACTAGTAAATGAGAGGTTTTAAGCAGTGAGATTACATACGTGTTGTAGACAGCTCAGTCTGGATAGAGTATGAAGAGGGGCTAAAATTGGCAGGCCATTTGCAAGGCTGTTCTATAATCCAGGTGAGAAATAATGTTGGTATGAACCAACATTGAAAGAGCAAGGATGAAGAGTCCAGAAGAGAGATTTAAAAGGGGGAATTCACAACATTTGGAGATTAACTGGATGACATAGGGGTGGAAATGAAAAGAACAATAAGAATGATTCCTAAGTTTCTACCTCCCAGGGGACCATTTGCTAAGATATGGACTCAGGTGTAAAAAAGGGGCTTAGGGAAAGATAGGGAGATGTCACATCTGCTAGTGAAATGCCTTTCTTTTTTCTAATCTAAGATCAGGTTTTCTTTGTAGCATGGGCTCTGGAAATTCTGAAAATAGATGGTTGGAAGAGTCTATGAAAGATGGAGAGGAGAGACGAGAGGGCATCCTAGAGAACCATTGAAGCCCTCCTAATTTTGCTTAAGCCCTGGCCAAGATGTCAAGCAAGTTCTTCTTTCATTAATACACAGTATTTAAAAGAAATATTGCATCTTCCAGTTAACTGCAAAGCCTTTCCAACTCCATTTTTCTGTCCTGCTTGGGATTTACATTTTCCTCAGTCAGAATTCTATCTACTTTGGACAAAGTAATTGTGGCCCCTTGAGGAATGAAAGTGTTTCCTCATTCCAGCTGGCTTCCCATCCCTCTTCAGCCATACACAGATCCTCATTTACATTTTGGATGAGTAAGTGTCTAGGCTGTGTGGTGTTTTATAAGCTTAATGGACTTGTGAATGTGGGAGAGACAGACACAGAGAAAGATGACCATAGATATCTGCTTGAGACACCACCCAATTAATGTCTGTGACATCATCCCACTTTAGTTGAAGGCTTCTGAAATAAGTAGCTCTTGTTTTACCTATTACTTAAACTCTTGTTAAACAATGTCCTGCCATGAGAAAGAGAGTTCCTTTTCAGGCAGGATTTTTGAACAGCAGCACTATTGACATTTTGGACCAGATAATTATTTGTGGTGGGGAATGTCCTGTGCATTGTAGGGTATTTAACAGCATCTCTGGCCTCTACCCACTAGATGCCAATAGAGAAACCCCATACCCAGTGGTGACAATCACCATGTTTGCAGACATTGCCAAATGTCTACTGAGAGATGAAATTTCCCCTAGTTGAGAATTGTTGCTTTAGAGCAGTGATTCCCAAAATGTGGTGCTCAAATCAGGAGCATCAGCATCACCTAAAAACTTGTTAGAACTGCAAATTCTATGACCCCAACCCGGACCTACTGAGAAAGAAGCTCTAGGGATGGGGCCCAGCAATCTATGTTTAAGGAGCCCTCTAGATTATTCTGATGCACACTGAAGTTTGAGAATCACTGCAAATGAGTGGTCACTGAAGTTCTGGAAGAAGTAGTTGTTTATGTAAAGAAAGATTTTGAATTAAAGGAAAGTCTTCTCTCTTCTGTTTTCCTTTCCTTTTTAAGAAATGAAATCAAAGTACATCATTTTATTTTTAAAAAGCAAAGGTTATTGGTAAATCGTTTCCTATCATGGGAAATTCTTATAGATAGAAAACAATATATAAGTCACATGAAAAGTTCATTATTCTGAACATAATTCCTTTTTCCCAAGTTCACAAAGATTAAACAGTAAGTAGTAGCATGATTGAATATCACATTGACAAAGAGAGATTTTAAATAAGCACACAGAGAAACATTTCGCAAGTAGAATAGAATTGTGACATGGAGCTTCCAATGTGATATATGGCTCCCATTTAGGGTAGCAAGCCCACTTGCCTGCCCCAGCACTCAGTAGCTTTGGGGAAGCAAAGCCAGATGTCTGCGCAAAACAATCCTTTTCTCTATGTTCTTCCTTAACTTTCTTTTCCACTTGTTTGTTCACTTACCCCTTTCCTACCCAACACAGCACTGAATAGGGGAATGGACTTTTTAAATTTATTTAATCAGTGGTTTTATAATACATCCTACGTATTTTAAAAGTTTATGTCAAAGTTCTATTTTTCAAGTATATTTTCAAATTCTGTGCATTGCTGAACAATTTAGTAATGTCAGTGTCTTCCTTGAAATGCTTAATGGATCCCTGAACATTAAATTAGATTCCAAAAATACTTTTATCAAAAAAGGAAATGATGCTCCAACTTAAATAATTATTTTTAGTTAAAAGCATAACAAAATAAGGAAGATGAACTTAGTAAGACATTATTAATTATTCATTTTTATGTATTGATTTGTTCAAAAGATATTTACTGAATATCAACTGTGTACCAGAAATAAGACAAATACAGTAGAATTTTATTACCTCATGGAGCTTACATTTTTTCTGTAGGCTGAAGGGAAGGAGTGGGGAGAACAGACAGAAAACAACTCAATAGTTCAAATTTTGGATTGCACCCTGTTAGTGGGTTATGAGATCAAGTTAATGGGATACAAACAGCTTTTGTGATTGTTCCTTTAATTAGCAAACTCAAAGAGAGTAAAGAAACAAAACTTTATTCCGCTAACACTTCTTAAGCGTGTTGTTTTGTCAAACTATTGTTGCAGTTATGTGTGTGTGTGTGCATGAATCAATGTAAAACATTTCTGATTATCAACTTAAAAAGTTTGAAAAATATTGGAATTTTAAATCATAATACATATACAAAAAGGCCAAGGAGGTAAGGTAGAAAATAACAAAAATGTGAAGTACAAGGAGGTAGAACCCACTTTCGCTGTGTGGTCAGAGATGGCCTCTCTGATGAAGCATTATTCCAGCTAGACCTGGCCAAAAAACGGGAGCCAGAGGAAAGGGTAGGGAAGAGCTTTCCAGACAAAGGGAGCACCAAGGGCAAAGGTTCTGTTTGGGGCCTGAGTAGCATGGGTATGGCAGTTTAAATGGCAAAGAAAATAAACAGTTTATTTCTTTCCTTCCCAGGAAGAAAGATTCTAGAACTTTTGGTTGATAGAGCCACAAAAACAAAAGGGGAACATGCACCTATTCCATAAATGAAGAAGAGTTTCACTTCAAAGGCCTAGAAAATTTCCAATTCAAATAATTATAGAAAGAAAACATATTCAATTAAAATTGAGCAAATATTCATTGAGTTTATACCATGGGCAAAGTGTTAACTATGGTGTATTTGAAGAACACAAATTTGAAAATGTAAGTATAGAGTTCTAAGTACACATCTACACAAATGACCAAAGATTACAATCTACCTATTAATAAAACAATTTTCCATTCTCCCGTTTAACAAGGCGGTTTTTCACATGCCTCAAATTTACTTTTCTCTATTTGTTTTTATAACAAAGATTTCATTCATTGTAGAATGATTTCTGCCTATTTAGCTACCTACTCTACTTTATATTTCAAAAAAGAGGGATGTTCTGTATCCACCAGTGATTTTACATAGTAGGACCTCAAACAAGGCTTGGCAAAGACACTTAAAACCTTCGTAACACCCTAACCTTGTATTGTTAAGCCTCCCTAATTCTTTCATAGAATTCCAAATTTTAAAGCCTGCACTTTGGTAGTAGTTATGCCTATGTTTCTAACCATTATTGTTATTGATAATATCATTATTTTAATACACTCTATCTCCCTTAGTAAGTTCAACTGCCTAGAGCTTCTTTTGTTTTAATTTTTATTTTTTTCTTTTCCGCCAACTTTTATTTTAAGTTCCAGGGTACATGTACAGGATGTGCAGGTTTGTTACATAGGTAAACATGTGCCATGGTGGTTCTTATTTTATAGTCCTACCTAATATCCCTTCCCCAACCTTTCTGACAACTTACAGCCTGCCCTTCTTCAAAACTCAACCTCTCACTTTCTTTGCCGGATGGGCAAAATTCACAGAGGCTGCAGCGATGGCAACAAAAGCTATTTCAGTGGTTGCCCATATAGACTCATAGTCTTAACTTGACCACAGTGAACTACGGAAACAGGCCATTAGCTAATGGCCTGAAACTCCTGGAGGCAACCTTTTATACTTCAGCTCAAGGCAACTGGAACCTGGCAGAAATCTTTGAGTATGGACAGAGCAAAGTCACAGGGAAATTCTTGAAGGACCCTTTAAGCAAATGGTTTGGGACAGCAATTTGCAGTCATATCAATAGTATACTAACTATTCATATTCTTTCCAGCAGTAATTTTGGGATCTTCTGGAATACTTCTGAAAATATTTCCTAAAAAAAACCATCCAGAATTCAGAAATAAATTTTGGCACAGAAAGTTATTTGTGGCATTATTTGTATTTGGAAATCAGCCAAATATCTTTCAATAGGAGAATGTTAAATATTTAATGTTATATCTACATGGTGAAGTATATAAAGTCGTTGAAAGTGCTATTTATGAAGAGGTTATAGCATGGGAAAATGGTTCGGTTATGATGTTAGGTGGAAAAAAATAAGAAGGGAATTTATTTAGAATTTCAACTATATAAAAAACAGATGCATAAAAAACTAAAGGAAATAAGAATTGAGAGATCTGAATAGTTGCATTACTAGTGATTTTTTAATACTTTTCTGTAGTTTAAAATTTTTCTCCAATGAGCATGTGTTCCTTTTATGTTCTAAACAAATAAACTTTAGCTCAGACTTTACCATGTTATTTCTCTTCAGTAAATTTAAAAATAATTCATGGTTTCAGATAGTGTTCAGCATACACATGGCACTGTGTAGGATATCAAAATTTGCTTGCCAACATCAGTGAGTATATACTTGTTTAGTTTAATTAAAAATTATTGCCAAGTAAGAAAGTAACATTAATATTTTATTATAATTTATTATTATATTTATAAAAACAGCCAAGAACTCTCATATGATTCATTTTTTTATTTTGAGAAAAAAAGAATGATCTGTAATTGTGGTTTGCTTTTAAAATATGACTTTTTTTAGAACCAGATATGATAGACTAATTAATTGGCTCCTAATAAATAGTGTGCCTACCTAAGTGATTATTAAACTCTATCAGTTAATTGTAGGAAAGTAAAGAGACAACTGTTTACATCCAGATAGATTTTAGCTGTCTTGAGAAGTTTCATCAAACTCCAACCGTACATGGTTACAGGGTTGTGTATCACATTCTGCAAGGTACAGTAATGTGCCAATTCAAAGACTTTGAGCAATGGGCCGGAGGCAGAGGGTGTAAGCCTAACACTTTGTTTCTTGACCCAGTAGCCAAAGTATGCTATGCCTTAGAAAAAAAAAACCTGAGATCAGTCGTTCTGATCACCTTGCAAATTTTGTGATGCAGCCACCACCATTCCTAGAGTCGATTTTAGCCAGATACATGCAGGAAAATACAAAGAATATTTATGCTATTTTTCTTTGGGATAATTTTTCCCTTGTTCCCCAGCCCATTTATAATTCCTGCTTTCAGGGAATCTATATTTATGACAACCCAATCATCTTGGCCTGTGCACTGCATCTCACTGTGAGGAACCAGAGCCCTCTGTGGAAGGCAGCTTTATAGAGGAGACCACACTGTTGACAGATTCCTGCCTCCTCCCTGTGGGTGGTCTGAAGCAGGGAAATCTGAGCTTTCCAGCGCAGGCCTGGCATGTGCCAGGAAATTTAGATTCGGGGGAGCTGCTATCTATTACAGTTATGAACCTTCTGAAAACCAGAATTGCAGGTAACCAGTATTCCTTCTGCATGCCAAAGCAAACCCCGGGCCCTTAATCTTCAAATGACTGGACTATTAATATTAAAATTGTTTCTATTATATAGCCTGGGTAAAGATTTGTTAGTTTCTGAGGTAAAGCAACAACAACAACAACAAAAATTGCAGGACTTTTACTTTGAAACATGTCTAAATTAGCAAGAGGAGGAAGTATGTTTGTTATCTATTGGAAGAAACACTTTTAGAAGCCCATTGGGGGAGGAGATAGACTCAGATTTCTTGGGAGTCAGCCCAGTCTTGGAAAAAAAGTTCTAAGAAGTTTAGTAGGAGATGCCAAGGCACGATTAGAGGAAGGTAAACCTGATTTTGAATGCTGCATAGAACTAGGTATTCTTGGTAAAGTTCCTGAAATTTTCTGAACCTTTCTGTCCTCATCTAAAAAACTGAGCTAATAATAATACTTTTTGTGGTAGATACAGAGGGAAATGAGATAAGAATGGATGTGAAATGCCTGAAATTTGTGGTGTGAAGCTCACATACCTCTTTACCTCATTATTAAAATATATTAAAATGCTTCCAACCCATTATAACCAGTTTGCTTTTACAATGAAAATATAATTTTTCTCTTTTGGTAATTAGAATGCAGTATGCAAATGGCCATGTCTAAATTAGTTTTGCATCAATTACCACTTATGATTTCTACCACTATGTAAGCAGCTGCTAATATTAATACTGTAATTGTAATCCCCCTTGACCTTACCCTACACATGCAACTTCTATTGCTAGAGGAAGTCCCAACCCTAGGGTGTTGGTGCTACATCCACCACCCCTACCCAACCTGTAGCCTTTTGTATATAAAATGTAGGCCAGCTACCTCTACAGCAATGGTTTTCACACTTTAGCATGCACTTGAATCATCTTAGAGTCCTGGATGCCCAACCCCAAAGTTTCTGATTCAGTAGGTCTCGGGGGAGGACAGATAATCTGCCTTTCTAACAAGGTCCCATATGATGCTGATGCTGATGTTGCTGATCCAGGAAACACACTATGAGAACCACTGATCTATACAATTCATAAAATAAACTCAGGAGGTTTTCCTCTTTTTCAATGGGCTAGACTAGTTTAAATAGCATTGGAATTATCTGTTCTTTAAAAGTTAAATGGAACCCAGCTGTGAAATTATGTAATCCTGATACTTCTTCCCCCCATTTAAATGATAGACTTTTAATCACCATTTCTGTCTCTTCTTATTACATTTTAGTGCTTCCTCTTGGGTCAGTTAATTTCTGTTTTGCTAAGAAATCATCCATTTTTTCTAGGTTTCACATCTATTACAATGGGGCTAGTTCTAGTACTTTCTTAATAATCATTTTCATTTTTGTGTGCATGTTTTTCTCTATTTGCTCAATCCTAGTATTTCCCCCTCTTCTTCCTTTAATCATATTAATAAGATGGTTATATATTTTATAAAAGAACCAGCTTTTGAATGTATTTGTTCTTTCTACTATTTTTGTTTTCCACTATATTTCAGCATCTATCTTTATTAATTCCTTCTTCATACTTTATTTAGGTTTACATTTTTGTTCTTCATGAAACTTACTAAGGTTAGTACTATGTTAACGTCTTAGTTCTTCAGTAATGAAGCTATTATAGCTATAAGCCACACGTTTTTCCTCTGAGTATAGCTTTAGCTGTGTTTCATAACTTTGGATGGAACATATTCTCTTTTTTATTAATACTAGATAGCTTATGATTTTAATTTTGCTTTTCTCATGAATCTTACAGCTATTATAAAGGATGTTTCTTATTTTTCAAGTAGATAAGATTTACTAGCTATTGCTTTATTTAAAATCAATTTTATTTGCTTACGATCTAAGATTATATCCTATCAAAATATCTACTTTTAAAAAAAGGTGTTCATTTTAACCTTGTGATTTATATTTTATTAATATTCCACGGACAATCAGAAATCTATTTTATTAACTCATATGATGTGAGTTCTGTGTACAAATCTATTAGACTGAGTGTGTAGAATATGTTATTCAAATATTTATGTCCCTTCTTGTATTTGGGCTCCTTGATCACTTCCAAAAGTTTCAAAATCATTTCCCAAAGCTAATATAATCTTTATTCTAAAATCTGACCAAGAAAATACAGACTAAAAAAAATATGAGCTAATTTCACATATACACATAAGGGCAAACTTTGGAATAAAATATTACCAAGTACATTCCAAAGCCATCTCAAAAGAAAGAATACTCTATGATCAAGAAAAATTTATTCCTGGAATTAAACATCGGTAAAAATTAGGAAATCTATCGAAATATTCGTCCAATCAATAAATTAAAGGAGGAAAAGGATTATAAAAGTACATGTAGAAAATGCATCTGTAAAATTCAGCAGCCATTTTTAAAAAACTTAGTCAGTGTATCCTTCTGTTTCACTTAAACATGATAAAGACTATCCACCAAAAACTAACAAGTAACAGAATTCTAATGGCAAAACTCTCAGGCTCCTTGTAGTAAAATTAGACATAAGAGAATGTATCAATTATCTCTTGTCCCAGTAATGTTGCATAACTATCAAACTTCAGTGACAAATGATAATTAACATGTGTAGCTCACAGTGGGGATCAGGGGATCTCGGCTGGGCCTGCTTGCACGTCTGTGGTCAGCTATAGATCATCTCAGCAGCTCTGCGATGATAATCGGGCATGCTCACGTGTCTGGTGTCTGGGGCTGACTAGCTGTGGGCTGATTGAGGATGGCCTCTACTAGAACATTGGAAAAACTCCACAACATATTCTCTTCCTACAGCAGGCTAGCCCAGGTAGCGGCCGAGAAGCAAGAGCAAGTCTAGTGTGAGAAGCACTTTTCAGGCATCATGTTTGCTGACCACCCTTTGGCCCAAACACTCACCTCACTAAGCCTAGACTCAAAATATGAGGGCACTGCAAAGATTCACAGCAAAGATTCATGGCACAGGGCCTAGACACAGGGAGGAGTCTCTGTATTTGTTTTTTCTTTGAATTTGTTTTATCAAGTGAAAAACAAATAAGGATCTCTGCTTCCATCAACATTATTCATCTTTGTTTCAGGGGTCCCTGTGATTTTAGTTGGCCAAGATGTAACTGGCATAATGAATACAACCAAATGAGAAATATTACCTTTTTTGTTGATGATGTGATTGTATACCTGTAAGAGTGGAAGGACTCCAGTAAAAAACTGGAGTGCAACAATCAGTAAGAATATTTGACAAGGCTGTTGGACTAAAAAATACAAGTAGAAAAATCAGTAAGTCTTCTTTATAGCCATTCATTCAACAAATATTTATTAAACACTCACTGAATAATAAGCATTCATCTGGTCCCTAGAGATACAGTAGTGAACAAAAGAAAAAAATCATTTTCTGCATAGGGCTTATATATTAGTTGGGGGTAATGGAAAATAAATGAGTAGGTAAGCCAGATGGTGGCAAGTGCTATGGGGAAAAATACAAAGCCAGAGAAGAAGTATAGTAAATGCTTAGCCGATGGACTGGATGGCAGGCAGTGGTGTGTTGTTTTCTATGAGGTGATTAGGGAGGGCTTCACTTACAATAAGTTGGCATTTGAGCAGAAACTTGAGGTTTGTGACAAATTCTGCTGTGCAGACAACTGCGACAAGCACATTCCAGTTCAGGAAGAGTGAACAGCAAGTTCAAAGGCCTTGAGACATGGTTGTATGTGGTATACTTTGTTTACAAGAATTATCAATTACAAATGGAGATGGAATTTTCACCATAACAACATAAATTTTAAAAGACTTAATAAGATACAACAAGAAATGATTATTTAGAGGACATAAAACAAAATCTATAAAAACCCAGGGAAACTATTTAAAAAACAAAACAAGAAGAGAGGAGGCTAACTTGTCTTTTACCAGGTACTTGAACGTGTAGAAGTGACTATATCAAAACAACTGGATATTGGCAAAGGAGTAAACAAATTGATCAGTACAACAGAATGGAGGGTACATCTAGAACGGTTGTTGCCCTACTTGCTAATACATTCAAAAGTAAATGATAGGTGGATAATGGTACACATTAATTTAAATTAAGCAGCAAACATGTATTGATTTGCTATTGCTGCCATAACAAATTATCACCAACCTAGCGGCTTAGCCAACACCAAGTTATGGCCTTGCAGTCTGTAGGGAAAAAGTCTGATACAGGCTTCACAGGGCTTAGGTTTCAGCCTGGAGCCTCTGAGGGAGAATCAACTTTCTTGCCATTCTCAGAGGTCAGCCATACTCCTTGGCTTCCTTCCTCCATCTTCAAAGTCAACAATGTTGCATCTCTCCAACCCTTCTTCCATAGTGACATCTGCCGCTCAAGGATTCGGGTGACTAGATTGGGCCTACCTGGATAATCCAGAATAATATCCCCATCTCAAAATCTGTACCCTTAATCACATCTGCAAAGTCCCTTTTGCCATGTAAGATAGCATTTTCACAGGATCTGGCAATAAAGTCATGGACTTTTTGGGGAACCATCTTTGTGCCCACCACAAACATTTTAGAGAAGAAAATTTGGGAGAATAATTTTATACCCCAAGTGTCAGGGAAATGTTTATAATCAATACAGAGCTAATTAATAAGGGATAGATAAAAAGATAAGCATACTGTACCATGTAATTTTTTTAATTGCATGACCAAACATATCATAAACAAACTAAAAAATACAGGCTAGATAGGTGTCTTACAACATGTGGCAAAGTGTTAATGTCTGCTTTGCCACAGCATTCATAAGAATCAGTAGGGAAAATGGGGAAAAGATATGAGTAGTTAACTCACAGAAAAGCACATTCAAATGATCATTAAAACCACATGAAAATACGCTCAACCTCAGAAGTTTTCAGACAAACACAAAAGTTTATGGTAACAATGAGTATATTTAGTTTCCTAGGGCTGCAGTAACAAATTACATGAGCTTGGTGGCTTAAAACAACAGGAATATATGCTCACAGTTCTGGGGAGAAGAAGTTTGAAATCAAGGTGTTGAGAGGGCCACACTCCCTCTGAAGGCTCTAGGAGTGAATCCCTCCCTATCTCTTCCAGAGTCTGGTGGCTCCTGGTGTTCCTTGATTTATGAATGTGTAATTCCAGTCTCTGCCTCCATCTTTACATGGCCCTCACCGCTTCTCCCTGTGTCTCCCCTCTGTGTGTCTCTTATAAGGACACTTGTCATTCAATTTAGGGCCAGCCAGATAAGCCAGGATAATTTCATGTAGAGATCCTTAATTATATCTGCAAAGACTCCCTTTCCAAATTAGGTCATATTCATAGTTTTGGGGGATTACCACATGGACATATCTTTTGGGGGTCTACCATTCAGTCACTACAATGAAATACCCCTCCCATCAAATTAGTAAAATTTTAACTTTTTTCATTGACATATACAAGCTTGTAATATATTCCAAATACAAATCTACCAAATATATGTATTACAAATTTAAAAAATAATTAGCAAATATTTCAAAGGAGCGATAATATCCACCACTGCAGTTAGATGAAGAGATGGGGGGAGTCTAACACATTCCTGTGGTCTTTGAACTTTTGAAAAGCAATCTGGCAAACTCTATTAATAAAAAACACAGAGAGATATCATATATGACCCAGCTTTTGGAAGCTAGCCCATAAAAATAAAAGCATTGATATGCAAGATTCTGTGTACAGGAATTTTATTGCATCATTGTTGTAGGGAGGGAAAGAAGAATCTGGAAACCAAGCGAATGCCCAGAAATTGGGGAATAGTTGGGAAATAAATGTGGTGCACCTGTATCATGGATATTATATACTGTATACATAGAGATTCGAGAACTACATGGATGGATGAGTATTAGGTTTTATCATGGCCAGAGTGGTTGGTAGATCATGCAAGAATCCATGTTTGAGGGTTTAAGTGAAAAAAATTCCTTTCTTTTGAGTCGCAACACCTGGAATAGTGTATCAACTTTGTCCTTAATTCCTGGTGTAACTGAGCAAAGTCACGTGTAACCAGCCACCCTGGGTCTCTGGTTGCTCAGCCTCAGGTGAGGAGGTGGCACTGCCTGTGAGTATATGCTAAATTCCAGGAGTAGCAAAGTGTTCTGCCCTCCCTCAGGCATAGGGAAAATATTGTTTTGTGTTGACTGGACAGATCTAGAGATGTAATCGGTGGCTTTTGAAGAGTCATTGCTGAGTAAGTGAGAAAAATTTTATGCCATTTAGTCTAGGAATTGAGAGTCAGTGTTGGGATGTGCAACTCAAAGCTGTCCTGCTCCTCTTTCCTGTAATTCCCCTGGAGTATTTTCAGCAATAGGAACACACTGAAAAAGTACACTGCTTCCTCCTCCAGAGAAAACCACATGCATTTAAAGGTATAAACTCTGGTATGTTTGCTAAAAAAAAAAAAAAAAAAAGCATACTTCCCCAGAAACCTCAAGGCTTCCTGGAATTTCTGTTAAGAATTCAGATGTACTGATGATAAATTTCTAAATACCACAATTTCAGCCAATTCTGTTAACAAATAGGAAAAAAAAAAGAAAGTTTTTATGACCACAGAAACTGTTTTAAAAAATTGTGGGGGAAATGCAGTTACACTTGGTAATCTGTGAAAAACAGAGATCAGATAGAGTTCTTGATCTTTTCAAATTTTGTGCATATTGTATAGGATACAGCATCGGGTCTGTACCAACTACAGGACACTTACAAATAAGTTATTCACATTAAATTTCTTGAAAAGCATCCAAAGATCAAGTTACTCATTCTCCTTCCCCCAGGCAAGGCTGGAGAACTACACAGCCCAGGCTCTTTAAGGTCTTTCTTATTTTTAAAGAACTCTCAGTTATAATGCATGATTCTTAGTTTCCTCTACATTTTTATTTTATTCTACAGTGAACCTGAATTACTTTTCTTTTTTTTTTTTTTTTTTTTTTTTTTATGAGACTCGGTCACCCAGGCTGGAGTGCAGTGGCACTATCTCAGCTCACTGCAAGATCAGCCTCCCAGGTTCACACCATTCTCCTGCCTCAGCCTCCCGAGTAGCTGGGACTACAGGCGCCTGCCACCACGCCCAGCTAATTTTTTTGTATTTTTAGTAGAGATGGGGTTTCACTGTGTTAGCCAGGATGGTCTCGATCTCCTGACCTCGTGATCCGCCCGCCTCAGCCTCCCAAAGTGCTGGGATTACAGGCATGAGCCACCGCGCCTGGCCTGAATTACTTTTCTAAGCAGAAAAAAAATATTAACTTAAAAAACTTATCTATGTGATTTGAGAACTATAGTTCATAAAGTATTTTGGAATGAATTTTTAAAAAACAATCAAATGAGTCACAATCCATAATCATGTCTAGAGACCCTTTTTCATGCTGATTTCTTACAGGAGGCTAAAGCCTCAATTGGTTACAAAGGTGAGAGACGGTGTGCATGCAGCAATGGAGGGAAAGGCCTTCCATGTAAGAGGAACATGAGGCCAAATCTTGGCAGTTCACTTCCTCCCTAAGGCTCTATTTTTCCATCTGTTAAGTAGAGATGACGATAATTCTTATCTGTACAGAGTTGTTACAAGGCTTAGGGTAAAAAGTATTTGAAAATTGTACCCAGTAACTAACAATCTATGAAAATCAGAGACGGTATTTCTTCCTGGCCTCGTTTTCTTCTTCCTTGTTTAAAATAATCATAAACAAATGCAATACAAGATGTGTTAGGCCATTTGTCCTCAAAATACTATTGGTCTCTTAATTATATCTGAATAATTATTTGCATGAAATTAAGTCAACTTTACTGCAATTGTACCGAATTGGAACAAATAAAACTTCAGGTGGGAGAAATGTTAGAATCAGGTTTGTGGTTCCCGTGGGGCGTGGATAGTACCTAGAAGGGAAGGATTGTAGGGGACTGGTAAGCTTCAGGTTTTTGATCTGGGTGCCAGTGACACAATTTGTGATCCTTCATCAAGGCACTCACTTTCAATCTCTGCATGTGTCTATTTTTAAGTATGTGACACTTTAATAAAAAGTTGAAACCAAAATAAATAAATAAATATCCTCTATGTAGTCTTTAACGGACCTATTTTAATTTTCTCACATTTCATATGCACAACATTAAAGAAGAAATAGAAATTCAATGCTTTAGAACAAGGTTTTCAACTAAGGGCTGGAATCAAACTGACCTAAGAGTTTCTTAGAAAGTAACATGAAAATCTGCCCCCCAGAGATGGTGATTGAGTAGATCTGGGGTGGGGCCTAGAAATGTGTATTTTTTAAATTCAAAAGTTAGGAGCCACTGCTCTGAAGTCTAAAGCACGGGCCCTTACACATGCTACAAGTTGGAATCACCTGAGGCATTTAAAATGCATTATGGGCTGGGTCCAAACCCACAGCTTCTGATTTAATTGGTCTGGGATGTGTGACCCGAGCATCCAGGTTTTTTAAAGCTCCCAGGTGATTATAATGTGCAGCATCAAGTGTAGAACAGCTCTCTAAAACAGAGGGAAGGAGTTTGGAAGTCTGTTGTAGCTACTTAACAGCAGGCGAGAACAGTGAGGGAACCTCACATCATTTAACTGCCTCAAGACGAAGCCGCCAGCATCCCACCATTTCCCTGGCCTGTGGATGCCACGTAAGGCAAGTGCTTACTATATGTTTCTGTAATGAGTATGCATTTGTTTATAGGGCCTTCATAACTCGTCTGGGTCATCACCATCTTTTTAGCCTGTAAATTTCTAAATGGCAGGGGCAAGGGACAGGAGAACTGCTTTGTATAAGCAACTAAGTGCTACAGTGAAATAGATGATCACAATAATGCAGAAATTCCTTTCTGCAGCTCGCCAGAGAGGCAAACTCCAGCATTTTATATTTCATCTGCCCCCAGTGACTTCACTGTAGGAAGAGGAAATGCAGAAAAACAAACGTCTTGAAGACTGAACGCCTGTTATTCAAAGAGGTTAGCATTAGACTGTTGGAAGTAAGGTATGTATTCCAAGATTCAGTCTGTGTGGTGATAAGAAATGGTTGTTTTGACGGAAAAATTTATGCTTCCTATTACTCACTCATCACTTACACTTCTTATTAATTCATTGTCTCCTTTTTAACCCATGGATACTACCTGGCATTCAGTGCCTTCAAAAGATGTCTTCCCTCAGATATGCCTTGTGATTTCTCATACTATACGGGTAGAGTTAAATGGGGTTAGAAGTACTAGGGCCACTCATTGTTTATCAAGGAAGTGAAAGTTGCTCCTTGAAATCAACAAAGATTCAGAACCCAAAGTTTGAATCATTTTACCTATTTGAGAAATCACCTTGCTAAAGGGCTCTTCGGCAGGAAGTCACAAAATCAGTACTCAGTTCTTGCTGAGTTCCCTGAAACTCAAACCTAAAGTGTGTGGATAGCCCTATTTAACTGACATCCCTTAAGGAGCCATGCTCCTCTGCCAGGAACATCCTCCCCCTCCTTGGTGCTGGAGTTAACTCCTGATCACCCTCCACAGGATACCTCCTTTATGCTCTCCCGGCTCACCAGAAAGGAGGACAGGGCTTGCTCTGTTCTCTGTACTCTTACAGCACTTTTGTTCATGTACTGGTCGTAGGATGTGTCACAGTGTGTTATAAATATTTATCTTCTGGTCAGGCTCTTCTGTTAGACCTAGGCTTTTATTACTGGAGGGAAACTTACTCATATTCTCAGCCTCTGAACTCAGTCCTGTGCCTTGGCACATAGTAGGGGTCACACCACGTAATTGCAGTAGACGGTGTTTGCAAAAGAATTGCCCATCCTAACAATGTGGCCATATTTATTAGCAGGAGCTTTGGGAAGTAAAGCTTCTAACCGAAGCTGACATTATCCTAAAATAGGAAGCCACATCAACGCTGCCTTTTGACTCAATAAATGTCAGATCTTATTCCATCCAAATAACTCTTGACTCTCCAACTGAGCTCTAATGGAAGATCAAAGAGCCTCTAAGAGCTGGTCCTTTTCTCCATTTCAAGAAGTGGGTTAATGCTTATAGTTAATTCTAAGCTCTTGACTCTAGGCTGGAATGGCAATAAAGGCATATCTGACCTTTAATTCTAAGTAAAATAAAAAGACTGGAGAGTTGTTACAGAGGCAAATGTAGGAAAGAGAAAACTAAGTGGAAATTTGGGGTAGGAGGAGCAAATAATCTTTAGATCAGAAGGACCTAGATCACCTATCTGTGCTGTCCATTACTGCAGCCACTAGCCAAAGGTGGTTAAATGTAAATTAATAAAATTAAATAAAATTAAATGGTTGGTAGCCACACAGGGCTAATGGCTCCCATATTGGAAAGTGCAGATGTAGAGCATTGACATTATCACAGAAAGTTCTATTGGACAGGGCTTGATAAATTCCATCGCTTTATAGATAGGGAACCTGACAGCTGGAGAAGTTCAGTGACTGACCCAAGGATTCATAGTTGGCCTAGACCTGAGACCCAAGCCTCAGGAACCCCAAGCTGGCCTCATTAACACTCTGTGATACAGGGTTTTCCTAAGCCAAAGAAAATGAAGAGGGCTAACAAGTTTCAATTGAATTCAGAAGTGCAGAGTAGCCATTAAGTAGTGTTATACAGGCAAACTTACTGAAATAAAATTTGCAAGCAAAAAAATCCTGGCACAATAATTGTCTTAAGTGGAAAACTTAACTTCTGAACAAAAACTTGTCTTTGTACTTAAGTCAAAACACTAAGTTATGTCACAGTAAAAAGTACCATTCAATCACTCAATTTAATGTCAGGTGAAGCAGTTGCATACTAATCAATAACCTCAGATGCACACATTTGTGCCTATTTAAATGCCTGCCCTAGTAATCGTATACTGTATTATTGTGTAGTAAAATAGTCCCCAAAGAAAAATGTACCTTCTTGCATCTTCGAAGTATACATGCATGTGGTTAGGGCTATCACTTAGCATCTTTAGATATTAATTACTTGGCTTTTCCAAATGTTGTGAAATGTTTTTTCATATTTCTATCTTGAGCTAGTTTCGATAATACAATGCTGTGCCTATGTTTGACCTCCTATAAAGAATATCAGCCCCCGTTATATATTTAAATCTGGTTTCCAGGTGGTGAGTTTTCAGACCTAGGACAGCATTTAAAATATAATTGTGTGAGGAATTTGAGTTGGTATCATAGTTACAGGGACATTTTTGGACATAGTATTTCAGAAAGCTAACATGGATTTTATTGAATTCACAGGTGATTTCTTACATTTCAGTGAAGACATCTCTATCCTGTTTGTTTTAGCACCTTGGATGATTGTGCTGAGAGCCAGTGTATTATTAGAAAGCAGCACGCTGCTAGCATTAAGGGAAAGTTTCCTTGCTAGTCCCTAGAGTCAAACAAATAAGATTTGTGTCATTTGACTTGAAATACAGAATTCCAGACCCAAAATGACTTAATGGAGTTCCTTCACAAAGCAGGAACTCCAAGGTAGTTGGTTTAATTTAGTTAATAGGGTGGCATGACAGGTCATCAAGGTGCCCTCCATCTTGTTGCCCTACCATTGTCTCCGTGTTGCCTTTTGTTCCCAGGCTGTCCCCTCAGAGTCACCTCTCTAGGCAGCATATGTTCACACAGCCACATCCAAAGACCAAAAGAGAAGCAGTGTCTTGTCACATGTGTCTTCATTACAGGAAGGAAAATATCTCTTCCAGAAACCCTCCTCATACTACCTCTAGCAAACTGCCTCTTACATCTAATTGCCCAGAATTGGGTCATGGGCTCATACCTTAGCATTAAGGGAGGTTGGGTGAGTCAGTTACTCAATAATGTGTAACAAATCACTCTAAAACTTAGTGGCTTTAAACAACTATTTTTTACCTCTCATGATTCTTCAGTCTGGGCTGGGCTCAGCAATGTGGTATTTCTGCTTCACATGGCATCTGCTGGAGCTACAACATCCAGGATGTCCTGGGGGTTGGCCAGGCATCTAACTTTCTTCACGTGGTCTCTCCGTGTAGCTAGCTTGGGCTTCCTCACAGCATGGCTGCCTCAGGATGGTCTGACTGCTTACATGGTAGCTGGTTTCCAAAAGAGTATAAAAGTGGAAACTACAAAACCTCTTAAAACATAGTCTCAAGCCACACAGTGTCAGTTATGCACTCTGTTGATCAAAGCAAGCCGCAGGGTCAGCTCAATTCAGAAGGAGTCCACTTCTCTTGATGAAAGGAATGGCAAAGTCACATTGCCAGAGACATGCAGGGTGGCAGTGATTATTGCAGCCATTTGTGGAAACAATCTACCACACTGGAAATCCAAGTACCAGGCATTTTCAGACTCTGAAGGAAAAGAAGATGGATGGTAAGAAAGAGTCTGAATAGGGTGGGTAATTAACTGCGAGTCTAAACTAAACTTGATGCTGCAGCCGCCACAAGGGCATCTGCTTTGCTGCACTGATCACAACCTGGACACAGCCTATTTTAGTTAAGCCTCCCTACCCTAGATGGCCTTTGGGAATGTAATCAGGCCAGGCTCAGGAAATTATACCCTATACCCAAATTCCATTTGAATGAACTGAATTCATCTGGCCTCATTTTATTGAAAGTTTTAGTTGGTAAAAGAATAGATTACTGTACCTTTGTAACAGAATAAAAATGTTCATGGGACAGATAAACACTAAATTCAGCATTATGGCAAAATGATACAATTTGATTAATTGAGGTAGCATGTCCTTGGATTTTGCAATATTGTCTTCTTTTCTTTTTTGCATGTTTGACATAGTATATAATTTTAAATAAAATGACAGATTACCATAATGAGCTAGAGTTTTCTTAGTAAGAAGGGGAAAGGCATTTCTAGTTGATTTTCATTCCTTTCTCTATGATTTTCATTTCTTTCTCTTGCTAGGGGCACAGCCTAGGAAGGGAGAACTCTGCAGTATGATTGAATGATACTGGGATGGGTGACTCCACATTCTAGGGAAAACTCAATAGCTTAATGATCAACACGTCTCAACATTCTCAAATTCATTCAGGTATCAGAGCTTGTAGAAGTCGTGATACCCTTTCAGACCACCCCAAAATGATGATGGCCAGGAACTTCTAAAAGTAACATGCCTAATTTTGGGTAAAACCAGCTTATATTTTATACTTGATTCTGGGACAGACCAGTGAGTGGTAGCAGGTGCAAAAAATTATGAGCAACAAACAAACAAAAACTTTGCAGCTGAGAAATTCTATCAAATGCTATTTTTAGAAAATTGATAAAATTGACTAAATTTTAAATAAATTAAACTTTTTTAACTTTAGCCAAAGTTCTGTTTTTTTTTCATTGAAATGCCTCAGTGTAGTTTATGGGACCCCAATGTTTTGTATAGTCCAAGATTCCCTTGCCATAGATCAGTGAGAGGGCCCAGGAGCCGAGGGATCTGGTCCAAACATGCAGCTAAAATCCCTTGGTTATAGCATTCTATTATTGTTATTGATTTTCTTAACTCTAACATTTAATTATCCTGTTAGAACTGTAGTTGAAATGAGACCACTGACTTCTTTACTCGACAAGATTTATTGAGAGTCCACTATTTGCCAGGCACAGTGCTGAGAACCAAGGAGTCATTAATGAGGACAAGATGGTTCCTGACCCCCAGCAGGAAGCTTAACGTCGAGCCAGGGAGAAGGGCTTGAAACAAGGTGATGCACACAGTGGAGAGGACAGGAAGCTTAGAGGAGGGCACCAGCACAACACACTTTGGGGTCAGCACCTACATCTCAGTTCAGAGCCTCGCCACCATCTAAAAATATAAATATTAGAATTGGATGTGTCCCTGATGCTTCTGGGGACTGAAAGACTTAATTTTTACAGCTACTATGGCCCTGGAGCACTTAAAAAAGCATTTTAGTAAAAGCAATCCATGTTTATGGTAAAAGTAGTAATAACATTGAGCAGTTCAGAAGGATATAAAATGAAATGTAGAAGGCCCCCTCCCTATCTTCCAGCCCTATTCCCTGTAGGTGACCACTAGTTGCATTTTTTCATTTTCTTGTATACCTTACCAGAAATATTGCAGACATAGTACAAACATGTGCACACACATTGTATGTAACACAGATTAAATTTTTTCCTTAAATAATAAAATTTGGCACCTTTTCATACCTCTCTATATAACTTTCACTTTATGTTACTCTTTTTTCTCAACAGCCACATATTAGTCCATTGAATGATTAGATGTACCAAAATTTATTTACTGAGTCTTCTGTTAATGGACATTTAAGTTATTTCCAGAATGTTGCAATTTCATAAAACCTACAATGAACATATATATATACATATATATTTACATAAATGACTATGTCTGCAGGATAAATTCCAAGATGTAGAATCACAGTGTCAAAAGGCATGTACATTTGGAATTTTGTCAGATATTGCCAAAATGTTGGACTAATTTGCAGTCTTGTTGACAATGTGCAAAAGAGCCCCAGTTTTATTTTGCAAGAAATGTAGAGTCAGCCCTCCATATCCATGGATTCTGCATCCATGGATTCAACCAACTATGGATTGAAAATATTTGGAAAAAAAATGCATCCATACTAAACATGTATAAACCTTTTTTCTTATTGTTATTTGCTAAACAATACAGTATAACAACTCTTTACATAGCATTTACATTGCATTATGTATCATAAGTAATCTAGAGATTATTTAAAGCATATGGGAGAATGTCTGTAGGTTTTATGCAAATATTACACCCTTTTGTATAAGGGACTTGAGCATCTCTGGTGTCCAAGGGAGGTCCTAGAACCAATCCTCCACAGATGCCAAGGGACAATGGACAATAACTCATGTGCGCACAGAAACACTGATGAAGCTTTGAAAGCAAAGAGGAGTTTGCACTTTATATTTAAATATGTCTAGGCAGAGCCCTGTGTCATTTGCTAATAAAAGGAAGTGGCAGAACTCAATATTCAAAAGGCCTCCCATTTTCTGTGTCTTTCTTCTAAAGTCTTTAAACTGCTGCATCATAGGAATTTAGTTTACTAAATCCAAATTACAAATTTCAAGTACAACTTGGCTTCTAATCTCCTATTGTGAGAGGAAGGCTGTAACAGGAACCTATTTTGTGGATCTCTCTTTTGGGTAACGCTCTCAGGTGGTAAGGTGTGGAAAGGTACATTAAGGAAAATGGGAGGGCAGTTGGAGGGGATCAATTAGTGTTTTTTGCTTAATTAAGCACAGTCCTCTGTAGTCCCAAAGCCTGGGCTCTGTTGATCTGCCTGAACCATTCCTCTTTGGTACGGAAATTCATGAGAACAGGACATCTTACTTGAGTAACAGATGCCACCTCCCTACAGTCAAGTTAGTCAAGAAAATTCCAAGAATTATTTTAAGGTATTTTATTTCATGCCTGGCAGAGCATAGAAAAATATTAGCTTCTAGGGCTAGATGACTGCTTTGGGGTCTCCAAGAAAAAGGTTTCAAGGTTAGTCATTACTATGCAATTCTGCTGCTGTGACTGATTTTAATGCCATCCCAGGATCAACAATTGCTAGAAAAATCAGGCTTCTTGTCAGAAAAATACATTTCTTCCCCTAATATCTAATTAATTAAGTTATTTTAACCACTTGATTGTGCATCGTGTCTCTTGGAGGAGAAACTGAATTGAGTTGTCAGAAAATCAAAACTTTAATGACCAAAGTCCTTTGAATATAACTAGGGAGGAACTTTGATTCATAGTCATTTTGTTTCAAAATGCTGAGTATAGTTTTTGAAGTTTACAGTGAACATGCCCAGGATATGATGCTCACTGGAGAGAACATTTTGTTTATAAGATGTCTCCCGTGTTAATTCAGACATTTCAGATGGGCCCAAAGAGGGTCTCGGCCTGGTGCCTCTCAGTTGTTTGCAGAACATGGCAGGCAGACACTCCAAATGTATGGCCCAAGAGAGACACGGGCCTTGCATTTAATTAAAGTAACCCAGTAAACTTCCTGAAAGATTTATCCCCCCAACCCCACCCCTTCATATCTCAAAAGAAACGTAACTAAGCACCAAAGATTTTTCTTTCTGCTAGTGTTTTGAGGTTTTTCTTGGCTCATTTTTTGCAGCTCAGACACTATGGAAAACTTTATTGCCTTGCAGACATGTCTCTGGGTGGCTGAGGAAACAGGGAAAGCACAACCTAATTCATTTCTTTTCTATAGGAAATAATGCCCAGAAAAGTAAATGTTGTCTGCCACAGTTAAAAATCAGAAGAGAGGAGCTAGGCATTGACTTTAAAAGTAAGGAGGTTTTTAATGAAAGACACTGGAGGCCTTTGCTGGGGATGGGGGAATCTATAAGTAAAGGTGAAGAGATTTTAGGTTTGTCACCATGATAGGGAACATCCCAATACTCTGAGGTATAGATATAGATATAATGAATTTTTAGTCATGTCAGTAAGTAGGGAGATTGACTTCAGTCTCAAGGTATTTAAAAATATGTTGGAGAGATTTCATGAAAGAAAAAATGTGACAGCCTTTTCGATATTTTAGCCTAGGCTGCAATTAATATCCACTAACCAAGAAACAGACTCCTCAAAATAATTAGGTTTCCTTTGAGTAGCTGCTATAATAAAAAGCCAAGTGGTATTTTAATTTTCACATCATTTCTGAAAGGCAACTTGCATTTTAGTTCTTGGTCCCTCCCTCCTCAACTCCAAAAAAAGAAAAGACTGATAGAGGGATAGATAGGTAGATGGGTAAGTGGATGAGTAGACACTGATGCACTTGCTGTTTACCTGAAGAAAAAAAAATGGAATGCAATCTCTTTGAAGGGAAAACTATATAAAATTGCCATTTTTGTAGGTTAAAATGACTGAATATAGGCAATTTTTTTATGTTTTAACCTAAAAGAATATGCATCCAAGCACACTTGAACTTGTGTTTGTCTTTACTAAACATTTAGAAATTTGTGATACAGTTTATGAAACATCTTTCTCATAGTGAAGTTGTCTACCTAAAGATCTTGTTGGTGCTTTAAATCCTATGTGTTTCATTTCTTTAAAAATTCCTTAGTATTCATGCAGCTAATAGGCAGCAGTAATAAAGCCCTCGTCTGTCCACTTGCCAGCCTTCCCATTTGGCCAGCAAGCTCTGGCTTGAAACCCCACACTGGGCTCTTGTCCATTTTTCATGAGGCTCCTCATCCCCTCCCTCTCCTTAGCCAGCACTCTGGACAACAGTCAGAAATCAGAAGGGCTTTATTTCCTTAAGCAAGTCACTTCTTTCAGTGTTTCTGGCATTGCTTTGGTGCAGTGGCTTTCCAATTGATGACCACAGCCCACAGTAAGAAATACATTTTACATAACGACCAAGCATACAAATGGTGTGTGTTTGTAAATCAAACAAAAGTTTCACAAAACAATCCTAACTCTTAACAAACGCAGTGAACTGACGCTTTCCAGTCTACTTTATTTCATTTTTTAAAAGGCACTGCTTGCTACCCACTAAATTGATTTCACAACCCACTTATGTGTTGGGACCCATAGTTTGAAAAACACTGCTTTAGTGTACTTGATTCAACCTGGGAATTTTAAGTCTTGGCAGTCAATCACAGGCTTGCTTATATCGGCAGAAAAAGACAGGACTATTCATTGCTGGGAACACGGTAAAAACATCCTTTGGCAGCCTTCAGAAACTTTTTTTAATAGCAGTGGAAATAAATAGGTATTAAATCTATTAATGGAGGACAGCCTCAGCCAAAAAATAACAAGGGGTTAAAAAAAAAGAGCAGTCACATACTCACAGAAAGTAGACAGAATCCTGCAGAACCTAGTTCTAGAACTTTGTGTCCAAGCACAACTCTCAGCTGAGAACAACAGGTTAGCCTATTTTCTAGGTAGTATGGAATGTGTAAATAGTTCACATGTAGACGGTGGAAAACTCACAATGTTGGTTTAGAAAGCCTGGCTCTGCAGCTGCCAATCATACTTCATTTCTTGTTAAGGCCAGGAACTGAGACTTCTCTGGGCTTCCAGCCACTGGCTGTCTTCATCCACATCTTGGCCTTCACCCAGCCTTCCTTTTACTACCTTGGGTCACAATTTGTCCTGCTCCGGCCACTTGGTAGAAAACTTGCCTTCTATATTTGGGACAGAATAAAAGATGCTCTTGAAACCTAGAGGAAGTCACGTATCAGGTGCTACTGGTATCATGATGTGTTAATGTACCAAATCAGAATCCTATTCAGTGCAACTTTGGAACCACAGCTTTTGTGAAGCTATAATGTGGAGAAAATCCAAGACAAGTGCACAGTAAATTCTGTGCTTGGCAGTGTTCACTATTTATATGAGTAAATGTTGTTCCTTTCTCTTCTTGGCCTTTGGCTACTGGTGTTTCCTTTTAAAGTTCATGCCAAAGTAGGGTGGGAATTTATCATTTGACAATAGAAAGTGAACTGGATCTAATCAGTCCAGGAGCCTACATTTGAATTGTGTTCCTACAATGCAACATCAGGTTCTGCCTTCAAACTTTCCTGCTCCCCACATCATCCCAAAAACATTTTAAAGGCCATCAAAAGAATGCTGTCATAATAAAGATTCTCAAACATTCTCTAGAATTGCAGAAAGCTGGGACAACGCTCCTGTTGAAAGTTAGTTTTCTTCTCTCCCTTTCAAGTTGACCAGGAAGAGCTGGAAGAGCATTTTTCAGGATATCAGAATCCCAGAACAACTCTCATCTCACTTACAAACTAAAGGACAGTGGCCTCATACAAGTTATGCTTCACTAGAACTGATTTTCTTCTTCTCTAGGCTGGGAAAGCCACTCTTGGCCTACATTGCTCATAAAATGAATGAAAGTTTAAATAAAATAATGCACATAAAAATACTGTGACAAACATACAGTCCAACTGCAGGTTCTTTTTCTGTTTTTGATCAATAAAGACCTAAATTGAAGTCTTTTAAGTCCTTGTAGCCCTAGGAATCTGATTTTTAAGGTAAATGTGCAGGTCTCAGATCTGCTTAAAGGAGAGTGGGTAAAGCTGAAGGCGCTGGGTAGGGGATGAACAGAGTTATTCAGTGGCAAAGGAAAGAATATGAAAAGGAAATGTGTGTAAGATATCTATGTAGAACCCACTGCATTGGGTCTGCAAGTGGTGGTAGATATTCTGAAACTCTGCAAAAGCCTGGATTTCCACAAGCTTTGGGGCCTTCAAAAGGTTGCTTGAGTACCTATCTGTGAATGTTAAATTTTATTCCTTGGAATTTACCCAACTTCAACTTCTGTCTAACTTGATCTTCAACTTCTTACTTTACATGAGCACATCTAACTTAAAAGTGAGAAGGGTCATTTTAAGCCCCACTCTCGTGTTCCTCTTGGAACCCCATGCTGCCCAGGCTAACGGTGAGAAAATGTAGCACATGCCCTTCTCATTGCCACATGCTTGCTCCTCAGAGAAATAAAGGTAAAGAAAGGTATTTAAAAAATGGTGTTTTCATAGAAGGAGATGTTGCAATGAGAAAACTTTGACATAAAATTTCTATTTTATCTAGTCATACTATGGTTACTGGGCTTTGAAACTGAGTTTCAACATGAATAAACAAAGCTGCTAGTGAAATGCGTCGAGCTTGAATTGAGTGTCCTCAGCCTAAGAGTGGATCAACATTCTTCAGCTATATCTACAAGCCATCTAGCTGTTTGTCCAAATGCAGATTTTTGAGATGTTTGGAGAAGAACCTAACAGTTGAGGCTGAAATCTTAAACCATATGCATTAAGTCTCTTGTGTACAAAATTCTTCTCTTGCCTCTTAGCCAATGATGGTGACAGGGTTGAACGGTGAAGAAATGGAGCATGTCTGGGATTTCTTTCTTTCCTCCCAACTATGAATATCTTCTTGAACCAAGCTAAAAAGAGTACAAAAAATATAATGCTTTCCTTAGAAAGTTATTGTTTTATGAAAGCATGTTGGTATTGTTGAAGCTGTTTTGCCAATACAGGCTTCTAAATGGGAA
This sequence comes from Pan paniscus, assembly GCF_029289425.2. Classification (NCBI taxonomy): domain Eukaryota; kingdom Metazoa; phylum Chordata; class Mammalia; order Primates; family Hominidae; genus Pan; species Pan paniscus. Next base: position 24,240,384 of record NC_085926.1, on the reverse strand, counting down.
GAGGTATGTCATAGTTCAGGCTGCTGTAACAAAATATCATAGATTAGGTTGCTTATACACCAAACATTTGTTTCTCACAGTTCTTGAGGCTTGGGTGTCAAGGTCAAGGTATCAGCAGATTCACTGTCTGATATGGGCCCACTTCCTGGTTTGCATATGGTTGTCTTCTCTTTATGCCTTCACGTGGTCTTTCCTTGCTGCATATGTATGAAGAGCAAAATCTCTCCATCTTCATCTTCACATAAGGGCACTAATCCCATCATGAAGGTCCCACCCTCAGACCTAATCTAACCCAACTACCGCCCAGAGGCCCTACCTCCAAATACCATCACATTGGGGGTTAGTGCTTCAACATGTGGATTTGGGCAGAGGAAGACACAAACATTTAGCCTATAACAAGGCATAACCCTCCAAGTGAACATTATAAAGCACTAAAAAGACTCTAACCTTAATAATCAATGTAATGCAAAATCACTTTTACTCTAGGTTAAGAATAGGTAATAATTTAGCAATTTTTTATATGATAGCAGAAGCACTGTTTTCTTGGGCATTTTAGTTAAATTTGAGACATAGGAAGTTACCAGGTAGTTAGGGTTAAATGGTCAGTCTTCCTGGGAGAAAATAAGATTAATATGGCATCAGAAATTGGTTCTATAGCTTTTTTTTTTAAATTATACTTTAAGTTTTAGGGTACATGTGCACAATGTGCAGGTTAGTTACATATGTATACATGTGCCATGCTGGTGCGCTGCACCCACTAACTCGTCCTCTAGCATTAGGTGTATCTCCCAATGCTATCCCTCCCCCCACCCCACAACAGTCCCCAGAGTGTGATGTTCCCCTTCCTGTGTCCATGTGTTCTCATAGTTCAATTCCCACCTATGAGTGAGAATATGCGGTGTTTGGTTTTTTGTTCTTGTGATAGTTTACTGAGAATGATGGTTTCCAATTTCATCCATGTCCCTACAAAGGACATGAACTCATCATTTTTTAAGGCTGCATAGTATTCCATGGTGTATATGTGCCACATTTTCTTAATCCAGTCTATCATTGTTGGACATTTGGCTTGGTTCCAAGTCGTTGCTATTGTGAATAATGCCGCAATAAACATACGTGTGCATGTGTCTTTATAGCAGCATGATTTATAGTCCTTTGGGTATATAGCCAGTAATGGGATGGCTGGGTCAAATGGTATGTCTAGTTCTAGATCCCTGAAGAATCGCCACACTGATTTCCACATGGTTGAACTAGTTTACAGTCCCACTAACAGTGTAAAAGTGTTCCTATTTGTCCACATCCTCTCCAGCACCTGTTGTTTCCTGACTTTTTAATGATTGCCATTCTAACTGGTGTGAGATGATATCTCATTGTGGTTTTGATTTGCATTTCTCTGATGGCCAGTGATGGTGAGCATTTTTTCATGTGTTTTTTGGCTGCATAAATGTCTTCTTTTGAGAAGTGTCTGTTCATGTCCTTCGCCCACTTTTTGATGGGGTTGTTTGTTTTTTTCTTGTAAATTTGTTTGAGTTCATTGTAGATTCTGGATATTAACCCTTTGTCAGATGAGTAGGTTGCGAAAATTTTCTCCCATTTTGTAGGTTGCCTGTTCATGCTGATGGTAGTTTCTTTTGCTGTGCAGAAGCTCTTTAGTTTAACCAGATCCGATTTGTCAATTTTGGCTTTTGTTGCCATTGCTTTTGGTGTTTTAGACATGAAGTCTTTCCCCATGCCTAAGTCCTGAATGGTAATGCCTAGGTTTTCTTCTAGGGTTTTTATGGTTTTAGGTCTAACATTTAAGTCTTTAATCCATCTTGAATTGATTTTTGTATAAGGTGTAAGGAAGGGATCCAGTTTCAGCTTTCTACATATGGCTAGCCAGTTTTCCCAGCACCATTTATTAAATAGGGAATCCTTTCCCCATTGCTTGTTTTTCTCAGGTTTGTCAAAGATCAGATAGTTGTAGATATGCAGCGTTATTTCTGAGGGCTCTGTTCTGTTCCGTTGATCTATATCTCTGTTTTGGTACCAGTACCATGCTGTTTTGCTTACTGTAGCCTTGTAGTATACTTTGAAGTCAGGTAGTGTGATGCCTCCAGCTTTGTTCTTTTGGCTCAGGATTGACTTGGCGATGCGGGCTCTTTTTTGGTTCCATATGAACTTTAAAGTAGTTTTTTCCAATTCTGTGAGGAAAGTCATTGGTAGCTTGATGGGGATGGCATTGAATCTGTAAATTACCTTGGGCAGTATGGCCATTTTCACGATATTGATTCTTCGTACCCATGAGCATGGAATGTTCTTCCATTTGTTTGTATCCTCTTTTATTTCCTTGAGCAGTGGTTTGTAGTTCTCCTTGAAGAGGTCCTTCACATCCCTTGTAAGTTGGATTCCTAGGTATTTTATTCTCTTTGTAGCAATTGTGAATGGGAGTTCACTCATGATTTGGCTCTCTGTCTGTTATTGGTGTATAAGAATGCTTGTGATTTTTGTACATTGATTTTGTATCCTGAGACTTTGCTGAAGTTGCTTATCAGCTTAAGGAGATTTTGGGCTGAGACAATGGGGTTTTCTAGATATACAATCACGTCGTCTGCAAACAGGGACAATTTGACTTCCTCTTTTCCTAATTGAATACCCTTTATTTCCTTCTCCTGCCTAATTGCCCTGGCCAGAACTTCCAACACTATGTTGAATAGGAGTGGTGAGAGAGGGCATCCCTGTCTTGTGCCAGTTTTCAAAGGGAATGCTTCCAGTTTTTGCCCATTCAGTATGATATTGGCTGTGGGTTTGTCATAAATAGCTCTTATTATTTTAAGATACGTCCCATCAGTACCTAATTTATTGAGAGTTTTTAGCCTGAAGGGCTGCTGAATTTTGTCAAAGGCCTTTTCTGCATCTATTGAGATAATCATGTGGTTTTTGTCTTTAGTTCTGTTTATATGCTGGATTACATTTATTGATTTGCATATATTGAACCAGCCTTGCATCCCAGGGATGAAGCCCACTTAATCATGGTGGATAAGCTTTTTGATGTGCTGCTGGATTTGGTTTGCCAGTATTTTATTGAGGATTTTTGCATCAATGTTCATCAAGGATATTGGTCTAAAATTCTCTTTTTTGGTTGCATCTCTGCCCGGCTTTGGTATCAGGATGATGCTGGCCTCATAAAATGAGTTAGGGAGGATTCCCTCTTTTTCTGTTGATTGGAATAGTTTCAGAAGGAATGGTACCAGTTCCTCCTTGTACCTCTAGTAGAATTCGGCTGTGAATCCATCTGGTCCTGGACTCTTTCGTTGGTAAGGTATTGATTATTGCCACAATTTCAGCTCCTGTTATTGGTCTATTCAGAGATTCAACTTCTTCCTGGTTTAGTCTTGGGAGGGTGTATGTGTCGAGGAATTTATCCATTTCTTCTAGATTTTCTAGTTTATTTGCATAGAGGTGTTTGTAGTATTCTCTGATGGTAGTTTGTATTTCTGTGGGATCGGTGGTGATATCCCCTTTATCATTTTTTATTGCGTCTATTTGATTGTTCTCTCTTTTTTTCTTTATTAGTCTTGCTAGTGGTCTATCAATTTTGTTGATCCTTTCAAAAAACCAGCTCCTGGATTCGTTAATTTTTTGAAGGGTTTTTGTGTCTCTATTTCCTTCAGTTCTGCTCTGATTTTAGTTATTTCTTGCCTTCTGCTAGCTTTTGAAAGTGTTTGCTCTTGCTTTTCTAGTTCTTTTCATTGTGATGTTAGGGTGTCAATTTTGGATCTTTCCTGCTTTCTCTTGTGGGCATTTAGTGCTATAAATTTCCCTCTACACACTGCTTTGAATGTGTCCCAGAGATTCTGGTATGTTGTGTCTTTGTTCTTAGTGGTTTCAAAGAACATCTTTATTTCTGCCTTCATTTAGTTATGTACCCAGTAGTCATTCAGGAGCAGGTTGTTCAGTTTCCATGTAGTTGAGCGGTTTTGAGTGAGATTCTTAATCTTGAGTTCTACTTTGATTGCGCTGTGGTCTGAGAGATAGTTTGTTATAATTTCTGTTCTTTTACATTTGCTGAGGAGAGCTTTACTTCCAAGTATGTGGTCAATTTTGGAATAGGTGTGGTGTGGTGCTGAAAAAAATGTATATTCTGTTGATTTGGGGTGGAGAGTTCTGTAGATGTCTATTAGGTCTGCTTGGTGCAGAGCTGAGTTCAATTCCTGGGTATCCTTGTTGACTTTCTGTCTCGTTGATCTGTCTAATGTTGACGGTGGGGTGTTAAAGTCTCCCATTATTAATGTGTGGGAGTCTAACTCTCTTTGTAGGTCACTCAGGACTTGCTTTATGAATCTGGGTGCTCCTGTATTGGCTGCATATATATTTAGGATAGTTAGCTCTTCTTGTTGAATTGATCCCTTTACCATTAAGTAATGGCCTTCTTTGTCTCTTTTGATCTTTGTTGGTTTAAAGTCTGTTTTATCAGAGACTAGGATTGCAACCCCTGCCTTTTTTTGTTTTCCATTTGCTTGGTAGATCTTCCTGCATCCTTTTATTTTGAGCCTATGTGCGTCTCTGCCCGTGAGATGGGTTTCCTGAATACAGCACACTGATGGGTCTTGACTCTTTATCCATTTCGCCAGTCTGTGTCTTTTAATTGGAGCATTTAGTCCATTTACATTTAAAGTTAATATTGTTATGTGTGAATTTGATCCTGTCATTATGATGTTAGCTGGTTATTTTGCTCGTTAGTTGATGCGGTTTCCTCCTAGTCTCGATGGTCTTTACATTTTGGCATGATTTTGCAGCGGCTGGTACCAGTTGTTCCTTTCCATGTTTAGCACTTCCTTCAGGAGCTCTTGTAGGGCAGGCCTGGTGGTGACCAAATCTCTCAGCATTTGCTTGTCTGTAAAGTATTTTATTTTTCCTTCACTTATGAAGCTTAGTTTGGCTGGATATAAAATTCTGGGTTGAAAATTCTTTCTTTAAGAATGTTGAATATTGGCCCCCACTCTCTTCTGGCCTGTAGAGTTTCTGCCGAGAGATCTGCTGTTAGTCTGATGGCCTTCCCTTTGAGGGTAACCCGACCTTTGTCTCTGGCTGCCCTTAACATTTTTTCCTTCATTTCAACTTTGGTGAATCTGACAATTATGTGTCTTGGTGTTGCTCTTCTCGAGGAGTATCTTTGTGGTATTCTCTGTGTTTCCTGAATCTGAACGTTGGCCTGCCTTGCTAGATTGGGGAAGTTCTCCTGGATGATATCCTGCAGAGTGTTTTCCAACTTGGTTCCATTCTCCCCGTCACTTTCAGGTGCACCAATCAGACGTAGATTTGGTCTTTTCACATAGTCCCATATTTCTTGGAGGCTTTGCTCATTTCTTTTTATTCTTTTTTCTCTAAACTTCCCTTCTCGCTTCATTTCATTCATTTCATCTTCCATTGCTGATACCCTTTCTTCCAGTTGATCGCATCGGCTCCTGAGGCTTCTGCGTTCTTCACGTAGTTCTCGGGCCTTGGTTTTCAGCTCCATCAGCTCCTTTAAGCACTTCTCTGTATTGGTTATTCTAGTTATACATTCTTCTAAATTTTTTTCAAAGTTTTCAACTTATTTGCCTTTGGTTTGAATGTCCTCCCGTAGCTCGGAGTAATTTGATCGTCTGAAGCCTTCTTCTCTCAGCTCGTCAAAGTCATTCTCCGTCCAGCTTTGTTCTGTTGCTGGTGAGGAACTGCATTCCTTTGGAGGAGGAGAGGTGCTCTGCTTTTTAGAGTTACCAGTTTTTCTGCTCTGTTTTTTCCCCATCTTTGTGGTTTTACCTACTTTTGGTCTTTGATGATGGTGATGTACAGATGGGTTTTTGGTGTGGATGTCCTTTCTGTTTGTTAGTTTTCCTTCTAACAGAGAGGACCCTCAGCTGCAGGTCTGTTGGAGTACCCGGCCGTGTGAGGTGTCAGTGTGCCCCTGCTGGGGGGTGCCTCCCAGTTAGGCTGCTCGGGGGTCAGGAGTCAGGGACCCATTTGAGGAAGCAGTCTGCCCATTCTCAGATCTCCAGCTGCGTGCTGGGAGAACCACTGCTCTCTTCAAAGCTCAGATGGAAATGCAGAAATCACCCATCTTCTGCGTCGCTCACACTGGGAGCTGTAGACCAGAGCTGTTCCTATTTGGCCATCTTGGCTCCTCCCCCGGTTCTATAGCTTATGAGGGAAAGATAATAAATAATTATCTTTGAGCTAAGGCAGACAAGTGTTTGTAACCATTTTTGTGTGCTGGACCCTATTAACTATCTGGTGAAGTCTATGGACCCTTTCACAGAATAATTCTTTTAAATGTGTAAGATAAAATACATAACAAAGGAAACTAATTCTACTGAAGCAGAGCTTTATCCCTAGACCTTTGGGGACCATGGTCCATGGATCACAGATTAAGAACTCCTCGTACTTGAAGCCTACCAGGAGATAAGTAAGGGAGAGTAATAAGGTTTAAAAAGGAATTTTTCAGTGTTATAATTACTGTCTTACAAGGCAATGTGAGGATGAAATACAGAGTTTTGAAGTGATCTAAAAGTAGAACAAGAACTCATTGCATTTGGCCGGGCACGGTGGCTCACGCCTGTAATCCCAGCACTTTGGGAGGCCGAGGCAGGTGGATCACGAGGTCAGGAGATAGAGACCATCCTGGCTAACACAGTGAAACCCCGTCTCTACTAAAAAAAAAAAAAATACAAAAAAATTAGCCAGGCGTGGTGGCGGGCGCCTGTAGTCCCACCTACTCAGGAGGCTGAGGCAGGAGAATGGCGTGAACCCGAGAGGTGGAGCTTGCAGTGAGCCGAGATTGCACCACTGCACCTCCAGCCTGGGCGACAGAACGAGACTCCGTCTCAAAAAAAAAGAAAAAAGAACTCATTGCAATGCTTGAGGAGAGAGTGCCCGAGAATGACTGCAAACACCATAGCTTCTTTCACTGATTCACTTCTCTCTCATGAACTTTCCAGGTGTTTTTCAATATTAGATGTTTTTATTTTTCTCTCAGGCAAGTGAACATGTTCAAGTTTTCTATTGTAAATAGTCCCAGTTCTCCATTTATGGAATCGAAGTACCAATCAAATTATGTTCTTTGAAAGTTGAAAATTAAAATGTAAGCCAGTCATAGAGGTTCATACCTGTAATTCCAGCACTTTGGGAGGCCAAAACAAGAGGATTACTTGAAGCCGGGAGTTCAAGACCAGCCTAGGCAATATAGTGAGGCCCCATCTCTATGAAACATTTAAAAACTAGCTGGACATGGTAGTATGCACCGGTAGTCCTAACTACTTGGGAGGCTGAGGGGGAAGGATCACTTGATCCCAGGAGTTCAAGGCTGCAGTGAGCTAACATAGCACCACTGCACTCCAGCCTGGACCCAGAGTGAGACCCTGTATCTAAAAATAAATAATAAATAAATAAATGTAATATAAATGTAAGGAATGAATGGTGCATATTCATCAGTGAGCAGTTCTGAGCAGCTGCCACGTTGGGTGCTGTGCTGGTTACTGGAATTATAGGCATTTTGAGACAAGGTTCTTGCCCACAAGAAGTTAAAAATCTGGAAACAGTTACAGAGAAGTAGAAAGATAATTTCAATACCATGTGATGAGTAATTTTTTTTATCTTGTTGTCTCAAATGTTGCAATTTAAATAGAGGGTTGTGATATGCCTTTCTTTTCTATAATCCTGGGTTCTTTGTAAGTGAAAAATCTGTCATCATTTTGTATAAATGATAATATTATGCTTTCTATTCAGAAGCAAAAATAGGTTTTTCCTGGAGATGCTGAGCAGAGCTCTAGAGGTCAAATATTCTATACCCCTGCTTTTGGGCCAGGCATTTGCAGACCACACAAATAGAATAAAATCTGCCTGATTTTTAATATGTTACATAACTTCTCAGCAAGTCTTACCAATTTTAACACTGTTCAAATTATTTCTCATTTCTTTTCCAGTTTCTTTATAGCATACTTTATGCCTGCTTCTGCCAGTCCTGAAAATGGAAACTAGCCAGACATCATTATGGCTTTTATATACTTCATATATTTTATCAAATAAATAATAATTAGTGAGAGAGTGAACAAATGTACTTGCAAGGCATTACAAATCTTTCTGTTGTGTAATCTGTAATTCAGTTCCCTTTAATTTTTCTGCATATCTTCTGTTCTCTAACATCATTATGGATTTCTTTAACCCACCTTAAATCCCAAGCCCTTCATCAGATTAGAAGAATAGAACTAGACTTCTGCCTATTTGGAGGAAAAACCCAGCATAATGAAACTGTGTCCATGCATGGGGCAAATATCATACCATAATTATTGGTAGGTGAATGCGTTATTAATGATGTCACCCCTTAATTGAGAACATCAATTATTTGATAAATGTCAAAGGGCTGATTTATTGTAACAAGCTTGAATCTTAGAGACTGCCAGTAATTCTTTATACCTCATACTTATATGTAACATTACTTTTGGCCAGGAAAGCTATTGAGGGAAGGCATCCAGAAGGCAGCAGCTGAAATTTGGGGTAACTGTATAACTAGCTTAATTCTACATATTTCTAGAACTCACTGAATAACCTTTGTTGGTAAATGACATAAATATAACTTTGGTAACTTTTCACCCAAAATCTTGTATAGATGAAAAAACTCACATAAATCATAGATTTTAGATTTGAGAGGGAATGTATAGTTATATAGACCAGTCATTCTCAAAATGGGATCCCAACCAGCAGCATCAGCATCACCGGGGAACTTGTTAGACATGCAAATTCTTGGGTTTGCTCCAGACTCACTGAATCAAAAATTCTGGGGATGGGACTCAGAAATGTGGGTTTCTACAAGCTCTCCAAGTGATTCTGATGTACACTATATTTTGAATATTACTGATTTAGATTGGCATTACTGACATTTTGAACCAGATGATTCTCTGCTGTGGGAGAGTGTCCTGTGTATTGTAGGATGTCTAGCAGCATCCCTAGCTTCTACCCACTGGATGCCCGTGGCACCCGCTCCTCAGTCATGACAATAAAAAATATCTCCAGACATTGCCAAATGAACCCTGGGGTGGGATGGAAGGTGCAAAATTGCTCCCTTCCCAAAATTGCAAAATTGAGAACCACTGTTCCAGACCAACTTCCAACCCTGACACAGGAATCTCTTCTATGGCAACGTTGACAGCTACGATTGTTACCAGTGTAAGATATTTTCTTTCCCTTCTGCCTTTGAAAGCCATGGAATTGAGAACTTATACCCCTCCTCCTAAATCATTACTGGAAACTTAAATATTTTAAGTAGTTTTTTATTTTGAAGTTTGCATATAACTTTTATAAATGGTATACATTTAGTCATATAAAAGACAAGAGTAAATATGTTTTATAAAATGTAGTTGATTACAAATCTTTCTTCAACACTTTGCTCCAACATCGTATCATTCAGGCTTCCCTGAGCACATACGACTTTCCCTCCCCTACCCACTCCCAGCAGACACTGGGTCCACCAGGTGTTTTCTGCACACTTACTCCACGTCTGTTATAGCATTGGTGTTGCCTCCTCCCTTCTACAGTCTTAAGTCATGTAATCGTATCCATCACTGCATCCTCAGGACCTAGTCCCCTGCCTTGCACATTGTGGTAATAATAATGGCTAACATGTCTGTACAGTCACTATGTCCTAGGCAGTGGGCTAAGAGTTTTCAAATTCATTTCCTCATACCTTCACCAATGAGGCAGGCTGTATCATTATTCCTTTTGCAGATAACAAAATGTAGATTTGTAAAATTAGGTACTCTGTTCAAGGTAAAAATGTTGAGAAATGATGCAACCTGGATTTGAACCCTGGAATTTTGATCCCTGAGCTCAGGCTGCTAATAATCACTGCACTATTGAAAAGTGCTTAATAAATGTTTGGTGAATGCATTCACGATTAATAAATGAATGACTGAATAATTGACTATTAAGAGCTAATGGTGAATGCTTTCAGATGAGTTACCTAAAAGTTCATACGTCAACCAATTGTACAATGTGAATACCAATTATTATACACTAACTGGCAATATTTTGGGGAAATGATTTAGCAACTGCTAAAAACAATACTACTTAGCATAGCCATACACAATAGATGTTTAAACTTGTCCTTGAGTGTCCAAGTATGATAATGGCTTAACTCAGAAGGCTGTCTACAAGAGCATGGAAAGGAGGTTATTAAAAAAAAAAAAAGTAGAAGACTGCAGGGAGATTTCCCACACTTCTTTCTTCTCTTGCAGTCCCTGGACATTTCAGTATCTGGGAAATGAGTAAAGCCTGTGGTGTGTGAAAATCCAGTAGTTATTCAGCCTCTGGAGTATATCAGAATTACCTGGAGGGGGCATATTTGAAATGTAGAGGGTTATGGGGAGGTGAAACTGAACTGTAGAATCAGAATCTCAAAGGGCATAGCCCAGTCTTTCATGTAGCGTTTTAAGGTCCTCAAGTGATTCAACTGTACACCAAGAACTGAGAGCCAATGCATTTCACTGTCTCCTGTCAGTCAGTTCATAAAGTCCAAAGAAGGGGACAGAAAAGAAGCCGGCAAAAACCAGAGTTGGATGGCTCTCAAAAACCCAAATAAAAATACACATTTTCATCTCGCTCATGTTGGAACCTAATAAGAAACAGAAATATGGCCCCCCAAAACAGTGACATGATGATGGTGGCAAAACATGGCTCTCCAAACCATTGCCTCAAATGTCAGCTTTTTCCCCCTGACCTCTTCCCCTTAGAAGAAAACTGTCAAAGTTTTCAAACAGCAGATACATTAGCCACAAAAGTGCCTAACTGTAGGCTGGCCCCTCAAAGCAGAGAATTTTTAAGAAAGTTCAGAGTGTCCTGAGAGAGTATTCGTTTCAACTTCATTTAATAGATGAAGAAGGTGGGACCCATTTGTGTGGCCAATTTTAATGTTGCATAAACTTAGAAGTGGTTATTAATGCTTTGGGAAAACGCACAGAGCATTTTTTAAAAACTTTTATTTAATTTTTAGTTTTTCAAGACTATAAATCTTTTTTGCACGAAGAAAATAAGACATTTTATTTATCCTTGTGTGAATTTAAAAATGACTGCTATATATTGTTTTCTATATTTTTTCCAAACAAATATTTATGTTTTTCTGAAAATCCAAGATGCAAAGTTCCTGTTTCAACAAGCTGCCGTGTAAATCGAGAACTAAGCTTACTTGCTTCTTTGCTCTTTCTCATTTTTCTCTTCAATCGATGAGTAGATGGATAGATAAGGAAAAATAGATGAATGCGCAAATTCTCATACATACACATAATTTAGAGTTCAGATATTGTACATTTTATAAGTACACAAAGCTCATAAAACACAACATAAAAAAACTGTCTCTCTCATAGAAAATAAATAGAAAGGCAAATAATATATGTGATGTGTAAGTGAAACCTTTGCTGGAAGTAAAATTTTCTATTAGGCTCAGTGTTTCTTAAAATTTAATTAACCAACAACCACCAATTGGGGAAGCAACAATGCCACATTGAGGTAGTGAACCAAATAAGATGAATCTTTCCTTCACTTTTTCTAGGCAGACACCTGTGAAATTGAGCTGCTTTGTATGTCATATATAAGGTATAATTGCTTTTGATTATGATAATTTAAAAAAAGAAATAGACAAGAAAGAGAGAAGGGAAAGAAGGAAAAGAAAATGGAAAGGAGTGAAAGTCACCAAAATTGTTCATTACAAAGGCTATAAAAAGTGTTTAGACACATACTCATTCCTGGCTTCTTGAGATAATTTTTTAATATTTGATCATACTATGCATGCATATAACCCACAAAGAAAGAGAACACAAATGAATCTATAGGATCTTCAAAATAGCACTATTTTGCTTCCCTAGGTAACCCTAATTGCTTATTTTTTGTTTGCTGTTCTGAACGTTCTATAATTTAAGTCCATATAAACAGTATTTCAGTATAGTATATACCATTATTAGGCCTGTGTAAGTGCCATCAGATGCTATTCATGGCAAGTGATACAGGCTTTCCATTTATGGTAGTGATATAATAGTTCAGTTTTTTAAGTGGATCATTGTAAAGAAGTATAATAAATAATAGGGCAGATGTCTAGAATATGAATGTCTAGGCAACAAGTTTGTTAGATCAGGTCAGTATCGCCTGAGTTTCACATTTCACAGGTGAGCATAATGTTAAGAAAAAAAATAGAGGATTGACAATCTTTCTATTTTGCTAAATAAAGCTATCTGAAAACAGAACAAACCAATATTTATGCTATCACAACATAAAGAAATAATATTTTCCTACCCCCAAAGCAAGAAAAATAAAGGATAGGCCTTTCTGAGAAAATATGGTTGGTAGATTCAAAAAGATACATACATACAGGCCCATAGTTCCTTATCCAAAATCCTTGCCAGAAATAATTCAGTTTTGTTTGCTTGGGTTTTTGAGGGGTGGGGGGGTTCGGGAAGATAGTATTGTGCTCTACCGCAATGGGTAGAACTCTACCCCAGTGACATCTGGGGGAACGCCCCATTGCAAACACATTAATATTTCTGCAGTGAAGCATACAAATATTTACACTAAGTTGGATCAATAAAGACTATGAAACACTCATATGAAATCAGGTCAGCTTCTGCCACCAACTAAGTTATGAAAAAACTTTCTGTCTTCAGAAGCTTTAGGATTTTGAGATTAAAGCTAAGGAATTATGTGCATATATATCATTGCCCTTTTTCTTCTCATTTTGTTGTGGAGCAGGGACCACTCTTTCTGACAGGCACAATTTATTCTAATTATTCAGTTATAACCATAACCCTGTGGTAGATGATAAGAGATATTAATTAATGTCATATTCCACTTTAATCTTATTGGAGAGATTTCCAAATGGGCGCCTGTTAGAATGTAAGCTCTATGAAGCAGGGAAATCTATATTGTCCACTGAATTACCCCAAGCACTTAAAGGTGTGCCAGAGTGCCTGACACATTGTAGCTACTCAGTATTTCTTAAATAAATGAAAGATTTGCAAGTTAACAGCCTCCTGCAAATACTAAAATTATTGTTGGCAGGTCCTGGATAGAAAGAGTGGAGTTGTGGTGTGTGGGGGGGTGTGTGTGTGTTTAATTCAGAGCAACCTGTTACATTCTTTCTATTAGAAAAAGCAGGTGTACATTTGAATGCTTCACACGGATTCTTCCATTGTAAACAGAATTTGGGTAAGGGAGCTCCAGGTGATGATGTCATATACTGAGGTATCTGAAACTCTGAGTCAAAACCAACAAGTACTTAGTATTGATATTTGTTTTTTTAAAAACTGAATATTTAATTTTCTTTGCTATTTTGGATCCAGAGGGTCTAAAAATAGGTGAAGGGTCAATGAACTTTAATAGGAGGAAAGACCATAGGAACAGTAAAATAATCCTGTGAATGAATATTTGAAATTTGAAAAGGAAATTGCTTAGTGCTAAGGATCTGAAATGATTTACATGGTCACAACAAAAGTGAGTACAGCTAGGTGAAATATGATGTCAAAAAAGAAACTAGTGTAATTGTGACCTAATCCTACCAGAAATGAATTAGTTTTGTCCTCTTGTCTTGTGACTTACATGCTATGGTTTTGAGAAAAGTGTGAGTCAATGAGCAAAAATTCCTTGCCAGGGAAAAGATGTACCCCCAAATAAGGGTAAGGTAGTATCAGTATCCTTTAAGTGAGGGGAACATGTGAGTGCATTACAAATTGTTGGCAATGTTTTTCAGAACTAAGACAAAATCCTGCAGGCACTTAACAAACATGGTATATAGGGAAATTTTATTTGGTTTTCTGGGGGGCTTTGAGAGGGTTTTTGGTTGGTTTTTTGTTTGTTTGTTTGTTTTTGTTTGTTGTTGTTGTTGTTGTTTTGAGAGAGAGTCTTACTCTGTCACCCAGACTAGAGTGCAGTGGTGCGATCACTACTCACTGTTGCCTCAACCTCCCGGGCTCTAGTGATACTCCCACCTCAGCCTTGAGAGCAGCTGAGACCACAGGTGCGGGCCACCACATCTGGCTAATTTTTAAAATTATTATTTGTAGAGAAGAGATCTCGCTGTGTTGCCCAGGCTGGTCTTGAACTCCCGGGCTCAAGCGATCCTCCTGCTGCAGCATCCCAAAGTGTTGGAATTATAGGCATGAGCCCTATGCCCAGACTATAGGAAAATTTTAAATTGTCCGCAATCCTATCCATCCAAAGATTATGGAGCTAAATTATTAATAAGTAGCCACTATCTTCTAAACATAATAACCCAAGACCATCATAATCATAATAGCTAATAATCAAATATTAACTTAGGACCTGTATCCTTTTCTCTACATCATTTACCATGTGATAAATATTTTCCCTTCTACCTTTACTATTGGGAAACAAAGTTCCCTAGAGCTTACATACCTGTACTCTGACTATTAAATTAATTATTAAATTAAATTAAATTTTCTCAAGGAAAAAAATACTATTGTAATAGTACATGTAGTATATACTGAGACATACAGTATATACTTGATTAAGAAATTAGGCTATGAGGAATAGCCAGGACAAGCTTTTAAGCTAAAATGTTATTACATTCTAATTCTGGTAAGAATAGGAGCTTCTTGGAATTCAAAGAGGGCCCAGGTGGGTGTATTTTCTTCTAATGAGAACCTCTAACAGGAAAAAAAATAATAATAGAAATACTCTGTTCATCCCTGATCAAGTTCAGCGTGCTTCATTTTAAAGGATATCAGAGAAGCCCTCTCTTTGCCCTGCAAAAGCCCTGTAGTAACCTCACACCACAGCATTGGTTCCCACAGCCATTTGCTTTACAAGTTTAGCCACACTCAGGAACGGACATTCTAGAAAGGTCCAAGTCTTATCTTCATTACTCTCTTTCCCCTGTTTTTTTGAGCTGCTGATCCTGAGAGATAGAACAGAGAAAAAAGAGCAAGTTCTGATTGCTTAGTATTTTCATAAGCCGCATGCATACAGTTTCAGGAATAAAATGCTCTGGTTTAAAAACAAATGGTTGTTTGATTTTGTAAGAATAAAAAAAGAAGGAATGACACTTTGGTTCCAGCACTAAATATCCTCTTGGTATATAGAACTTTTTTACTGCCTTTCTATCCTCAACGAAAATATCCAGTAAAAAATTTCGTCTGAGAAAATAGTGACAAGTTATCCTCACATGCCTAGGGAGGGCTATGGTTTGGATGTTATCTCTAAAGGAAAAATTTGTTAGACCAGAGCATCCAAGGGAGAAGGTATTTTGGAAAGGGGGGGAGCCTTTCACACCCTTGCATCATTGTAATGAACCTTGTCAGGGGTCACTAAATAGGTAGAATCCTAAACATTTCTGTGTGAGATTAGATGAAAACTCAATTCTTTTTAATTAACAAGAAATGTTACAGAAGGTAAGAGCTTCAGAAATAAACTAGTCAAGCCACTCCACTTTACAAAAAGATCCAAAGGGCAAAAGGATTTTCCCAAGAGCCCCTGGCTGATTGGGAACAGAAGTTAGGCTAGAATTCACTCTGCCCACTCCCAGGCCTGTAAATTTCCAGGACACTGTCTGATTTAAATCTCCATGACCTGATGAACTGACCCCCGTTAGCTGTCTTTTCAAGACCCTTGCAAGAATTGCATGGATGCCAACAATGCTTCTCTTAAGCTCCAGCTGGAAGGGCTGGGATGTATCTAATTTCTAGCCAGTCTGAGTAATGGCATTATAGATAGGTGCTCATAATGTTAGCACCTAAGCCTGCAGGCTCACTTGATTAAATGGCAACATGGATCTCTTTTCATTCTTGTTATTTTGATAATTAAATGGGATTTCCAGCTCATCTCTGACCTGACACATGTTTTTCATTTTTAAAGTGAGTCAGGGAGTGAGCAATTCATGGTAGTTTAGTAGTACAAACTATACCCATAGCTCATTAAAATGTGTTTAAAGATTAATAAAATTGCACCCTGTCCAGTAGTAAACCTGGTTAAGTGTCTAACACATCAGGCATGCCTTTAATGGCCTGTTTGCTTTTCAAAGATGTGAAGCAAGACCAATTATTAAAAAGAAAGATGCAATACTGCCTTAGAGTTGCAGTTTTTAAAATTTATTTTGCATAGAACCATCTTTTAGCTTTTATGTTTTCAAAATATAAAATTCTGATCAGTGTGACCACATTAAAAAAAGTTTATTTCCCAATCTGAGTAAACACTATTTGTAAAACCTTAAATAGCATAGTTTAATTTTTGATGCTCAAATACATTAGATGGTGCAAAAAAAAAGCTAAGAGTTTTGTGAGAAAACAATTCAGAAAAAGCCAAAGAAGGAAGGACCAAAATTATTTTTGCAGAAATTATAAAGGTACATGTCAAAATTTTAAAATTACACTTAATTTCTTACTGATAAAGTGGGCATCTCCTTGCTCAAAATACTTGTCAAGGTGAATAAAATAGTGATGGAACACAGAAGCTGATGCCATTACCCTTAATCAGAAATAACTTAAGGCTGGGTACTGTGGCTTATGCCTGTAATCCCAGCACTTTGGGAGGCTGAGGTGGGAGGATTGCTTGAGTCCAGGAGTTTGAGACCAACTGAGGCAACATGGTGAGATTCTGTCTCTACAAAAATAAAAAATAAAAAATAAAAATTATCCAGGTGTAGTGGCACACACCTGTAGTCCCAGCTACTTGGGAGGCTGAAGCAGGAGCATCACTTGAGCCCAGGAGGTTGAGGCCATAGTGAGATATGATGGGTGTCATTGCACTCCAGCCTGGACAACACAGCGAAGATAACTTAAATGTGTGCGTGTGTGTGTGTGTGCGTGTGTGAGCTATGATGAGCTATGATGGTGTCGCTGCACTCCAGCCTGGACAACAGAGCAAAGATAACGTGTGTGTGTGTGTGTGTGTGTGTGTGTGTGTGTGTGTGTGTGTGTGTGGTGTATCCATTTTAATAAGCCTATGGGAATGTCTGCCCTTATTTCCTGAGATAACATTAGTAAATCATTAAAACCTTAATCCTTCTCCCATTTGTATTATGTTTCTGTGACTTTAATCAAATTGACATTTCTTAGAAAGAAGGCAACATTTTATAATTGTGGGAAAATGACTGAAGCAATATGTTGGTCATGAAGCAATATGTTGATATTGCCATAATTCCATGTCCATCTGTGGGACTAGGTCACTGTGACAAACTATATAATACCCTGAGGACATGGGCCATGTTGCCTGGATGGCTAATGGTGCCTACCCAGAAGGGGAATTTACATTAATAATGCCAGTGCTAAAAGTATGTAAGAAATTTTCTATTTTCTTTTTATTTTTAAGATGTCACTTTTATAAAATATAATGTATATTGCTTAATTATTTATATAATAGAATGTAGCATTTCCTATTAAAATTTAAATATAACATAAAATGTAAGAAATAAAGCAGAAAATAACTCAAAGCTTTAACACCCAGAGATAACAGGCACAAACATTTGAAGAACATTCTTTCTAGATTATTTATCCATTCATATGTATAAAATAGGAGAAAACAAGGAGAAAGGAAGGATGGGTAAATAGAAATAGTTTTATAAATATAGGATCACATTATAAATGCCATTTTAAAATGTGTTTAATTTTATTTGAATTTGTCAGGAGAAAAACTAAAAGGAAATTGAAGAAATTGCTGAATTTCAGTTAAATGTTCTTCACCCAAGGGATGTTAAGTTTCAAAAGATCCCCATAAAATTAAAAGATTTTTCTAAATGAGGTCTTTTTTAATCTACTGTTTCAACTTGAAACAATATTAATTAACTACAGCAATTTTTTAAAGGATCTCATTTCTTCCCACCTCGCTGCACTATCTTCCAGCTTTTGTTATATTGCATTATTTTTATTTGTCAGGGTTTACAACATTTGCATTCTAATTTCACCAATTGTTTAGTCATATTCTATAGGTAAATAGGTGATGCTCACTACTGGATTTCACTCTCCAGTTTTTTTGTTTGTTTGGCTGTTTTTTCAAGAATCACTGAGGGGTGCCTTAATTTCCTAAGTTCCTCCATTTTTGAGAATGCATGTCTTTTATAATCTCGATGATGTTGGCTGTGTCCATTCACTTTATTTCAGAATTTTGTAGATATTTGTCTCATTGTCTTTGGGGTTGAACGTCATGAAAACATCATAGGCTGAACAGAAGTATTGCCTTTATAGAGAACTTTCTTTGTGTGCCTAATTGACTAAAGAATTATTTTCTTGACCCTGAAATTCATAATTTATCTAGGATAGGGCTAATGGTGTTGAAGAAATGTTACTCAATGATGTTTGTTAATTCATGATAAGGAAGACTTTCTTCAGGACCATTGGGATAGGTACCGGGACCACAGCATGGGGTGTTGCAGTCAGGGAGAGAGATTGGGCTCAACCCCAAATGCAGCGTGGGCAAGTGGGAATTTATAGTCAAGGGGCAGAGTGTGGTCAGTGGATGAAAACTAAGAGGCAACATCAAGTGTACAGGAGATTCTGGCTAAACCAACCTACCAGGATTCTTTTGAAGACAGGCTAGAGTGTTAGACATGACCTGAGGGTTGGTGGAGGATGATGAACCTGATCAAATATCAATGGTGATCAGATATTAAGGATAAGGGGTTTTGGTTAAACTGACTTAGCAGGGTTCTTTGCTAAAACTGGATTTTACAAGGAAGTGCATAGATGAGCCCAGGAGAGGCTTCAGGAGGCTGACTAAATTTTGGTCTAGCAGAGAATTTTTGTCAGTGGTCAGTCATTGTTTATCACTCTTTATCCTGGAACACTGTAGTTTTTTTGATCTGCAGATTCAAGTCTTTTTTTTTTTCAGGAAAAGTTTCTAACATTATACCTTTACATACATTTTCTATTATATTTCTCATCTCTAGAAACACTAATCCTTATGTTCTATTGTCTTGGTTCTCCACCTCTACCCACTTATGTAACTGCTACAAATTCTGTCATTTTCCTCTTCACTGACTATTTTATGAAATTTTCTTCTTGTCATTATGTTAGCTTTATATTCCTCACTGTTTCAATAGTTTTATTTCTGTAACTATGGCATTTTGGTTCTCAGTTTGTTTCTCTCGTTCTGTCCCCCCTTTTCATCCCTTTTCATCTTATTCTGTTCTTTTATAATCTTCTTTTAATCTTATTTTATTTAATTAAGTATTCGGGGAAACTTTGTTATTTTTCTTGGGTTATGTTTTCTTTATAGATGGAGCTATTCTATTTCTTCTCTCTTTTTCTCTCTCTCTCCTCCACCTCTCTCCTCCCTCTCTTCCTTCCTCATCCTGTCCTCCTTTTCTGTCTTCCTCTCTTTCCTCCATCCATAGGTTCATGTTATATCTTTTCATCTTACTTATGTTTAATATGGAAGGTCTGTCCAGATTTTTTCACTCTACTAGAGGATGGGTGAATTTTTATTGGCATTTTCTACATGTCATCTCAAAATCCTTCATCTTCCTCACTGAGTACATTTTGTGGACTGGGTATTAGCTTCCAACATCAGTGTGTTGCCTTTGCTGGGGACCTGGGCTTGGCTGGCTCCCTCTTTAAATCCCATTCGATGTGCTAAACCCGAGTCCCTTCCATCAGCTGCAGTGGACCCTGTGGCTGTGGGCTTCAGCTCTTTCACTAATTTGGGTCAGAGCCCTGCCTCTGCCAAGGTTTCATGACTGTACACAAGAGCTCCTGTTTTCTAAGGTGTTTTTCTTGACTTTTTCCAAGCCTGCCTCTTCACTACCCTCAGATCATTTCTTCCCAAGTCTAAAGTCATCATTAGAGATTCTTTGGATTCGGCCCACTCCCTTTCTTTCCTCAGTATTGTCTCAGAGGTGGAGGAGTTGGAGCCACACTGCCACCGCCCAGCTATTCCTACTCTTTAGCCAAAACATTTTAAGATGAGGATATGGCGTTACACTCCTTTCTTGGTTTTGTGGCTCCTGGCAACACTTTGTTTTGACTTGTTTTATTTTAATATATGTTTTTGTTCGTTCATTAAGTGTTAAAAGAGAGCAGAGACTCTATGATCTAACTTCACTCTACAAAATTATCTTTTCTCCCTGTCATCTCAAAAACCATATCAATTTCTATACAAAATACAGCACTAAACAGATTTTGAAAGTTTAGGGAAGATTAAAATTTCAATGCCAGATATTTAATTTCATTATTATGACTGTGAAATAGATGCATTCTTTGCAGAAATTTTAATACAAAAAAGTATTATAAAGAAAATACAGACATTCATTCTCATATTATTTTTGATATTCTTATACTAATTTGCTTATCTGTGCATAGTTCTTAAAAATTGGGTTCAAACTTCATATATCATTTTTATTTTGTTGCTTGTCTTTCCTCTAACAGTACCCTATGAGTATGTAACATAGCCTTACATATTCTTTGAAATGATATTTTAATAATTTTGAAGCAAATTAATATACTCAAATAATCTACGATTGGACATTTATGCTATTTATAATTTTTGTTAACATTAATGCTGGGATGAACATCCTTCTATATAAATCTTAGGATGTATTTCCTTTAAAATATGTTAGTAATACTTTTTAATGAAGACATTTCTAAGATAAGTATTCTTTGCCTTAGCAAAATAATTTAATGGACATTATTATAAACCTTGATTATTATACAGTACCATATAAGTAGATAAAGAGAAATCCTGCACCTGATTAGACTTAGAACATAAAATTTTGAATAAATTTAAATATATGTCCCTCACTAATTTTTCCTCATAATTTCAAGGTCTAAAATCATGTGATTTCTGATCAATTCTTTACTGAGAAGCACTGAGACATTTCCTAAATTATTTTCATTATTTCCAAAAAATACCACTTTTACTGTCTTGATCAGTGCCCTTTGGCTTTTTCTTCAGAGTTCAAAGTAGCATAGTGATTCAGTGAACAAACTCCAGGATCAGAAAGGCCTGGGAGCTGCTCATTACTTGCATGATCTAATGTTCCCTCCTCACCTCTTTCTTCACTTTCTTTCACTGTGTTTCACTGCCCTTCTTTCTGTCCCCCAAGTAGACCAAGACCATGTCCAATTTGGTCCCTCCTATTTTTTCCAGTGTAATACTCTTCCCCCCAGTCTACTG
Organism: Pan paniscus; assembly: GCF_029289425.2. Taxonomy (NCBI): domain Eukaryota; kingdom Metazoa; phylum Chordata; class Mammalia; order Primates; family Hominidae; genus Pan; species Pan paniscus. The sequence continues at coordinate 24,219,267 of NC_085926.1, read as the reverse complement.
ATGGCTAACCCTTTTTTATCCAAAGGTCAGTTCTCCACTCAGTTAATGTTCCCATTAACTTTCCCCTCGAGGCATTCTCTGTCTAATTACTCTGCTTTATTTTCTTCATAGTATGCCTTATCACTCAAAAGTATCTTAATAATGGCTCCCATTGATGGTATTATTAGCTTACCTCATCACCCACAATTCCCTTCCACCCACCTACGGTTCTGGTGCCCTCTGCTGTAAGGAGGACTGCCCTCTTGTGGACTTTTAGGATATTGCTACTAAAAGCACAAAGTCTAGTTTTATTTTTTTGCAACAAGATTGCTGTTTTAGGGGGTTCTCTAAGTGTCAAATATTTGAAACATTGATTTTCAGGTTTATTCTTTTTTTGATTAATTGAAGTTTTTAATCTACCTGGAACAAGAATAACTTAAAATGTGAAATGACCTTGGTAATAATGATAGTTCTGTTTAATGAATGTTTTCTCAGTATCAACCACTGTCCTAAGTGATTTTTCATATATTATCTCATTTAGCTTACGCATTGTCAGCTGGGAAAACAAGGAGATAATTTAAGACATATAAAGAAAGCTTTTCCAAGTGTCAGGGTAAAGCTGATTCCCTATGTCCAAACTTTGTCTGCAACTTTTCAGGAAAAACAAACAAACAAAAAATTTAAGAGGTACAATAAACACAGTTATTTTTTTAAGCACCAAGGGGGCCTGGGTTCTCTACTCAACTCTGACCCTAATTATTGTGTGTCATTTAGAAATTTGTCTTCTCAAGGCCCTAGTTTCTTCAAACGTAAAATGAAGCTTTGCAGAGAGCTCATGTTCAAAGGTCCTGAGGCACAAGAAACTCTGATATATTTGAGGAAAAGAAGGAGGTCTGTGAGACTAGAATGGAGTGAGTGAGGAAAAACAGCCAGAGATGCAATCAGGGGGAATGGGGAACTTGGTTTTTACCCTGAGTGTGATAGGAAAGCATTGCAGGGTTTGGTGCCCAGGGATTAAATGAACTGACATGTAATTTGGCCAATAGACGTTAATGTCAGTAAGATATAAATGTGTTCTGCCAATGCCAAGCAGGAGCAAAAACATCATTTTTTCATCTTTCCTCAGTTCAGTGCCTCCAAAACTCTAAGAACTGAGACATCACTTTGGATGATGACATAGGACTTTGTGTACTTATTACATGTAGTATCAACTGTCCATTAATACTTTTAAAACCCATGCTTTCCAACAAAGTTACTTCTTTAAAGCTTCCAGAGGTCATCTTTAATTTATGAATGAAAGATATGTTCTAAAAATAAGCTATGTACTAGTATAATTATCTATGTCTATATTTAAGTCAGCAAGTATCTAATCTATAAATGTTTATTGAGTGCCCACTCTGTCTAGGCCATGGTGCTGGTATGGAAGGAATGCCAGCAAAAAAAAAAAAAGGCCTGTAACCCCAATCCACATGAAGTTTACTATCTAGTGTGTCATTAAGTCATTTCCAGTATAATCTCCAAAAATAATTGAGGGTGAAAAGCCAAAATTTAAATACTAGGAAACTGGACATATAAGATATATTATGCATATTGGTGACATCATAATATAATTTTAAAAGCGTGGACTTTAGGATCTGACACATTCTGCTTCAACTTCTTGTTAACTATGTGATCTTGAGCAAGCCACTTTACCTCTCTGTGCAACTGTCTCCTCATTTGGTAAACAGAGATAATGCTCCCTAATTCACAGTGGTTTTGTAAGGATTAAATAAGATAATGTGTATAAAGAGTCTGGCATACACATTCGGTACATGGCAGCTGTTGGGTGAAAAAGAACAGGAAAGGAGAGAAAAGAAAATTGGAAGCAGTCCAGCAGGCAAGCTGGGATTGGAAGAATGCCAAAAGTAGCAAAATATTTTAATGTTGCACATAAATGACTGAAAGGCATAAAAAAGCTCAAGAATAATGTCCTCTTCTATTATGTTTAAAGCCAAAAATGGAATGGTTTACCCCTGTATGTCATACTAATATTTACTGTCTTTCAATGCTGGGCCCAGATACTCTAGAAGACATGTTCAGTTTTCGCCAGCCACCTAAACTGGGTGAAAGAATATTTGCAAAAATCAAATTCTACACATAAATGTATTAAGTATCTGCTGTGTGCCCAGCACCATTGTAGTTTCTAGAGATAGAGTAGTTAACAAAATAGAAAAATAAAATAAAAGAATCCCTTCCTCATGGTGTTTACCGTCTAGTAGGGGGTAGGGGGAAATAGGCAGTATATTAGAAGTATATTCAAAGGTGAAAAGCTCTCTGGAGAGAAAGTGGAAAAGTGATTAGGAAGAGAGGTGTAATTTAAATGGGTGATTAGGCAAAATCTTATTGAAAGGTAACATTTGGGCAAAGACTTAAAGAAGGTGTTGGTATAAGATCTCTGACAGTATCTGGGAGAGAAGCTTTGCAGAGAGCTCACATTCAAAGGTCCTGAGGTGAGAGCGACCCTTGATATGTTTGAGGAACAGAAGGAGTTCAGCAAGACTGGAATGGAGTGAGTGAGGAACAACAGCTGAAGACACAATCAGAGGGAATGGGGAACTTGGTTTTTACCCCGAGTGTGATAGGAAAACCATTGCAGGGTTTGGCACCCAGGGATCAAATGAACTGACATATAATTTGCCCAGTGGAGTCATGGGGCATAATTTATGTTTTAAAAAGACTACCTCTGGCTGCTATGTTGAGAATAAAATGTTGGGAGACAAAGATGAAAGCAGAAAGACCAGGTTATTATAAAAATCCAGGTGAGAGATGATAACAGTAATGATGGAGGTAGAAAGAATGTTTTGATTCTGAATTATTTAGAATCATTTATAGTGATTAAGGAAGACAGAGGATGGAACAAGTTTGTTTGTTTGACTTTTAAGGGAGGCCTGGGGAAGCTCTGTAATCTGGTTTGGACATATCAAGTTTATTAAAGTAGACAATTAGATATACAAGTCTAGAGTTCAAGGAGAGGTCTGGGGTCTATAGAGACACATATTTGGGAAATGTAACCTTATGAATAATATTTAAAGCCATGAGACAGAATGAGATCACCAAGGGAGTAAGTACAGATAGAGAATTGAAGAATAAAAGGTATCCAAGGCATAAGTCTTGTAGCTTCTAAAGGCTGGATGGAAAAGAACCAGAAAAGTCTGAAAAGGATTGTTCAGTGAGAAAAATCAGCAAAGTGTCTCATCCTGGAGGGTAAATGGAGGAAGATTTGAAGAGGTAGTGAGCAGCTAGCTGTATCAAGTGTTGCTGATAGGTCTAATAAAATAAATTCCAAGAATTGCATAGGATTTGGCAATATGTGAGCATCATGGGTTGGCTTAACTCGGACAGTTTTGAAGAGTGGGGAGAGAACTAAGTCTGATTGGAGAAACTTTCAGAGAAAAAGGCAGGGAAGAAATTGGAATCAGGGAGTAAGGACAACTCCTTTGCTCTAAAGGGGAGCAGGGAAATGGAGTGGAAGCTGAAGAGTATAGTGGGATCTAGAGAGGTTTTTTTTGTTTTTTTGTTTTTTTTTGAGACAGAATCGTGCTCTGTTGTCAGGCTGGAGTGCAGTGGCACGATCTCCGCTCACTACAACCTCCATCTTCCGGGTTCAAGTGATTCTCCTGCCTCAGCCTCTTGAGTAGCTGGGATTACAGGTGCGTGCCACCACGCCCAGCTAATTTTTGTATTTTTAGTAGACGGGGTTTCACCATGTTGGCCAGAATGGTCTCGATCTCTTGACCTCGTGATCTGCCCACCTCGGCCTCCCAAAGTACTGAGATTACAGGCGTGAGCCACTGCGCCTGGCCGAGAGATGTATTTTTGAAGATTCAGGAAATAACATGTTTGTTAGTTGACAGGATGGCCAAGTAAATAAGGGCCAAGTAATGAGGCAAGAGGTAAGGGAGAGAAGGGCCAAGTAATGAGGCAAGTAATGAAAGAATGGCCAAGTAATGAGGCAAGAGGTAAAGGAGAGAATTTCTGGAACATGTCTCTAAGTGGGAGGGCTTGGGGTCGCATGCACAAGAAGAGAGATTGAGCTTAGATAGGACCAGGTGTGGGCCCAGACCAGCAGCATCGGCATCACTTGGGAATTATTAGAAATGCTAATTTTCAGGCCCTTCCCAGGCCTACTGATTCAGAAACTCTGGGGTTGGGGCCAGCAACCTGTTTTAACAAACGGTCTGGGTGATTTTGATGTAAAGTCTGATCTGTGGTAATAGAATATGTAGGTATAGATCCTGGTCTGAGAGTAGATGTGGTCCTAAGAATTGTAGGGAATTATCTTCCAGTTGCTTCTGTGTTCTCAGTTAAATAGGAAGACAGGACATAGCTGAGAGTGAAGACTGGAGGGAAGTTGTTGGAGATCTGGGGAGACAGGAGAAGTTTGATACAGTTTTCTAGGAGAATGGAAGAGTCAGTGACCTGGGGAAGAACTGTGAGTGCCTGAGAGCATTTAGTGCCCACCTGAGTTCATGGCCATGTGTCTACCCAGAGCCCATCAGTATGATTGTGTCTTTTTCTCCAGTGATGAGCAGCTGGAATTGACATGATGATAAAGAGAAAGCCAGAGAAAGAATAAGTGAATAAAATGACTACTGTCTCATAAACGGGAGCTTTACAGGCAAACATTGCTTTCCAGCATAGAAATTGTACCGTTTCCTGAAGACCACCTTACCTTTTATTCTTGCAGTCCAAAATCCACCCTGCAACCCCAGCCTACTTGCCTCCTGGTGAGAGTCATGTCTACAGTCTTGGGGCTGCCACACAGCTCATGAGTCCAGAGTGCTGGATACAGCAAGGGCTGCCTGGCTAGTAAGACACAAACTGGTCAGCTAGAGATAAAGTGTGACTCACCGAGTGCCCAGAAAAAAACATTTCTTCATTTTCTCTCCTGACAACTGCATTTTCCTAAATTATTATATAGATAAGAGCTTGTCAGACACAAAAGACCACAGTATTATATAATTCCATTTACATGAAATAGGCAAATGTATAGAAACAGAAAGTAGATTAGTGGTTGCTTAGGGTTGAGGTGATAAGGGAGTGACAGCTGAAAGGTACGGGGTTTCTTTTTAAGATGATGAGATTGTTCTAAAATTGACCGTGGTGATGACCACACAACTCTGTGAATGTACCATGAACCATTAAACTGTATACTTTCTGTGGGTAAATTGTATGATATGGGAATCATATCTCAATAAAGCTGGTTTTTAAAACTTACATACACACACACACACACATTTAATCTATTTGTATAGATGAAAACAAGGACTTGTTAATGGAAATAAACCAAATCACTTAAATCTATAACTGAATTTCTTTGTACCTATCTTTAAACAAATAGAACTTCCTTTAAATGCTGAGGGCTTTCCAATATATTAAAAACAAACAAACTTCTAGTCTCTGATATGGGAAATAACTTTTAGGAGTTAAGCTTTTTTCCTTAAAAAAAAAAAAAAAAAAGTAAGCAGAGCTAATTCCCACTTTGTAGTGCTTTGTTGTGAAAAAACTTGGACCAAAGTGGCTGTTAATTCTACTTTTCAAAGCTGAATTCTTTCTGACCCTTCAAAACGTATGCTCCCAGGAGTCTTAAGGCGGTGTGTTCCTCTCTCGTCAAAGCAGCATACAGATACACTGTTAAGAACATGTTCATTTCTGCTTCTGTCAGCTTTGTATCTGAGCACTAATAGTGTCCATGGTGTCACTTTTGCATGAACGTTTTTGCTCTAAGCTTAGGGAAGTACACTCTTTTCCGTGCCGTAGTTGAAATGTGTAACTTGTCCCTGTTTAGAAAAATGCCGCCACCTACTTGCTTCATGTATCTGGTGATTTAAAGCAACTCCTGAATCATTCAACTTGGCCAGCTTGTCTTTGTGTAGGAACAATCCCAAGCCCATGTAGAGTCTTGCCTTGCAGCACCTGAAAATAAATTCTGTCGAGACTGATGCTCCATCCTCGAATTTTTGATAAATCTTTATGGAAGAGTTATTGGATGCTCATGGAGCAGGCGTGGGACTGCAGTGGGGGCACAAAGGAAGCATCAGGAGGCCAAGTTAGCTTCTCAGCTAGTGGCTCTGTGACCTTGGGCAAGCCATTTAATTTTCCATTTCCACATCTAAAAATAAGGACTGAATCAAGCGATCTCTGGAGTTCCTTCCAACTCTACACTCTAGAAAAGGCAGTGTACTTCTGAGAGGTTAAGAGCTGGGGCCTCCAGTCAGAGTGACCTGGTTTGAATTCTGGTTTTGCTACTTGCTGGTAACCTCGTTCTAGTTCTTTGGCCTCTGTATGTATCAATGACTTCCTGTTGAAAAAGGAAATAAAAATCATACCTGCTGCCCAGGTAGATCTGTAAGTTACTGATCACAGGACTCGTGCTAGAGTAAAAGCTGTTGGTATTCAAAGTAATGATGTGCCCGCACAGATCCACACTGAGCCTGCACTACAGCGTATGCATTAATGTATACATCTGTACTCAACACAAAAGCAGATGAGACGGCCCCACCTGCATGCTTTTAGTCTAGCTGGGGAACAAAGGTATCATAGGTGAGATGATGACCCGTATGGTACTAAGTACAGAGCAGCAGTCCTTCAGGGGAAGGTTCAATGCCACATGAGAACTGGAGTTGCAGGCAGCTTGGCGCAGGACCGGACTGTGGGTTGGGAGAAAACATAAGCTGAAGCTCCACTTGTTTGTTTGTTTCTTTCCTTCCTCCCCTCTGGCTCTCCTAAGTTTATTTTGGTTTTGAAATCAGGCCTGCCCAGGGGAGTGAATCAAGCAGCAGACCCTTCGGCCTTTTCCTGTCTCTGTGCCTCAGACGGACAGGGCCTCCCACCCTGTTGGTTCTTAGGCGTCGCTTGCATTGCTGGGTGCCCTTTTTAACTTTTCCATCTTCCCCCAAATGAGTCCGAGGCCCCAGCCTCTGTGCCTAATCCTGCCTCTTGGCATGCTTCCTTTCACCTTATTCTCCTCCCTCTCTTCTCTGTTCAAAGTTACTCATCTCCAGCCCTGCAGTGAATAAATTCATACAAAGAGAGTGTTTTGATTTATGTCACCAATTTGATCTCAAAAAACTACAGACCCTGATTCTCCATGCAGTCCATTTATTGTTCATGCACTCACTATTTTGGAAGTGTTGCTCCAAGTGTGAGGTGCCAAGCCACATAACTGAGCTTCTAATTGCAGAGTTCTCCAAGCTGAAGCTGAATGAATGGCTGTGGAATATTAGCCTCTGCTAGAATGCTCAAGGCCTCACAGTGACTGCAGGAGGCTGTCCCACTTGTGTCTAACAGTGTGCATTCACTTGTTTTGTTTGTGTGTTGAATGCATTATATAATTCACTGTGGAATAAACTGTGGAAAGTGCCCACTGCCTGTTTTTGTAAATAAAGTTTTATTGGGCTGTGCTTATTCACTTAACATTGTCTGTGGCTGCTTTCACACTGCATGGCATGGTTGAGTAATTGCAAAAAATACTATTTGGCCCAAAAATCCTAAAATATTTATTATCTAGCTCTGTTCAGATAAAATTTGCCAACACTTGACTTAGATGTGGACATCAGATATTATAGGTCTATAGAGAATAGCCATATACATTATCTAAATTTCTTTTTTTACTATGAAGCATGTATTTTCCTATAGATCTTAAAAAGATCTATTTCATATTCTATAACCTAAAATTAAGATATTTAGTTTCTTCTCAGAGTTTTGCTTTTGTTTTGTTTTGCTACTTGGATAATATCATAAACATCTGGACTTTTTGGTTCCCAGAGTAGAATTATTTAATGAAAAGGTATCAAAAAATACCTTTTGATATACCAAAAAATATATCAAAAAATTTATTTCATTTTAAAATAAAAACTAAAGGCATCAATAGAAAAACCTTAATAAGCTTAAAGGGCCTCTCCATGAATATTGAGGACATCGTGAATGTTTAGAGCTGGAACAAGACTTCAGGTATCATCTAAACTGATCTCACCATTTGGAAAATTGAAGAAACTGAGAACCAGAGAAGGATGTGCTTAAGGTCACAAGACAAGTTACAGCTATCACAACCGAGAACCCAGAACTCCTATCTTTCTGCAAAGGGCTTTTGCCAGTCCTGCAAAAACAAAAAAGGTCACAGAACAGAGCTAATTTGTGCTACTATGAATTCAGATGACCAACTTCAAATGGGCCATCAACATTTCCCTGAATCCTACTAAATATCTCTGTTCAACATACTCTTCCACTTTCTGTAATGCTGTTTCAGACTTCATCTTCCATAACCCTCTAACATCTCTTTGTCCTCCCTTGCTCTCATCAAATAACCTCACCTTCTCCTTCAGAGAAAATGAAACCTATCTCTCTGTAACTCTAATTGTCCTGACACCAGACACATGAGCCTACCTACCTCTGTGTCCATCCTCCCTTCCTCCCAAGTACAGTAGAGGTGTCCACCCGTCTTGTACATACTTGAGACACGTATCTCTCTCCTTCCAGATGGGACTCCCTCCCAGGATCTTTCAGTATGAGTTATCTTTTTCCCTCTCTCAAAAACAAATTACTGTCATTATTATTATTAATATATCTTCCTTCTAAACATGTCCACATCTTCCATTAAATTTTTTTAAAGCATATCACCATTTATTCCCTGCAACGAACTCACAATTATTTATTCTCCTCTTCCCAGCCAAACTTCTGAAAGTTTGGCTTCCCAGTCTTTGGCTGGGAAGAGGAGAATAAATGTGCACCATTTCTGTGTCCTTATCTCCCATTTACTCTTCAACTCCATCTGTCTGGCTTCAGGCCCTCTTCCACTAACCAGGTAATACTCATTAAGGCCTCTGATGACCCTCATATTGCTAAATCCAGTGACCATTTTCTAGACCTCATCTCCCTTGACCTCTCAGCAGTATTCAGTACCACTGATTACTCTGTCCTTCTTGTCTCTTCCCTTAGTTCCATGACACAAAACTCTCTGGGATTTCTTTGTACCTCACAGACTCTTGCCAGCTCACTTGATCCTCAGACTCTCTCACTGGCTCGCTGTTTCTTCCTGACTTTTCAACATTAGAGTTCTTTAAATAGTGGGTGCTCCTCTTCTTGCTCTAGCTGCAGTTCTAAAGCAATAGCATCCATGTTGACACCTTCAGTTACCATTTATCTATATGACAATGAAGGCTTCCCCTCACCCCTTCAACACAGTGGATACAGTGGTTTTTGAAATGTAAATCTAATCATTGCTACTTCCTTCACTTAAGACCCTTCAACCTTTTCTGACTTAGGATAAATATAAAATCTTGTCTATGGCCTAAAAGGCCCTGCCTGGCCAGTCTCCTGTCTGTCTCTCCAGACTCATCTCTCTCCAGCTCCCTGTCCTCACCCTTCTGCCTATACCAGCCATCTATCACCCTGTACATAAGTACGGGTCCCTCCCTTCTCCATGAAACCCACACATGGGATTGCCCTTCCCTCTCCTTCCACCTGGGCAACTCCTACTCATCCTTTGACTTCATTCTAGTTGGCACTTCTGGGAGTCTCATCCCACTCATCACTTTGTCTAGAAAGCCTTATCTAAGTGAGAGCCCACATTTTGGCCATAAAGGAAAATGACACATAGCTTTAATTTTACATTGGCTTGCATAATTAACTTCATTAATATATATTCTCTCCAAAAGACAGCAAGCTCCCTAAAGGCAGATATCATTATTGTATATGTGTTGTATTGTATATGTATATATTGTATTATATATGTGATATACATGTTATTTTTGTTTTACACTGCATGCCTAGCACTTACCACAGGGGTTAATCAGTAAAAGGCACTCAAAGAATATTTCACAAAAGGATGCATAGAGGGAGGGAAGAGTAGATACATGGATAGACAAACAGTTATGGCATATTTGATCTAAGATCTGTGCTTTAACAAAAATACTGGACCGATGGGATGAATGTTGTACAGACTTTCCAGTAACCAAGAGCAAAGGAGGCATAAGCATCAGACAACAATGGAATTGATAAAGCCTATATCTTGGTGGATGTCTCAGTGCCATTTTTCCATTCTGCCCAAGGACACTCTATTTCTATGGGAATACAATAAGTGCAGTATGTTTCCTAACTACCACAAATATTTCTGAAATGCAAACTAGTGGCTTCTGATTCATACATGTTATTAGAGAGGAAAACTGAAGCTGTCAGGGGCTCATAGAAAGCTTTGCATTCTTCTTCAATGTGATTCTACATGGCTAATGTCACTAACTGACCACAGAAACTAAGTCATTGGTCATAGGAAAATAAAAATGGTGTACGTGCTGGTTATGTTTGGCACAAGGCCTTTGTTTGGGTATATGCATTCCAAGGATCCCTAGAATGAACTGCCTTATAGCACTCAATCAGGTCCAAAGAACTGAGCCCTTTAGAAGCAAAAGAAGAAGAGGAAAAACCCTGATAGCAATCAACAGAATCCAAAGTATTGAGTGTTTTATTAAATGCCTGTAAGGCTGGGAGACTTGTGTTGACTCCTACACATTTAAGTGCAATCTTCTTCAATGATTACCTTGGAAGATGCATATTTATTTTAGTGACACTGTTCTTACTCTAAATATTTGCAGCCACTCTTTTGGGACTACCTTTAAGGCCAATAGTATATGTATTATTAAACACATCCTGAGCCTTTGGAAGGTAAATCTGGTTTTCTTTTCTTTTCTTTTTTTTTTTTAAGATGGAGTCTCCCTCTGTTGCCCAGACTGGAGTGCCACAATCTGGGTTCACTGCAAGCTTTGCCTCCCGGGTTCACACCATTCTCCTGCCTCAGCCTCCCGAGTAGCTGGGACTACAGACATCCGCCACCATGCCCAGCTAATTTTTTTTTTTTTTTTTTTAGTAGAGACAGGGTTTCACTGTGTTAGCCAGGATGGTCTCGATCTCCTGACCTCGTGATCCGCCTGTCTCGGCCTCCCAAAGTGCTGGGATTACAGGCGTGAGCCACCACGCCCGGCCGGTAAATCTGATTTTTAGAAAAACCCAAATGTTATGAATAATCAAATCTAGTGAATAGACTCAGGGTCCAAACAAGATTTCAGTTCAAAATGATAACAGCTTTCCTTGTGTGGTAAGAAAAAAAAAAAATGGTTCTGAGAGACAACTGGTTCTCTCTCGGTGAGGAGTTCCAGAAATGTTTGAAGACATGGAAAACATGCATAGCTTCATAAGATGACAGGGCTTACAAGTTCTGCTGTGTTTGTTTTCAAACCCAATCTCATTTCTTTAGAGATCTGAACTGATCATCTACCTGGCCAGCCTTGGCTAGCAAGATGTGTTTTATTTGGCCAACGTAGTGGTTTTCTTTAAAAATTGAGTCAGGATTGAAAAACCAGGAGATTTCCAGTACAAATCTGAATTTCTTATCTCCTTGGAAAATCTGAAGATCTGGCAAAACTCTTTCCACAGCCCTATGTGACAATTCCTTCCTGGAGCAGAGTATCTGCTGCCTCCTGTATGAAAGAGACAGTTAGGCCAGCAGCTCTCAACTGCTATCATTGTCTGTCCTGACCTCACTATTTAAATACTGTACTCCCAGTGCACTTTGCTGCTTCTTATTCCATGTGACATTTATTTGTTTAATTGCCTGTGTCATCTCCCTCTAGATCAAAAGCTCAGTGAGGGCAGAGATTTTTTTTCCTGTGTTTGTTCAATGCTGTATCTCCATTGTCTGGAGCATGGCTGGCACTTGATGCCTATCTGTTGAATGAATTAATGTCTAGCCCCTGTAAGCAGTAAAGTTTGCAACCTTTGCTCTAGAGTTGCACTTTGTAGAAAAGAAGACTAAATGGTTACCTTTCTATAGATATACAACAATCTATACCATATATACTTTTCATTTTCCTTTTTATATTATTTATTTTATGCCTCTATTATGTTATTGCATTTCATCTCCACAGCAATTTTGTAAAACGTACATTATCTCTGAGTGTTACCTCAAATTTTTCCACCTTTGTTTCTTTCCCCCACCTTTATTTGTATTCACTGTATTGTATTGTATTGTATTCATTTATTCTTTTTGAATAGATACCAAATTCTATACATGGTCCAGAATCTAAAATGTATGGAAAGGTCTGCAATAAACCTCATCCCTTAACCATCCAGGTCCCCTCCTCATAGGCAGTGTTGTTAGTTTCTTTGTGTCTATCCACAGATACTCTTTGGATACCCTTTTATATTCTTCTTTCTCTTTGTACATATGGATGTCACATACCGTGTACACTGCTATGCACTTTGCTTTTCTCACTTAACCATATTTCTTAAAGATTATTTCATATTATTCTATAAATGTTCTCTTATTCTTTTTTTACATTTATACAGCATTCCAGTTGGTGATTTATTCCCAGATGGTTTATTTAACTAGTTCCTGTTGATGGACATTTGCGTTTTACATATCTCCTTTTATAGGCATTCAAGATATGGTTGTTACAGGTGTTTAAGAAGTGAGATTGTGGGTGGTTTCTAGATTTGTGCCATAGTTAGAAAGTCTTCACCATTTTAAAGCTGTGGAAAGATTTTCTTGTGGTTTCTTCTAGGGCTTTTATTTGTTACATTTTAATTTTTTCATATACTTGGTATTTAACCAGGCATAAGGTATGAGTTATAGATTCAACTTTTATTTTTTTTCTAGATGTTTACTGTTTATCTCATCTTTAGGAGTTAAATAAGCCAGTTTTTATTATATTGTAAATTTCCATATATATTGAGGTCTGTTTCTGAACTTCTGTCCTGCTCCATTGATCTGCTAACTTTTCATGCACCAATACTGCACTGTTTTAATTACTAAGGCATTATACTATGCTTTCATATCTGATGGGCTTAATTCTCCCTGTTACTTTTTGTTCAAAGTGTTTCATATATTTAATATTCTTACAGGATAACATTCATATAGTCTTACTTCCCTGTGGGTTTTTAAGTCATCAAGAACAAGCAGTGACTATTATCACATACCATTTTAGCGTCTTTCAAGGAGATCAAATACTTTTTTATTCAGTGGACTTATTACTCTGATTAGCAGTTTCAGCATTCCTAATGTTGACTTATCCTTGCTTTCCTAGAAATATTCCATTTTTTCTGGTGTATTGTTCTTCTAATTTTTCCAAGAGTCATTTGCTGATATTTTATTTAAGATTTTTTGTCTCAATTAAAATAAGTCATCTGGGCAAATTTCTTTTTTATGCTGTCTTTTCCAAATTTTTGGTATCAGAATTATGCTGATTTACAAAAGTAATTGAGGAAGTTTATTTTTTCCCTGTGCTTTCAAACAGTTTAAATAATTTTTTTATCTATGAAATAATCACACACAAAACCATCTGGATTTGGCATTTTCAGGGAAGGGAGAGGAGGGGGGTTCCTTGACAGTGTTTAAGTTTTTCCCATGATTTTCAGTCTATGCAAATTTGTCTTTTCTCCTACTTTATGTTTTTTAAGAAAATCAAACAATTCATCAAGATTTTGAATGTATTTGCACAGTTACTGAAAGTCATCTCTTATAATTATTCTAATCCTCAGTATACATAACTAATTCCCTTTCTTTTTCCTAATTTTGTGAATTTGTTATTTCTCCCTTTTTTTCTCCACTAGGTTAACTGCTAGTTCATCTATTTGTTGTTTTGTTCTTGGTTTTTCCAAAGAATCAGCTTTGGGATATCTTTACACATGAGACCTGTTAAAATGTTTTCTAGTCCTATAAGCTTTCTGACTTTTATTAATTTCTCTTTCAGCTTTCTTTTATCTGTGGTTCTTTTTCTACAAATGCTTAACTCATTTATTTTTAAGTCATAAAAATGTATAAAACTATGACATTTAAGATATTTCCTTTAGTAAGTACAGCATTGAGGGTCTCACATAGGTTTTAACATTTGTTATTTAGATCATAGTTATTCTTTACATATCTAGCAATAAGGCTTCTATTTACTCTTTGACAAAGAGTTGTTTAGGAGATAATTTTCTTGGCTTCCAGGTAATTGCAGTTTTTCTTTTTTTATGTGTCTGATTTTCTTTCTTTTTTTTCTATTTAGTTTCTAAGTTAAGTATATTTTAGGGAGATTGTTTTGTCACATTTCTACCTATTTCTACTCTTGGAAAGTTTCTTTATTGCCTTTGGTCACATGCTATAATTATTCTATTTTTGCAGTATTCTGTTTTTCAGATATGGAATTTGGTATCTGATCCTAGATTAACATTAGTGATGTTATTCTGGTATTCTTTCTTATTTTATATCTACTTAATCTTTGAAGGAATGTAAGGTAGGTTAAACAACCACTATTGTGTTTCCATGTATTTTTCCTTGAATTTTCTACAGGGTTTGACTTCATCTATTTCTCTTTTTCTTTTTAAGAGACAGGATCTCACTCTGTTGCCCAGGCTGGAGTACAGTGGTGCAACCATAGCTCACTGCAGCCTCAAACGCCAAGGCTCAAGGGATCCTCTCACCTTAGTCTCTCCTGTAGCTGAGACTATAGGCGTACACCACTGTGCCCAGCTAATTTGATTTTAAAATTTTTGTAGAGATGAGGTCTCATTATATTGTCCAGGCTACTCTTGAACTCTTGGCCTCAAGCAATCCTCCTGCCTCAGCCTCCCAAAGTGCTGGGATTACAGGCATGAGTTACCATGCCTGGCACTTCATACATTTCAGTGCTGTGTTACTTGGAGCATAATGTATGGTTATATCTATTTTCTACCTGATAAATAATTTTAAGGCAGATGGAGACTGAAACATTGCACCAACAGGCAGTCAATACTACCTGCGAGCTATGAGAAGATCTCAAAGTTGGAGACTTCTCAAGGGGTACAGGGAATTGGTGACAGGTATACCTGAGAGTTAGGCAAGAACAAATGCATCTAATACTAAGATGTTTTATTAGTTAAGAAAAGTGACATGAGGATATATGTGCTTGATCTTTTAATTTCTTCTTTCTGGATTTTGTTTCTTATAACTATGAATTTTGTGTAAAAAGACCAACAGTCATGTCTTATTTCTGTGCCCAGCAACTAACACAGTGCTTTGCCCTCACCTTTGGTAGATACTCTGGTACTAGGTTGGTGCAAAAGTAACTGCAGTTTCTGCCATTAAAAGTAATGGTGAAGACTATATCACTCTAAGAGTTTAATTCTTCATGGTGCCATGTGGAAATACTAGCAAAAACAGCAATTACTTTTGCCCCGGCCTAATAGTTGTTGTGAATAAATGAATGAGTGAAGTAGCAAAATATGAAATATGTGTTGCAGACCAGGGTAATTAGCACTGACATTTGTCCCACCTCTCTGTCCAAACATGCCACTCCTTATAGAGCAGACTGTTGAGTTCTATATTCTTTCAAAATTTTTCGTAGACTCACTCCTGGAGCCAGCTCATAATGTATTAAGTATTCCTCCTGAATGTGTACAGATTTCTTGTTTACTTTATGAATCCAACTGAGAAGGTATAACAGATATACCAGAGATGGGAGTCTGTGGCCCTAGCCATTGATTGTTTAAGTTCTGGGTTAGAGGTAAGCAGCCCTTGCCAGAGTGATCCAGTCCCAAAGTAGAAGGAACAAGTTTTCTTGTGATGTGGCAAGGTTATATTGCTCTAAGAGTTTAATTCTTCATACTGCCATGTGAAAATACTAGAGAACAAGGGTTGGTTTAAAATAATTATCATCTTAAAGTATTAGAAGTATAAGGGGGAAAAGATCAGAAAGAATATGCCAAACTATCCACTGATAGTTTGTTAGTGGTTAACTCTATGGTGGGTTTTAATTGTTTCTCCTTTATACTTTCTGTTTTCAAACATTTCCAAGGTGATCAGGAATCATTTTTATGCAAAAAATAATAATAATTTTTAAAAGTTTGATCCTTTGAAGCCTTCTACTCTACTATCCTTTGGATTGGGCCTTATCATTTCTCACACATGCTGGCTCTTTGCTGGAAATAATAATTTCTCACACTTAGCAGAAACAGATTTGAATTAAGTCAACGGTGTTGTTTCTGCTACTGCACTTTTACAAGTGTAGCACTGACATGCAGCAGTCAGGATCCAGAGAGGAAACAAAATCACACTAGGTAATTCAAACAGAAGGATTTAGTTCAGGGAATTGGTTGTTATATCGGAATTGGAGCACTAAAGCACTAAAAGAGCAAAAAGGAACACTGAGGGAACCCAATTGCAAGAAGTAGCTGTCACCCTCAGAGTTGGGAAACAAAAAGAGGAGATGAAATTAGTAGGACCTAAGAACTCAAGGAAGTAGTCCTGTGGAGCTGGTGCTTGGACCACTAAGAAAGGAAGCCAACCAGCTGCTGCTAGAACCTCTGAGGGACGCAAAGGGACTGGTTTTGGAAATGTAGAAAGAGGCCCATACTCCAGACAGCAGTGACTACTGGAGGATGCTCCTGGGGCATGAAAAAGGAGGAAGGAAGTTCCTTCTCCTCACCTTCCAGTCTTCTTCCAGTGAATAGAAAGCCCTCTGGCAAGGGACTCTGGGAAATAGCCACATCCCAGCCCCAGCATCACAGAATAGAGCAAAGAAGGGTGGATCTGGAGCTGAGGGGCAACAGGTAACAAACTAGCACCCAGCTTTTGGGTCAAAAACTCAGTAGTTTTATAAATGGCAGCTAACCAGCTTTATTCATTGTACTATTCCAAACCTTTCCTTTAAACAACTACTGATGTCCTAAATTTCCAGATATCTCTTGGCTTTTCGAGAAAAGAGTATTTTCTTTATTAGAGGAGTATTCATTTGTAGTCCCTTTAGAAATGTCTCCAGCAGCATCAATATGGGGTTGAGCCTGATAGCTCAATGCGTGGGGTTAGGGTTCAAGGGCAGTTCATTTGTATATACTCCTACCCAATTCGTATACTGTTAGGGTCCATTCTTATGAATTTGACCTCAAAGTAATAGGAATAATATCCTAATCAAATGGAGCACTGATTATTAATAGAAGTTCTAATTTTCTGAGAAACCACGTAACCTTTACTGAACTCAGAAATGTCTCATATCCAAAAAGAAAGGTTTTCCTGCCACTTAAGTAATGTGTCTCACTGATACAGGGTTGGCCATATGAAAAATTCCAGACTCATCAAGAGTAAACTTTTCAAATAATTGGTTTCAGCCTAGCCAAATCCTGTGCTTTATATATTAAAAATTTGGTTGCTTGATATTCTGAGCTATAAACTTTATTTTTGAAGTATATATATCCCATAGATGTGATTTTTGCTCATAGAAAAATTGTAGAAAATTCTTAGGACCTTTCATTCAGAAAAGATTGAAGCTCTAATTCTTCACAAAGAAGCTTGGATTTGGGGTCAGGAGGCATATTTTTGGGTCCTGACTTCCCCATGTACCAGTATTTATCTTTAGACATTTAACATCTGAGCCTCAGCTTCCTCATCTGTAAAAGAGATGATAAAATGAGGTTGTAAGCATCACATGAAAAAATACAGTGTAAAAAGGCAATATAAATGCATGTAATCATTATTATTCTTGCAATATGCAGTCAAGTTTAGTGATTTAGAGCATAAAGGATTTGCTCCCTGTCTCTCCCACTTTAAAATTCTTGCAGTTTTGGGCAAGGGAGTCACATCTCTTAACTTTAGTTCCCCCAAGTGTAAAATGTGGATGGTACCACCTACGTCATAGGTTGAGAATACAAGTAATAAGAGTAATAAAGGAGGCAGCAGAATCCTTAGGAGGTTCCCTAGAACTTATCAGAACCCTTTAGAACATAGCAAGCACTCAACAAGTGTTAGCTGCTATTGCTATTATTGCCTTTATTGTTATCATCATTACTATTCTTACTTTTTAGGAAACCGTGCACACATGTGTAAGATGTATGGTGATTAAGATATTTATTCATCATAAAGAAGTGTTGTTATTTTCTTTTTTCTGTACTCAATTTCATTGAACACAACAAATAGAAACTCTTTACATTTGTTGTAGATTTCTACTCAAAGCCAAGAGCCACGTTTTGTCTAGTTGGCCTTTGCCATGGAGCTAAGAAGTGACTCCAGAAACACATTCAAGCATATCACATGGGATCCGCAATATTTCTTTGGCATTTTAGAAAGAGATTAATTCCTCTTTCTCTGGTAATCTTTGTTTTCAAATTACATGAATTTTTTTCTGAAAAGTGAAATAGTTCATGTTTGTTTATAGTAGGTAAAATCAACAATACAAATTGATGACCAAGATCCACTGTCTTTCCTTTTCATGTACAAAAATTAGTCATTAAGTGGGCCTTGTTTATGATAAACTTTTTCTTGACTCTAGAGATGGTACAACTGAGGCATTCCAAATTACACCTATAAAAACTATCATTTTGGGATCAAAACTATATTTTTTGAGGGAAAGTAAAGTTGTGAAAATATTCTTTTAAATATTCTCTCACTGGGAAAGCGTTAGTTGAAGTCCCAACAGAGACATCAAATGGTTCCTATTAATTGTTGCAGAATTGCTGAAAAGAGTCAGTTATGCAAATGCTGCTGCCCCCAAAGAACTGGGTTATCCCGTCATTAAATCTCTTCTACTCAGTATCATGCTAGAGAATAGAAATCCCACTCTTTCCTAATGTTACCAACTATTATATAAGAAATCATTTCACACTGAGAAATATCAATACCGTGCCCTTTTCAAAAACTGCAACCGTACAACCAGTGCATGAAGTAAATCAAGTTCTCAGTAGGCAGCAGTGGCACTTAGTGAGTGTTCCACTGCCTTCTTTCTTGAAACCCCCATGAAAGGAACACACTTCACATGCCAGCTCTTCTCTTGGTGTGTAACAAAATGACCAGGACCCTACGGAATTAGGTCTCTGGTACCCAATACTCAATTATCCAGAACCTAGGCTTAACTATGCATAACAATAACAACTCACATTTATTGAGCACTTACTATGTGCAAGGTACTATCCTAAGCCCTTTTCTCGCATGAACTCATTTAATTCCTACAACATCTCCGTAAGGGACATGCTATCTTCTTTGGGGACACATGTACAAATGATATTAAAACAAGCTGATGTAGCTATTCTGTCCAAGCATCCAGATTGCATGATCAGAATGATACCAACCCAATAAACTACACTTTACGTAACCCACATTATGAAAGACCCTCTGTTTGTTTTGTTTTGTGACAGAGTCTCGCTCTGTTGCCCAGGCTAGAGTGCAATGCCACTATCTCAGCTCACTGCAACCTCTGCCTCCCAGGTTCAAGTGATTCTCCTGCCTCAGCCTCCCAAGTAGCTGGGATTACAGGCACGTGCCACCACACCCGGCTAATTTTTGTATTTTTAGTAGAGATGGGGTTTCACCATATTGGCCAGGCTGGTCTCAAACTCCTGACCTCAAGTGATCTGCCCGCCTTGGTCTCCCAAAGTGCTGGGATTACAGGTGTGAGCCACTGCACCTGACCAGGCCCTCAGTTTATAGCTGGATCTTGACAGAGAAAATTGGCATGGTCCCTGTGCAGGGAGGCATGGTAATCTGTGGAGTGTCCATGTTTTGTAAAGTTGGGTTTTTTTGTTATTCTTTCCCTTTCACACACACTAATGGCCCTCTGCACTTCTGACAGAGTATAAATACAGCCTCCCCTAATTAGAATTGTTTGTGCACATCCCGTCTTCTCTACCAGTCAATATCTGTCAGAAGGAAAGGGGTGGGACTTAGTCATCTCTGCACCCATCATGGCACCCAGCTGAGTGATGTGCACCTTGCAGGTGGGATGCAGAATGGCTTAGCAGTTAAAAGCATTTGTTGTGGTTGGCAGTCTAACTCTTCCCCTTGCCAGCTGGGTCACAAAGGGCAAGTTTCTCAGTCCTCTGGCCCTCTGTTTCATCAATGAGCAGAAAACTTACCATTCATTCAAACATTCTAATTATTAATGGCATAGTGACTGTGTCCTCCTCGGGAGTTCTCCAGACACATAGCAGCAGTCCCCAAGAGTCTTCTCATATCATCACGTTGCTCACATCTTAGGGATTCCCAAAAGAGAAGGTTGAAGCCAGGACTCTGGATAGCCTCCTGACCTTTGTTCAAACAGACCCTTTGTGCACTGATGGGCATATGTCAAGATTTTGAGCAGAGAAACAGGCAGAAGAGCAGAAAGAAAGTTTCCCCCTTCACAGCTTAACAAGGTATGCTGTTAAGCTCCCAGAAGAGGGAGAATGGTCTTCATTGAGTTGTAACCATGCATCATTTTCATTGCAATGTGCTGTTATTGTTCCATATATGTTATTAGATTACCATAACATCAGTGAGTTCTCGGGAGGAAGATTCACATGGCTGCTAGCTAAGCAACATCTCAGTTCACTGCCACAGACACTTTGAGCTCTGTTTGTGTGGAGCAATTGCCCATCAGCAGATGGTACTGATGTCAACATGCCTGGAGTTTTCCTTGGCATTATAAGTTCAAAAGTGTCAAAGTTCAGTTTCATACAAAGTAGCTGCTTGTTTTCCAAAACTGACCTGGAGGCCTAGAAAAGACTGCAGAATTTTGATAGATGTGGAAGTTATTAAGGAAAGCCATTTAATCCAAATAAATTGCTCTTGAGGTAGGCCTTGATCAAGAAGTTTCAATTACATTTCTTTACCAATAAATAGATGTCTCTGGCAGCAAATGAGAGATAAGGAAGGTTCTCTCTCACTCCCAATTCAAAACTCAAGCCAGAGAAAATCCACATGCCTGACAAGAAATAATAATAGCCTATTTCTTTTTCAGCTCTGTCTTTAACACCCTGTATGATGCTTCAGTTAGGTGTGTATTTTTAACAGCTTTATTGAGATATAATTTATATAACAAAGTTTGCCCATTGAAAATATATAGTTCACTGGATTTTGGTGTATTTACAGCCATTTATATACTGCCGTCACCACAATCTCCTTTCAGGATACCTTCATCCACCCCAAAAGGATCCCTTGTATCCATGAGCAGTCACTCCCCATCCTTAAACCAATCCCTCAGCCCCACCACCCAGCCCTAGCTGACCACTCATCCACTTCCTGTCTCTATAGTGTGCATTTTTTTTAACCTAGACATTGCCTGGCAACTCCTCATAATTAGAATTTAATAAGTGTTTCCTCAAAATCTGTCATTTTTGAGAAAATTTATTTCCTTTTGTGTCACTGGGCCTCCCTTCCTCCATTCAGCACCTGTCCCTAGCACCCCCAACAAGGGTGTTCTCCATTTAACGAGTATTTACTAAGGGCCTGCTATGAACTACACACTGTGTTAGCACCCCAGTGAACAGAACGAAAAAGATCCCTGTCCCCATAGAGCTGACTTCCTAGCAGAGGGAGAAGAAACAGTCAACAACAGCAGCAGCAAAGCACAGAAGTAAAATGTACAGCATGTTAAAAGACACTAAGTACTATGGCAAAGAGAGACAGGAGAGGAAGATAAGGGGTATTGGGAAGCACCGTGCCCAGGGAAGGGGCAGGTGACAGCACTGGGATGTTCAAATAGGCATCCCGAGAACTTCAGGTGTTCAACCCTTAATGGAGGTGAGGGAGGGACCCAAGCAGGTGTTGGAGGCATGAGCATTTCAGGCAAGGAAAAATCCTGACACAAAAGGCCCTCTTGCAGGGGGCACATATGACATGTTCGAGGAAGAGGAAGGAGTTGGTGAAGC
The DNA here is from genome assembly GCF_029289425.2 of Pan paniscus. Classification (NCBI taxonomy): domain Eukaryota; kingdom Metazoa; phylum Chordata; class Mammalia; order Primates; family Hominidae; genus Pan; species Pan paniscus. The sequence goes on along the minus strand of NC_085926.1, from coordinate 24,197,625 downwards.
TGAAACTGGGAGAGGAGAGACAGAGAGGCAGATGGGGCAGATCCTTGTGGGAGCCACAGTGGGATTTTGAGCAGAGGGGTGACAGGAGCGGAATCGTATTCTAACTGTTGGAATGCCATTTTAAACAGAGATGAGAAGGGGCAAGGGCAGATGCAGGAGACCCCTGGATACTACTTCAGAGGCTACTTTAGGGCCTCTAAACCTAAGTGGCTCTCAATCTTGGCTGCGCATCAGAATCACCCACGCTGCTTTACAAACTGAGGCCTGAGCTACAGACACTAATTGGCCTGGAGTGCACCTGGGCACTGGGATTTTTTTTTTTTTTTTTTTTCAAAGGTGCGCAGGTGATTTTGATGTGAAAGCCAGGTTTACCATGAGAGCTTTCAGAGCACTAAGTAGTCCCCCTGATTTGACTTTGCAGCTAGGAAACAAAACCCCGCAGATGACCCCTCTTGCTCATTGGCAAAGCTGTGCTGAGAGGCAGCCAAAAATCTTGCTGCTGTAGCAGTGGCAGGACTGGTGCTGCAGACAGTGTGCAAACGGGGATGGGGCTGGCTGGAGCCCACCTGGATCATCAGACCTTGAGGTCAATCTCATTCTTTGGCTGGGTGCAAACACGAGCCTCTGAATGTGAGAGCGAGGCTTTCTCTCTGCACCTAAGAAAGGGCTTATTGTAATATATTAGGGCAGAAGAGAAGGATAAGACTAGAACCTCAAGGAGAAGGTATGTGATTCACTCAACAAACAGTGTTTAAGAATAATAGTGACAGTGTGCCAGGCATTGTGCAAGGAGCAGCTGAGAAAAAAATAAGGTTTAACTGTCCTTGCCCAAGCCAAATGGCTCAAAGTGAGCACCGTCTAATATTTCAAAATGTGTTATTTGTGGGAAGGCTTTAAATAAGCCAGAGGGGAGGGGGGATTCTTCAGTTGCATATCTGAGCTGCTGGCATTTCTAATTCAGAGGGATGAATAGAACATTATTGTGTTGCATCGGCACAAGTACAGCAGGGAAAAAAAAATGCTTGGAGCCGTGAGCCGAACATGAATCAGCAATCTGGTTCTATTGTTCGGAAAATAATCACCATGCTGGGAGTATGGAATTTAAGAATCATGCAGAAATGCCCTTCCCCCTCCCAGCAGGAAACAGACATTGGCTAAAACATGCCATCTTGTTTTTGGCTTCCTGAGCTGAAAAGAATGTAAAAAACTTGGAGAGGATTTAGGGAAAGCTGATTTGTAAATATGGAAAATACAACCCATAAGAAATGGGAGATAATTTAGACCCAGTGTTGGCAACCTCTCAGAGGTGGCACGCCAAGGGAGTGTTTATTCACTCTTGTGAGCAGGCAGTACAGCTGCCCTAGCTTCAAGAAATAACTCATGTTTTTTGAGTTCCTACTATGCACTGATCAGTGTGCTAACTTGTGGGGGGAGGAAGGACAGTGGTCCCTACCTTTTGAAGACCTAATTTGTGGCGATGGGCAGGGGAGTGCACCAATACTATAAAGCAGTAGTTCTCAAACTCAAGCGTGCATCAGAAACATAGGACCCGAACCCCACCTTCAGAGTTTATAACTCATTAGGTCTGGGATAGAGGCGGAGCATCTGCATTGCCATCTTGTTCCCAAGTGATCTGATTCTGCTGCCTGCATACTTTGAGAACCCCGCTCTAAGAAAATAAGTACAAGGGGCAGGCAAGGAGGGTTCAATATAGAAGTCCACTAGAAAGGTGCACTTGGTTTGTTGGTGCAATAGCAGGTACCCCTTTTTGGATCTGTTCTCTAGCACCTAGCTAATGAGTGTTAATTGGCAACGTGCTTTGGATAAATCACACTGGCCATGACTGCCACCATCCAAGGAAGGGTGACAAGAGGCACAAGAATAGATTTCTCTGTAGGCCTGAGGAAGTTGAGCAGGACATAATACAGTAAGACATACACATGTGGGCTCGCAGTGGCAGAGCAAATGGCTGTAGGGTTAAGAGGACAGTAGGGTGACCTGTCTCCACGCTCAAACTCAAGCACTTCTCCCATGAGCAGAAGGTCTCAATGGAATCACCTGAGTGGCTTTTCTAAGTACGCATTATTGGGCCCAGGCCTGGAGATGGTGAGCAAAGCTCCTCAGATGATTCTGCCGTGAAAACCCCTCCTTGAGAACTGAGAATGCTTTTTCTGCATCCTTTGTGGTTGTGCCCCATACTTACAAGTAAGCAGAGTGCAAAGCCAATCTTTTGGAAAATACAAAATCAAAGTGCCCAATGGGTACACTCCCCTTCCCATTGTGTCTCATTGCCATTTTGTTGCCACAGGAGTTGAGCGTCCCAAATTCAGGTGTGCCCATTTAAAATGCAAGTGGCCCTCAGTGGGCACAGTCCACCAACAGAACTGGATGTGTTGGCTAGAGTAAGCTGCCGTTCACTGGAAATATTCTAGAGAAGGCTGACCGTGTGCTGGTCAGGATAGAAAGGTGGGGATGCCTGCCATGTGTTGAGTGAGTATAGCCTACCAGGATGGCACCTTAGTTCCTCCAACATGTTCTTAAATGGATCAGGCTGGTGGTTCTCAACATGTGGGCCCTGGAAAGTATATCCAGATCACCTAGGAACTTGTTAGAAATGCAGACTCTCAGGCACCCCAAACTAACTGAATCAGAAACTCTGGGAATGGAACCCAGCAATTGGTTTTAACAAGCCCTTCACATGCTCACCAAAGTTTGAAAGACACTAGTTTAGCTTATGCTATAGGTAGCTCCTTGCTACCTGTAAGTCAGAAGCAGCACAGAATTGGAATGCAGGCAACCGGTCATTTATTCATCTACTGAGGTATTCGTACAACTCTTCCAACATGGTGAACATCTTGTGCTCATTTGTCTGATTTTCACCTAAGAATGCGAAGTGTTCAGTATCTAGCCAGCTTCTCAGCTATGGTTGGCATCCGTGTAATTTCCAGTGATAATCTGACTTACTGCATCCTCTTCTCAGATTATATAAGGGCTGTGTTCTTTTACTTTTTAAATTCTTCGTCACAGCCTCCCCATTTGACGCGGGCTCAGTAAACTACTGAATAATAACCAAGCCTGATTTATTCCCAGGACTGCCTTAAATCCTGCTAAGACTTCACTCTGTGTCTCTTTCTCATGTCCTCCACACCAAGTGGTAAGCCAGGCCGACTCACTTGGCTGTATGAAACTTTTTAATGGCACCTTTAGGTCAAATGTTGTGGCCATGGTCTCACAAAGAGTGAGGGGTGAAAGGAGATACTGCAAATCACACTTTTAGACTTTTCACTGATTTTCAAAGCTGTTACAGCCATGGTTCCCAAAATCTGTACCAGAGCACCTTGGGTACCACAGCAACCCCACAGAAATACAGTGGGATGTTTTTAATTTTTGAGGGGAACCCAGAAACAACTGTCAGACACCATGCAAATCCACCTATCAAGCTGTTTGGACCTCATAACTTCATAAACAGGGCATTTAAGTATTTCTTTTGACCTAGGGTCACCGTAAAAAATATTACTGAAACACTAAGAGTGACATACACTGAGAAAGTTGGGAATCTCTGTTACAGCATGACTGTCCCCAGGTATAGTTTAACTGTACACATTCTGGCAGGATCATGCATTCAAGCCATCACATTGCAGGAAATACACATTCTAAATTTAAATATTAGCAGGGGAGAAGCTGAAAGAAAATTAGAACTATATGCATCTTTGAGGGACTTCTTTCCTTTATAACCTTCCTACCCAGACCTACCCATCCTGGCTCCCTGAGACAACCCTTAACTAAGGCTCCTGTGATTTTTCAAAATAATAAATAATAATGATAGAGGCCAAGACAGGAGAATTGCTTGAGACCAGTAGTTCGAGACCAGCCTGGGCAACGTAGCAAGACTCCATCAAATAATAATAATGATGATGTAAATTCTCATTTAGTGTCCCAAATATGATGGATTAATTCTTGCAAATTGGAACTAATGATTGCTCTAATTGCTCTGGTGCATTCCTGAAAATCACCTTTGATACACACTGTTGAAAGACAAATTCAGGCTGTGTGTGCTATACCATGCACCTGATACCTCACGGAAAACCACTGGAATTTCTGATAAAGAGCCAACAGAACCTTTACCAAGCAGAATCAAACAAGAACCTAATGTGCGAGTGAATGCAGTGGCTCACGCCTGTAATCCCAGCACTTTCAGATGCCGAGGTGGGCAGATCACTTGAGGCCAAGAGTTCAAGACCAGACTGGCCAACATGGTGAAACCCTGGGTCTACTTAAAATACAAAACTTAGCCAGGCATGGTGGCTTGTGCCTGTAATTCCAACTACTCAGGAGGCAGAGATAGGAGAATTGCTTGAACCCAGGAGAAAAAGATTGCTGTGAGCTGAGATCATGCCACTTCACTCCAGCCTGGGTGACAGAGCGAGACTCTGTCTCAAAAAAAAAAAAGAACCTAATGCGTGAGAATGGAGACAAAGTTTCCGAAGTCAATTTCTGCAAGAGCTTTGCAATGTAGCCCCATGTCCCCTGCCCCCCATTTGACATTGAAGAAGTAGTAAACAGTTATATTTATTAGGATAATTTTATTTTCATCTTCAAGGGAATTTTAGGAGCACAGCAGTCTTCATAACACCCCATTTAGGAAGATTATTCTTTTTATCCCAGGGTTAAAAATCTGAAGGAGGTCACTGCAGATTCCAGAGGCGGCAGAGCACTGGCTCAGACTGAGAGACACTGTCTCCCTGGGACAAGATTGAATTTTCTTTTAAATTTCAGATGATATTATCAAGGGGTCAAGTACTAGAGTCTTTTCTTATGACGCCATCCAGGGTTGCAGGAGGGAGTGGATTGTTTGTTATTGTCTTACTCATTATCAAACTGTTTTTAAAAATCAATAATAAATCATTTGCTGCAGTCTTAATGTTTTATTTTCACATTCTTGTTGTTTTTCATGCATGTGTCTCAGTGAGTCACCTAACCACAATTATATATTCTGGCATCTGGTGGTTCTGCATGGTACCCTCATTCCTTAGGAATTAATTTCCCTGACATGATGAATGTGTTTCCAGTCCGTTCATCACACACACACACATACACCCCCCCCCCCCACACACACACCCCCCACACACACACACCCTCTTTAGCAGGGAGAAGTTACCCTACTCTCCACCAGGTGTCAGTAGAGTCAGTTTTAACAGCATGCTTTGGCCAAAGGGGCATCTGCTGAAGTTGTTTTTCCTGCTGTCAGACGTTTCCTCAAACTACCTCTGGGCTGTCCTCTTAAGAGACTATCTTCCATTTCTTAGGAGTGTTCGGAGATGATAGTCCACCTGTAGAGAAAGACAGCCATAAGGAAACCGCACTATAAACAGCAGGTGGCCAAGCTGGTCCTTTCAGGTTGGTCTCATAAAACTTTTACTGGCTGTTTTCTTCTTTACTTTTCTATCACTACCTTATTTGGCTTAAAAGTGCTCCATGTTTCACTCAATGTGACAATAAATTAGATGTGGTTGATGCTTTTAGATTTGCAGGGGGCTTTGTTTGTTTGTTTTAAGGCCCACTCCACCTCTGCCACTGCTGACCTAGTCCTCAACACAGGAATCGGATTTTACTCTGCTTGTAGCCCCAGAACCCAGCATTGAAGGGTGTAGAATACTACCGTGGATTAAGTGTGCACGTCCCACTTAACCCAATGTCACCTTTGAGAGCTACGGCCTTATTCCCATTTTAGGAATGGTTACTCCTGACTCAGTATCCCATATTTAAGTGGCAAGGCCAATGTTCTTTGTAACATGCCATGGTGACTTTGTCTGGGAGAGAGGTGGAAAAGGAGAGGGGAAGGGGAAGGGGAAGAGAGAGAAGAGGACAATGATTTGGCCTGGATATTGACTAACATAAAGAGTAGGGGGAACTCTAGAATGAGACTGTTGAACTGGAGTTGAGAGAGTGGGTGGAGTGGAAGTAAAAGTGAATTATTTTACTAAGAATAAAAAGAAATATCAGCAACAGCAAATTAAGCTCAGTTTCAACCACAGACCCTGGTTGAATTATTTCCCTTCCTGAAGGCAAAACACTTACAGAGACTGCCTGAAAATCTGAAATGAAAAGTATAGCTTTGCCATTCAACAGTCATTTGCTAAAGTCTGTTATGTGGGGCGTGAGTCTCCTGCCACACCCAGTGGAGAAATTCTGACTGCCTTCCCCTCCAAGAGGTGACCCACTCAGATTAATACCTGGGATACGGTACAGACAGAGCTTTCACTAGTTTTCCACATTTTTACTAACTCAGAGTTTTATGTTCCTCTTTAGGCTCATGCCCAGTCTAACTATGCTAGCTTTTCATATTTTTTCTCTTACTGATTTTTTGATACTACATTCCCAAATAGGGTTAGTTTTACTGAATACGAAAGGTGGATCACAGCGTGGTATGATTTGAAAACACCTTGCCTCTGTTCTCCTATTTGAGTTCTTAACTGATTCCTATCATGAGAAATTCAACCATTATTTATTCACTTCATTGGGTCCTAGATTTAATATTAAAATGCAAAGGGCTTGGGGAAGGATAACTGGGGCTGCACTCAGGATGCTATAGACTTGGGAACAAATTTATTTCTGTGTCCAAACTTTCTTACTCCCCATAGCAAGGTTAAATGAACATGCAAAGTAACCTTGAAAGGGAAAAATTTTTTTTCACAAAAATTCAGCCTTGCAAGAGGAGAATGGCAGGGCAGGTGAAGGAGAAGCAATTTCACCTCCTTTTAATCTTTGTAATGACAGCATCTGGGGAGGTGGGCTCTGTATTGTTCTTGAGTCTTTAAATGACCTCAGGTAAGCTTAAAGTTAGACCAGGCAAGAGTTTCAGTTCCCCCATGCCTTTGGGATGATTGAGGCTGGCCAGGAGTTGAGATCATCTATAATAATGATGATGCCTATAATAATAAAGAAGTCTCCCAATACCTTACATTTGTGTCCTCCTTTTAAATTTACAGGCATTTTCCAATTCCTTTGGTCCTCAGCGTAACCCTGAGAGGGCAGGAATTGTGATTTATCTTTACAAATGAGGCTTGAAGAGTTAAAGGAACTTGTCCATGATCCCCAAACTACTAAACTGAGACCCAAAGCCATCTGGAATGACGCCCAGTCCAGGAGCCTTTCCTCCATACCTGGGATTGGACTTGTTCTTTAAAATATTCCCCAAATGCCAGAGTCAAAGGTTTGATGTATAGCTCTCCCTCTCCTCCTATGAGGGGGAAGAGGAAAAGAAGGGGAAACTCCACTTTTACCCCCAAGAGATCCACAGCCTCACTGCCCTCCTAGCATGGGGTGCAGCCCACCTAGGGGGACAGCCATTTGCATTTATTCAGCTGTGCTTCCAGATGCCACAGACAGAGCTGTGGGAAGGCTCAAGTGGGGACAGGGTGGGGTGAGGGGTTCAGCCCCATCCCATGAACTCCAGTCATGCCCAGCACCCCACAATACCAAATAAACTTCATAAAAATAGTTGCTTGCTACCTAAACACAACTTCAAGACACATCCCCAAGCTATGTCCCCCTCTTACACGGCAACTTCCTAGGAAATCTAGCGTGTCCACTGATTCTGCATCTAGTCACGTTTGCTCAATGCCAGGCGAGAAGATGGATATGTCCTTCTCTGAAGGCCTTCCCAGTTTTAATGGTCTTGGGCTAGGGTATGTAATAACATGACACTCATGGGTCTGACCTTTTAAAATGAACCAAGAGAATTGCTAATGAAGGTTCCCCAATCCACAGCCCCCAACCCAGTCAGTCATGGCTTCCCTGGGCTGCCCATGAAGCACCTGCTGAAGTATTAATAGATGAGCCCTGTTAAATCTCATCATCTGATACATCAGGCTGCATGACACTCTGCTACCCTTCCTCCTGAGAGAGCCAAGGAGAAGAAAAACTAAGGAAGACAGTTTGAAAAGGCCACAAACCCCTCTCCTCCGAAAAGGTTGATGCTGAGCTGTGAGGGGAAGCATGTTTTGATTCAGTGCACAGGTTGGATAAACAATGACTCACCAGGTCTACGTGGAAAGATTTTTCATGGGGTAATTTTTACAGATGCCCCTTCCGTGCTGTAGTTTCGATACAGAGAAAGGAAACACAAGGGAACAAAGGTGTGTGGTCAGGGCAAGCGTGCTGGAGTTCTACAAGAAGGAGTTGAGGTGTTCTCTCTGGCACTGGTCTAGCCTTGTGACCTTGAATACTGAGACAGGCAAGTATTAGGTTGGTGCAAAAACAAAAGCAATTAGAAGTAATGGCAAAAAGTGCAATTGCTTTTGCATCAACCTAATAGCAATGATCCCACTCAAAGAGGTGCCACCAAAGGGTGAGCCTCCCAAGCAGGCCTCCTCCACACTGCAGCAGGACTGCCTTTCTCACACTGGATCACTGCTTAAAGACCTTCCGTGGCTCCCCATTTTTCACAGGATAAAGCCCAAGTTCCACAGCAACTCTTTCAAGACTCTTCACCATCTGGCCTGAAACTACATTTGCAGTGTCATTCATGGTCACTTCCTGCCCCGCTCCTGCAATCACATACCCTGGGCTTTTTTGGTACTTCTAAGCTATGCTTTTCATCCCTGGTGTGGAAAAAAATCCCAGCTCATTTTTCCAAAGCCAAACTCACATATCACCATTGGGTTCCCTCATACAGGTGTAATTAATTACAGTCTCTTCAGTGCCTTCAAACACATCTTTTATCCCTCTTGTTCAGCTCTTCTGCCCCTGAGTTACAGGTTGGTTCTTCACCTAAGCCTTGCAGGAGTGGGCTCCATGAGTAATTCATCTTGAATGATCTAAAGCCTGAGTTGGTGTCTGATGGGATTAATGGGGCAGCCCTAGACAGATCCTTGAGTTGATGGATTCCTCTTCAGCCTCCAGGCTTGTTTTTTAGAAACTCATCTTCCACCCACAAAGGAATTTACTGCTGGTAGGTTCTCTTCTCTTTGCTCCCAACCAAAAATAGCTCTTGTGTCTCCTTTTCATTCTATTCACTAGATCACATTTACATCAACTTATATCTCTTCCATTAGCTATCTGCATTTTAAGAATGATCAAAGTCCATAGCCAAAGCTTAATATGGCAGCTGTGAGTAGATTTTGCATGTGTAAAGTATCTGTGAACCCTCTGAAAGTATATACCAAATGGCTTACCCATTTTTCAAGGGGAGGGGCAAGTGATATTATTAAATGGAAATGTAATTTTTCATTACATTTCTTGAGGAGAGCACACTCCCTAATAGTTGAGATCACTCAGCTAAAGAATGAAGCTTTAAAGGAGAATTTGAAGGGAGTGAGGGACATGGAGCAGGATTTTAGCTTGTCCCTGAAGCCATTTCATACACACAGCGCCTGCTTTATTGCAGCTTAAAGACCCAGGTCTTCTCAAGAGAGGCTTAACATGCCCTGAGAGCAAAAAGCACTGCAAGGTAAGGAGACTGTGTTCTTCTGTGTGGCCATCCCAGCCTATGAGACATGCATCTTCTTAGACGTCAGGCAGGGCAGGGAAAGGCCCCTCAGCAGTCTCCAACAGCATCTCTCCACCCGTCCTCTGTCCACCGAACATGCCTGCACTCTCTTCCACGTGACAGATTTTCAGATATTTGAAGACCACTCTCTACCCCTCTTGTGACTCTTCCCTTTTCTAGGTTTCCTTCAATGTTTCCTTAAGATATGTTTTCCATCGTCCAGGATATTGTACATGAGACATCCTTCTTAAAATGTAGCAGCCCACATGTGGTCTGACCAATGTCCTACAGGCTCTTTCTCTTTCTTTCTTTCTTTCTTCCTTTTTCTTTCTTTCTCTTTCTTTCTTTTCCTTCCTTCCTTTCCTCCTTCTTTCTTTCTTTCTGCCTTTCTTTTTTTCTTTTATTTCTTTCTTTCCTTTTTTTTGAGACAGGGTCTCACTATGTTGCCCAGGCTGGTCTCAAACTCCTGGGCTCAAGCAGTCTTCCCACCTTGGCCTCCCAAGTAGCTAAGAGTATCAAGTGCATGCCACTGTGCCCAGCTACAGGCTATATTTCTGTCCAAGCAGCCCAAGATGCTGTTAGAGTAATTAGCAGCAGCCACAGTTCACAGTGTGGCATGGAACCCAAGGCCTTCCAAAGTTCCTGGACCTATTTACTAAGTGTTGATAATAATTCCATTTACTTTCCAGTTTCAGAGGATTCAATAATAACTTTACCATCATTTGGATTTTTTAAATACAAACACATTTTGTGTGTTTGAGAGGTGAATGCCTGCTTTTCTACTCTTCCAATGAGTGGAATGAGCTTTATTTAAGGGACACAGCACTGGGCTGAGAACGGGTAGAACTGGCAGAGGAAGGCTCCACCTGCATGATTCTCAGCACCACCCCTTGGCACATGGCATCTGTGACTTTTATTTTTAGCTGTTCCTTCCCAACCAGCTTATAAAATGGATTGTAAATTCCTTGAGGGCAGAGAGCCTCCAATCTTAACCTATCTGCATCCGCAGTGTTTATCCCAGTGTTAAATGCTCATATCACATTCTTCACAAGTCTTGTTTCTACCTCTTAAATGTCACTTAAACACCTAGCCCTCTCACCATCTCCACCACCTCCACTCAAGTTCCAGCACCTTTTTCTCTATTCTGGACCTGCCATGGCCTGACCAGTCTGCTCTCCACCCACGAGCTGCTGTAAAGCTTTAAAAACCCACATTGGGTCATATCACGCCCCTGCTTAAAACCTGCGTAATGTAAAGGCACCACCCAGTTTTTCTGTATGAGGCTCATTCCTTGCAGAGTAGTCCGTGGGCCTTAGGAGCACAAGGATGAGAACAAAGGGTTAAATCATAACCTGGGGAGAGGTCTATTTGAAAGAAGGGCCTAAAGGTCTGGGGTCACCTCCACTCAAAATCCTCCCCAAATAAGCCCAAGTAGAAATGACCTTTCCTTCTCTCATGGCCCCAGTCTACTCTGAAGAGACAGGTAAGGTGAAACCTGTATACATTTTTGCATTTATTTGGTGCAATTCTCTCCCTATGTTAGTTTAGAAGCTGCTTGTGGACAGGCCACAGTGTTGTCTTTAAACAAAACCTAGGGCATTGCCTAAACAGAGTAGCCTCAACCAAGGCCTCGCGATAACCAAACAATGACCCATGTCAAAGGGATATTCTCCACTTGGGTAGCAGTTGCCTAGAAGACTAAATGGAATGGCATTTCCCTTCCCCTAGTGCTGAACTGTTGAAGCAGTTAAAGGACCATCGACTTTGAAGGGCCGTGGTACACAGACCCTCACTGGATCTAACTGAAAACTCTTCCCTGACCAGAGAGAAACAGGGCATGTTTTAATGAATGACACACAGATGCTAGGTATCAATCCTTCATTAGCGTAGCCACCCCTTTCTAACCCAACAACTCCTTGATCCTTCCTCCTCACTGACCTACAAAGCCCTTCGCTGTGCTTGTTTCCTTCCTGGCAAATAAAGAAACTCAGCTTGCTTTACTTTTAAGTTCTTTTGGACTTTGTTTTCTCCTTTGATCCCATGATTTGCTGGTGAGCTCCAGGCCTCTGCCAAGGCTGTGGAAAGGACCATCTTGGGATTCCCCTCCTCAGTACAGAGCATTTTACCAACACCCACCATGTAGGATAGGAGACCAGGAAAGGAGGCCCCGGGACACCTGCCTTCTCTGGGGGATTGTTAGAAGCTTTACTGGAATTACATTGAAAACTCTAGAGCTCACTGAAGGAAAATTGTACTAAATACAACTAAATACTAAATAATACCAAAATACTACAGTAAAAGTAACACTAGTATACTATTAATAGTATTAGTAATACTATATCTGTTATATAGTAACAGTAACACTAAAATACTGAAGTACTAAATTGTACTATGGTTGAAGGAAAATAGTACTAAACAGAAAAATTAGTACCAAATTTTGTGGTGATAACACTATTTTTAAAGTCTTAATAAGAATTAAGATTTTTTCCATTCCTAGATACTTTCTGCCCCACACACAATAATTTCCTGTAGTTCATATGCCTATTCAATTGGAATTTTGAAAATGAAGATATTTTTAACTGATAATATCATAAGGACATAACTGGGATTTTATAGCTTCGCCTTCAAGACAATAAAAAGCATACAAAACTATGCTGACACATTTGTATTAATGTTGTATTTTAATATTATCAGTCAGGATTCTTTTGGTTGCAAGTGACAGAAACCTAAGTCAAACCAGCTTATTGTAAAAAGGGTAATATTTTACTGAGGGCATCCAAGGAAGGACTGAATAGCCAAATCCCTGGAGGAGCAGAAGAGGATACAGCTGGGCCTCAGAAAGAGCCGAGAGACACCACAGCTTTCTCCTTCCACTTCAGGCTGTCTGTGAATGTCAGATGGATCCTCTCTCTCACCTTCAAATGGACTTTTTCCAGGTGGCTGAGAGATATGGTCTCAGTGTTAGAGTTTTAACTTCTGATAAATTCTGTCCCTAGAGAGGAACTAGATAATATCTCTTTCTCTCTCCCTCACTCCCTCCCTTTCTTTCACCCTGAAAAATCATCTTACTAGTCCACCTCAAGTCTTAAGCCAGTTTTGCCAGAGGTGGGGCACAGTCCAAGCCAAGTTCCTCCACCTCTTTAGAATATTCAGGAGTGGTAGCATGTGAAAACATGGCAGCTTCCATGGGTTCAGAGGGGGTGGTTAATGGCAGCACAGTTTCTAAGAGGAGCAACAGAGTCAGGACCCGCAATACTGTAGGTACGACCTGTGCTCTCACCTACAGCAGCTCAGAACTTGGTGCCTCTCACTCAAAATGCTGCTGGACAGGTGAACAAAGATGGGACAAAGGGCTTGTGGTAGAGACCCTTGACGAGTTAATCAGAGGCAAGAATGCATTTTCCTAGCAGTGAATACTCATCCTCTCCATCAGGTGCCAATTTGGCAGCTTACACTATGCTATATCAACTTCATTCATCTTATTTTATTTAGTTGTTCAACATATATTGTTGAGTACCTGTTATGTATCTGACATTCCGCTCCGTGTAGAAGATATAAACATGAGAAAGGCAGTCTCTGCCATAAAGAGATTACAGTGTGGTGGGAAAGGCAGTCGTGTAAACATGTAATTTCCACAGAATGGGACAAGAAGTATGATCAAGGTTTGAAGTCATTGCTGCAGCATTAGATGTGGAGACAGAGCATGAATGGCTATGTATAAATCTGTGTTGTAAACATAATCCACACACTTCCTCTGCCTCGTTCTTCTTCTTCTCCAACCAGTTATTTAACAAGATTGTTCCTCCCTTTCATGGGCACAGTACGTTATAGATTACCCAGCACTTCCACTCACAGCATCTTCAAACCTCAGAAATACCAGCCTTGTGAAATAAATGGGACAAGTAGTAGTTTCCTCATCTTACACTGAAGAAATCGTGTTTCCAGTGCTTTGAAATTACTTCCTCTGATCCCACAGCTAGTAGTATATTACAACGTTGGACCTCAAGCCCATGCCTCAGGCTTCAGTGCTATTCCTAAGCCAAAATGCTACCACCATCTACCACTGGCCACAGAACACACTCCAGAAAAAGAAAGCTAATCCTAATCTGTCTCCAGCAATATGCTGAAGGACTGTGACCCAGGTTCATCACCCGCCAGTGTCCATCTGTGTCATCCTGTGTGCAGCCTTCCTTGGCATTCTTCCCTGGGTCAGTGCACCTCTGGCCACTGATGCATACCAGGCCTCCATCCCCAGCCTGAGGGCCAAGTCTGACGTTGCTCTTGGATCTCATTAAGGTAGTGGTGAGGTGGGGAGTTCAGCTCTGACTAGGACAAGTCATAAATGGGCAGATGAGAATATGGATTCAGTTCTCTAGGGCAGTGTGTCTATGACTTTAAGGTGCACATGAATCACCTGGGGGTCTTGTCCAAATGCAGATTCTGACTGAGGGGGTGCCCAAATTTTCTATTTCTCACAAGCTCTCAGGCAATGTCGAGACTGCTGGCCCACAGACCACACCTTGAGAAGCAAGATCTAGATTAGAGATGCTAATACATCTTAGCCACTCTCGGGATAAACAGCAAATCCGTGAGCTGGTAGCTTTCTTAAAAATCTGAGATGGAAAAATGTGACCTTGATAAAAAATTTATTTTTAAAACATGTTTATAGAAGGAACCCTGAGATGAAAATTAAGAGGTCTTACAAATTTACACATATCACATAGCCCACCTATGCTTCGGTGTCCCCAGTTCTGAGTTGAGAGTAACAAATATTGCTTCAAGGTAATTAATGCATATGATATTGTTTGGAACAAAACCATTATGGAAAATGCAAATTATAATCTATGATTTTTTTTGTATTTTTTCCTTGTAGGAGATGTCAGTGAAAAAAGGGATCCAGAATGATTACTAACCTATGACTCCCAACAGTATGACAGGTATCTTTTTTTTTTTACATTTTCTTTGTGTGCCTCCATTTTTGTTCCACCTAGAGTGAAATTATAGATTCTTAAAGATTAACTTGCGAGTTTTAGCAACCGTTATTTCCAAACCAATAAGTGTTATTAAATCCTGTGAATACCTCCCTAGAAATGTACTTCCATGTTCTTCTGATATAAGATGCATCCTCACCAGAAAGGTGATGGAGAGGAAATGACTATTCATTTTTAGCCATCCTTTAGCCATTGCACACTAAGTTTACTATTTTCTTTTCTTTTTTTTCCTTTTTTTTGAGACAGGGTCTTGCTCTGTCACCCAGGCTGGAGTGCAGTGGTGCACTCACAGTTTACTGCAGCCCCAACTTGCCAGGGCTCAAGTGATTCTCCCACATCAGCCTCCCAAAGTGCTTGGATTTACAGTAGGCCACTGTGCCCAGTGTATGTTTACTTCTTACAGTCATTCCAATTAATATAATAAATGGCTCTACATACTTTGTGACCGCAGGAAGTGTATATTTTCAGAAGTTGGCTGTTTATTCCATTCAGCAGTAAAGTCAGAATGGAATATGATTAGGTCATGTAAGGTATAAGTCAGTTATAAAACTCTTAGCAAGGGTCAAAGGAGAGACAGAATGGCCTTGGAGGAATACAAGGTTGCAATAGCACAAATTCTTTGTGCAATTTATAGAGCGATGGTTGTACACTCAGTGGTGCCAGGGAACAGGCCAATAACACCAGTGATGACAAAGGTTAGGTAAAAGGAAAAACAAGTAAACAAAGCTGGACAACTCTGGTTCTCTCTAAAAGGAAGCCATCTCCCACTCTAAGCAATCACTGACAAGAAGGAATGAAGCCCCATGTGTCCAGAGATCTCAAATTTGCAAGAGAAGTTGGAAATTCAGATTTTAAATGAAATATCCCAAATTTTAGATGTTAGCAAATAACTTATAAAAATTTTATAGACTTCTGGCTCAGTCGAAATATGTCTGCTAACTAGAATCAACCCATGAGCTGTCAGTTTATGACCTCAGCTATATACCTTCCAGCCTAGCAGCAAGCCCACCACTGTCCTTTTTGTTACCATGGCAACAGGGCAGGTCCTCATAGACCTCTGTGTGTCGAGGATGCAGCCTGACCTTTGATTATCTATTCATGTCACCTCCCCACCCTATGATGAACTAAACATGCAGGACAAATTGCTCCAAGAACTTATTCTCCAGTAGACCTGAGAAACAGAAGCAACTGGAAGTTGCCACTCAGCCTTCTAAAAGTTTTGAAGCCTCCCAATAACCATAAACTTTATCTCTCCCAGCATCTTTGCCCAGCCTCTCTACCCACCCGTACTGGAGCTCCTGATATAGCAAAAAGATGGGGTGCCTGGGCAAATCACAATGATTCACACCTGTAGGGGCTGAGGGCATCGGAATCACATATCTTCTTATTTCACACCAACAGGCACCAAAACACACCCACTCCCACATCTATTCCACTGCCAACTAGGTCAAATTCTCCGCCACTAAAATCGCACTCCTTCTACGTCATAAACCAACACATTCAACCTTAGCTACAGCCTCAATGTTTCTGTTGGGATGAATGGCAATCTCAGTCAGGAGGAGTGATGGCCTAAGTCTTTGCAGGCACATGCAGGTGTGAGCACACAGATACCAGACAGCAGGTAGCCACGCTGCAAAATGGAGGGACAGTATTCCTTTCTGATAAAGGACAGTGTGAGAGCAGGTGCTATAAGGATGGCTCTCTACTCCATGATAATTTGCCCACCTGAAAAAGTGTCCAAAGATCTGGACTCGAAGAACATACCCCAAGACATATGAAATGGCAAAACATGGTGTAAAAGTAGGTAATAAAATGGTCTTCGCTTGCTGTGGGGATTAGTTCTAGGTACAGCGCAGTTCATCTCGGGAGAGTGACCATTCATTCCAGCTCCTCTGGATCAGGGGCTGGCAATTTTTATTGTTGTTGTAAAGGGCCAGTGAATAAATATTTCTGGCTTTGCAGCCCATACAGTGTCTGTCATAATTACTCAATTCTGCCATTGTAGCATGAAAAGCCATAGACTATATGTAAATAAATAGACTTGGCTGTGGTTTACTACAAATTTATAAAACAGGCAGCAGGTCAGCTTTGGCCCATAGTTTGTGGACCCTTGTTCTAGAGCCCAGGGTGGTCCAGGCAGTTCTCTTCTAGCTACAAACCATCTCATTACTGAGCAGAGCCCCCAGGTCTGAGTCAGCTTGAGAGCTGAGCTAGGAATCTAGGCCCACTCCTAGACAGCTCTAGGGTAAGCCAGCTTTTCAGCCCATCTTGTGGAAGCTGGGATGCTTTCCTCGCAGACTGAGCCAGAACCCCAGCTGCCTCCTAGTGGAGGAGGGAGTTTTCACTTCCAGCATTTGCTTCATAGTGGAGAAACTAATTGTAGTTCTATTTTCAAAAGAAACCTACTCCAGACACATATATGTACAGTATACGTTAGTGGGCTCATATGAGAAAATCATTACTTTAGATGCCCTTGTTTGTGTATGAGATAAAACAATGTTCTTTTCCCTCCTTTGATTGCAGTGGGCTCAGGGGTACATGTTTTAAGAAACCCAAAGGAAGACCATAATGAAGTTATAAGCTGTCAGAACTAAGTGCTTGCTCTAGGAGCATACTTCAAAGGCCAAATATGCATATTTTTCCTTTGAAAAGCATAATAGATAATATTACTGCTATTCAACACAGGAAATCAATTAAACCCTTATGAAAAGAAAATCATTTTTTAAATGATCAGTAGTTAATATTGAATCTATTTTCCTCAAACAGAACAGGTCAGCATTTTCAGATAAACTAGGCATGTTTTTTGTAGGCTCTTTCAACCGCAATGCTTATTAAATTTATGTACTTTGCACTAACTCGAATGAATAATTGTTTATTTTTTGAGGTTACTTAATATAAGCTACAGTAGAGTCAGGTCTTGCCAAAATTTTCTCACTGCTTTACGCCACCTAATTTGAAATTAGGACTATATGAAATCATTCATTGAAAAATGCGATTCCTTCCAACCTCAGCAGAAACAAGAAAAAAAAATACAATTCTTAAAGAAGGAAGTAAAAAAGTACCTTAATACAATATTTTATCTGTCTGGAATTAAGCATCACTTCCTAGATAATCTGAGGGAAATTCTGCTGACATTGATGACAATATAATGAGCTCTATTTTTAATAAAACCATGATCCTCAGCATAGGGAAATTTGTTCTAAGATATGAGTAGCTAAAATGTTAAATACCAAAGTTAGAGGCTTTTGGCCTTGACTGAACAGGAAACCAAGAATTCAAACTGTGCTGGAAGAGGCAAAAACAAAGACCCATTATGTTTGCGCTGAACCTGGCTGTATATTAGGATATGGCATAAAGCTGGCAAAGTACTTGACATTTTCATTGAAACTGGGCCTCCAGTAATTTAAAGTCACTCTATTATGATGCCTTTAATGTGAATAATGTATTCCCCATTCAGTTATTAACTTGGACTTCTTTGTGACTTGCTTGTTTGTTTAACTTCCCTACTGTGGGAAGGTATTTTCTTTATCAAGGCATTATTCTTGAGTATCCCTCTGTAGCAGGGAAGGGATGCGTGCCAAGATAGATAGGAGCTTTCAGATGTTACCCCAAAATTTCCCACCATGTGATCTTTGTACTGTTTCCTGTGAGCTTGCTTTGGGAGGGGCTCATGTGTTAAGCAAAACTGAGAACAACCCAGGTTTTTAAAAATTTCCCTTATTACAACTGAGGTTGAGCATTTTTTACATGTTTATTCACCACTCGCATTTCTGCATCTGTAACTTGCTTGTTCATAGTTATTGTCCATTTGCCCACTGTAGTTTTTGTCTTTTTCTCATTAATTGTAGAACCTGTTTATGTGTTATGGATATATGAGCTCTATTTTGGATAAAACCATGATCAACAGCATAGGGCAATTTATGCTAAGATGTGAATATGCTAAATGTTAAATATCAAAGTTAGAGTCTTCTTTTGCTAAGTTAACTAAGCAAGTCACTTCATCTCCCTAGATCTTGAATTCCTTATCTAATAATGAGAAAGTGAAAGCAGTTCATCCCTAGTTCCCCTTCCACTTCTAAAATTTGAATATTTATAAATCACATGTTCGTAAAGTAAGGCATACATATATTGATGGTTGAGTATAAAGAAAAAGTGAACACTGAGGCAGTGCATTTTGTGTTTTGAGACTGTCCTACTGAACAAGCTTTTCAGAGTCAGACAAAACATTTAAGTTGGGAAAACTCGGCATTTTATTGTGAAGCCCATGCCATTTTTCAAAGGTGGACCTTCAGGTGTCCCTTAGGTTTTTCAACTGCTTCTTAATGGCCATTTCTTCCTTCAGAAATAGAGTCACAGTGGTGCATATGTCCTACAACCTACGTAGAATGGCTTTCCATGGTTTCAAAAGGTTACTGACGGCAAAATAATGACACCATTCAAAAATAACTAATGTTAACACTGTACATATTGTTAACATTTCCTGTTGTCAATAAACACGCTTCCTCAAAGGGATTTGTTCATGGCTACTTAGTAATTCATCATATGGTGATATAGTCCCTGATTATTAGGCTATTAACATAATATTGTTATAAATAATATATGATGAATACATATTTATTACATATTGACATGATGAATATATAATGAACTGCCTTGTACATAATTTTGCATCTTTCCGATAATTTCCTCTGGATAAACTCTACTATGTTAAAGGAAATGATGGGTCAAAGGGACTGAACAGCTTTAAAAACTTTTTCTGTTTTCACATTTTAGCCAGATTATTGGACCAATTGAGACATCCAACAGCAGTTCAGCCTCCATTTAAGTATATACCCTCCAAATGTAGAAATTTTTGGTATAGTTAGCCTATTTCTTTGTTTTTGAGGAGGTAATTTATTAGGCAAAATTGTATCAAGCCTTTCAAAACTTTATATTTTTCTTATTGATTATAAATTTGACTATATACCCCCCACACACACACATTCATTGGTGACTCAAACTTCACCTTTTATAACTTAACCTGTTTGTTTAACTTTTCTATTGTGGTATTTGTCTTTTTCTTAATGATTTAGATATTAGGGAATTAAGTCATTTTCTATCTTAAACAGTATATATATTTTTCTCAATTTAGTACATATCTCTTCTTTTTGTTTATGGCAATATTTAATCTTTCTTAATTTTTCTTCCTTTGAAATAATTTTATACTTACAGGAAAGTTGCAAAATTAATACAAAGAATTTCAAGCCATCCTTTACCCTAAGTCTTAAAATGTTAATTTTATCACATTTGCTTTAATCTTTCTCTCTCTTTCCATCTCTATCTAATTTTTATTTCAAACCATTTACAAATAAATTGTAAATATGGTTCCATAGTATTTTTGGTCATACAAAAGCTTTTAGTTTATATAGAATGAGTTCTATTGAGGTGTCATTTATGATTTATTTCTTTGTTGTCAAGCTTAGTAATATCTTCTGATGAGTACTGAGGGACAGACCTCAATGGGCTCTTTGGAATGTGTTAGCACTTTTATTTCAACATGTAGTTCTTTTTAATTAGATGCAGGAATGACTTGCTTAAGGTTGAAGATTTTTCTCTCTCATACTTACTTTTAACACTTGCATTCTTCCCTTTGTGCACCAAACACTCACACAAAGTGGTGAGCCTCTGAGGCAAGGGAGGGGCAAACCTGATTGGTGGAGGTCCTTCTGTCCCTTCTCCCAAACTCAGGACAGCCAATCCCCAGGCCTTAGGACTGATTACAGGTGTAGATGAAGTAATAACAGAAGCCAAAGGAGAGCAGCGATGCAGAATGCCAACACGACCCTCGGCTCCCCTTCCCACAGTGCCATAGAGCTGGGAGGCTTTAGATAGATGGACACGCTCCTGGAATAGCCATTCTGAAGGGAAATCTGGAGGTTTATTGCAATTTCTCCTGAATTCCTGTCTCCCCAGATGTGACCAAAAATAAAACATGGCCTTGGATTCCATACAGCCATCTATACACATTACGAATGCTGCCATGAATAGTTTGGCAGAAAGAAAAATAGCCCAAATAGCTAGCTCTACTGTTGGCTAAGCTTTGATTTTATTTCTTCAGTATTTAACCACACAATGTGATGGGGGCCTTTTTGCTCCTCCCTCTGCATGCTGTCACTTCTAAAAGAAATAAAAATCTCACTGCAAGTAGGCTAGAAAGGAAGCATCTGTCTTCCCCCAAATTCCTTGAGGGCAGAAGGGAGGCTATTACACACATCACACAGAAAGTCTTTAAATTCATGCTCAGACATCTCTCCCACAGATCCATGCCTCACAGGAACTGCTGAAACCTCACATCCTCTTCTCCCTCTCTCCCCAGAGGCTAAAACCCTGATGAGTCTGCTGTACACACTGCCTCCCCTCCCCGCTGCTGTCAGGAATCTGGACCCTTCGCTCCCCTCCCTCTTCTCCCCACTACTACCTCCACCTTCAAGACTGTGAGCCTCTTCTCTCCACTTCCTCGATATGTATTTCCTTTTAAAACCCCACTCAGCAAAATAAACAGATCTTCCTTGGGACCTCAGTTACCTTGGAAAGCAAAGGAAGGGAAAACCATAAATATTTGTCATCTTACTTTTTTTTTCCTGTCACACACAAATTGGTAGAAGAGGATGAAAATCACTCCATGGCTTCCACCTAGACTAGGGAAGAGAGGAGACCAGCACCTCAGTTCACGAGTTTCTCCAGTTTCTACCATAATAAGGGGCAAATCAAGAGACCACCAGGAAGAATTTCTGTGCAGCTAATACATCACCTTTTTCTTCAAAACAAGAGCAAGTGCTCCTTTTTTCCTCATGAAACAAAGAACGGTAACTCTTCATGTGGTATGACTGGGTAAAAGATGCCCTATAGGCTACCTGAAGAAGGACCGGTCCTCCTGTGCTCTGACTGTCTCTGTCCTCCTCTCATCCCTCCTCTTTAACTTCCTGAGCTTCTCTTGGAAGAGAAACTTACTACAGAAAAGTAGGGAGCTTTCTGAAAGAGACCAGATTAACAAAATCTCACCAAATCCAGACAGACTAGCGAAAACCTTCCCTCAAATCTCCCAGCAACTCTTAGACAATTACTTCTAGAACAACTTCAGTTTCCAAATTTGAGCAGCTAGGTAATCAGGAAGTTGAAATGTCAAAAGGACAAGACTTTATAGAGAGTAGAAGGTGGGAGCAGAAGAGTGAAAAAAAAATTCTTTCTCTGCAACCCCTGTATTCTTCCTAGAAGTCACCCTTTACAGAAGGCACCCTTCCTAGAAGGCACCCTTTACAAAGCTGGCTTCTTCTCATACCCCAACCACAATCATCATCACACCAACCTCCACTATGATCATTGCCCCCCACATCATCATCCCCATTATCCCTACCATCACCACTCTGCTAAACTCATCTCAGTCTCCTGCAAGCCCTGCTGTAACCAAGAGCTGTCCAGCACATCTCTACCTAACTTTTTTCCTAACAGTCACAAATAACAACTATAACTTAACAAGGTTCTGTTATGTGGGGATGTATCTTCCTCTCTAGTCTCCTAAATGCCACTGAAGTCCACAGCAGTTGCACATATATAGGTGCAAATCCCTTCAAAAGAAAACAATTTTCCAACCAGAATTTGGTTTCTAATGACTATATGGTGTTATTTTGTTTGCAATGAGCCAAGAGTTATTTTTATATGGCACCACCACCTGCCACCATTGCCATCTGAAAAGTCCCAGGCGCTTGTTTTATCCATCTTTGCTTTTCTTTCAAGTCTTGGCTATGATGACATTCTCGCTCTGGAATCTGGCTGTGTTGTAAAAAGGAAACTAGTGTGGAATGCCAGTTCCCCAAGCCTGCAGAGTGCAGATGCTTTCTTGTCTTGGTTCTGTAACTGAACTGAGTCATTTTCTCTAAGCCATGGTTCACACATTAGCAGGCTGAAGCCAATGTGGTGAAGTGCCTTGCCCAGGGCCACCACAGCAGACTGTTCAGTATTTGGACCATCAGTTCCCAAAGATTGGGAAACTGTGGGTTAAATGGCTTCAAATGGTGATTATGTTTCTTTCTTTTTTTTTGTTTAACCTTGACTGAAGTTCTTTGTCTTTTTCGTGCTGCATTTCCAAGGAAGATGTATTAAGTATTCTTTCTTCTCCTTTTTAGTAAGCTGAAACCAAATTAATAAAATCTCAGCAAATTTAGTCAGATTAGCAAAAACCTCCCTCAAAACTCCTAGAGATTTGGACAATTGCTTCTAGAACAACTTCAGTTTCCAAAATGACAGCCAGGTGACCAGAAATTTGATCCCTCTCTTTGAAAGAGGACCTAAGTTTGTCCTGCTCAAACTTGGCTGCATATTAGAATCCCTCTGGGAGCTTTCTTTTTGAGACAGGGTCTCACTCTGTGGCCCAGGCTGGAGTGCGGTGGAATGATCTCAGCTCACTGCAACCTCCACCTTCCAGGCTCGTGTGATTCCCCCATCTCAGCCTCCCGAGTAGCTGGGACTACAGGAACTCACCACCACACCTAGCTAATTTTTGTATTTTTTGTAGAGTTGGGGTCTTGCCATGTTGCCCAGGCTGGTCTCAAACTCCTGGGCTCAGCTGATCCATCCCCCTTAGGCTCCCAAAGTGCTGGGATTACAGGCATGAGCCACCACACCTGGCCACTCTAGGAGCTTTTTAAAGTTCTGATGTCCATGCCATCCTAGACCAGTTTAATAGCAATCTCCAGGTGGGGGCCCAAGACTCAGCATTCTTTTAAAACTGTCCAGGTAATTCTAAAGTACAACCCAGTGGGACACAGTGGTTCTCAACCCTGCTGCCTATTACACATCAGCTGGGGATCTGTTAAAAAATACCAGTGTCTGTGCCCCACCCCTAGAGATTCCAATTAATTGGTGTAAGGTGGAACCTCTGGTAGCTTTGTTTTTTTAACTCCTCAAGTGATTCTGCTATGCATCTGGTGTTAAGGAAAGAGCTGTTGTTCTCAAACTTGGTGGTGGGATCAGAATCACTGGGAAATTTAGCTTAAAAAGAAAAAAGTTCTAGCCAACCATCTTACCTAATGACAAGTGCCTTGGCTTTTATTGTGCCTAATTAGCTCTCCAAGTGATTCTGATGCACACAGAAGTTTGAGAATCACTGATGTAGAGGGTTTTGTTTTTTTCCACAGAAAATGTTAGTTTGGCCATCTGAGTACCTACAAAAAAATCTAAAATATTACCCTTTAATCTAGGCCTAACCTGACCTAGGGTGGGCAAATTGAAATGTAATTAGTGATGCTCTACTCCTGATGACTGTGTAGGTGTCTATTGTTACTTTTGCCCACAAATGACAAACTCATGGTTCCTGAAACCATGCATTTGACCAGTGAACATCAGCATCTTCACTTATCCAAGTGGCTCATCAGAACAGCAAACTCTCCAGCTCAAATGATCACAAAGTCCTTCAGGCCTGCACTCCAAGGCCAGCATTTTTCATTGAAGTAATGGAACAGTCATGAGGAAACTTGTTTCTCTGTCCCACAAATGATTTGATAGGCATCGAGCTTAAAATCCTATTTTTTTGTTTTTGTTTTTTGAGACAGGGTCTCACACTCTGTCACCCAGGCAGTGGTGTGATCACAGCTTACTGCCATGGAGACAGTGACCTCCTCCTCCCAAGGAGACCTCCCAGACTCAGTTAATCCTCCCACCTTAGCCTTGTGAGTAGCTGGAACCACTGGCACACACCACCACACTCAGCTAAATTTTTTTATTTTTATTATTATTTGCAGAGACAGGGTCTCACCATGTCGACCAGGCTGGTCTTAAACTCCTGGGCTCAAGCAGTCTGCCCACCTCGGCTTCTCAAAGTGCTGGAATTACAGGCATGAGCCACCACGCCCGAGCTTAGAATGCTATTCTATGCTGCTTTAATGTATTGTTTTTAGATGTGTGGTACTTTTGGTTATGGGAAGAGGTATTTATATACTTATTATTTTTAATTTTTTTAAATAAATGAAAGGACTTCCATTTTGGGGTCTGAAGAGAATATAGCACTCTGGTGAGCAGTCCTCATAGGGTTATTGTTCTCAGCCTGATCTACATGTTTAACTCACTTGGGGAAATCTTAAAAATCCCAATGCTGAAAATGCTGAACTTTTCTCAAAGGATTGTGGTGAGGATGTAAGATTTATATAAATCACTTAACATAGAGTCTGGAGCACTGGGGCACAACATACAACAGCCATTATGAGGGAGTACCTGGCACATAGTAGATACTCACTAACTTAATTTACTGTGGAGAAAACAGCCAACAGAATTATGATCCTACAATGGAAAAAAAAAAACAAATGTAAATGAGTGTTTGTACTTTTTTAAGAAGTTTGTTTTGCAGCTAACCTTAAATGTCTATAGCTTTGCTTAGCCCATTCCCATAATTCATGTCTTCTCACTAGTGTCACATTCAAATTTAGCACCCTAGCTAGAATTTTCTAAAAGAATTTTCCGTACAGCTAAG
The DNA here is from genome assembly GCF_029289425.2 of Pan paniscus. Taxonomy (NCBI): domain Eukaryota; kingdom Metazoa; phylum Chordata; class Mammalia; order Primates; family Hominidae; genus Pan; species Pan paniscus. The sequence goes on along the minus strand of NC_085926.1, from coordinate 24,172,643 downwards.
GACTTTTCTTTTTTTAAAAAAAAAAAAAGAGAGAGAGAGACAAAAAATTTATTTGTTATTCTTTATGGAAAGTTTTTTTTGTTTTTGTTTTTGTTTTGTTTTTTTTTTTTGAGACGGAGTCTTACTCTGTTGCCCAGGCTGGAGTGCAGTGGTGCAATCTCGGCTCACTGCAAGCTCCGCCTCCTGGGTTCAAGCCATTCTCCTGCCTCAACCTCCGGAGTAGCTGGGATTACAGGCGCCTGCCACCATGCCCAGCTAATTTTTTTGTATTTTTTAGTAGAGACGAGGTTTCACGGTATTAGCCAGGATGGTCTCGATCTCCTGACCTCGTGATCCGCCTGCCTCAGCCTCCCAAAGTGCTGGGACTACAGGCGTGAGCCACAGCACCCAGCCAGGAAAGATATTTTTAATGAAGCAGTAATCTAAACATAAGATTTGAAGCAAACAATTCAGGCAAAAGGAAGTAGATAGTTTTTCATACAATCTCTTCCTTTCTGCAATCCCTGATAAAATAAGCATCTTTAAACATTTGTTGCTATGATTATTATTGTTGCTTAATTTTTTAACAGGCTTCAGTTCCTAGGCCAGCCAAGGCAAGGGACCACACCACACAGTGTTTTCCTGAATGCCTAGCGTCCTGCAGGATGGAGGACTTAGCATGATACAATCACATCATGTAGGAAGTCATAGCAGAAAATGGGAGGGGAAACATACCTTCCCACTACTGCCAATAAAATGTGTTTAAAAGCACTGGCTTCCCTTAATTCAATTTCATTTTACTTGCTTGGTGTCAAATTGTGATTTTCAACATTTTTTTTTTGCCAAGATCCTCTTATTTTCTCCCAACACACACCTCCCTTGAACCCCGTGCTTTCAAACATTTTACCTGCCAAGCCGCTTTTATGAAGTAATAGCATTCATTGACTGGTTTTTAATCATCAAAGACATATTTAGTTACTAATCTGATGTTTTCAATGAGCAGGATGAAATTATCAATGTTCCCACGCTATACAGTTGTATAGAAAAATTTCTATATCTTTTTCAAAAATCTGAAGGCATTTTTCATGGAAGTGTCACAGACTGCCTCATATATTGTACAACTTCCCTTGGGCCTTTTCAAACTTTTTAAATGGCTCATAGTTTCCTCTGACACTGCTTTTATAGACCTCAGGTTAGAAACATTTGAATAAGAAAATTCTGAATATTCTTGTACCCCAATTTTCTCAACTCTAAGTAGGATTACATTCTTATATTAATTAAATATTATATTAATATCTTATAATTCTTATAATATTTATTATTTTAATATTATAAGAGTGTAATTCCTACTTAGGGTTGAGAAAACTGGGGTACAAGGACTATGGAACCATAAATGAAGCCATCAGAATACCAATTATTGCTGGCATTACCTTTCATCAAAAAAGTCTTTCAGTATTATTATAAAATCATTCTTCAAAGATGTCTATGTAAATGAATATAAAATAGCCCATCGAACTCAGTAATGCATAATGAAAATATTCATGAAAAGTTTAATCATTTAACACCATGCTCTAAATTAGATTAAGAAATTATTGGGATAAATCAGAACATTCGTAAATTCTTTAAGTTTCTCAACAGAAAATTCTAATAGAATTTAACATTTTTTGAGCATCTCAGATATTACATACTAAACATATAAACATGACTGAGCAATAGTTCTTGCCTTTGAGAAGCTCATAGTCAAGAGATCACAGTTTCTAAACACAGCAATTCATATATATTTTTTTTTTTTTGAGGCGGAGTCTCGCTCTGTCACCAAGGCTGGAGTACAGTGGCACAATCTCAGCTCACTGCAAGCTCCGCCTCCCAGGTTCACGCCATTCTCCTGCCTCAGCCTCCCCAGTAGCTGGGACTACAGGTGCCTGCCACCACGCCCAGCTAATTTTTTGTATTTTTTTGAGTAGAGACGGGGTTTCACCATGTTAGCCAGGATGGTCTCGATCTCCTGACCTCGTGATCTGCCTGCTTTGGCCTCCCAAAGTGCTGGGATTACTGGCCACTGCGCCCAGCCAGCAATTCATATTTTTAACATCTGACTCATGGAAGTTCAGCATTGGAAGGAATCTTAGAGACCATCTAGTTCAATGCCATGAAATTACAGGTGGAGAAACAAAGCCCATTAACTTGAAGTAATAAATGTGTGGCCCTGCAGCAGTGCATCACACAGACGATTCAGTTGTTTGCCTTCACACTTCTCACACCTTAAGCTTCCATTGACTCTGATTGGATTTTTAAAATATTGAATGATATAAAAGATAGCCAAGCTATTTGGAATTGTAAAGCGTCTATTAGCAAAATAATGCTCTCCACTGCAATAAATGAACCCCAAAATCTCAGTGACTTAGTACAACAGAATTTTATTTCTAACTCATGCTAAGTCTAGTACCACATGTTCTTGGTTGGCAGGTGACACTTGTCAAGGTCATTTATGGACCCAGGTTCTTTCCTTCTTACATCCCCATCTACCTCTAGGACTTCAGAATTTTCTCCACTAAACAGAGGCAAGAGAAAGACAATGAAACAAAACACGTAAGAGGTGTTTCACAGGCCAGCCCTGGAAATAGTGCCCAATGCTTTCATTCATTCTATTGGCTAGACCTCAGTCACATGGCCATGTCTCACTGCAACGTTGCTGGGAAATGCAGTCTAGCTCTGTGCCCAGGAAGTTAGGAGTATGCAGATTTTGATGATGAGTCTGTGTCATAAAGGGCTATACAAATGCCTAACAACATTATGGAGATCAGTTCAGGAAGGGTTTGATCTTTATAGTGAAGTCATCTTTTTGTTTAAAAAGTGTTTGTTTCAGTCCTCTGACCCTATTCCAGGTATTACCAACATCTCTAGACAGGGGTAGGATGGTCTGTTTTACCCACCTTTCCTGGTTGCTGTTGGAGTTGGCATGGAGTAATGGAAAGAAAACAGACCTTGGCGTCATGTGTCCTTGGGTTCAAATCCCCAGTTTTCCACTAAGTAACCTTGTGACTTGGAGCAAGTTGCTTAAGCCTCAATTTTCTCCTTGTAAAATGGGGGCAGATAGCATCCTAGAGTTGTGGTGTGAATTAATTAAATCATTTAGTAAACACTTACTGAGAGCCTACTATATGTCAAGTCCTATGGTACACTCTGGGGAAATAGCAGAGATTTTTTTTAAAGGCACAGAGCCTAGATTAATAAATGATATATATACAGTTATTGTCATGAGAAAGCACTCAGTAAATGTTAGTGCTCTTGCTTTTTTGCCCTCTATAGCTAAGCTGTGAAGATATGTTCATCCCTAGAAATTCTAGATAGAATAAACTAGTGAATGATGGATCTGTAAGATGGATAGGTCAAGTGGAAAACGTTTCAAATGTTTCCATTGTTCCTGTTGTTTGAAATTGATTTGATGGGGTGATAATATTTATGTCTATGAAGCATGTTTAATTTGCAAGGGCATAAAACATAATGATTTGAGCTGCAAACAAATACTTGTTCAGTCCCAACAAGAGTAAACAGAAACATCAAATTGGAGAGCCCTCTTCAAGACTGGTGGCCTTTCCATTGCTAAGCCTCCTTTACAAATGAGAGGAGGAGGGTCTTCAGAGATGGTGAGGACCATCTCTGGTTGCAGGCCAGGTTGCAGGCTTCCTGAGGACCAGAAGGGCAGTGAATTTGCAGCAGCCCCTCCTACTCGCTGACAGATCAGAAGGGGCAAGCAAGGTCCCCAAGAGAAGGAGGATAACACCATGTCGGCATCTCAGCCACTGATGCAGCCTTGGTCTTTGGGATTCAGAGACTGGTGAGGGTTTTTGCCTGAGGAAACCGTCACCTTCGGTGCTCTTTGACTCCTTCTTGTCTCTCAGCTTTTATTGTTTCCTATGATTTCCAAATAGAGCAGAGGACCTTTATATTTGTTTTGTTTGATAGCCTGCCTATTTTTTCCTCTCTTGCTTCATGCTTTCCAGGAAGCTGTTTTATTTCTCTTTACTTCTCTTTTATCTTTTCACCTTAAATGCAGAATAGTCTGGGGGAGAAAAGGGGCACATAATGAGGATACACAGTACATACCATCTTGACTCCAGCTAGCCCTGCACCAGCCATTTTATATGCCCTAAACCACAGCTGCATTGCTGACCCCTAATGCCACAGAAGAGCTAAAGGCACAGGCTTTGTCACATCCACCTCAAGTCCATTGTGGCTTTACCTCTTCAGCTGTGACCTTGGGCAAGTCGCTTTCCCTTTCTTAATACTCAGTTTCTTTACCTGTGAAACGGAGATGATCATTACTTATGTCAGTATTCATGTGAGGGTCAAAAGAAATAACAGAATGTGCATAGCATCATGTCTAGAAGGTAGGTAGTGAGCCTCTAATAATAAATGACAGGTGCCATCATCATGATCCCCCACAGTGACCATATCTGCAGGCCAAATGCACCAACCTTGCCAGAAAAGCTGTGATGGGAACAAATGCAGCTGTCTTGTTATCTTGCTTCAAACTTAGAGGACGCATTTCACATTCCCGATTAACCAAATGCCATCCAGTTTTCCTGAACAACCCATTCCACAGCTAAACACTAAAGAGTCACAGGTTTGGCTCAGAAATGAGTCTTCTAGTCGCACTTTCTAGGCCGGATCCTTGAGAATTACCCATTAATTTTTTAAATCCCTTTAGAATGTTTGTGCAGAAGACACCACTGAAAGTCTATGACTAAAGCTCCTGGATCCTTTGCTAGGGCCTCCCTCCACAATACATCTGATTATATTGTCGTCTCCTTTCCAGATAAGGATTTTTCTGAAGATCCTTCTATATGTGGTTCTTCTGTACCCTCTTCTCTTAGGAGAACTGGAAATATTGACCAGGGCTGGGATTAGCCTTCTCTCTGTTTCAGGCAGGGACAGTTCTATCCATGATAAGTTTCCTCTCCTTCCAAAGTACATAGTCCATGGTATGTTTAATTAATAGAGTCCTGGGTAAGATTCCAACTTTCCAAGATTAAGAATGTGCTTTGCTTCCTGACCCTGTCAAGCCCCAACCCTTCTCAAGAATTTTCCATGTGCCACAAATCAACTAAATAAAGGCTTTTGATCTCCACATGCACTGGCCAAGAGGACAAAACCTAAACTGGCTACAGTATGAGGCTCCTGGACCTGGGACAGCTTGGCCCAGTCCAGTGATAATTTCACCAAACACACCTCCTAATCAGTTTTCTCTGTTCGTCTCTTCTCTCTCTCAGAAACTCTTGCCATTTAAGGGTCTGGTCTACTTGGCACCCTTACAGTATTTTGCTACTGTTCTCCACTCCCATTGTTCATGTCATACCATATTGCCAGACTTGCTCACTCCGCTTAAAGAATGGCATTGTTTGCCACTCCCCAGGGGCACACTGGTTTAGAACGTCTGCCAGTTATCTTGGCAGAAGGAATCATCTGAATGTTTTGGCTCAATATTATTTAATCCTAAATAGTCAGCTGCTGCCTTAATCTTGAGGACAAATTAGATACAGAAGACAGAGGAATCCAGTAACTGAAATAAGGAGGTCGCTTCATCTAGATGAGGGCTATTTACCTTCACCCAGCTTTCTCCCAGGCTGTCTCAGCACTCCCTGTACTATCTGGAAAGCTGCTGATGGACGGTTGTGTTCTGTGTCAGCATAATAGCGGGGGATCAAGGCTTGGTTTTGCCTGTAACTCTCCAAGTGGCCTGGATCAAACCATATCACCTTCATGGATCTCAATTCTCTTTTCTTTTCTTTTTTTTTTTTTTTTTTTTTTTTTTTTTTTGAGACGGAGTCGTTCTTTGTCACCCAGGCTGGAGTGCAATGGTGCGATCTCAGCTCACTGCAACCTCCACCTCCCAAGTTCAAGTGATTTTCCTCAGCCTCCGGAGTAGCTGGGATTACAGGTGCCCGCCAACATGCCTGGCTAATTTTTGTTTCATTTTTTGTTTTGTTTTGTTGTTTTGAGACAGAGTCTAGCTCTGTCACCCAGGCTGGAGTGCAAGGGAGCGATCTCGGCTCCCTACAACCTCCACCTCCCAGGTTCAAGCGATTCTTCTGCCTCAGCCTCCCAAGTAGCTAGGATTGCAGGCACCTGCCACCAAGCCTAGCTAATTTTTTGTATTTTTAGTAGAGATGGGGTTTCATTATGTTGGCCAGGCTGGTCTCGAACTCCTGACTTCGTGATCCACCCACCTTGGCCTCCCAAAGTGCTGGGATTACAGGCATGAGCCACCACGCCTGGCCAATTTTTGTATTTTTAGTAGAGACAGGGTTTCACCATGTTGGCCAGGCTGGTCTCTAACTCCTGACCTCAGGTGATCCGCCTGCCTCAGCCTCCCAAAGTGCTGGGATTACAGGCGTGAACCACCGTGCCCAGCCTCAATTTCCTTTTCTATAAATAAAGTTGAACTGGTATGGTAATAAGGTCCTTTTTAGCCTGCAAATATTCTCTGAATTTTATTACTCAGAGCCCATTGAAGTAGGACCAATTGATCTGGTTAATTTGCCTCTGAAACTGGGCATGAAATATTGCTGCACATCATCTTAGCATACATGTCCCTAGTTAAGGGTCAGAAAAACAAAGAGTCTGAAGAACAAGATAAAGACTTCATGAAGTCACTCCAGTGTGGCTTAGCCAAGGTAGGATCACTTTGGTTTGGCACCATCATAAGCTGGCAAAAAGAATACAATCTTCAGTTTCTAAGCCTTCTCATTTTAGAAGACATCTCTGCAGTGCATCCCCACTGCTCATTATTTTTTCAAGCTGTGTCTGCTTCACTTGCTTAAGATAAAAGCCTACACAGTGTGCCATCCAAATATAGGTCCACGGCAGTCCAGAGAGAAGACAGCCTGAGGTTTACGGTGACAGGACATTTTGAATACCTAACAAATGGGCTGTATCATATCAAAGCCCACCAGTCAATATTAGCAATGAAGGGAAATGAAAGTAAGGTTTGTTGAGGGAACAGGAAGTTTCCTGTACTGTTTCTCCCCTTGCTGGAAAGCAATTGTGATCAATACCAGGTGCAAATCATTGCTTGTAAGAAAAAAGCATTCATGATTATATTTCACAAGCACCACATCACAGATATGTGTATTATGACTTTTAAAAGGGAATAGTGCTTTATAAATCCCACCATCTTTTCTTTTTTTTTGAGATGGAGTCTTGCTGTTGCCCAGGCTGGAGTGCAGTGGCGCGATCTTAGCTTACTGCACCCTCTGCCTCCCAGGTTCAAGCGATTCTCCTGCCTCAGCCTCCCAAGTAGCTAGGACTGCAGGCAACCTACCACCACATCTGGCTAATTTTTGTATTTTTAGTAGAGACAGGGTTTCACTATATTGGCCAGGCTGGTCTCGAACTCCTGACCTCAGGTATTCCACCCGCTTCGGCCTCCCAAAGTGCTAGCATTACAGGCATGAGCCACCGCACTTGGCCCCACCATCTTTTATATCTTCCAAAAACAAATGTCCACATTACTATGGAACCCTCCCAAAAACTCCATTGATTGAAGCTGACTTTCGACTCAATTAGTGACCATTTAAAATAGGTTTCTGCTAGCACTACACCTGTCAGTCATTCATACCTTACTTACTGTCAACCAGACATTCCCTCCTGGAATCAGTCATGCTGACTGGTAGAAAGGAGATAACAGGTGTAAATTAGGAACTCCAGTGCCAGGTAGCCCAGCATCAGAGGAAGAACGCTTTGAATCAGAAGCATTGGAAACTCACTAACCTCACAGTTTCTCAGTCTCAGTACTGTTGACATTTGGGGACAGATAATTCTTTGTTGTGGGGGCTGTCCTGTGCAGTCTAAGATGTTGAGCAACATCCCTGGCGTGTACCCACTAGATGCCAGTAACACACACACTCCAAGTTGTGACCACCAAAAAATGTCTCCAGATATTGCCAGCTATGCCCCACAGAAGCAAAAAAAAACAAACAAATAAACCAACCTGGGTGAGCTCCACCAGCCGGGGATCTCCCCAGCCAGGGATCCAATTATTTGGATCGAACAAATGATTTTCACATGAAGGGAACCTACAGGAATGGAATTTTTCTTCCAGAGCAGCTTCCTCACTTTGGCAGTTTCCTCCCACCCTCCCCATCTTTTCAACTTTCTAGGCAAATGTGTCCTGAGAATTGAGGCAGTTGTAGATAGGGCCTCCCAGGAAGCAAATTGCCAATTCTCCTTGGTGTAGTAAGCATGGACCATTTTGCAGCACCATCCCCTGAACTTGCCACATTGTCCTAAGTGAATATAACAATGAAAATATACAAGAGAAACATGCCACATTTAGGTTGGAGAGCATTTTGACATCACCGTTTTGTTAATTCTGTTCTCTCCGCAGAAGCTGTCATCTGTAGACACATACCAGAACAAACAGCATAATTGTTAACAGCACAATATTTTTTCTTATTTTGGTTACTATTTGGTCAGAAAATATCTCAGGCCAGACTTTCATTACTAGAAATGTTTGTATCTTAAGCTGTGATTTTTTTCCAAAAATTAAGTCTTTTTTTTAATATTTTAAGTTCTAGGGTACATGTGCACAATGTGCAGTTTGTTACTTATGTATACATGTGCCATCTTGGTGTGCTGCACCCATTAACACGTCATTTACATTAGGTATATCTCCTAATGCTATCCCTCCCCGCTCCGCCCACCCTATGACAGGCCCTGGTGTGTGATGTTCCTCTTCCTGTGTCCGAGTGTACTCATTGTTCAATTCCCACCTATGAGTGAGAACATGCGGTGTTTGGTTTTTTGTCTTTGTGATAGTTTGCTGAGAATATGGTTTCCAGCTTCATCCATGTCCCTACAAAGGACATGAACTTATCCTTTTTTATGGCTGCATAGTGTACCATGGTATATATGTGCCACATTTTATTAATCCAGTCTATCACTGATGGACATTTGGGTTGGTTCCAAGTCTTTGCTATTGTGAATAGTGCCACAATGAACATACGTGTGCATGTGTCTTTATAGCAGCATGATTTATAACCCTTTGGGTATATACCCAGTAATGGGATGGCTGGGTCAAATAGTTCTAGATCCTTGAGGAATCGTCACACTGTCTTCCACAATGGTTGAACTAGTTTACAGTCCCACCAACACTGTAAAAGTGTTCCTATTTCTCCACATCCTCTCTAGCATCTGTTGTTTCCTGACCTTTTAATGATCGCCATTCTAACTGGTGTGAGATGGCATCTCATTGTGGTTTTGATTTGCATTTCTCTGATGGCCAGCGATTATGAGCATTTTTTCATGTGCCTGTTGGCTGCATAAATGTCTTCTTTTGAGAAGTGTCTGTTCATATCCTTCACCCACTTTTTGATGGGGTTGTTTTTTTCTTTTAAGTTTGAGTTCTTTGTAGATTCTGGATATTAGCCCTTTGTCAGACGGGTAGATTGCAAAAATTTTCTCCCATTCCGTAGGTTGCCTGTTCACTCTGATGGTAGTTTCTTTGCTGTGCAGAAGCTCTTTAGTTTAATTAGATCCCATTTATCAATTTTGGCTTCTGTTGCTTTTGGTGTTTTAGACATGAAGTCCTTGCCCATGCCTATGTCCTGAATGGTATTGCCTAGGTTTTCTTCTAGGGTTTTTATGATTTTAGGTCTAACATTTACGTCTTTAATCCATCTTGAATTAATTTTTGTATAAGGTGTAAGGAAGGGATCCAGTTTCAGCTTTCTACATATGGCTACCCAGTTTTCCCAGCACCATTTATTAAATAGGGAATCCTTTCCCCATTGCTTGTTTTTGTCAGGTTTGTCAAAGATCAGATGGTTGTAGATGTGTGGTATTATTTCTGAGGGCTCTGTTCTGTTCCATTGGTCTATATCTCTGTTTTGGTACCAGTACCATGCTGTTTTGGTTACTGTAGCCTTGTAGTATAGTTTGAAGCCAGGTAGCGTGATGCCTCCAGCTCTGTTCTTTTAGCTTAGGATTGTCTTGGCAATGCGGGCTCTTTTTTCGTTCCATATGAACTTTAAAGTAGTTTTTTCCAATTCTGTGAAGAAAGTCATTGGTAGCTTGATGGGGATGGCATTGAATCTATAAATTACCTTGGGCAGTATGGCCATTTTCACGATATTGATTCTTCCCACCCGTGAGCATGGAATGTTCTTCCATTTGTTTGTGTCCTCTTTTTTTTTTTTGTTGAGCAATGGTTTGTAGTTCTCCCTGAAGACATCCTTCACATCCCTTGTAAGTTGGATTCCTAGGTATTTTATTCTCTTTGAAGCAATTGTGAATGAAGGTTCACTCATGATTTGGCTCTCTGTTTGTCTGTTATTGGTGTATAGGAATGCTTGTGATTTTTGCACATTGATTTTGTGTCCTGAGGCTTTGCTGAAGTTGCTTGTCAGCTTAAGGAGATTTTGGGCTGAGACCATGGGGTTTTCTAAATATACAATCATGTCATCTGCAAACAGGGACAATTTGACTTCCTCTTTTTCTAATTGAATACCCTTTATTTCTTTCTCCTGCTTGATTGCCCTGGCCAGAACTTCCAACACTATGTTGAATAGGAGTGGTGAGAGAGGACATCCCTGTCTTGTGCCAGTTTTCAAAGGGAATGCTTCCAGTTTTTGCCCATTCAGTATGATATTGGCTGTGGGTTTGTCATAGATAGCTCTTATTATTTTGAGATATGTCCCATCAGTACCTAATTTATTGAGAGTTTTTAGCATGAAGGGCTGTTGAATTTTGTCAAAGGCCTTTTCTGCATCTATTGAGATAATCATGTGGTTTTTGTCATTGGTTCTGTTTATATGCTGGATTATGTTTATTGATTAGCGTATGTTGAACCAGCGTTGCATCCCAGGGATGAAGCCCACTTGATCATGGTGGGTAAGCTTTTTGATGTGCTGCTGGATTCAGTATGCCAGTATTTTATTGAGGATTTTTGCATCGATGTTCATCAGGGATATTGGTCTAAAATTCTCTTTTTTTGCTGTGTCTCTGCCAGGCTTTGGTATCAGGATGATGCTGGCTTCATAAAATAAGTTAGGGAGGATTCCCTCTTTTTCTATTGATTGGAATAGTTTCAGAAGGAATGGTACCAGCTCTTCCTTGTACCTCTGGTAGAATTCGGCTGTGAATCTGTCTGGTCCTAGACTTTTTTTGGTTGGTAGGCTATTAATTATTGCCTCAATTTCAGAGCCTGTTATTGGTCTATTCAGGGATTCAACTTCCTGGTTTAGTCTTGGGAGGGTGTATGTGTCCAGGAATTTATCCATTTCTTCTAGATTTTCTGGTTTATTTGTGTAGAGGTTTTTATAGTATTCTCTGATGGTAGTTTGTATTTCTGTGGGATGGGTGGTGATATCCCCTTTATCATTTTTTACTGCATCTATTTGATTCTTCTCTCTTTTCTTATTAGTCTTGCTAGCAGTCTATCAATTTTGTTGATCTTTTCAAAAAACCAGCTCCTGGATTCATTGATTTTTTTGAAGGGTTTTTTCTATCTCTATCTTCTTCAGTTCTGCTCTGATCTTAGTTATTTCTTGCCTTCTGCTAGCTTTTCAATGTGTCTGCTCTTGCTTCTCTAGTTCTTTTAATTGTGATGTTAGGGTGTTGATTTTAGATCTTTCCTGCTTTCTCTTGTGGGCATTTAGTGCTATAAATTTCCCTCTACACACTGCTTTAAATGTGTCCCAGAGATTCTGGTATGTTGTGTCTTTGTTCTCATTGATTTCAAAGAACATCTTTATTTCTGCCTTCATTTTGTTATGTACCCAGTAGTCATTCAGGAGCAGGTTGTTCAATTTCCATGTAGTTGAGCGTTTTGAGTGAGTTTCTTAATCCTGAGTTCTAGTTTGATTGCACTGTGGTCTCAGAGACAGTTTGTTGTGATTTCTGTTCTTTTACATTTGCTGAGGAGTGCTTTACTTCCAACTATGTGGTCAATTTTAGAATAAGTGTGATGTGGTGCTGAGAAGAATGTATATTCTGTTGATTTGGGGTGGAGAGTTCTGTAGATGTCTATTAGGTCCGCTTGGTGCAGAGCTGAGTTCAATTCCTGGATACCCTTGTTAACTTTCTGTCTCGTTGATCTGTCTAATGTTGACAGTGGGGTGTTAAAGTCTCCCATTATTATTGTGTGGGAGTCTAAGTCTCTTTGTAGGTCACTCAGGACTTGCTTTGTGAATCTGGGTGCTCCTGTATTAGGTGCATATATATTTAGGATAGTTAGCTTTTCTGGTTGAATTGATCCCTTTACCATTATGTAATGGCCTTCTTTGTCTCTTTTGATCTTTGTTGGTTTAAAGTCTGTTTTATCGGAGACTAGGATTGCAACCTCTGCCTTTTTTTGTTTCCTATTTGCTTGGTAGATCTTCCTCCATCCCTTTACTTTGAGCCTATGTGTGTCTATGCACATGAGATGGGTCTCCTGAATACAGCACACTGATGGGTCTTGACTCTTTATCCAATTTGCCAGTCTGTGTCTTTTAATTGGAGCATTGAGCCCATTTACATTTAAGGTTAATATTGTTATGTGTGAATTTGATCCTGTCATTATGATGTTAGCTGGTTATTTTGCTTGTTAGTTGATGCAGTTTCTTCCTAGCATCGATGGTCTTTACAATTTGGCATGTTTTTGCAGTGGCTGCTACTGATTGTTCCTTTCCATGTCTAGTGCTTCCTTCAGGAGCTCTTGTAGGGCAGGCCTGGTGGTGACAAAATCTCTCAGCACTTGCTTCTCTGTAAAGGATTTTATTTCTCCTTCACTTATGAAGCTTAGTTTGGCTGGATATGAAATTCTGGGTTGAAAAGTCTTGTCTTTAAGAATGTTGAATGGCCCCCACTCTCTTCTGGCTTGTAGAGTTTCTGCTGAGAGATCCGCTATTAGTCTGATGGGCTTCCCTTTGTGGGTAACCTGACCTTTCTCTCTGGCTGCCCTTAACATTTTTTCCTTCATTTCAACTTTGGTGAATCTGACAATTACGTGTCTTGGAGTTGCTCTTCTCGAGGAGTATCTTTGTGGCATTGTCTGTCTTTCCTGAATCTGAATGTTGGCCTGCCTTGCTAGGTTGGGGAAGTTCTCCTGGATAATATCCTGCAGAGTGTTTTCCAACTTGGTTCCATTCTCTCCATCACTTTCAGGTACACCAATCAGATGTAGATTTGGTCTTTTCACATAGTCCCATATTTCCTGGAGGCTTTGTTCATTTCTTTTTACTCTTTTTTCTCTAAACTTCTCTTTTCGCTTCATGTCATTCATTTGATCTTCAATCACTGATACCCTTTCTTCCAGTTGATCGAATCGGCTACTGAAGCTTGTGAATTCGTCACGTAGTTCTTGTGCCATGGTTTTCAGCTCCATCGGGTCATTTAAGGACTTCTCTACACTGGTTATTGTAGTTAGCCATTCATCTAATCTTTTTTCAAGATTTTTAGCTTCTTTGCGATGGGTTCAAATTTCCTCCTTTAGCTCAGAGAAGTTTGATTGTCTGAAGCCTTCTTCTCTCAACTTGTCAGAGTCATTCTCTGACCAGCTTTGTTCCATTGCTGGTGAGGAGCTGTGTTCCTTTGGAGGGGAGAGGAGCTCTGATATTTAGAATTTTCAGCTTTTCTGCTCTGTTTTTTCCCCATCTTTGTGGTTTTATCTACCTTTGGTCTTTGATGATGGTGACGTACAGATGGGGTTTTGGTGTGGATGTCCTTTCTGTTTGTTAGTTTTCCTTCTAACAGACAGGACCCTCAGCTGCAGGTCTGTTGGAGTTTGCTAGAGGTCCACTCCAGACCCTGTTTGCCTGGGTATCACCAGTGAAGGCTGCAGAACAGCGAATATTGCTGAACAGCAAATGTTGCTGCCTGATCATTCCTCCGGAAGCTTTGTCTTAGAGGGGTGCCCAGCCGTGTGAGGTGTCAGTCTGCCCCTACTGGGGGGTGCCTCCCAGTAAGGCTACTCAGGGGTCAGGGACCCACTTGAGGAGGCAGTCTGTCTGTTTTCAGATATCAAACTCCATGCTTGGAGAACCACTACTCTCTTCAAAGCTGTCAGACAGGGACATTTAAGTCTGCAGAGTTTTCTGCTGCCTTTTGTTCAGCTATGCCCTGCCCCCAGAGGTAGAGTCTACAGAGGCAGGCAGGCCTCCTTGAGCTGTGGTGGGCTCCGCCCAGTTCGAGCTTCCCGGCTGCTTTGTTTACCTACTCAATCCTCAGCAATGGCGGGTGCCCCTCCCCCAGCCTTGCTGCCACCTTGCAGTTTGATCTCAGACTGCTGTGCTAGCAATGAGCAAGGCTCCGTGGGCGTGGGACCCTCCAAGCCATGCGTGGGATATAATCTCCTGGTGTGCCATTTGCTAAGACCATTGGAAAAGTGCAGTGTTAGGGTGGGAGTGATCCGATTTTCCAGGTGCTGTCTGTCACAGCTTCCCTTGGCTAAGAAAGGGAATTCCCTGACCCCCTGTGCTTCCTGGGTGAGGTGATGCCTCGCCCTGCTTCGGCTCACACTCAGTGGGCTGCACCCACTCTCCTGCACCCACTGTTCGAAAAGCCCCAGTGAGATGAACCTGGTACCTCAGTTGGAAATGCAGAAATCACCCGTCTTCTGCGTCGCTCATGCTGGGAGCTGTAGACTGGAGCTGTTCCTATTCAGCCATCTGAGAACTGCCCCAAAACTTATGTCTTTCAACTTCCCAAGCATCAGTGTTCAGATACTATTGCTCCATGGGTGAAATGAGACAACCCTATTTATTTAGACATAATGTCCTTTATATGCTTTTTTAAAATTTTGAGACAAGGTCCCACTGTCACCCAAGCTGGAGTGCAGTGACTCACTGCAACCTCCGCCTCCCAGGCTCAAGCAATCCTCCCACCTCAGCCTCCTAAGTGGCTGGGACCACAGGTGTGTGCCACCACACCCAGCTAATTTTTTGTATTTTTGGTAGAGATGGGGTTTTGCCATGTTGCCCAGGCTGGTCTTGGACTCCTGAGCTCAAGAGATCCACCCACTTCAGCCTCCCAAAGTGCTGGGATTCCAGGCATGAGCCACTGCGCCTGGCTGGGCTTCTAAAGAAAAATGCCCTTTCCTCCATTCATTTTCCAGGAGAGATTTTGCTTCTTGAAGTGGTTTTTGCTAAGGAAATAGATGAACCTCTCTCAAAGCAATAGTCCTGCCGAAATGGCCCATAGTAATTACAAGAGTTCCCATTTGCCATCAGGCCAGTCCACCCATCCTGAGGAGGATTCCAAGTGCAGCACTTCCCCTTAAATTACTTTTGTGACTGTGACAAATGCTTTATCTCTCTGGGCTGCAATTGCCTCACCTGTAGAAGATAGCAAAGGTGTTATGAAAGTAGCTACCTATTTACTATCTGTAACTTTAGGTAACATCTTTTGCTCTCTCAGCCAAGGTTTTCTCATCTGTAAAATGGGGCTAATCACAGCATCTCCTCCACAATGTTGTTGTAATGAGTAAATGAAACAGTAAATTAAATGGCACATAGTAGGCCCTCTATAGGCATTGATGCTCAATATCATAAACTCAAAATTATCCTTTTGTCAGTTCTAAATGATTTGGCAGCTTTTTAACCTTCTAGATGGCAGCTAAGAAACAAATTGATTCTTCATGACCTTGGTTGCTTTGTTTTTGCCATCTTTTTAAGTTTGGCCGTTTGGAGGCAGAGCCCATCATAAATACTAACCTTTTTAAAAATCATCATCAGCAACCAGTATGGGAAACAGAATTCTTCCTTGCACAGCTGTCTCTTGTTTGGTTAATTTACTAGATGAAAAAATGGAGTCTTAATTACAAAAACAGCTCTTAGTATTTGAGGTGTAGGGTTCAAATATCAGAATTTGAAACAGCATTGAGATTGAGCAATGAATTTTTGTTGTATACCAAAAACGTATGTTTTCAATTAAAAGATTATGGGATGAAGAATCACAAGACTCATCCCAGCTCTTCCTCCATCTCAGTCACTTTGAGCAAGAATGTGACCTCTCTGAGCCATATTTCAGCCCATGGAAACTAGTTTTTGTTTTTGTTTGCCTGAGATGATCATCTAAGCCATCCAGTGTTGACTTCCCATAGAGGGTGTCGCATGCTCAGCTAATCCTACTTGGGCCTGGATTCTGATTTTGTCATTTATCCACTGTGTGATCTTGGGCAAGTTGTTTAACCTCTCTGTGCTCCAGGTTCCTCATACAAAAAACGAGAATAACAGTCTGCTTCATAGAGTTATCATGAAAATTAAATGAAAACTGATCAAAATGAGTGCCTAACATATAGTAAGCATAAATAAAATGTTAGCTATTGCTTTTATTATTTTGTTGGCTGTCTTTAGAGGAGAAACTGACAAACAAAAAATGGAAGTATAATCTGAAATCTTGGTGTTTGGATTTTTCCATTTTAGGAACCAAATTTACCAAACTAACCACTTAGGAAATAAAGACATCAAATACACTGTCTTTTAATTTCTGCATGTATAATTTCCCTAACCTACAATTCATCAACTACTACTTTCCCCTCTGATTTCTGAATAGGAAAATCATGGCTCTTATCACTATGTGGTATATGTTAAATCCCACCAACATTTCACTTGGGTAACCACATGTTTAACAAATTCTGTCTACTTTATATGGAGACTGTGCCCCTAGAACAGAATGTCTCAAACATTAATGTGCATGTGAGTCACATGGGGATCTTGTTAAAATGCAGATTGTGATTCACCCGTTCTGGAGGCAGAAATCCCACATTTCTAACAAATTCCCAGGAGATGCTGATGCTGCAGGTCCTTAGACTGCACTTTGAGTAACAGGGCCGTAGATATTCACAAGCCATTTGAGCATGGAGGAGGCAGGGGGCACACCTGACCCAAGTAGAGATCAAGCAGTAGAGATCAAGCAGTCCTGCATGAACTCACTGCCAGACCCCCTCTCCAGCCCCAGCCTCACCAACTCTAATTTAAGAAATTGAAATGTTTAAGGGGAAAAATAACAGGAAGATATGGAAAAGACAGTTAAAACCCTACGTGCTTCTCTTCATTTTCTTAAACTTAAAAAAAAAATCATAGAATAGATTACACCAAGCAATTTGACCCATCTGCAGTTCTAAATTATCTTCCACAAGACAGGCAGGTAGAAGACAATTTAATTCTCCCCTCTCTACTGTTGGGACTGTATCAGTGAGGTATAGGTGCTAAAATAGACCCTCCTAGGGGAGCATTACATACCCTGCAGGTACTTAAGTCATACCACTAAGGCCCATTTCATAAAATATGTTTTTGGTGTATTTAAAAGTATTCTGTGGACCTGAAAATATCCCAAAAGCGCCTGCTCTCAAGGAGATCTCACCAGTGTAAAAACCTCACCTGCTATTATAACCAAGAACAAGATAGCTGTGCATGCTGTGGCAGTGCTTCTATTCCTGAACCAAAGAAAAAACCACACTTTTCCAGATTGAAATGTCTCTTCCCTAAACAACTATCTGCCATGATCTTGATCCTATTTATGTTTTTACACATAAAAATTGAAAATTAGTCTCACCTGGGTACCAAACAAAGTGGGAAATTGTAGTGAGATTCTATGAAAACCCAGAGGAGGACCTATATGTTACTCTGCTAACACTAGCATATATTTGTGTGGATTTTGTTAATCCCTGAGTGTAATCTGTTGAAAGAATATGGGTGTTTTGCTGCCAAGTACTGAGATTTTTACAGGGTGATGTATACCACTGATCTAATTACCCAAGTCATATTTTGTCTTTTATTTGAGAAATTATAAATCTTAAATTTTGATTTTTGTCCACAAATCATACCCTAGTCCTAGTTTCCAAAGTCAGAAAAGATTCACATGTATATTCTACCTTGAAAAGGGGTATTTCATGTTTGGGAGCATAAAATGGGGCGAGTCTCATAAAGATATCTTGGGTTTTTTTGAAAAATGTGGGTTCAGACTGGCATCAAGAATAAACATTATGCTCTGAACTTTTGCACAGGAGAAACCTAATCCTAGCAGTAAACATCTGTTCCCTTTTATGTGCATTTGTGGCTCGTTAATATGAATGTTTCTGCAACCACTGTAGCTTTTCTAATATCCTAAATGGAATCTCTGTGGCCTTTAGAGTAATTACCTCAAAGTTTGAGTCATCCAACCTAAGGACTCTCTGATTAAATCCGGTATGAATTATGGAAAATCTAATGACCATTCCTGGGGGAGGATTCCATTGTGTCCTCCGGAAAGTATTTTCCCAGTGCTCAGGGCCTCTGGTCAGTGTTCAGCAGTCAGCTTGTTCCTATGTGGTTAAATAATTGTAAGATGTTGCCTATGAACCTGGTCACCGCCATGTTTTCATGCAGCCAAATGACAGTTACACCATGGTCTTTGAACACACGTTGTTTTGTTTTGCTTTTTAGTTTTGTTTCAGGCTGCACTTCAGATTAATAAGCATCCTCTATAAATGTTATAAACACAAACTTTAAAATTGTTTTAATGGTTTTCATTTATCAAAAGATTATCAATCATTGTACTTTTTAGTTTCAGAGTAATTATTTCAGGTTTCTGCAGTCATGATGATTGTTTTTCATTAGGATAGTGATTGCCTAATGGAATATACAGGAAAACCAGAGAAGTGGGAGCAGCCAGATAAGGAAAAGATTTGTTTATCTCCTAACAGCTCCCAAATCTCACCCACTTAATGGACTGATAATCCCTGCCAATGAAATAGGAGAAGGACTCTGTGATAGCAAACTTAAATTCACTTGCACACGGGGACAGAAAAGCCCAGTCTCAACAAGAGAGAAAATTAATAGGCAGGTGCTCAGTAAAAGAAAGACAAAACCATTTAGCAATGAAAGGCAGCGTACTTGAACAAAGAGGCTAATTTTGCAAGACTTTGCCTAAAAGAAGATATGCTGAAGGCATAGTTTATGTAACCGGACAAAAGTTGAACATGGGCCTCAGCAGACCATATTGATAAAGTCTCAGGAGTGAAGCAGCAGAGTTCTTCTTGAGATGAGTGCACCCTGATTAGGGATATCAAAACACATTATCTGAGTTAGATAAAATAATGTATGAAAAGTACTTTCAGATGCTATCTGGCATGTAGTAGGTGTTCAGTTGGTAGTAATTTTAATTTATGGAGCCTAGTCTATGTAGCCTGACTTAAATAAATGCTCCATAAATCTGAGCTATCACTAACATTATGATTATGCCCTTCAGCTACCTTGTACACAATAATGAATATGGTTCCCTCCCTTTCTCATCCACTCTATCCTCAATTCCCTTAGGAGCCAGTGGCCAGGAAGACACACCCTCCCCAGCTATGACCCATGCCTCCATGAGTCTAACAATGACCAGAATATTTCACTCCATTTTGCAGACTTAAATTGTTGAGAATACCAAAGTAGGATCTGTTCACAATCTCAAGAGCTATCTAAGTCTTCATTTTGGGAACACTAACATACACCAACAAGAGCTCAGAAATGATCATGACTGCATGAGCTTAGAATAAATAAGAAATGTATTTTAAAGGAAAAAGAACTCACCACAGACTGGAATAGTAAGGGAAAGCTGTGTGGATAGGACTGAAACTGAGCTGGGAGAGTCCAGAATGTTCGTGTAAATTGAGAGAAAGAGGAAGCATGAGAATAGATCCTACAGGCTCCTTCCCACCAGTTAAGAATTGTGGATTTGGTCTCTGTAATTACTAGTAGTAAAAAAAAAGGGGGGGGGAGGCGGGGGGAGACACTTTGAACACTTACTGTATTTCTGCACAAGGCTAGACCTTGTCCATGTGTTGGTTCATGTATTCTTCACATCAACATTGTGAAGTACTTTCACACCAACACTGTGAGGTCCTATAACCTATAAAGCTTCCATAGCAATTCTTGAATGTAGTAATAGCAGATTTCCTTTAGAAACAGCCAACAATTTAACTTTTCACTATTTTGGAGATGTCTCTCCTCCCTTGTCCAAATATTCCAAATTTACAAGTCTCATGGCATCAGCTGGGGCAGAGTTCCTGCAGAGACCTACATAAATGGAAGCGAGCAGGCAATGCAGCTTCAGGATACTGTTAAAAGTTCCCAGGCCAAGCAAAGCCACCTGGGTAGATTCAAAGGCACTGGGAAACACAAGCCAGGAGCCTGCCCTCTGGTGACCAGCTCACCCCATCCCAGATGTTAGTGGACTAACCGATTAAGTCAGTGTTTCAGAGGTCTTAGAAAGATGGCCTTGAGATACCAGCTCCGGCATCCGATACAAATGCCAAAGTAAAAACACGGTTGGTTTACACAGCCTGAGGACAAGGAAGAATAAAGCCATCTAGCTGCCCTTTCTGTCTTCCCTGTTCACAGAGCTTGTCTAAGGCTATGCTACAGTATCTGTTGGTGGCTGAGCTGCCTTTTGTTGCAGAACTTTGATGCTAACCAGTTATGGCTGACTCTGCCTTGCATAAAGCACATTATTGCTCAGTAAATAGAAATTCCTAAATGAATAAAAACCTGTATGTGCTCTGTTCAGTTTCAGGGGTATTTTGATCTGTTCTTATTATGTTCAATTATTTCCAAATAATATTTATTGAGGTCCCGTCATGTTATAGCATTGTGCTTAGACCTGTGGAGATTAAGAGATGGATACAGTGATTAGAGTCCAATAAGAGGGAAAAGGGTGCATGTACCATTTACATGATACAAGGAGGACATGGTAAGTTCTTGCCTTATAGAAGAGACATAGACAAATATTATGGATAATTCAGGAGAGAGATTCAAAGAGGTAGAGCAATTTGCCCCAAACCACAGCTAATATATGGCAGAGTCAGAATTTGAACCTTGGCAAGCAGAGCGCATATTCTTACCCACTATCTTTTCCTGCCTCTGAAAAGCAAAATAGGTTTCATTTTCACCAGCACTTCTGGGAGAACAATCCTATTGGTAGTCCATATTGAACTGCTTGTAATGATGAGTCCTCCTAGCAGACCAGTGGCTTTTGGATAAGAAACTGGGCATGAATTATGTCCCTAGGAAATAGTTTTGTGTTTGCAAAGTTACTGGATTATGTGCCTAGGAAATAGTTTTCTCTTTGCAAAGTTATGAGAGGACAATAAATATTACTTCAGGTGTTGTGCTAGCCACTATGAGTGTTAAGAAAATTATATACATGTATGTAAATGGATATATCACAAGGTAGAAGGTAGCACGTGGAGGAGAGAGATACGTGGAAAGTGGGATGGAAGTTTGGAGGGTGGATGGATTGCTTCAAGAAAGCTTAAATGATGAACTAGACCTTGAAGGTTGAGTAAGGATCAAATGTGTGTCTTCATTGTTATGTTATTTGAGCTACCAAGCTAATCAAGCCAGATATAATGATGGTCAGGCAAACCTAACAGGAAATGCTCACTTCACCAAAATTCTTCTCCCATTTGCCTTGCACAGAATCTAGGAATCCAATTTTAGAGATACATTCCTTGGGCCATGGCCCAATGCTTTCCAGGCATCCTCTTTAAAACACAACTTCTGCTGTGAGGTGACTCATCCTAGGTTCTTAGCCATTAATATAGTGGTATGGAGTCATTTATGAAATTCTTTTTTTTGGGGTGGGGGGAATGCTCTTTAAAAATCATGTTTAGAGGAGAAGAGTTTGGAGAGTAAGGCAAGGGAAGAGAGGTCATGTGGATGCATAAGTGAAGAACTTACAATTAGTGCATGCTTACAATGTGCAGGACACTGTTCCAAGACCTTTTTATATATAAACCTATTTGGTCATCAAAACAATAGTATATTCCCATTTTACAGGAAACCCACATCTCTAAAGTTCCAGAAGCAACTTTTTTTATTTTTATTTTTATTTTTTTGGCCTCTCTAATGACCACCTCTCACGAGGCTACCAAGAAATATAAGGCATGAGCCATTCCTTCAAATGGCTTCTGGACTAGGTCAAAGTTTACAGTCCTTGGCAACCAGAAGCAACTTTAACTGAACTATAGAAGGTCAGGTCAGGTTTTAGAGTCAGAACACCTGGGTTTGAGTCCAGTTCCATCATGTACATCCACATCACTTTCTAAATTCAGTTTCCACACATGTAAAACAGGGATGATAATTCTATCCACATTCCCCACCCCCATACAAATTTTGCCAAGCACCTATTATTCATAAGGCTCTTTTGCAAGTGCTAGAGACATAGTAATGACCACAACAGTGCTCATCCCTATTTCTGTCATGCTTACATTTCCAGTGAGGACAGACAAAACAGTTCCCATTGGTGACAAGTATGATGAAGAACCTAAAGTAAGATGATAGAGAGAAAATGGTTGGAGAGCTGGTCAGGAAAGGCCTCCCTCAAACCTCAATGACAGGGAGCTGGTGATATAAGGATTTGGACAGGGGCACTGCAGACATAGGAAAGAGCTTCTGCAAGATGCTGCTGTGGGAATGGGCTTCCTATGTTAGAGGCAGCCCATGTGGCTGGAGGATAGAGAGAAGGGGGCAGAACCATGGGTGAGGAGCTCAGCCAGAGGGAGGCTCAGTGGGGCCTTGAGGCCACTGTAAGGCCTGAAGATTTTATTCTAATATTGGTGGGAAGTCATCAGATTATTTTAAGCACCAGAGAAATACACTGTTATTTATACTTTTAAATGCTCACTCTGGCTGCTCTGTGGAAAATAGATTATAAGTGGCTGAGAGCAAAAGCAAGGAGACTTGTTATGAATATAAATGAGTAACGGGAAAATTAAATGAGGTAGTAAGTACAATTTCTAAAGAACTTTCAAAGCACAAATAAAACAATAGCTATTAATAGGTCAATTACTACTCATCAAACTAAGGGCGATAAGGAGAACATATCGGTTAATAGCACAGAAGGCAAAGAGGAGCAGGTGAAGTGCTTCTCTTAATTTTAGGTTCCTTGTCAGTTAAGCAGTATATATTCCCTGGATGTTTGTGAAGATAAAGTGTCTAGCTCAGTTCCTGGCTCATAGTAAATGCTCAGCCAAACATTATTCTCCTGTCCTGCACGATTCTAAAAAAATCAGTTGAGGCGTACATAGTCTGAGAATTCAGCAAGGCTAAACCTTATGGGTTGAAGTAAAAAAATTAAAATGGAAATTTGAGGCTTCATACCTAATAGTCTGATGCTACACAATGATAATTCTACACACTCTCTGGGTTTACAAAGCACGTTTTATACACACACCCCTAACGCGGAATATGGTTTGCAGTCAGTCTCAGTACCTAATATTAATGGCCTTTTAATGCAAGCTAAACTCTTGCAATGAGTGCCATGAAATCCCAGCCTACGCAGCTTACCCCTTCTGACCACTTTGTCATAATCCTATTTCCTTTGCTTTAGCTCTTTTCTAAGGTATCAGCTCGCTCTTGTGTCCTGAAATACTTGAATATTTTAATCTAATTCTCCCTTTTTTGATGGACAGATTTATTTTCTATCATCTTTAATGAAATATCCAGAGATAGGATGTAAGTAGTTATGTTAATGCGATTTATGTTTGTTTCTCTTTTGCAAAAGAACACTTTGGATCAGTGTTGTGTCAATCAAAGCCATCAGAATGATGGTCATCGAATGCAAACCTAATCATTCAAGCCTAAACTCCCTTGAGACACACAAGCCAATGCAGTTCACATGTCCCTATCTAGTTATTATTTTATTTTGTTCTACTTATTTTTAATTCATCATAACTAATTAAATTGATTAATTGTGTTGATGTCTAGAATGTGAAGTACTGAAAGCCAGATGTTAGCTGGGATTCATTAAAGAGTAAACGGTTCATAATTTATATGAATAACAAGATATGATCGTTTCTAGAATGCTCGTTTTTTAAAAAAAATATTACTTCTACTACTGTGTGCGATGTGTCCCAGATAATGCTCAGAACAACAGGCTTTTATTTTTAATTTTTTATTTATTTCAATAGGTTTTTGGGGAACATGTGGTGTTTGGTTTCATGAATAAGTTCTTCAGTGGTGATTTCTGAGATTTTGGTGCACCCACCACCTGAGCAGTGGACACTGTACCCAATGTGTAGTCTTTTATCCCTCATCACCCTGACCCTTTCTGAAGTCCCCAAAGTCCAATGTATCATTCTTATGCCTTTGCATCCTCATAGCCTAGCTCCCACACATGAGTGAAAACGTATGATGTTTGGTTTTCCATTCCTGAGTTACTTCACTTAGAATAATAGTCTCCACTTGCATCCAGGTTGCTATGAATGTCATTATTTCATTGTTTTTTATGTCTGAGTAGTATTCCATGGTGTATACATATATATCACATTTTCTTTATCCATGAGTTGATTGATGGGCATTTGGGCTGGTTCCATATTTTTGCAATTGCAATTTGTGCTGTTATAAACATGTGTGTGCAAATGTCTTTTTCATATAATGACTTCTTTTCCTCTGGGTAGATACCTAGTAGTAGGATTGGTGGATCAAACGGTAGACCCACTTTTAGTTCTTTAAGGAATCTCCACACTGTTTTCCAAGTGACAACAGGCTTTTTGAGTAAATACTTATTTACATCCATACCTGCAATCTGAGTAAATACTTATTTACATCCATACCTGCAATCTACAAGATAATATCTAATTAACACCTGACTTTTAAGGCGTCACTCAGTAGACCTCAAAACAATGGATGACTTTTTGAATGATAATGAAAATTTACTCTGAGGTTGTGTAAAATATTGGAGTCTGAGGAAACTACACGCTTATTCAAAATCTGTCACTAATTTATTTTCTTACCTTAAATTTATCTTAACCCTGTGGATCTCAAACTCTGTTGGGTATCAGAATCACCTGGAGAACTTGATAGATCTATGCATGCCCACACCCTATCCAAACTTCAAAAAGTCTGGTCTTCAGTGTTGTTTAATAGTGCCTCAGGTGATACTGATACACATCAAACTTTGAGAATCACTGACTTAACCTTTTGGGATGTTAATCTCCCTAAAAAGAAATATCCCATTTGTGTGAGCTTTGAAGGAACAAAAGGATATGGGCATTAGACATAGGAAATTACTGAAGACCATTATTGCCAACCACAGGTATGTGGAGGTAACTTGCAGTTCTCACCAACAACAGTATATCCAGTAGGTAGAATTCAAGGACCCCAGTGTCATGGGAGTCTCATCCTTCCTTGGGAATGGCATAGGAATTGCATGTTGCCCCTCTGTTCTTGCGAGGATCGGAATCAAGAATCCTCCTTAAATAAATTCCTGTTGAGTTTTCTCATGACCCAACCGGGACTTCTCAGTCTCCAGGTTTCCCAGCAGTGCCCCAACCAATAAACCTGCCAGTTAAGCAACTGAATATCATTATTACGAATGTAATTACAGACAGTAATTATGAGCTTGTAATTGCCTCCCATGAATGAAGCCCTTTTCCCAACCATCTCAGCTGCTTTTCTTTGGAAAATGAAAGCAATCCTATCCCTTGCCTCACCCCAAGTGTAGCCTTCCTTGCTTAGAAAAAACCCTCTTCTTGCTGGCCCAAGGGACATGGTAAGCAAGCTTTAATAGGCTGCACTTTAAGGGGCAATGTCCTCTTGGAGTGGAGCCCCTGTCAGCATCTCTCAGCCAAGCATTGTTTCCCTAGGGAGTAATGACTACCCAGTTTGGCTGTTTTTCTTAATTTCTGTGGGGTCAAGGGAATTAATACCAAATTTTAGGAATTTCTGCAGAAAAATCACATCTTAAAGGCTTTTCAAAATAGTTTGAGAACTTTAACCTTACTTAAATTAAGCTTTGCAAGATGCAATTTGCTGAGGATTTAGAGTATCTGAAAATAAAGCAGACACCATAAAAACATGTGTGCTGAGAAGAATGTTCATGTCTGTAGAAATAAAATCAATCTCATTAGGCCCAGAATTAACCCCTGCCCCCAGTAACTTTATATTTAGCTCATGAAAAACCTCAAGCCCTTATGGATAATGGTACTTGAATGAGTTACACATGGATATGTTTAGCTCGAAATGCAATACAATCTTTCAAGATCTCAATCTGTTGTTGCCTTTTAATGGCTACTGAGAATAAGTGCCTGTAATTGCACCAGTAGCTAGCACAGTCGAAAGTGGTAGAAGTCCACACCTTTTTGATTTACCATGCAATGAATAATGCCATATAAACTCTGAAAAGGAAGAATCTATGTTTATATAATGTGCCTAATACAATGCTTAGCACAGCCCTTTGCATAGAGTGAATTTTCAGAGCTCTTCTCTGAATAAGATCAAATGTTACACCCAAAAGCTAGCACAGTGTACAATTTTTAAAAGGAGACTTATTGCTTACTGGCCAAAGTAAGCTATTTCAAGCCACAGCATTTCCATTTACTATGACAAAGGAATCATGTGTTGATTGTTACTTTGTTACTATTGTTCATGGTTTTCTCCTGGAGTAGAAATACAATGTGCATGGGCATTGGCATTTTCTCATAGTAATATGAAAACCCAGAAGGGTAAATGCAACTTTCAAAAGTGACTGAGTAATTTACACTTTTAGAGAAACCATCCTAACCAACATTAGCTGAAGACATCTGGTAGCTTTCGAGAGGGTGCTTATGAAAACCTAAAGCATTTTTAACCCTCATGTTAAATAATTTAAAATTCACTTTAAATGTTTGAAAGTCAGCTTAAAATTCAGTGTGCTGTGCACAGGTCAGGATAGACATGTCTCTCTAAGCCCCAGGGATATGGGTATCCATGGTCTTCTCGTAATTTCACTGTTAAAAAAAATTCACATATAAATTTGTGAATTATGATCACTTTAAAAAGACCATATAAACTCTGAAAAGGAGGATTCACATATTTATATTATATTTTTTCTAATTTTGACAAACAGTAGCTTAAGAATTTCTGAAAATATGGATGACCAGATGGATTATGTTTTTTAATGTGTACAACATGCATACAAATATGTATATATATATTAGCTTGCTCATTTTTGCTCTCTATATCCATGTACAGTAAAGATATTTAAGGAAGTAAAATTTGCCACCAGGGAAGGTTAGTGTCAGAAATTTTTCATCATATTATTACATTTTTTTCCCATTTTCTGTAGGCCAGACCCTCAAGTCCCTATAAATTGAATAGAAAAAATATATATAATATACATAAATAATTAACCAGCTGTACTCCAAAGAATTTAAGTTCATCATTCTATCATTAGGGCTCTTAATTTGTCCCACAGCTAAAGCACTATCTGCTTTCCTTCTTCGGTTCTTATTGCCAACTTGGGACTGTACTGAAGCCCTTTACAAAACTTCTATTTGTAAGATTCCCTTCTTTTTTTTTTTTTTCTTTTTGTAGGCCATCAGAAGTAGAAGGTGGTAAAAACAGAGTTGCCACTCTCGGTGTGGCCACGTGAGCACGTCCCACTTAAGTAACAGGGTGTCCCTCAGGTCAGCTTGTGATAAAACCCAAGTCAAACAAGGCTGAATCCTGGGTGTTTTATGTCCTAAGGATCTGAAAAGTGTTCACGGCCAGCCCTGACCCTCAAGACCTCAAATGGTCATCTAAGCAGTAACGTAAATTGGTGTGTAAACTTGCTCCTGGGCCATTGCTGTGGAAGTGGGACTGGCGAAAGTACAGCCTTGCCATGCAGGAACTAATGTCTTTCTAGGCATTTAAAATAAGGGGGAATGTGTTGATTACTCCGACAGGCAACCCAACTGCAGTGGCTAAATGCCCAAGGCTGACAAATTCTGCATCTTGTCACTCCCGTCAAGTGGCATGTGAATACTGTCAGCCCAAAAGAATTGAGAAACAACTTGCCTTCCAAAACTCTGCATCTCAGCAAAATCTTGACAATGCCAACAGCTCGTCATCTCATGTTTTTCAACCCTTTAGAAAATGGCCTTACAGCCTGGGACAAACCGAAGCACTGTCCAGACCGAGAACACGACTGGAAGCTAGTAGGAATGTCTGAAGCCTGCCTACATAGGAAGAGCCATTCAGAGAGGCGCAGCACGTTGAAAAATGAACAGTCGTCGCCACATCTCATCCAGACCACTTGGACTAGCTCAATATTCCATCTGGACCATGATGATGTGAACGACCAGAGTGTCTCAAGTGCCCAGACCTTCCAAACGGAGGAGAAGAAATGTAAAGGTAACCAGATTTTTATTAGCCCATTATCATGTGTTTCAACAAGAAAAAAAATATCCCTGTTGTAGCTGTGTACTTCATCTACATTTCTCTTCCAATGTATGGTGTCCCATGTTTTCTCCTACTGTTCTTTTACTAGGCGTCCTTTTCTTCAAATATTCTTTTAAACATAAATAAATAAGTGGAATCCAAAGAAAGGCAGCTTGTTTCGGTTTCACGTTGTGCTGGGACACTTGGGGTGAAGACATTTTTACTTCTCTAATTAGTAGAGGGGTTGTAAGTTTTGGCTTTAATTCCATTTTTGGGTCTGAGTAGAAACAGGCATCACTGTATTTTTATGACGTCTTGCTTTAAAGTGTGTCTGTGCATGTGTACATTTCTTTTCCCAAGTGTGCCAGTAGCTAATGGGATCTCAATGCCTACCTTTAACCTAGACAATTCATGTTCAAATGAGAGGTTTTAAGTTGTTGTCTTCTACTCATTAAATCCTTGTGTCATCATCCTGAAAGGAGAGATTATGGTGTTAGGAGGTTGTCACCTCATAAGGCAAAAAAAACATTAAACTGGCCTAAGTTCCTGATTGCATTAGATTTAACTGTTCTTTACCTCAGGTCGCCTCCACCCTGACAGATGTCTTTGTGCTGATCGCTTTATTGTCTTAGGGCTCCCCAAAATCTTTGCTTCTTAAATCAATTTGTGTCTTTCAATGTCCAAGAGATCAATTTGCATCTTTAAATGTCTAAGTTCATTTAATTTCCCATTCTTTTTCAGTTTAGTGGTTTTTCTTTTTTAAAAGAAAAGGGGGGGTCTATTTAGTTTTTCTTTGAGGATTGTGACTCATGGTAAAGTTTTAAATTGTGTTTTGAAAATCTCACAATCATATACCAATACATAATAAAGAAAGTTTGCAAAGACTCCCATTTACAAGGCATGAAGGACTTACACAGCTGCTCTACTTTGAACATATACACATGATTATATTTATCCTTCATATAAAAGAACTGGTATTTTAGGTTTTCTGAAAATGCTTTGAAAGCTCCTGGGAATTACCAGTTTACCTGGGAAATTGAGTGTTTCAGTTGGAAATAGAGTTATTCAAAAGTAATAGTGAAATAGTGTTCTGAGCTCTGATTTGAGTGCAGTCAAAACTATACATGTCCCTTTGGAAAGGTTTGTATTTGGACTCTCTTTCTCATATATATATATATATATATATATATATATATATATATATATTTTAGAGGAGATCTGAGAAATTGAAAGGGCTATATAGAAAAAAAAGCAAAATAAAGTTTTTCAAAGGAGTCAGGATGTAGGACGTATGTGTGTGTGTGTGCACGTGTGTGCGTGTGCAAAATACGTTTGTTTGCAATACAATTGAGATTTAGTCTTAGCGTATGTGGCCAGATTGTATCTCAACATTATATGGGCTGGCACTAAAACCATGTCAGTTTACGGTGAAACGCCAACAGAAAACTCTAGCATCCTTGTGATCTAACAATGTCATAAACCCAATTTGATTCACTCACAATTGATAACAATATTCATTCATTTATTCATTCATAGAGTCCATCTATGTCTCTATCAATCATTTAAAATAAACCTTGGCCTTTCATATCTAGAGTTTCCAACACCACACATTTCAGTTTGTTGGCCATCTTAAAAGCAAAAGGAAACAGTCTCTGTTTGGATACAAGATGCTTAGTAGAGTGGTTAAGACCACAAATATTTGAGACTGATCTATTTGAGCTCGAATCCTAGCCTTTCTACTTTCTGTCCTTGAGCAAACTTATAAGATTGTTAGTACAATTAAATAAGATGATGTATTTAAGCATTTAGCAAAGTACCTGACTTATAGTGCTCTCTGAATAGCAACTGTCATTATTATTGTGATCATTACTATTAGGTATGCATCATTAAGTCATATAAATACTTTGAACTATGCTGTGAGCCTGGTAAGAAATGAAGCAAGAGGAGAATTTCAGATAGATGTGGGGTAGGACATGAGGCTTCAGGGACGTTAGAGTTGATAATTTATTTTGCATTCATTCAACTCTTTTTCCCTGAAAGTCAGAGATGTAATGAGAAAATATAATTAAATTATTAAAGTCCTTCCTCAGGATTCTAATATTAACAGGAAAACAGCTAAAATAACTCTCCCATGTTTTCCAGAGTAACCACCAGGGTCCACCTTGACATAGGCATGGGGCAATGCCTTGGTTCAGCATAAAAATGCCACCAGGAAACCTATGTCATCTTGGTCCAAGAAACTTATAAACTAAATACCATTCATTCAAAATGGGCACATGTGTTGAGTGAGGCAGCAGTGAGTCCAGGACAGCAACAAGATTATACAGTCTTTCCTTATAGAGTTGGTTCTCCATCTGCTCTGCTTGTCAGCTCTATATAGTTACTAGGAAGAGAGTGATATTTTGATGTTCATCCATGTTGGGCATTTATTTCCTAGATGGCTGTCTATCCCACAAGAACGCTTGACATCTCAGTCTTGGGCTAGTAATCCATGCATTCACTCATCGGTGTTTATTGAGTGCCTACTGTATACAGGATATTGCCCTTGATGTCCAAGCATAAGAAAATGGCAGCAGGGCCAAAAGGACATCCAACTAGCCCTATTCCAAGGACCCCATGTAGAAATGATACGAACAAAATAGTCCTGAGGATACAAAAGTTAATTCTGCACAACAGGATCCAAAGAACAAATCGACTTCCTTGAAGCTGTGCAGTGAGCCCATCTGCCAGGTCAGTCATCTAGCCAGGCTAGACCAGTGCACTTCTAAGCGTGGTTTGGGGACTGGCACTCTTCTGCAAAGTGGTTATTACCATTTCTATTGATGCAAATACAGAAACTGAGAGTGAGCTTTAGGAACTTTTATAGCAGTTTGACATTGCCACTGGCATCCAAATGCATGATCAGTGAATTCATTTCACTGAACAGGATATAGACAGTTAGTTGAGTATTGTCAAACTTGCCTGGTCAGTCACATGTGGTTTGAACTATGTAAAAGTCCTGTGCAGTAGAACCATGTATTGCTCCATAATGGACCAGATTTTTAAAATAGTCTTTCACTTCAAATAGTTTATAGTACTCTAAATATTGTTTCTTTAGGGTTTTGGGTAGCTATCTAAGGTTTTGTTTTTCATTTTGTTCTGAATACTGTTTTTTGTTTTTTTTTTTTTGAAATGGAGTCTTGCTCTGTTGCCCAGGATGGAGTGCAGTGGCACAATCTCGGCTCACTGCAACCTCTACCTCCCAGGTTCAAGCAATTCTCCTGCCTCAGCCTCCTGAGTAGCTGGGATTACAAGCATGCACCACCATGCCCAGCTAATTTTTGTATTTTTAGTAGAGACAGGATTTCGCCATGTTGGCCAGGCAGGTCTCAAACTCCTGAGCTCAGGTGATCCACCCACCTCAGCCTCCCAAAGTGGTGAGATTACAGGCATGAGCCACTGCACCCGGCCTTACTGCTTTTATTTTAACCTGCATATACCTATGCTTCTGTCTTCTGTAAGCATCCTAAGTGAATTAATTGGTAACACATTTAATTAGAATGAGAGCTATGGAAGAGCCCTTACATTCTGTTGCAGATCTCACAACAGATCTCTGTTGAATCTGCTGGAGTATCAGAGGCTATTTTAACCAGGAGCAAGTGACCCATTCCCTTCTGCAACTCACCCCACCCACCCACACCCGCTCTTTCCATGCCACACTTCCTTGGCACTTTAATCACAATTTGAACCAATTGCTCAGCCGTAAGGACCACATCCTACTCCTTGTCCTCCTCCTCCCTTCCCAGTCTGAGACGATATATCCAGTGCTACTGAAAGTGTGGTAGTACCAACCAGTGGCACTAGGAGAACCTGGAGCTTCGTAGAAATAAGATTCTCAGGCCCCACCCAGACTACTGAATCTCTAGAGAGGGGCCCAGCCTTCTATGTTCTTGCCAGCCCAGTGCAGATTCTTAATACCTGGGTATCATGACGAGCTTGAAAATACTCTTCAACTCGTTGCACAGGAAAGGGTCTGCCACCTGGTGGGCACTTAGGAAATGTGCATTTCTCTTCCCTTCCCTGACTGCACGTGGGGAGCCACTTGAGTCCCTCCATTCTTGGTTGGGCCTTTCTTTGGGCCTAGCTTATCTCAATTGCCAGCTGGAAGGTCTGCTTAGTCACTGCCTAATAACAGATCACCCTGGGACTTGAGCCCTTCTGAGAACCCCACACTGTTTGACTGGGGCCCTGATCCTCCCCTGAATTCTTACAAGGCTTCACCCCTCTACCCTCTCATGCTCTACTGTACTTCTCTCTGGGAACCACAGGGTCTCCCCAGTCCCACAAGGATGGGCTCTAGACGGATGCATGGATCCCTGGAGCTGGACCTAACCAGCCCTGCTGAACCCAGGCAGTCAGGCCTTTACACTTTTATGTCAATCAGGGACCTTCCTGAAACAGTGAAACCCAAGGGGAGAAACAAGGCAGGGACTCACCCACCTCCCTGGTGGACTCAGAAAAAGGAGAGCAGCAATCAGTGATCTCACAGAAATGTCTCTGTGCTTAATATTTTTAAAACTGATTCTCAGATACCCAGGAAGGCAAGAGGGAATGAGTTAAAATAATTTTAAGAACAAGTTATTTCCTCTCATTATAAAAGCCTATATATGTTCATGGTAGAAAAAAAATTTCTACAAATTTTTAAAATTGCAAATAATGTTTTAAAATCAGTTGAAGTTCTATTCCCCAAGGGTAAGCACTGCACATTCTTATTACATTTCAGTCTTTTCTCTGTGCATGTGTATTTTTTATAAACCTGGGATCATACTAGGCATACCATTTTAACCAGCTTTTAATGCCTAGCAATATATCATGAACATTTTCCCATGTCATTAAATATTCTGAGTCCTGACTTTCATTGGCTATAGATTATTCTTGTTTATAGATGTATCATAATTTATTAAACCAGTCCTCAAGATTTAGACAAGTTAAAGTAATTTTTTAAACAATATCTTATGTCAGCAAAGGGGAAAACTATTAATTCATGCTCTTCATAAAGACAAAAAAATGAATCAAATCAGTGATGACAATTTCAAATGATGTGCCATTCTCATTTACCAAAATAACAAAGTGTCTTAAAAGTTGGAGACATAAATGCAAGTCATTGTGTGCATTATAATCCTTCACGTTAGACATTCACATTTTCAGCAGATGATTGCTATCTTTGTCCTTAAGTAAAATACAAGGGCATCTCCAGGTGAATGAGTATTTTAAAAGGTGGAGGATTAAAAAGCTTGTGCCCTTCCGCCAGTACTACCATCTGCTCCATCCATCTCTGCTCTCCACTCTGCCCCACTCATCATACATCAGGATCTGCAGTCCCAACTGAGAGTGCCAGTGATTCTTATACCTCAAGGGCACTCTGGGAACCTTAGCAATCAACATGAGAACGATGGCTCTCTCCCCACTGTGGGCATATGTCAGATAGCTGTGTGATTTGATACTTCAAAGGCAGGGACAAGTACCCCATACGTATACTGGGGCAGACAGAAATAGAAAGCCAAGGGGGAAAATAATAGCTACTCACGAGATTGGAGGGAAGAAAAAACAAAAAACTGGAAACAGCAATGTCAAAGGGAGGTAGATATCAGAAATTCAAGGCCCTGGTTCATCTAACTTCAGTTTTCATTGAGATGCACACAGAGCAGGGGATGGACCACCCCACGCTTTCCAAGGCCAACTGAACAGTGTCCGTCATGCCAAAGGATGCAGACGTACCCAACCATACCTCTCATCATACTCTGTCCCAGGGAAATACTTACACAGGGCACAAGTCTGTTCAAACATGTTCTTTGCATCTTTGTTTTTTGTTACTGATAAACTGGAAGCGATCTAAATGTCTGTCCACTGGGGAATGTTCCAATAAATTGTGGTATATCCAAAGCATTCACCAGAAAAATTAAAAACAGACTTTTTTAAAAGAAGTGATTTTAGGAATACTTAATGAAAGTAAGCATGCATTAAGAATAGTGTAATCCCATTTATAGCGTTAAAAGTCTATATAATTGTGTGTTTACAAATGTGCACAGAAAAAAGTTCCCAGATATACATCAAACTTGTTTCAGTAGATACCTTAGAAAAGGGTGGAATAAGAAGGATTAACTCCATATGCAACCACATTCAAAGATCTTTACAAGAATGTATTAATAAATATTAATGAATGTATTAATGAATAATGATGTGCATAAATTTGTTTAATGTTATTATCATATGCTTTACAGTTAGGCTTCAGTTTATTTCTTGCTCTTTAAATCATCAGCTCAGGGAAAATTTTTTAACCTCTGTAACCCTCAGTCCATTTAGTTTTAAACAGAGGAATAATATCTAGCTTTCAGATTTGTTGTAAAGATGAAAGATATTTCAATGAAGGATTTAATTTAAAAAAAAAAAAAAAAAAAAAAAAAAAGATGAAAGGCCAGGCGCAGTCGCTCACACCTGTAATCCCAACACTTTGGGAGGCCGAGGCAGGTGGATCACTTGAGGTCAGGAGTTTCAAGACCAGTCTGGCCAACATGATGAAACCCTGTCTCTACAAAAAATACAAAAAAAATTAGCTGGGGATTGTGGCATGTGCCTGTAATCCCAGCTACTCAGGAGGCTGAGGCAGGAGAAGCGCTTGGAACCCAGGAGGCAGAGGTTGCAGTGAGCCAAGATAGCGCCATTGCACTCCAGCCTGGGCGACAGAGTGAGACTCTGTCTCAAAAAAAAAAAAAGAAAAAAGAAAAGAAAAAAGATGAAAGATAATATGTATAAAGCCCCCAACATAGTGCCTGGCACTTAGGAGATACTAAACAATGATAACTGTTATTAGAATATAAACACACCTCTTAGCCTTGTGCCCACCTCCTCCAGTTTTTGCCACCCTTTCTGACCTTGAAATACATTGAACTATATAAAAATAAATGAAGGGACGCCAAACAAAACATCATGTGCACAGCTCTAGTAGAGGCATAAACAGTTGAAAAAAAAGTCCATAGCAACAACCAAAGTATTTTTTTTTCAGACTCTTTTAAAATTTAAAACTTTAAATAAGAAATCAAGGGGAAAATGAAGTAGCTGAACTGGAATTCTAACTCAGGCAATCTGGCCCCAGGGTCAGAGCTCTCTACAGTTATAATCCCCTATGACTCTAAAGGGTAAGAACATTGCAGACCCAAAGGAAAGAATTTGAAACTGCAGAGGAAATACTGCTCTATTGTCAGGTAAAGATGCAGGGTGGTCAGACCTGCTGTGATGGGAGCAGTAGAGGTCAGCACGTATCTACTTGTACAGTCCGAGGTCATATTCTGTTGCTGCCATCTACCAGCCATTGAAACTTGGGCAAGTCACTGAGTTTGTTTGAGCCTCAGTTTTCTCGTCTGTAAAATGTGGACCCTCTTTCACAGAATTGTGGAAAGAAACAAGCTCTTAAATGATCTCATGGGACACAGTGAGTGCTCAATAAATGGGAGTTATTTTTCTTACAATGAGCCAGAAAGACTATGAGAACCACATTGGACATTAGGAATGCAGAATGCCCATGTCAGAATAATCACTAAATTGTGGCTGACAGGATTGAAGTTTCTAAAGCCAGGAATATTACGGACGTAGGCAGAACAGATGTAATAGCCAAATCCCTTGACTCTTCCATCAGGTAGTTTTCAGACAAAATCAGATACAAGTGGATTGCTAATGTACCTAGCATTGAAGTAGGAAAGGTATTATTGGGAGGGTCAGCCTTACAAAGACATCGTAGGTGATAACTGGAATTCAGTCTTTCCCTTCCCCAGGACATCTCCTACAAGTTGCCCTGAATGCTTATAATTCTATCATTGCCCTTCCATTGTGGTCTTTCTTTTTTTTGTTTGTTTGTTTTTTTGTTTTGTTTTGTTTTTGAGACGGAGTCTCGCTCTGTTGCCCAGGCTGGAGTGCAGTGGCGCAATCTCAGCTCACTGCAAGCTCCATCTCCCGGGTTCACGCCATTCTCCTGCCTCAGCCTCTCAAGTATCTGGGACTACAGGCGCCCGCCACCATTCCTGGCTAACTTTTTGTATTTTTAGTAGAGATGGGGTTTCGCTGTGTTAGCCAGGATGGTCTCGATCTCCTGACCTCGTGATCCGCCCACCTTGGCCTCCCAAAGTGCTGGGATTACAGGCACGAGCCACCGCACCCGGCTCCACTGTGGTCTTTCAAAATGCAAACTTACTGGCTAAATATCTTATCAAGTCATTAGCTTCTCCAAATGGATGAATTGGATAAGATTCCTTTTACTCTTGACAGGGTCCAATAAAGACAATGGAAAGAATGGGACTAGAAGGAGGCCATGAACAGGGTAAGGATAGCAAGGGATAAGAGAGAAAGAAAAGAATAATAATAAGGAACAGGACTGCCAAGTAACAAGTAATACTGTGCAGCTTGTCAGGTTGTGAGCAGCACTCACTTCATTGTCAAGGCTCTAAAGACAAATGTCACCTATCTCATTGTTTGTCAAGGGCTGACCCTGAGCGTAGGTTTAAACTACAAAGAGTTTCCAGCCAAATCTAGACAAATGTGTGAATGACGTAATGATCATAGGCTATCAAGATATCCCCAAAGGCCTCACCTTACACAGCTGGCCTGCTGCATCGTATCTTAGGGATTTTGCCCAGCACTTAGTAAACACAAAGGAGAATGTTTAGAACAGATGACCATTGGTTCTTGGCTTTGACACTT
This sequence comes from Pan paniscus, assembly GCF_029289425.2. NCBI lineage: Eukaryota > Metazoa > Chordata > Mammalia > Primates > Hominidae > Pan > Pan paniscus. Next base: position 24,135,804 of record NC_085926.1, on the reverse strand, counting down.
ACCAGCTATTTAACCTTGGCTAAATCAATAATTCTCTCCAACAAAGAATGTAGTCAGAGATTAACTGACCACAAAGAAATCAAATAGATGAATCTACACTCCATTTTTAAAGTGGCCCTCCAATACGATAATCATATTTTCCCTGTGGGGAAGACAAGGAAAAATACATTAAATCATTACCAGCCCCCTAAAACAAGCTATGATCATCATGAAAACATAATACCGGTTCCAGGATAAGTTGGGAAATCAGTTGCCTTAAACCATCTCTTTCAGTGTCCTTACTTCCCTTGAGGATATCTTTTTCCCAGGAACATAGGAGTCTTCAGGCTATCCAAACCCATTTCTGTCTCTACGAAGTCTAGGCTTCTTCCCTCTTCAGTTTCTGAAAACATTCTCATTTTCCATAAAAAAAACTTATTCCCCTGAAGGTGTTGGTGACCAGTACTGACTTACATCCTTACCTCTCCAGGGCAGGGAGGCTTTGAGTTTTGAGTACTCCTGGAGATGCAGCGACCTCATGCCAAAGGTAGCCTCTGATAGTGGCATTGCAGTCTAGGAAGCACATACATGGGGGAACCGTATCACCTGTGCTTACAACCTGCCCTGGCATAGGGCTGGTTTATCTCTCCAGTTATTCTATTCTGTGGCTAATTCTGTGAGCTGTATTTACAGATTGGTCTTTCAGGTCTTGGCCAGTTCAGCCTTCTTGATTGAACTGGAATAAATATGAGCCTCTATCCACACTGCCCGGGTCCCAGAAATTCAGAAACAGCTGAGCTTTTCAAGTAAGATTAGAGTCAGAAATTCTCCATGGTCCAGAGCTATTCTCCATGGCACTGACCTGACATAGGATTATTATATATTGTGAACCTCTGTCCCCATGACATTTGTCAGTATGGGCTTATATAAGGGACTTGGCTTTATTAAACTTTACTGCCTCTTAAAATACAGAGCTGTGCTGCATATGTGACTGTTTAACTCAATTGTCTATATGATAAAGACACTTGGCATTTGAGTAAGAATATCATGTGTGGGTTGATGGTTTATTAGTCTAGACTGCAATATTCTATGACTGGCAGATTGTACCCCAACCACCCATAGTTGCCTCAGACATCTAGTACAGCTATAAAGGCCATACTATTTTAGTTAAGCCTCAGGACTAATGAAAAGATATGTATTCAGCTCTTTGTTTGCCTAGTTCTGGAAATAACTTCTTATAATAAGACTAAGATATAAAACTAAAGGTCAAAACTGTGTAAGTAAAAGAAGCTACTGCCCTTTAAGGGAAAAATAATACATGTTAATTTTTGCAGCAATTTCAATTGAATGGGTTTCCAGGGAAACAGGTATCTGCAATGGGTTCATCCCACTTAATATTTAAGACAAAACATAGGGAATTTCTTTCGTGTTATCTTTTCCTTGTTATCTTAGACATGACATGCTCGTTCTTAAATTTCCTTTGAAGCGATCACTCTATGCTTGAGTCTTATTTGTTCTCCCAAAAACAGAAATGAATGCCCATTCTATGATTTTTCTAAGACTCTTTGATATCAGGAATATAAGCCTGGTCATCACTACTAAAAAATAAAATTATGCAAATCAATCTGACCCCCTTTTTTAATGAATCAAAAGCTATTTGTTATCACTTGTTTTATTGAAAATCTGCTTACTTGCTGAGTTGGATTCTGTTTCTAAGAGTTGAAGTGGAAAAATAAAATTGGTGGCAAAGGACCACTAAGTCTTCAAGGTTGCCTTGGAAGAGCTCCTAAGGCAGACCTATAAATTCCTTTTTATATTTTGTTCTAAATTAATCTCAGGTTTACCAAAAAGTTGTAATAGTGCAAATAATTCCCATACCCCTCACCTGGATTCACCAATTGTTAACATTTTACCATATTTCTTTTCTCATTCTCTGTGTTTGTTTGCATATATACATATTATGTCATTTGCAAACCATATGAGAGTAAGTTATAAACATCATGCCCTTTTAACTCTAAATACCTGCTAAAACTAAGGAAATTATCTTAGGACACCATAGCACAATTATCAGAATTGGGAAGTTTAACATTGATGCCTACTATTTTCTAATCTACAGACTTTATTTACATTTTACAAATTATCCTTCCTGCCACCCCCTTGGAGGGGGAGTTGAGGTGAGGACCAGGGCTGGAGAGAGGACTTGTCTCTAAGAGGTTTTCACAGGCTTCATTCCTCTAGATAGGGCTGGGAGAGGCCACCACCAATTGTCCTCTATACCAATCTTATTTTCCGGTCTGGGATCCAGGCCAGGATCATTCATTTTATTTATTTATTTTTTACCTCTTTAGTCTGCTTTTTCCTTCCACCACCTGTGCAGCTTTATTGGAGTATAATGGACAAATAAAAATTGTATGTATTTATCATGTACATGTTATGTTTTGACATATTATACATCATCTTTAAATGATTAAATCAAGCTAATTAACATATCTATCACCTATATCCTTATCATTTTTTGTGGTGAGAACATTTTAGCAATATCTAACTGAAATTATGTACCCTTTGACGAACATCTATCTGTCCTACCTACCCTCCCCGCTGCAGACCTTAGTTATCACCATTCTACTCTAGTCTGCTTCGATTTCAGCTTTTGCCATTCCACATATAGTGGAGATCATGGAGTGTTTTTCTTTCTGTGCCTGGCCTATTTCACTTAGCATAATGTCCTCCAGCTTCATGTTAGTCTGGAACCGTTTCACAGTTTTTCTTTGTCGTTCACACCACTGAAGAAATATTTCTTGACAAAATACAGGCTGATTATTATTTTGGAATGTCCCTTAATTTAAGTTAGATGGATGTTTCCTCATGATTTTTTTTAGACAAGGTCTCACTTTGTTGCCCAAGCTGGAGTGCAGTGGTGAGCTAATAGCTCACTGCAGCCCTGAACTCCTGGCCTAAAGTGATTTACCCACCTTGGCCTCCTTTGCTCTGGGTTACAGGCATGAGCCACCGCACCCAGCCTTTCCTCATGATTAGAATCAGATTATACCTTTTGGACAGAGATACTAAAAAATTGTATGATACGGTGTTTGTTCCTATAAAATTTTGAATTTAATTATATGATGCAGAAATAGTTTTCAATCTTCCAAACCACTTATATCTTAGTGTGAGCAGGCCTAGATCATTACTGGTGAGCTGGCTCATTATCTTACTGGGTTAGAAGAAAGTATATTTTCTAAAGTCCTCTAATAAGCAGCTATTCAATGCTCTAAAGGTGAATGTCAGAAGAAAAAGTTACTTGTTTCTCTGTCCCCTGTGACATTTTTAAGGTTGGAATCATAGGATGATACTTACCTAGGGAACACCTTTCTCCATAATAGGGGCAAAGAGCACATTGTCCACGGTCTGAAGACTTTTCTGAAGATAAAAAAAAAGACACAGCCACTTTATTCTCATCTCATATTTTAACTAAACATTCTTTTCTTTCCACAATCCAATCATATTACATTACAAAACAACTAAGATCAGAGTATGTCTTGATAACCTTGATATTTATTGTGTAACTTTCTAGAACATTTTGACATTTGAAATAAAATGAAGAATTTCAATTTGCCATTTCTGGATTTGGATCTCAAGGGCACCAACATGAAGTAGATCCTATTTTTGAAAACTTTTACAAATCCTTTTACTCTACTCATCCTTCAAGGCCCAATTCAGACATCGCTTCCTCTGTGCGCCCCCATGCCCCATCAGAATGAATTTGGATTTTTGTTTTTAATGCTGTGATGAAATTTTGTACAAGTATTCATTGTGTTCTGCCTTATTTAACTGTGGCTTCTGAACATGCCTGTTTGATTCACTGCAGATGGAGAATTCATCATAATTTATACTGACAATGTTTTAAATTGAGTGTGTTCTATGTGTCCAATACTGTACTATATGCTGATAATAAAAAGTTAAATGCACAACCCTTTTCTCATAGGATTTTCAAACAGAAAACTTTGGCAGAGCTTCGAGTCTAGGCTTGCAATGAGCAGTAACTCTGTTGACAACCAAGCGATGATGAAAATTCTATTGGCTGGCTAGCATTTGTCTTAGGAAAGAATAATGAAGAATGTAACCTACATTGTTTCAAAAATAATAATTCCATTTTACTCCATGTTCACTTAACACTTGAAGTATTCAGTGTGTGGGATACTGTTTTCTGCTTGCTGATATGTATTTTTAGTTTGATTGCAAATTTCAGAGTCAGGGCCAGGTCTTCCTTCTATAGTGTATCTCCATTAGATCTGGGAGAATAACATACATGGTATTGATACATAAATGATGTAAACTTTATTTTATTTTGAGAATCAGTCTTAATTAACTCAAGCTATTTGTAGCCCTGCATCTATTTTTGTAAAGCTTCACTGAGATATAATTTACATACCATCAAATTCCCCTGTTTTAAGTGTATAGTTTGATGATTGTTAGTATATTTACAGAGGCATGCAACCATCATCAGGATCTTATTTTAGAACATTTCCATCATCCCAAAAGAAACTTTGAGTCGTTTACAGTTACTCCCCATTCCTGTGCCCAGCCTCTGGCAAACACTTTTCTTTCAGTCCCTGTAGATTTGCCTTTTCTGAAGCTTAACAAAAGTGGAATGCTACAATACGTGGTCTTGTATGACTGGCATCTTTCTCTTAGTATACTGTTTTTGAGATTCACCCACAATGTAGCATGTATCAGTACTTTGAACTTTTTATTTACCTTTTATTATGTTTATAACATTTTCAAGTATAATGTAGGACTGGAGCCTTTACTGACAAAGAATAAATCTTTTGAAACTACATCAGTTGTGGCATAGTCTAAATTTTGCACTAGTTGTTCTTAAGGGTGAAAAAGCAAAGTAAATGCAGGTGATTCAATTGTTCATTCATTATTCCTATTATTAGGGAAATTTGTTTTAAAATTAATCTCTGACATGCTATTCTGGGATAAAGAAAGTATACTGTAGCTGTTAAATGTCAAAATTATTCCACTTAAACAACCACTCAACTTTTCACATCAAGTCGATCATTGTGAATTACAGTGAAATAATTATCTTAACACATTAAGGGGAAACATATCTACTTTATCTAATGATTAAATTAAAAAATACATTAAATGAGTTGCTATGTGAAATTCAAGCACAACATAAATGATATTTATAAAAACAAAATATTGAAGAGCATTTTTTTCTAGAGATATAAGGAAACATATTGACTATAATAAATATACAATGTGACATTAAATTAAGCACATCTTTGGAAAAACAGATAAATCATTGAAGTGATCTTAGAATTTGTGTTGAAACACATTATTAGTCACCCAGAAATTCAAAAACAATAAAATAATTTTCCACTTAGAAAAGCATAGTGTGGAAGTGGGAAAAGTGATTTCTAGAATAGTAACTTGAGGGCCTAAATTTCAATACTAACCTTTTCCCTTTGTAATTATGTACAGTAAGAAAAGCACCCCTCAGTTTTCCACTGTGCAAAATGAATGGAAATACCTTCCCAAGCAATCTTATTAAGACACCATGCAATAGACCTCATCATTATTATGTAGCCAATTGTCTAAAGGTACACCAAAACTGAAATATTTTTGCATTTTTTTATGCCATGATATTCAAGCCACATCAGACTATATTAGATTCATTAAGGTTGGTTTTGAATCAAATGTTCATTTATCAAAAAGAGCAGACATTCCACTGTTGGCTTAGCAAATAGAAGACTTCAATGATGATAACAGTGGTCTGAAGTATATTTCAAATTTTTCACTTTTCTTTCAATCTCCAGCCTTACGAATACTATTCTGTTCACTTTTGTATATGTGCATTTTTCTTTTGGTTTGGATCCTGAGCTCTTTTTGCATAGTATCTCATTCTCTCAAAGCACAAGAAGACTTTATGATTTGCCTTTGGTCTTCTTGGGAAATATCAGTCAGAATAAAACCCTTGATCGTTATCCCAGAGTTCTTATGTGAAAGACACTATGGTAGGACTCCAGTCTTTAATCAGCACTGTTCCATCCACTGGAAATACTATGCAAGAAAGGCCTTGGAATAGTACAAACGTGTCTGGGAATTTTGGACCCTACAACCCATTACTTGAAAACTTAAATGGAACAAATCTTGAATTGAGGCTGAAATCAGACTATATATTATTTCTCAATATGCAGAAGAGTATTTCATGGACTAAACATCCAGCAAAGATTGTTTAGTAATTTTCTGAGTGTATAAATTCCCTTGTCTGACATGATTAAGTTTCTGGACTCATCAAAGAGGACAGATGACAAACCACAAGAATCACTGCATGTCAGTCACTATAGCCCTACAGTTTCCCAGACTCCAGCGTAAGCTGCTAAATGGGATAAGGGCAGCAAAACAGAGACATACCATTTGGGACATAAATATGGTATTTACATGCATTGAGAATACCACTTATCAGTCTGATGACTGTGGGCAAGTTATGGAACCTCTCTGAGTCTCAGTTTCCTTATCTCTAAAACAGGAACAGTCATATCTACGAGCAGGATTGCTGTGAGGCTTAAATGATATAATCTACAGGAAAGTGGTTAGCACAGTGCATGGGCCATTGTACGTAGGAAACTGTGTGTGACCAAGCCAGAGAGATGCTGTTCAACAAAACTGCAAATGGCCAGCATTCAGGTCATATGAGAAAGTGGCAAGAGATAAGAGTAGAAAGTAGTCAGGAGCTACACTGCAAAAGACTTCTAAGTCTTTAAGCTTTGTCTTAAAAACTGAAGATTATTGCAAGCTAGGATTGAGGTTGTGGGAGGGGTAACAGGTGACATGCTTTAGATTCTCCTTTAAAATCAATTCCCCTAGCTGCAACGTGGTGGATGAATGGAAAGATCAGAGTAAGATGAGAGGTATAGAAACCTCTTGGGTTAGCCAAGTTTTCTCTTAAAAATGAAATGATTAGTTTAATTAAAATAGTAACAGCATAGAATAGTTGGCCCTTTGTGACTAGAGGCTGTGGCAAAGCTACAGAGAGATAAGCAAGCTGTAATGAAAAGTCCAAGTATGTAATTTCTACTTGAACAGATCTGGATTTGAATCCTCACTCTTCAAATTACCATTGTGCCACTTCAGACAAATAGATTTTTTTTCATCTATTAAAAAAATGTGGCTACATTAGGACAAATACCTAATGCATGCCCGGCTTAACACGTAGATGACAGGTTGATGGGTGCAGCAAACCACCATGGCACATGTATATCTATGTAACAAACCTGCACGTTCTGCACATGTATCCCAGAACTTGAAGTAAAATAAAATTTTTTTTTAAAATGTGGCCAGCCATAGCTGCTGTAGGCAGCTATGTTTAAATAAGATGATGCATATAAACACCCAACACAGAATCTGACACACTGAGTTTAGAATTGGTATGTGAGGTACCTTGGCATCCACGGAAAGGGGTTTGGTAGGTGGCTGGAATGCAGGTCTGGAAGGCACAAGAGAGATTAAGCACCATCTGCACACGGGCAATAGCTGAAGCTGTAGACACTGATGGCTTCACCTGGAAGAATATGTATGGTTAGAAGAGGGCTGAGAATAGAACCAAAGTTATGGCCAATTGTAAAAGACAGATGAGGAGATCATCCCTTGAAGATGACTGAAAAGAACTGTCCGGAGATAGAGGAGACATGTGGGAAAAGGCTATATGACATGGAGGTTTCTGGTATACCATCAATAGGTTTGGCTGTGGAGTTGGGTGGAAGCAGAGAGCTTGTGCTGTTGTGATAGTATTATGTCCAAAGACCCAAAAATGTCAGATATCACTGCTCCTGTTGACAGTCTGGAGTGACAGTGATAAAGTTTGTTGTGTATTATGGTACTGGTAGTGCATGGTCACCAAAACTCAAAGTAGAGACCAGGAAAATTGAGCTGCATTGGCCACATGGAGCATGCCATTCTTCCTAGCCTAATTAGGCCTAAAACATTTTAGATCAAGGACAAAGTCAATACACCTGCCAGGACCAGGAGAAAACCAACAGAAGAAGACAGAAGTTTTGAGAATCCAGGGCTCAAGGTAACAGCCAGTGATGCTGGAAAAGTTGACACAGACTAGCTAGAGCAACTTCAGCCTTTACTAAGACAGTGGTTCTCAAACTTCGGCTAGTATCAGAATCCCCTGGAGGGCTTGCTGTCCCCACCCCTCAGAGTTTAGGATCCAGTTGGTCTGGGGTGGGCTGCAGAATTTGCATTTCTAAGAAGTTCCAGGATATGCTAATGCTGCTGGTTCAGAAACCACCATTTGAGAATCACTGACCTAAGAATTTTGGACTCTTTTATAATCTTTGTGGAACCACAAAAGGCTGTTCTTTTTAACTTGCTCATCCTAGAAATTGACATATTTCATCTAGTAAAAGGCTGCTGTAGCTAAGTTTGTGGTATCTTTTGCATGAATATGCTGAGGCAATTATTCCACCTTTGTGAAATAAAACATGCAACTCCAAAATTTAGACCCACAAAGAGGGTGTCCAGGTTGAGGAAGCCACCAGGACTGCCTTGATGAGAGTCTCTTGCCCTTTGGAAATCTCTCAGTTCAATTATTGGACCTGCTTCCATCAGCTTGGTCCCTGAGACTGTCTTGTTCCTGCTTCAATGTTCTAATCAGAGCCAATTTTTTTCCACTGCACCAGATCAGAATCCATTCCCTTTTTACTAGTAAAACACTGTCACTTTTTCAAGCACATTTTTGTAAAAGCATATTCTGCTTGGTGATCGATTGTGAACAAAAGTCTCCCCTTAGTGCCCTTTTGTAGAGCTGTAATGGGCTAGAACTATCAAAAGCTTTTATGAAATGCCAAGGGAAAAAATTAGAAACAAATTCAGTTAACAATATGTTTTAAAAGAGAAGAGCTTTGAGTTTCTATTCCTACCAAAACAGACTTAATTCAAGAGCCCAAGAGGCCCTGGTCTTGTCCTGTGCCCACCTGGGGATTTGCATTTCCATGTGTCCAGCCTGCCTCTTCTGGCCGGCAGCTTTCCTCCTTGGTAAAGACCCTAAAAAGGACACTCCCCTTCAGCAGATTTCTTCTCTCTGTTCTTGGTGTGTAATCTGAGAAATGCACTGTTATGTATCCGTGCCTTAAGCTCCAGCATATATATCCAACAGAGCAGATGACTAGGTTTTTCAAAGTATGTTTCATGGAACACTTGTAACAAATGTTACAAGATACACACAGGGTTCTATGATCAGAAATGTTTAGGAAATGCTGTTATACAAAGTCATTCAAAGTTGTGTGTGTGTGAATCTCCAAGAGAGGAGCATTAATGTGTCATTTCCCAAACTCATTTGATTATAAAGTTTATTTTTATTGTTTTCTCTTTAGATCATCTCTTGGGACTGTATTATGGGACCACTTAGGGAACACCATCTGAATATTAACCCAGTAGCCATGGTGTTCATTTATTAAGAATTACACCGTTACAGTAGTGGTAGGGGAGGAGGAGCCATGCTAATTAACACTCCCAGGACTGAGGAAGTAAAAGTTTCTAAAATGGTTAGAGTTTTGCATGATCTAGTGACTCAAGGCTTTATATTATTTGGCAGAAATGCTGAGGAGGGACAGTCAATCCCCAGGCCTAAGACAAGTTCCTTTCCTCCCTTTCCTCCACAGCACCTTTTTAACCCTAGAACACTAGGCCCAGTTGGGAAAATAAAGGCCCCACCTACAATAGGAGAAATGATACAGTCAAAGTAGGAGTGGGTCACGGCCTCAATAGCTACCACCTACCATGTGACAAGTCACTTCATCCCCTTGGGATTCAGTTTTCTCATAATCAGATAAAATACATGTGGAATGCATAGCTCAGAAGTTCCTGCTGTAATATCCTAGGATCCTAAGAAAACCTAAAACAGGTCTCAGCCTCCATAAATGTTCCATATGTGTTAGCATCTGGAGGGAGGGCTGCTTTAAAGTTGGGTGGTCCGGAAGTTCCAGGAGCTTGCCCTGCTCACATCTCTGGAGTTGAACTGATTTGAAGTCCTTTTCAAAAGCAATGAGTCCGAAGATTCCAGACCTCAACAATCCAAGAAAGCATGGTCAAAAAGTTTTTGTGCACCTCTTTGGTTTCCGCCAAAATGTATTAGATGTGCTTTCAGCACTTCAGTGGTAAGATCGAGACTCATGCTTCTTTACATTTTTAAAGGAAACTTTCCTCAATTTGAGTAGTTACTTCAAAGGGCAGGAAATGTCTCAATCCTTTTTATCATCTTTTTTGGGGCAGAGATGATTGGCACTGATGATCGTTACTTGTAATTCCATAACCTCAACTGAGGTAAGTTTAATAAACAGCTCTATCTCTGTTCTCTTGTGACGAAGATATAAAAGAACAAACTGGATCGATTTTAGACAGACAGATATCTCCCAGAAACTTTCAAGCCTAAGATAATCCACTTATTGCAATATGTAACATTTTATCTTTTTTTTTTTTTTGAATGCACATGGATTTTGGTGCAGAGAGTCCTCCATCTTTTTTCTGAGAGAGCAAGTGTTGTTATGTATATGAAGAGTGTCAGGGCTTTCAGGCCTCTGATGGTATCAAGAGGTTCCTGACACACAAAATGTCATTTAGGCTCTATCCAAACAAATGAGAAGGGCTCTGTCCTGTGAAGAGCTAAAGGGAGGAATATATCAGACAGACAGAAGAACATGTGCAGCGTCCTTGAATTGAGGCAGGCAAAAACTTGGAGTGCTCAAGGAACAATAAGGATGCTATTTTGGTTTATGTCAAGGAAGCAGGAGGGTTGATAAGTAGTGGGGAAGGACCACCTTTTGGTAGAGGTTTAGATTTTGTTCTAAATACAGTACAAAGCCACTGAAGGTTTTAAACAAGGAAGAAACATTATCTGATTTGCAGCCTGTAAAACATCACTCTTTGGTGGCTGTGTCAAGAAAATATTAAAGTGGCCCAAAGCTAATGAGAAAGCCAGAAGGGAGTCCAGTTAGGAGATGATGATGGATTGGACTGCGAGATGGCAGCGGAGAGAAGGAAGTAGTTGGATTAAACATATATTTTGGAGGAAGAACCAATGAACTTGCTAATGGATTGGATTTAGGTAGTGAAGGGAAGAAAAGAGTTGTCTTGAAGGTTATTTGCTTAAGCTCCCAGGTGGATGGTGGTGCCAAGATGGGACTACTGTGAGAGGAACAGGTTTTAGAAAGAATTAAGTTGGAGATGCCCTGGTTGGGCAAATGGAGATGTCAAGTTGATGGTTGGATATAGGATCCTGGTTTCAGAGGTGACATCTGCGATGGAGATATCCACATGGATGTTGCATATAATTAGTATTTAAAGCTGTGAGACAGGATGAGATCAGCTAGAGCAGGGCTTGGCAAACTTTTTCTCCAAAATACCAGGTGGTAAATATTTTCAGCAGGCTATAAGGTCTCTCTTGCAACTACTCAACTCTGCCATGGTAGCACAAAGCAGCCACAGGCAATATGTAACAAATAAAAGCTATATTCCAGTAAACTTTATTTACGAAACAGGTGGTGGGTCATGTTTGGCCCACAGGCTGAAGATTGCTGACCTCTGACCTAGAGTGTAGACTGAGAAGTAGCCCGAGACAAGACCTAAGAGATATATAATATATATATAAAATATATATTATTATAATTATTATGTATATATAATTATGTCACTTACTAGGCCAGTCATCATTCTAAGTGCTTTACTTATATAAACTCACTTAATCTTCACAATAACCAATGAAGTGACTACTGTTATCTGTTTTACAAATAAGAAAACTGTGACCTAAATAAGTTTATTTCTGTCTCGAGAAAAAAAGAAGTCCAGAAGTTGGCAGTCCAGTGCTAGTATGGCAATTCTGTGTATTTCAGCAACCTAGAATTTTCCAGATCATTATTCCATAGTCCCTAGAGTATAGTCCTCACTCTCATGGACCAAAATGATGGCTGGGGCTCCAGTCATTGCAGGGAGCAGAAAGTCAAAACAAAGTAGAGGCAAATGGAATGCACCAGTTGTCTTTTAATGTGTCTTTTAAGTTTCCTAGAAATTGCCTTGCAACACTTCTTCTATTACATCTCATTGGCCAGAAGTTAGTCACACAGACACATATTGACAAATGGGAAACTGGGACGTATAGTTTTTTTCTCAGGGGCCATGAGCCCAACTAAAATTTAGCGGTTCAGTTACTAAAACAGAAAGTGAGAACAATCATTAGAGTGGAAGTTAAAAGGCTCTGACCAGTTGCTTTAAAGCTTATCAATTATCTTTCTTTATGTGTATTTTTGCAAGTACAGTTAGTTGATAGCACCCTTCCTAAGACATTTCTGCTCAGCCATTTCATATCTTAGGCCTCCACTGATGATGTCCTACATACTCTTCCAGCTCACTGGTCACCTCTTCTGTGAAGCCATCCCTGGCACTCTAGGCAGATTACTCCTGTGTCCCCATGCCAAGTTTATTACACTTCTCCTTGTATTTCGTTCTTTCCTAGCGTGCCTCCTTTTGTGCTGCCTCCTCTGCTTGACTGGTTAACTCAAAGGCAGGTGAAGCCTGGTTGAAGTGTGGAGGGTAAATTGCTAAGAACTAAGGGAAATATGTAGTGAAGCTGCAAATGAAGAAAAAGGAGTTAGTACACAGGATTTCCTGCTCCTTGGTGAAGGGACTGGGGTCAGACACCTAGTAGAACAAGTGGTTCTCAAATGTTGCTACTTATGTAAATAACCTCAGGAACTTCTTTTAAAAATCTTGATGCTAAAGTTTCACCCATAATTATTAAAGCGGACTTTCTATAAGTCACACCTAGGCGCATATATATATATATATATATAAATTATTGATTGAAACACTTCTAATCGGAATTATTAAAGTCCTCCTGAGTTTATTTAAGGCAGTTGGATGCACTATAAGTGAAATAACTCTTAAGCTGCTCTTTAAATAATTAGAGCAGGCAATCAAGAAAATAAGACAACAACGTCACTGAAGCTTACCCCATTTGTGACACATAATATGTTTAGATTGCTTTATTGACTTTACAAAGAAGCATGCAAGACTGAATCACAGGTGACAGATGTGATTGCTTCTATCAGGATGTGAGGGGCCATATTTCAAATTCAATGTGAGTGTTGAGCTCCATTTTCAACTAATAGTAATGAAAGTTTTGTGCATTCGTTACAAGTAAAGAGTATTCCCACTTGGTATGAGGAGTGTGTTTCAGAATGTTTTGTTCTGTTTTCTCCAAACAATAAACGTTAGTGAGGAAGTGAGCTCTCTTAAATATGTTTTGAAACTTTTTTTAATTTAAAGATTTCTGAGGGAATTCAGGATTTTTTAAATTCAATAAAAATACTGTTGACCTTTCTGATGTTTAGTAAAAAGACAGAGAAAGTTTTTCAGCAGCTATTCTTTCCTTTTTCACTGCAGTATTTATATCCAGTTCCAGGGGAGAATAACTCTCCAATTTTTCAAGCATATTTAGAGATTTCTGAAAATTATTTTTAAGTATTCCTTTGGAATAAAAGTTGAGTCTCTGATTTTCGTTGATATTGTTACTGATGAAAAGCAAGAAATTGCTTGGATTTCTGCCTTTAATGAGAAAGAGAGGGAGCCAGGAAATGCACTGGGCAAAACTGCAAAATCAAATGGATTCAACATGCAGCTCTTAACCAGAAAAAGAGACTTTGGAACATGGCATTTGCCAAAAAAGAAAACTGCTTTATTGAAAGGTTAATTTTCAGATTAGGCTTGGGAAATTTGAGATAAATAAATGACATCAGACAAAAAAACATAAGGCCTGGATCCTTTTTCCTGGGGTTTTCAGAAAATAGTTATTGCTTCCAATGAAATGTTTTGACATTTCCAGTAGGGAGAAAATGTTAATTGTAATATTGTGTATGTGTTCTTAATAACACTGAATAAATCTTTTATTTGTTTTAATGGTAATCAGAAAGTAAAAACATGATTAAAATGGTAGCTGTGTTCTTTATTCCTTATGGTAGCTTTTCATGCTTTCTAGGATATTGTGATTCATTTTCCAGGTTCAAATATATACCAACTGACGAACATGCTTTTGCTTGTTTTATATCAGTTGCAGTTTTTAAAGGAGTCTTATTACTATCCTCCACATAGGTCTGCCTGGGTCTCTTTTCTAATTTTGTCACATCTTTTGCTCATTCTACAATTCCCCACCTTTTCCCTTGAGTCTATGGCTCCTTTACTACATTTATAAAAAGTCAGCAATTAAAGACAGCACAATGGTGGTCCACTTGACTGTATATTTAATATACATGCTATTAAGCTACTTATTGACAGAGACGGTGATTTTTTTTCTGAACAGCCATCTCTGTAGCCACCAACTCCTTGGTTTGTACTTAACAGACACCCCATAATTTGTTGAATGACTGTAATACCCTCCTTACTTCTGCCATATGTCCCTGACCCAGAATTCCACGTTGCAATTGATGACTGGAGCTACATGTCCAAAGCAAAGGTCTCACTGTTGAAAATTACAGTATTACATTGTTGATGGTCCTTTAGAGAGAAATACCAACAAGGTCACATGCTCATGGACCAGCAGGAAGCCAAATGTAAACGTAACCACCTGAGGCCGAGCCCTGAAAACAAGCTGCCTAAGAAACGGAAGGAATCCCTAGTGTAGAAGAGCAGCATCCGCCCTTCCTGATGTCATGATCTACAACTATGCATATATGTGACATGCACACACTGGCCACCATCCACAGGGAGAAAATACCATTAGTAATCATCTTAGCAAGCATTCACAATCTAATTTGGTATTTGTTAACTCCTTAGTTAATAGATATGATGATTCTTACAGAAAATGCTGTTCCCTTTTGTTCCCTTTTTGATCACTATCTTTAAGTAAGTACATGAATACCACTTAAATCACATTAAATCTTGAAAATAATCTCAAAAGCAGATTTGAATGGGAATAAAGTGGTAAGTTACAGTTTTCCATGCACTACTGATCAGAGTACTGTTAAGCACCAACAGAAAAGGAAAGCTGCTATATAATAGGGGTATTCCTCATATAGGGGCATTGGCATACACTCTCTCATGCCTTTATAAGGAAAACATAAATTACAGAATTGAACAGTTAACGTAAGCTTTAGGTCTCATGTAGATTAGTGCTTATGAACTAGAAAATAATCATGCGCAAGGAACAGAATAAAACTCACTTGCAGACATCAGCAGCATTTTCAACCGTGTACTTCCTTGGCATGTTTTAAAAACCAGCGGGACCTATGTGTCATGGAAAGATGGTTGGATCCTAGTATGAAAAGCCAGTCGGTAACATTCAACAACAGATTCAACCACCAATATTTGCACAGCTAGATTAATGTTTTGGAGTCAGTCAGTCATCAGGCTCATTACTACTGGATTTTCTCTGGTTCATGCTAATAAACTAGATTATTGATTTTAGGATTTTCTTTGTATCCAAGGATATTCTCTAAGATGTCTTTATAATGTTTCATGCTTAAGCTGTCAACCAAAATGACATAACAATGAGTAATCGTTTTATAATCATGTTGAAAGGGGTTAAAAACAGCATATAAAATGCATCTTAGCAGCTTCAGAGTAACATTCTCGCTGTCACTTCCCTATCTGGGTGGAGGTCATTCCTACCTGCCTGCCATCTTCCCCAGGAATTAACTAGCTGCATGCACAGCTTAAGACCTTCGATAGTCATAAATCTGCTTTCCAATATGTTTGGATGGCAGAAGAGCTCAAAAGACACCTCGGTCTAAATAGGATTTTAGCACATCAGGTGCTATTACAAAGTAAAGCAGGCTGGGTTGCTGTGTTGGTGGTGGTGTTTATTCATCTTCCCTTCGCGTTTCATGTGTATGTATGTATGCTTCTCTGCGTATATGCCCAGCTCTCAGGGTGTATGGGGCTGGAGAATGCATGCGTAGAGTGTGTGTATATGTAAACTAGAAACTGAACCAGGGAAACAAAATGAACTACTGTATGCAAGAAATATATGAAGTGCACCCAGCTGCCGGCAGCAATTGCTACATGCAGTCCACTGATTATTACGCGTATTTTGAAGATAGTCCGGGTTACAGTGGTTGCGATGCTCAGGCTGTGCCCAGTAACAACATATATATGGAACAGGCCTGGGCAGTGAATCAGCCTTATACCTGTAGTTACCCTGGAAACATGTTTAAAAGCAAGGACTCTGACTTGGACATGGCCCTGAATCAATACAGCCAACCTGAATATTTCACTGAAGAAAAGCCTACTTTTTCTCAAGTGCAGTCGCCATCGTATTCTCAAAAAAAAGGTAGGGACCATTTTGCTTAAATTTGTTCAAAGTTTCACTGTTTGTTTTCGTTTCATTTTAAAGTTACAGTTTACATCAGCTTCGTCAAATCTTTGAATTTGAACGCTAAATATTTGAAATTAAAAACGGCAGTAAGAGGGGTTGCTAGGTGATTGAAGGACTCTGTGAACATCACGATTTCCAAGCACTTTTTTTCTTCATCTTTGAAAGCTGGAGTGAGTTGCCTTTCTGTATTTTGCATGTGTGTGTATATATTGCCCAAAGTGACTATTGTTGGCTTCTTTGCGAAAGAAAATATGTGAAAGGTTTCCTTTTGGCGGGTAGGTGTTGTGGTGTTTGAAGTGGGATAATTCTCTCTAGTTCAGGTTCAGATTAAAAACTCATTTGACTTTTTCTTGGCACTTCATTTTGAAAGTTTATTTTAGTTAACTAGTTAACTAGTAAAATATTTAGTGATTTAGTGATTTCTTTAACAGTACTATACTAATGTTGATTTGCTAGGATCTGTAAATGTTCATTTTAATGTATTTACTTATCCATGTAAACAGTAAAGAATCTATTTGTAACCATGTCAAACTGTAAGATGTAAAACTCAAAAACTGAGAAACTTTACCTTGCTATTTTGTCCCTAAAGTTGAACATGTCTGTAATCATATCAAGTGAATTCTCTTTATGAAAGCAAGTGAAACACCCTTCAAAATAGCCAATATTAAAACCAGTACGATATCCATTTATCTTAATGGACACTGTGGCTTTATAATGCTATTTAAATTTCTGTCAATAGAACATTTCTTGTATTACTGAAAAATAAGATACTGAAAAATAAAATAAGGGAGGCAAACAGGTAGAACATTTAGTAGCAACTGCCAGATAGGAATGCTTTTGAAAATAGTGTAAATGCTAGTGCAGATATGCCAGAATCTCATGCTTTTGTATATAATCTATAGGATATTGCATAGAGAACCAAATTTACGAGTTTCTATAATTTACAAAAACATGATGCCCTTTGATCCTCAAAGGTAAATTTCTCTGTTAAATTAATCTTAAAACATAATGTGGTTTATTTAGTTGTGGTTTCTACAAAATTTACCATTTGCTTTTCTTAATGTGACTTTATAATTGAAAGTAGTCTGTTATGAAAACAAATGAACAAAATTTTATAAAAACAAAAACTAGAATCTGTCATTTTTACTATATATAATGTTATTCTATAACTTCCAATCATGAAATATTAAGGGGATTACAGCATGAAATATATTTAGAGTTGCTCATCTTGATTTTTATTTATAAATATAGAGTTTTGCATCCTTTTGAAGGTCATCAGAATCTCATTTATTACAAGGGATACACAGGGTAAGTCCCCTAATGGAAACATTTGAGGTACATTGAACATGTGCTATTTCATTTAATAGTATAAGTAATTTAACTTTGAAAAGAAGAAATTAACATTGCCTCATTAAACATACTTGGATATGCCTTTTGTAGTGTTGTAAGAAAATATTGGTACCTGTCAATCTATGTGCTCATTCTGCTATTCCTAAAAATTCCTGCAGAACGTTTCAGGCTCTTTTCTCTTTTATCTTTTCACTGTATTTTCTTCAACCAACACTGGGGAATATTTGCTTATAAAATGTTAAACCAGGGATTCTTTATTAATTAATTTGATGCATGAACTAAAGGAAAAGACACATTGTATGCATATATTGATGTAATTTCAAAGCCATATGTCATTGAAAGGCCACCGCCACCTGCCAAACTCACTAAATCAAAACAGGCAAATATTCTTAAATGCACCATTATTTACTTTTACAAGTCTTCAAGTAAATCCCAGTAAAACTAAACCCAGCTGTTAACTGTCTCTTAGGACAAAAGGTTGTACCCAACATGTTTATCCATATTGATCCACTATTGATTTTTGTTGTGTTGAAGGACATCAGTAGTGTCTCATTAAGGCAAAATTAAGACTATAAACAGGTGTTCAGTGGGGTAGGCCTCATTTTCCAATTGGATTTTTATCTATTCACAATAGATAAAAGTTCATAATTGCTTCATCCGTGTTCATGGCTGTCATTACAGCTTTATAAACTCCAATACTGCAGCTGTGTTAACTTTTTCTTTATTTTTTTAAGGATGGCTTATTTCCTAGCCTTTATTTTCTAATATACAGAGAATCTTGTAAAAAAAAAATTACAATCTTATAAAAAAATTATAGGTACAAACTGGTGAAATAAAGGAAGGCTACACTACCCAATGTTAAGAATGGTTATCTTAATTGGTAGACTTTAGAATAACTTTTAGTTTCCCTTGGATTGTTTTTCTACAAAGGTTTTTTTTTGCATTCATAGCCGACAGAATAAGTTATCAAGTTCTGGAAGCATTAAGAACATGAACTAAGGAAGAGTCAGATGTCAGTTCATTGAATCACATTTAAAATAAAGCTTCAAGAATTGAGGAGGGGAAAACCGATGTAATTTTCACATTGAGGAGGCCTAAAATACAGAATGTAATGTCTGCTTATTTTTCATATGGATTATGAAAAAACAAATTTTTAATTTTCAAAAGTTAGGGACAAATGAAAAGAACCCTATCATTCACTCAGAAGATATGATATTTACTGTAATTCTAGTGACATAGCTGTGAAATGCTATGCTAAGTCCTCACGGGGCCAGTGCTGGCTGCACACTTCTGGCCCCTGCAAATTCAGGAGAAGGAGGCAATAAGTTTGGAATCAGATGGAGGAGAATTGGCAACCAGGTTATTTGTTGTGCTTTCTGCTCTGTGGCTGAGGTTTCAGCAAAGTAAAAAGTTGACTTTTTTTTCTCTTCTTTTCTTTCTTTAAAAAAAAAAAAAAATCCTTTTGTGGGTGGAAGTGCTAGCTGTTTCCATCACAAATACTAATCACATTCTGAAGTTCCCGAACAGCCTGCATCTGCATCTGGCTGCTCTGAAGGCAGCTTTGCAGGTCAACCTCTCGATTTAGTCTGGGCCAGCCGAGTCTGTTGAAACAGAATCCTTCCTAGGAGTCTGCCCTGGGCGACTCTCCTCCACAGGATTCTTTGCTTGACCTTCTACATGCCATCTTACTTGATAGGAATTGCATGTTCGAAAAGTTGTCAGAGTTGCTTATCATGTCCAAGAGAATAAAAATTTCCTGTTTTTAAGCCAGGATCGAGGAGATGGAGATGGGGGTGGGGGTGGGGGAGGGTTGTCCTATTCAGTTTTGGTTCTGATTGTATATGTTGTTGCTCTACAACCACATTTTTAGTTGTGCAGGAAAAAAATTAATAACTGAAGCAGAAACTCCACACAGGACTGTGCTTTCTGAATCTGCTTTCATTGTCCCTCTGACTTGGAGATAGAATTCTGTCTTTGTGTTTGTGTGTGTGTGTGTGTGTGTGTGTGTGTGTGTTCTGTAGCTCTGTTGACTCCAGGTGAACAATTACATAGGCCTTTGAAATGAAAATTAAGTGGCAAATTGGGGAATGTTTCTTTCTCAAGCTTTCCCTTCCTTTCCTTCTTCCTCTCCCTCTGTCTCTCTCTCTCCTACTTTCCCTCCATCTCTTTCTTCCTCTATCTTCTCTTTCTCTCCCTCTCTCTCCCATCCTTATTCTTCCCCTCTACTTGAATTTTTTAGTTTAAACACAGATGTGATCAGTCCACCCAGTGAACTGTTGAGTACTAAATAAATAATCTCTTTTAAATGTAATAGTTAAGTGGTTAATGCAATCATAGATTTTTCAACAATGCGTATGTAATTTAAGGATGCTGATGGAAAGTTAGGATTTTAAATTAGGTACTGCCACACACATGCTGTTCAGAGAAAACACCACTCCAGAAAACAATACCACAACTTTTTAAAATACAGAACATATTCACTGTACAAAAGGTTAAATGAAAGTGCCTCTTGGCACCCAGAAATGAAAGCAAAGTAAGGAGCAATAATCATTTCCAAAACAAGTCCAAGTGCAGACAAAAGCGTGAGCTGACTCTTTCCTTTTCTTTCCTGAGAATTAACTGTCTCGTCTAAGACATGTCCTTCAGAGATTTCACTGAATGCCCTAACCTCATCCAGAGCATGCATTGCCCTTACTCACAATGAAAGCTAACAGTAGGAGTCCAAAGCATTATGAGCAAATGGATTGAGACGCCTGGCAGGCTTACAGAGGAATGGTGAGACTGCTGACTTTCTGCATATGGAGTTCATATCCACCACCTCACATGCCTCCATGAATACTTTTTCATAGTCAAGCACAACACTTTTTTCTCAGCACTCAAGTGCATTCAGCCTGAAGTCAAGCTGCTTCCCGCCCTACCACCCACTCTGGTCCAGTTTTTATGATCCCATCATCTTATGGGTCCTTGGCTTCACCGGTGCCCACTTGGTTATCTGTATTCTTCCTGTTTCCAGAGCGTTGGGAATGCTGACCTTCCCATGCGCTGTCCTTGGTACTTCCCTCTCATCAGCTCCCTCAGTACCAGCTGTTGTAGAGAATTTCCTCAGCTCTCTTGGAGACTCCTAGAATGTGCTTTTGAGCAGTCACCCCACACACCTGCTTTCCTTATCTGCAGATACCTCCCGCCATGTTTTCCTGCCTTTCTTCCCTCCAGGTTCGCCCTCTCTTGCTTAAAGCCTTCTGCTTCCAGCCACTCAGGGGCAGTTCTTCCCCATACTCTGCACCACCACAGGGCTCCGTCTCAAGGTTTTGGGCCCTTTTCCATTACCACAAATTCCACCAACTCTTCCCTGCCCTCAAGAGTTCAATTTTGATTCTGGCTTTGTGCTTTTACCCACACCCTCTGTTCCAGAAACCTTGGCCAGTCTCCCCATGGGTTCCTCTCTCTGTCACCCTAGTCTCCATCCCTGAACCAGTATGCTTTCTTCCAGCTGTCACCCACTGCCAGCCACACCCTGGTGGGCCACCTTGCCACTGTCAGCCTGCATCACTTTATGTCACCAACTCAGCTCACAGCCCACCAGCCTCTTCTATTACCCAGCAACACATTCTCTCATCACCCCCGCTCCCAACCAGCCCTGCCTTCAAAGGCAGATATCCTTTGTTTTATACAATAGCTCTGAATCATTTGTGTAAACCACCTTTGAAAAGTAATATATTATATATAAAGTATATTAGACTAGGGTTTCTTAACCTTGGCACTATTGACCTTGGGGCCATATAATTCTTTCTGATGGTTGTCCTGTGCATTGTAGGATGTTTAGCGTCATTCCTGGTCCCTCTTCCCACTGGACACCAGTAGCAAACACACACACACACACATACACACACACACAGAGCAGTTGTGGCAACCAAAAATGTCTCCAGACTTTGCCAAATGTCCCCTGGGAGGCAAAATCATCCCCACTTGAGGACCACTGCATTAATGGTGAAGAACTTACTACTTGGAGAATATCTGAAGTAAAGGATCTTTCATAAAGGATTTTTTATAATGTTAAAATCCCTCCTCCATTTCCAAATATCATATTTAAGTGTTCATATATTGACGTCTGTCAAAATGGAGTACACCTGAACCTACATAACCATATATACATGCAACATAACACATACAAATGTGTCATAGCTCATTTCCATTGTTGGGATTTGGGTTCCCCTCATCATGTTTGCTTATTTATATCAAATCTATCTAGATCATAAGCACCACGAAAGCATCAATCTCTTTTATTTTGCACTCCCTAAAGCGCACATCCATGTGACTGCAGGATACACCTGCAGGGAGAGCAGTATAGCTCATAACGACAGTGACGGTGTTCTGATGACAAATGCAACAGCTCCTTCCCTTTTATGTATGTTTATGTAACATAAGGCTGAAGGGCTGCTAGCCCACATTTTTAGAGCTATAACCTTGAATCCCATTCTGAATGGATTTTCAGGTAAAGAAATGACATTTGTTTTTCTCAAGGATTCAGGATATGACATAACTGTGGGTGCTTCTGCATGAGCCCAAAGCTATAAATTGCTTCTCACAGCAAAATCAGAGGCAACTATCACCCTTCTCTAGTGACTGTTTTTGCTCCCTCCCCTAATCTTCTGATGACTTTGCCTTCCTGCTTTCTAATTCATGCCGTCTTTTAAAACAGGAAATGATCTCATCAATACCAGGGTTCTACAACTCCAATGCCTCCAAGTATGCGAGAGAGAGAGAGAGGAAGAGCTGTCTTACAATGGCTGCTTAATTTAAATTTTTCAACAAAGACACATAATGCTTACATAATATATGATACGAATATTTCTCACTTCCATGAAGAAATATGTTCTCAGGCCGGGAGCAGTGGCTCACGCCTATAATCCCAGCACCTTGGGAGGCCGAGGCAGGTAGACTACCTGAGGTCAGGATTTCGAGACCAGCCTGGCCAACATGGCAAAACCCCGTCTCTACTAAAAATAACAAATAATAGCTGGGCGTGGTGGCAGGCACCTGTAATCCCAGTGACTCAGGAGGCTGAGGCAGGAGAATCACTTGAACCCAGGAGGTGGAAGCTGCAGCGAGCCGAGATCGTGCCATTGCACTCCAGCCTGGTCAATAAGAGTGAAACTCGTCCCCCCCCCAAAAAAAAAAAAAGTTATCATTTTTCTCAAACTACTTTTGTTTTTCCACTCCTGATAATTATGTGAAATATTTCTTTATTTATGAAAAGGCATAATGCAAGAACAAAAATAAATAGCAACTGATGCACACAATCAGGAGAGGTTCTGACTGTGGAGCACTAAAAAAGGATGTCCGTTTCTTGGGAGGTAGGGCTACCTTTCTAGTTCAGTTGATCGTTACACTGTGAGAATTTGGGTTCAGTATTGCCAGTTCCTCCTGTTTTTCACATGAAGCAAGAATTCTGTATGTTTTATGAAATTTCCTAGTTTTAAAAATTTGCTAAGATTTTTAAAAACACTCTGCAAGCCAAATGTTGTAGACTGCCAGAATGTGTGCCCTTTTGATTAATATTCCAACTCAAATGCATTATATCAATGTATTCCCTTTCTTAGTGGTTTGCATCTTCAAGTGTTTTCCCTCTAATTGTAGATTGAAAGGTTATGTCAGCTATTAAGGATCTGAATGTACAGGGACGGCAAAAGGAACATTTCACTAGGTACTTCTTATACATTAAACTATACTATGCCCAAACCTGGCCCTAAAAGTTAAAAAATAGGCTGGGCACTGTGGCTCATGCCTGTAGTCCCAACACTCTGGGAGGCCAAGATGGGAGGCTGGTTTGAACCCAGGAGCTCAAGACCAGCCTGGGAAACATAGCAAGACCCCATCTCTACAAAACAACTTAAAAATTAGCCAGGTGTGGTGGCCATGCACCTGTAGTCCCAGCTACTCAGGAAGCTGAGCTGGGAGGACTGCTTGGGCCCAGGAGTTCAAGGCTCCAGTGAGCCATGGTCATGCCACTGCACTCCAGTCCGGGTGACAGAGTGAGTCCCTGTCTCAAAAAATAAAAGTTAAAAAAAATTGTAATTTAAAAATATATCTTAGTTTCAGGAATTCTTGAATCAGAAGAAATGATCCAAAACTCATGTTGTCCCTTTTTCCGCACTAAAGCCTCCAATGAGAATCCAGGGTCCTTTGGCATCATATCCTCATCCCCTTTTCTAGATTGACACCTCTACTTGGTCCTCCTGCTCGCCCCTCCTCCACCCACCAGTGCTTCAGTGTTCAAAGCCTGGCGAGCCATTGTCTGCTGTCCCCCAACACCAGGGCCCAG
The DNA here is from genome assembly GCF_029289425.2 of Pan paniscus. Taxonomy (NCBI): domain Eukaryota; kingdom Metazoa; phylum Chordata; class Mammalia; order Primates; family Hominidae; genus Pan; species Pan paniscus. The sequence continues at coordinate 24,111,775 of NC_085926.1, read as the reverse complement.
CCAGCCAGAGGGCAAAGTGTAAAGAAAGAGACTCCAAGACTCCAAGCAGGGGTAGGCAGGGCGGGAAAACAGTGGATGTTCTGAGGAAAGACTGTGAATTGTGTGAAGTGGGAGCCCCTGGGGCAGCTCTGCTAATAATTTGCAGAGGGCAATGGATGAAGGCCTCCAAAGTTAATGCTGTTTCAAGTTTGTACCAAGTGTCTTCCACACAGTACACCCATACATGCTGTTAAATAAACAAATGGATGAATGCATGGTTTAATTTAATATAGTGTCTATCACAGGGTTAAAGATTAACATGACATAAAGCTTGGTACCTAATGCCAAGAATTAAATATAAAAGGAATCAGGATTTGTATGTTGGGGAAAGGCTAAAGGATAAGCCTTTCAAGGTTTTTAAGTTTGTCAAGAAATGACATAGGGAAGGTGCTGGTGGGGAAAACAAGCTTAAATCATCAGGTCTGAGCTGCAGGATGAACTGAGGAGGTTCAGTATAAAATCAGAAGAGTGACTAAGCATGCTAGTGACTTAGCTTCCTGAAGGGTGACAAAATACAGTCTCATCCTCTATCCCGTCCCAAGATCAGATACCTACTGGCTCTGAGTTGATAGCTCTACAAGATGAATCAGCAACATGGAACTTCTTTACTTCTCTGAGCTACCCAAAGTACTTCCCACTACCACAAACCACAGCCCCTCCCTTAAGATGCCAGGACTGTTTCTGCTAGGCAAGTGGTCTTATACAGATGATAAGATTTGCCAGTTTGGAAAAGATCTCTGAACTCAGCTCTTCTCACTCGCTGCTACATCTGCTCTCCTAGGCAGCACCTTATATTTTAGATCTACTTTCAAGATTAATCTGCTTTATATTCTATTCCCTAAGGGCCATGTATCTGCCAAGGTGACAAGAGGAACCAGTGTTTCTCCTCCTAGGACCTGAGATGCTGTTATAATTCACTCAAAAGAATTAAACTAGCCAGCCTTCTGATCTTGCCCATAGGGAAGAAAGCATTGAATCTGTTTTCAACCAAGAAGGCAAGCTTACTACCTGTTGCATCCTTTGTAGTGCAAATGTACAAAACTTTCCCCTTCTACATGACAAGTCGCTCAGAGAATATTTTTTAAATAGCATTAACTGTAAGATATGCAAGGTAATACTTAGCAATTAACCAGACGTTGCCAAATGTCAACTGAAAAAATCTCAAGTCCTTTGTTGAACAAACAGATGGAGTTTGCTTTTATAAAAATATGCTTGATAAAGTGGCAGCATAATGTATTAATCTGAAAAATAATACATCTGAGCAGACAAGAGCTGAGAGAAATATATCATTTTTGAACTATCATATATTGTCATGGACCTTAATTTTTTCTGGAGGGTTACTGACCAGGCTTCTTTAGCAGTCACCTGGGACAACTAGCAGATGCAGTTCCTGACATGAACAGTCGTAGCTTCCAGGATTGTGTCTGTAGTAGTTGTTTCTAGGCAGAACCCAACACTGACATTATGACACTCATTAGTGTCCACTCTTGGCAACAAAACTAATGATACATGTGCATTTTCCTTAGTTTGGCATATTGACCACTGTGTAACTCATTTGGTGAGTATGACAAAGGAAAATGATGGAGACACTAAAATACAACAGGAAATACAACAGCAAGAAATGGTTAAGTTCTCTAGGAGAATTGGTTAGTATGTAATGTTGTCAATCATGTTCAGTAACCTTAAGAGAATCCTCACCTACCTAGTCACTAAGTGTGGGACATTATTCCCTGATGGAAGTTATTTAATGAAGAATAATGGACTTAGGCATAATGATTGATGTATCATTGCCTGTGGTGACTGTTTTGGATAAATAAGATGGTTCAGAGTTAATATGTTAAAGAAAAGAAAGCAAGGGGTGGGGTGCACTAGTATGATCATGTAAGTAGCTGCCACCAACTTAAGTAGATGTTTCTGTAGAAGGTTTGATGATTTAACTAAAGACATTTAATCACCTCCACCCATGAAGAAGATAGTCTAGGAGAAATAAGAGAGTAAAGCACACCACCTCTCAGCCTAGCAGTCAGTAAATGAAAGGAGTCCATTCCAGTCACTGATTGAATTATTGTTGGATTCCACAAGAACCTTAAACACCATCTACATAAATTGTTGAACTACAGGTAGGAATAAATCTTCAGTGTCCGGCTGCCAATGCCAAAAGATAAAGCCAGCAGGTCTCATGAGATAGGCTGGGGTAGTATGAGGTGAGAGGGAACTACCTGCATCTTCCCAACTCTGGTTAATGTTCTTGGACACCTTGTTTTGACCCCTCCCAAGTCATGTCCCACAAGTACAGCAGTGTTCAAGTGTATCACAATTGGTTCTCATACCTGAGATTAGACAGAAATGACTTGTACCTCTTTTTCCCTTATCTCTGCATTCCATACTTGATACTAAGAACTTGAAAGTCTTCATTCTGTTGGATTAATTGTATATAACCTCGAGGTATAAGAGGTTCAGATGTAGCTTTTTTGACGGTATGGGTCTGTATATTCCATCTGCCTTTACCAGGAAGGTGCCTGTTTTCCTAATTGAGTTACTTTGTGGTTTAAAAGTTACTTTGTGTTTTATAAGTAGGTCTTTATATGCACACAAAAGCACATGAGCACACCTCCTTACCAACACTTGTGACTGTCTGTCATTTTTGTTAAAACCATACTAGTGAGTGTAAAGTGGTATCTCATTGTGGTTTTGATTTGCATTTCCCTGCAATGATGTTGAGCATCTTTTCATGTTCTTCCCTTCATTTTCACCTCTCTTTTTCTCATTGAAGAATGACCAAGGCTACAGAAACAGAACTCAGCTTATGAGTTTACAAAGGAAGAAACCATGTCTTACTCATTTTTGTATTTTCAGCACCTAGAACAATGCTAAGCACATGTAGATGCTAAATAAATGTTTTCTGAGTTCATAGATAAATGACTGAATGAACGCACAAAGCATTCTAGTTCCCTTTTTTCTCTGCCCAGATCCTTCCCAGAATTCCCTTTTTAAAAATGACTGACAAGAGTTTTGAAACCCTTGCAGTGAACTCAACAGATGAATCATGGTTTGCATGATGCAAAAGTAAACTAAGAAAAGCTGTGATATTTAAAAATATAATCCTGTACATTACTAAACCTCACTTTCAAGTCAATTATCTGCCTCCCAAGAAGGAACATTTTTCTAAATTAAAGTTTGAGCAACATAATTTCTAAGAAATTATGAAAAGGATTTATTTCATTCTGTTTCCTTAATGGCTTTTTTTCTGAAAAGCAAGACTTCAGTGACCTAGTTTAATAAAAGGTCTATGAAATGTCATGGTAAAATACACAGTAAGGCATCAGTCATTTCAACCTAGCTAATCCTTTTTGGAACAAAGAAGACTTTACTGAACTGAGTCAAAAAACTTCATAAGGACCATGATAGGGAGAAAGGATTGTTTCTCAGCCTCTTCCTTCTTCACATCCCAACCAATCCTGCCTCATTTTGATTGTTTGGTCTTATGTGAAGCTGTGTGATTCTATATATCACAAATTTATCAATGGTAAACCATTGATACAGGGGAGAATGAACCTGCCCTCCTGAATCAGCGTCTTGTGTCTGGGCATCCTCTCCACAGGAAGCTGAAGGAGCAAAGACAGGAGGGAAACAGGAGGCTTCTGCTTTTGTACTTTTTAGCTTCCTGAGTCAAGGAATTTAAACTAATAAACTCATTGTCCACTAAAAAAGAGAGTTATCATAGTTGGATTTTCCTTTTTTCTTAATAAACAAAACCTCTGTCATTTCACACTATCCAGTGTTGTTGGATTGCATATCATAATATCACCAGTTTACCTAACTTTTTTAGGTGGCAAAATTGATTCTACTTAAAGTCAACTCTCCATTTTTAGAAAAAGACCAGCATATTACACTGGAGGGCTAGAAATTAAGAGACTGGGGTTTTAGTCCTGCCTGTAATTTCCAGTAAGACCCTGAGGAAGGCCAAACCTCTGCAGGCCTGTTTCTTCACCTTACAAGGGCTTCGTCATCTCCCGGGACCTTTCCAGCTATAAAGTTTTCTGAATTTATTGCATGGTACTGTGATTCCAAAGTGGATCAAATCTTTTGAAACCAGGTTTTGAAATAAGCCTTGTTAAATAGATTGTGTTATCTAGAACTCACAGTGCTCAAATACTGGCCTCTCTGCTTGAGTCACTGGCTCTACAGCCTTCCTGCCATTCCCACCTGCACAGCAAGTGATCACAGCTATTTCTTTCTTCCTTTCTTTCTTTCTTTTTTTTTTTTTTTTTTTTTTTTTTTTGGCAGAATTTCGCTCTTGTCGCCCAGGCTGGAGTGCAATGGCACAATCTCAGCTCACTGCAACCTCTGCCTCCTGGGTTCAAGTGATTATCTCGCCTCAGCCTCCTGAGTAGCTGGGATTACAGGTGCCTGTCACCATGCCCGGCTAATTATTTGTATTTTTAGTAGAGAGAGGGTTTTGCCATGTTGGCCAGGCTGGTCTTGAACTCCTGACCCCAGGTGATCCACCTGCCTGGGCCTCCCAAAGTGCTGGGATTATAGGTGTGAGCTATTTCTAAGGCATTCTGAAATCCTGGGCCTATGTTAACTCTATGAGTATAAAATTCTTACTGTTTGGTTTCACTAAGTCTTTACTGTTATCACCTCTTCCTGGCAAGCCAATTTTGTCTCTGGCCTAGCAACCTTAGCTATAGTGTCTCTTTGACGTTAACATATTATTTTTTAATATTCCTTCTTTTATTTCCTTCACAGGGTACATCCCCAGTTACTTAGACAAGGACGAGCTCTGTGTAGTGTGTGGTGACAAAGCCACCGGGTATCACTACCGCTGTATCACGTGTGAAGGCTGCAAGGTAATTGCCCTGGGTCCACAAGCACGGAGCTTAGCCCAGCTCCAGTCCCCTCCCAGTCCTCTTCCAGAATGCAACGTTAAGTTTAAATTCAAATTAAAACCAAATTCTAACATCCATGGTCTGTGATCATCCAGGTGTCTGGTTGTGCTCTTCATTTTTGACATGTTCAAGAACTGAATTTTTTCCCCAAATCGTAAATAACTAAATGAGTGTGATGTCTGGTTTCTTTACTTCTGCAAGTGTTTTTAAAACAGGAAGAGAATCAATAAAATAAAAAGAAATTAATAAAACTCTTACTTTGGGTTTAAAAAGCATAGGTCCTTTTTAACATGTCATCATCCCGAGAAATGACTGTTTCTCTTCTTGTTTTATCTACAGTGTTGGAGGAGACAGAGTTTACTCTACCACAGGCTGTTTTCTGCTGTTAGTCTGAGTGAATATGCTCATTTTCAAGGGTTCCAATAGGGAATATCTTTGAGGCTACTTAGATTCAGTTATGTTCTGAAATTATCCAAGTTGGCTTTTCGCACAGCCTGCAGTGACTAAGTAGATTCTGGTCATCCATCGGCTAATTTTGTGCTGTACAGTCCTATCTGCAGGAAATACTTGACAAGAATATACCAGTGATCAACAGTCCATTCACTTCCTGAAACTGAACCTAAATTGGCCTACTTACAAGACTTCATCAACAAAATTCAGATAAGGTTTCTGGAAAACATCTTTTGGTCCAACAATCTAGCCTTGAAAATGAAATCTACCATAAAGGAAAAAGCTTGACCCAGTGCTGTATTTCGTGTCTGTTCAGCTAATGTTTCATAAATAAAGAAGTATTTAAAGTCAGGGAAGGACTTTTAAAATTGTTTACTTGTTAAATACCTTGTCTTTTTTACCTCTTATATTTAAAACTAAATTATCAAGATGTAAACCCTAAAGCCAAAATTGTATTAAATGTATAAAACATTTCACCTTCCCTCCTCTCTCATCCACCTTACCTCTTTTTCTCTTCTTCCTCTTCTCCAACTGCCCCCCTTTGTTCATACCCTTGTTCATAAAGCCCCCAAATCAACATGTTAGCTCAGTTTCAAATTAAGGTGTTTTCCTTTTCCCTAATGGAAGATTTTCCATGCAAATTCCCTATGTTTTGTAGGTGAAATTAGGAAACATTTAGGAGAAGGCTGCTAAAAATGTTGAGATAATACATCCATTGGAAAGGGGTAATTTCTAAGGTTGCAAGACTTGTTTTTTGGAATGTGGTGTAACATGTTCTCATTTATCCAGACCCCTTTGATCTGGAATTCGTAGTCCTTTAACAAAGACTGGGCTAAAGGTTGCCATTACATCTATGAAAATAATGTCTTAGGGAATTTAATGAATCTAATTACAAGTAAGTTCTGGCTATTTATTAATTAGAGACTTGCAGACAGTCTCTTGAAAGTAGTTTTATTGGCTTGATTTGAAAGTAATAAAACTACATAACTTTAGGTACCTACTCTCATTCCAAAAGTTCGATAATTCAAACTAGACTTTTCTCTAAATTAGTCCCAATTCATAAGGCTTTCCCTACCTTAGTTGCAGCACTGAGGTTCTTCTAAATCAGCACATAATGGGAAATTTCGAATTCTGGGAGAGAGATCCTGATTCCATTTAATATGGAATTCAATTTAATACTTAATTCCCCAAAATGACTCTAAAGAGTGAATGTGCCTTACAGAGGACAATACATTATTAGTGATTGACTTAGACAAAGAGAGAATTGAGCCTATTAACCTATATCCCTGCCTCACATATGTCTTCAGGATGATCAAGAAATCAACTAGCCTGTTTTCCCTAGATCACAGGATATTTGGAGCCTGGATCAGCTGAGGTTTTCTTAAAAGAAGAAATCGTGTAGCAAAATATAGATTTTTTTTCAGACTCTGTGCCTTTGTCTCAGGTCAGAATCCTGTTTCTAGGGTTGCCTTCATCGTAAAATCAGAGAAGAGCCTTCCCAGGGTACTTGTGCGGATCACTTAATATAATGACAAAGCATCTTGGAAAAAGACAAACGAGTTTTTCAAGTGAAACACGGTTTTTAAGAGTGGTGAAAGATGAAAGGGTTAATTGTTTCCTATATCGTTTATTCAAACCTGTAATTTAAAAATATTTCTACCCCATACTTGCAATGTGTATGGAGAGAATGCTTTTTGCCAATTTTCACCCTGAGAAGAGTGAAATCTTTTGGAGATGTCATGTCTGTTGTGATATCCAAGTTTTTCCACATCTTTTGTAGAAAGGATGTTGATACTGTCCCACAGCAAACTATTTTTAGAGAAAGAATCAAAGCTTTTCAACAGCTGCCTGAATAGTGAACTAGAAGAGTGAGTTATCTCCTTTTCACATTGATCAGTGAATCATCTCAAAGTACTAAAAAATGGATACAGTTCTTCTCAGAATACAAAGAAACATGTCTGATATTGATTTATAAAAGCAAGACCTCTTCTTACCAACAAATCATCAATGAAATATATGTCCTTATTTATTGCCCAGGGCATCTCTTTTGTCAGCTCATCTCTAAAAGGATTTTTTTAAAATAAGTAGACTGTTTTAAATGTCTTCAAGTCCACTTCCAAGAGTTAATTTCTGTTACTTTTTAAAATGAAGTGGTTCCTTATCATACATCAAAATATGCTTTAATTATAGCTTAAGAAAGGCCAACATTTCAAGAAGAAAATCAAGAAAAAACAAAAAAAAAAGAAAGGCCAACATCTTTAAAAGGATTTGGTCCATGAAGTGCCCAAGAAAAGTCATCAGAGATAGGCCACAGAAAAGATGGCATAGTGTATAGTAGAGCTAGCTATCTCAACTCTTTTGTGGAAATAAGCAAAGTATAAATTATTTCATTCATCCCAATAAAAAGTGAACAGAGTGACTTTTTGGAGTGTCTGGTGTGTCACACCTCATTCTCTGCTTAGCGTGGTCTTACTGGTCAATGTACTCCTTGCCCTAACCCCACACGTGAACATGAGTCAGCATCAGAGTATGAGGGAGACAAGGGTCTCCCCAACTTCAGATAGACTAACAATCTTCCTATCCTAGTAAGCCATCAGCATTCTTACTGGATGTCTTGGACTTTGGTATTTCTACCTCTAGGAAATTATTGTTTCCTCCAGAAGGAGGCATGCTACCCTACCCCTCTCCTCCCTGTCTGTGACATACATCTTCTTGCCAGGAATCTCTGGGTTTCTTTAGTTCTCCTTTGCCCTCCTTGGTCAGAGGGTAGCAGAGAGAAAAGCTAGGTTTGCAGGGAAACTTGTTTTTCACTCTCATGGCATGCTCTGACATTCATGCTTTGGCAAGATTTGCCCACCCTGCACACCCAGGAAATCATTGCTAACATCTCCAACAACTGCCCTGTGTGTGAATGAGTGAATCTTGTAACAGTGTATCAACATCACTCAAATTAATGGACTCAAGTGCTTAGGAACATAGAACCCAAATATAATATTGACAGTTTTCTGTTAGAACTTGAACAATGGAAATGATAAGGGATTTGCATATACGCCCCAAAATCAAGTCTGTTAGTCTCAGTTATTCCTGATGTTTTTCTATTTTATTCTACTTTGCCCAATATAAAATCCTACCTCGGGCATTTTCATAATAAGAAAGAGCTTTTGTGTCTGAAGGAGGAATATGCAATAGGGTATACGTATATAATCAAAGCCAAAGAACATTAACCAGGATCATAAAAATTTGGGCTGAATCTAGATCAACTGATATTTCCCACCATTTATCTAGCAAAGTTAGAGGCTCCCTTTAGGCCTTAGCAGAAAACATCCATCAAAACTTGTTTTGCCACCAGGCACAGTGGCTCATGCCTGTAATCCCAGCACTTTGGGAGGCGGAGGCAGACGGATCACTTGAGGCCAGGTGTTGGAGACCAGCCTGGCCAATATGGCAAAAACGCATCTCTACTAAAAATACAAAAATTAGCCAGGCGTGGTGGCTCACGCCTATAATCCCAGCACTTTGGGAGGCCAAGGAGGACGGATCACTGAAGGCCAGGAGTTCGAGACCAGCCTGGCCAACATGGCAAAACCCCGTCTCTACTAAAAATACAAAAATTAGCCAGGTGTGGTGGCACACGCCTGTAATCCCAGCTACTCTGGATGCTAAGATATGAGACTCACTTGCACCCTGGAGGTGGAGGTTGTGGTGAGCCAAGATCGCACCACTGCACCCCAGCCTAGGTGACAGAGCGAGACTCTGTCTCAAAAAAAATTTTTTTTAATTTTTTACATTTTAAAACACTCATTTTGCCTTGTTATCCTACCAAGAGTTAAAATGAACTTTTTAAGTGGCTGAGGCAGCACTGTTTATAATCTGTTCATCTAAAACATTTAAGTAATACAGTAAAATGTATTTCATTATACATCATGTAAGCAGTTAAGCAAGTAAGATGCGGAGTGCCACTCCTGGGTTGCAAGGGAGGTGGGGGTCATTGCTGGGTGGTTTCCATCCTACCTTAAGTTCCCACATGTAGTTACCATGTGATTTGAGCAAGCCATTTAACCTGTCTGAGGTTTACTTTTTTAATCCCTACCATGGAAATATTTAGAGCACCTCCCTTACATGACTGTAGGGAAGATAGAAGGATATTGAATGTTTCTACAGCACTTAGCAATGTGCCCTCACAATAAGTGCTCACTGCTGTTATTAACTTCTACAATACAGATGACAGTTGCCTCAACTTGAGGATCATGTCCAGAAAAATTCTAGTATTGCACATTCTTGAGAATATTACCTAAGTCACCCAAACCTAGAACTAAACAGTGTCCCCAGATGCTACAGAGGTGCTCTCTCATGCCTTAAGAAAGGAAGAATCATTGAACCTGTAGGTGTATGTCTACAGATACCAAAGAAAGAGTGTTATAAAAGGAAAACCTCAATGCAATGAGCTATGGGGAAAAACTTGGTAGAAAACCTGGAGTGTTCTACTCCCTGAGTCCTATTGTTTGAAAGGCTAAGTGAGCTGATCATGGCTGTCTCAAGATTCAAAAACAAGTATTAAACTAAATCCGGGAAGCCAGCTAGTACATCTGTTTAATTACTAAATTATTAGATTTTTAATTAATAAAGTATTGCAAGTATCCATGTCTTTTCATTTTTTTCACTTTCTTCTTGGTCTTGGAGCTCTCTTATTACTCAGTATAAAGTAGCAATACTCCTCATAGCTTAATTTAGCAACACAATTATGTCAGTATATGAAATAGAACAATATAATTTACTTATATATTCAATATTTAGAAAAAATAAAAACAAGCACTAGATGTTCCTACTAGCCTCTTTTCCTTGAATAAATACCAAAAAAAAAGGTGTTGACTCTGTAGTCCTATGGCATCATCAGCTCAGATTTAGAACTCTCTAGATCCTTCTGGGCCAACTGTCTTATATTTGAATATGTGGAGCTAGAGGCCTAGAAACAGGTTAAGGTCCAAAACGATTCATCTCATAGTTATATGGACACAAAATTCCAGAATCACTGATTTCAAGAAAATATGAAACTGTTGTCTTGGGTCTTTGTTTTTCATATAGGGTTTCTTTAGAAGAACCATTCAGAAAAATCTCCATCCATCCTATTCCTGTAAATATGAAGGAAAATGTGTCATAGACAAAGTCACGCGAAATCAGTGCCAGGAATGTCGCTTTAAGAAATGCATCTATGTTGGCATGGCAACAGATTGTAAGTAGATCTTCACTTGCTTCATATTCAGGGAATGTTGATTAGGAAAGAGTTTGGTTCAAGGAGATCGACTGGGCAGAAAAGAAGGCAGGAACCCATGAAGACAGAGAAGGGAATACCTTACTTTCGCATATACCCTTCACTCCCCACATCCAGGCTTGCCATGAAAGGGAGGTGGGAGCCATTGCTGGGTGGGTTCCATCCCACCCTGTCATACCACCTCCTAAGTGTCAAAGTATGGATGATGGAGGAGGAAATGCAGTTAAATTATCCCTATCACATTTGCAGGCCTAGTTGTTAGCAACACTCTGTTTGAGACAGAGATTACAAATGAGAGGTCTGGTCCATTTACCTTGATAAGGTATCATTCTATACACAGTGTTCACATGGGGTAGAGCCTCAGGGACTAGTCCTAATATTTTTTCAAGAGCAAAGACAGGAATTTATTTTATGGAAATTTTTGGAGATGGGGCGCTGGCAGAAAACATCGTGTTCAGAAATTTCTGAAGAATGCAAAGTTGAGTGCTATTGCATGAGTCATCCTGCAGTTGGTTGTTTGTTATATTTTTAGCAATAAAGACATTCCGAGCTGAAGTCGTCCTACCCAGTTTTCAAAGTGCTACAGCATATGGTGGCGAGATTAGCCCTTGGGGTCTCTTCTCCCCACACTGTACGAGGGATTTACACCAGTCACTTTAATTAATCTAATCATAAAAATAAGAATCATGTCATTCAGAATGTGTGGCCTCCCTTTTGCCAGGCATCAGTATTAATGATTCTACTGGCATAAATTTTTTGCACATCAGTGAGAGATTCCAACTATTAGTTAAAAATTAAAAAGAAAAAGAAAGATAAAAAATTAAGAAAGAAAAAAGAAAATACAGTGAGGATTTTTCCTGATGAAAGAAATAATCATGGCTCACATTTTATGTGAGAAATAGAGTTCTTTCACTGAGAAAAAAAAAATCTGTGAAATGTTCTGGTTTGCCCATTAAAGAAGAAGGAATGGAGAATCTTTAAAAAGGAAGAGGGTTATGTTAGAGTGTTAGGCTGGAAATCCTGGGTTAATCCCCACCTCTGGCTGAGTATTTTCTTTATCTTTATCTCTTAAAGGCCTTTAGCCCTTGCCAACAATATGCCTGATAGGGTATGTGAATATGATTGACTTACAGCCAAATACTTAGATATGCCACTATGACAAACTTATTATTGAATATCTACTTCAGTGTTTTATTGAGAAGTTTAAGATACTAGTGTCTATGAGGTTTAAAAACTCAGTGTTAATCTAGACTGTATGGAAATAAATTTTGAGTGCCCTTTACTTGCTTGTGAGGGATTCTAAGAGCTCAGGCTTTCTAATCAGAAAAACTTCTGTTCGAGTCCCAGATCTGTCACTTACTAGCTGTGTGACCTTTGGAATTAAGCTGAGATTTTCCTTCTGTGAAATCATTGCCTACCTTGTAGAGTTGTTTTCAAGATTAAATTAGATAATGTTCATCAAATACAATAGTCCCTGGCACACCGGAAGCATTTGGGAAGGGGTTGACGGTATTATTACCATTCCTCCTTTCCCTTTAGTAACTGAACCAAAATGACTTAACAGGGCTCATTCATATTTTCCTCATTTGTAAGCGCTCCCATGACTTTGACAATCCAATCAAATCTAAATGGTCTGGAATTTAATATTCTCTTTAAATTAGAATATTTAAATGGTAGACTAGCTAGGCACCTTGGTTCTCCTTCTCTTGCTATGTCTGCTTTTTTTCTTTTCCTACCAGGTCACACCTTCATCAAGAAATGGCCCTAGGACAGTGATGTCGTAGAACTGGAGTCAGGAGTCCTGGGTCTTGCCTTCTTGGCTCTGCCATTAACTTGCTCTGTGACTTTAGGCAAGTCACGACCTCTCTGGATCAATTTCTTCTTCTTTCTGTGAAAAGAGAGAGTAGGACTAGATGACGTCTAAGTTCCCTTCCAGTTCTAAAATACTATGACTCTGCAATGTAAAACCTGAGCCTTTCCATTCCATTGATAGTTACCAAGTCTAGTGAAACGGTTTTGTTTTTGGAAATTGACCACAGAAATATAGGTTTCTTGTTACCTGCCCTTGTGATTTTCCTTTCACCCAAATGATAGAAGTCAGGACTGCATTTACTGAGCACTTATAATGCATTATCACATTGAATACTCTGTGAAGTGGGTATTATTGAGCCCATTTTGTATAGGAAGAAATGAAAGCTCAGAGAACCTAAGGAACTTGCCAGAGGTCACACAGCTAGAATGTAATAATATCAGAATTCAAACCCAAGTCTTTCTAGATTCCAAAGCCTGGACTCTTTAACCACCCTTGAGGGTGGACCAGGTAGAGAATAATGCACAGTGAGTACCTTGAGGCCCAGGTGAGGCCCAGCCACATTCCAATTAGCCCTTAAGGGAGCCATGAAGAGTTGGGGTCCTTTTTCCTCTTAAAAAAAGGGATCACGAGCCTCCCACTTACTGCTCCATAACGTTTCTTTTTTTAATTCCGTAACGTTTCTTTAACCTGAAGTTCTCTTTACTAAGAGCCGTTTTAGGGGAAGCGGGGAGGACAAAAACCCAGAGAGTGAATTCAGATGACTGGCTGGACAGATTTCTCTGTGATCTTGTGGGTAGTATGGATTTTACCTCTCTCTGCTTCACTCTGTTTTAGAACCACCTTCTGTGGAGTTGGAGTGCGCAGTGTCTAGGTTCTCTGGGGACTTTGTTTTGAAAAGCTGGCCGGTCATGGGGAGTTTGGCTCTAGAGACCATGTTGGACAAGACTAGTCAATGGCAGTTTGCTGGTGAGGAGAGAAAATGTCCCAGTGTGACCCACCCCGAAGGACCCAATAAGCCATCTGTGCATCAGTGGTCCCACCCCTGAGGCTCCAGGAAGTGCAGCTTGCTGTGTATCTTGGGAGCATCTGTGTGCCTTGTCTCATCTTTCTCCCCCTCCCAGTGGTGCTGGATGACAGCAAGAGGCTGGCCAAGAGGAAGCTGATAGAGGAGAACCGGGAGAAAAGACGGCGGGAGGAGCTGCAGAAGTCCATCGGGCACAAGCCAGAGCCCACAGACGAGGAATGGGAGCTCATCAAAACTGTCACCGAAGCCCATGTGGCAACCAACGCCCAAGGCAGCCACTGGAAGCAAAAACGGAAATTCCTGGTAAGGCTTCCTTGCACAGATCAGTTTCACTTATATGCCAGTGTTTTCTACCTCAATTTATTCGGTCCTCATCACCTTGGGATACTGGTGTTATTGCCTCATTTTACTGATAGGGAAACTGTAGCTCTGAGAGGCTGAGTAACTTGCAAAGCTAGGATTTGAGTCTAGGTCTGTGTGAGAATAAAGGCCACTCCTACCATCTACTTTGTGATTTGCTGAATTCTAAAACAGTTTCTTAGGCCACATTATATCAGTTTGCTTTTACTGTTAGAAAGACCACTCCCGGACCAACTAATTAGTAAAATGTTTTGTCTGCCATCTTTTAGTTTTTATACCCATTTCTTTCCTTAGATGCCCAGTATATACATATTTAGTCCCTAAACTCAATCCCAAATATTCCCTTTATAATAGCCTCTAGGCCTCAAGTATATTTTTATGTCAACAGAAGTCAAAATTTTTTAGCTTAAATTAAATGAGCTTGACTCAAGAAGGGCAATGGGAATGAGGGAGTAGAGATAGGGTTGGTGGGCACGAGTGTGTAGAGAAAAAAGACCTTCCAGACCCTTGCAATATTGATGTTTAATACTCTTATAAAAATTACCAGTTGTGAAAATTCTTCCCATTTTTTATTCAGACTTCATAGTGTTTTGAGGTAAGCTGGAATTACTATCCCCATTTTACAGACATGCAAACCAAGCCCAAGGCCTTAAGCCACTTGCCCAGGATCACACTGCTAAAAGCCAGGCACCAAAGCCAACTCGGTCTTCTGGTTCCAAGTCCAGGCTCTCCACCCACCTCATTAGAAACACTACCTGCCCTACTAGTGCTGGACCATCTCAGAGACTGACTCTGCTCTTAGTTTATGATATAAAACCCTTTTCAAGTACCTACCTGACAACAGATATTTTGTGGTTTCATTTGTATCCCTAGGACACATTAGAGTACTTCCCCATCTGAACAAGAAGATATAGTGGTATAATTATCCTTGTACCTCAACATTAACATTACAATGACATAGTGGATCTTTTTCTTAAAACAACATAACAACAACCTTAAAGGAAATTTTGGAAAGAAAAGGCTTATACATAATTCACCTGTACTGACACAATTACTTTCATTGTAATGAAACAATAGTGCCAGCACTTTGTTGATGGCTTTCACTAACAGCAATGTTAGCAAATACCTAGATGGCCTTTACCATATGCCAGGTACTATTCTAAGTGCTTTTCATTCATTAACTTCCTATACCAATCCTGTAGGTAGATGTGGTTAATATCTCCATTTTACAGAAGAGAGAAGTAAGACAGAGAAGTTGAGGAAACTTGCCTGAGCTCCCACAACTAGTGAACAGTGGTGATGGATGCAGCCAGCTCCGGGATTTATGTCTCTACCCACTACCCTATACAATCTTGACACCTGCACAAACCGAAAAAGCCTCTGAAAGATCCCAGCTCTTTGGAGGAGCAGCCTCTCAGTGCCTTGATCTTGCATCTTCATCCCACCCTGGTATATCTGCCAGAAAATTCAAAAGCACTAATTCTGGACTGATAGGCAAATTCTAACACAGTACACTAGGGGCATAGCAAGACAGAGTCCTACCTAATTGCAAACTTAAATCCATCCTTTCCCTAAATGTGTCACCCATAAATTGACATTGTAGAAACCACTTCCAGGCCTGGCACTGTCTCCTGATTTCAAGTCGTGACCAAGCTGAATTCCAAGTAAGGTAGAAGATTTGAAGTTCATCCTGGACTTCTCCCGGGAATTTTATACTTTTATTGTCTTTACTCCCCATAGAGAAGGGATACTAGTCCAACTAAACTTGTTTAAGTAGTCATAAGGTGCTTCTTTCCAGACTTTAAAGATTTGTTCTTTTATTTAAGAAACATTTATTGAGTGGATACTATGTGCCAGAAAGTAAATAAGTCAGGCACATTCCTCTAGTGGGAGGCAGACAATAAGAGATAAACAAACAAAATAAATGCAGGTAGTGGTAAGTGCAATGAAGGCAATAAACAGTGTGATGGGATGAAGAGTTTGTGAACTGGAAGTGGGGAGAGACTTCATTTCTGTGAACATGGTGGTCAGAAGAAGCATCTCTGAGGAGATGACGTTGTGCTATGTCTGGAAGCAGAGAAACCACCTCTATAAAGCAAAATATAATCAAATATCTTCATGCTGTGTGGTCACAATATCTAGTCATTAGAACCAGTCTTGAGGTCTGCACTGTTCACTTAAAGGCTCCTAACAGTTCACCAGCCTGACCATCTATGGAGAGAATCTATGGCACAGAATGATTTGCCATTAGGCTTCTGTTAGAACCATGAGATTACCCATGCACAAGAGAGTTTTATTCTCCTTGTAGGGCTGACATGAAATGTATCTTTTGTAGATCTTTAATCTACTCAAGAAATTGTCCATCTTGATTCAAATGTAAATAACTGCTTCTCCAAGCCATTTTTCCCTAGAGGGTTATTGGGAAGATCAGAACTCTTCCACTGTCCTGTCTGTCTCTACAATGAACTTCATTTCTGTCAGCCAATCCCCTTCTGTGCCTGGAATAACCCCTGCATCTCTTCACAGGAGAACAATGTTCCCTTCAGCCTCCATACTTGAGTATCTATGCTATGTGTGATGGAAACTTGTGGCGGCTTTTCTCCAAGATGGCTGCCATCAAATTATTTCTCGTCTCTGTATACACAGCCCGTTCTCTCTCCGGGAGAGGTAGAGTCTGTTCCCCTCTCCCCTTGAATCTAGGCTGGTATCTGATGCCTTTAAACAGTGCATTTTGGCAGAAGTGATACTTAAGTTACTTCTAAGGTTGGGTCATAAGAAGCCTTGCAGCTTCCACTTGGGTACCTTGGGGGAGGGAAGCCACCTGGTCTCTCATAGCAGTTGACTATATATTAAAAAATAAGAATAATAAAAAATAATAATAAAGATCCAACTACTCTGAGACCACCAGGCAGTGAGGAATCCCAAGCTAGCCATGTAAAAAGGCCACACAGAAGGAGAGATTCCCAAGCAGCCCAGGGACCAGAAATATGAGTAAAAAAGCCTTTACATGACACCAGCCTCTACTGCCATTTGATGGCAGCTGTATGAGGGCCCCCTAGCTGTGCCAATCAATCCCCAGAACTCAGAAAGAAAATTAAAAATTGTTGTTTTAAACCACAAAGTTTGGGGTTAGTTTGTCATACAGCAATAAATAACCAGAACAGAACTCAATAAATATTTGTTGAACTGAACATACAGTTCCACTCACCCATCCTTGGAGATAGTACAGTTAAGCCCTGTGTCTTAGCCAGTTTACATATTTACATATACTCCTTGCAGAAAAGTGACTCCAACTGAGTATTTATGCTCAGGATGAAAATTTCACTCTTTTGAGTAGTGAATTAGTCCTGCAAGGACATTAAGAATCTTTACTTAAAGACAGCTTTGCTAAGTGGTATTCATGTACTGAAAGGTATCGTGTACCAAACAGGCTTTTGCACATTAGAATTTGCCTCTCCTGTGTGCTAACACCCCTTTTCCTGTGCTTGCAACACTGCCACGTGTTATTTATTTTTTATGTGTTGATGTTCCATTTTGTTCCAAAAAAGAATTTGAGGAGGCCTATCGTGTTAACAATAGTATAAAAATATGTCATATGGGATTACATGTTGTCATCAAAGCTGAAAATATTCATTTATCTGGAATGGGTAAGTGCATTATTCCCTAAAAGGAGCTACTGACATAGTTTTCAGTCTAAGACCAGGACCCATTTTCAGTTTAAGACCAGCACTCAAGTCAGAAATAGAGACAGGGCTGGGCACAGTGGCTCATGCCTGCAGTTTCAGCACTTTGGGAGGCCAAGGTGGGTGGATTGCTTGAGCCCAGAAGTGTGAGACCAGCCTGGAAAACATAGCGAGACTCCATCTCCACAAAAAATAAACAAATTTAGCCAGGCTTGGTGATACTCACCTGTGGTTACCCACTACTCAGGAGGCTGAGGTAGATGGATCACTTAAGCCCAGGAGGTCAAGGCTACAGTGAGCTGTGATTATGCCACTCCACTCCAGACCGGACAACAGAGTAAAACCATGTCTCAAAAAAAAAAAAAGAAAAGAAAAGAAAAAGAAAGAAAGAAAGAAAAAGAAACAGAGACAGTGATTTGATCTGGATTTTAAATCTATATTTGGGTCTGAGAAAATTAGAGTCTTTGGCAAATGAGGAACTTTTGCAAAAGCCATTAAGATTTTCATAATAAATCTAAAGCCACTCTTTAAAGCTTCTCCCAAAAGCATTTAAATCATATAATTTTCTAGTTTTCTCCAATCTACTCAAATCTCTGAGGCTACAGAAATGCCTAATTTCACCACCAACAATTCATGTGTGATGACAGTAAGGATGAAAAGCAGAAGCAGGCTGAGAAGAGAACAAGCAGCATCTGATGCCAAACAAGGGAAAGCAGGTCACTCCACCAAGGGTAGCTCGCTTCTAGACCTCCAGTAGCAGCCCCTGACAGCAACAATCTTGTCTATTGACATCATTTATTATTGTCTGCTGACATTGTGTCATTATTCTGCTCCCTTAATTTTCATGCAAAGTTGTAGCTTTGGGTGAATGTCTACCCAAGTATAAAATGTGACCTTTAGGATCAGAGGAGACCTTTCCTACTTTTTCCCTGGCAGAGATACTGTCTGATTTCACACACTCAATTGGGGTAGCTTCAGACAAGGGGCATAAGCAGAAGGGTCAGATAGGGTGAGTGATGAGGCCATATTTGGTCTGTGTGCATAGCTCATAGGACAAGTGCAATCACATCAGGAAGGCATCTATCACCCCAAGTTATTAGAATAACATCAGAAGAAGGCAGGATAATCTAGTAGTTACATGAATGGAGATTGGAACCAGACAGCCCAGGTTCCATGCTTGCTTTTGTTGCTTTTTTAAGTGTGACTTTGGGCAAGTTATTTCAGGCTCAGTTGCCTTATGCCCTTGCTGAATGGCATAAAGCAATAGATACAAGTGGGTTAACACTGCCTGGCATATTGTTGGCAACCACGTAAGTGGTTACTACATGCACTATCCTTACCACCCCCACACCCCACACTGCCACCATCTTATTCCTGCTCATCCCAGGAAAAGGATGAGGCTGTAGTCATATCCCATGGCCCAAGGACCTTGAATTATTATCTGCCCAGGTCTTCCTGTCTAGCCTGGCAAAGGTACAAGAAGACATCCTATGAACAAGTGCAGAAGAGAGAGTCCCATCTGGCCCCACTCCATTCTGCATGTGTCAGAGAGTTACCTTTTCAAGCCAAGAAGTCCTTGGCTCTGAGCCAAGGACTCAGCAAAGAGGTCAGCTGGCAGCATTTCCTACTCACCTTGAACAATACTAATGAAATAGTCAAAGCAGAAAGCCAGTTGGCCACGATTTGCATAAGACCAACCTCACCCGTGCTGAGCAAGGGCTGAGGTCACCCCTGAACACACACCTAAATCTCTCCTTTTGCACCCTCCACCCCCACTACCCCAAGAAGTCATTCTGGATTCCTTACCCCACAGCCAGTCCATTTTTGGCCCTTGTTTTCAGCTGCCAATATACAACTGTAATTCTCTAGGCCTCTCCATCTCTACTGCCATCCCCATAGTGCACTTCGGCCTTCCCAAACCACAGCTGTTTCCTGCCTGTTTTTTCCTTTGACTCCCCACATATCTTCTCCATGCAGTAACCATCGTGTCATGTCTATGCCCTGTTTACAGCCCTTCAGTAGATGCCCCATTGCATTTAGAATAAGCCCATCTCCTTTCTATGGTCTACAATGCCTAGCATCACGGATCCCCCTGCCTACCTCTGCTTCCTCATTTCATGCCATCACTGGGCTCTAACCACACGGGCCTCCTTTCTGGCTTTGGGATTTGCACTGGCTTTCCTCTCTGCCTTGAGTGTTCTTCCTCTGGCCCTAAGGAAAGCTACTTCCTTGACATTCCTCAAGTCAAAGTCCACACATTGCTTCTCAAAGGGGCCTTGGCTGACCTTCCTTTCTCCTGCCTCCTCATGTATTATCATGTCACCTCCAGACTTATCACAAATTCTTCCACGAATACATGTTTCTTATTTATTGTCTATCTCCCCTCACTACAATGCAAGGTCCTTGAGGATACACTGTTCATTGCTGTAACCTCAGCATCTAAAACTAGGCCTGGCCCACAGTACCTGCTCAATAAATATTGGTATAAGTATACATTCATTCACTCACTCAACCAATAAGCATTCTGTCCTCCACAACTTGGCCCAACGCCTTGTACACAGTAGGCAAAGACAAGTAAGACTTATTGTCTACCCCCTTAAGTTCATATCTTTGGTGTGTACTTACATAACTATAATAAAAAGTGACAGTAATAAATGCCTAAATACCATATGACTCATAGCCATGGGCCACCATGTGTGTTCGAATGAGGTAAATGTCATTTCAAACTGAGGTCACCTGGGAAAACATCTAGGAGAAGATAGAACTTGAGTTGGGTCTTGAAGAGAAAATAGGATTTGGAAAAGACAGAGATGAGAGACAGAAATGGGGGCTTTGGAGAAAGCAAAAGTCTGGAGAGAAGGCAGCAGTGAAATGGGAAAATGTAAGGCAAGTTGTAGGGGAGACATAGAGCAGACAGCTGGGCTAGCTCAGGAGGTCCATTTAGGGCAAAGAGAGGATATCAGAATGAGAGTTGAAAATACCACCATGAGCTAGCTCAGGCAGTTGGATCCACAGAGGCAAAAAGCAGGCTTTCCCCACAGGTCTATAGTGGTGAATCTACAAGCAAGCTAGAGACTTATCATCAGTATTGGAGCTTGATCTTGGGCACATAAATACATATGTGTATATGAGCAAATGTATTTCATATAGTAGTTTACGAGGCTATTAGCTATAATAAGATATCTAATGGGTTCGACTAATGGGAAATATTTATACTCTATTTTTAACATCTTCCAAATATTTTAGAAAATTATGTATTTTTGTTATAGGTGAAAAATCTTCAGGGAAGTAACAAACAGGGTTTCACTCACTGCTCAACCTTGATTAACCTGATGACAACTTGGGTCAATTCATGGATATAGACAAACAGATAGATAGATTCTTTTTTGTTGTTCTGGTATCTAAGATCCATTATGGAAAAAAATCTTAATGATAAAATCAAAGGGTTTTACTTTGTTCATAGTTTTACTTCTAGCAATTTTATAGTCCATTAAACAGCCAGAGGCTTAAAAGTGAATTTTTTATTCTACCTTGATATATATTTCCATCAGAAAACTTGTGAGCTTGTTACATTTGGGGGTTTAGTTTTACTTAAAATTGCATATTTCCTTGCATACTTTCTCTCCTTTTTTCAAATCTTTACACATGTCACAAGTGGAATTCAAATAATCTACACACCCACAAATTGAATGAAAAAATTAA
This sequence comes from Pan paniscus, assembly GCF_029289425.2. Lineage (NCBI taxonomy): Eukaryota > Metazoa > Chordata > Mammalia > Primates > Hominidae > Pan > Pan paniscus. Next base: position 24,090,543 of record NC_085926.1, on the reverse strand, counting down.
CATCAGTATTAACCCACCAACATTTCAAAGGACACTCAGTGCCATTTAAATATATCCGATTAGCTCTATCAGTATTCATTGAGAGATGTTTAGATTCAGCCAGGCCAAAACAATGTTATTACACTTCTTAATTTTATTTTTATTTTAAAAAGTTCATCCTACATATATATAATTATATAGATATGTAATTAATATATATTTATGTATAATTTATATATATATATATATATATATATATATATATAACTCTCTGCCTTTTTGAATGTGTGCCCACATTCCTTTTATCAGTTGATCTTCATAAAAGACTTGTCAAGTAGACAAGGGCAGTGAGATGAGCCTCAGTTTCAGGAATGGGAAGAAATTATAAAGAAGAGCAGGGATATCTGAAGGCTGCAGGGAGCAGCATTACCCAAAGGAGGAACAGAGGTACCTTTTTCTTTAGCACAATCTAGGTGAGAAAGAGGGAAGTAGGAGGAGGCTGTACATGTGATTATTTCATCAATTCTGCCTGCTCCCAGAGAGCCAGCTGAACAGTGGCCTTCCTTGGGCTTGCTATGCCAACAGTTGCCCCAAAACACTGTCAATCATTGTGAAACACGACAGAAATCAGGTTTCATCCACTCACTGCCAGCAACACACACACAAAAATAAAATAAAGTAAAAAATAAACAGAAGACAATGCTGGATGGTCAAAAAAAGTTAAATGCTGCCAGCATTTGTTATGTATTAATAATATGTTTTTAAAACCTTCCCCTGAGGCTGTAAGCATGACTCCTGGGCTGCTCCTGTTGACCCTGGTGCTCTGGCACCAAGAAGAGTAAAAGAATCATCTTTTGCTTTTTCTTCTGCTAAAAATGTGATGTGAGCAGTAACAGGAGATATGCGGGAGGAGACAAGGGAACTGGATTACTCTAAGCTGGACTTGGTTACTGCTAACTCAGTGGTTCTCAAAGAGTGGGCCCAGAGCAGCTTCATCAGCACACCCTGGGAACTTGTTAGAAATGCAGATTCCCAGGCTCCATCCCTGACCTGCTGAATCAGATACACTGGGGATGGGGCCCAGAAATCAAGTGATACTGACGCACAGTGAAGTTTGGGGGCCACTATGTTAGGCTAGTCTCACCACTGGCAGTGTCCTTACTGCTCTGCAAGTGAGGAATTCTATTTTGCTCATCTCACTCACAGTGTCAGTTCCTCATTCCCATCCCCCTTTCCTACCCCCATCTCCAAGCCCCTGGGTGCGGAAAAGAGAACTGGTCTTGTTCTTGTCCATTCACTGTGGCTCTAGGCAGAGGTGGCCACCATTGGGTAGGGCTTGAGTCTGTGATCTCCTTGGTCACATTCACATCTTCCTGGGAGACAGCTGGAGAGGCTGGCTAGGAGGGTGTTCAGAGGAGTAGAGATTCTGTTCATTAGTGTCAAAAGGTCCACAGGGAGTAAAAGCCTTGAAGTAGGGGTGAGGAGGTGTGGAACTCCGGGGAGACTGCTGTGTGGAGTCAGGGCCACCCAGATCGCAGGCCTGGCCTCAGCAGCTTGCTCTTAACCTTTCTGATCCCTAGTTTGCTCACCTGCAAATCAGGATTTGAATGAGGACTACTTGAGACAGGGTAGTGTGCAAAGTAGCTGGCTCACTTGTAGGCCACAAATAAATGGTGGTTATGATCATCACGAAGACAAGGAGGAGAAGTGGAGCAGACTCTTCCTGAAGGAAGCACTGGGTGACAGCAGGAGACACATGGACACAGATCACATCAGGGAGGTCACTGAATGAGAAACTCAGGAGTCAGATGGCTACTGTGGACATTGGGAAGCACATAAGTCACCTGGAGGTCTTGCTAAAATGCTGATTCTGTACCACCTGGTCTGGAGAGGGGCCTGAGAAGAAGTCCCCTGGTGACACCCAGGCTGCTGCACTACGCTTTGAGCAGCAAGGCCATGGATTGTTCTTGAGCAAGTAAACAGCAGAGAACTGCCCTAGGGACATTAAATACTAGTAAATTCACCAATCTGCCCTAAAGTTTGCCAAGTTTCCTGTAGACAGCCTAGCAATCTTCCCCCTCAACCCTCAGCTGAGACCACCTCAAACTGGAGTCTGTAGGGCAGAGGGGAGCTTCAAGCCCCAGCTGGGTCAGAAGCAAGAATCCACAGGGTGCTGTTTGCTAGGGCCCACCCATCGCTCTGCTCTATCACTGCCCACAGTGTGCCCACCTCCCACACACAGACACACACCAGCATGTGCAGTGCTCTGAAAATGCCATCCCAGAGCCCCTGGAATTTATGTCACCTTACCTAAGTATACACCCTTTGTGCATTCAGAAGCAGGACCCAATTCCTGTCCTTTCTCTGATCTCTCTCTCTCCCTCTCTCTCTTTCTGCAGCAACAGTCCTGTAAACATTGTCACTGAGGGCCTATTAAAGCAATGGCCAAAACATATATCTTTACTCAAAGATGTGTAAACTGTACAGTTTGTTAATAAATGATGTGAAAACTGGAAACTGTACAGGATGTCAGTTCAGAAGAGATTTTCTGCCACATAAGAACTATGATAAATAAAGCTCCCTTCAACTTCTTCATTTAAATCTTTCTTTTTTCTCCTCCTTAGCCAGAAGACATTGGACAAGCACCAATAGTCAATGCCCCAGAAGGTGGAAAGGTTGACTTGGAAGCCTTCAGCCATTTTACAAAAATCATCACACCAGCAATTACCAGAGTGGTGGATTTTGCCAAAAAGTTGCCTATGTTTTGTGAGGTGAGGATGTTGTTTTTCCTTCTGCATTATTCTTAATTATAGTTTCATCAGTTTCCAGGAATACTGGGTATTATTTACAATTTAATGTTAATTAGTAGGGACTTAATCATATGAAAGCAACGTCAGTACAAAACGAAAATGCATTCTATTTCATTTGGATTTCCCACTTTATGTATTTAGTCATCATTCATTAGCTTGTCCGTGTAAGGCCCATCAAGATCCTATTCATCCCCCTGATTCCAGGCATTGAGAAATAATGATAGCAATAGATTCCATTTATTCTGCACCTATGCTGTCCTAGTTACCACACTCAGGTGCTCGGGTTTGCCCACATTCAATCTAATCCTTCTAACCGATTTGCAGGGTTGCTTGTATTAACCCCATTTTCAGACGGGGACAATCAAGATCAAAGAGATTAAGTTATCCAAATGTGACATCATGGTTGGAGCCTAGGTCTGTATTCTTCTCAGTGCATATCCCAGTGAGATGACTGTGTGGTCGTTTCTTAATCCTCAAGAATAAGTTAAATGCCCCTCATAGAACCAGGCTGTTAATATCCCCACAAATCTTTCGTCTTTTCTTATAAGCTCACTCTTGCTTCTCCCATCTTCAGGGCACCCTGTAGAGCTGTCCCACCAGAGTTCTTCGACTTTCCCTTTGGGACACTTGAACTTTATCAGGCCTGCCCTGTGGTGGCTGATGCCACAGTCTCTACAGTCAGCTACATGGGCAAGAATCCTAAACAAGTTACCCAATGTCTTCAAACTTCACTTATCTCATCTTTAAAATGGGGATTACAATAATGTCTACCTCTTAGAGCTGTTGAAAGGTTTTTTAAGTGGGATAATATATTTGTAAAGTGATTAGACAGTGCCTGGGTTATAATAAGTATTCCATAGTTTAACTGCTAATACTGCTTTTATTTTATCTGTTACATTTCCATCCTGCCTCTAACCTTCTTCTTTTTTAATCAAATGGGGTTATGTTTTCTGGAAAACTTTAAAAAAATTTCATAAGATGCTTGTCTCTTGCTCTGTATACCTTCAAGAGGACCCAGAAAGACACCAAATAGAGAGGGTCACGGACAGCTGTGAGCCTCTTAGGTAAGCAGGCTGAGTGATAAGTGATCCTGGTCTCACCTAAAAAGAAGCTAAGTTTCCTCACCTGGAATGACTCCTGCTGCCTTGGCTTCCAGCTCTCTTCTGTCTTTGAGTTTGCAATAATGGGAGCCTAGCTAGAATCAGAGGGACACAGAGACCTCAGACATTATGGGGACACTTCTCATTGCCAATTTCTGAGCCTCCACAGAAGCCATACCCAGAAGGACAGGAAAGTGGGCTTCGGGAAACAGATATCTTGCCCCTAGACCTACCTGAGAGAGCACGTTTGCCTCCCTCTTAGCCCCAGCTTCACTGTGGTGGGGGCCAGGTGTCTTAGTTCAGGCCACTACAACAGAATACCATAGACTGAGTGGCTTAAAAACAATAGAAATTTATGTCTTACAGTTCTGGAGGCTGGGATGTTCACGATCAAGTTACCAGCAGATTCACTGTCTGGTGAGGGCCTGCTTCCTGATTCATAGACAGCTGTCTTCTCATTGTGTCCCCTCATGATGGACAGGACAAGGGAGATCTTTGGGATCTCTTTTACAAGGGCACAAATCCCATTCATTAGGGCCCCACTCTCATGACCTCATCACCTCCCAAAGGCCCCGCCTTCAATACCATCACACTGGGGATTAGGTTGCAACATATGGATTTTGAAGGGATACAGACATTCAGTCTATAGCACCGGGGTACCTGATATGCTAGTACCCACAGCCTTGCAGTAGCAATGACTCATACCCCACCCCTAAAGAAGTCAGTAGGTACTGAGGAAGGGACTTTGACTTATATCTCTGTGTTGGCCATGGAGCTTCCCATGCCTTTGACGCCTTTTTTAAAAGTAGACATCTATTAACATTTTAGAGGATATTACAAAAATTATACGTATTCATTGAAGGTTTATTTATACAACATAATAAAGGTAATGATTTATGGTAACACTACCATAAGATTTTGGCACCTATTTTAGTCTTTTTTCAAATATTTGTGTGTGTGCACACACACATATACACATACATACATATATATGAAGTATAAAACATATTTAATATAATGCATACCACAATGTACTGTGTATGAAATTATTTTTAACTTTTTATTAAAGAATGTGTATATGTCATAAGAGTGCAGCTCAATAAATTTTTACAAACTGAACCCACCCACATGATCGGCACCAAAAGAAACAGATCGTTACCAGCACCTGTCACTGTACCAACTTTTTACCTTCAATGGGAGGACATAGTGTTTACATATTTTTTCACAAAATGATTTCCAGTGACCACATAGTATTCCAAAGAATACATCTACCATAAATTCTGTTATCTGTTTTTACTGGATCTATAGTTCATTTCCAATTTTTCACTAACAAAAATATGCTCCTGTGAATGTTCTGGCAACTATATCCTGCCCGCATCACTGACCATGTCTGAACGGTAAAGCCTGGACATGGAATTTAAGGACCGAGATATACAGGCTTTTGATATGTGTTGCCACATTGCCCTCGAGAAAGTATGTGCACTCTCACATCTGCACCGAAGGGCTCGTTTCCCCTCACTCTTGCCAGTTCTGGCTGTCATTGTTCTCTTTTGTCTGAGGGGATGGTTTTGTTTTCCTGGACCTCTCTTGGTCCTCTCTCTGGCTGTGTCCCTTTGCCCCCAGTTCTTGGGTCTGAGGAGGAACTCTACTGAGTCTATCACCCCTACAACTCTAGCCAGCCTGCCAGTCATATGGTACCCTTTGAATGCCACCCCGCACCCCCCCAGCCCCTGAGATGGTTTTTTTCCAATGTAAAACTCATGTAAACCACTGAAGAGATATTTCAGTTGAAGGAAGAAAACAGAAGCAGCAGCCATCTCCGCCACCAGGAGCAAACACACTGCACACTTTCATCCACAGCAAGGGCGAGGGGTCAACATGGAACTTTTCAAGCATGGGTTGTGGCAAGCTTATCTATCCAAGTTTCCCTAAAAGTCCAAGCTGTTTCATTTTTGATTCCATCTCTCCTTCTACCCTGATATCGTGTGGTCTGCCAATTACAAAAGACAATGGTGGCGGGATGGTGGGAGCACCTTTACAGCAAAGCACCTTTGCATGTACTTTCTGTCTTTGAGGCCCCCTGATGACCTTTAGCCTTTTATATTCTCTCTCAAACCCAAAAGAGGTGAATTAACTATATAGGTTCGTGAGCTACCCATGGAGTGGGCTGGAGATCTCAGGTGGTCTTGAGAGCCAGGGGTCTCTTGCCAGAGGCAGTTTATCACATCTGCTATTCAAACTGTGTTCGTGATAATTGTTCTAAGATCCATGCCAACCCACCAAACAAGACTGGCATGACACCAGGGGCTTCACAAGATCTAAAATCATCGCTGGCAGAGCTGCCAAAACAACATGCAAAACCACTCCTAGAGTGCAGGGCCCTGTCGTCTTTGCCAGTCAACCTGAGTGATGCTCTCCTAAGGAAGCAGGAAGAACCTGTGGGAGTATCCCTGCATCTCTGCCTGTCAGGCCCTTGTTGAGTGTTCTCACAATGAAAGCATTTTGGCAGGTGTCTAAGAGATTATTTGCCCACGTGTTGAAACAAATCTCACCAGGATCCTACAAATCCCTCTTAAAGGAAAAGGCATCTGGCCTAGTTTTTAAACCATTGGTGATCCTTTGCAAATACTTATTCAGCTTTTATTTAAATTTGAACTAATCTTCAACAGTTGGTATTTAAACTAGAAATTTGGAAAAGAAAATTTCTACTTCATCTATAATCAGAATTGGTTTCAGAAGTGGGGCCTGCCCCAGTTTGCATACTTTGTGACACATTTTAAAAATAAATGGTTTGATCTGATTAGTAACTTCTTGTTGCTGTTCTATGCTAGTAGTTCTCAAGAGTGGGATCTGTGAACCAGCAACATAAGCATTACCTGGGAACTTGGGGGAAATGCAGAAACTCAGGGGTTGGGGTCAGCAATTTGTGTTTAACAATCAGAACCTAGACAAAAGCAAATCACAGTGCTTTTTAAAAAACGAATGGAAGGAGAGAATTCATATGTATGGATTCCAGAATCAAATATGCAATGACTTTTATTCTGAAGAAAAAGCCAAGCAGTTTGAAATTAAATGGTAAAGTGACTAGGCTGAGCTAGTAAAAAACATAAAATGCCCAGTATTTTAGATGTAATTCAGTTGTATTACTTTTATATAATAACCTAAATTGGACTGGTTGAGTATTGCCAAGAGCGTTTCCCAAAAGGAATTTGTAACTGCTCTAATGAAGAGACAGATATTAGGTGTAACTCACATATTTGTTGTTTATGGAAACTTAGTCATATCCATGGTAGTAAAAAAAAAAAAAAAACAAAGAGTTATGTTTCCTTCTTCTCTTGGCATTGGATTCTGACAGATCCAGTTTCAAATCCTAGCCTCACCCATGAAACATTCATTTGACCACCCCTGCCCCCACCCAGCTTGTTACCCTCTCAGTGCCTGGATTTCCACATCTGTAAGTAATATGGAATTAGAATATTTACCTCATTGTACTGCTGTGAAGATTAAATGAGGTGATGCATGGAAATCTGGGCATGATGCCCAATTCATCAAACACACCCATTTACTAATAGCTTTCCAAACTCCTTTGATAATGGCATTTAATTAAATAGTCTCCCCTTCCAGAAAATAAAATTCTTATTTTGCCTATAAGCAAAGGTATTTTTTATTATTAACGTTGCCACATTCTCACAAATCTTAATTAACAGGGTAACCAAATGAGCTTAAAAGGAGATTGCAACACTGGCAGAAAGACCCAGTGTGTTGAGTAATCCTGTGTCTAAGGTGCTGAGAAGAACACAACCTTGGGAGTCAGAAGGTCTGAATTCTGCTCTCCCCTCTGCCTTCAAGTCCCTGGGTGACTTTAGATGAAGCTTATATCTCTGGGCCTCATGGGCAACATGTATCTCTGCCAACAACCCTCTAGCTTTGTGCCAAGAGGCTCCAAGAGCAAACGTGCTTCAAAAACCAAAAGGAAGCCCAGTTGCCAGCTAAACAGTAGGGTAAGCTGTTACCTATTCAAGCTACAAGACAAAAAACCAAACAAACAAAAATGGAGAGTTTAACATAAACCCTGCTCTCAAGCAGTTATCAGTTGAAGTTATAATACAAACCCCCAAACTGAGGGGTTATTAGCACAGTTTCACACACGACTGTAATAGCAGTTGGAGAACTGTATCTGTCATAAAAGCAATGCAAACTCCTGAGGTTAAAGTTGGTGAAGATTACAGCCAACTTTGAGTATGAAAAATGGTTGTCGAAAGTCTGCAGCCAAGTAGGGAAGGGAAAACCATGGGCTCAAAGAATGCAGGACAAATGTTAATCACAGAAGGTTATTCCTATTGCTTTTAAGATACTGTATGTTGTTCCTGACTGGCATTTTTCCATTTGTTCTTTGCTGACATGAGCTGGTTCTTTTCAGCTGCCATGTGAAGACCAGATCATCCTCCTCAAAGGCTGCTGCATGGAGATCATGTCCCTTCGCGCTGCTGTGCGCTATGACCCAGAAAGTGAGACTTTAACCTTGAATGGGGAAATGGCAGTGACACGGGGCCAGCTGAAAAATGGGGGTCTTGGGGTGGTGTCAGACGCCATCTTTGACCTGGGCATGTCTCTGTCTTCTTTCAACCTGGATGACACTGAAGTAGCCCTCCTTCAGGCCGTCCTGCTGATGTCTTCAGGTGAGTTCGCCTAGACTCGTTAGTGGGCATCCAAAGAGCTTTTGCTTGTCTAGCGCTAATTCCAATCACTTCAGTTTTCAGTCCCCCTTTAGCTTCAGAAACATAGCTCACTCTTCTTCAGTAAGAAATCGCAGGTTTGCCAGTGGACTGGGAACTTAAAGGGGGGGTGTCAGATGTCTGATGCTTTTTGCAGTGTCCCAGGATAGAAAGAAGCCAAAGGAGCCATCTTAAAGACTCTACGAAGTGATCTGCCTTTGGTGGATACTGTGCAGCCCTCTTCGTAGTCTTTGGCCAAACCTGCCTCCTTCTGGTTTGGGGTATGCCAGATATGGATGTGAGTGACCACACGATTGTGTGTTAAGTTCTGTGTGTGGAAACCGCGGATGCAGGCTAGAATTTGTTCATGGCTTAGCTACAACTGAAGTTTCAGTTATCTGTTGCTAAATAGCACACCGACCCAAAACTTAGTGGCTTAAACATCCAAGATGGCTGGAGTTCAGCTGGGACATCAAACACTGGTTCAGGCCTCCCTCTATGCGGCCTTTCCTCCGGCAGGGTAGACTTCTTACTTGGCTGTTGATTTCCAAGAGAAAGAGTCCCAAGCACACGAAAACAGAAGTTTCAGATCCCATGAGGCCCAGTCTCAAATCACACAGGATCATTTCATCCACATTGGATTGGCCCAAACAAGTCTGAGTGCCAGCCAGGACTCAACAGTCCCCCTGTAGATGGGAGGATAGCACAGAATGGGCAGCCGTCTGTAAGCCACTACACATCAAACCCTTTCAGGGAAGATAATTTTAAATAGAAGTGGTTTCAGAGTCCTCTGCATTTTCAGGGCACCCAAGTGTAGCTGTGCTTTGGCACTTGTCACTCTGCACTGTAACTACCTGCTTCACTTGTCCACGTAAGTCCCTGTGGACTTCTTTTTGAGGACATAGATGTGTCTAACTGTACATCCAGCACCTAGGCCAGTGTTCAATAGAATTCAAGAAATGCTTATTGGATAAATGGCTGAATATGTGGATAAAATATCAGTCACAAGTACATCGAGAATTCTTTGTAGAGTTGCTGCTTCCTGGTTAACTCAGTAGGATATTTTTTTTTTTTTAACCTAAGACACGGTCTTGCTCTGTTGCCCAGGCTGGAGTGCAGTGGTGTAAAGACAGCTCATCGCAGGCTTGACCTGCTGGGCTTAAGAGATTCTCCTGCCTCAGCCTCTCCAAGCACATGCCACCACCCCTGGCTAATTTTTTATTGTTTTGTAGAGAGAAACAGGTCTCGCTATGTTGCCCAGTCTGGTCTTGAACTCCTGGGCTCAAGTGATCTTCTCACCTCAGCCTCCTAAAGTGCTGGGATTATAGGCATGAGCCACCACGCCTGGCCTAGAATTCTTTTTTTAAAGCTAATCTAGAAATGTATTTACTATAGGAAATTTAGATATGGCAGACTTTTAAAAAAGAAATAATTCTTTTTATTATGGAAAATTTCAAGGGTAAGTAGATAGAATAGCATAATGAACTCCCGTGTACACTGTGGCACCCAGACTCCAGACCGGCCTCCTACACTCCCCACCTCCTAATGTTCACACCCTGGATAATCTCCTGTCCTTCAGTGTGTGCAGGACCCGTACCTTGCTTCTAACCAAGAGAATATGGCAAATTTGATGTCACCCCTTGTGATTACATTACATAATCTAAGATTCCCTCTTGCTGGCAGACTTGCTCTAGGGACTCTCCGTGCCAGCTTCATGAAGTAAACCGCCATGTGGGGAAAGTTCCCATGATAGGAGCTATAGATGACCTCTAGGGCTGAGGGTGGTCTCCAGTGACAGCCAGCAAGAAATGGGGCCTACAGTCGTTCAGGAGAATTAGTCTCAAAGAAATAAAGTTTATAGCTTATCCAAGGACTCCTTGTGTGACTTTGGGTGACCCCTAGCTTCTCTGGACTTCAGTGACCTTTAAAATGAAGAAATTAAGCTACATACACGGGAATTATATTTCTGGAGGGACTCATGGTAATGTTTTTAGCTGAGATTTTAGAGGTACAAAGACAGTTTTAAATAATGTTGAATCACACCATGAGAAAGCTATTTCTCTGACGGTTTTCTTCCTGGTTATATCTCCTTCCAAATAAGGCAAGGAGAGAGATTCGGTGTGGTGCTAGTCTGCCTTTAACACCTCTCTTGACACTTACCTTCCTTTTTAACAAAGAGAGAGTGGATCTCAGGAGCAATGTTCAGCCAGAACCTTCAGCTCCAAAGTAACAAAGGCTTTTGCCATGCATCTATTTTTGTGGTTATCTTCTGATTTATGTCAAATGGATTTTTATTACTGAATAATAAGATGTTTCCTCTGTAGTGGGTCAGTTTAACAGATTATTAAACAAATAATCTAAGTAAGGTAGATGAAAAGTAGGTGGAGATGACAAAAACTGTGAATGTGATGCCAAACACTATCAAACACCAAACTGAATGATTCTTCCCAGTTCTCTCATATTGTGAGGCTGACACTGCCTGACAGCTACAGGACAACTTAATAACTTTTCACAATCCACCCTCCCCAGTGATGTGGACCCTCTTCATTAATACTGCCAGGACCAGAAAAATATTACAAGACATTGTGCGTTTGGCAAATGATAGCTGCCTGTCAGGGCCCCAAGTCTCCAATTCTATCATGGGGCCTGATGTTCTAAGCCCCATGTTTTGTGTGCCATTTCGGTTACACAATATCTTAGACTTTTTCTTCAAAGACTTTTCCAAGAGCCAGTACTTCTAAGTTCCTTGGTCCCACAGTGCAAAGAGAAAAAATGAAAATGATCTGAAAGACATTTCTTTAAGAACTTTTGTCTAGAACTTTTGTCTTAAGGAGTTAAAATGGTCTTCAGTCTTTAAAATGTTTCTCTCTTCATAAACCTGTTCAGTGTGATTCAAGCATCATCAAAATGTCAATTCGTACTCGCTATGTCATTTATGTGGCCATCTCATCTTTATCTCTTTGATGCCACAAAACCCACATTATATTTTTCCCTTTGAAAGAATACATCCAAAGCAATAATATGTTGATCTTCTATTTGGGTCAAAAATTAAAGGATCCTGTGGAAAATTCTTGCACACTCAAAGAAAGAGAGAAGATAGGGGAAGGGGAGAGAGGGAGAACCAGCAAATCTGCAGAGCAGCTTCATCAAATATGAAGGAAAACACAAGATAAAAATGCACGAATTGCCATTTGTGCTAAATAGGGGATTCCAAAAGCCCATATGGTTTGTTAGTTTGTTTAGACTCAGAAGGGTGAATTGAGACATTAGCCCTGATCCTTCCTTTCCAATGAAGCAGAACCCTGTTTAGATTCCTACTGATACAGACACCTCAATAATTGGACCTTTGAAGTGTGAATTCATTTGATCAGAGCCACAAAGAACAAACTGAAGAGAACTTAGCAGGGGCATGTTGGGCCTCCTGGAGCTATTTGAGGAATTCATCCAGGTTTATAGATTATTTTTGTCACCCAAGTGTCTGCAGCCCAACTATTCCCCAGTTGTCCAGCCTCCTTGTGTCACCCCTTTGTTTACCACTTTTGGAAACTGACTTGAGCCTCTCCCACATACTATGGGAAGCCCAGTAGTCTGCACAGGACTTGGGAAGATTTGCTGGGTTTTCCAGGGTCCTGGTGTCTTCTCACTCCAGCTCCCACTGTAGCTGTTCTCTTCTCTGCATGGGGTGACTCTGGCACAGCTCCCTTCCCCTTTTCTTTTCATTTCAATTCCAAAATCATGACTAATACAAGGCTGCTACTGGTAGCAATTTTACTAAAGGCATAAGGGAAGGGAAAGGCCGGTTCATTGCAGCCTGGAAGACAACACAAAATTAAACATGGTGTTTCTTGGTCCTCAAGGAAATGTCTTACTATTCCGCGTTCCTCCTTTGGCCTCAGGCCTGCTGCAATGTCCCCAGTCCCTTCATATATCTCCCCATTCTATGCATGTCCACGCTCATCCTCTCCTCTCTGCCAGGCAGCCAGTGAAAATTCAAAATTGTTCCCCTCATCTTGCAGAATATTTCGGCTATGTCAGGCTTCTCCTTTTGTACCCTAGGAGGGAGGCATCACCTTTCACACTCAAGAAGGTAATTCACACTCAAGCTAAACTGTCTAAACAGAGATATTTATCTGAACAAAGTACTGCCTCTCTTCATATAAATGATGCCACTCCCCTGGTACCTGGTCCCTGGAGCACCAGAGTTCACGCTGCATCCATGCTCATGGCTAAGAGGGAAGACCCTAGATCTGCCCGCCCCCCACTAAAGGCCTGGAATTGGACAAAGCAAGCCTTCCCCCTTCCATCTCTGAATCAATGTCCATCTTCTCTCTTCCCCGCAGATCGCCCGGGGCTCGCCTGTGTTGAGAGAATAGAAAAGTACCAAGATAGTTTCCTGCTGGCCTTTGAACACTATATCAATTACCGAAAACACCACGTGACACACTTTTGGCCAAAACTCCTGATGAAGGTGACAGATCTGCGGATGATAGGAGCCTGCCATGCCAGCCGCTTCCTGCACATGAAGGTGGAATGCCCCACAGAACTCTTCCCCCCTTTGTTCTTGGAAGTGTTCGAGGATTAGACTGACTGGATTCATTCTCATAATTCCTACAGCACTACTGGGTGTCATTTCATTCCATTGCCTAGCTCTTTTTTGTTTGTTTCTTTGTGTTGGGAGGGATTATTTGGGAGGGAAAAGGGAAGTAGTCCTTGGCATAGACATGGATGAAATTGCCCCTTGAATGCGGGTACTTGAAACAATTGCATATCGTTCTCCGGTCCTGTGATGTGAATGCTCTGAAGGTTTTATGGTTGTGGAGGTGGGGTGGGGGACAATCATTAACTCACCAGCACCAAGCATCACCAGCTCCCACCCGTCCCTGGTCCAAGACTTGAGTCAGCAAAATGGCACCACAGGACACTAAAGAAGCCTTAAAACCAAGATAGTACGACCACCTCCACCCAATCCTGATGTTCGCAGGGCTGAAGTTAGCAGAGCACAGACCACCTTTAGTTAGATGTGGCTTTCAGCCTTTTAGGGAAAGACTCGAACAAATTTTCATCTATTCAAGAGCATGCTGTTTCCAGCACTCTTTATGGTCTCCTAGGAGCATAACTTGGAATATACAGGAATATTTGTGTCCTAAAAAAATCAGCTGCCCTTCCAATATCATTTTTATAACCTTATGGTTTAATTCAAGTTATACAAGGGTGTGACTCAAGCATGTGCAGGTATTGACTGATTGAGGCCAACAAGGAAAATAATTTTTTTCAGTGAGCCCAGAGAAATTAGAAATCTTCACCAATGTCAGTGACTGCATGGTTTCCAAAAATTCACATAGTATTACCTCACAGTAGGAAGGCTTCTTTCCCATTTAGGCTCAGAGAACACTTTTTTACAGAAATCAAACCTATTTACAGGGTGGCACCCCTTTTCTGTGGCATCTGATCTGTCATCTCCCAAGCTCTGAAGTTCTTTATCCAGGTTGTATCTTTGCTGAGCTGACAACAGATTTCTCTATGGATCAAATATTCTAATCAAGGAAAGATACGGTGAAATTTCAGTCTTCTTCTGGAGAAATGCTGAGGCGAGATTAGTGCAGCTACATTCTGAGTTGAAGGAAATGCAGTGTCCTGAGGGCCCCTTTGTGTCCTGATGGCTGGAGGACGCTTCCCCCTGGTTAGATCCTCAAGCTCCTTGCCTCATTGACAAATGTCTCCTAGTCCCCTTTTTCCCTCTGACTCTGAGGAACTAAATAGCTTGACTATCTCTAAACAGAGACTGGCCCTGCCACTGACCCTCCTGTCCCTCTCATAGCATACCCTGACAGATACTCAATAGAAAACACCTGCAGACCATGTGCACACTTAACTTTCCTGCCCAACCTGCCTCCCCAATGGCCCATGCTAGAATAGCTTGTGCCCAGAAAACAAACGGTGACACTTCATCTCTTCAGCGTCAGAAAATGGGCATAGAATGTACCCATGCAATTGAATGTATCTCATTCTCCACTGGCATAGTAGATATAAACTATTCCTTTGCCTACCTTTTACTGCCTTATCCTGGAAATATTGGGGAAAATAAGCCATATCAGTGAGATTTACCTAAAAACAAAGGAAGGAAAGTCACTATGGAAACCAAGTAGATGCTTTTTGTAAGTTTGGTGGAGCATAACTGGCCCAGAAGTCTGGGTGCCTGAGTTCTAGTTCGTGCTCTGTCAACTGGTAGATTTGTAATTCTAGGTCTTGGTTTTCTTACCTGGTGAATAAGTCATGATCTCTAAAACCCTTCCTGCCCTTAATATTGTCTGAATTTCAAGGGGAAAAAAAAATCTGGTTCCTTTAATTATTTTTTTTAACACTTAAATTCCTAACTTTATTAGACAAGAATTATGGCCCACTTAACAGTTAAGGAACGTAAATTTGGTATTGGCTCGAAATAATAATTTGACACAATACTAGTCAACCATCTAGAGGCCTTGGAAAAAGAAGAGGAACAGCACTGAAAATTCCAAGTATGATTGGAAATTATCTGGGAGCGGGGAATTAAATATTCAATGCATGAAAGCAATTGTACTGGCTTCTGGGAAAAAGGAAACAAGAACATTGCTATGGAACTTGTTACCCAGAGAAAGGAAGTGAAAAGATTTACAATTATAAGCACGAAATTCATTGGCAGATTACCTGCTTTATCTACAGACAGATTGTTTTGGGGTTT
Source organism: Pan paniscus (assembly GCF_029289425.2). Lineage (NCBI taxonomy): Eukaryota > Metazoa > Chordata > Mammalia > Primates > Hominidae > Pan > Pan paniscus. Next base: position 24,075,221 of record NC_085926.1, on the reverse strand, counting down.
GGTTTTGTCTAGGCAGCCTCCGGCCAGGCTCCTTAATTGCTTGCTCTGCTAATATTTCAGCTTCCTCTCTTGACTCCTTGAGGAACCAACCGCTCTTTGGAAGACAAACACTTAGCCACCTCTGTGCTCCAGGGTAACCCTGAGAAGCTCTGCTGTCTGGGGCAAGCTTTCTTACCAAAGGGAATGAGAGGAAGGCAAGCAGGCAGGGTCCTGCAGCATCAGGCCTTCTGGGGAAAGTTTCCTCATTTTGTTTGACAGGGTCCTCAGTACATCAGACACCCAGATTTGAATATAAGTTCAGAGCCTGATCTCAAGCTAAATCAGAATGCTTTGGGGACTAACCATGATCGAGAATTGGCCAAATAGTATGGCATATAAACAGCCATCCAGCCAGCCGCAAGTAAAGGAACGTTTGATCCTTGGCACCTTAAATGATTGCCTTCAATAGGCAAACTGCTGGTCTGGAAATCTCGTTGAAGGCTGAATACTTCATGCGGAGTAGGACAAGCCTTAGCCCACTTCAGGTTGAAAGGAAAGGCCATAGGACTCAAAAGATAATGACTCTGAAACTAAACTCCTTCCTTCTGAAGCTGACAGAGGTACTTAGTGCATCTCAAGACTCCATCTCATAAAACTCATTTGTGAGGGATTTGCTCTAGATTTTTCTAAACATTTTTTCATCTGTTGTCCAGACTTGCAAATCCAGTGTGGACCTGATGGAGACACCCTTCACACCTGCGCTCCCACCCCCTCGGCAGGGAGACGTCTCAGTAGAGGAGAACACACCCATTATGCCGGGATTTGTATTTATAAATCACTTCCCTTTTAGGGATGAGCGGTGTGGGGCGTGTGTGCGTGTGAGTGTATGCGCGTGCGTGTGTGACCCTCAAGTGTACTTTGCTCAATTTAGACGTGCAGTATTTCCAGAAACAATGAAAAAAGTAAGATGTTTTCTTCTTTATGATTCTGCTCAAAACACCACGTGCCGCCTCAGAGCTTTTTCTAGAGCCTCGGTCCTCAATGATGCGCTTGACCTGTTGATGCCTCAGCCCAGCGAAGCCCCTCACCTGTGCCCCGGGCGACAGCTCTTCAGTGTGCAGTGCAGGCCTGGGGTGGACTGCCAGGCCTTCGCTCTGTGCCAGCAACGCCGTTCTTGTTGCTCCTCCATGAACAGGGGTACAAGCCCTGGCCCCTCCTCGACACTAAGCCCCCCACAGACTCAGCCTCCAAGGAACCGCTGAGCACCCTTGAAGCATGTCATTGTCAGTGATACCTTTTTATTCTATGGAACTCTAACCTATTCGTGTCATATTGACCTTTTGCTGCATGAGTCATAAATTATGAAATCAGTCTTACAGTTTTTGAAATGTAGCCAGCATTTGTAAGGCTAAACCTTTTTCATGAACTGAATTTAAGTGAATAACCAAGCCACAGTTCCTCTTCAAATGGAGAGTGATGATCGACATTTCAATCTCTTTGCCCTTTCCAACGGCTATGGCATCAGGTTCTAAAATAAGCTCGTAATTTTTCCTGTTATTTTAATAATATGGAAATATTAGCATAGTGTTTCTTTTGATAGTGATAGACTATAATCCATATTTAAATTTTATAGAGAAGAAATTTTATTGTACTGTGATGTAGATATTTATTATCCAGGTAAGGATTTGCCCGGTGTGTATTTTTTACAATTGAGACATTTTACTTTAATCTTTAAAAAAAATGCATTAAAAACACACTCAAAAAAAAAAAAAAAAAAAAAAAAACCAGACTGGGGGAAAAAAGGTTTGGCCTTATCACAGAATTTTTACTGTGCTGTATAAATGTTTGCAAATGCGAAAAGTGTGCATTTATAGTGTGTTTCCACATTAATTAATGCCGCCTTCAAGAGCAATATTGTGCAGGTAAAACGCTGTTTGTGGCTTTCTGTTGCACAGTTAAAGCTGACCCACCCTATGCACAAGACAATCAAATATAAATCTGTCCTCCTCAGGATGCAGATAATACTCATGTAAATTATGGAGCACAATGTAAGACAAAAGGAGACACTTTACATATGTATTGTTGATACAGAAATTATCAGGGCATGAATGAGCTGATGTGACATTATGCCACTTCTTTCTTTTGGTTCTCCCTTATTAACTTGGCATTTTTAATTTGACCATAGAGCCAAATTAGTTCTCCATGCTTTCTTCATAGAAAATCCTTTTTTTCCCCATAATGTTTTCATGCCCTGAGAATCAGAAAAATACTACAGAATAGAAAAAGATTTACAGTCATTGGAAGATTTGTGTTTTGCAAACAGTGTTAAGTGATATTGCTAGATGGTGATATTTTTTTCAGCCTAAAACTCTGTTGAAATCTGTGATCAAAATGTTTTAAACTATCCAAAAAAAAATTTGTATATTTGGGAAAAATGGATTTTTACATAGCTTTTGTATGCAGATATAAAACTGTAATTATGAATATAGTGGGCGTAGATAAACTCATAAGCTTAAATTCTAAAAAAGAAAAAGCTTATAACAGATATATTTTCCTGTCTCTTTCTTTAAATATTATTATTTTCTACATAGGCAAAGAGTTGCCTGCTCTTCTCACTTCAGCTGCTGCCAAAAGACGGAACCACGGATGTAAGGACATTTATTTCATAAATAAACATCTACTAGAATAAGCAAATTTACTTGAGAAGAAAGTATGGAGGGAGAGAAGAAACTAAGTAAAATGCTGATGGGGGGTTACCTCTTTGGAAGGGGCCACAAAGATGAAGGGAGGAGAGAGGTGAAGTTTTGCAGCTCAAGGACAACATTCATCTTCTCATCTCAAATTATTCAGGAATATTACTAATGGAATTATGTTAACATCAGCTGCCAACATATATCTCAATCTCAGTTGCCCTGAACACATGTTAATTGAGATTCCTTCTATGACAGGTAACAAAAAGCTAACTCAAACTGGCTTAAGCATAAAGCTAATTATTGACTTTAATATCTGGGATCTAGGGTATTGCATACAAAAGCTTCAGACATGGCTGGATCTGGGTGCACTTATTCAGTATTCTCAGGAAGCTCCTTTTTTTGTCATTCATGTAGACTTAACATTCACATGGGCTTTCACCTTACGGTGGCCTCCAGTAGTTCCAGGATGAGCTTTACAGCTCCAAATATAGTGAAAGGAGAATTTCTTTTCTCCAACAATTCTAATGAAAATTCTGGCCTATTTCTCATTGGCCCAGGTTGAGTCATGTGCCCATTCCTGAGCCAATCACTGTGGTGAGGAAGACAGATGCATAAGCAACCTTATCCTCAGGAATCCTGGAACTGGGTGAGGGGAAAGAGGGACAGTCAGCCTCATCTAAACTATGGACTGAGAGTTGAGGCAAGATGATTCCTGAAAGAAAATTCTAAGTCTTGCCGCTGTAAGTGGAAGAGAATGGTGGGCAAGCAAAAGCAACCAGTGCCCACAGCAAAGGTAAATCTAAAACCACATCCCATTTCAGTACAGCAAGTGGTTCTCCTTCACACAGAGGAAGCTCAGCTCAAAGTTTTTATTTGGCCAGGACATGAATCAAATAAACACCTTCCAAAAAAGTGTTTGATCGCATTCTTCCTGGTTCGTGAAAACACCAGTTCAGGTAAGATGGGGCAAGCATCATTATTTCCCTAGGCTAGATCAGTTCAGAGTACTATTTTCTGAGTTTTTCCACTCTATATTCAAATGACTAAGATTAACCTTCATATATTTATCTCTTGTCTACATTATGTACCTCCCAACTTCCTCCTAATGAACATATTTCCCTCCTCCAAGAAATTACTGGATTCATTTATTGTGGAGAGCTGGAACATATATATTCCAGCTAGGTACAATTCTTAACCCCTTTACACAGGCAAAGCCAGAAGCTGTTGTCATGTCACAAACCTGGAAAAGTCTAATAATCTATGAAGAGAAGCCAGAGGACAAAGTTGGTTTGCTTCTCCACCCTCAAGATGACAGCTCACTCTGGTTTTTATGTTTAGACACTCAGGGCACCATAGCTTTGTAAATAAGTGGAATTGTCATTAGGTTTATGTACACAAATTCTGACACATTAAATGTTGTCTAAACCAAAGCAAAACTTAGTTGAACTACTGAAATGCAGAATGTTACAGATACCATTTGAGCATGTATCTCAAGAGAATTCACTGACTACTTGATGAAAAGTGTCATGTTATACTCTTTAAAGACAATCTACCTACACCATACACTGATGAAATCATAAATGAAGTCTGTATCTATACAGTGATATTGCCTGGAGGCTATATTAAAATGAGAAGAGAAGAATTGCCTTAGCCTAGGTTCCCCAGAAAGCAAAGTTCATGCTGCAATTTTATTAGGCATTATAGCACCCAAGGAAGAAGGAGTGGAGGCAAAAGTGAATGAGGCATAGAAGAAAAGAGAATAAATATAAAGTGCTTTGCTAAGTTGGCCACACTTAGTACCAAACACAACTGAGTACTCAATTGTGTAAGACCATCTTCTAAGGGGCCATATGAACTAAACTGATCTGGTGCAGTGGCTCACGCCTGTAACCCCAGCACTTTGGGAGGCCAAGGCGGGTGGATCACAAGGTCAAGAGTTCGAGACCAGCCTGACCAATATGGTGAAACCCTGTCTCTACTAATAATACAAGAAAAAATTAGCCAGGCATGGTGGTGCACACCTGTAATCCCAGCTACACGGGAGGCTGAGGCAGGAGAATAGCTTGAACCCGGGAGGTGGAGGTTGCAGTGAGCCGAGATCATGCCACTGCACTCCAGCCTGGGCGACAGAGCAAGACTCCATCTCAAAAAAAAAAAAAAAAAAAGAATTTATCTACTGGCTCTCCCATTATCAAAAATAGGGCTAACTTCCCTCCATGTCTAGGTTATATGTACCTGGCCACAGAGCAGGTCCTGTGGTGCTTCACGCTTCAGGAGCTAAAGCAATCCCGCACGTGGGGAAACTTGGTCTCTACTTCCACAGATGGGCATACCCCACCTTTACTGGTTGGCAGATCAGGTGGCAAGTGGGGTGAAACAAGTGGCCCTGGGCCCTGAGGAGATAAGTGGAACTTAGAGGCTCTGCAATTTTCTGATACAAGGGCTCCTTCAGCCAACAAGTTCTTCCAATTTTCTGTACATGGGCCATCAGGTTCCAAAGAGAATCATGAAGCTCAATAGACAATCAAACTTAAATTTCACTGTACCATGGACCTGCCTGTATAGGGGCTTTTAATGTAATATAAACTGGTCATGTAAATTAATTGTCCTCTTAGTTGCATTTTCTTGCAGTAAAAAATTAAATACATGTAAACTAATCTTTTAATTACACTACCTTAGTTTTTCTTGTAGCTGTTTCATTACAAGGGCAATTTTTTCCATATGAATATCTATCTGAAAGTTTTATAGAAGCCAATAAAATTTTTTTATTTTTCCATATAAAACTTCACTTGGTATAGACATTTTTGGAAACAATGCCTATAAAGAATAAAGTCAGAAGAAGTTGAAATAAACACTCCGTTTCTTTCAGGACAGACTGATAATGTCCTGTATATTTTGTTTTAACTTTCTTGTACATAACACCAATAGCAATGAGGAAGATGCATATAGAGTATAACATCTTCAAGTTACAAATCAGAAAATTCTTATGCCCACAAATCCCAATGGATACAGAGATATGAAAAACACTCCTCAGTTTTACCCTAAGTCCTAGAAAGAGGCTGTAGTCTTATCTGTTGCAGATATTCAGGTGGGTTTGCATTCCAAGGATTTTATGATTTCTCCAATGGGAGTTTTTAGCTCTAAAGAGATCTTTTAGGATATCTTTCCACTACATAAAGTCAAGGCCAAGTAGATTCTGTGTAATAAGTTACATCAAAAGATGAATAACCTGCCAGGTGCAATGGCTCATGTAACCCCAACACTTTGGGAAGCTGAGATGGGAACGTCGCTTGAGACCAGGGATTTGAGACCAGCCTGGACAACATACCAAGACCCCTGTCTCTACAAAAAATTCTGAGAAAAAAATTAACCGGGCATGGTAGCATGCATCTGTAGTTAGCTACTTAGAAGGTTGAGTCAAGAGAATCCTTTGTGCCCAGTTCGGGGCTTTAGGGAGCTGTGATCATACCACTGCACTCCAGCCTGTGTGACAGAATGAGACTCTGTCTCTTAATAAATAAAAAATAAATAATAAAATAAGATGAAGAATTTGAGATCACCAAAGATTTTTCATTGGTAAGTGAACTACTTTGTGAGAATCCAGTTGAACATTTCAGAAAATTCACCTCCGTTTCCCCCAGCACTTTGACAAAAGTTCCATTCATTGTTACTTTCCACTCAAGAGTCCCAGCAACCACCCCAAAGGATGTGCTAGGCGTTTGTGCTGCCTCCCAGAGTTCTTCACTGTCTTGTTGGAGTATGTAACAATTGCCCAGCATGTAATGAACACCTACTCTATGCCAGAAATCATACTAGACCCTTTATATTACCTCTAATCCTCCAAACAAATATGGAAGTAGGTGTTAGTATTCTCATTTGGCAACAGGGACATGGGACTCAGTGTGAATAGGCAACTTATCTAAGATGACACTTTTGCCAATTGTCAGAGATCCTGGGGTTCTAAGACCCATGTTCTTTTTACAACCTGCACTGAGACCAGGGTAAAGCCTTAGCCCCTTACAAAAACAAAAAAGCAAGTCTGCTCTGGAAATATTTGTCATTTCCCTTCCTAAAAGGTTCACCTACTCTAATGCAAAAAAAAAAAAAAAAAAAAAAAAGTACATTATAAAGGAAGGTTACCTGACCTCTCATTAGATTGTGTCCATTGCAAAACCACTCATTGGTGTTGCAACATAAAATGTAATTTCTCTTTGTAGGACCTATGTATAACCCAGCTGGCTACTAGATATGTCAGTCTGACAAGAGGACATTTAGTTTGCTAAGCATTTGAGGGTCTGATCAAGTTTTGGGAGAGCCAAATTGCTCTGCATAACTGAAAAAGAATTTACAGTAATGGAGGCTGGAAGTGGGGAGGGAAAGCAAACAAGATGACAGGAACACTTATGTTTCAAGATGTGACACCATACTGTAGCTCTCTCAACTTTAGATAATCAACTTATTAGTAAATGCATGATGCAGATGAATTTCTTATGGAAACAAACGAAAAGAGACATTCAGGTATCATGTTTATATAGAACTGGTGAGCGCCAAAACAAAGGGGATCTTAATAATGTAATTATCCCAGAATGCATAGGATTCTGGGGGTTACTTTGTCTATTTTAAAGAATTGAGAGAAGAGTTTTTCAAAGCAGTTTCATGTAGCTCTAGCTACATGAAGAGAGGGCTCTAGCTGACATCTGGTAGATACGTTTACTTAAGACTCTACTTAGACGTGGGAATAAATTAGTAAATTGAAGGTTCTTGTGGAATTTTCCACAGGAAAGCAATAATAAAAGCCCAACTTTTGCTCACACCTGCAATTAAAGGAAAACAACAAGTCTTAAACAAAACATAGCAAAACAAATTCAGATCCATTAAAAAGAGAATTTTTTATGATAAGATATTTGCAATATCTGAAATGTCACAGAATTAACGTCAGGAATATGCAGGTAGATTTTGCAAATCAACAAGAAAAATACATAAAATGCCATAGTAAAATAGAATATTCACAGAAGGAGAGGCCCAAATGGCTAACAAGTATATCAAGAAATCCCCCACCTCACGAGGAATCAGAAATATGAAAACTGACATCGCTCTATACCCGCAGATTAGGTAGACAGAAAATACCAAGCATTAACAGGAATGTAAAAAGATAAGGACCCCATCTCCCGCTAGTGAGAGAGGGTTCAGCCCATTTTTCCTAGAGCCAGGATTCCCATTCTGGGAAAATACCTCAAGCTCTTACAGAGACCTATAGGCGTAGGAATCCTAGCATCACATACTTTGCAATATTAGGGAGCTGAGTTCAGAGAAGGCAAGAGGAGATAAATACTGGGTGGAGGGATACCTACCATGGAAATCACTGCAGCATAGAAAGCATTGAAATAGACCTGCATATTGAAACTTGTAAAAACAACAACAACAAAACAAAAAGATCTATAACACAATACTATTTATGTAAACTGCAAACACAAAGGAATACCATACATTTTGCATGGAATCATATATATCCAAGGACATACATCAAGCACTTTACACTGGGTGCCTGTATAGAAGAGATGAAGGGAAAAAAATGAAATAAATTGTAGCCATCATAAAATACAGAGTATGATTATCTCAAGTCCCTGCACCTAAGGCCATTCCCCCACAAAACTGCTGGGTTTTAACCATCTCTTTACTATGTCTTCCCTGAGTCACCCATGTTGTAGCAGTTACTGCAAGAAAATGGACATTAAATGATTGGATAACAGAATCCTGGGTGAGAAGCACAATCTATGGCCTTGGAGCCAGGAAGATGACATTAAAAATGGCCTGAAGATGACATGGGAAGAAAAGAGAGAAAAAAAAAGAGAAAACAGTAGACAGTCCTGGTTAATAGATGGTCTTCCAGCCGCAGAATCCATTTTTCTAATCGACAATATTGAATGTGAAACTCCAAAACGTAAGAGAGAAAAGGCCATTCAGCCACCCCAAAGTCCGCAAAGTAAATCTGTCTTTAGGGATCCCTAAATCTCCAGTAGAGTTCTGGAAACCTCTGATCTAGAAATTCTTATATGTTTAAGCCAAGTCTAGGTGCTGAGTGTGTGAGTCAACTTTATTTAAAGGGCCAGAGTAGAGCCACTAAGTCTCCTTTGCATCATCACCAGTCTACAGAGACACTAGACCTAAGGCTACGCTGCCTGGGACAAGGATGAGGAAACCTGAGAGACAGTCTTTGCTGCCACTACTCCTACTTTATCCTCTAAAATCCAATTGACAAATGTCTTTCATTTTTATGGGCCTGGTATTGAATGTTCAATTTGTTTGTGTCATGAATGTGGGTTAAGCAAGTTTAAACTATCTGTCTCTTCCTAGTTTCCCCCAGTCCAGAGGCTTATGAACCAGTACCCAACCCATTTCATATGGGGAATGACCCAAGGAATTGGGAACAGTTAGCCTGCAGAAGACTTGAGATGGCATTCTAGTTCACACCCAAGCTAGCTGCCAGGTGGAACAGAAAATCAATTTGTTCTGTGCTGCTTCCAAAGAGTATAGCCAGGATTAATGAATGGATAAATGGATACTACTCAGAAGTCAATATCAGCTCAAAAGAAGGAAGAATTATATCACAATTAACTGCCTAAAAATGGAAATAATGAGTTCCCCCATCACCCAAGGTGTTCAAGCAAAGACTGAAATATCATGACAACGAGGTTGTAAGAAGGCTGGAACCTCAAATAAATGACCTCTCAGATCTGCTTCAGCCCCAGCTTGTATCACGACCATGACCACGTCCTCAGGGATCAGCTTTTAGGCTGTCTCTGCTGCTGTATTTTATGTTCTCTACAAGGAAACACGTGAGATCAACCTCAGTTAGATTTGACTTCTGGTGCCACTTACTTTGAATGTATAATCATTCCCTGCAAAAGCAGATGAGCCAGTAAAATAGTCTACCATCTGCCTCTCCATGTTTTTTTTTAATAACCATTCCACTAGCTCCTGAGAAAACCTTCTCTGTGCAGCCATGAATCAGACAAGCTGATTTGAAACCATTATCAGAGAGAATGATGTGCCAGAATCAAAGAGCAACTCTAAAGTGAGAAGAAATATAGAAAATAAATTCTAGGATAGTCTGATACACTGGGGACGTTTCTTTGCCATTGGTTCATTAGAATGATGTCAAAAACCACAGTAGTTATTGAGTCTCCATCATAAAAGGAATCTCGATTTAATTGCCTTTGGTTGAGATTCTGCACATGGGTTGTTTGCTCAGGCACGAATTTATTTTGACCAAAATTAGTCTTAATCAGCTTGGCTGACTAATGATATAGCCCAAAATCACAGCCAGTGGGCAGTTTGAGAGGCTTCTCTGACAATTCATGTATCAGAGACAAATAGAACTTTTAAAACATGTTCCTCAAGGAGTTAATTCTTCTTCCACGTTTCAGAACACTTTCATTCAATGCCATAGTCATTCACCATGCAAAGGTATCTGGGAAATGAGAAGTGCACTTTGACAGAGGGCTGCCTTAAAATAGATAGGGTAAGGGGGTTGTATTTTGCTGTTCTTCTTATAAGATCTCAGCTACTCCTGCATGGGCGCCTCATGAAGCTTTAGAGCTAAGAAACTGGCTTATTTTGAATGTCTATCAGAAATGGGCATAATTAGATTCTGACCACTTTAAATTACTGTGGATTATAAGCAAAACTAAAAATGTGCTGGTGCAACTTCTTCCTCCAAAATAGTGATTACGAGTCACATATTTACAAGGATTGATGACATCCAGCTTGTCATAAAAACATTGCAAATGCAATCAGTTTCATCATCTCCAGGAATCCTTTCATTCCACATCCAAGTGCAGCTTCTTTCTCTCCAAAAATAAGACCATATTACTCCCTGAAAAAACAAAATGCACAAATACATCTGATACAGACAGGGATATTGGGGCAAGAGTGGCAAGGAGAAGGAAGTGCCATAATTCCAAAAGGCATGGTGTCCATGGCATACAGAAATAAAACCACTGACTCCAGAGATTCAAAACCAGTATATCCTTAACTTAAACCAAGTATCCCTGGGTTTCTGAGAACTTATTCTCAGATGTTAACAAAATGTTTATTAAAAATTTTTTTAATCTCCACTTTCATTCCAAAGTAATTTTTAAAACTTACATATATTTTTGCTATTGTGAACAGTGCTGCAATAAACATACATGTGCATCTGTCTTTATAGTAGAATGATTTATAATCCTTTGGATCTATACCCAGTAATGGGATTGCTGGGTCAAATGGTATTTCTGGTTCTAGATCCTTGAGGAATAGCCACACTGTCTTCTACAAGGATTGAACTGATTTACACTCCCACCAATAGGGTAAAAGCGTTGCTATTTCACATCATCTCCAGCATCTGTTGTTTTCTGACTTTTTAATGATCACCATTCTAACTGGCGTGAAATGGTATCTCATTGTGGTTTTGATTTGCATTTCTCTAATGACCAGTGATGATGAGACATGGGTGAAGCTGGAAACCATCATTCTCAGCAAACTAAGACAGAAACAGAAAACCAAACACTGCAAGTTCTCACTCATAAGTTGGAGCTGAACAGTGAGAACACATGGACACAGGGAGGGTAACATCACACACCGGGGCCTGTCAGGGGATGGGAAGCTAGGGGAGGGATAGCATTAGGCGGGTTGATGAGTGCAGCAAACCACCATGGCATGTGTATACCTATGTAACAAACCTGCACGTTCTGTACATGTATCCCGGAACTTAAAGTATAATTTTAAAAAACTTACGTATATTTTTTATCATCTAGATCAACTCAAAACCAAATAAAATTTCAATCATTCATTTGTATTCATGTTGACAGTGCCTAAAATGATAATTACCTGCCTTTAATTTTTGCAAGCTAGTGAAGACAAAAGAAAAGCAGACAATATATAAATGATACAGTTCACACCCAAACCCACAGAATCTGACTCACTGGGTCCATGAAAGGTTAGTAATCAATAAGAGAAAAGATGTGGGCAGCTTCAGTCCTGAGGATATTGTTCAGGACTTCCCAAATTTGAGGCATCTAAGAACCACCTGAGAGGCATTTGGCACATATACAGGCACATTTTTAAAACGAGATGTATTACGCTTACAATAATGTTTTTCAATTAATAAATTAAAACAGCACAATTGTTTCATCAATGAGAGAAGCTATTGTTTGAGATCTTTCCCCGGGTGTCTTTATCTACCTTGATGATGGATAGCTTGTGCTGTAGGTGAGATTCTTCTAGAACAAGGCAAATTTTCTTGCCTGAGACTAGAAAACATTCTCTTGACTATTGAGGGGAGAAGGAAAGTGAAAGAAACTTCAGTTAAATATGGGGCAATTTGAGAGTGAAGAAGACTTGGACTCCCATTCTTGGGCTGAGGCTATGAAGACAGCAAGACCCCATAAAAGAAATGGACATGTGATGTATGAGTTCTCCAAGCCTCCGAGTAACAAGGAAATGGCAGGATAATTTCATGATGTTGAGAGAGGCCCAGAGTAGCCTGAGTTTAGATAACAACCACAAAATTTCCCAAAGCTCAATTTGATAGAGAAATAATAGAATCATCATATGCACAGGGCCATAAGAATGGCCCAAAAATTAGCTGAGAGAAAGAGAAAACTTGACATGAAAGAGCTTGCAGTCAGGCATGAGGAGCAAAGCTGGACCCTGCGTGGATCAACAGGGGAAGACAACGTCTCAGCTGATGCCATTGTGGACTGTGGACTGACGACATTACAGACTAGCTGTCCTCACCCACGACTTGACACCATAAGAAAATTTTCCCAGATTTTAATGTGCATCAAAATTATCTAGAAAGCTTGTTATCACAGATTCCTGAGCCCAGCCACACAGTTCCTGATTCAGCAGGCCTGGGGTGGAGAGTGAGAATCTGCATTTCTAACAAGTTCTCAGGTGATGCTGATGTTGCAGCTCTGGGAACCACACTTGGAGAATCGCTGTTCTGTTGCATCCTAACCCCCTGACTTACATGAAGCTCAGATAGAAGAAGGAACTCCCAGAATAATGGAGCTCATGCTGGGAGTATATTGATGGGAAGATAAAGATTTACATTTCTCATACACCTGTGCATAGAGACTAAGGTTTGTGTCCGTCATGGAGATATGAGCAAATGGCTTTGTAAATCTCTATTTGATTATTTTCTCTTCTGGAAAGCATCACGTCCCTATTTCACTACAATATTGAATGTAATTATTAAATATACCCAGTAACATAGTGATGTACTTCTTCAACACTTAATGAAAAAAAGGTCATTAAGTGTTAAAACCCACTGTCCAGTATAAAATATTTTAAATAAATTAAAGACAAGATAACAATGTTTCTTCTAAAATACATTCTAGCAAGTCACTTCTCAGCTCAATATTCCCCTGTTGCTTCCTGCTTACCCAACTAAGATCTTCAGGCCCTCACACTGTGGCCTGCAAGGCTGTACAGGGCCGGGGGCACAGCTAACCCCCTGTCCTCTTTCCCTATACTCCCAGCTCTCTCACTCTGCCCTGGCTACACTGAACTATCTTCTGTTCCTTGAAAAGCCCAAGGACATTCACACTTCAGAACTCTGTGTACTGTTCCCTCTGCCTGAAATAGCAGCCCCTGAGCCCCTTCCATCCTTTCCATCAGGCCTCCACTCAAATAGCACCTTATCAGGAAGGATTTTCCTCTTCACCGGCAAAAAATCGCTCCCTTTACCTTCATCTTCCTTCACTCTCCATCTGCTCTACCCTGGTCTGCTATTCTTCCCATCCCTTGTCATGGCCTGATATACTTCATATTTTAGATGTTTTTATCTTTTAATTGTCTACTAGAATGTAAACTCCATGAAAGAGGGAATTTGCTTTGTTTACTGCTATATCCCCTGGAAGTATCTGGCACATACCCTCACTCAGTAAGTAATTGTGAAATGAACAAAGAGAAAGAAAGGTCCAGCTGGCCCAAGGTACCAACAACCCTATGCCTACCAACAACCCAAAGAGGCCTGGGGGAAAACAGCCTGACCAGCAAGGCAGCCCCAATTGTTTCTGCATGCCCACCTTCCCCTTTCTCTTTCACCACCAAACACCCACCCACTTGCACTAAGGAAGAACTACACATGTGCTATTTGCAAGAAAGAAAGGAGGCAACAACCCAGGGTGAAGTGAACTGCACATTGGAAAGCCAGGGACAAGGAGAGAATTCTTGCTCCACCTGAAGTAACCCACCTTCAGGTGAGAATGCAAAAGAACCTCCTGTGAGTCCATGGCCCCAGGATAGCCACGGTGACATGTGAGTGGAGAGACATCCTTCCAGACATTTTTATATGACTAATACACAGGCATATTAATCACTGTTTCAACCTTCAAAGTAGACCTGGTTCCAGACAAAGATCTCTAGGAGTTCATCCATAAGGAATATAAAATCTCAAAATTAGATCAATAGAAGAGACAGGAATGGGGCGAGTGAAAGGGGTTACACTTCAATGATATTTTCCATAGGCTTTCTGGAAGCTGAGAATTTCCCTGCTCCAAAGCCCACAACCATAATTGTTTTTGATAAGTAATGTGTTTAAATAAGTAATGTCAAAGGGGTCACATTTTTTTTTCATTCTCAGCTTTTATCAGAAACACGGAAGTGCCACAATTTAGCTCTCCATTATCACCATCTTCCTTGGAGATGCTGGAGAACTCAATGAGTTTATCCTTTTGTATGAGCAGAGAGTTCAAATTGAAAGAATTTTTCCAATGAATCACATTAAAATTTATTCCAAATGTCTTTTTACATGTGGACCTTTAAAAAAGAGATTGAGTTTTCCAGAATCAAAATGTATCTTCTTCCTTAATACAGTGATAAATTCCCACTGAAGCTGCCTAGATTATACTTCAATGAAACCAAAGGTCCAGAGAAGCTGCAGAAAAGAGATTGAAGTGACTTTCAATTTAAAGTAATTAGGAGTTCAGAAAAGGCAACCTTTCTGAATGTCAAAGTTCTACAGACTCTTAAGTTTTGAATTTGGAAATTTAAAACACTGTTGTGTTAAGTGGCACCGAGACATTTCACAAATGAACAAATTCTTAATTTTTCTACTCCTTTCTCTCCATCCATTCCTACCACAGGGGCAGATACATGGATGGTTTTTAGAAATATATGTAAATGAGTGGATGAATACATACATATCTTTGCATACCCATCAGAAATCTCAGCACCTTCTGGGCATTTTTTAATATTAAGTTTGCATTTGTTATCTTGTGAATCATAATAAAAGACCAATGTGGTATAATTATTTTTCCAAGAGCCCTCCCAGTAGACAGCAACATATGGTAAAAAGATCATGGGCTTCAGAATATAGATACAGATTTGAATCCTGGTCTCACTACCCCTTGCTTCCTTACATTAGATGTTTAACTTTCTTTTACCTCAACTTTCCTGTTTGTGAAATAGGAGTAATAGTACCTGTTTTGTGTTGGGAGAGACAGTTCTCTCCATGGATCTCTCAAACCCATATGCAGTGCATAGGGTATGCCAAGAATCCAAGGCCCTGTGTACTCTTTACCCAGGCTATTTGTCAGGGTTGTGCTTGCAGTGAGCAACTTAAGGGACAAAGTAATGTCCCCCACCCTGGAACAAAGAACACAACTACTTACTACTTGCTATAAAAGTAGTAGATTCTCCAAGCTCAATGTTCCTTGGCTATGACACAAGCCCACTGTGCGTATAGCATACCTCTGGATCTGTGTCAGCTTGCCCTTTGAATCTTAGTAGCAAAGGGAGCTGATGCTGATGCTCTTTGCTGTGATGGTGAGTAATAAAGTTCTTTGTCTCTGACCCAGGAGTCTCAGGTCTTTGGCTAGCATCAGAAATAAGAGACTAATACTCACTGGAAAATACATTTTAAACATTAATAGGTTAATTTATTAGCTTGTAAGTAGGGTAAAAGAAAACCCCTCACCTGACATTTTACAGAACTGTTGAAAGGCTAGATGCAGTAGCCTAAATAAAACACCTGGCACTGAATAGGCACTAAATAAACACACACACACAATTTTCCTTCAGCATCTCATTTAACTTTCCTTGACTATCTTAGATAAATAGTTCTTGACAAAATCATGATGGTGGCCAGGCATGGTGGTTCACGCCTGTAATCCCAGTACTTTGGGAGTCCGAGGTGGGTGGATCACCTGAGGTCAGGAGTTTGAGACCAGCCTGACCAATATGGTGAAACCCCGTCTCTACTAAAAATACGAAAGTTAGCCTGGCATGGCAGTGTGCACCTGTAGTCCCGGCTACTCGGCAGGCTGAAGCAGGAGAATCGATTGAACCCGGAAGGAGGAGGTTGCAGTGAGCCAAGATTGCGCCACTGCACTCCAGCCTGGGTGACAGAGCAAGACTCTGTCTCAAAAAAAAAAAATTCATGATGGCAGGAAGGTTTCTCCTTCCTTTGCCTTTCCCATATAATGTCTCATATCCATCCCACAGGGAGTGGTAAAGTAACCAAATTCTCCTACAAGGGCTTATAGCAGTTACCTCTCTGGAGGTATAAGTGCCTGTAATAGAGGAAAGCTGAAGAAGATGCAAGCCATGGGTCTCTAATAATGAAATTTCAAACATTGGGTGAGAGTAGATATTTGGGGGCAGGAGACCACATCTATACTCTTCAAACTCCAACACAACTTGCCATATTCATTACCCTTCCATCCTGACACTGGAACATCAAGGGAGGGGAAGGATGGAAATTTTAGAAACAGAGTTTATGCCAAAATACAGAATCATTTTCTGATAACTGAGAAGATCTATGTGATGCAAAAGAATGTAACAAAACAGACTCGTCACTGGATGCTTGTAGCCTGGTCTTTACCTCCAAACATACCTAGAAACAAAAAGGTGCCTTGCTCTCTGCATTAGTTTTCTATTTCTGCTATAACAAATCACCACAAACTTGGTGGCTCAAAGAACACAAATTTGTTGTCTGACAGTTCTGTAGATCAAAAGTCCAACACAGGTGTCATTAGGCTAAAATCAATGTGTCAGCAGGGCTGGTGCCTCTGTGGAAGCCCTAGGACAGAATCTGTCTCCTTGCCTTTTCTAGCTTCTAGAGACTATGCTCATTTCTTAGCTCCTGGTCCCTTTTCCCCATTCCTGGCAGGTCAGGCTCTTCTGACACTGCCATCTCTCTGGTTTGCCATAGCCAGAAAAGATTCTCAGCTTTTAAGAACTCCTTTGATGACATTGGGCCCACTGGGATAATCTAGGATAAGCTCCCAATCTCAAGGTCCTTAACCTTAATCACATCTGCAAAGACCCTTTTGCCAGATAAGGTAACATTCACATGTTGGGAAGAGGGGGATGATTAAGATGTAGAATAATTAGGACTAATTGGGACTTGGAGGGGCATTCTTCTGCTGACCACACTTGGCTTCTAGAAGCCTCCTGAGATTGACTCATTCCCAAAGATGTTCAACTTGACCATTTCTCAAGAGCATTAAAATGGCTCTAAAGGTAAAACATTTCTACCGTGGTGAGGCAAATGAACAGTGCCCAGTGATAGGGCATCTTTAATTTTTGTTTTAATTTCTATATATTACCAGAAAAAAATAATTACAGGAATGTTTTTGAGATTCTGAGGGAAGCCACTCAGTGCCAGTAACCATGGCGATGGAAATTCTGAGAAGAATGTTAACTTCCATTATGTGAGAGCAGATGAAACCAAAGCCTTGGCCCACACAGCAAACCTTTGGGTAGCAACGAGTTCTAGAAAAATGGAGCCTAAGGAGTCCAGATTGTTTTTCCTTGAAATACCAAGCAAGTCTAAAATGATTACTACCCATGAGATATATTTTTAATGATGTTAGGTTTGGGGGTGTGTTAGATTGTTTTGCATTGCTATAAACGAATACCTGAGGCTGAGTAATTTGTAAAGAAAAGAGGTTTATTTGGCTCACATTTCTGCCTGGCAGTGGCTATAATTGGCTTCTAGTGAGGCTTCAGGAAGCTTTTACTCATGGTAGAAGGCAAGGGGGGAGCAGGCATGTCACATAGCAAGAGGGGGAGCAAGAGAGAGAGAAGGAGGTGCCAGGCTCCTTTAAATTGTAAACTAACAGCAAGAACTCACTCATTCCCATGAGGAAGGGACCAGGCCATTCATGAGGGATCCTCCCTCATGACCCAAACACCCCCGACTAGGCCCTACCTCCAATTCTGAGGATCACATTCCAACATAAGATTCAGAGAGTGAAAACATTCAAAGTCTACCAGGAAGTGATTAAAGTGATATGACAATGTGAGGTATATGTTACCTGGAAGGTAGCAGGAGCAGATGGTGAGAAGAAGAAAAGTGTGTAAGTACCTTGGAGATAACACTCACAGGAAAATCTATTCATTCAAAAATATTTATTGAGCACCTCTGTATGAAAAAAGGCACTGTGTTAGGTGCTGTGGGCTTGAGGATAAATTAATCAAGAAGCCTATCCTGAGGGAATTTGCACTGTAATATTGGAGATAAGAAACAAATCATTCTTTCAGCATAGGAGATGAAGAGAGCTCTCTAGAGCAGTGCTTCTCAAACTTTGTTGCCCACGTGTCTTGTTAAAATGCAGATTCAGTAGGTCCAGGGTAAGGCCTGAGATTCTACGTTTTTAACAAGCTCCCAAACAATGATAGTGCCAGTGCTGCCAGTCGCAGGACCATGCTTTCAGTAGCAAAAATCTAAAGCAGCCTTTCTTATACCTCACTGTGCTTGGGAATCACCTGGGGAAACTTCACAAACAAAAGATGCCCAAGGCTCCTCCCACATATTTCAGTTATAATTAGCTACAGTGAGACTCTGGCAACAGTATGTTGTGAAAGCTCCCATTATGAATTTAATATGCAGCTAAAGACTGAGTACTGTTAACACAAAGCATTACAGCTGTTGAAAAATCTTGGGTGTTTGTTCTTAAAATGTGGGCCCCAGACCCACAACATGAGTAATTGCAGGGAAACTGGTCAGAAATGTAAATTCCTGGGCCCTGCCCCAGCCCTACTGAATCAGAAACTGGGGTGGGGCAAAAAAAAAAAAAGTGTTTGAACACTTTCCAGATGATTCCAATGTGCAATCAAGTCTGAGACCCACCAATCTAGGGCAGCTGTTCCACGCAGAGATGCACATTTGAATCAGCTGGAGTGTTTCAAACACACAGCTGTCCTCGCCTCACTCTAGTTCCTGAATCAATTGGTCTGCAGTGGAGTCCTGACTTGGATATTATTGAAAACATCCACAGGTAGCTCAGATGTGGCCCCAGAGCAAGAACCACTGATGGAGGGTGTTGCCCAGAAAAATTCTCCCCTTCTCTTCTCATTCATTTGTTCATTTGTTCCACACATTTCACAGAGCAACTACCCAGTCCTCTGCATGAAAGAGCCCTCCCTCAAGAGCTTGGAAGCAACACAAAATGGGGAGTAGACCAGGTCTACTATCAGCACAGAGATAATAGACTCTGAACAGAGAAGACGGATCCAAGGGGGACAGCCTGGAGGCGGGGGACCCAGCTGGAGGCCAGCACAGTTGCCTGGGTGAGAGGTGAGCCCTCCCTCCTGGAGAGGTGAGCCCTTCAGAGGAAGAGATGAGAAAAGGAAACCCCTGACTCATTACCCCATAGGCCTTGGCTTGCTGTTCCATTGGCAGCCCTTTCTACCTGTGATCAATATGTGCCTATCTAGCAGCATACTCACTCTATCTCTCATTCTAGAGCACGCGTCCGCCCAGAGTTAATAAGTTTTAGAATGTCGGCGTCCTGTCATTGCATCATCCAAAGATTCAGTGACCAGAGAGGAAGAAACATAGGGAAGCTTTATATTAATAAAGGTCTTGTGTTGAATATTCCTAAGGAACTGTCAAAAGTAAGCAGTTCGTATGCTTCTTTTCTGGTGACAATAATAGACTGGGCCCCATCCCTTCCCAGAGCTCCCGATAAGCAACTGGATCCAGTCTCCACTCCAGAACCTGAATGGACTTTTTGCTCAATACAGCTACTGCTGGCCAGTCAGCTTCATGGGACATGTGCCAAGAGGTCTTCCATTCCATCTTGAGTAAACAAATTAGAGTCCCAGCAAAAACTCTTCCCATGAGCCCTTTAACTGACCTAAATTCAACATATGTCATAACCTAGGAGGAAGCACCAAAATGGAAAACTACTTTAATTCACAGAAGCTAAAGGAGCAACTGTAATGTAAGTGGTTTCTACAAAGTATATATGCAGGATCAGCAAGCATGGGAAATGCACACCAGCCCCTGCAGGGATTCTGGGCTACGAGTGCATGAAGGCAGAGTCGAGACTGTGGATTCTGGAAGAAAAATCCCCTTGAGAGAGCATCTGATTCAAAATTCATCCATATATGACTTAAAAGCCACCTAGGTTGTCATATCATCTGTAATGATTATTCACTAGAGCCAACAGTGTTTATATTTTGAAGATCAGAACAAGATTCCCAACAAAACAGTAAGGGAGCATTTCAGGGAGCAGTGGGAATATGTGTGGGATGAAGCCAAATTATAAAGTCATTATTAGGGTGGGTATGGTGGCTCACACCTGTAATCCCAACACTTTGGAAGGCCAAGGCAGGAAGAGCGCATGAGCCCAGGAGTTCAAGTTCAGCCAGAGCAACCCTCAGGCTGAGGCAGGAGGGTCACTTGACCCAGGGAGGTCGATGCTGCAGTGAGCTTCGGTAGCACCACTGCACTTCAGCCTGGACAACAGAGTGAGACCCTGTCTCAAAAAAAAAAAAAAAAAGTCATTACTTTAAAGGGCTTCCAAAGTCTATATAGAATGAACTGCCAGCAGCCCAAGGAATTATAAATGGAGCTCCACGTATTTATGCAAATGTTGAGGGCATATATTCATTTCAAAGAGTGTTTGTTTCCTGCTGTATTATCAATGCCTGTCAGTAAAACATAATGTTTAACACTATCTGGGTTTGAGTCCTGATTGCTACTAATTGACATGAGACCGTATGCAAGGTCCTCACTTTTCTCATCTATAAAATGGGAATAATAATAACAGTAACATCTACATCCTAAAGATTTTTGAGGCCGGGCATGGTGGCTCACTCCTGTAATCCCAGCACTTTGGGAGGCTGAGGCAGGTGCATCACCTGAGGTCAGGAGTTCAAGATCAGCCTGGCCAACATGGCAAAACCCCATCTCTACTAAAAATACAAAAGTCAGCTGGGCGTGGCGGTGGCACCTGTAGTCCCAGCTACAGGCTGAGGCAGGAGAATCGCTTGAACCTAGGAGGCGTAGGTTGCAGTGAGCCAAGACTGCACCACTGCACTCCAGCCTGGGTGACAGAGCGAGACTCGGTATCAAAAAAAAAAAGATTATTGAGACAATGTATTAATATATAAGGTTATTAATACTGTATTGGGCATATTATAAGTACTCAATAAACTATGTCTAATATTATGATCCTTTCCAGGAAACTAAGGTTCTCAGCATGTCCATGGAGGCGGATTACATGGATCAGGGTAATAATATAATACCAGCTACTTGGGAGGCTGAGGCAGGAGGTTTGCTTGAGCCCAGGAGCTGGAGGCTGCAGTGAGCTATGATTGTGCCACTGCACTCCAGCCTGGGCAACAGGAAGAGACACTGTCTGGAAAAAAAAAAAAGAAAAGAAAAGGAAGGAAGGAAGGAGAAGGGAAGGGAAGGAAGGGAGAAAGGAGCATTGAGAGATGAAATCATCATTAAATAAGCATAGTAAACAGTAAATTAAAGAACAAAAATTCAACAATTCTGAATTATATGCCCCAAACAACAGATGAACATAACACATGCAATTAAATGAATATCTGAAATTCAAGAAAAACAGGAAGAAATAGATTGAAATTACAGACCTAACTATTCCAATATAAAAATAGCCAAATGTATCAGTTTTTGAGATTTTTCCATCTGCCTGGTACCGCTCTGAGCACTTTACATACATCGTCTCATTTAATCCTCAAAACTCCATGTGGTAGGTATTGTTATTATCATTCTCCCCATTTCACAGATAGGAAAGTAAGACCTTAAAAAGTTAAGTGACTTTGCCGAGGAAACTCAGCTAGTAATAGGTGAAGCTATGACTGAGACTCAAGTCTGTCTAACTCCACAGCCCATTCTCATAACCACAGTAGTGTGTTGCCTCTCAGTATGAAATAATCAGAAAGTTAATAACCAATAAATAATAAAATAATAGAAGACATTGCAGAGTTGATCAAGAGAATCAATCAGTTAGATAATGGAGAGAGGCAAAAGGTAGAATAGAATATACTTTTTTTAAGAATATAAGGATGTATACAAATTTATCACATTATGGATGAAGGCAGACAAAAAGAAGTCAGAAAGTCTAATATTTCACAATATTAAAACAATAAAATTAAAAATTAAAGTTCAATCAGATTTATGTCAGCTTTATTTATAATATCCAAAAACTGAAAACAACCCAAATGTTCACTAACTGAATGGATAGGCAAACTGTGGTGTGTCCACACGATGGCATACTATGCAACAATTTAAAAAAAAAAAGAGCGTTGTGTTGATACATGCGACACACTGACGGATCTAAAAAATCTGATTTTGAGCAAAAGAAGCCAGACACAAATGACTACATGCTGTACGACTGCACTTATACGACATTCCATAAATGGTAAAAACTATAGGGACAGAAATCAGACCAGTGATGCCAGGAACCAGGAATAGGAGAGGAAGTTGACTGCCAAGGGACGTGGGGAACTTCATGGAGAGACGTAAGCGTTCTATATCTTGATGGTGGTGGTTGCCACACAATTGTTTTTTTTTCTTTGAGACGGAGTCTCACTCTGTCGCCCAGGCTACAGTGCAGTGGCATGTCTTGGCTCACTGCAGCCTCCACTTCCTGGGTTCAAGCAATTCTCCTGCCTCAGCCTCCCGAGTAGCTGGGACTACAGGTAAAGCACTGCCACACCCGGCTAATTTTTGTCTTTTTTTTTTCTTTGAGATGGAGTCTCGCTCTGTCGCCCAGGCTGGAGTACAGTGGCATGATCTCAGCTCACTATAACCTCTGCCTTCCGGATTCAAGCGATTCTCCTGCCTCAGCCTCCTGAGTACCTGGGATTACAGGGGCGCACCACCACGCCTGGCTAATTTTTGTATTTTCAGTAGAGACGGGGTTTCACCATGTTGGCCAGGATGGTCTTGATCTCCCAACCTCGTGATCCACCCGCCTCGGCCTCCCAAAGTGCTGGGATTACAGACGTGAGCCACCACGCCCAGCCGGTTGCCACACAATTTTACACACTTGTAAAACCTCATTAAACTCTTTGGTTAGAAAAGGTAAATTTTATTGTATATAAATCATATCTCGGTGAACTAGAGTTTTTCAATGCATGCAGAATATAAAATCTCTACATCACATAAAAAAATTTTAAGTGCCTAAATACTTCCTACATCAAGAAAATAATTCTGTGCCTGGTGTGATTCTGTCCCGCACAGCTGTTCTCTGGAGCGGTAGCTGTTTATCTCCGTCTGCCTTCTCTCTCACCGAAGTGTATGTCACCACCCCATGGAAGATTCAATGGACATGGACACAAGCCCCCTGTGGCTCCAGAACTATCTTTTGGTTGTGAACTAAAGGCCGATGAAGATGATCGGTTTAGGGTGGATAACGATGAAAATGAGCACCAGTTATCTTTAAGCACGGTCAGGTTAGGGGCTGTGTAAAAGATGAATTGCACATTGTTGAAGCAGAAGCAATGAATTATGAAGGCAGTCCTATTGAAGTAACACTGGCAACTTTGAAAATGTCAGTACAGTCAACGGTTTCCCTTGGGGGCTTTGAAATAACATCAGCCGTGGGATTACAGTTGAAGTGTAATCCAGTAATCAAGGCCAGTGCATATTAGTGGGCAGCACTTAGCAGCTGTGGAGGGAGAGGCAGAGTCAGAAGATGAAGAGCAGGTGGATGTGAAGCTCTTAGGTATTTAATATATCTGGAAGGCAATCTTCCCCTGGAGGTAGCAGCAAGTTTCCACAGAAAAAAAAGTAAAACTTGCTGCTGATGAAGATGATGATGATGATGATAATTTTGATGATGAAGAAATTCAAGAAAAAGCTCCAGTGAAGAAATCTATATAAGATACTCCAGCCAAAAATGCACCAAAATCAAACCAAAATGGAAAAATTCAAAACTATCAAGACCAAGACCAAAAGGTCATGAATACTTCAAAAAAAACAGGAAAAAACTCCTAAAAATCCAAAAAGGACCTAGTTCTATAGAAGACATTAAAGCTAAAATGCAAGCAAGTACAGAAAAAGCACATTGAACAGTCCTGGGCAATACTGCAAAATTAAGTCCAAAGATGGGGACAGAGGAAAGAGAAATATAGTCCATGCTGAGTATCATCAGCCATCCAGACTGAAGTCTTCTGTTTTAATCTGAATCCCCTTTTCTGATTTGCCAGCAATGCTCCTTCCAGGCTGGAAATGAACTCACTCTTCATGTCCTAAAGCACTTTCTTTTGACGGCTGTGATTCTGTGAACCTAGCCCCTTGCTTTCTGTTACTTGCACATTTGCCTCACCTCTCTGACCATGTTTTAATCACCTTTGGGTCCCCTTGGCTGCTCAATAAATATTTGAATGAATCAAAAAAGAAAAGAAAAAAGAAAAAAAAGTCCCTATACTACAGAATATTTTGAAATGATATTTCTGTATTAAAATTGATGGAGTATTACCACAGCAGTGCTTAGAAAAACACTCATTTTTCTAAATTAGGGAAGAAAGAAAAAAACACCATAAAAGCAAAGCCTTTATCTGCTAAGAGGCTAAAGTGAAAAGCCAAAAGAAAATAGTAAAATGAAAATAATAAAACTAACAACATAAATGAACAAAATGCTTATAAAGTTGAGTTGAGGCTGGGCACAATGACTCATGCCTATAATCCCAGCACTTTGGGAGGCCGAGGTGGGCAGATCACTTGAGGCCAGGAGCTCAAGAGCAGCCTGCCCAACATGGTGAAACCCTGTCTCTACCAAAAATACAAAAATTAGCCAGGCGTGGTGGTGTGTGTCTGTAGTCCCAGCTACTCAGGAGGCTGAGGCAGGAGAATTGCTCGAACCTGGGAGCTGGAGGTTGCAGTGAGCAGAGATCACTTCACTGCACTCCAGCCTGGGCAACACAGCAAGAGACTCTGTCTCCAAAAAAGAAAAAAAAAAAAGTTGAGTTGGTAAATCAAATTAATAGTTGGCTTTTTAAAAATTAATAAAGTTGAGGACATGTTCCAATTAACAAAAAAAGGAGAATTGGCAAATTTATCAAAAATAGTAAAATGCAGGGAGATAAATTAACAGAAAAGGGAGAATTGGCAAATTTATCAAAAATAATAAAATGCAGGGAGAGAAATAAGATATCAGCAATGGATAGAAACAACCATTTTAAATTAGGGATGATAATATTCTAAACTATGTATGAATAATTATCATCAATACTCTATGGATAGCTGCTAAAATATTAAATACTAAAATGGGTCACAGCAAAACAGAGAACACAAATGCACAAATAAACTAATCACAAAAGTAGAAACAGTTATAAGAAGTTTATGCCCCCCTTCAAAATGGTACTAATGAAGTCGCTGAAGTATTTTCTTAAATTTTCTAAAAACAATTTACTCCTTTTGTTATTACCAAAACTATTCCAAAATAGAACAGCATGTAATTCAATTGATTTTTATGAGGTAAATGTGGTTTTGATGACAAAA
Source organism: Pan paniscus (assembly GCF_029289425.2). Classification (NCBI taxonomy): domain Eukaryota; kingdom Metazoa; phylum Chordata; class Mammalia; order Primates; family Hominidae; genus Pan; species Pan paniscus. The sequence goes on along the minus strand of NC_085926.1, from coordinate 24,049,790 downwards.
CCTAAAGACACCAACAAAGAAATTAAATGATAGCTCAATTCACTTGTGAACTTAAATACAAAAATTGAAAATAAAATCTAGGATACAAAGTATAAGTTTACAGAACAAATTCTGCAGCAGGGACTGGCTCCAAGAGAGAACAAGGAGCACCCTGGAGGACACAGCAAGACATTGCAACAAAAACATCACAGACCTTACCCCAGACCCAGAAGGCTTGGTTTACCGAGCTCCAAGCTTATTCAACCTGCAGCCCAGGACGGCTCTGAATGTGGCCCAACACAAATTCATAAACTTTCTTAAAACATTATGAGATTTTTCTGCGATTTTTTTTTTAGCTCATCAGCTATCATTAGTGTTCGTGTATTTTGTGTGTGGCCCAAGATAATTCTCCTTCTACCAATGTGGCACAGGGAAGCCAGAAGATTGGACACCCCTGGTTTAGACAATCATGCCAGGCACTGTGCAGGGCTTGGGACTACAAGACCACATAGACCCCAACATTGCGGAGCTTACATTCTACCGGAGGAGATAGACATTTATTAAGAAAAATTATTCAAGTCTTGGAAATAAGGCCAAAAGAGGACTGCATGTCTTTTCAAAGTCATACCAAAACTTCACTTAAGAGTCCCTGCCCCTACTCCAGTGCTTATTTCATTATCTAGCAGAATGTACCTGTATTTGATTCACTATTTACCACTGATTAAAGTGGAGCCTCTGTGGAGTTATACGTTACTTTGTAGACTTTTGTCTAGTGAAATACAACAGACAACCCCAAAGGTTATCATTTTTTTGCCTATAGAACATTTCAGGAAACAGGAGTAGGATTTTTGTCTATAATATAGCAAACTTGCGTCAACATACCTTCCACAACTTACAAATGCTCTTTGAACCAGCCTAATTATGCTTCTAGTTTCCTGGGTTAGATCAATCTTTGGCATGCGGTCACTACACATTAGGATGAAAATCATTTTTAACTTTTTGAAAATTAAGCAGTTGATAAAATAGACAAATAATTACATAAATAACCACCTAATTACAATTGTGGTAAGCAATTGGGGATGCAAAAGCTTAACCTTGGAAGCTTAACCAAGGGCCTGAAGGATGGCTGCACTTAAATGGGGCGAATGGGCAGGAAAGAGCCTTCCATGAGCTTGTCCTTCCCTGGGTGACTCTGTAGCTATATGCAGAGATGCCCTGAATCACAGAGTAAAGGAATCAAAAATTACTCTCTATAATAGCTAAAGAAAAGTTATATTTTTGCACCAAAGCAGATTTTAAAATAAAACTAATAATGATGACAATAATATCTACTGTTTACTGAGTGTTTATTTACGATGTCTCGGGTCTTGTACTAAACACTTGAAGTCAATTATCCTATTTAATTGTTATGACAACCCCATAAGGTAGGTACCATTATTATCTCCATTTTACAGATGAGAAAACTGAGGCTTAGAGAGGTTAAGTTACGTGCTCAAGGCAACACATCAGGCTTGCCTGATTTTAAATTTTATCTCCTTTGCTATCCTGTCTGTCTTCCAAAGATAGCTCTTCTTGTTTGTGCTACTTTATAATGGGGAAGGAGTACATTATTTTGGTGTTTTAACACATTTCTTGCAGACTGAAAGAAGGGAATGGGAAGGTGATGTGTGTGGAGGGTATTCAACGTTAACATTTGCTAGTCTTGTTCGTTTCCTGGAGCTTTCTGCTGCAGTAATTTGGAAGTAAAAAGCAGGATTTTGTTCAGAGTGGCTTTTCAACAATAAAGACTGTCTTGTTGAAACCTGTTTACTCTATGCCTTTGCTTTTAATTCTCTCCAACACAGCTCCCTCTGTTGCCTTTGTCTCATCTGTAAGCCCTGAAGCACTTCTCCAAAGGCTTTAAGCCCAGTTGAGTGGGCAAAAATCCTTTTCCACCTTTTACCTTGCAACTGGTTTTGAGTTTCTCTTGAGTGTTTGTTTGACTGTTTAGCCAAGGATTGAGAGTCCCATTGTGAGGAGAGAAACCATTTGCCTTGGTTGTGTGCAAGCTTTCCAGAGTTCACCGATTAGCTTCCTGTTCCTTTTGTTTCTCCACTGGTACTTGCAGCTCTTAGGCAGAGGATTATACAGCAATGTAATTATCCAGCCACCTTCCTTAGTCTTATATTTAACGAGAAATATATGTGTCTTCTATATTTACAGAAATATTTTCCAAGTGACCCAAAGTGATGTTGAATTCTATCCTGGCTGACTTCTAACATCTCTTTTTCCCTGTGGTTTGGAGTCTAATGCTAGCCATGTTTCCTCATACCTCTAAAAAAAAATCTTGAACAGCCTACAACATAATCACACAATTCCAAAATACCCAAACTAAGGCCCCTTAGAGACCATCTAGTCCACATTTTACACAGTGCAAAACGAAGGCTGGTAAAGTTCCAGTACTAAGAACTCCACAGAATTTATTAATATTTAACTTATATATTTGCTTTCCAATTATATACTCTTTGAGAACAGAAACCTTTACTTAGACTTTTTTGGTACGTCATTTGTCACATATATTTATGCATGTAGTAGATACTTAGAAGGGATGTATCCATGGATGTTTTATAAGAACTTTGCTCAAAACTGAATGGGGTCAGACCCAACCCATAAGGGATGCACAAGGTTTTAAATGACACAGTCAGAGACCTAGAGAAATTTCATCCCAGCCCAATGGGTTCCCTGGGGGATGCTTTGGATTTTTTCTGTTTGCTTTTTATTATGTAAGTAGTATGTGGATACATCCTTTTAAAAATTCAGGCACTACACAACTACACAGAGTAAAATACAAAGGACCTCCAAGTTTCCATCTGTTTTTTACTTCCCTCCCCAACATTGGCCGCTACTTATAAAGTCTATTTTTCCAGTCCTTTTCAATATATTTCTTCACATACGTAGGGTTTGTTTTTTCTTTTACATAAATGAGATTAAGTTTTATTCATTGTTTTGCAACTTTCTTTTTCATTTAAAAATATATTGGCGGTCTTTCCATATTAGTACATATGCATAGTGTTTCATCAAATGGATGTACTATAAATTATGTAGCCACTTTTCTATTGATGAACCCTGAAGGTGACTAATTTTTTGCTACAATGAACAATGCTGCACATATGTGAATATTAACTCAGAACAGATTCCTAGAATGGCATTGGTGGATTGATGCTTATTTTCTCTGAGTGAATAGATCAAAGGTAGCAAGAATGATCCAAACTAAGTATTTCAACAGATGGTCTTGGACAAATCACTACACCTCCCCTGAGCCCAAATAGCTGGATGCCTGACCTAATTCACAGAGTGATACAGGTTTAAATGAGATAAAGTTAAGAAAAGTCTCTGGAAGTCATGAACTGCTTTATAAATGCAAGGAACTGATAACCCAAAGATAGTAATATGTTATTGCATCAACTAACCATACACATGGCTACACTATATGATCTGTAAAGGACACAGTACAGATGTCCAAATATCCTTTTCTTGTTTGAGTATGACTCTCCCTTTCTGTTAGGAAGTTGCTCCTCTCCCAACTTCAACAATGTGGTACTAGTAATAGTTATCAATTATAGCACACAATGATTGGTCCAAGGGTGGATATATTACTTCCACAAGGCCTATAAGGACTTTCCCCTTGGATTTTTCAAACTAGGCCATGGGAGAGAAATGCATCCCTCATTGGTCCTGAAGTTGTGAGATGTGGTGTGGCATAACACTGCCAGTGGCCACACCTCCAGCTATGTGGAGGAAGTCAATCTGAGAGATGCAGAAATGCATGTCCTGATGGCATTGAAGGTCCTAGTTCTGGTTTCTGAGCCATGGCTTCAGTCCTACTCCCCTTCTGCACATATGTTCCTTCTAATGTATTCCTCCTTTTGCCAAAGTAATTTGAATTGGGTAAAGGTAACCTGTAATCCCATTTCTGCGGACTCCTGCCCATTCCATCCATGGTGCTTCTCTTGACACTGTCATTCCCTCCTTTCCCACCCACCTGACAGGAAGCATAATGATTGCTCTTGGCAGAAGGTTGATTTTGATTTGATTTCTTTATTTGAGCAAGATAACCACATGTATACTCCAATAGAGAGTATTTTGACAAGGAAAACACGAGACCTCCCTGGGTATGGCAGTCTGTTTCAAATTTCTGATCATCTGCAATAGCTTTAGCCACACGATAGGCAAAGGTAAAGCTGGGGTGGGAACCAGGTTTCTATAAACAACAGTGTTCAGCTATGGTAAGATCTAAGATATTTATATTTCCCAAACTTCACAATCTACCTGCACCCTTAAAACTGAACTCTGGTTCTTGCAAACTGAGGACCATCACGGCATTTCCTAGAAGATAATATTTCTTTTTAAAGCAGCAGTTCTGGCCCTGAATTTTCTTCTATCCTTGCCATTATGGCATATTCAAATATAGTCTAAAAAGAACTATCCAAAAGAAGATTTATCTCTATTTCATCTTTGAGCCCCTTCTTTTCTTCAAATGTTCATACTCAAGAGCTAGTTCTGTGGCACTAAGAAAAAGGCATTGTCGGAGGAGCCAAGATGGCCGAATAGGAACAGCTCTGGTCTACAGCTCCCAGCGTGAGCGACACAGAAGATGGGTGATTTCTGCATTTCCAACAGAGCTTTGAAGAGAGTAGTGGTTCTCCCAGCACTCAGCTTGAGACCTGAGAATGGGCAGACTGCCTCATCAAGTGGGTCCCTGACCCCCGAGTAGCCTAACTGGGAGGTACCCCCCCCCGTAGGGGCAGACTGACACCTCACATGGCCGGGTACTCCTCTGAGACAAAAATTCCAGAGGAACGATCAGGCAGCAGCATCTGCGGTTCACCAATATCTGCTGTTCTGTAGCCACTGCTGCTGATACCCAGGCAAACAGGGTCTGGAGTGGACCTGTAGCAAACTCCAACAGACCTGCAGCTGAGGGTCCTGTCTGTTAGAAGGAAAACTAACAAACAGAAAGGACATCCACACCAAAAACCCATCTGTACGCAACCATCATCAAAGACCAAAGGTAGATAAAACCACAAAGATGGGAAAAAAACAGAGCAGAAAAACTGGAAACCCTAAAAATCAGAGGGCCTCTCCTCCTCCAAAGGAACGCAGCTCCTCACCAGCAACGGAACAAACCTGGACGAAGAATGACTTTGATGAGCTGAGAGAAGAAGGCTTCAGACAATCAAACTACTCTGAGCTACAGGAGGAAATTCGAACCAATGGCAAAGAAGTTAAAAGCTTTGAAAAAAAATTAGACAATTGGATAACTAGAATAACCAATGCAGAGAAGTCCTTAAAGGACCTGATGGAGCTGAAAACCAAGGCACAAGAGCTACGTGATGAATGCAGAAGCCTCAGTAGCCAGTGCGATCAACTGAAAGAAAGGGTATCAGTGATGGAAGACGAAATGAATGAAATGAAGCAAGAAGAGAAGTTTAGAGAAAAAAGAATAAAAAGATATGAACAAAGCCTCCAGGAAATATGGGACTATGTGAAAAGACCAAATCTACATCTGATTGGTGTACCTGAAAGTGACGGGGAGAGTGGAACCAAGTTGGAAAACACCCTGCAGGATATTATCCAGGAGAACTTCCCCAACCTAGCAAGGCAGGCCAACATTCAGATTCAGGAAATACAGAGAATGCCACAAAGATACTCCTCAAGAAGAGCAACTCCAAGACACATAATTGTCAGATTCACCAAAGTTGAAATGAAGGAAAAAATGTTAAGGGCAGCCACAGACAAAGGTCGGGTTACCCACAAAAGGAAGCCCATCAGACTAACAGCTGATCTCTCTGCAGAAACTCAACAAGCCAGAAGAGAGTGGGGACCAATATTCAACATTCTTAAAGAAAAGAATTTTCAACCCAGAATCTCATATCCAGCCAAACTAAGCTTCATAAGTGAAGGAGAAATAAAATCCTTTACAGACAAGCAAATGCTGAGAGATTGTGTCACCACCAGGCCTGCCCTAAAAGAGCTCCTGAAGGAAGCACTAAACATGGAAAGGAACAACCAGTACCAGCCACTGCAAAAACATGCCAAATTGTAAAGACCGTCAAGGCTAGGAAGAAACTGCATCAACTATCGAGCAAAATAACCAGTTAACATCATAATGACAGCATCAAATTCACACATAACAATATTAACTTTCAATGTAAATGGGCTAAATGCTCCAATTAAAATACACAGACTGGCAAATTGGATAAAGAGTCAAGACCCATCAGTGTGCTGTATTCAGGAAATGCATCTCACATGCAGAGACACACATAGGCTCAAAATAAAGGGATGGAGGAAGATCTACCAAGCAAATGGAGGATAAAAAAAAGCAGGGGTTGCAATCCTAGTCTCAGATAAAACACACTTTAAACCAACAAAGATCAAAAGAGACAAAGAAGGCCATTACATAATGGTAAAGGGATCAATTCAACAAGAAGAGCTAACTATCCTAAATATATATGCACCCAACACAGGAGCACCCAGATTCATAAACCAAGTCCTGGGTGACCTACAAAGAGACTTAGACCCCCACACAATAATAATGGGAGACTTTAACACCCCACTGTCAACATTAGACAGATCAATGAGACAGAAAGTTAACAAGGATATCCAGGAATTGAACTCAGCTCTGCACCAAGTGGATCTAATAGACATCTACAGAACTCTCCACCCCAAATCAACAAAATATGCATTCTTTTCAGCACCACACCAACTGCAAAATTGACCACACAGTTGGAAGTAAAGCTCTCGTCAGCAAATGTAAAAGAACAGAAATTATAACAAACTGTCTCTCAGACCACAGTGCAATCAAACTAGAACTCAGGATTATGAAACTCACTCAAAACCACTCAGCTACATGGAAACTGAACAACCTGCTCCCGAATGAATACTGGGTAAATAATGAAATGAAGGCAGAAATAAAGATGTTCTTTGAAACCAACGAGAACAAAGACACAACATACCAGAATCTCTGGGACACATTCAAAGCAGTGTGTAGAGGGAAATTTATAGCACTAAATGCCCACAAGAGAAAGCAGGAAAGATCTAAAATTGACATCCTAACATCGCAATTAAAAGAACTAGAAAAGCAAGAGCAAATACATTCAAAAGCTAGCAGAAGGCAAGAAATAACTAAGATCAGAGCAGAACTGAACGAAATAGAGACATAAAAAACCCTTCAAAAAATTAATGAATCCAGGAGCTGGTTTTTTGAAAGGATCAACAAAATTGATAGACTGCTAGCAAGACCAACAAAGAAGAAAAGAGAGAAGAATCAAATAGATGCAATAAAAAATGATAAAGGGGATATCACCACCAATCCCACAGAAATACAAACTATCATCAGAGAATACTACAAACATCTCTACGCAAATAAATTAGAAAATCTAGAAGAAATGGATAAATTCCTGGACACATACATCCTCCCAAGACTAAACCAAGAAGAAGTTGAATCTCTGAATAGACCAATAACAGGCTCTGAAATTGAGGCAATAATTAATAGCCTACCAACCGAAAAAAGTCCAGGACCAGAAGGATTCACAGCCGAATTCTACCAGAGGTACAAAGAGGAGGTGGTACCATTCCTTCTGAAACTATTCCAATCAATAGAAAAAGAGGGAATCCTCCCTAATTCATTTTATAAAGCCAGCATCATCCTGATACCAAAGCCTGGCAGAGACACAACAAAAAAAGAGAATTTTAGACCAATATCTTTGACGAACATTGATGCAAAAATCCTAAATAAAATACTGGCAAACCAAATCCAGCAGCACATCAAAAAGCTTACCCACCATGATCGAGTGGGCTTCATCCCTGGGATGCAAGTCTGGTTCAACATGCGCAAATCAATAAATGTAATCCATCATATGAACAGAACCAAATACAAAAACCACATGATTATCTCAACAGATGCAGAAAAGTCTTTTGACAAAATTCAACAACTCTTCATGCTAAAAACTCTCAATAAATTAGGTATTGATGGGACGTATCTCAAAATAACAAGAGCTATTTATGACAAACCCACAGCCAATATCATACTGAATGGGCAAAAACTGGAAGCATTCCCTTTGAAAACTGGCACAAGACAGGGATGCCCTCCCTCACCACTCCTATTCAACATAGTGTTGGAAGTTCTGGCCAGGGCAATCAGGCAGGAGAAGGAAATAAAGGGTATTCAATTAGGAAAAGAGGAAGTCAAATTGTCCCTGTTGCAGATGACATGATTGTATATCTAGAAAACCCCATCGTCTCAGCCCAAAATCTCCTCAAGCTGATAAGCAACTTCAGCAAAGTCTCAGGATGCAAAATCAATGTACAAAAATCACAATCGTTCTTATACACCAATAACAGACAAACAGAGAGCCAAATCATGAGTGAATTCCCATTCACAATTGCTTCAAAGAGAATAACATACCTAGGAATCCAACTTACAAGGGATGTGAAGGATCTCTTCAAGGAGAACTACAAACCACTGCTCAATGAAATAAAAGAGGACACAAACAAACGGAAGAACATTCCATGCTCATGGGTAAGAAAAATCAATATCGTGAAAATGGCCATACTGCCAAAGGTAATTTATAGATTCAATGCCATCCCCATCAAGCTACCAATGACTTTCTTCAGAGAATTGGAAAAAACTACCTTAAAGTTCATATGGAACCAAAAAAGAGCCTGCATCGCCAAGTCAATCCTAAGCCAAAAGAACAAAGCTGGAGGCATCATGCTACCTGACTTCAAACTATACTACAAGACTACAGTAACCAAAACAGCATGGTACTGGTACCAAAACAGAGATGGAACAGAATGAACAGAACAGAGCCCTCAGAAATAATGCCGATTATCTACAACTATCTGATCTTTGACAAACCTGACAAAAACAAGCAATGGGGAAAGGATTCCCTATTTAATAAATGGTGCTGGGAAAACTGGCTAGCCACACGTAGAAAGCTGAAACTGGATCCCTTCCTTACACCTTATACAAAAATTAATTCAAGATGGATTAAAGACTTAAATGTTAGATCTAAAACCAGAAAAACCTTAGAAAAAAACCTAGGCAATACCATTCAGGACATAGGCATGGGCAAGGACTTCATGTCTAAAACACCAAAAGCAATGGCAACAAAAGACAAAATTGACAAATGGGATCTAATTAAACTAAAGAGCTTCTGCACAGCAAAAGAAACTACCATCAGAGTGAACAGGAAACCTACAGAATGGGAGAAAATTTTTGCAACCTACTCATCTGACAAAGGGCTAATATCCAGAATCTACAATGAACTCAAACAAATTTACAAGAAAAAAAAAACAACACCATCAAAAAGTGGGCGAAGGATATGAACAGACACTTCTCAAAAGAAGACATTTATGCAGCCAACAGACACGTGAAAAAATGCTCATCATCACTGGCCGTCAGAGAAATGCAAATCAAAACCACAATGAGATACCATCTCACACCAGTTAGAATGGCAATCATTAAAAAGTCAGGAAACAACAGGTGCTAGAGAGGATGTGGAGAAATAGGAACACTTTTACACTGTTGGTGGGACTGTAAACTAGTTCAACCATTGTGGAAGTCAGTGTGGCGATTCCTCAGGGATCTAGAACTAGAAATACCATTTGACCCAGCCATCCTGTTACTGGGTATATACCCAAAGGATTATAAATCATGCTACTATAAAGACACTTGCACACGTATGTTTACTGGGGCACTATTCACAATAGTAAAGATTTGGAACCAAGCCAAATGTCCAACAATGATAGACTGGATTAAGAAAATGTGGCACATATACACCATGGAATACTATGCAGCCATAAAAGATGATGAGTTCATGTCCTTTGTAGGGACACGGATGAAGCTGGAAACCATCATTCTCAGCAAACTATCGCAAGGATAAAAAACCAAACACTGCATGTTCTCACTCATAGGTGGGAATTGAACAATGAGAACATGTGGACACAGGAAGAGGAACATCACACACCCGGGACTGTTGTGGGGTGGGGGGAGGGGGGAGGGGGGAGGGATAGCATTAGGGGATATACCTAATGCTAAATGACGAGTTAATGGGTGCAGCACACCAACACAGCACATGTATACATATGTAACACACCTGCACATTGTGCACATGTACCCTACAACTTTAAGTATAATAATAATAAAATTAACAAAAAGAAAAGAAAATACCAAAAAAATAAAATGAAAAGAAAAAGGCATTGTCATTTTAATGCTAAGACTCTTAAATTGTTTTTAGTAAAATTAGAGTTAAAACAGCAGCAGCATACCAGCTAAAGAAGAAATGTATGACTTTCAAAGCCATAAAAACCTAGCTCCACAACACAGAAGATTTAGAGAGGCCTCAAGTAAAATATCTGACCTGATGCTTACTGTGTTAGTGACTTTGGACAAGCCATTTTAACACCCTTGAGCCTCAGTATCTTCATCTGTAAAATTAAATTTTAAGTGGGCTCGTATGGCTATTGTGATGATTAAATGAAATTTTATACATGTACTTTATATATTAAACTATCAACACAGTGCCTGGAGCATATTGTGTTCAGTAAATGGTAAGTATTACCATTACCTATTAGTAATAATTCTTCATATTTGTATAGTAATTTTCATCTTGATCCTAAAAGCAATCACGTACAGCACAAGGGATAAGTGTTCTCTCCACTTCAGACATGAACAAACTGAGGTTGAGAGAGCATAAATGGCTCACCCAATGCCTCATTGCTAGCTAGCAAATGGCAGATCTGAAATTCAAACCACACCTCTGTGAATCAAGACCCTTTTTCTTGTCTTCTGCAATACTATCTTTCATTAATGATGAGAAATAAATGAGATTCAATCAACAAGATTTTTCAAATTACTGAATATCTCATAGGTGCCAGGTTCTATTCTAGGTACTAAGTCTAAAGCAAAGAACAAAACAGACAAAAATCTCTCTTCTATTCTTGAGGGTGAAGGCAGTCAATGGAAGAATAAATACGTAAAATATATAGTATGTGCTGCAGGATCATCATGGTAGATGGGAGGCAGGACTAGATTGCAGCTCTGACTTGAACAGACAGAGTAGCATGCAGAGGCTCACACTGTGGATTTTAGCTCCAGATTGACTACAAGAACAAAACAGCAATCCTGAGAGGGCCCGCAGACCCTCTGAAGGAAGCATACTGCTCCCGCAGGACCCAGGAGACACCCAAACACTGTGAGTGCCCCAACTGCAAAAGTGGTAAAGGGATATCCTCCTCTCCCGAACACACACCCCTCCTGGAGAAACTGACGGTCTGTTTGCGGGAGAAGTTTCCCGCAGATTTCTCAGCAGAAAACCTACAAGCTAGAAGGTATTGGGACCCTATCTTCTTCAACCTCCTCAAACAAAACAATTACTGGCCAAGAATTGTGTATCCAGTGAAGCTAAGCATCACATGGAAGGAAACATACAGTCTTTTTCAGACAAACAAATGCTGAGAGAATTCACCACTACCAAGCCACCACTACAAGAACTGCTAAAAGGAGCTCTAAATCTGGAAACAAGTCCTGGAAACACATCAAAACAGAACCTCTTTAAAGCATAAATCACACAGGACCTATGAAACAAAAATACAAGTTAAAAAGCAGAAACAAAAAACAAAAGAACCAAAGTATACAGACAACAAATAGCATGATGAATGCAATGGTACCTCACATCTCAATACTAACATTGAATGTAGATGGCCTAAATGCTCCACTTAAAAGACACAGAACTGCAGTATGGATAAGAACTCACCAACCAACTATCTGCTGCCTTCAGGAAACTCATCTAACACAAAAGGACTCACATAAACTTAAAAGGGGTGGAAAAAGGCATTTCATGCAAATGGACACCAAAAGTGAGCAGGGGTAGCTATTCTTATATCAGAAAAAAAAAAACGAATTTTAAAGCAACAGCAGTTAAAAGAGACAAAGAGGGACATTATATAATGGTAAAAGGCTTTGTCCAACAGCAAAATATCACAGTCCTAAACATATATGCACCTAACACTGGAGGTCCCAAATTTATAAAACAATTACTAATTGACCAAAGAAATGAGATAGACAGCAACACAATAATAGTGGGGAACTTCAGTACTCCACTGACAGCACTAGACAGGTCATCAAGACAGAAAGTCAACAAAAAACAATGGATTTAAACTACACCATGGAACAAATGGACCTACCAGATATATACAGAATATTGTATCCAACAACCGCAGAATACGCATTCTATTCAACAGTGTATGGAACTTTCTCCAAGACAGACCATATGATAGGCCATAAAATGAGCCTCAGTAGATTTAAGAACATTGAAATTATATCAAGCAGTCTCTCAGACCACAGTGGAAATCAACTCCAAAAGGAACCTTCAAAACTATGCAACTACATGGAAATTAAATAACCTGCTCCTGAATGCGCATTGAGTCAAAAACAAAATGAAGATGGAAATTAAAAAATTATTCAAACTGGGCTGGGCGCGGTGGCTCAGGCCTGTAATCCCAGCATTTTGGCAGGCCGAGGTGCATGGATCACAAGGTCAGGAGACTGAGACCATCCTGGCTAACACGGTGAAACCCCGTCTCTACTAAAAATACAAAAACTTAGCCAGGCATGGTGGTGGGCGCCTTTAGTCCCAGCTACTTGGGAGGCTGAGGCTGGAGAATGGCATGAACCCGGGAGGTGGAACTTGCAGTGAGCCAAGATCGTGCCACTGCACTCCTGCCTGGGTAATAGAGCAAGATTCTGTCTCAAAAAAAAAAAAAATTCTTCAAACTGAATGACAATAATGACACAATCTATCAAAACCTCTGGGATACAGCACAGGCAGTGCTAACAGGAAAGTCCATAGCCTTAACGCCTCCATCAAAAAGACTGAAAGAGCACAAACTGACATTCTAAGGTCACACTTCAAGGAGCTAGAGAAACAAGAACAAACCAAACCCAAAACCAGCAGAAGAAAGGAAATAACCAAGATCAGAACAGAACTAAATGAAATTGAAACCAAAAAAATACAAAAGATAAATGAAATATAAAGCTGGTTACTTGAAAAGATAAATACAATTGATAGACCTTTAGCAAGATTAAACAAGAAAAGAAGAGAGAAAATCTAAATAATCTCATTAAGAAATGAAACGGGAGATATTACAACTGACACTACTGAAATACAAAAGATCATTCAAGGCTACTATGAACACCTTTATGCATATAAACTAGAAAATCTAGAAGAGATGGATAAATTCCTGGAAAAATACAACCCTCTGAGCTCAAATCAGGAAGAAATAGCTACCCCGAACAGACCAATAACAAGCAGCAAGATTAAAATGGTAATTTAAAAACTACCAACAAAAAAAAGTCCAGGACCAGATGCATTCACAGCAGAGTTCTACCGGACATTCAAAGAAAAATTGGTACCAATCCTTGTGACACTATTCCACAAGATAGAGAAAGGAGGAACCCTCCCTAACTCATTCTATGGAGCCAGCATCACACTAATACCAAAGCCAGGAAAGGACATAACCAAAAGAGAAAACTACCGACCAATATCTGTGATGAACATAGATGCTAAAATCCTTAACAAAATACTAGCTAACCAAATCCAATACATATCAAAAAATAATTCACCATGATCAAGTGGGTTTTATACCAGGAATGCAGGGAACATATGCAAGTCAATAAATGTGATACACCACATAAACAGAATTAAAAACAAAAATCACTTGATCATCCCAATAGATGCAGAAAAGGCATTCAACAAAATCCAGCATCCTTTATGATTAAAACTCTCAGCAAAATAGGCATACAAGGGACATATCTCAATGTAATAAAAGCCATCGATGACAAACCCACAGCCACTGTAATACTGAATGGGGAAAAGTTGAAAGCTTTCCCTCTGAGAACTGAAACAAGACAAGAATGCCCACTCTCACTACTCCTCTTCAACATAGTACTGGAAGTCCTAGCCAGAGCAATCAGACAAGAGAAAGAAATAAAGAGCATCCAAATCGGTAAAGAGGAAGTCAAACTGTCACTGTTTGCTGACAATATGATTGTTTACCTTGAAAACCCTAAAGACTCCTCCAGAAAGCTCCCAGAACTGATAAAAGAATTCAGCAAAGTTTCTGGATACATGGATTAACATACACAAATCAGTAGCTCTTCTGTACACCAACAGCGAACAAGCAGAGAATCAAATTGAAAACTCAACCCCTTTTACAATAGCTGCAAAAAAAAAAAAAAACTTAGGAATATACCTAAGAACAAAACTTAAGAATATACCTACCTTCCTTGTAGAGAAAGACCTCTACAAGGAAAACTACAAAACACCACTGAAAGAAATCATAGACAATGCAAACAAATGAAAACACATTCCATGCTCATGGATGGGTAGAATCAATATTGTGAAAATGACCGTACTGCCAAAAGCAATCTACAGATTCAATGCAATCCCCATCAAAATACCACCATCATTCTTCACAGAATTAGAAAAAAAAATTCTAAAATTCATATGGAACCAAAAAGGAGTCCACCTAGCCAAAGCAAGACTAAGCAAAAAGAACAAATCTGGAGGCATCACACTACCTGATTTCAAACTATACTATAATGCCACAGTCAAAAAAACAGCATGGTACTGGTATAAAAATAGGCACATAGACCAGTGGAACAGAATAGAGAACCCAGAAATAAAACCAAGTACTTATAGGCAACTGATCTTCCATAAAGCAAACAAAAACATAAAGTGGAGGAAAGGACACCCTTTTCAACAAATGGTGCTGGGATAATTGGCTAGCCACATGTAGGAGAATGAAACCAGATCTTCATCTCTCACCTTACACAAAAATCAACTCAAGATGGATTAAGAACTTAAATCTAAGACCTGAAACTATAAAAATTCTGGAAGATAACATTGGAAAAACCCTTGCAGACATTGGCTTAGGCAATGATTTCATGACCAATAACCCAAAAGCAAATGCAATAAAAACAAAGATAAATAGTTAGGACTTAATTAAACTAAAGAGCTTTTGCAAGACTAAAGGAATAGTCAGCAGAGTAAACAGACAACCTACAGAGTACGAGAAACTTTTCACAATCTATACATCTGACAAAGGACTAATATCCAGAATTACAATGAACTCAAACAAATCGTAAGAAAAAAACAAACAATCCCCATCAAAAAGTGGGCTAAGGACATGAATAGACAATTCTCAAAAGCATGATACACAAATAGCCAACAAACATATGAAAAAATGCTCAACATCACTAATGATCAGGGGAATGCAAATCAAAACCACAATGCGATACCACCTTACTCCTGCAAGAATGGCCATAATAAAAAAATTTAAAAAAAAAAACAGTAAACGTTAGCATGGGTGCAGTGAACAGGGAACACTTCTACACTGCTGCTGGGAATGTAAACTAGTACAATCACTATGAAAAACAGTGTAGAGATTCCTTAAATAACTCAAAGTATAACTACCATTTGATCCAGCAATCTTGCTACTAGGTGTCTACCCAGAGAAAAAGAAGTCATTATACAAAAAAGATACTTGCACACACATGTTTATAGCAGCACAATTCACCAACTGCAAAATTGTGGAACCAACCCAAATGCCCATCAGTCAATGAGTGAATAAAGAACCTGTGGTATATGTATATGAGGAAATACTATTCAGCCATAAAAAGGAATGAATTAACAGCATTTGCAGTGACCTGAATGAGATTGGAGATTATTCTAAGTGAAGTAACTCAGGAATGGAAAACCAAACATCGTATGTTCTCACTGATATGTGGGAGCCAAGCTATGAGGATGCAAAGGCATAAGAATGATACAATGGACTTTAGGGACTTGGGAGAAAGAGTGGGAGGGGGACGAGGGATAAAAGACTATGGTGCAGTGTATACTGCTCAGGTGATGGATGCACCAAAATCTCACAAATCACCACTAAAGAACTTAGGTAACTGAATACCACTTGTACCCCCAATAACTTATGGAAAAAAATTAAAAATATAAATAAATAAATACATTGGCATATTCATTGAAATAAATAAATAAAATATATAGTATGTCAAATGAAGGGAAATGCTACAAGGAGATTAAAGCAGGGAAAGGGGAAGGGGTGTACCAAGGAGTAGAAAGCAGAATGCAATTTTAAATAGGATGATATGGGTTGGCCTCATTGAGAAAGTAACATTTGAGGGTGGGCGCAGTGGCTCAGGCGTGTAATCCCAGCACTTTGGGAGGCCAAGGCAGGTGGATCACTTGAGGCCAGGAGTTTCAGACCAGCCTGGCCAAAATGGCGAAACCCCGTCTCTACTAAAAAAATATAAAACATAGCTGGGCATAGTGGTGCGTGCCTGTAGTCTCAGCTACTAGGGAGGCTGAGGCAGGAGAATCACTTGAACCCAGGAGGCGGAGGCTGCAGTGAGCTGAGATCGTGCCACTGCACTCCAGCCTGGGCAACAGAGCAAGAATCTGTCTCAAAAAATAAAAAAGGTGACGTTTGAGTAAAGATCTGGTGCCAGGCACTGTGGCTGGCACCTGTAATCCCAGCAAATTGGGAGGCTGAGGTGGGAAGATTGCTTGAGCCCATGAGTTCAAAGATCTGGGTAGGTGAGTGAGAAAGGAAGTCAGAAGTCACACAGACAGCCTGCAAGAAAGCAATCCAGTAAAAGGAAACAGGAAGTGCAAAGGCCCTGAGGTGAGAGCATGCTGGATGTGTCCAAAGAATAAATAACAAGGAAACCAATGACATGAAGGACAGCAAGGCAGGAAAAGAGGACGGTGAGATGAGGGCAGAGAAGTATGCTGAAGAGCTCTGGGGACCAGAGGGTGAAGAGCAGTAGGGCTCTGTAAGGACTTCAGCTGCTACTCCGCGATGAGAGCCACTGGAGGGTTTTGCACAGAGGAGTGCCACGGTCTGACTTACATTTTAAAAGAATCACTCTGGTTGCTATGTTGGGATTAGCCTATATGAAGGTAAAGGTAGAAGTAGGGAAACATGTTAGAAGATGATTGCAATAGGATAAAGGCAATGGCTTGATTCTGAGCAAACTATCGCAAGGACAGAAAACCAAACACCGCGTGTTCTCACTCATAAGTGGGAATTGAACAATGAGAACGCTTGGACACAGGATGGGGAACATCACACACCGGGGCCTGTTGTGGGGTGGGGGGAGTGGGGAAGGATAGCATTAGGAGATATACCTAATGTAAATGACAAGTTAATGGGTGCAGCACAGCAACATGCACATGTATACATATGTAACAAACCTGCACGTTGTGCACATGTACCCTAAAACTTAAAGTGTAATAAAAAAAGAATCTTAGATACATATTAATAAGTGAAGAAAGCCAATCTGAAAAGACTACATACTATGTGATTCCAACTTTGCGATATCCTGGAAAAGGCAAAACTATGGAGCCAGTAAGAAGACCAGTGGTTGCCAGAGATTGGTTAAGCACAAAGGATTTTTTGGGCAGTGAAAATACTCTTTATGATATTATAATGGTGGATACATGTCATTATACATTTGTCAAAACCCGTAAAATGTGCAACATCAAGAGTGAATCCTAATATAAACTATGGACTTTTGGTGATACTGATGTATTAATACATGTTTATCAATTGTAACAAATATACCCACTCTAGTGGGGGATGTTGATAGTTGGGGAGACTGTGCAGTGGTGGGGGAAGGAGATATATGGAAAACCTTGGTACTTTATTCTCAATTATGCTGTGAACTTAAAAATATTCTTAAAAACTTAAGTCTTGAAAATGGTTACTTTGAAGTTACATAAAAATTTGTGAAAATATATGCAAATACAAATAATAAGAAAAGAAAAAATAGTATCAGACATTTTCAAGTAAATAACTCAAACAACACTAAAATATAATATAAAGTGAAACCTGAATAAAACTTAAATACTCAAAAAAAAAAGAAGGTGATGGCTTGAACCAGGATAGTAACAGTGTAAGGAGTGAGAAAATGGTCAAATTCTGAAAAGAGCGTTTTTTATTATGAAAATCATCAAATATTAAAAAAGTAGAGAGAGTAACACAGCAAACTTCTGTAAATTCATCACCCAAATTCAATAATTATCAAAACTTTGCTACATTTGCTTAATCAGCTCTTGTTTTTTCATAGTTTTTTTTTTGTTTTTTTTTTTTGCTGAAGTATTTTAAAATAAATTACATACATTTGACCCAGCAATCCCATTATTGGGTATATACCCAAAGGAATATAAATCATTCTACCATAAAGATACATGCAGTTGTCTGTTTATCACAGCACTTTTCACAATAGCAAAGACATAGGATCAACCTACATGCCCGTCAACGGTGGACTGGATAAAGAAAATGTGGTACATATACACCATGGAATACTACACAGCAATAAAAGAGAATGAAATCATGTCCCTTGCAGCAAAACAGATGCAGCTGGAGGCGATTGTCCTAAGAAAATTGACGCAGGAATGAAAAACCAAATACTGCATGTTCTCACTTAGAAGTTGGAGCTAAACACTGAGTACACATGGACACAAAAAAGGGAAGAATAGATACCAGGGCTTACTTAAGGGTAGAGGGTAGGAGGAGGGGGAGGATAGAAAACTATCTATTGGGTACTATGCTCACTACCTGGGTAATAAAATCATTTTATTACCCAAACCCCAGTGACATGCAATTTATCCTTGTCAAACCTGCACATATATCCCCTGGATCTAAAATAAAAGTTGGAAGAAAAATAATAAATAAATAAAATCGCTTCTTCAAAAAAATTACGTTGTCTAATTTCACTGCTACATATTGTATGCAGTATGCATTTCACTGAAAATCTGAACATAAATACAATCACATTATCACACCTAAGAAAATCATCAATAACTCTTTGATATCAACCCATACTATAACCCAATTTCCCTAATTGTCTTAAAAATTTCTTTCACAGTTGATTTGTTTGAATCAAGGTATAAACAATGTAATACACTACATTTGTTTATGTTTGAGTTTCTTTTAACCTAAAGGAGCACACATGCACACACACACACACGCACACACACTTTTTTCCCTTTAGCATTTCCCTGTGATTTGCAAAATCCACATAATATTCCTGCATAATGCCCCACATCCCAAATGTGTCCCTTTGCTACTCTGTAGTGTAATTAACTCTAGAAGCTTGGTTAGATTCAGTTTCATTTTTTTGGTCAAAAACATTTCATAGACAAAGTGTATTTTATAAATGCATTACATCAGGAGTTACCCAATATGTTGTTGTTCCATTTATAGTGACATTCATGATAGTGATCATTCCCCACCTACATATAACTAATGATTCCAATCCACTGACAATCACTGTGTAAAACAATTATTTCATGGGACCAAGGAGGAGAAGAACAAGGTAGTTATAATAGTGGGTATTACTTTGAAACTTGCTTTTTTCCACTTACCAGTATGTTGAAATTTATCCATATTGATATCTGTACTAGTTATTTCATACATGTCTAGTTATTTTAATTACTATATAGTATTCTACTATAGAAAAAATTGAAAAAAAGAAAAAAGAACACATTTTATTTATCCCTTCTACTGGTGAAAAAAGGATATATCCTATTTTTTTAATCAAAAACAGTAGCAAAGAATATCCTTGGGCATTTTTCAGTGTGTATGCATATGAGAGTTTCTCTAAAATCAAGGGCAGGAATCAGAAACCTTTTTCTTTAAAGAGACAGGTAGCAAATAGTTCAGGCTTTGTGGGCCATATGGTCTCTGTTGCCATTACTCTGTCAGGTAGCATGAAAACAGTCATCAACATTGTATAAATGAATAAGCATGCACACAGCTGGGTTTTTATAAGAGTTGATTTACCAAAACAGGTGGCGGGCCAGATTTGGCCTGAAGGCCATAGTTTGCTGACCCCTGGTGTAGAGTATGAAAATAGAGTATGTTCATCTTCAGCTTTGTTATATATTTCTATTTTCTTTCTCCAAACGAGTTATACTTGTTTATACTTCCATCAGCAAAGTATAAAAGTGACTTTCTCCACATCCTTGAAAACATTTGGTGTTATCTAATTTCTTAATCTTGGGGCAGTCTGATGGTTGTGAAATAGTTTCTAATGAATGTTTCAACTTTCATAAGCCCAATTACAAATGTGTTTCAATATTTTTCATATGTGCTTTGACTATTCAGGTTTCTCCTCCCTACATTGCCAGTTTATAACATTTACCTACTTTCTATTGAGTTGTTTGCCTTTTTCTTACAATTTGTGACTTTTATATATAGACTGCATTTTTCTGTTGATTATATGCATTATAAATATCTTAGTCTGAGTTTGTCTTTGCTCACAGTATCATTTGTTGAACAGAAGTTTTGTTTGGTTTTTGCTTTATTTTTAATGTCCATGGATACATTAATCCTCCCTTTTTCTATGTTTGTATGTGTGTGTCCATTTTTTGCTTTGTATAAGAAATCTCACCCTACCCAATTATCATTATATTTTTCTATATTTTCCTTTCCACATTCAGGTTTTAGTACATCTGAATGTACCTTTACATATGGTAGTTATCTAATTTTATCTTATCCAATATGAACCATCAATTATCTGAGCCCCCTTTATTGATTAATCCATCTATGTGTTCTCCACTGATTTTAATGCTACCTTTGACTTAATGCACATTCCCACATGTTGTAGGTCTGTTTCTAGGCTCTGTGTTCTGCTTTCTTAGTCTGCTTTTACTGGTCTATCTCTAGGCTGATACTATTTCATTTTAATTCGATAATTTCATAAGTAGTCTTAATATCAGGCAGAATTAATCCCTCCTTATCGCTGACATCTTTGAAATAGTCTTGCCTCATCTTTACTCTTTATCTTCCATACGAATTTTACATAAATCCCAATGTAAAGATTTGGAAACAGATGTTTAAAAAAATCTAAGTAACTCTCCCAAGTCCCCACGATTAATAAGTAGATGAGGTGACATTCAAACCCACGCAGAATAATTTCGAAGCCCAGTTTCTAAGCCACTATATCCACAATACCACCTCTACATTTATAATACAAAGTGGTAGAAAAAGCTGAACTTAATGTCAGTAATCATTAGGCTCTGGACTTGGCTCATTCGTGGACAAGTTGCTTGGGTATCTCTCTGGACCTAATTTCCTCACCTACAAAATTGTTACAAAAATAATTTGTCTCAGAGCTATGAATAAACAGTCAATATAAACTGTAAAGCATTGATTATGTAAAAGCCTACCCACACTGGTTAATTTTATATGTCAACTAGACTGGGCCACAGGGTGCCCAAGCATATAGTCAAGCACTATTCCGTATTTATCTGTGAGAGTGTTTCTCAATGAGAATAACATCTGAATCAGTAGATTGAGTAAAGGGCACTGCCCTGCCTAATGTGGATAGGCCTCATGCAGTCAATTGCAGGCCTGAGTAGAAGAAAAACACTAGGTAAGAGGGAACTCTTGCTGCCTGACTGCTGTAAGATGAGACATCAGACTTTTCCTGTCTTTAGACTTGAACTGAAACATTGGCCTTTCTTAGGTCTCAAGCCTGCTAGCTTTTAGACTGAAACTTACATTATCAGCTCTCCTGGTTCTCAGGAACTAGAACCACACCATAGATTCTGCTGAGTTTCAAGCTGTCCAACTGCACTGTACCTCCATAATCATGAGACAATTCCTCATAATAAATCAACAAACACACACACACACATATATCCTATTGGTTCTGTTTCTCTGGAGAACCCTGACTGATACAGAGTTTGGTACCAAGAGTGGTCCTAGAGGAACATAATTCTAAGAATGAGTTTTCTGAATTGGTTTTGAGGCGTTTGGAATAGACTCTCTAATCTAATTAAAGACACTAATGAGTCTATTTCCAGTAGTAAAGAGAGCATTGAAAGTCCATGGTGTGATCTGGCAATAAAAATACATAAAACATCACCATTGAATATTCCTAGTCAACTACTTTTAAGAATCAAGGAGCTTGGTAACTGTGTATGTACTTTCAAACGTTTTTGGCAAGCTAACAAATGTAATGAGATTGGTTGGTTGTTCTATTGCTGGACAAAGTGGAGAAAGAAGAGGATGAGCTCAGGGGTTTGAGTTGCCAGCCCAAGTGTTGCATAAATGACTGGAAAGCTTCTATGTTTGCCCTAAAGGATATTCTTATCTCCAATAGCTGCAGAGCTGAGATTGCTGAAAATTAAAGGCAGAACCTCACGCTATGACTGGCTGAATTACAACACAAGTTGAACTCCCAGCCTCGCAGGGTGTCTACTGTTAAGGTGAAGGCATTGGTTGGGAAGAAATGGGCTTCTGAAAAATTGTAATGGGGACATGCAGGAAGACCTTGATGAATCTGGGGTCATTGAGCTCCTAAATTCTGATGAGTCTTCTTTGCCAGTGGAAGATTTCTCCCTACTCCAGAAGGGAGTCATCTCCCCATCCCTTGTGGTATAAGCCTCTGTACCCTTATCTGAGGAGATTAACCCTGCATTGCCTAAAAAACTCCAGTGGCCTCCCGTGAGGCAGTTGCCATCGAAGACAATGCTGAGTCTTCTCAGAACCTACCATCACCAACTCTCTTTGCTTCTAAACCTATAATTAGACTCAAGTCCCAGTAGGTCCCTAAAGGTGAAGTACAGAAGGTGACCCATGAGGAAGTGTGCTATGCTCCAAAAGAGTAACTGGAGTTTTCTAATGTATACAGAAATCTAAGGAATATGTGTGGAAACAGATATTAAGAGTGTGAAATGATGACAGAAGGAACATAAAGTTGAATCAAGCTAAATTTATTGATATGGTCTCACTATGCAGAGACTCTGCATTTAATGTTGTGGCTCAGAGATTAAGGGGTCTAATACTTTGGTTCATTGGCTAAAACATGGACCAAAGACCACAGTGCCTGAGTTGGAAATGCTAGACCTGCCTTGGTTTAATATAGAGGAAGTGATTCAAAGGCTTAGGGAGACTGAAATATTAGAGTGGATTTGTCATTTAAGAACTACTCATCCACCAAGACTATGAAAAATAAATGTGTAAGAGGAGCTCCAGCATCCTTGAAGAGCCCTGTGATTCCTCTTCCCTGTAGGCTAGACCCCAGTGCAAGAACTACAGTCACTGAATTGGAAAACCTAAATGCAATGGGAGTAGTTGGATCCTAGGGTGGCAGGGGCCAGATGGCAAGACTCAACTGCCAAAGGCAAGATGGGTATGGATACTATAATGAACATCAGAGTCAGAGCAGCAATCAGAATAGTCTAACTCACACAGACCTATAGCATTGTCCAGTTGATTGCAGTGTCCCTAGAAATAAAATAGGAAGCCTATTAAATGCTTATTTGATCTTTATAAGCAGAAAAGTTCCAGCTCAAGTGAACAAAAATCTAATCTGAATCATAATCATAGAGAGTCACAGTTACTCAATTTACAGTTACAAACTTAAGCTAGTTTACAAACCCAGAGGACCTTGAATGATGAGTAGGCCAGGTCTCCTTGAGAAAGGATCCCAGTATTCAGCCAAAAATTTAAACTGTTGGTCTTCTGTCAGCCTTCCTCCAAAGGAACATACAGCCTTCTGCCAGGACAACTGGGTGCTGGAGGAAAGGAAATAATCAGGCCTTTTAGGGACTACTGGACAGTGGCTCTGAACTGACTCTAGTTCTAAGGAATCCAAAACATCACTGTGGTCAACCTGTCAGAGTAGGAGTTTATGGAGGTCAGATGATAAACCAAGTTTTGGCTCAAGTCTGTCTCACAGTGGGTCCAGTGTATCCCTGAACCCATCTTGTTATTTCCCCAGTTCTGGAATGCATAATTGGAACAGACTTACTCAACAGCTAGTAGCATCACCTCATTGGTTCCCTCGCCTGTGGAGTGAGGGCTATTATGGTGGGAAATGACAAAGGGAAGCCACTAGAACTCCCTGTACCTAGGAAACTAGTCAATCAGAAGCAATACAGATTAGTATTGCAGTAATTAGTGCCATCATCAAGGACTTGAAAGATGAGGTCGTGGTGATTCCCATTACATCCCCATTCAACTCTCCTATGTGACCTGTGCATAAAACACACGGATCTTGGAGAATGACGGTGGATTATCATACGTTTAACCAGGTAGCGACTTTAATTACAGCTGCCGTACCAGATGTGCTGTACCAGTTTGCTTCAGCTGGCAAGGCTGGCAATACACTTTCACTGTCCTGCCTCAGAGGTATGTCAGCTCTCCAGCCCTATGTCAAAATTTGATTTGCAGAGATTTTGATCACCTTTCCCTTTGATCACCTTCACCAAGATATTATACTGGCCCATTACATTGAGGACATTATGCTAATTTGACCTAGTGAGCAAGAAGTAGCAACTATTCTAGACCCATTGGTAAGACATTTGCATGTAAGAGAATGAGAAATAAACCTGACAAAAACTCAGGGGCCTTCTACCTCTGTGAAATTTTTGTGGGTCCAGTGTTCTGGGGCATGTTGATAAATTCCTCCTAAGGTGAATGACAAATTGCTGCATCTGACTCCACCTACAACCAAAAAGCAAAATAAAATGCCTAGTAGGTCTCTTTTGATTTTGGAGGCAAGGTATTCCACAGTGGGTATGTTACTCTAATCCATTTACCAAGTGGCCCCAAAAGCTACTTATTTTGAGTGGAGCTCAGAACAAGAGAAGGCTCTGCAACAGATCCAGTCTACTGTGCAAACTGCTCTACCACTTGGGCCATATGACCCAGTATAATGATACTTGAACCGTCAGTGGAGATGTGGGTGCTATTTGGAGCCTTTGGCAGGCACCTGTAGGTGAATTTCAGCGCCGGTCCTTTGGATTTTGAAACAAAGCCCTGCCACACTCTGCAGTTAACTACCCTCCTTTTGAGAAATGGCTCTTGGCCTGCTACTAGGCGCTAGTAGAGACTGAACATTTATCCATGGCCTGCCAAATTACCATGCAAATTGAGCTGCCCATCAGAAAACGGGTGTTATCTGACTCACCACACCATAAAGTTGGGTGTGCACAGCAGCACTCCATCATCAAATGGAAGTAATGTATGTGTGATCAAGCTCAAGCAGACCCTGAAGGTATGAGAACGTTACATGAAGAAGTGGGCCAAGGCTGAGCGTGGTGGCTCACAACTGTAATCCCAGCATTTTGGGAGGCCAAGGCAGGCAGATCACTTGAGGTCAGGAGTTTGAGACCAGCCTGGCCAACGTGGTGAAACTCCATCTCTATTAAAAATTCAAAAATTAGCTGGGTATGGTGGTGGACACCTGTAATCCTAGCTAGTCAGGAGGCTGAGGCAGGAGAATCACTTGAACCTGGGAAGTGGAGGTTGCAGTGAGCCGAGATCACATCACTGCACTCAAGCCTGGGTGACAGAGACTCCATCTCAAAAAAAAAAAAAAAAAAAAAAAGAGTGAGACAAATGCACAGTCTCCACTCCTGTTTCTCTATGTTCTCTCTCCATCATGTGAGGAAACACAGAAAGAAGACAACTATCTGCGAGCCAGGAAAAGAGCCCTCATTAGAACACAACCATGTTGGCACCCAGATCTTGGACTTCCAGCCTCCATAAATGTGAGAAAATAATTTCTGTCGTTTAAGCCACCCAGCTATGGCACTTTGTCAAGGCAGCCTGAGAAGACTAATACACCATCTAAATTTAAGATTTGGTACAATAAACCAGTTTACGTTTTTCTTTAAAAAATCTATTTTAAATCTCTATATTCTGGGCAAATTCTCTTTTACTGAATGTAGATTTGAGGATCTTCAGGAAAACTATTCTGCTTTTCCTGAGATCAAAATGGAAGTCAAGAGAAAACTGTCACTAATTTTGTCTCTAAAGATAACAGAGAAAATATTCCAGAACTTACAGGATCCCCAGTATTGCTTCAAAGTCATGCTCAGCCAGTCCCACACCCTGCAGGAAGCCCACTAGAAGATGAGCGTGGGCCCAAATGAGGAAGAAAAAAAATCACTCTGATGTAAAAGCAAATTCCAGATGCGCACAGCAGGTTGAGAAATTGTGAGTAAGAAGTTCAAACGTTTTGGAGTCAATCTCTTTAGAAAAACACCTAGATGGCAGGCCCTAGCTGTGGCATTTTCATACCAGAGTTAGGCTGAGCCAAAAAGAAACCAAAGTATCTGACAGTATATCTAAGTCTGCATTTCTTCCTCTATTCCTTTCAACTTCTGCTTAGGCAGAAATAAATGGGCAACTATAAAATAAATCACAAAAATAAAATAAAACAAGGTTAGTTTTTTTACAGTCCTCAAGATGGAACACAGAAATTTGTAGGCTGTTTTGGCCTGAGTATAATTGATAGATGGATTTATTTATCCCTAAGTTTTACTTTTGTCTGCTCATCTAATTTTGCTTTATTGATAGATGTTGTCCTAGGTCAGGTTCTCCCAGAAACAGAATCTAAGCCAAGAATTCAGGTGCAAGTTATTTATTAAGGAAATTCTCCCAGGAGAAACCTGTAAGGAAGTGGAAAACAAGCTATCAGCTGTCTCGCAAACTGAGGGAATATAAATCAGAGTTCACAACCATTAAGGTCAAGGGGCTCTGACCCCCAGATTTAATTAGGACCGCTGAAGGATTACATCCTAAGAGTAAGGTCGAATCTAAAAAGACCAGGCCTTCCAAAAACTAAAATCCAATTTCAAATCAGCTCAGTGACTGAATTAAAGCAATGTGCTCCTACTTTAACTGCCTGACAGAAACTAAAGAAACCTTCTTTTGGCTAAGATAATATCGCCCAAGCAGCTATCATTTTTCAACACAACATCTTGCATTTAATAAAAAATTTCCTTGTATGCCAAGAGACAGGTCCAAGAGAAAAAAGCAGACAATAGAAACAGAACAACAGATGACCCAGATATTACAGTTATTAGGTATGGGCCTTAAAATAATAAAAATAGGCCAGGCGTGGTGGCTTACGCCTGTAATCCTAGCACTTTGGGAGGCTGAGGTGGGTAGATCACCTGAAGTCAGGAGTTTGAGACCAGCCTGGCCAACATGGTGAAAACCCCAGCTCTACTAAAAATACAAAACAAATTTAGTGTCACGTGCCTGTAATCCAGCTACTCGGGTGGCTGAGGCACGAGAATTGCTTGAACCTGTGAGGTGGAGGTTACAATGAACTGAGATTGTGCCACTGCACTCCAGCCTGGGTGACAGAGCGAGACTCTGTCTCAAAGTAAAATAAAATAAAATAAAATAGCCGGGGACATCTGTCCCACTCTAACCATCCTTTAATCCTGCATCTCCAAGAAATACAATAAACACTTCCAGCTCTTTCTTCTGGTGTTTACCTCCAGTACATTTTAGCATATCTCAAATATCATATCTCGTATATCATTTGAGCATATTTCAAATGATATGCTTAAGCTGATATCCCTGGATTCATCCATTTAGACATTATCTATTAAC
Source organism: Pan paniscus (assembly GCF_029289425.2). Classification (NCBI taxonomy): domain Eukaryota; kingdom Metazoa; phylum Chordata; class Mammalia; order Primates; family Hominidae; genus Pan; species Pan paniscus. The sequence continues at coordinate 24,022,325 of NC_085926.1, read as the reverse complement.
TTCCTATTATGGTTAATAATATCTTGGTTCTCTCACAACTTTCCTGCCTTGCAAATCTCTTCTATACATCCTCACTCCTTTCCTTCCCCCCATACAGTATAGTTACAGCCAATATATGGTTAATTCAAACTCTCCAATGAATTTATAAAGCTGCTATCAATACTATTTTCCACATGGTCAGAAACATATATGGTTAACTATAAGTTCCATTTTATTTTCTCTAGAAACATCCCTCCTAAAGTCTTCCATATCCTCCTGCTTCAAAGTGGACTGATTGCTCTCTAACACTACTGCACAGCTATCATCTTGGGACCTCATTATTTGTAAAACTAGGAATTCCTTTATTAATATGCTGTGTTGAACCCCACATTTCCTGGCTCCCATGTCTTAATTTGCTCCTTTGTTTCGATGTGCCTTCTTAAGAAAGTATACATTTGAAATTTGAAATAAAATGCTTGGGATGCTGCATGTCTGAAGGTGACATTATTCTCTTCTCACACTTGATTGAGTGGTTCTTCTGTGCATTGAGTGGTTCTTCTGTGCATAGAATTCTCATTAGAAAATTGCTTCCCTCAGAATTTAGAGGGAAAATTCCCTCCTCATTGTCTTCTAATTTCCCATGTGTTGTTTGAAATATCTGAAATCTTATTCCAAACTCTTTATGTGTGACCTATTTTTTAATATCTGAAAGCTTCTAGAATCTTCTCTCTATAACTAAGATTTTATAATGATGCGCCTCAGGAAAGAATATTTTTAAATTTATATGGAGACATAAGTCCTTCAGTTCTGAGAAATTGTCTTGAATTATTTCTTTGTTAAGTTTCTTCCCGTTGAAACTCTTAGCAAATTTTTATTATCAATTTCTGGATCTCCTGTAATGAACTTTAACTTGTTTACCTGTAGAACAAATCAACTTGCTTCTCCTAGTTTTTAACAAAATTGAGTTTTTATGTCCATTTCTTATTCTCTCTATGTCTTTGATGTGATTTGAGAGAGAAGATGGAGCTGGGACATTTTACTCTGCTCTCTTTAAACTGGGCAGCACTATATCGCTTTTTATTGTTTATAGAGCCACAAAAGCAAAAAAAAGTTTCATTTAAACTTCCAGTGTGTGGTTCAACGATAGACATTACAAGGGAAAACTACCACCATACATCAACAGCTGAGGAAATTCTGTCACAAACACAGTTGAATATTGTCCAATTCTTCAAAAATCTTCCATTTCTCTTTAATTGAGAGAAAATCTAAGAGAATGTTTTAAGGGAAATATTAATTTTTCTACTGAATTGGAATATCAGACACTATTTTTAAGCTACTGCAGCACTGAGATTAGAGCCATTTATCAAAAGTTACGGCCCACACTCAAGACAGCCTGGAGGGGGAGAGCTGTTGGAAATCCTTTCAACTCAGTCTGACTGACCAAGGCGAATGTGGTTGGGGCACATTTTTCATGCAGGGACTCAGCAGTGTTACTAAACACAGCCACTTCACGCTGGGACACAGTACTTTACAGAGCTACGTAGAAGCCAAAAGCACTTCTACTTTGAAAATGTTTCAAAAGCACTAAAGGAAATTTTCTTAACCACTAAATAGAAGTGTTAGAACCTTTTATTCCTTTCACCTCATTTTCTAAGTTCTAATTTACTTGGAGGGTATTGGAGAAAGAACTCTTCAAATTCTTTCAATGTGTTTAAATGGCTTTAAAGTAATTAGCTTTTAAGACTTTCTACTCTGAAGCAACAGAATATGTTATTATGCTTCATTTATCCAGAATCCTTGAAGAACGAAGGATCCCACATAAGTTAAAAACTACATGGGACGCTGCTTTAGGTCTCACCGTCCCCCCCCAACTCCGCCCCCCACCCCAACACACACACACTCAAGTTTTAATCCATTTGGATGAATGTCTTTGGAGCAGAGGGTCCTGATAAACACCAGGGTATTACTAGGTGCAGGCTGAAACTCACAGGCAACAGGCAAGAAATGCACACATTTACTGTTCACTCAACAGCACATGGTGAGGCCCCAGTGGGCCAAGCACAGCTGGACACAACTTGCATCTGTGCTACAGGAGGTAGCTTCAGATCTCTACTATTTTCCCTTTTTTAGAGGAAGAATAGAACTGTCTCATAATCAGGACACACTGTCTGAGTTTGGGTGCCACCTTTGCAAAGGAGTGCCAGGATCACCAGATGCCCAGCTCTGGAGGCCTTGTGGGAAGCTGTGCTCACATCCAGCACCTTCTACTACGAGGAGAGGAAGCCCCAGATCCAGAGAGCATAATGCCAGAAAACCTGCGGGGACATGTGGGCTTATTCAGGAAGAAATCTTGGTTCTCCACAGTCTTTCTAAAATGACATAATTTTTTTGTTGCCTTCTTATTTAGAGTATGTTATGCCTTTGGGATTTGTACCTGTTTCTGTACTATTTGTATCTTCTCCCTTGTTGTCACTGACCATTTCTCAACTTGGGATGTCAGACTTCAAATCCTCTGGCTTCTAATCTACTAGGGACTCAGAAAACAAAATAACCAGGAATGCTGAGGTTGCATATAAAATATGTATACATGGCTTCTTGTGAGGACATGTAAGGCAGCCCTGTAACAAAGGACATGCTCCATTGGATCTGGTACTATCCCTCCAGACAAGTGGTTCTTAAAGTATAGCCCAGAGGCCCCTGAGGGTCCCTGAAACTCTTTTACGGGGTTCATAAAGGCACAACTATTTTCATAATAATATTAAAACATGACTTACCTTTTTTACCTTCATTCTCTCAAGAATGTAAGTGGATACAGCCGGGTGCCCCTCTTAGGTGAAGCTTCCAGAGGAAGGATCAGGCAGCAACATTTGCCGTTCTGCAATATTTGCTGTTCTGCAGCCTCCACTGGTGATACCCAGACAAACAGGGTCTGGAGAGGACCTCCAGCAAACTCCAACAGACCTGCAGCTGAGGGTCCTGACTATTAGAGGGAAAACGAACAAACAGAAAGGACATCCACACCAAAACCCCATCTGTATGTCACCATCATCAAAGACCAAAGGTAGATAAAACCACAAAGATGGGGAGAAACCAGAGCAGAAAAGCTGAAAATTCTAAAAATCAGAGTGCCTCTTCTCCTCCAAAGGAACGCAGCTCTTCACCAGCAATGGAACAAAGCTGGACAGAGAATGACTTTGACGAGTTGAGAGAAGAAGGCTTCAGACGATCAGTAATAACAAACTTCTCTGAGATAAAGGGGGATGTTCGAAACCATCACAAAGAAGCTAAAAACCTTGAAAAAAGATTAGACGAATAGCTAACTACAATCAACAGCATAGAGAAGATCTTAAATGACCTGATGGAGCTGAAAACCATGGCATGAGAACTACGTGATGCGTGCACAAGCTTCAGTAGCCGATTTGATCAAGTGGAAGAAAGGGTATCAGTGATTGAAGATCAAATGAATGAAATGAAACGAGAAGAGAAGTTTAGAGAAAAAAGAGTAAAAAGAAACAAACAAAGCCTCCAAGAAATATGAGACTATGTGAAAAGATCAAATCTACGTCTGATTGGTGTACCTGAAAGTGATGGGGAGAATGGAACCAAGTTGGAAAACACTCTGCAGGATATTATCCAGGAGAACTTCCCCAACCTAGCAAGCAGGCCAACATTGAAATTCAGGAAACACAGAGTACACCACAAAGACACTCCTCGAGAAGAGCAACTCCAAGACACATAATTGTCAGATTCACCAAAGTTGAAATGAAGGAAAAAGTGTTAAGGGCAGCCAGAGAGAAAAGTCGGGTTACCCACAAAGAGAAGCCCATCAGACTAACAGCTGATCCCTCGGCAGAAACTCTACAAGCCAGAAGAGAATGGGGGCCAATATTCAACATTCTTAAAGAAAGAATTTTCAACCCAGAATTTCATATCCAGCCAAACTAAGCTTCATAAGTGAAGGAGAAATAAAATCCTTTACAGACAAGCAAATGCTGAGAGATTTTGTCACCACCAGGCCTGCCCTAAAAGAGCTCCTGAAGGAAGCACTAAACATGGAAAGGAACAACCAGTACCAACCACTGCAAAAACATGCCAAATTGTAAAGATCATCAATGCTAGGAAGAAACTGCATCAACTAACAAGCAAATTAACCAGCTAACATCATAATGACAGGATCAGATTCATACATAACAATATTAACCTTAAATGTAAATGGGCTAAATGCTCCAATTAAAAGACACAGACTGGCAAATTGGATAAAGAGTCAAGACCCATCAGTGCTCTGCATTCAAGAGACCCATCTCACGTGCAGAGACACACATAGGCTCAAAATAAAGGGATGGAGGAAGATTTACCAAGAAAATGGAAAACAAAAAAAAGCAGGGGTTGCAATACTAGTCTCTGATGAAACACACTTTAAGCCAACAAAGATCAAAAGAGACAAAGAAGGCCATAACATAATGGTAAAGGGATCAATTCAACATGAAGAGTTAACTATCCTAAATATATATGCACCCAATACAGGAGCAACCAGATTTATAAAGCAAGTCCTTAGAGACCTACAAAGAGACTTAGACCCCCACACAATAATAGTGGGAGACTTTAACACCCCACTGTCAACATGAGACAGATCAATGAGACAGAAAGTTAACAAGGATATCCAGGAATTGAACTCACCTCTGCACCAAGCGGACCTAATAGACATCTACAGAACTCTCCACCCCAAATCAACAGAATATACGTTCATCTCAGCACCACATCGCACTTATTCCAAAATTGACCACATAGTTGGAAGTAAAGCACTCCTTAGCAAATGTAAAAGAACAGAAATGAAAACAAACTGTCTCTGAGACCACAGTGCAATCAAACTAGAACTCAGGATTAAGAACCTCATTCAAAACCGCTCAACTACATGGAAACTGAACAACCTGCTCCTGAATGACTACTGGGTACATAACAAAATGAAGGCAGAAATAAAGATGTTCTTTGAAACCAATGAGAACAAAGACACAACATACCAGAATCTCTGGGACACATTTAAAGCAGTGTGTAGAGGGAAATTTATAGCACTAAATGCCCACAAGAGAAAGCAGGAGAGATCTAAAATTGACACCCTAACATCACAATTAAAAGAACTAGAGAAGCAAGAGCAGACACATTGAAAAGCTAGCAGAAGGCAAGAAATAACTAAGATCAGAGCAGAACTGAAGGAGATAGAGACACAAAAAACCCTTCAAAAAAATCAATGAATCCAGGAGCTGGTTTTTTGAAAAGATCAACAAAACTGATTGACCGCTAGCAAGACTAATAAAGAAGAAAAGAGAGAAGAATCAAATAGACGCAATAAAAAATGATAAAGGGGATATCACCACCAATCTCACAGAAATACAAACTACCATCAGAGAATACTATAAACACCTCTACGCAAATAAACTAGAAAATCTAGAAGAAATGGATAAATTCCTGGACACATACACCCTCCCAAGACTAAACCAGGAAGAAGTTGAATCCCTGAATAGACCAATGACAGGCTCTGAAATTGAGGCAGTAATTAATAGCCTACCAACCAAAAAAAGTCTAGGACCAGACAGATTCACAGCTGAATTCTACCAGAGGTATAAAGAGGAGCTGGTACCATTCCTTCTGAAACTATTCCAATCAATAGAAAAAGAGGGAATCCTCCCTAACTCATTTTATGAGGCTAGCATCATCTTGATACCAAAGCCTGGCAGAGACACAACAAAAAAATAGAAAATTTTAGACCAATATCCCTGATGAACGTTGATGCAAAAATCCTCAATAAAAACTGGCAAACCGAATCCAGCAGCACATCAAAAAGCTTATCCACCACGATCAAGTTGGTTTCATCCCTGGGATGCAAGGCTGATTCAACATATGCGAATCAATAAATGTAATCCATCATACGAACAGAACCAAATACAAAAACCACATGATTATCTCAATAGATGCAGAAAAGGCCTTTGACAAAATTCAGCAGCGCTTCATGCTAAAGACTCTCAATAAACTAGTTATTGGTGGGACGTATCTCAAAATAATAAGAGCTATTTATGACAAACCCACAGCCAATATCATACTGAATGGGCAAAAACTGGAAGCATTCCCTTTGAAAACGGGCACAAGACAGGGATGTCCTCTAATACCACTCCTATTCAACATAGTGTTGGAAGTTCTGGCCACGGCAATCAGGCAGGAGAAAGAAATAAAGGGTATTCAATTAGGAAAAGAGGAAGTCAAACTGTCCCTGTTTGCAGATGACATGATTGTATATTTAGAAAACCCCAGCATCTCAGCCCAAATCTCCTTAAGCTGATAAGCAACTTCAGCAAAGTCTCAGGATACAAAATCAATGTGCAAAAATCACAAGCATTCCTATACACCAATAACAGACGAACAGAGAGCCAAATGATGAGTGCACTCCCATTCACAATTGCTTCAAAGAGAATAAAATACCTAGGAATCCAACTTACAAGGGATGTGAAGGATCTCTTCAAGGAGAACTACAAACCACTGCTCAATGAAATAAAAGAGGACACAAACAAACGGAAGAACATTCCATGCTCATGAATAGGAAGATTCAATATCGTGAAAATGGCCACACTGCCCAAGGTAATTTATAGATTCAATGCCATCCCCATCAAGCTACCAATGACTTTCTTCAGAGAATTGGAAAAAACTACTTTAAAGTTCATATGGAAACAAAAAAGAGTCCACATTGCCAAGACAATCCTAAGCCAAAAGAACAAAGCTGGAGGCATCACACTACCTGACTTCAAACTATACTACAAGGCTACAGTAAGCAAAACAGCATGGTACTGGTACCAAAACAGAGATATAGACCAATGGAACAGAACAGAGCCCTCAGAAATAACACCACACATCTACAACCGTCTGATCTTTGACAAACCTGAAAAAAACAAGCAATGGGGAAAGGATTCCCTATTTAATAAATGGTGCTGAGAAAACTGGCTAGCCATATGTAGAAAGCTGAAACTGGATCCCTTCCTTACACCTTATACAAAAATTAATTCAAGATGGATTAAAGACTTAAATGTTAGACCTAAAACCATAAAAACCCTAGAAGAAAACCTAGGCAATACCATTCAGGACATAGGCATGGGCAAGGACTTCATGTCTAAAACACCAAAAGCAATGGCAACAAAAGACAAAATTGACAAATGGGATCTAATTAAACTAAAGAGCTTCTGCACAGCAAAAGAAACTACCATCAGAGTGAACAGGAAACCTACAGAACGGGAGAAAATTTTTGCAATCTACCCATCTGACAAAGGGCTAATATCCAGAATCTACAAAGAACTCAAACAAACTTACTAGAAAAAAACAAACAACCCCATCAAAAAGTGGGCAAAGGATATGAACAGACTCTTCTCAAAAGAAGACATTTATGCAGCCAACAGACACATGGAAAAATGCTCATCATCACTGGCCATCAGAGAAATGCAAATCAAAACCACAATGAGATACCATTTCACACCAGTTAGAATGGCGATCATTAAAAAGTCAGGAAAACTGGCCATCAGAGAAATGCAAATCAAAACCACAATGAGATATCATCTCACACCAGTTAGAATGGCAATCATTAAAAAGTCAGGAAACAACAGGTGCTGGAGAGGATGTGGAGAAATAGGAACATTTTTACACTGTTGGTGGGACTGTAAACTAGTTCAACCATTATGGAAGTCAGTGTGGCGATTCCTCAGGGATCTTGAAATAGAAATACCATTTGACCCAGCCATCCCATTACTGGGCATATACCCAAAGGACTATAAATCATGCTGCTATAAAGACACATGCACACGTATGTTTATTGGGGCACTATTCACAATAGCAAAGACTTGGAACCAACCCAAATGTCTAACAATGATAGACTGGATTAAGAAAATGTGGCACATATACACATGGAATACTATGCAGCCATAAAAAATGATGAGCTCATGTCCTTTGTAGGGACATGGATGAAATTGGAAATCATCATTCTCAGTAAACTATCGCAAGGACAAAAAACCAAACACTGCATGTTCTCACTCATAGGTGAGAATTGAACAATGAGAACACATGGACACAGGAAGGGGAACATCACACTCTGGGGACTGTTGTGGGGTGGGGGGAGAGGGGAGGGATAGCATTAGGAGATATACCTAATGCTAAATGATGAGTTAATGGGTGCAGCACACCAGCATGGCACATGTATACATATGTAAGTAACCTGCACATTGTGCACATGTACCCTAAAACTTAAAGTATAATAATAAAAACAATAATAATAATAATTAATAAATAAATAAAAAGTCAGGAAACAACAGGTGCTGGAGAGGATGTGGAGAAATGGGAACATTTTTACACTGTTGATGGGACTGTAAACTAGTTCAACCATTGTGGAAGACAGTGTGGTGATTCCTCAAGGATCTAGAACTGGAAATACCATTTGACCCAGCCATCCCATTACTGGGTATATACCCAAAGGATTATAAATCATGCTACTATAAAGACACATGCACACGTATGTTTATTGTGGCACTATTCACAATAGCAAAGACTTGGAACCAACCCAAATGTCCATCATGATAGACTGGATTAAGAAAATGTGGCACATATACACCATGGAATACTATGCAGACATGAAAAGGATGAGTTCATGTCCTTTGGAGGGACATGGATGAAGCTGGAAACCATCATTCTCAGCAAACTATTGCAAGGACAGAAAACCAAACACTGCATGTTCTCACTCATAGGTGGGAATTGAACAATGAGAACACTTAGACACAGGGTGGGGAACATCATACACCAGGGCCTGTCGTGGGGTAGGGGGAGGGGAGAGGGATAGCATTAGGAGATATACCTAATGTAAATAACGAGTTAATGGGTGCAGCACACCAATGTATGTGCCAATATATGGCACATGTATACATATGTAACAAACATGCATGTTGTGCACATGTACCCTAGAACTTAAAGTATTATAAAAAAAAGAAGAGAGTGAGAAAACAGTACAAGTAAAAAATAAATAAATAAATAAAAGAATGTAAGTGGAGTTTTCCAGAATATATGACATGCAATATCACAACAAACTGAATGCAAGAAGCAGCTATGAGAAACCAGCTGTGTCCTATTAAGACAATGAACAGATTTGCAAGAATGTAAAACAATGCCATCCTCCTCACTACATTCTTTTTGTTTTGAAAAAGATGCAGAAAAGGGCTTGGACAAAATTCAATAGCCCTTCATGCTATAATTATTTTTCAGAAAAAATTATGCTAATATATAATGGGTGTATTAATGTTATTTTTTCATTAATTAATTGCAGAAATATTTTCTATTTTTCTCAATGTTGATTTCAAGTATGGCATATATTAATAGCTACAACTCACATAAACAAAAATTATTTGGAATTCTCAACAATTTTTAAGATTAAAAAGAGTTTTTGAGACCCAAAAGCTTCAGAATCGCTGCTCTAGGTAACCTCTTTTGAGAAACACAAAAGGATTACTTCCTGTAGCATACCAAGAGGTAAACCACAAAATCTTGGTCCTTATACCTAATGTTAAATGAAGAGTTAATGGGTGCAGCACACCAACATGGCACATATATACATATGTAAAAAACCTGCACGTTGTGCACATGTACCCTAAAACTTAAAGTATAATAAAAAAAATAATAAATTAAAAAAAATATTGGTCCAGTGACACACCAGAGTCTTCTTAACAAATGTTTTAACTCATTTTAAATTTCACAACATAATAGAAGAAGGGAGATGGTTGGGGATAGTACAATCACTTGATAAGATGCACAACTCAAAAAAGACCTGGAAATTATTTTTCCAAGCTGTGCAGAAGTGAAGTCTTAGAATGTTTCAAACCTGTGAAATGCAAAGTCACCTTGGAAAGTAATGCCAAGGATATCAAAATTCTGCTTATGTGGCCTTTCAGGGTGGCCACATACATAGTATAAGCTATTGTTTTTTTTAACTAGTATTATTTTTCACATAATGGAAAGAATCATGAATGTACTTTTCTATGAGGATTCTGTTTACCTAGTCAACCATGATCATTTGCTTGCTTACACTCCACACTCTTCCTTCCAACACATCACTGAAGCCCACTGGGAAATGACCATTTTTTCCCATTATAGCAGGTACAACTTTCATTTCAGTAACCCGATTTAAGACATGGAATTGTTTAATCAATTGATTTTCTTTCCCTAACAATTATTCCAACTATGAAGCTTATTTTTACAAATAAAGAAATTGGAGTTGTCATAAAAGGATAAAAAATAGAAAAGTTGAGAGCCAACCTTGAATACAAATTATTACAATCATTTTTTCTCATATTCAGGTTGCAAATATACTCTAACGTTACCCTGTGGATAATTTTAAATAACTGTTGTTGGGGGAAAAAACTTTTTTATGAAACATTCTTATCAAAGAAAGCAGAAACACAAAATAGCAAACATAATTAGAGAATTATGTTTCTTCCTTAGAGGTAAGTGACTTAATCAGGAATCTTAACTATTCAAAACAAAGACAGAAGCACAGAAGGTAGACCCTCAACCCCTCTGCAAAATCAAAAGTTTAATCCCAAACTCCATGTTTTAACCCACAGCCCTTTATGAGAAAATTCTTTAAATTTCTACTTTGAATGAATTTAGTCTTAATTTAGACCAGGGATCAGCAAACAAGGGCCTGTAGACAAACCCAGCCTGCAACCTGCTTTTGTAAATAAGGTTTTATTGAAACACAGTTGCTCATTTGTTTCCATATTGTCTGTGATTGCTGTTCCACTACAACAGCAAAGTTGGGTAGTCAAGAGAGAAACTGTACGGCCTGCAGAGCCTTAAAGATTTACTATTTGGCCTTTACATAAAAAGTTTAAATTAAAAATTTAGACTAAATTTTAAGAAAATAAGAAATCATATTTTTCACACAGTAGATTGGAAGCAACGAAAGGTGGTAGGGGAAAGAGATCCTTAAACTGGGCATGCTGACCTTAATAGGCAGTGGCCACTGTTGGTCTGATATTGAGGAAGAAGACTTAAAAGCTTGAAAAGGAGTCCCTATGATTGAACTGTCAAATAAGTGGGCTTTGGAAACCCCCTTGCCTCAATGGCAAACAACTCTGAAGGGCCAACCCTGCTCCAGAGCTCCCAAAGGACTGACTGAAGCCCTGGTTACAACCATGTTCGTATCAGCTTCTCCCTCTGCTCAATCCTGTCATCCTCACTTCCTTTCAGGTGTATCTCCCAAAAGCAATCATTCTGCAAGCAACTACCCACTTCAGTGTCTGTTTCCAAGGAACCCAGTCAAAGACAGTGTATAAAGAACATGGCAATTGGCATTTGCCTCAGTCTTTAAGCCTTCAAACAACTCGATAAACACTTGTGGATCACCTCCTAGACTCACGGCACTACACCAGGCACTATAGGAAATTACAAAATGGGCAAGATGCAATCCCTGTCCTCAAGAATCTGGCAAATTACATATTGTCTATGGCTGCTGTTGTTCTACTTAAGGTGATTAAAACTACCTAAGGATAGGATATACTGCTTAAGGTATTATAAGATGAGGTTCATTGTCACCGCCACTGTAGATGGCTTGGGAGAGGGAACTAGGGATGAGATTCCATCAGCTGCCCAACATCCAGTTGAGGGAAATGGACAGATATAATGGAAACAGTGTTTGGCCAGGAGCTTCGAAGATGGCGTAGGAGTTTAAGATGGATGAAAACAACAACGAACATAGGAAGAAACATAAGGAAGAGACTAGATGCAGGAGCGGAAAGTGAAAGTTATATTTTGGAGATTCAGCCACAGCCCAGTTTGTCTGAAGCTTGGAATGGGGCAGGGGAAGACTCTTTTTGAAAGATATGTTTAAACCAGCTCATGGAAGTTCTTGAACACTAAGCCAAAGAGTTTATTTAAAACAACAGGAAATAATAATGATTTTGAGCAGAAGCAGGGTGACCATTGATTTTGCCCTCCAAACTAGCAATGTTGAGAGTCAAAGATGGCATTATCAATTGCCATCTAGGACAGCAGATGTAAACCAAGACTATTCCATGCAAATAAGGATGGTCACCTGAGCAGGAGGACAATGTGATTAGAGCTGCTCTTTAATATAACTAATGCAGTAGTGTATCAGTTAGCCATTGCTATATAACAAACTGCTCCAAAAGACACTGACTTAAAACAAGAATAATTTATTAACTCTAAATTCAGTGAGTTGGCAATTTGGACAACACTCAGTTGGGCAATTCTTCTACTGCCCTTGCCTAGGCTTATACAGCTGCATTTGATTGCAGATGCTGACTGGTCTAGATAGGCTTAGCTGGCATGTACAGCAGTTGGTGCTGGCAGTCAGATGGTGGTGAATGTCCAATGAACTATGTGCCTCCAATAGATCAGCCAGGTTTTTCCCATGGTACCAGAAGGAGTCCCAGCAGTGAAAGAAGGCAAGCTCCTATGTGGAAATCCATCTCAAGCCTCTGCCTGTGGCACATTTGCTATTGTCTCATTGGCCATAGCAAATTAAATAGCCAAGAACAGAATCAGTGTGGGAGAGAACTACAAAGCCTTAGGGACAGGGAGTGGAATTTCACTGGCGATTTTGCAAACATTCCACCACAGATAGTAGTGTCTGCATTGGATTGAAGGAATAAGACTAAACATGGAGAAAACAATTCAAAAATAATTATGATAGGGATCATATTTCCAACATTATTTTGTGATGTTCAAGGGATTCTACTTTTATTACTACATGCAACTCTTACACATTCCTATGAAAAAATTATTATTCTCATTTTGCAGACAAAACTGAAGCTTAGAGAAATTCGATAACTTTAGCCAAGATTGCAAAGCTAATAAGTGGTTTAGGCCAGGTGTAGTGGCTCACACCTGTAATCCCAACAGTTTGGGAGGCTGAGGTGGGTGGATCACCTGAGGTCAGGAGTTTGAGACCAGCCTGACCACCATGGAGAAACCCCATCTCTACTAAAAATACAAAATTAGCCAAGTATGGTGGCACATGCCTGTAATCTCAGCTACTTGGGAGGCTGAGGCAGGAGAATCACTTGAACCTGGGAGGCAGAGGTTGCAGTTAGCTGAGATTGCGCCGTTGCACTCCAGCCTGGGCAACAAGAGCAAAACTCCGTCTCTCTCTCTCTATCTCCCTCACACACACACACACACACACACACACACACACGTGGTGTAGCTGGATTCAAACCCAGCCAAACTGGATCCAGAGCACAAACACTTACTCACCTAGTCATACAATCACCTTGCCACTAAGCCAATGTACAAGGGATAATGAAAGTCTGAAGTAGAATGCTGGCAGTGAGAGAGAAAAGGAGGGTGTGAAACATAAAAATCAGTAGAATTTATTAACTAACTGGATGTGGGAGTTAAGAAAGAAGGATGACTCAAAGATGAGTCAGAGTTCAAACCAGCATGGCAGAGGAAGGCATGTTAAACCAGATGTTAAATTAGAAGTTTTGATTGAGGCCCCAAGATATGAGAGATACTAGATACCAACAGAGATGTGTGAGACAGACCAGCTAAATACAAACACAAATTAATTTAGCTAATATGAAATGCAAATTTTCAAGTGAAATGCTGGAGAATCAGTTATACACCTCTTGGGGATCCTCATTCAGTTCAAGGACATAAAAGACTCAAGAGAGTTGAAATCTGAGAAAAATTTGTGAGAATGTATTTGGAAGAAGCCTTGCTGTGAGTAGTAGCCAGCCATCTAAGGGAAGGTATAAGAGAAACTTTCCCTTCACCCTAACCCAGTAACAGGGCCTTTGTAGGCACTGCTCAGACACTTTGACATGGTTCAGAGTCTGCCTGAGAAAACTAGAGCATTCTTTGGCTACAGACTAAAGAGCCATAGCTGGGTAGTAATTAAACTTTCCTCATATCAAAGACATGGGATCCTGGGGATCAGATGTGGAACCTGCAGCAGGAACATGAGCCTGGGGCTATTATAAAAGGGATTTTGCCCTAGAGAATGGCCTTCCAGGCCAGGGGAGCCCAGCAATAATAGCCTGGAGAATGTATTAATACCTTGGTGTCAGAATATCCTTGGGTATCAGCAGCTGCCATTGATGGAGAGGCATCATTCACCTCCTAGGGGTCATAGAGGTGCCAGAATGGGATTTGCAAAGAGCCCACAGCAGTGCCCACAAAAAAAAGAGCCAAATGTAAACATCCGCCCAGCCCAGAAAGCATGAAGCCATCTATGGTAATGTCTATTAAGTGAAAATGTACCTTTCCTTACGTATTTCTAGTCTCTTCAGTGTTGGTGGATTCAGGAGCAGCAGCTGGGGAGTCTAGGAGGCGGTGAGAGAAAAGTAGAAGCTGATCATACCCTTACCCCCAAAGGAATGCTCCCCTGGCCCCCACAGCTAGCCCTCGTCGGAAAAAGAAGTGCTTAATGAAAACTGATATGTTAAGGTCTTAGACTGGACATTCTAATTTCTGTATCAAGACTGTGTCTTGTGACAAGCTTTCTATTATCTGAGAATGAGTAGAGGAGTTATCAGCCTCCTCTACTCCCTGGCAGAAGATGGACCACTTACTTGTTCAGAAGTTAAAAGAAACAATAAGTTATAAAAATAACTCTTGATTTACACCCTGAAAGTGATGTCCATTAAACAACTCCATTAACAGAAATTGGGAAGTAAAGAGAAGTAGCTGATTTGAGGAATAAAAATAGAAAGATGGCAGAAATGAATTTGCATCTTGGCAGAGAGGTTGAAACCAGAGAGAGAAATTTAAGGGTCATCTGCTTAGAAGTGGTAGCTGATGCCGGGGAGTAGTAGGTATTGGAGGGAGAAGGTAGAGAAAGGAGGGTCAGGACAAAGTTTTGATTGATGGTTACAGAAATTAGAAAAGGTATGGAAAATTCACTGAGAATAAATCAATATGGCATCAAGTGCTTATGAAAGACCACTAGACACCAGTAAATTCTCCCTAAGCATCAAAAGCAAGCCTGTGTGGTGTAACCACTCTCTAGTCTCATGCCTTTCTCCAGCAAAGTCACAAGTGAGATAGCCAGGCCTGGGCACTGTGTCATCAATGAATGGCTAACTTGGCACAGTGGCAGGAAAGGTAATGAGCTAGTACACAGGAAAGGGCCAAAAGTCAAGAAGTTACAAAGTGAATGCAAAGAATAGCCAGCAGAAGTGAGGACATGACAGAAGGGGAAAATAGGCCATGGTTAAGAGGACAATTCCAAGTTTTAGATCCTGGGAGTGGTTCCATTTCAAGTGATGATGAGATTGACGCCATGGAGGGCATAGGGACAGGGGACATAGAGCTGGGGCTTCAGGTGTTAAGAAGAGCCACCAGGAGGAACATCAAAATCACCAAAGATTATGGCAGGAGATTAGGCAAGGAGAAAGATCATAAATTTTGATCTAAAGTCAGCCAACTTGGCTGGGCTCACACACCTGTAATTTCAACAGTTAGGGAGGCTGAGGCAAAAGGGCAGAAGAGTTCAAGGCTGTAGTGAGCTATGATTGCACCACTGCACTCCAGATGGGTGACAGAGTGGGACCCTGTCTCTAAAAATAAATAATAAAAAATAAAGTCTACCAATTTGTCTGATGCTGCTTAAGAAGCAGAAAATTAAGGGTCATATTTTTTAAAGATTTCCATTTTTAAAAAAATGTATACAACTTTTAAATTGGAAGCATTAAAAGGATTAAGCTTCTCCAGTGGTAGAGTGTTCATGGCAAAAAATACAAATTTAAAGGATAAAATAAAACAATTAAGTGTCCATTATCTGTAGAATAAATGTAGAATCCTTTAGTCCCCAGATGATATTGGAAGATATGAGCATTATTGGAATTTTTTAAGATTATCTGAATCGACAGATAATCTGAGATGATCTGTAGAGAAACCGAAACTCAAAGTATCTTTAATCACGGCAAATTAAAACCATTGAAAGAATGCACAACCCTCAGCCTTTATTGGCTTTACATTTCAGATGATCTTTCAGTGATTTACCATTGTTATCTCAGAGGCTTAATTTTTATGGAGTTCCTACTATATGCCAGGCATTGCCAATATAAAGATAAATAAATCTTAAGAACAAAGAGTTTAGCTGGCTGCAGTTGCCAGACTTAGCAAATAAAAATACAGGATACCTTGCTAAATCTGAACTCAGATAAACAATGAAAACATTTTAATTTAACTATGTCCCCAGTATTACATGGAACATTTATTCTAAAAAAAAAAAACGATTTGTTATTTGTCTGAAATTCAAATTTAACTGGGCATCCTATATTTTATCTGGAAATTCTAATTTAGTTCTTTTTTGTCTGCAATAAAAGGGCTTTAGCCAGAAGACATTTTGAAAGCAAGCAGTAAAAGAAACAATTATAATCTATGTTTTGCCAACTCTTTGTATTGCTCTCAGTTACACAGGACAGAATCTAGTCACTCTAAACAGCCCTTGATCAGGTAACCTCCCTAGTCATATGTCCTGATGGCACACTGTAGTTTTTCACAGGGATACTGTCGTATTCGTCTAGGGTAAAAGCTAATCTGTTATAATAACAACAGTGGGGTGGGGCCAAGGTTGGCAAGGCCACACCCAACATAGCCTTGTCACATCTCTATGTCAGTTGTCTGCTTAAATTGTTACCATTTACCTGCCAGTGAGAAAGGAGAAGAAAAAACGTAGAGGGGAGCCAGTTTTCATTGTAAGGCTGGGACCTGGATGTGGTGCCCATCACTTCTACGAGCCTGGGCTGATTGGCGTGGCCACTCCTAGCTGTAAGGGAGGCTAGGAACTACACTGCCCTCTCCAACTGCCTGCCCTGCTCGTGCTCCAGGATGCCCCGTGTTACTGAAAAGAAGAGGGTAAACGGGGATGGGGGCAATTAGAAGTCTCTGCCACTGCTTATCATAATGGTAATTAGATCCTTAGTGTGTAATTATTAATGACTCCCCTCCCCATCTAGACTGTAAGCTCCCAGAGGGCAGGGGTATCCAGCTAGTCCACCACTCTATCTCCAGGACCTACGACCCTTTCTAGAAACATTTCATAAATGTCTGTGGAGAGAACAGAGGAAGGGGTAAAGCAAGAAAAAGGGAATGTCTTCCCCCTCTTTGCCCTCAACTCTTTGTGCTTAAACTAGAGCTCTATGAGGCCCTCCCCTGGCTTCTGCCCACTGCTCTCATCTGAGGATTCAGCTCTGCTGTGCTCTCCTCCCTCCCTGTCTCTGGGTCCTGGAGGACAGCTTCTGCTCTCAGCTACATAGGCCCAAAAACACTCTGTGTGTCTCCATCTGTCCACATGGGCACTTGGCTCACACTCGCCTGGCCAACGAACAGTATATACCTTTGCTATAGGACTCTCCTCCAACCATCTGTTTCTCATTTGTTCAGCCTCAGCATTGTGACCCCCTCAGTAACACACAAGATTCTAATTCTAATTTTGCCACAACCTCCAATGAACGAATGTTCCTCATTTTGAAGGGACTGACAGGAGGCTCCAATTGGCATTTCATGTGCCTACATCCTATATGGGGTGGAATTTTCCAATTGCCTAGAACAGCTGCAATGACTAAGATTTGAGACAAAGTTTGACTCTTTAAAACATCATACAGCTTAACAGAGAGAGTAGACATTTGGAGACAGCTGTATGTTCACCTACCATCTCAACCACTTTTTAGCTGTGTGGACTTAGGAAAAATTACTTAACCTCCGTGAATCTAGATTTCCTCATCTGGAAAACTTGAATAAAATAATACCTACTTATAGGGTTTTTGTGAAGATTAAGTAACATATATATTTTATTTAATGTTTGGTATTATGTGAGTGTGATGGTTGTTTTTTTTAATGGCCATAAATCCCTCACACTACTCCCATTAGAAGTGAAATATATCCCTTCTCCTATTGACTTTGGGTGGGCTTATGACTGCTTTAACCAGTAGAGTATGATAGGAGTGATCTCCAAGGCTGGGGCAAAAAAAAGCCTTTCAGAGCTGCCTGGTCTCTTGGAACCCCTGCTCTGGGAGGAGTCAACTCCCACACCAGCAGCCTGACTAACCTAACATAACCGTGATGGAGCGACTGCCTGCAGGTGCTCCAGGCAACAACCCCCATGGAGCTCCCAGTGGACAGGCAACGTAAATTGCCAGCTGGCCACATGAGTAAGCCAGCTTTACATCCAGCCCAAGAAAGCCTTCAGATACTTAACATCAGACTGCAACCCCAACAAGAACCACTCAGCAAAGCCCCTTCTAGAGGACTGGCCCACAAAATCATGAGCAAAATAAAATGGTTTATACCATGACATGTTGGGTAGTTTGTTACACAGCCGTAGTAACCAGAGCAATGAACAATAGTAAATGGTAGCATACACTAATATGAACATAGTTTCTAAATCGCATAAGTCCTAGAATCAGGCCTTTCACGTTCCAACGTGTGAATACTGGGGGGCATCCCAGCTCAGCGCTGTCCTGGCTGAATCAGTCTACACTTATAGTGACCGCTCTTCAGAGCCTAGTTTCTTTCCATTCTCTGCTAGGTTTCCTGTCTAACTTCTAGATCAAGAAAGTCTGGATAAACTTCAGATAAACACTTTAAAATTATTTCCTGGAAGCTCACCAAACTGAACATGTGAATCCTCCCCAGTCTGCACAATTGAAAACAAGTTATATAATTTCTGTTTCTCAAGGCGGAAAGGGCTGTGCAAGACTGAGAACACTGGGACTGTTGCCTGTCGTCTGGAATCACATTTTAAATAAACAGACAAAGTGAACTGCATAGAAATGATGAATAATGAAATGGTAGAAATAGAAATTAAAGAGCAATGGGGACTACAGAAGCTATTTCTGTCTCTCACTGAGAATTCCTCATGGCTTAGGTTAAATGTTTATTTCTAAGGGAGTGGATTATTTTTAATGTCTGTGAACAGAACGCCTCCATGGCATCCATTATTTCAAAATGCCTAAGACGTGCTTCTCAGATCTAAACGTCACCGAAGGATTGAGGAGCAGCTTGAGGCTCACGCTAAGTGTGTATGTTTTTCTTTCAGCTATTTGTTCCATCAGCTATCTCAATTATTTATAGAATTCATTCTCCAATGAGGAAGTTATGTTCCGTAGAGACTAGAATTATTTTAAGTTCTATTTTTCTCCTCCTGTCTGCTTTCTTCACTGGTCAACACTCTCCAGTCCATCTATTTAGGACAGTTTCCTCTGGGATGGCACTTGAAGCTTATAGAAGACAGAAAAGAAACAGATCAGATTTGAACCTCACAAATATGATATTTGTGGTTGTGTCTTCTCCTCCTAATCCATACTTTCCGGATGTCTTGTGGCATATTTAAGAAACATTTGCAGATGTGTAAGTATTTTTAAAAACATTCAGGATCCTGAAATCATTACAGCAATCACTTTAAAATAGCTGTATGAATATCTAGAAAAATAAAATTAGATTGTTAGTGCCCTAGTGTCTTGGTCCCCAAACTTTACTGATTACTGGAACCACTCAGAGAATTTATACAAATGCAGATTCCTGGATTTTGTCTCAGGAAAATGGAATCAGACTCTCTGGGAGAGGGGCTAAAGAATTCATGTATATTAGACGCTTCCAGGTGATTTATGGCTGGCCAGCTTTGGTAGTCTTAGCCCAGCTGCACCTATGCCCTGCCAGAAAACCTCAGGAGGAAGGGGCTGTCAGCAAGCTATGTGTGGGTACTAGGGGAAGGTCCACCATTCACCCAGACTCTTCCAAGTGCCTAAATAGGGCTACGCAGGCCCTCCTTCCATTTATTCAAACAACAAACATCTTTTAGGAGTCTAATATAAGTGAATTATAAGAAGGCAGGGAACGGAAGAATACAACATTCTCTGCCATCAAGAAACTCAGAATCTACTCACTCAGTCATTCATTCATTCACCAAATGTTTATTGAGCATCTGCTATCTACTATTCTAGACAATCAAGATACAGTAATAAACAAGCATAGTTCCTGTCCTCATGAGATACAGTATTTAACACAATTTACACCCCTGTTTTAAGAAGATAAACAGGTAACCTATAAGCTTGGCTTTGACCATTGCATTAGGCACCTCTTTAGGCAGAAGCAATACCTAATTTGCATTAACCTGAGCATGAGTGCCTCCTTAAATTCTGCACCCTAGACACCTTACCTGCCTCATCCTAGTTCAAATCATGAGGTTCAGTGGTGTCCTAGATGGGATCACAGCATGTGCAAAGGCAAAAAGATGCTACTGTGCATGAAATGTTCCAAAAATAATGAATAATCTAGGACAGCTTAAGTATAGAATACAGGGGGTAGAGGAAGTGGCTGGAGATTTTACTGTGAATGAAGCTCCAATCTCCAGTTTATGAAGTTCCTTGCATGCCAAATGTCTCCTTTCTGTCCATTTGATGATCATATTATCTATTTTGTATTTTAGAAAGATCACCAGGATGGTAATGTAAAAATGGGGTTGAGGGGGAATGGATTGGAGACCAAGAAACAAATAAAGTCGCTGTTATAGTAGTATTATAAAAGGGCAATAAATATTTGAAATGAGGCAGTGCCCTAAATGGAAAGGAAGCATTGGTATTCAAAGTTATAGGAATGTGGATGAGAGAAGAAAACTCTAGGACCACCAAAGTTGAGGAATCTAATTATACCCTTCTCTATAAGGGTGAATGAGAAACAAACAGAGGTAATAAAGTAAATTTGCCTGTTTCATCCTTGACACTGCATGAAGGGAAATTTTTTTTGTTGTTTTTATAATTCACTATCACAGACTAGCTCTCACATAGGCTTGTGGTCCAAATTCATACTAACTATGTGGTAAACACAACACCACACACACACATCCCTCAAGTATAGAAGTTAATTTAAAGTTACTCCTGGGTTAGCAGTATGCCAAGGCAAATGGAAGAAGCAAACACAAATCCTCACTGGAGTAACATCATCATCCCAGGCTTCAAAAAATTCTCGTAAATTTCCAAGGAAAATGAACAGCTCACAGTATAAAACGCCACACACAGAAACACTGTATTGCAAATGACAGCCAGGAAAAACAATAGAATATATAGTCATCCCCATAAAGACTGCCAATATTGGAACTATACGATACTTTTTAAAAATAACAATATTTTATGTGGTTAAGGAAATAAGTCAATTTTGAAAATATGAACCAGAATGGAGAAAATAAGACAACTTTGAAAATAGGAATCAGAATGCATCTGAGAGAAAGAGACAGAAACATAAAATAGTGGTTTGAAAGCTTAGAGGATAGTCTAGAGGGTCCCCCGTGTGTCCAGTTAGAGCTCCAGGAAGAATTAATAGAAGGGGGAGGAAGCACTACTTAAGGAAAATATGGCTGAGAATTTTCCAGAACTGTCAAAACATAGCAACCCTTACATCAAGGTCATGTTGTTTTTTAGAAATTCTCACTGAAGGACAGGCGCAGTGGCTCACATCTGTAATCCCAAAATTTTGGGAGGCCGAGGTGGGTGGATCACCTGAGGCCAGGAGTTTGAGACCAGCCTGAGCACCATGGAGAAACCCCATCTCTACTAAAAATACAAAATTAGCCAGGCATGGTGGTACATGCCTGTAATCCCAGCTACTTGGGAGGCTGAGGCAAGAGAATTGCTTGAACCCAGGAGGTGGAGGTTGTGGTGACACGAGATCATGCCATTGCACTCCAGCCTGGAAAACAAGAGTGAAACTCTGACTCAAAAAAGAAAGAAAGAAAGAAAGAAATTGTCACTGAAACAAATCAATGAAGCCTCAGAAGGCACAATACAAAGAAAATGTTATAAAAAGAAAGAAAAAAGATTTCCTACAAAGAAAAGGCAATTATAGTTGAATTGACAAAAGCAAAAATGAAAGTCAATACACAGTGAAAAATATCATTATTGTACACAGAAAGAAAATAACTGTCATCTTAGATTTTCTTGCCTAAAGAAAAGAACAAGGAAGGGGCCGGATGCAGTGGCTGACACCTGTAATCCTAGCACTTTGGGAGGCTGAGGCGGGG
Source organism: Pan paniscus (assembly GCF_029289425.2). Lineage (NCBI taxonomy): Eukaryota > Metazoa > Chordata > Mammalia > Primates > Hominidae > Pan > Pan paniscus. Next base: position 24,000,286 of record NC_085926.1, on the reverse strand, counting down.
AGATCACATGAGACCAGGAGTTCGAGATAAGCCTGGCAACATGGCAAAACCCTGTCTCTACCAAAAATACAACAATTACTCAGGCATGATGGCACGTGCCTGTAGTCCCAGCTAGCTACTCAGGAGGCTGAGGCATGAGAATCACTTGAACCAGGGAGGAAGAGGATGCAGTGAGCCGAGATCATGCCACTGCACTCTGCCCTCCTGGATGATGGAGCAAGAATCTGTCTCAAAGGAGAAAAAAAGAACAAGGAAGAATTAAAGTCAGTTTTAAATAAACAAAAACTGAATGAGTTTACCATCAATAGATCTTTAATAAAAGAAAACCCTAAAGGACTCAAGCTTAAGGAAAAATGGGCCCTGATGCAAGATCTGAGATTCAATAAAGATAGTGAACAAAGATATTAGAAAATATATAAGGAAATATAAACAAACATTGACTTATAAAACAATCGTATGTATAATATGGGAGAGAGATGGGATTAAACCAAAATACAAAAAAAATGAGAGTAGTAACATGAGAGAGGATGATCAGAATTATAATGTTCTATCATAAATGTATTATTAGGAAGGAAGGCAAAATAGTTATAAATTTTAGACTTTGTTAAATAGACTTGTTAAAATATAAATAGTATGCTCCATCTCTGCAGGATTAAAAAAATGAAATAGGGGGTTTCTCTTTGTTTGATTCTCCCCCTCCCTCTGTCTCTGTGCAGGGGAGCTGTTTTCTTCTTCCTTCCTTCTTTCTTGCCTGATAAACTCTCCATTCCTTAAAACCAAAAAAACAAAAAAAACAAAAAAAAAAAAACAAAAACAAATAAAATACAAATGGTAACCACTAAAATAATAGACATAAAACACAGGACTTCCAAGCAGAGGGGTGGGTGGAATGGAATGAGGAAAAGTGGAATATATATATTATTTATATATACACACATATAATTTGTTCCACTTTTGTTTATATATATTTATATATATATATGTTCACAATAAAAAAGTGTAGCTAAAGTCTTTCACTGAAAAATAAAGATTATCAAATTGGATTTTACAAACATTCAGCAATATGTCATTAAAAACAAACACACCTAAAACATAAGGACACAGAAGGCGAAAGTAAAGGAATGGAATTCGAATCAGGGTCCCAGAAGAAAACACAAAGTATACCCAAAAGAATAATTGAAGACCAATGTGTGTAGGGGTAAGGGTTCCAGTAGGGAATGATGAAGTACCCAGAGACCTACAAGAGTAGGCAGCTGTCACCTCTGGGTTACTATCTCTGGGCCTAAAAGAGCACAGGAAAGGAGCAATTACTGGAAACAGGAAATTGCTTGAAGCTATAGCAGAGCCACTGCTAACTCACAGAGCTGCAGGAAGGGACCCAGAGGAATAAATACCCCAACTTCCCTTGTCTCCTTGTTCTCTGCTCCTGCTGGTGGTCCTCATTGGCCAACCCCAAACAGAAGCCAAGGGATGAAGGAGCCAAGATTACGCTGTCCACAGCTGTCGACCTCTTGACCAGGAGAAAGGGAAGGAGTAGAGAGGGAGCCGGGAGGTGCAAATAGAGAATATTCAGCATACCAGAAGAAAGCTGGTATATATCCATAATAACATAATACAATATACACTTTAAAGCCAAAAACATTGCTAAAGAGGATCACTACTGATATGGTTTGGATTTTTGTCCCTGCCCGATTCTCATGTTGAATTGTAATCCCCAATGTTGGGCGTGGGGCCTGGTGGGAGGTGATTGGATCATGGGGGTGGACATCCCCCTTGCTGCTGTCATGATAGAGTTCTCACAAGATCTGCTTCTTTAAAAGTGTGTGGCACCTCTCGTCTCTCTCTTTCTCCTGCTCCCACCATGAAAGACATGCTTGCTTCCCTTCACCTTTTGCCATGACTGTAAGTTTCCTGAGGCCTCCCCAGAAGCAGAAGCCTGTAGAGCCCACAGAACTGTGAGTCAATTAAACCTCTTTTCTTTATAATTTTTATTTTTTTTATTTTTTAGATAGTCTCACTCTGTCACCCAGGCTGCAGTACAATGGCACGATCTCAGCTCACTGCAATCTCCATCTCTCAGGTTTGATTCTCCTGCCTCAGCCTCCCAAGTAGCTGGGATTATAGGTGCACACTACCACGCCTGGCTAATTTTCGTATTTTTTTGTAGAGACAGGGTTTCACGATGTTGGCCAGGCTGGTCTTGAACTCCTGGCCTCAAGCAGTCCTCCCACCTCGGCCTCCCAAAGTGCTGGGATTACAGGTGTGAGCCACCACATCCAGCCCTCTTTTCTTTATAAATTACCCAGTCTGAGGTATGTCTTTATAGCAGCATGAAAACAGACTAATACAACTACCTAATAACAAAAGATCCAATTTATCAAGAAGATAAAACAATTCTATACCTGTATGCTTCTAACAACATACCCTCATAACACAAAACATTGCCTGAAAAACATGAAAAATTGACAAACCTATCAGTAGAACAAAAAAAGAAAATATTCCTAAGTAATTTATAAATCAAGCTGATCAAAACAAAAAAGAAAGAATCATAGAAGATTTGAAGAGAATAATTAACAAGCTTGATCTCTTGGACCTGTAAAGCACATCAAACATGAGGCTGGGCACAGTGGCTCATGCCTATAATCCTAGCACTTTAGAAGGCTTAGGTGGGTGGATCCCTCGAGCCCAGGAGTTTGAGACAAGCCTGGGCAACATAGCAAAACTCTGTATCTACAAAACATATTTTTTAATATTTATTTTTATATATTTATTTATTTATTTATTTATTTTTGAGACGGAGTTTCACTCTTGTTGCCCAGGCTGGAGTGCAATGGTGTGTTCTCAGCTCACTGCAACCTCCACTTCCCAGATTCAAGCGATTCTCCTGCCTCAGCCAGCGGAGTAGCTAAGATTACAGGTGCCGCCACTATGCCCAGTTAATTTTTGTATTTTTAGGAGAGACAGGGTTTCATCATGTTGTCCAGCCTGGTCTCAAACTCCTGACCTCAAATGATCTGCCCACCTCAGCTTCCCAAAGTGCTGGGATTACAGGTATGAGCCACCACACCTGGCCTACAAAAAACATTTTTTAAAAATTAGCCAGGCATGGTGGTGCACAACTGTAGTTCCAGCTACTCAGGAGGCTGAGGTAGGAGGCTCACTTGAGCCCAGGAGGTTGAGGCTGCAGTGAGCTATGATCATGCCACCACACTCCAGCCTCGGTGATAGAGTGAGACCCTGTCTCAAAAAAAAAAAAAAAAAGGAAGAACATCAAACATGATAAACAGAAAATGAACATTCTTTTCAAGCACACATGGAATATTCATGAAAATTGATCAGAGGCTGGACCACAAATCTATGCTCCAATGTCAAAGGATTTGGTGACATACAATCCTCATTTTGTGATCAAGGTATCATGAAGTTAGAAATCAATAGGAAGAAAGATAAAATTGAGGTGAAATATACATTTCTAAAATAAAATAAAACTAACCAAGACAAACCCAGCAAGAACTAGAAACTCTAGATGTTTCCCTATAAACCTATATTTTAAAAAAGAAACTAAGCAAAACTTTCCGTGAAGAAAAGATCAGGCCCAAAAATATTCTTTGACAAATTCTATTACATTTCAAGAAACAGATCATTTAAATCTTCCACAAATTCTTCCACGAAAAAGAAGAGGGAATTCTTCACAACCCATTTTTGGAGACTGGCATACCATGAGACAGCAACCTGATAAGCACAGTAAAATATAGAAAAACTGTTATCAAAATTGGTCGGAGGTGGTGGTGCACGCCTGTAATCCCAGCACTTTGGGAGACTGAGGCAGAGGGATCGCTTGAGCTCAGGAGTTCAAGACCAGCCTGGGCAACATGGTGAAACCCCATATCTACAAAAAATACAAAACTTAGCTGGGCGTGGTAGCATATGCCTGTAGTCTCAGTTACTTGGGAGGCTGAGGTGGGAGGATAACTTGACCCCCAGAGGTCAAGGCTGCAGTGAGCCCACCACTGCACTCCAGCCTGGGTGACAGAGTGAGATCCTGTCTCAAAAAAAAAAAAAAAGTTACTAAAATAGATGCCAAAATTCTACATGAAATATTAACAATTCAAATCCAGCAATGTGAAAGCAAGATAATTTACAATGACCAAATTCGATATATCCCAGGGTGCATAGTTGGTTTAATATTAGAAAATCAAAATAATATAATTTGCCATATTAAAATCTAAAAGAAAAGCTACATGGTTGTCTCGTAGATGTATTAAATGTATACAAAAGCATGCAATAAAATTCAACTTTCATCCACATCTATAGATAAATGACTGAAATTAATGAGTTTGTAATAGTAAATATATAATAGATAAAGTCAATGTAATACCAAATGTATATGACCTTTATCTTTTCTGGAACAGGTTGGATCACAGACCAATGGAACAGAAGGGAGACTAGAAATAGACCCATGCAAGTCAGTGGAGAAAGGATGGATTATTTTCATAAATGCTGCTGGAAATAAATTTGAATGGAAAAAATGAAACTGGATCACCACACCATGCACAAAATTTAATTATGGCTCAATTAAAGACTTACATGATAAATGCAAAGCTACAAAACACGGAGTACAATGCAGAAAGATCAATATATTACTTTGGAATGGAAAGATTTCTTAAATAAGATGCAAAAACTGTTAATTATATAGAAAAAAATTATAAATTTGACCACATTAAAATTAGGAATTTCTGTGCCTGGGATTTGTTTGTGTTTTCTTTAAATCCCCTGTAGCACCAAGGACAGTGCCTGCACACACTAGAAATGTCTCTACTATGTTCCAAGGCTGGCTTCTCCAGCATGCCAGATTCCATTTTCTAAGTTTCTCTCTTCAACTCTTATCTTCTTTGGGTTCTGTTTCCAATGGCTTTTTTTCAGCCTTAAGACATTACCCCTTAATTATAAGACAATCTTCCCTTGATCTTGGGCCCCTAAGTTGCTAATTTGTTTCTCTTGAAAAAGTGGTTTAGGATCACTGTCTCCAAGTTCATTTTTCAACCCCTGCAGCCTGCTGTGGACAAAAGTTAATAATAAAAGGAACTCCTCTTTACCCAAAACCCAGGTTAATAAAACAAAACAATCATACTCTTATGTACACCATCCTAATTCAATTCCCCTTCTCTCTGCTCTCCTCCCTCCCTCCACTCCCTAATTAGAGTCTACCATGCAAAATTTTATATTATTTATGTCTATGCTTTTCCTCATAACTGTTAACACCTATGTATTTCTAAGTAATATGTTATTTTGTTTTGCTTTTTATATTTACATCAATATATATCACTGTCTAGTTTATCTTTCTAATTTAAAGGGGCTCAATGTTATGTTTTTGAGATTTATCATATTGATGCATATATTAGTTTATTCATTTTCCTGGCTGTATAGTATTCCATTAAAATATTAATACAAATTCTTAGGCTAGAAAGCTAGGCCCTGTGTACTGGAGAAAGAAGACAAGGTCATCAACAACTAAAGAATAGGAAACAAAGCAATAAAGTTGTAAAAGACAAAGAAAGACGGAGGAACTGTTCAAGATCAAAGGAGACTAAAGAGGAGCAATACAGAGACCAAAGGGTTAAAAATATTTGGCTTTTCAATGGACAAGAAGTCATCCAGAGATAAAATCAATACGGAAACATCAAACTTAAATTATATTTAACGCCAAATTGACCTAACAAATATATACAGAACCCTTCATCTAATAGCAGCAGAATGCACATTCTTCTCGAGTGTACATAGAACGTTCTCTAGGCTAGATCATATGCTGGGCCACAAAACAAGCCCAAACAATTTTAAGAGGGCTGAAATCATATCAAGTATCTTTTCCAACTACAATGGTATAGAACTGGAAATCAATAATGGAGGAATTTTGGAAAATTTACATACACATGGAAATTAAACAACATGCTCCCAAATAACCAATGGGTCAAAGAAGAAATTAAAAGAAAAATTTTTAGAATATCTTAAGACAAAAATAGACACACAACATACCAAAACTTATGAGATGCAGCAAAAGCAGTTCTAAGAGGGAAGTTTATAGTAATAAACACCTACAAAAAAAAAGAAGAAAGATCTCAAATAAACAACCTAACATGACACCTCAAGGAACCAGAAAAAGAAGAAAAAACTAAGCACAAAGTTAGTAGAAGGAAGGAAATAATAAAGATCAAAGCAGAAATAAAAGAAATTGAGACTAGAAAAACTATAGAAAAGATCAGTGAAGCTAAGAATTGGCTTTTTGAAAAAATTAAAAAATTGACAAAACTTTAGCTAGACTACGAATAAAAGGGAGACAACTCAAAATCAGAACTGAAAGACATTACAATTGATACTGCAGAAATTTGATTATAAGAGATTACTATGAACAATTATACACCCCAGATTGAATAACCTAGAAGAAATGCATAAATTCCTAGACACGTATATCCAACCAAGACTGAATCATAAAGAACTAGAAAATCTGAACCGACCAATAGTGAGTAAGGAGATTGAATCAGTAATAAAAAGCAGTCTATCAAAAAAAATCCCAGGACCTGATGGCTTCACTTCTGAATTCTACCAAACATTTGAGGTAGAGCTAATACCAATCCTTCTCAAACTCTTCCAAAAAAATTGTAGAGGAGAGAATACTTCTAAATTCATTTTACGAGGCAAGCATTACCTTATACCAAAACCAAAAGAAAAGGACACTAAAGAAAAGAAAAGTACAGGCCAATATCTTTGGTGAACATAGATGCAAAATTCTCAACAAAATACTAGCAAACTGAACTCAACAGCATTTTAAAGGGATAATTCACCATGATCAAGTGGGATTTATCCCAGGGGTGCGAGGAGGGTTCAACATATGTAAATCTCTAAAGGTGATATACCACATTAACAGAATAAAGGACAAAAACCATATGATCATCTCAACAGATGCAGAAAAAGCATTTGACAGAGTTCAGTATCTTTTCATGATTAGAAGCTCTCAATAAATTAGGTATAAATGTATCTCAATACAATAAAGGCCATATATGACAAGCCCATAGCTATTACATTCAGTGGTGAAAAGTTCACAGCTTTTCCTCTAAAATCAGGAACAAGATGAGCAGGCCCACTCTCAACATTTCTATTCAACATAGTACTGGAAGTCCTAGTCAGAGAAATTAGACAAGAGAAAAAATTAAAGGCATCCAAACTGGAAGGAAAAAAAGTTAAATTATCCCTGTTTTCAGAAGAGATAATATTATATACAAAAAACATTAAAGACACCATTAAAAAACTATTCGAACTAATAAATTCAGCAAAATTGGAGTATACAAAATCAACATACAAAAAAAAGTAGCTTTATACACTATATACACTAACAACAAGCTATCTAAAAAAGAAAACAATGAAACAATCCCATTTATAATAGTTACCAAAAAAGATAAATACAGTTGATCCTTGAACAAAACAGGTTTCAACTGTCCAAGCCCACTTATATGTAGATTTTCTTCTGCCTCTGCCACCTCTGAGACAGCAAGTCTAACCTCTCCTCCTCATCCTCCTCCTCCTCAGCCTACTCAACATGAAGATGACAAGGATGAAGACCTTTGATGCTCTACTTCCATTTAATGAATAGTAAATATACGTTCTCTTTCTTATGATTTTCTTAACATTTTCTTTTCTCTAGCCTACTTTATTGTAAGAATACAGTAAATAATATATTTAACATACTGAATATATGCTGTTTATGTTATTAGTAAGGCTTCTGGTCAACAGTAGGCTATTAGTAGTTAAGTATTGGGGGATTCAAATATTATACAGGGGTTTTCAACTGTACCGGGGGTCAGCACCCCAACCCCCCATGTTGTTCAAGAGTCAACTGTACTTAAGAATAAATTTAACCAAGGAAGTAAAAGACCTATGCACTGAAAGCTATAAAATATTTATGAAATAAAGTGAAGAAGACATAAGTAAATAGAAAGATGTCCCATGTTAACTATGTTACCCCATGGAAAAAAAGAAGAAAGCTATCTCATGCTAATAGATTGGAAGAATTAATATTGTTAAAATGTCCATACTACTCAATGTGATCTTCAAACTAATGCAATCCCTATCAAAATTCCAACGGTGTTTTTCACAGAAATAGGAAAAAAATCCTAAAAATGTATATGGAACAAAAAAAAGAGCCAGAATAACCAAAGAAATTCTGAGCAAAAAGAACAAAGCCAGAAGCATCACATTTCTTGGCTTTGAAATATATTACAAAGCTATAGTAAACAAACCAGCATGATGCTGGCATAAAAACAGACACATAGACCAATGGAACAGAATAAAGTGCCCAGAAATAAGTCCATGCCTTTATGATCAAGTGATTTTCAAGAGGGATGCCAAGAGCACACAATGGAGCAAGGATAGTCTCTTCAATGAATGGTGCTGGGGAAACTGAATATCCACATGCAGAAGAATAAAGGTAGACACCTACTTCTCACCACATACAAAATCAATTCAAAATGGATTAAAGCAGTCATGCTCAGAGGCATGTGGGAGAAGATTGACCCGGATGAGCCTCACTCCTGGAAGACAACCCTGTCCTTCCCATGGCTGTCCTATCTCCTCTTACCTAGACACCTGCAGACAGATCTTCATCCATAAACACGGCTGCACACCTAAGACTCCTGCACCCAGGCTGACTCCACTTGTCCATAAGGAGTAGTTCACAGACTGTTTTGAACGGCTGATATTAGATGGGATGTTGGAGATTACATTAGAATGAAAGGGACTCATCTGATTTAATTCAACAATTATTCATTCTATCCCAAATGCGTACCTAGATTCTGATCCTTACAGCATGTGCTCTCTTCAGAGATACAGCATTTAAACATCAAAACAAAATGTAGGGAAATAGAGTATAAGGATAATCACAACAACATCTGTCATATATGTAGTATTGACTCTGTGCCAGGCACCATATGAGGAACTTGACTGTCATTGACTCTAATTCTTAAAACAAGCCTTCAATGTAGGCACCATGATCCCCATGGTGCAAATGAGTAAATCAAGGCTCAGGGAAATTAAGTATTACCTCCTATGATCACACAGCTAGTAAAAGGCAGAACCAGCATTTGAACCCAAGTTTGTTAATTTCAAAGTCCATATGTGTGCCGCTGTACTTTGGAGCTCAAAGTAAAGCACTAAAAAATATCATTACAGGCTGGAAATGTTTCGAGTGGTAAAGAATGACTGAGTTCAGTGCTGCCCAGGATTCCTGGAGAAATTTTCAAAGGGCCAAGAGGTACTTTCTCATCTCTGGATGCTGCCTAGTTTGTTAAAAGTTCATTAAACCCAATATTCCTAGTGTCGATGCTACTGGAGAGTCTAGCATAATGAATTCTTAGGCCAAAATTAAGATACTGGGTCCACACCAGTCTTGCATTAAGGAGCATTACAACTAACGCCTCCACCAATAAAAAGGCTTTGCTCTAAGGACAAAACACTTTGCAAATATTTTCCATCAATCCCCACAGGTATCTTATTCAATCGTAAAAGTGTGCTTCAGACAAGTTTAAAACAACAAAAATCAGCTTCATAAGTATCAACTGTCTAAACAACACTCAGTTTTCAGTTTCTTGATTCAAAATACATCATCCAATCTGCAATTTAACTCCCAGAAAACAAAACTCAACAATTACTATGAAAACAGCATTAAAAATTCTAACCAGACAAAAATGAACATACTCAAGGCTCAAAATGTGTTTTTGCTATCCTTTGACTAACTCCAGTTGAAATCAATTTCCTTTCCTCTCTTTTGTTGCTTTATTTTATTAACTAGTTATCCTGTCTTCTAATCTACTGATTAATTTTCTTCTGAGTATAATTCATCAACTTTTTAGAACATCATTCTGGCTTGAGATAACAAGCCAGAAATATAGAACAGTCTGCGGCAGCTTAATTCAGATGGATAAAATAGTGCAATAACAAAACATAGGCCAGTGGTTTATTTTCAGAAGCACAGTACCTGGGACACAACAGGAACCAATGAATAACAGTAAGATTAACTGGGAAAGCCATTACTACAGGCAGGTGTTTTACTAATTTGGTTTCTGGCAGAAATGCACTTGAGTCTTGGAAGGCGAGGCAGAAAGGAAGGTTGGGAGTTGTTTTTTATGCTGGAATTGAGAAACGAAGAAGAGACATGACCCAACTACGCTGCTCCTGGAAGCAGAAGCCCACAGGAAGACCGTACCGAGAGCAGCTCACCCAAATGTTGGGAAAATAGGAAAAGGGGAGCCTTTTCCCCATATTCTGATATTTTAGTAGATTCTTGCTTTGACTAAAGTGGTGAACCTAAAGCACTTAGGTTTTGACATGATACAAGAATGTTAACAGCACAGTACCTGGCCATGGTAAGCAAGTAGGAACCGAAAAAACCTCAGGGAGAAAGGCTTGCATCTCTCAGGCTCTCAGCAGGAAACTGAGAGCACCTCAGATGGAGAGACTGAGGAGGGCTTAATAAAGGCACTATTTATAAGGAGTCAGGTGGGTTTAATGGAAACCAAGAACGTTTACATAATCTGGATTAGCTGGGGTCATTTACTCTTAGCACCCAAAACAGGCAAGGGAAGAGAGTAGTTATCAGAATCTAGAGAAGGGTGGGAAACACCTGTTGACTGCACTCCCTGCGACCCTGCAAATCCCACTGATGCTTCCCATTGGCTATAAAGGCCTTAGAGGTCAGCCTACAGGCAGAGCAGGGAGGAGAAGAAGAGAGCAATGCTCTAGAAAGGCAGAGTCTAGCCATGGATGCTTTTCACAGAAATTGGAGGAAAGGTACTCAAAGCCATTTAATTTGTAAAATAAGTTTTACCTCATGTTAAAAAGTGAATCAACAGGAGACACCAGTTACCTCCATTTTCCAGGTAATGAAACTGAGTCTCAGAGAGGATAAATCACTTAGTAAAGGTTAATAAAAGATAAAAATAAATTAACAAAAATGAGATTCAAACTCCAGTCTGCCTGACAACAGAGTCCACACTTTTAGCCACTCTGCCACGCTGCCTCTAACAGTTATACTTTAAAAGTCGAATTCTCCAACTGTAACAGGACTTGGATACAACCCATTCGCATCTCACTGCTCAAAATATTGTTTTCTAAAACTATGACATATGGACATTTTCATGTAAAACCCTCTATGAGAGAATTATAAACCCTTATATGAGGACAAGCAGTACGGGAAGTGGTTTATGTTTGGAAATAGTCAACCCAAAATAAGAAATAAACTAACGTTTGAAAGGGTAGAGTTGCTTGTCTCAGTCTGGGCAAAGCTTCAGTTTCCAGAAATCTATGAAGATTAAAATGAGGCCTCAGAAGAAGCCAACACTGCTGATTGTGTGAAAGCTTAGAAAGCAAGGCTGATTAGGCAAAATTCCATTCCACAGACTTTATATTCAGTCAGCAATGGGCAAAAGGAAGGGTTCCTCTCTTTCCTTAGCAACCTTTTTTGAAAAGGAATGCATTCTGTATCTACTTGACACCAAGGAGAAAGCCTCATCCAGAAAGCATAATTACATTTTTTGTTTCAGCAGATTAACAACAGTTTATTCTGTTCTCAGATTTTTTCCTATTCTCATAATCCAGCAAAAACTAATTAATATCTTATTCCTTTTACACTCATGGTAGGCATCTCTATGCATTTATACATTTCCATATACATACACTTCAGGGTAGATTTGACTCAGTTGAGAGGAGTGTGTTGAATTCTTTGTCAGACTGTGGTGCCTGGCCTGGCAGGCTGCTAAACACCTTTCTTTTTCTTTTCTTTTTTAAAGAGGTGGGAACTTGCTATGTTGCCCAGGCTGGTCTCGAACTTTTGGGCTCAAGCAATCCTCCTGCCTCAGCCTCCTAGAGTGCTGAGATTACAGACATGAGCCACCATGCCCGTCCACTAAACACCTTTCTATTCTAATACCTCTTTAGATTCTGCAGTAAGTAGAATCCTAGGTATTAGAATAGAAAGCTGAATCAAATGTGAAGGATGAAATAATCTCTTCTCTACCATCTTGGTGTAGACAAATGAGAAGCCAAGTGCAGGTAATTTTTAAACATTGTATACATTAAATATGCACATTTTTATGTCATTCATACCTCAATAGTGGTTTGTAAAAGGAAGAAAAAGGAAAAATGTGAAACCAAAAGTTAAGACCTGAAAACCAAAGTTACTTGTTTGCATAAATTAAATTTCAAAGTTTCCTTCTCAAAAAAAAAAATTATTTGCAGCATCTAAGAGATTCTGTGGCATCATAGAACAGGTCTTCAAAGGCTGTAGAAACAGTCCAGGTTCTAGTCCAGGCCTTTCCAGTTAGTCCTAGCTGTGTGCCATGAGCAAATGTCATCTCTCTGGAGCCTCAGTTTATCCAACTATAAAATGGGATCAGTGTCCAGCTCACAGGGTGATTGTGAGAGTCACATGAGGATGGGTTTACTGTTTACTGCACTACTATCTACAATATCAAAGACTTGGAACCCACCCAAATGCCCATTGATGATAGACTGGATAAAGAAAATGTAGCACATATATACCATGGAATACTATGCAGCCATAAAAAAGAATGAGTTCATGTCCTTTGCAGGGACATGGATGAAGCTGGAAACCATCATCCTCGGCAAACTAACACAGGAACAGAAAACCAAACACTGCATGTTCTCACTCGTAAGTGGGAGTTGAACAATGAGAACATATGGACACAGGGAGGAGAACATCATACACTGGAGCCTGTCGGGAGGTGGGGGGCCAGGAAAGGGATAGCATTAGGAGGAATACCTAATGTAGATGACGGGTTGATGGGTGCAGCAAACCACCATGGCACATGTATTCCCATGTGACAAACTTGCACGTTCTGCACATGTGTCCCAGAACTTAAAGTATAATAATAATAAATAAATAAATAAAATACATGATTAGCACCACAATAGTGATATTCTATGGGTACCTAACCAAGGTTGGAGAGGATTTCCTCAGAGTGAGCGGTATCTACATTGAATCCTAAAAGACAAATAGGCTTTTCCAAGCACCGAGTCGGGGAGAAGGTACTAGAGACAGAGAAGAGCTCGTGTGGAAGTCTGGAGGAGAAAGTGGTGCTTTTTTCCAAGAATTGCAGGCTATTTCTACAACAAATATTTACCAGTACCTACAATGTGCCAGGCACGTTATGGTTCTAGGTGCTGGAGGTACAGCAGAGAACAAAACACCACAAAAATCCTGCCCCTCACAATGCTTATTAGGCCAATGGAAGGTAGGAGGCAAGGCAAGATACAGAGAGAGACAAGGCTGCAGAGAAAAGGGGGGCAGATAAGGGCCTTGAAACCAAGCCAGAAAATACTGGCTTATCCTGAGGGCAGGGGAATATCACTGATGGATTTTTAAGCAGAAGAGAGGGATGAGAGGTTTACTTCATGTCAGCATATTTTCCTTTCTGTTTTTCCATAAAAATCCTCCCCATTCATTTTTCAAAGCAAGCATAATACTCTTACTATACCTGACAAAGATAGCATGCAAATGGAAGGTACAGAAGAACCTCAATTATGAATACAGACACAGGCCAGCACAGCGGCTCATGCCTGTAATCCCAGCACTTTGGGAGACCGAGGCAGGAGGATAGCTTGAGGCCAGGAGTTTGAGACCAACCTGGGCAACATAGCAAGACTCCATCTCTTAAAAATAAAAATAAAAATAAAAACTATATATAGGCACAAAAATCTTAAAAACATTAGAGCAGTTTGTTATACGTCTAGAAAAGAATAAAGATAGAATCTTACACATGTGTAAAAACAGATTTCGGGTGGATAAAAGATTTAAACATAAAACTATAAAAAATACTAGAAGAAAATATAGAAGCCTATTTTATAATCCTGGAGGGAAGAAGTCTTTTTAAAATATGACACAATGTATTTACAGATTTGACTACAAGTCAAACAAAGCATTAAGCATCTAAAAGGCAAAAGTTATCATAAACAAAATTTTGGATCACCAAGTAGGAAAACATATACAACATATGTGACAGCAAAGGGGACCTACATATAAAGCTCTTACAAATAAAACATGAAAAAGATTAACATCAACATTTCAATAAAATAAAAGAAAAGGATATCCACAAACATTTCTTAGTAAAAGACATACAAATAGATGTTATTAAACATATAAAAAAGATGTTTCACCTTTCACAATGGAACATAAGATTGAATTGCCTTTTTTAGTAATCATCAACAGGCTTGTATCACACCCTTTAAAGCTTGTAATAAACCAAATGCTCAAGATTTTTTTTTATGAATTGCTACCAAACTGGGTTTTCTCCATTTTATGCTGGTATAATTGTTCTTTTAAAGCTAAATTCCAGGCCCTACATTTATTTCTATTGCACTCAAATTTCAAAATGATCTTAACAGGTCTGAATTCTGGGCTGAAATGAACAATTATTTCCTACCTGTCATGCCAGCTTTCAATTCCAGGTTATATTTTTATTCCAAGTCATTTTTCCTAAAGGTGAGCATCTCAGGAAAAAAAGATAGAAAGCAAATGCAATCAGATCAAAGGAGGAAGACCCAACAATTTATGAATGGGAAAGGGGCTTCTGTAAAGATGAGAGTGGCCCCAGGAGATGTCAAAGCTTAGAGGTGGCAAAAAAACAATGAGCAGAGCGAAATGCGGTGGGGCTGAAGCAATGGATGACATACCTGTGAGGATAGCAGGTAAGGGCAAACAGGTGGTTCACCCCACACCACCTGAGCCAAACAGAGGGATGCAGAGGGGTGGACGCTTGGGTGAAATGGACCACATAGTACCTGAGGCAGCTGGAGAGACTCAGAAGTAGCATGGGACCTCACCATCAGATAACTGGGTGGTACTAGCATCCCATGCATCACATCTTACCTCTCCCTATTAGATACATCATGACATAAATAAATGCAGTATTCACAGATGGGCTAATAGGAAATTTCAAATATCCAGATCAGTACTGAAGCAATCACATTCCAATATTTGCAGAAATCTAATATCAGGAAACAAAAATACTAAACTCAACAAACAGAACAAACACCCAAGGAAACAAATTTAATGGAACAAACACAGAGAAACATTAAAAGAAGCATTGAGAAAAGGACCTGGCTGGGCGCGGTGGCTCATGCCTGTAATCCCAGCACTTTGGGAGGCAGAGGCAGGTGGATCATGAGGTCAAGAGTTCAAGGCCAGCCTCGCCAAGATGGTGAAACCCCATCTCTACTAAAAATACAAAAATTAGCCAGGCATGGTGGTGGGCACCTGTAATCCCAGCTACTCGAGAGGCTGAGGCACAGAATTGCTTGAACGCAGGAGGCGGAGGTTGCAGTGAGCCAAGATCGTGCCACTGCACTCCAGCCTGGGCAACAGAGCGAGACTCTGTCAAAAAAAAAAAAGAAAGAAAGAAAGAAAGAAAAAAGAAATAGAAAAGAACCAGCCGGACATGGTGCCTCACACCTGTAATCCCAGCATTTTGGGAGGCTGCGGTGGGAAGATCACTTGAGCTCAGGAGTTTGAGACAACCCTGAGCCATATAGTGAGATTCCAACTCAACAAAACATCAAAAAATTAGCCAGGCATGGTGGTGTATGCTGGTAGTCCCAGCTACTTGGGAGCCTGAGGTGGGAGGATTGCTTGAGCCTGGGAGGTCAAGGCTGCAGTGAGCCATGAATGCACCACTGCACTCCAGCCTGGGCAACAGAGTGAGACCCAGTCTCAAAAAAAAAAAAAAAGAAAAAGAAAAGAAAAGAAAAATACCAATTAGAGACCTTGGAGGGAGAATGAAAATAAAATAAATAGCATAATGGATACAGCTGGGGAGCAATTAATAAGCCAAGAAATTCTTTCCCAAGAAATTCTTTCAGAATGCAGTGCAAAAGAGCAAAGGAATTAAAAATACAAAAGAAAAGTCACAGTATCATTTCTGCCACATTCTGTTGGCAAGAAATGAGTGACAGGCCTAGTCCAGATTCAAAAGGAGGGAACTACACAAGACTGGAAGGTGTAATTCATCAGGACCGCCATGTGACAGACTCCACACACACTCACCGTCTGTCCCCTCCCATCACTGTGTATGTGCCTCTATTACCACCTATCCCATGGTGTTATGATTTGTTTACTTGGCATTCTCTCCATTAGACTATGAGTCTCATTAGGGTAAGAACTACCTCACTCATCTTCCAAATTAACAGCGACTGGCTCAGTGCTTAGCACAAAACAGGTGTTCGCTAAAAGTTTGTGAAATTAAATTACTCCCTTTGCAGTTATTCAGAGTACACAGAGTCAGGGTGCTTGGCTCTAAAGATAGTTCTGGGCCATCTGGGCCACGTCTCCTAAAAAATTAAATTAAATAAATTGTTTTTCATGTAAAGGTAACCACCAGGAGAACTGAAGTACCAAGACATTAGCAAAAAAGGGGACAAAGAAACCATAATCAATTCAACAAAAGTCTTTTATATGCCTCACTCAGAAATCTATAAATAAAGTAGATAAAACAATAACATAAACACCATACTTGAACTAAAGATATAAACAGATAATTTTGCAGCCAGTTGGTGTTCAAACACACATGGCACAATTACAGAAACTATGTATCATGCTGCAAAGACCTCAAAACTCCAAAAAGAAAAAATCATACAGGTCATAGAGTAGCACAATTTAAAATTCACACAAGAAAAAATGATATCTCCCACCAAAGTATCTATTCACATAAAAATGTGAAAACCCTCTTTTAAACCTAAATAGAATGCTAACCACAAAAGAAATACCAAAGGTAATCAAAAGTCTTACCCCTGAAATTGCATCAGGTCCATTTGATTTTACATGTGAGTTTTGCCAAGCCTTCAATGTTATACTTCCTATGTTATATAAACAAGTCCAGATCACAGAAAAAAGTAAAAAGCTTTTTAATAATATTATGAGGTTAGCATAATACCAATATTAAAACCATTAAAAGAATATACTTTTATGATTGGAGCAATGGTAGCCAATTCAATAAGAAAGAAAAAAGAGAGAAGCTTTATAGGTAATATAGTCGTATAACAAGAAAAAACAAGAAAATCAACTGACAAAAAGTTGCAACAAGGTAACTAAATATAAGATCAATATATATAAACCTACAGCTCTACCATAAACCAGTAATAACCAATTGGGGAAAAAAATAAGTACCTCACTTACAATAACAACAAAAACTATTTAATCATTATAAATCATCAAGAAATATATAATACCTACATTAAGAAACCTATGAAAAATTTAGTGTGCTTACTGCATAAAAGCAGTCCTCAACATATCTCCCTAAATCAATTTACAAATTCAAAGAAATCCCAATTAAAATCCCCAAAGATTTTCATGGAATAGGACAGACTGATTTTAAAATTTATCTGAATATGAAAATGCCCAAGAATAGAACATTTTGCTTTTAATAATTAAAATAATGTGGCATTAGAGCAGAAATAAACAAATAGATAAATGATACAAAAAGATAAAAATCCTAAACATACTCATATGTATAATAAGGATTTAGTATATAAACTTTTTAATGTGGTATGTTGAATCATTGGAAAAAAGATGAAGAATGAAATCAGTAATTTTGACAATTGACTATCGATTTGAAAGAAAATAATTAGATTTCCTACCATTCACAAAAATAAATTCCAGGTACATTAAATATTGAAAGTTAAAAACAAAATGTGAAAAATTTGGAGGAAAATCTAGAATATGTTTATAAGTCCTAAGTCCTTTTTATTTTCTTTTTTCAGAAGGTGAGTTGTTAAACATTCCTTAGCAGATTCCAATTCCATTGCCACCATCCTACTTTAAGTACCTTTAAAATTAGATTTTTTTCAGATAAATTATAAAATCTGGGCTGAATGTGGTGGCTTGTGCCTATAACCCCAGCATTTAGGAGGCTGAGGCAGGAGGATTGCTTGAGCCCCAGGAGTTTGACCAGACTAGGCAACATAACAAGACCCCGCCTCTAAAAAAATAATAAAATAAAATCTGGGCAGTAAAATATTAATATATTTGACAACATCAGAATTTAAAATTTCTATACCACAAAAACACCATAATTTAGTTTAAAAGGAGACAGATTACAGAATCTGTTTGTAATGTTTACAACAAAAGATTAATATCCAGAATATATTAACTACTTCTACAGATAAATAAAATGAACCTGGCCAGGCGCGGTGGCTCATGCCTGTAATTCTAGTACTTTGGGAGGCCAAGGCAGGCGGATCATGAGGTCAGGAGATCGAGACCAGCCTGGCCAACATGGTGAAACCCCGTCTCTACAAAAAATACAAAAATTAGCTGGGTGTGGTAGCGCATGCCTGTAATCCCAGCTACTCGGAAGGTTGAGGCAGGAGAATCACTTGAACCAGGGAGTTGGAGGTTGCAGTGAGCCAAAATGGCACCACTGCACTCCAGCCTGGTGGCAGAGTGAGACTCCATCCCAAATAAATAAATAAATAGAATGAATCTAACACAAAATGACAAATGAAAAATTCAAAGAAGTAGAAAAACGAATGAACAATAAACATAAGAAAATGCATTCAATGTCACTAGTGGTCAGTAAAATGGAAATTAAATAACAATAAACAGTTGAGGCTCATTTGATTAGCAAAATTTATAAAGTTTTATGATATCAAATGTTGGCAAGGATGGGGAAGAACTCTCATCACTCTAGTGAGATTACAGACTTTTGGGAAGGGCAATTTGCAAAATGTGTTGAAATTTGAGATGTGTTTAGCTTTTGATCCAGGATTTCCATTAATTATTCCATTAATTATCTCTACTAGAGAAGCACTGACACATCCACAAAAAGGCAGTGATGGTGGCGCGGCCCACCTGGAGTGGCCTCTGCGAGAACACCAGCTGCAGCAGGGGAGGCGCGGCCGGGACTGCGCGCTCTGTGGAGCCAGTGGCGGCCAGGATCAGGTGATCCCAGTGGGAGCCCTCTGCCCTACCAAGTTGGCAGGATGAGAGCCCACACTTCCAGGCGCAGCTGCAGCTGCCCGACTGTGGCTCTCGACCCAGGCATCCCTGTGCTCTCTGGGACCAGGAAGGCCCCTGTCCCCACAGGCTCACAAGTGGCTACTCCCACTCCCTGGCCTCTCCCTGCTCCCAGCGCCCACTCCACAGTGGAGCAAAGTTGTGGACATGTCCCCATAGCCGAGCCGGGGTGCTGTCACAACCCAACCGGGTGTGCACGAGCTTGGGGCAACGCTGACACACCAGCCCCCCACTGCCTCAGCCCCCTCTGGAAACTGCTTCTGAGGCTGAAACTTCGGGTGCTGACAAGCATGGGAGGGAGGCCGGGGGCTGAGGGCACTCGGCCCAGGCCTGCTGGCCCCCGTTGATGTGGACAGCCTGGGAGCTGTGGATGGTGTGTTGATGGCAACAGAAGGCAGACAGATTCTTAGGTGGGAAGGGGTGAGTCCCCAGTGAAACCCCACCTTCAAGCCAGGGAAGGCCTGAAGCTTGGGGGCCAGGCTGCCAGTTACAGGTGAAGTCCACGACCTGGAGTGAGAACTTCCATGATGCCTTTTGGCCAATCAAGTGGTGCTTTTCACGGCCTGGCCCATGGACCAATCAGCACACACTTCCTCCATTCTGAACCCATAAAATCCCTGGACTCGGCCTGACTCAGACACTCCTTGGGATGACCTGCCGCAGATAGGAGCTGCCCACTTCAGGTCTCTTCTCTCTGCTGAGAGCTGTTTGGTCACCCAATAAGCACTTCTCTGCCTTGCTCACCCTCCAGTTGTCTGCATAACCTCATTCTTCCTGGGCACAAAGCAAGAACTCAGGACCCGCCAAACAGCAGGAGGGAAAGGGGCTGTAACACGTGCCTGGCTGGCTCTCTGAGCTCTCAGACTGCAGGACTGAAGAGTGGTAACTCTTCCGAGGGCCCAGACCTGGAGATTCCCCAATGCAGCGCTGTAACACTATAGCCCTCCCTCTCTCTGCTGGCACCAGGCAACCACCCCACGCAATAGGAAGCAGTGGTGAGGCTGGGCCATCCCAGGAGCTGCGAGCCAGAGTGAAGCCACGGGACTGAAGAAGCTGTAACACAAACAGGCTGAAACATGCCATCCGCCAAACATCCCCGCCCAACCCCGCTCACCATGCTGTGGGCAACGAGAAGGAGAGAAGAGCTGCAGCCCTTCTGGGAGCCCAGACCTCAGGGCTCCCGGAGCCAGGACTGTGACATGCTATAACACCCTCTTTGGGGGCTCTGTGATTCCTGGCATCTCTGAGCTTTCAGGCGCCACCATGTTCCCCTTGTCCAGACGCCGGTGCTGGCAGCAAAAGCCGCTTGCGGTACCTCTGGTTCAGCCACAGCTTTGCACAGAGCCAGTGCATGTGCCAGCGCCTGGAGCTGCCTGCCCCACCGCAGCAGCTGGCATGCCTAACTGTGCTCAGTGGCCGGACCCTGCGCTCACTTGCTCACACACCCTACTCTGCTCCACGCCTGGCTCACCCTTGGCAGGCGTGGGATCCAGGCTGGTATCTCCGAGCACAGCCTGCAGGGCCAAGCGAGTGGAACAAGACCAGCAGGCGCGAGCAAAACTCAAGCAGAGGCGCCGCCAGCCACAGAGGTTTCTGGCTGGTGAACAACACCCAGAGGATTTTGTGATAGCAGGAGTAAAGGTAAAATAGAGAAAACACTAGAAATTTACCTATTGCTTCCTGTAATGGAACCAATAGGGGAAATAGTTAAATAAATAAATAAATAAATAAATAAATAAATAAATAAACAATATGAGTTAAGAGAATAAAGCACTCATCAAAGCACTGTTTGTGATAAAGAAAACACTAGAAATTTCCCTATTACCTCCTGTATTGGAACCAATAGGGGAAATAGTTAAATAAATAATACAAATTTGAGTTAAAAGAATAAAGCGATTTGCAGAACATATATAAAGTGTGCTACCATATTTGTAAAAGCAAAACTGAATCTTCCTCTATGTCCATATATTATGCAAACATATTTTAAAAGAGCCTTAAAAGAGACACGCTAAACTGGTAACTGTAATGACTCTGGGGAGATGATCAAGAGTAACTTCAGATTTATCTACTTGAATATATTACAATGAGAACATCGTTTTGCAGTGCTTGTGTAATTTTAAAATAACTTTTTAAGAAAATAAATAAGTAAAAATATTTTAGGAACAAGGATAGAGCTCTGTAACACACTGCCAGAAACATTCCTATAGATTGGCCCATAAACATTTTTCATATGATGATACCTAGTTTGAACCAGACATGTCAACATCCTCTTATTCCTTATACTTTACTCAGGAAGATTCTGGAAAACAGAGTATGTGGGTGAGCACCATTATGCATGAGCTGCTACTCTGGGAACTTTTCATAAATTATTGACATAACCCTCACAACGGCTCTAAGAGATGGGCATTATTTTTTATATTTTATAAATAGTAAAATGAAATCCAGAGCCAGGCACCGTGGTGCACACCTGTTGCCCCAGCTACCCAGGAGGCTGAGGCAGGAGGATCACTTGAGGCCAGGAGTTCTCAGTTATAGTACACTATAATGGGCCTGTGAATAGCCACTGCACTTCAGCAAAACTCCATCTCTTTAAAAAAGAAAAAGAAAGAAAAAAGAACATGAAATCCAGAACGGTGAAGTAACTTGTCTAAAGTAACAGTTTTCAAGTGGCCCATTGAAGATTACTCAAATCAAGTTGAGTCCAAAGCCTATCCCACTTCTATAATAGTGTACTTCCTCCTCCACCCCTGAGAATGAGTACCCTTAGTTAAGTTGCCCCAGCCCAGTGCATTTCATCTGGGTAGACAGATGTCCAGCCACATGGACACAGTGATGTGTATTCCAGATCCCCCTCCAAGAAAGGACTTTTTGCCCAGCTGCTGGAAGTGCCTGCAGCTGTCAGCCCCTGTGGGGATTGCCTTGGCTACAGAAATAGGAAGTTATACAGAAAACTAAGCCTGGACTGTTTTCATGGGGTTTATCTCCCTGAGAAGCAGAGTCTGGATGCAGTTCAGTGGACAGGATGTACATTAGAGAGCACCCTTGGAATCCACACCTATGAAAGAGAGAGAGGAAGGGATCAGGCAGAAGGGAATCCAAGCCTTTGATGTAGGTCCAGCAGCCTCAGTTAACCCCATGGTGAGCTCTGGAGCCAAATGGCCCATCTGAATTATGCCAGGTAAAGAGAACATGGCCAGGCCTTTATATCTCTTCCTCCATCAGTAACTGGATGTGGACCACCAGGAAAGGACACAACCTCGATCTGAGACGGTCCATAAAGGAATGACAACTGAAGGCTGTCTGCCAACAGAAACTGGAGCGGCAGGTTCTTTCTTGAAGGGGAATTTGGGAGGCACATCACCGTGTACAGCACTTACTGAAAAGCAGGAGTTTTGACTGAAAATCTACATCAGGGACAGTTAGATCTCAGGCTCATACCCTCCCTGACCTCTGCAGGGAAAGAATGTTCTAACCTCCGGGAAAGTGTACGAGGGAAGCTCCAGATTCTGGAAATTCAGGTATAGTGGAGAGTTGGGTGTGAGGTCCTGGATTAAAAGCAGTGGATTGACAGAAAGTCAGCCTCCTGAATGATAAGAATCCCTTTTAACTTCCTTTCCCAGCCAATCTCCCAGAAATCCCACAGCCAAGCTGGAGAACCTCCAAGAGGGATAGAAAGATCCTTGTCAAGAGAAACTGGGCAAGCCCAGAGAAAAGATGGCCAGGTACTAAAATCGTGGAATCTCCCAGTGAAAAAGCCAGCTTCCTACCAGATCATTCTGAAATGATGGCCACCAATGAGCAAGCCCCACCAACGCTCACAGAGCTTCCAAGTATTTTCTCAGAGCCTCGGTCTTCACTCTAACAGATCCCTGGCTCAGGATTACCTGACATTTAAAGACAGCCTTAGGCAGGGCATGGTGGCTCACACCTGTAATCCCAGCACTTTGGGAGGCCAAGCGTGGTGGATCACTTGGTGTCAGGAGTTCAAGACCAGCCTGACCAATATAGTGAAACCCTGTCTCTACTAAAAATAAAAAAATTAACTGGGCATGGTGTGTGCACGCCTGTAGTCCCAGCTACTCAGGAGGCTGAAGCAGGAGAATCATTTGAGCCCAGGAGGCAGGGGTTGCAGTGAGCCAAGATCACACCACTGCACTCCAGCCTGGGTGACAGAGCCAGACTGACTCAAAAAAAAATAAAATAGGCCAGGCGCAGTGGTTCATGCCTGTAATCCCATCACTTTGTGAGGCCAAAGCAGGCAGATCACCTGAGGTCAGGAGTTCGAGACCAGCCTGGCCAACATGATGAAACCCCGTCTCTACTAATAATACAAAAATTAGCCGGGCATGATGGCGGGTGCCTATAATCCCAGCTACTCAAGACGCTAAGGCAGGAGAATTGCTTGAACCCGGGACGCAGAAGTTGCAGTGAGCTGAGATCACGCCATTGCACTCTAGCCTGGATGACAAGGGTGAAACTCAGTCTCAAAAAAATAATAATAAAATAAAATAATAAAGACAGCCTTGAACATAAAATACATAGAGCAAAGCAAACAAATAGAAAAGAATAGGAAGAAACTGAGCTATGCAGGACATCAAAAAAAGCAACTTATTAAAAAAATACAACTTAAAATCATAGACATAGCCCAGGAGTTCAAGACAAGTCTGGCCAACATAGTGAAACCTCATCTCTACTAAAAATACAAAAAATTAGCTGGGTGTGGTGGTGGGTGCCTGTAATCCCAGATACTCAGGAGGCTGAGGCAGGAGAATCACGTGAGTCTGGGAGGCGGAGGTTGCAGTGAGCTGAGATCGTGCCACTGCATTCCAGCCTGGGCAACAGAACGAGACTCCATCTCAAAAAAAAAAATCATAGACATAGTCACAAGAGACACTGTCATATCCATGAATGAAAGGCAGGCTGCCATTTTTTAAAAAACGCAACGAAGAACCAGAAATAGCAAGAGCTCTTGGAAACTAAAACTATGGTAGTCACAGTTAAAAATCACTAGGAAGGTTAGAAAAGGAAATCAAAGAGATTGCCCCAATTATAAATAGAAAGAAATAAAATGAGTGAAATAGACAGAAAAGAGTTAGAATGAGAAGCTCAACTGACAAGGTTCACTATGCAAATCATTGGAGTTCTAGAAATGAAGACTGAAAAATATTGAGAGGAAGAAATAAAAAATAAGAACACTTACAGAACTGGAGTAAGTGAATCTTTGGATAGAAAATGACCATTTAGAACTAAGCACAGTAAATTTCAAAAGACACCCCCACAATCATTGCAGGATTTTAGAAGAGGAGGAATAAATAAAGAGATTATAAAAGCTTCAGAGAGAAATGGAAAAAAATAGCTAAAGCAGGGGAAGGCATAGGATTTAAGAAACAGAAGACCCAACAGAGTAGAGCAGAGGGAAAACTTCCAGGATGAAAAGAAGCCGGCTGGGCATGATGGCTCATGCCTGTAATCCCAGCACTTTGGGAGGCCGAGGCAGGCGGATCACAAGGTCAGGAGTTCAAGACCAGCCTGGCCAAGATGGTGAAACACCTGTCTCTACTAAAAATACAAAAATTAGCTGGGCTTGGTGGCAGGCGGAGGACAGTAGGCCCAGAGAGTACAGAGTCCAGATCTGAGCAGAAAGGTGGAAGACTCCAGGAGGGAAGTCTGGGAAGTGGAAGAATGAGACTGGGAAGTAGGAGAGTGAGACTAGTGAGTTATCTGCTGGAAGGTGTGTGATAAATTAGCAATAGGTAAAAAGAAAACTAAGCAAATCTTAATGCAATTAACAACTTGGGAAAAAATAATACGAGGCCGGGCACGGTGGCTCACACCTGTAATTCCAGCACTTTGGGAGGCCGAGGCAAGTGGATCACCTGAGGTCAGGAATTCAAGACCAGCCTGGCCAACATGGTGAAACCCTGTCTCTACTAAAAAATACAAAAATTAGCTGGGCGCAGTGGTGCGCGGCTGTAACCCCAGCTACTTGGGAGGCTGAAGCAGGAGAATCACTTGAACCTGGGAGGCGGAGGTTGCAGTAAGCCAAGATCGCACCACTGCACTCCAGCCTGGGCAACAGAGTGAGACTCCGTCTCAAAAGAAAAAAAAAGAAAAGAATTGTAATCTTACTGCAGTACTTGGTAAGCAATATGCACATGGACACAATATTTACATAGGCATAATCACATAAACACTGAATATTACTCTAACCAGAAACACTGACTAGACTGTATCAGGAGACCAAGAAGATCAAAGCAGCTGAATGACAGGGTGGGATGGGAGCCCTGTAAAAGAGCTAAATGCTCATCTACCGCAAGTAGAAGTCAATAAATCAATTTTTAAAAGTCTAAAATAAACAAACCACGATAGTATTTAGGAATTCCAGACACAACTGCTACATGGATAGAAAGTGGGTCCCTCCCAGAAACAAGACTAAGGGGTTTGAGTAGGGTAGGAAACTATTTTTTTTTTAATTTTTTGTTTTGTTTTTTTGAGACAGGGTCTCCCTCTGTTACCCAGGCTGGAGTGCAGTGGTGTGATCATGGCTCACTGCAACCTCCAACTCCTGGGCTCATGCGATCCTTCTGCCTCAGCTAATTCCAAGTAGCTGAGATTACAGGCACAACCACCACACCTGGCTAAATTTTTTTTAAACTTTTTTTTTTTTTCTGTAGATGGGGTCTCCCTATGTTACCCAGGCTCGAACATCTGGGCTCAAGAGATGCCCCTGCCTCGGCATCCCAAAGTGCTTGGATTACAGGCATGGGCCACCACGCCCAGCCAGGTTTTTAAATTTTAAGTCTTTGTGTCCTATTTCACTTTTTAAATTTTGGTAATAAAATAAATTTTAATAATAAATAGAATAAAGGGGGAACTCTTTATTAAGAAAAAAAAAGGCACCACTGGCCTGATTCAATCTGACAAAACCCACAAGTAGCATCAATTCAATCCAATTATGAATTGTTCTTTTTCTAGGCTGGCTTGAAAAATCAACACCTTCCCTTTTAAAGAAAGCCCAGCCTCAGATTAATTAACAGCTGAGCTGGCACACAGTTGTATTCAAATGATTCCTTCAGGTTCAGTCTCAAATTAATTAATGACACTCTCCATTGCACTTGAATGTCATGTATTTCATCTTTCACAATTACTTAGTTTGCCTTCTCTGGACAAAGATTTACTCTTTGGCTCTCAATATACTTATAGAAATTTACTCCTACCCTGCAAACAAGAGGAGAGAAAGCAATTCATCAGCCCAGGAGAAGCCTCAAGGTGAAGACCTCCTCTGTCTAAATCACACTTTGACTAATAGGAAGCTGACAGGCTGCAACGAGCATGTCAGCTGACTGTTTTTCTGTGCTCCACTTTTAGAGGAAATATCAGGGTGTATCACACACACATACACACACAAGAGCAGATATTAGAGACGGAATTCCAAACAGCCAGGCTCAGGACATGTAGCCAGGCTAAGGCTAGCACATGTAGACACCTCTAACACCCCAGCTCACATCTCTCAGCTCCTCATTTCACCTCAGATCTTCATGGACTTCAATGCAACCCCCACTGATGGTGCTTTCCCTCAAGCACACACTGGGACTTCTCCAGTACTCTAGAGCCCAGAGGTGTCATCAAGGGCTCACGGGGAGAGTTTCCAACCCCCAGGGAAACCTCAACTAATGGGGGCCAGTAGTGGATGGATAAATACTTCTCCCAGTCCACCTTCTGATAGACCATTCTGAGAGGTATTCTGGCTGGAATGTTCCAGGCAGGATTAAGCCCCAGTTACTCTCAATGTTGACCTCATTAATGCAGCCTTTTCCTTCTCCCCTTGCTCTCCCTGACTCCTCATCCTTGCAACTTGGCAGAACCTCCAAAATAAACTACCTGCATCATATCTTTGTCTCCATGCTAAGCTTTCAGAAATTATGCAACTTAAGAGCTAGAGAGACTCAGGGTCCTAGTTTTCTGGGGACAGTGATAGTGCCTTGCCTCAAGTATGTGCTGGGGGACTCTTCCAACACTCCAGACCCCAGGGTTTCTTCAAGCACTCACATGGGAGAGTTACCAAACCCCAGGCAAGATTCAACTAATGGAGGCCAGGAGCCAATGGAGATATCTCTCTCAGTCATGCTGGGTGTGGTGGCGCACACCTATAATTCCAGCACTTTGGGAGGCTGAGGCAGGCAGATCATTTAAGATCAGGAGATCTAGACCAGCCTGGGCAAGATGGCAAAACCCTTTCTCTAGAAAAAAATACAAAAATTAGCTGGGCATGATGGCGGGAGCCTGTAGTCCCAGCTGCTGGAGAGGCTGAAGGCGGGAGGATCGCTTGAGGCTGGGAAGTCGAGGCTGCAGTGAGCTGAGATCGCGCCCCTGCACTTCATCCTGGGTGACAGAGTGAGACCCTGTCCCAAAAAAATGAACTTCTTTCAGTCGTAAATCTCCCAGGGATTCCCCATGACATGGGATATTCAGTGCCAAAACCGGGAAAGTCCCAGGCAAACCAGGATGAACTCATCCATGTAAGACAGTGAATTTTTGTCCAGTCTTTGACACTTCTGATGTTATTATCTGAAAAACTTAAGAACTGTTATTCTTGATTATTTTTCATCAATTCATTCAATGTTTACTTGACTCATACTCTGCCTCAATCACTGGAATGAGAGATGAATGGGATATATCTCGGAGTTCTCTTGGTCTAGTGGGGAAAACAAACATAAACACATCACAGTATGTTGCAATGCACGTTGTGGCTGAGTAATACATGAGGCACCCCCAGGGCACAGAAAGAAGGCCTATCTCTGTGATGGGGGTCACAAAAGAATGCAGAAGTGGACCAAGCACAGTGGCTCATGTGTGTAATCCCAGCACTTTGGGAGGCCGAGGAAGGTGGTTCACTTGAGCCCAAGTTTCAGACTAAACTAAAGTTTAGTTTAGCCTGGAGACAAAGATACGATGCAGGTAGTTTATTTTGGAGGTTCTGCCAAATTGCAAAGATGAGGAGTCAGGGAGAGCAAGGGGAGAAGGAAAAGGCTGCATTAATGAGGTCAACATTGAGAGTAACTGGGGCTTAATCCTGCCTGGAACATTCCAGCCAGAATACCTGAAACTTGAGCCCAAGTTTCAGACCAACATGGCGAAACCCTGTCTCTACAAAAAATACAAAAGTTAGCCAAGCGTGGGTGCCCGTGCTTGTAGTCCCAGCTATTGGGGAGGCTAAGGTGGGAGGATCACTTGAGCCCAGGAGGTCAAGGCTGCAGTGAGCTGAGATCAGGCCACTGCACTCCAGCCTGGGTAACAAACCTAGATCCTCAAAAAAAAAAAAAAAAAAAGCAGAAGTGACTGGTGAGAGAAGTTATGGAAGCTGCAAAATCCCTTGGAGGCTTGATTTTGTTTTGTTTTTTGAGATGGAGTCTCACTCTGTCACTCAGGCTGGAGTGCAATCTTGGCTCACTGCAACCTCGTCCTCCTGGGTTCAAGTGATTCTCCTGTCTCAGCCTCCGGAGTAGCCAGGACTACAGGAGCACACCACCACGTCTGGCTAATTTTTGTATTTTTAGTAGAGACAAGGTTTCACCATGTTGGCCAGGCTGGTCTTGAACTCCTGACCTCAAGGGATCCACCCGCCTCGGCCTCCCAAAGTGCTGGGATTACAGGCATGAGCTACCACGCCCGGCCCTCCTTGGGTATTTTTTATGATTTAAATGTTTTCATGAGTTTGCCCCACTAAGGTAAGAAAATGAACTAATGGATATCAGCAAGACTTTTCAACAGCAAGCTTTGGCTTGTAAACAGTTTGGGTTGAACCTGGAGTATACCAGGAAATTCAGTTAACTATAAAACGCCTTCGCTGACGTGTGAAGGCAAGTCTGATGGTAATTTTTTTTAAGTGCAGCACATTGGAAATTCCTGAGGGGGCAACAAGATGTTTCCCCATGTGGCAGCTTAAAACTTCCTGGAGTATGTAGTCCTCACCTCTGAGAGTAACCTCAAAATCAGATAGGACTTCTACAATAGTAAATACTTCAGGTTAAAGATGATTAGCTGGATGCTTGGAAAAAGGGAGCTGAGGGAAAAGAGATATGGAAATGGTTCTAGGGAAGGAAGAGAAAAAATTATTTTAAAAAATAATTGCCACATGATCCAGCAATCTTAATTCTGAGTATATACCCAAAGGAAATGAAATCAGTGTATTTAAGGAATATCTGCATTCCCCTGTTCATTATAGCACTATTCGCAATAGGCAAGATGGGAAATCAACCTATGTATTAGCAGACAAATGAATAAAGATAATGTAAATAGTATGCACAATGGAATACTATTCAGCCTTTAAAAAAGAAGAAAATCCTGTCATTTGCAATAACATGGATGAACCTGGAGGACATTACATTAAGTGAAATAAGACAGACACAGAAGGACAAACACCACATGATCTCACTTATATATGGAATCTGAAAAAGGTGAATTCACAGAAGTAGAGAGGAGAACAGTGGGGTTTGTAGGGGGATTGGGGGGATGTTGGTCCAAGGTTGCAAAATTTTAGGTAGACAGAAGAAATAAATTCAACAGATCCCTTGTACAACATAGTGACTATAGTTAATAACAATGTATTATATTCTTGACTATCACAAAAAGAATTGATTTGAAGTGTTCTCATCAACAAAAGAAAAAATGATAAATATGTGAGGTAATGTACATGTTAATTAGCTTGGTGTAGCCATTCCACGATATAGACATATTCCAAACATGTTGTGTATGATAAATATATATAATTTTTACTTGTTAATTTAAATAAAGATATCAAAAACTGGATAAAGATGGCAAAGTGAACACAAATGCTATTCTCTATCATAACCCAAATACCTTTAAAGTGACAGAAAAAAACGTATTTTTAAATAATAACATTTATAACAATCTTGGCAAAAATAAACAGCATCGTTAACAGAAATCTTAAAGAATTCCTGGAAGTTAGGGAGAAATCAGATTTATAATGAAACCACAGCAACAGAAAACTGCCATCCGAAACACTAAGATGTTCGTGGAAAAAAAGGATGACAAGATAATGCACAAAGCAGGTATTTAATATTACTGACAGCGGATTAATATCCAGAATATATAAAGAATATCTAGGAATCAATAAAAGGCTGGGCGCAGTGGCTCACACCTGTATTCCCAGCACTTTGGGAGGCTGAGGCAGGTGGATCACTTGAGCTCAGGAGTTCGAGACCAGCTTGGCCAACATGGTGAAACCCTGTCTCTGCTAAAAATACAAAAATTAGCCAGGCATGGTGGTGTGTGCCTGTAGTCCCAGCTACTCCAGAGGCTAAGGCAGGAGAATCCCTTGAACCCGAGAGGCAGAGGTTGCAGTGAGCCGAGATCACGCCACTGCACTCCAGCCTGGGAGACAGAGCGAGACTCTCTCTCTCAAAAAAAAAAAAGAATCAATAAAGGTTTTTAAAGTACCCACAGAAAAATGGGCAACAAACACAAATAGGAATTTCAAAGACGAAACACAAATGCCCAATAAACATATTGGGACACAACCTCAGCAGTAATCAGAGAAATGCCAATTAAAAGCAATGCCTGCCAGGCATGGTGGCTCTCACACCTATAATCCTAGCACTTTGGGAGGCCAAGGCGAGCCGATCGCTTAAGGCCAGGAGTTCCAGACCAGCCTGGGTAACATGGTGAAACCTCGTCTCCACTAAAAATACAAAAATTAGCTGGGTGTGGTGGCAGGCGCCTGTAATCCCAGCTACACAGGAGTCTGAGGCAGGAGAATCGCTTGAACCCGGGAGGCGGAGGTTGCAGTGAGCCAAGATCACACCACTGCACTCCAGCCTGGGTGACAGAGAGAGTCTCAAAAAAAAAAAAAAAAAAAAAAAAGGGCTGGGCACGGTGGCTCATGCCTATAATCACAGCACTTTGGGAGGCTGAGGTGGGCAGATCACCTGAGGTCAGGAGTTCGAGACCAGTCTGAACAACATGGCAATACCCTATGTCTACTAAAAATACAAAAACAATTAGCTGGGCATGGTGGCACACACCTGTAATCCCAGCTACTCGGGAGGCTGAGGCAGGAGAATCGCTTGAACCCAGGAGGCAGAGGTTGCAGTGAGCTGAGATCACACCACTGCACTCCAGCCTGGGCAACAGAGTGAGACTCCATCTAAAAAAAAAAAAAAAAAAAATCTAATTGTATAAGATTATAGGTCTGCCAAAGTCTCAAGAGGAGAGTTCAGTGTTCACACTTGATTCCCTTTCTCCTTTGAAATGAAAATTTCAAATACAAAGCACAAGGAAGAAAATAGTAACCTAAGGTGGGACATCTAAAAGCCAAACTGCAAATGAATGATATGGTAACAAAAGGAAAAGGTACCAGAGAAGCTGAAAGCAGTCTAGGGGTAAAGAGGAGGGGACAGTGTCTCTCCATTATACACACTAAGTCTCCTGACCTCAGGAAATAACCACATGCTGCGGTTGGCTCCCATGATCCTTGCTATTGTTAAACACTGTATGGATGCATAGGAGAGACAATAAGACAAGAAAAAATATATAAGATATAAATCATAGAAATAAAGAAGCAATGCTAGAAAATCTAGAAGCAGCACCCTAGAAAGCAACCTAGAAAATCCAACATAGCAACTAAAAATCTATGAAAATAACAGAATTCGGTAGTTTAGCCAGACAAAAGAACAAACAGAACAAATGAAACAACATAAGAGCTGGATGTAGTGGCTCATGCCTGTAATCCCAGAACTTTGGGAGGCTGAGGTGGGTGGATCCTTTGAGTCCAGGAGTTTGAGACCAGCCTGGGTAACATGGTGAGACCCCGTCTCTACAAAAAATACAAAAATTAGCTGGGCATGGTGGTGCACGCCTGTAATCCCAGCTACTTGGGAGGCTAAGGCAGAAGGATAGCTTGAGCCCAAGGGACAGAGGCTGCAGTGAGCCAAGATCATGCCACTGCACTCCAGCCTGGTTGCTAAAGCGAAACCCTATCTCAAAAAAAAAAAAAAAGAAAAAAAATAGACAAGCACATTCTTATTTACCATTAATAAGCAATTAAAAATTGTACTATTTTATTTTATTTTATTATTTTTAGACAGGGTCTCACTCTGTCACCCGGGCTGGCTCACTGCAGCCTCTGCCTCCTGGACTTAAGCGATCCTCCCACTTCAGCCACCTGAGTAGCTAGGACAACAGGTGCATACAACCACGCCAAGCAAATTTTTGAATTCTTGTAGAGATGAGGTTTCACCATATTGCCAGGCTGGTCTTGAACTCTCGGGCTCAAGTGATTCACCTCCCTCATCCTCCCAAAGTGCTAGGACTACAGGTGTAAGCCACCGTGCCCAAGCAGAAATTGTAATTTTTAAAATTCCATTCATTACAGCAACAAAAATTATAAAATGCCTGAGAATGCACCTGAAAAAGTGTACAAAACTGATATGAATAAAACTATAAAAATTCACTCCCAAACACAAAAGGTGGCCTGAATAAAGGGAAAAACATTCCATGCCCTTGAATGTGAAGGCTCACTTTTGTGAAGGAATCATTTCTTTCCCAAATTAATTCATAAATTATCAATGCAAACTAAATCAAAATCCCAATATAATTTCATAATGAAACTTGATAAATTGATTATGTTTCCTCTGAATGAGAAAATGAATGTTTGAGGATAGTCAAGAAATGTTTTAAGGTGAAACACAGTGGTTCACGCCTGTAATCCCAGTAATTTGGGAGGCCAAGGTGGGTGGATCACCCGAGCTCGAGAGTTCGAGACCAGCCTGGCCAACATGGTGAAACCCCATCTCTACTAAAAATACAAAAATTAACCTGGCATGATGGTGTGGCCTGTAATCCCAGCTACTTGGGAGGCTGAGGCAGGTGGATCACTTCAACCCAGGAGGTGGAGGTTGCAGTGAGTCAAAAGAAATGTTTTAACAGTAAGTAGGACTTGATCCATTGGCTATTAAAAGATTTTTTAAGTCTACCATTGGTGCAATAATAGACGACAGAAATGAAAGAGAGTAGGAAACTTGAAAAGAGACTCATTGTGAATCAGAATACATTTAGGTAAAATGGTATTTAAAATCAGTAGAGAAAGGAAGACTTGTTCGATACATGAGGACAATAGGCGTAGGATATTCATTTAGAAAACATTTACGCTAAAGCCCTACCTCACACAAATGCTTATTGAAGATCTAGTGATAAGCACTGAAAGAGACATTTTCTGTCCTGTGGCAAGGGCTACAAAAGAATGCCCCTTGCTGCTATGAGAACTCAGAATTTGCCTTTATTAAGCCAGATTAAAAAGTAAGTAAAATTGTTTTTTTAAAAAAAGAGAGAATTCAGAAGAGTGGAAACTGGCTTAGTGAAGTCAGTAAAGCCTTCCCTGAAACAGACTGAGTTGAGTTCTAAAAACTGAAAAAAATAAGGATTTGCCTGGCTGAGAGTCGGAGGGCAACATACCTTGCAAAGGACACAGCTTGTACAAAAGCTCAGGGAGAAAGGAAGGATGCAGGCAGCATTCAAGGAAGCGGAGGAGGTTAGTATGGCTGGCACTTAGAAAAGAGGGAGCGGCCAGGTGCGGTGGCTCACGCCTGTAATCCTAGCACATTGGGAGCCCGAGGCGGGCGGATTGCCTGAGCTCTGGAGTTCAAAACCAGCCTGGGCAACGCGGTGAAACCCCATCTCTACTAAAAACACACAAAAAAATTAGCTGGGTGTGGCAGCATGTACCTGTAGTCCCAGCTACTGGGGAGGAGGCTGAGGCAGAAGAACTGCTTGAACCCAGGAGGCAGAGGTTGCAGTGAGCCGAGATCATGCCACTGCACTCTAGCCTAAACAACAAGAGCTGGAATCCATCTCAAAAAAAAAAAAAAAAAAGGAAAAAAAGAAAAGAGGGAGCATGTTGCAAAATGAACCAGCAAAGGCAGGCAGGGGCCAGATCATGCAGAGCCTTGAAAGCCACATTAAAGGTTCCAATCCCTATCCTAAGAGCTATCGGAAACTACTGAGAGTCTTTGCCAGGGGAGTGACCAGAAGAGATCTTGGTTTTGAAAAGGTCAACTCTGGCTGCAAGAGAGAAAACTGGATTGGCTGAGAGGCCGTACTGAATAAGAGGGTAAGAGAATGTGGACAATAGCCATAGGCCACACAAAAGATACATGTGGTGGCAATGAAAATAGAAGGCGATGGGCCAATTTAAAATGTATTTACAGGCCAGGCATGGTGGCTTATGCCTGTAACCCCAGCACTTTCGGAGGCTGAGGCAGGCGGATCACTTGAGGTCAGAAGTTCAAGACCAGCCTGGCCAACATGGTGAAACCCCATCTCTACTAAAAATACAAAAATTAGCTGGGCATGATGGCGGACGCCTGTAATTCCAGCTACTCGGGAGGTTGAGGCAGGAGTATCGTTTGAACTCAGGAGACAGAGGTTGTGGTGAGCTGAGATTGTGCCACTACACTCCAGCCTGGGCAACAGAGTGAGACTCAATCTCAAAAAATAAAAATAAAATGTATTTAGAAAAAGAAAAAATGTATTTAGAAGGTAATATGTATAGAAGTTATTAGTGGATTGGATACTAAGGGTAAGAGCAAAGGAGGTGTCAAGACTAGATGGATGGTTATGCAATCCACTGAGATAAAGAGCACAGGACTAACCTGAAGCTGGTGAAATCACAAATTCAGGCTTGGACATGCCGTTTGAGACACCTTTGAGATATTCAACTATAGCTGTAAAGTAGGCAATATAGAACCTTGGGGAAAATATTCATGTATCAATTTTTAATGGAACATAAAATAGAGTACTACTAACTGCCATAACAAATAAACCCCACAGTTTTGCAGATTTAACTGTATTGATTTTTCACCCACAGAACAGTCCAAAGCAGCTCTTGTCCGTTTGCAGTGTGGAGACTCAGGCTTTCTCCTTGTGACCTGTTCCTCCCCTAGGGTCTCACAGGTCTTCTGCATACAGGCAGAAGTGGAAAAAGACAGTGGAGAACACACATCTTAACCACCTCAGCCAGGAAGTGGCAGACATTACACATCATTTCTCACTATATGCCATTGGTAAGAACTACTCACATGCAAAGAAGCTGAGAATTAGAGTCCCTAGCTGAGCAACTGCTCCCAAGTGTAGCATTGCCAGACAAAATACAGGATGCCTAGTTAAATTTCAGTTTCAGTCAAAAGTGAATGATGTTTTGGCTGGGCGTGGTGGCTCACGTCTGTAATCCCAGCACTTTGGGAGGCCAAGGTGGGCAGATCACCTGAGTTCAGGAGTTCGAGACCAGCCTGACCAACATGGAGAAACCCCATCTCTACTAAAAATACAAAATTAGCCAGGCGTGGTGGCACATGCCTGTAATCCCACCTACTTGGGAAGCTGAGGCGGGAGAATTGCTTGAACCCGAGAGGAGGGGGTTGCAGTGAGCTGAGATCGCACCATTGCACTCCAGCCTAGGCAACAAGAGCAAAACTCCATCAAAAAAAAAAAAGTGAATGGTGTTTTAATATAAGAATGTCCCCCATATTGTATTTGAAGTTCAAATTTCACTGGGTATCTTGTTTTTCAAGTTTGTTTGCTAAATCTGGCAACCCTATCCCAGGGACAATCCTATCTATGGCAGGGGTCACATATTTTGATGGATAGTTAGTCATGTCTGCCGCATGATACAAATAACTTAGAGAAAATGTGGTACAAATGCATCATGGAATACTATGCAGTCATAAAAAAGGAATGATATCATGTCCTTTGCAGCAACATGGATGTAGCTGGAGGCCATAATCCTAAATGAACTAACCCAGGAACAGAAAACCAATACCTCATGTTCTCACTTATAAGTGGGAGCTAAACATTGGATACTCATAGACATAAAGATGGCAACAATAGAAACTGGAGGCTGCTAGAGTGGGCAGGGAGGCAGGCAAGGGTTCAAAAACTAACTATTGGGTACTATGTTCAGTACTTGGGTGATAGGATAATTCATATCCCAAACCTCAGCATCACACAATATAGCCAGGTAACAAGTACCTGCACATGTAGCCCCTGAATCTAAAATAAGAGCTTTTTTAAACATGACTTAGAGCAAGCAGACTTCCTCCATATTTCCTGTACAAGCCATGGGTAGGGTTGTGGGGAGGGTATGCAGTAACTTTTTCTTACGTTTGAGAGACCAGGAAAGAGGACTTGTAAGTAGAGGATGAATGAGGAGCACCCTTGATAGATCTTAAAGTCAAAAAATTAGAATCTGGCACAATTCCATGTACTTTATCCATTTAGTCAATGAGCATTTACTGAGCACCTACTATGCTCTAAGTGCCACACTAGAGGCTGAAGATACTGAGAAACTACAATCTATATCCTCAAGAAGCTTACAGTTCTGTGGAGTCAGGGGGAAAAGGAGGAAGCATAACTCAGCAGATGAAGGAGCCCTTAAGTCAAACTGGTGGAAACCCAGAAAGTGTCCCAAGGGAGATGGTGGCTGAATTGCACCTTAAAAGTCAGGCAAGTAGGAATTAACCAAATGAAGGTATACAGATTGCTACATTCACTCATGGAGTAGTAACTGGTACAGGACATACCCTCCCACTATAAACATCTAGAAAACTGGGCAAAATATATGACATAGTTGGCCCCAGGCAGAGCGGGACTGTGATACCTGAGAGAAGAGAGACAAACAAGGGGAACCCTCTCTACAATTGCCCTAGGTTTCTGCTTGGAGGCCATTCATGGACCTTGGCAGAGGGAAAGGAACCCAGATAGAACCTGGAAGACTCACTGAGTTGAGTAGACAAAGATAGGCATTTGGGGAGTTTGATGGTTAAGTGTTTATGTGTCAACTTTACTGAATTAAGGGATACCCAGGGAGCTGGTAAAAACATTTCTGGCTGTTCCTGTGAGGATGATTCCAGAAGAGACAAGCATTAGAATCAGTAGACTGAGTAAAGAAGAGCCACTGAGGTGGGCATCATCCAATCCATTGAGAACCCTGATAGAACAAAAAGATGAAAGAAAGAAGGGCAATCCTCTCTCTCTCTCTCTCTCTCTCTCTCTGTGTGTGTGTGTGTGTGTCTTTCTCTCTCTCTCTCCTCTCTCTCTCTCTCTCTGTGTGTGTGTGTGTGTGTGTGTGTGTGTGTGTGTGTGTGTGTGTGTATGTGTGTCTCCTTCTCTCTCTCTCACTGGAACATTCTCCTTCTCCTGCCCTTGGACGTTAGAGCTCCCGGTTCTTGAGCCTTCAGACTCTGGGACTGATACCAATGCCCCCCTCACTCCCAGACTTGGGCTGGGAGTTACCCAGTTGCCTTCTCTGATTCTCAGGCCTTTGGATTCAGACTGAACTATGCTGCTGGCTTTCCTGGTTCTCCAGCTTTCAGGCAGCATATCACGGGACTTCTTGGCCTCCAAAATTGTGTGACCCAATTCCCATAATAAATATACTTTTACATATCTCTGTATATCCTATTGGTTTGGTTTCTCTGGTGAGCCCTGACTAACACAGGGAGGCTAAGGTAGCTGGAATTTATCGGCCAGCGTACCAGAGAGGAGGGAGCTATACAGAGAAAACTTTACAGAAATCTGCGCAAGGTTCTCCTCAAGTGTTTGACTGAATACTAAGCCATACACAGTTAGGGCAAAGCTCCATGAAGCCAAAAAAAAAGACAACTTGACAACTTTCAGGTAGCTCTGAGATGAACATTCTCAGAGCCCATTTAGGGTTGAGAGATGTTTTGATCTCCTCTCGGCCAAAGTAGAGAGGACTCACTGAATACAAGGGCATTCAGAGTGACCCCAGAGTGTCACGCCTTAGTGGTAGAGTAAAAGCTACTCTAGACCAGACCTAACAAGCTGAAAATCAAGCCTAGAGAAAAATCAAGCTGATCTGCCAGTAAGTTTACTGCCCACCGAAACAAACTTCAACACTACTTAGACAACAAAATCCAAACCCTCAACGAAATATCATTCATAATGTCGACATCTAATTTAAAAATTACTAGACATGCAAAGAAGTAGGAAAATCTGATTCAAACCAGGAGAAAAGTTAGTCAATAGAAACAGAATCAGAAATAACAGAGATAATGGAATTACCAAGTGAAGGTGTGTGGGAAGGCAATAGAATTCCAAGCCAAGAGAGTATTGAAATACACAAGGCTTCTGGAGTATGTCCAGTTTCTTTTGGTTGCACTGGTGAGAACAGGTTGTACAGGACAGGCACCCACTACCATCAGATGGGCTGGGTGACATGGGACAAAGGTAGAAGTAGGCTCTTCTGGAGAAACTTGGAAGACTAATGTAGGTCCCGTTAACTGACAAACAGAATGGCTGCCTTCCTCCCACTAAGGTGGTTCAAAGTCCCTGGGACAAGCCAGAATTTGAGTGTTTCCGTCCTAATCATAGTTTTCTCATTTATTTCTAAGACGAACTTGAATTAAATACTTGCATTTCTAAAGAAAGGAAAGGGAGCTCAGCTTTAACGAGCACTCACTATGCGCCAGCAACTATACCTAAGCACCCTCAAATTCATTACTTAATCCTTGACCAGTTCTGAAAGACAGGTACATATCTCTTTAGAAATGGAAACTGGACAACAAATTAAGGAACTTGCTTGTGTCAGTCAAGTAAAGTCAATTTGAACTGAAATCTGTGAAATTCAATGAATCAAACTGTGGTGAACATTTTGAAGTCCTCTTGTGTAGTGCCACCTTTGCAGTCAACATACTTGGGTTTAATTTTCAGCTTAGCCACTAGCTAGCTGTTTGCCTTTCAAAAGTTCCCAACCTCTTCAAGACTCAGTTTCTACATCTGTTGAGTGGGAGAACAAATCATACTTTGTACAGTCATAGGGAAGATTAAGTGAGAAGATTAAGAATGTAAAGAGCCATAGAAGCATGTATATACCAGGTGTTCAACAAATATCTGCCCACTTGGACCTCCTCTTCCTTCTCCTCCATTCATTAAATATCTGATTCTGACCATATATAACTGCAGGAGGATGAAAACCAAAGCCATAACCATAACCAAATCAAATAGAAAACTTTTTCTGCAAAAGTATGTCAGTGGTTCTCAAAATCAGATCCCTGGACCAAGAGCATTAGCATCACCCAGAATTTGTTAAAAATGTACATTTTATTACCTCACCCTACTAAACCAGAAATTCTGAGAGTGGGACCCAGCAATCTATGTTTTAAGAAAGTTTGGCACCATTGATACACACCAATGTTTCCGAACCACTTGTATGATAGTTCTTTCATTGCATCAATTTAATTCATATATTACATAGACTGTGGCTAGGTCTTAACAATCAATCTAACAATTGCTCATTCTCTTTTGTTTTATAGAGTGCCTTCAGATTAACTTATTCTGATTAAATCTCTCTCCAGGAAAGAGTAAACCAAGTAAAATGGTGTTACATTAAAAACGTTACAGAAAAAAGACTAGCTAAGCTATTTATGTGATACAGAAAGATAAATGTAGAGAAGTTCTTCTTGAGAAAAACTATTTTAATGGCCAAGTAGAGAGAGTGAAGCCTAAATTGGAAGCATTATCCCGAATCCCAATAGCAGGTTAGCACAAGTGACCCTTCAAAAATCCAACCATTTTCACAATAAATACTTTTTTCTTTTAATTTAGCTGTTTCTATTCCAATCCCTTTAACTAAAGTTTAATTACTAATTCAGCTGTCCTGTATTCCTGACCTGAAATTTTTGGAAACTATAAGGCAATTTTGATTTAGAAACCAGGCACTTGTCATTAGGTGCAAACGTTTACGTGCTGAAGACCTCAAACTATTGAAAGTTACAAAACAAGAACTGGGTGTGGGTTGGGCAGCTGAAACCAATTATGCAGATTTGGCATCTAAAGAAAATGGTACATCTGAATACTTAGAATGAGTCCCAATTATATTCCAGTTGTTTTCATTTTTTCCAATTGCTGCAACACTCCTCCACATCCCTCTCCCAGGGCAGTACTCCTCCATCCTTGCTTGCAGATGATTTCAATTGTTTTCCATTTTTTAAATCTTCTCTTTTATCTCAGATGCTTTTCCTTCCTTCCTCATTTCATCATTTTTTTAACAAGACAGTCATGCATCTGATGATTCTACAGATGCAGGGATTTTTCTTCCTGTCCTTGAAGCGACAGCTTGTCTTTCCCCTCAAGTGTCTTTGTCGCAATGCCTGATAAACTGTTTATTTTTCCTAACGGCTTTCCTTTTTAGCCTGAAAAACAAACATTAACCAAAAACCTCCTTGTTTCACTAGTCACTTTCAATGCAATCTCTGGTGCTGGAGCGCCGCCTGCTGAGTAAATGAGAATTAGCAGGTCATAGTGCCTTTGGTTAAGCAGCAGAAAAAATAATGGGCCATTTTATCATCAACAGATTCTTCAGAAATGACTGGTGTTAACATTCTGGATATTGTTCCTTCCCCAACAATGCTGCTGAAGTCATTGTACATTATCTATAAGAACTAATCCAAAGTATTTTTAAAACTGCATATTTTAGGCTGGGCGCGGTGGCTCACGCCTATAATCCCAGCACTTTGGGAGGCCGAGGCGGGCGGATCATGAGGTCAGGAGATCGAGACCATCCTGGCTAACACGGTGAAACCCCGTCTCTACTAAAAATACAAAAATACTAGCCGGGCGTGGTGGCGGGCGCCTGTAGTCCCAGCTACTCGGCAGGCTGAGGCAGGAGAATGGCGTGAACCCGGGAGGCAGATTTTGCAGTGAGTGGAGATCGGGCCACTGCACTCCAGCCTGGGCGACAGAGCGAGACTCCATCTCAAAAAAAAAAAAAAAAAAAAAAAAAAAAAACCTGCATACTTTAGCACCATCTACTAAAAACTCAGCAAAATGTCCTCCATAGAATAGGTGCTCAATAAAAACTTGTAGATAGCAGTTTATTAATATCATGTGAAAACATTTATCAAACTGTATTTCAGTTGTCTACTTCTCTTTCTCTCTAAAAAACTGTAGGGCTCCTTGAGGGGGAAAAAAACATACACTTTTTTTAAAAAAACCTATATATTGACCGAGTGTGGTGGCTCACACCTGTAATCTCAGTACTTTGGGAGGCCAAGGCGGGCAGATCACTTGAGGTCAGGAGTTTGAAACCAGCCTGGCCAATATGGTGAAATCCCATCTCTACTAAAAATACAAAAATTAGCCGGGCGTTCTTGCAGGCGCCTGTAATCCCAGCTACTCAGGAGGCTGAAGCAGGAGAATCGCTTGAACCTGGGAGGCAGAGGTTGCAGTGAGCCAAGATTGCACCATAGAACCCCAGCCTGGGCTACAGAGAGAGACTCAGTCTTTAAAACAAAACAAAACAACAACAACAAAAAAGATATATTTCACTGTAGGTATTCAAAATACATTTGAAGAATACTGATTAAATAATTCTAAATATTTAATAGTCATCATCTCTAGCGCCCATTATGTGCTAAGAACTGTTCTAGCTATTCAACAAACATTTTCTCTAATCCTTAAAACCTGCCCGACAATTTTTGGAAAAAGCTCATCAGCTGTAACTTGACATCCCAGCTGAACGCAAAACCCTCATTTCCAGGGCTTCTCTGTTACTCTGACACATTCTTTGCAAACTGGTTTTTCAGAAGCTTACATTTTATTTTTTGTTTTTGTTTTTGTTTTTTGTTTTTGTTTGTTTGGTTGGTTTTTTTGTTTGTTTGTTTTTTTGAGACACAGTCTCACTCTGTTGCACAGGCTGGAGTGCAGTGACGCGATCTCGGCTCATTGCAAGCTCCGCATCCCGGGTTCACAACATTCTCCTTCCTCAGCCTCCCGAGTAGCTGGGACTACAGGTGCCCGCCACCATGCTTGGGTAATTTTCTTGTATTTTTAGTAGAGAAGGGTTTCACCATGTTGTCCAGGCTGGTCTCGAACTCCTAACCTCAGGTTATCTGCCCACCTCGGCCTCCTAAAGTTCTGGGATTACAGGCCTGAGCCAGCGCACCCAGCCCAGAAACTTACATTTTCAACAGTAGCTTAGGACATTTTCCTGCCAGTGGTCCTTACACAAGGTGAGAAATCATGTACTGACAAAAATTACAAACCCAGGTGTAGTAGATGAAAGAAATGGCCGCCAATTCTTTCCCTCCTTGTACCTACACCCTAGTAATGTGACACTGTAACTCCTTCCATCAAGGAGTAAAGTGTTTTTCTCCCCTTCTTGAATCTGGACTGGCCTTGAGATTTTCTTGGGCCTACACCTCAGAAAACCTTGTGTGCGTCTGTTCTCATGCATGGAACCCTGAGCTGCCATGAGAATGAGCTAGCATGGGAAAGAGTGAGTGATCACATGGAGAAAGACTGGCCATCTCAGCCGAACCCACGGTCAGTCAACCCAGCCAAACTATCAGCTGACTAGAGACAAATGAGCAAGTGCATCCAAGACCATCCAAACTCAACCTGGACCAGAAGCTCTTCCCAGCTTATCCCAGCCCAAATTAAAGACCAACCTTCAGAATCGTTAGCTAAATAAATAGCTATAATGCCATATAAACCAGAAACATCACCTATTATATATTATAGCCTTAAACGGTTAACTTGAATCTAATCAAGACAGATCTAATTTCCAGTTCACAGGAAATGTAAGATAAAGGAACAAGCTAACTGATGTTTTGAGGTGAGGCAGGTATACATAAATACACACATAGACACACGCCACACACACACCAATTTACACTCTTACTTTAATGGGTTAAGTTAGCCAAAAGTAGTCTCAAAAAATTTTTAAAAGGATCAAATGCATGTCCCAGAATTGCCCAGAATGTTTACAGTGTTCTGTCAACAGAAGATGTGAAGTTGTATTTTGTGGATCCCATAGAATGTTGAAGTCTAGCCACTTGAGAATCTGTGAAGATTTATCTATATGCAGCCTCTGGATTGATCACTTCCAAGTTAAATCTTTTTTAGGATCATTTTAACAGTCAGTTTCTGAAGCCAGCCGTACAGTCTCTATGATTCACTCAGATCCGGGGAAAATCATCAGACTGACCATTTTTCATCTCAAAATATTTATTCTCATTGGCATAAGAAAGGATTTATTATCAACTTATGCAAGATGCAGATAATAAATCAGCCTTAGGAGTTTGTAGTAGAAATGATTAAATATGGCAGGAGTTTGAGCTCATCTGGTGCCTGGAATGGTTTGGGGTTTTGAAATTCTTTTTAACTACTATTATACAGTTTTAAAACCCAAAACATATTTTCTTAAGGCTTTTTTCCTTCATTTCTAAACCCAAGCGTATGATCAAGGAAAATGGAATCCTTGTGCTATTGAATGTATTTACACTCCATTCAGTTCAGTGCATTACAATGTATGACACTGACATTCTCTTTTGTAGGAGTTATTTCAAGGCCTAAATGATTCTGAAGCTAAAATTTTAGGGAATTTTCTTTCCCAGCCCCTGAAAGAGTCCCAAAATTTGCAAGCCATACTCTTGACTCCTCACCTGGAATATCAGGCTCTTAAAAGTTTTAATATTCATATGATGGAAAGATTAGTGAAACAAGTTCTTCCCCTCTCTCTTTTGTCCTTGACTCTAACTGCTCTGGATAAATAGAACGAAATGGTGTCTTTATGAAGAAACAATCAATACTATCTTGCAAGTCTCTCAGCAACTGAGTGGAATGGGATGACAGTGGATAATTCCACAGTAAAGAAATAAAGGGCACAGTATGAATACAAGGTGCTACCAGACTCTTCCCAAAGCCCTTTGCAAAATAGTATCTCCTATTATTGCAGCATCCCCAAGGGGCAGGTGGAG
This sequence comes from Pan paniscus, assembly GCF_029289425.2. Lineage (NCBI taxonomy): Eukaryota > Metazoa > Chordata > Mammalia > Primates > Hominidae > Pan > Pan paniscus. The sequence goes on along the minus strand of NC_085926.1, from coordinate 23,956,423 downwards.
AATTGTTAATGGTACAACTGGAAAAGCTTGTTAATGCAAGCTCAGGAGAGTGCCTTTACCTCCTGAGCTTCTTGGGCTTCCTCTGGAAAGTGACAGGCTAACCTGATCCCAAAAGATGTTATGTGAGTGTTTCTCCTGCACGTCCATCACAGTGCTGGCAGCTGAAGCTCCATGCTTGGGCAAATAAGCTAGTGACACTAGAAAGGAACAGTTTTGAAGACTGACAGTGTCTCAGAGAACTGGCTGTGCAAAAAGGGAAGTGCTTACATTTAAAGATTTAAAAAAAAAAGACTTTGTGCATTAGCATTAAGTAAAACTAAATTTAAAAGGATAGGTGTGGATAGATTGCATTGTCCATCATTTGTGAAAAGTATCACATCAGATGTTGCTAATATGCAAGTATAAAGGCTTTTCAATCACTTATTTTTCAAATATGAATTAAAGTAGATTAGAAGTCATCCCTATAAAAATGCCACTCTTACCAGCATTTCCTAGATTAGGGAGGAAAGATACTATTACCACCAGGGTCCTGGAAATTGTATATTGAGTGTTCCAGTTACTGTTACTGCATAACAAAATACTTCAAATGTAGAACTGTAAAACAACAATCACTTTACTTTGCTCACAAATTCCGTGGGTCAGGAATTCAGACAGAGCTGGATTGGGCAGTTCTCACTTGGGGTCACTCAAGAGGTTGCAGTCAGATGTTAGCTGAGGCTGCAGATAATTGAAGGTTCTGACATCCAAGATAGTTCCCCCACACAGCTAGCAGTGGATGCTAGCCATTGACTGGGAGCTCCGCTGGGGCTGACCAGGGAGCCTACTTATGACCGCGCCAGCATGGCCGTCTCAAGGTGGTTGACTTCTGACATAGCAGATCAAAGCTCTAAATGCAAGTGTCCCAGCAACCAAAAAAGTTGCATAACTTTTTATGACTTGACCTTGAAGTCACATAGATCACTTCTGTCATATTCTATTGGCCAAAGTGGTCACAAACCTGCCTAGATTCAAGGGAAGAAGCTCCTCTTAAGGGGAAGTGTGTCAAGAATTTACAGATAAGACTTTAAAACCATCACTATCACTATAAATACTATCACTTAAGTGTGTTATGTCATTGGAAGTTAACCACAAAGGCAGACGCTATTGCTGCCCTGTCCTATATCCCCCTGGTCCATGTCTGAGTTCAATGGCAACTACGGTGGACAGTTCCTGTGACTGCTGACAGCTTCCTACCTCAGGTCCCCAAGTGTAGCATCCCCTGTTCCTTCCAGTTTTTCCTTTGTCCTGGCCAAGAAATACAAAGTGCCTTAACTGCTGTGTGACCAGTCAGCTGCGTATTTTTTCCTGCAGGCTTGAACCGAAGCCAGGCCTTGAATATTCCCAGACACTGATAAACTAATTTAGGTTGTTGCCTGAACCACGAAAAGAACAAACATGTTGCTAAACATGTAGAAAGTAGCCCCCATCCCTAAACAGAATTCCTTAGACCCACATATAAACTCCATACCTGGATCTGCATGTTATGGACATACCTAGACAGATCTTGTTTCACTGTCTGTCAAGCGGACACGCTGCAGCCCCCTCCATACATAAGTTCCCCTAATAAGTGTTTGCACTGATCACCCTGGCATTTAGTGTTTCTTTCTTTGGAATCCCATCCAGCCCCATCTCAGGATAGTTTGGGGCAATTGCCTGCAGGAATTCCCCTGCTGCCACTTTTGGGCTGATTCCAGGCTCCAGTTCAGCCACACAGAACACCAGGTCTCTCTGTTTCTCAGCCTGAGGGTTTCTCTGGTAAGTGGGAACTGGCTCAGCATACAGAGGTAAGCTTTAGCCAATAAGAGACAGAGTCAGTGGACAAATACCCCGACTCCCTTGTCCCTTAGTGGGACAATTCTGAGGCACATTCAAGCGGTCCCCGACATGACTGAGCTCAGATGCCCTTAGTGGCACCCAGCTCATTAGGCCCAGCACAGGCTCTCCTCTCCCCCTCTGGATTTCTCCCTCCCTCATTTCTGCTTCCTGGCATCACTTCCCAGCAGCCAACTGCTTGTCTCTGAATTGGCTTTGGGAGCACTCAAACTAAACACCCATTATATGTGTCTGGGTCTGAGTATAAATGACCTCTAAGGTCCCTCCCTAGTCTGAATTCCTATTATCGTTATCATTTCATCCTTTCATCCTTTTTTTTTTTTTTTTTAAGACAGGGCTTCCTCTGTTGCCCGGGCTGGAGTGCAGTTATGTGATTACAGGTCACTGCAGCCTCCAACTCCTGGATTCAAACAATCCTCCCATCTCAGCCTCCAGCGTAGCTAGGACTACAGGTGCACACCACCATGCCCAACTAGTTTGTTTAATTTTTTGGAGAGATTGCAGTGGGGGTGGAGGGGGCGGTGCTCTTGCTATATTGCCCAGGCTGGTCTTGAACTCCTAGTGATCCTCCTGCCTCGGCCTAAGTGCGGAAATGGATGCTTTTATAAACATGGTTACCCGAGAAGCTCTAGGATTGTCCTGAGTTCTCAAAGAAGTCACAGGGTAAAGCCAAAATCACCCCAATGCCAGGGTGGATAACAATGTTTCATTAGTTGATCCCACCTTCCGAATAAAATAAAGCATTTCTTACTCCAAAAAAGAAAGTCCTCGCTCCCATAAAGTAGCCATAAAAATCAGCACTAAGCAATGGTGTAAAGTCTGAAAAATTAAGTGAGACTGCAAATAGAAATATCCCATTAAAACCTAAACTTTCATAGACAGCAAACTTAGGGTAATTGCAATGTCTATAGCTAAGGGTACATTTTGTTTTATTCTTTAACTTCTCATGCCTCCAAGAAGTACAGTCATGCACCACACAATGATGTTTCAATCAATGAAAAGCCACATATATGACAGTGGTCCCATTAGATTATGCCATATTTTTACTGTACCTTTTCTATATTTAGTTATGTTTAGACACACATACTTATCACTGTGTCAGAACTGCCTACTGTATTTAGTACAGTAACATGCTATGCAGCTTTGCAGCCTAGAAGCAATAGACTATACCATACAGCATAGGTGTGTAGTAGGTTATCCCATCTAGGTTTGGGTAAGTACACTCTGTGGTGTTTACAGGATGAAATCGCCTAATGACACATTTTTCAACAAGTATTCCTGTTGTTAAGCAACGCATGCATCCAGGCTCAAGTTATGCTCTGAAATTAGCTTATCAAATGAATCAGCCTTCCCTTGGCTCTTAAATCTTATATAATTAGCTTTGTAACATAATGCGTTCAGTGGCTGTGGGCAAAGCTCAAAGGAGTGAGAAAATCCATTTAGGGCAGTTGCCAGAATTTCCGGTGTTTCCTCAAGCTGAGCTGCTAATTCATTTTCTTGGCATAGCCTAGGATGGATCCCAGATCTGCCAGGCCCTTCTGGCTTCCCCTCCATTGGAAATGTCTTGAGATTCAGTCTTCTGTTATTTTGAGGCCTTCTTTTGATGTCCCACCTGAATGAAAGAAGTGTGGTCACAGAAATGACAGAAGTTTATCATTTGTCAAACCTCAGATTTGAGTGGGAATTGATTAACTGCGTTATGTGCCAACCATCCCCAGAGTTTCTCAACTCCCACAGCGTGTCAGCAACAAAAGTCACAAAACTGCATAGGAGACAGATACGCAGTTGTTTTCTTGAAAGAACTCCAGAAACCAAATTATACAATTTCTAACACTGGGCTAATTCAGGGGCCTGGTAAACACAGAAACCACAGAGGGGAGGGAAGAGGAAACAGGGGAAAGCAGGATGTCTGGTCTAATTCACCATTCACTTTGCTCTGCTCTGTTTTATAACAATGTCAGCTCTATGGAATAAAACAAAATGTGGCTTCTGTGTCTTTAAGGCCCAGGCAGCACTGGCAATGGATAGGTTTCCATAGCAACTTGTAATTCCACTGTCTATTAAGTGGAAAAGCAACAATAGAAAATCCCTAGCAAATAAAGTGTGATACCTCTCAATGACAATTATCTGCTTATTACAGTCTCGCTTTGAGTGCTTAAAAATACAAACACCTAGAATCTTTTACTATGTTTGAATGAAGCAGGGCTATTTCTTTTCTTCTTTTTCTTTTGAAAAACTCTTAGACACAAAAGAAGAAACAAGTTTCTGAGGGTGTTGAGACGTCAAGCCTCTTTGGTGGCCCCAGATGAATTCTCCCACTCTACACGCACACTGCACAAAAGCAGAAAGGAGGATTAAGCAATTCAGAAATCTACAGCAACATGAGGTGGATTCCCACCACAGGACCTCATCCAATCAGCGTCCATCAGACTTGCTTGTAAGAGGCCTGGGACCACATGAAGTCTAGGGCAGTGTACTTTGCACACACAAAAAAATTTTTAAGATTATAACCTCATTAAACATCGATAAGCATCCATCCATAGTCAATCAATTTAAATAACATTTATTGAAAGACTGTTAGGCAATTTGTGAGACACTAGAAAAACAAGAAAGACCTCTAGAAGCTCACAAACAGGGAATGGAGAGAAAAACAGAAATCTTTATGTGACCCGGTTTCTCAAGTGTTATGAGCTGAATTGTGCCTCCCAAAAATTCATATGTTGAAATTCTAACACCCAGTACCTCGGAACATAAACTTATTTAGAGATAGAGTCTTCAAAGAGGTCATTAAAATGAGAGAATTAAGGTGGGCCCAATACAATCCCACTGGTGTCCCTAGAGGGAAGACAATGTGAAGACACAGGCCCCTCCGCAAGCCAAGGAGAGAGGCCTGGAACAGCTCCTTCCCTCACAGCCCTCAGAAGGAACCAACCCTGCCCACATGTTGATCTCAGACTTCCAGCCTCCAGAACTGTCAAGAAATTAACTTCTGTTGTTTAAGCCACCGAGTCCATGGTCCTTTGTTACAGCAGCCCCAGCACATGAATAAACCAAGCTATATCCTTTTTTTTTTTTTTTTTTTGAGACAGAGTTTCGCTCTTGTCCCCCAGGCTAGAGTGCAATGGTGCAATCTCAGCTCACTGCAACCTCCACCTCCCAGTTCAAGCGATTCTCCTGCCTCATCCTCCCCAGTAGCTGAGATTACAGGCACCTGCCACCACAGCCAGCTAATTTTGTTTTGTTTTGTTTTGTTTGTTTGTTTTTTGTATTTTTAATAGAGATGGGGTTTCACCGTGTTGGCCAGGCTGGTCTCGAACTACTGACCTCAGGTGATCCAACCCCCTCAGCGAAAGTGCTGGGATTACAGGTGTGAGCCACTGCACCTGGCCTATTCTTTTTTTTTTTTTTTTTTTTTTGAGACAGAGTCTCACTCAGTCACCCAGGCTGGAGTGCAGTGGTGAGATCTCGGCTCACTGGAACCTCCGCCTCCCAGGGTCAAGCAATTCTTGTGCCTCAGCCTCCCAAGTAACTAGGATTACAGGCATGCACCACCACGCCTGGCTAATTTTTTGTATTTGTAGTATAGATGCGGTTTTGCTATGTTGGCCATGCTGGTCTCGAACTCCTGGCCCCAAGTGATCCTCCCACCTCAGCCTCCCGAAGTGCTGGGATTATAGGCATGAGCCACCGTGCCCGGCCCCAAGCTATATTCTTCTAGAGCAGTGGTTCTCAATCTTTCAGCTGGAACAGAATCACCTGGAAAACTTGTTAAAACACAGACTGCTGGGCCCTACCCCCCAGCCTCTGATCCAGGTGGTCTGTCGTATGACCCCAGAATCTGCATTCTAGGTAGGGATGATGATGATGGTTGGAGGGCTACCCTTTGAGAACCACTGTACTAGGAGGTATTCAAGATACAGGCTGTATCTAATCCTAGCCAACTCAAGTCAGGAGGCGTCATGCTCTCTCCTCCCTGAATCTAAAGTGGATATGATTCCAACCTGAGTTTCACACCCAGGTGCAGTCACAGGCGGTATGCTGCCCAGGTGTGCTTGCCCCGCAGGAGAACACAATCACCAAAGCTGTATCTTACAGAGACCCTAAGCTTTAAGGCACAGTAAGCTTGTCCACTACTAAAACATGGCCCATGAATAAGTGTCCTGGGTTCTGAAATATTAGACCAGCAATTCTCCATTCATGGGGAAATGAGGCAGATGGATGAGGGTGGAGGTTTTCTCTCCTATCCAGGCAGAGGCACAGGGTTGGGGAGAGGGGACAGAAGGATTCTCCCTCTTTTCTCCTCCCTGTAACTCAGGCTACGGGGGCCACAGAAGGCCCAACTCTGGCCCTCCTCTGACTGTGCCCCTGCCCTAAGCCAAGAAGACACACCTGCCCAGAGCCCAGAACCCCTTCTAGACCAAGCTCCAATTAATGTAATTCCCTGCCCAGAGGGACCTGGGCCTTCCAGGCAGGCCCTGAGACTCTTTCCTTGGTCCTCCTGCAGGCAGACCTCACTGCCCATGGTGCGCAGACCTAGGCCCAAAGGGGTGGCTCAGGAGGTGACTGTGTGAAAGATAAGGTAGACAGCTTGGACCCAGGAGGTGGGATGTCCACCGTTATGCGTGAGAGGCTTAGCTGCAGGCGGGTACTAGGGGTGGAAGGAGCCCTATCTGTAGCATTTACTGATTTCCATAAAATCAATACTACTCCCACCATGGCCAATCTCAAGCTACCAATGTGAAGTCAACTGGCTCACAAAATTCCTGAAACATTGGCTTTCATGAGCTGGTAAGAACTGGCCCCAGCACACCACTGGAGAGGTCCTTCATGCTAGGGGACAACGGCAGGAGTGGAAAAAGGACAAAGGCAGACTGAGGACCTTCATCTATTTTTGCTCTGGCCCTTCATGTATCTGGCCCTGCATTTCTATCAACCAGGATGTTGTTCTGGTCACCGCTGATGATGGCCATCAGTACTGAGCTCACAAAGAAGGACCCTTTCTTCCTTACTATTTGATGTAGAAGATATGAATGACTCTTGGTGTCCATATTCGTCCGTTGTCACAATGCTATAAAGAACTACGTGAGGCTGAGTGTGGTGGCTCAGGCCTGTAATCCCAGCACTTTGGGAGGCCAAGGCGGGTGGATCACTTGAGCTCAGAAATTCGAGAACAGCCTAGGCAACATGGAGAAACCCCATCTCTACTAAAAATACAAAAGTTAGCTGGGCATGGTGGTGCACACCTGTAGTCCCAGCTACTCGGGAGGCTTAGGCACGAGAATCACTTGAACCTGGGATGCAAAGACTGCAGTGAGCGGAGATGCCACCATTGCACTCCAGCCTGGGTGACAGAGCGAGACTCGGTCTCAAAAAAAAAAAAAAAAAAAAAAGAACTACCTGAGGCCGAATATGGTGGCTCACACCTCTAATCCTAGCATTTTGGGAGACCAAGGTGGGTGGATCACTTGAGCTCAGCAATTCGAGACCAGCCTGGGCAACATGGTAAAACCCCATCTCTATAAAAATTACCAAAAAGTTAGCGGAGCATGGTGGTGTGTGTCTGTAGTCCCAGCTACTTGGGGTGCTGAGGTAGAAGAATCATTTCAACCCAGGAGGTCGACGCTGCAGTAAGCCAAGATCACACCACTGCACTCCAGCCTGGGTGACAAAATGAGACCCTGTCTCAAAAAGAAAAAAAGAAAGAAAGAAAGAGAGAGAGAGAGAAGAAGGAAGGAAGGAAGGAAGGAAGGAAGGAAGGAAGGAGAAAGAAAGGAAGGGGAAAAAACAAATTAAAAACAAAAAGAACTGGCCGGGTGTGGTGGCTCACGCCTGTAATCCCAGCGCTTTGGGAGGCCAAGGCAGGCTGATCACCTGAGGTCAGGTGTTTGAGACCAGCCTGGCCAACATGGTGAAACCCTGTCTCTACTAAAAATACAAAAATTAGCCAGGCGTGGTGGCAGGCGCCTGTAATCCCAGCTACTTGGGAGGCTAAGGCAGGAGAATTGCTTCAACCCAGGAGGCAGAGGTTGCAGTGAGCCGAGATCATGCCACTGCACTCCAGTCTGGGCGATAGAGTGAGACTCTGTCTAAAAAAAAAAAAAAAAGAACTACTTGAGACCAGACGATTTATGGTGAAAGGAGCTTTAATTGACTCACAGTTCTGCAGGCTATCTATACAGGAAGCATGGCTGGAAGGTCTCAGGAAACTTACACAATCGTGACAGAAGACAAAGGAGAAGCAAGCACGTCTTACCATGGAGGACCAGGAGAGGTGGAGAGTGAAGGGGGAGGCACTTTTAAACATCCAGATCTCATGAGAACTCACTCTCACAAGAACAGCCAGGGGAAATTCTGCCCCCATGATCCAATCACCTCCCATCAGGTCCCTACCCCAACACTGGGAATTACAATTCGACACAAGATCTGGTTGGGGACACAGAGCCAAACCACATCAGTGGCCTACCCAATAGCCTTTCCCCAACAGCTTCTTTCTGGAAGAGCCCGCTGCTCTCTACAGAGGCTGAAAAATGTTAGATACTTGCTTTCCCAGGCTCCCTTGAAGCAGGAGACCCAGTCTGGCCAACAGGAACTGAAGGGTGAAGCCCGCTAGAGCCTTCTGGAAAAGATTCCCCCCTAACATACAAGAGGAAGGTCTCTGCCCTTCTTATCTGGACATGGTACCTCTGCTGTGATGCCCGAACTGTGGCAGCCATCTTGCAACCATGAGAGAAAACATTAGAAACAGGCACAGGATGACAAAGAAGGATCAGAACTCCTAGGTTCCTTTTTTTCTTTTAATTAATTGTGGTAAAATGTACATAACATAAAATTTACCATCTTAACTTTTTTTTTTTTTTTTTTTGAGACAGAGTCTCGCTCTGTCGCCCAGGCTGGAGTGCAATGGCGCGATCTCAACTCACTGCAAGCTCCGCCTCTTAGGTTCACACCGTTCTCCTGCCTCAGCCTCCCAAGTAGCTGGGACTACAGGTGCCCACCACTATGCCCACCTAATTTTTTGTATTTTTAGCAGAGATGGGGTTTCACCGTGTTAGCCAGGATGGTCTCCATCTCCTGACCTCATGATCCACCTGCCTCAGCCTCCCAAAGTGCTGGCATTACAGGCATGAGCCACCGCGCCTGGCCCATCTTAACCATTTTTAAGTGTTCACTTCAATAGTGTTAAATACAATCACTTTGTTGTACAACCCATCTCAAGAATTCTTAAAAATTATTATGGGTGCATAACAGTTGTATGTATTTATGGGGTACATGTGTCATTTTGATGCAGGCATATAATGTATAATGATCAAATCAGGGTAATTGGGGTACCCATCACCTCAAGCATATCATTTCTTTGTGTCAGGGACATGCCAGTTCCACTCTTAGTTTAGAATTCTTTTCATCTTGCAGAACTGAAATTCTGAAATAATTCCCCCTTTCCCCCTCCTCCCAAACCCTGGTAACTATTTTTCTACTTTCTGTTTCTATGAATTTGACTACTCAAAGTACTTCACATAAGTAGAATCTTACAGTATTTGTGACTGGCTTATTTCATTTAGCACAATGTCTTCAAGGTGCATCCATGTTGTAGTATGTGTCAGAATATCCTTCCTTTTTGAGGCTCAATAATAGCACATTTTGTTTATTCATTCATCCTTCTATGGAAATCTGGGGTTTTCCCACATTTTGGCTATTATGAATAATGCTGCTATAAATGTGAGTACAAATATCTCTTCGAGACCCTGCTGTCAATTCTTTGGGGTATATACCCAGAAGTGGAATTGCTGGATCATATGGTAGTTCTATTTTTAATTTTTTGAGGAACTGCCATACTGTCCTCCACAGCGGCTGCACTGACTTACATCTCCAACAGTGCACAGTGGTTCCAACTTCTCCACATCCTCACCAGCACTTATTTTCTGGTGTTTTTTTTTTTCTTCCTGATAGTTGCCATCCTAATGGGTGTAAGGTAGGTGCCTGTGTTTTTTATGGCATTTGTGAAGCCACTGAACCAGCCTGAAATTGTCCTGCCTCTAGAAGTCTTGTGTAGGAAAAAAAATTAATAAGCATCCTTATTACAGAACTCCATGTTTTTTAATTTTTATTTTTTTAAAGATAGGGTCTTGCTCTGTTGCCCAGGCCGGAGTGCAGTGGTTACAGTGAGTGCACAGCTCATTGTACAGCCTCAAACCACCAAACCCAGCTAATTCTGAAATATTTTAATAGAGATGAGGGCTCACTATGTTGCACAGGCTGGTCTTGAATTCCTGGCCTCAAGCAATCCTCCCACCTTGGCCTCCCAAAGAGCTGGGATTACAGGGATGAGACACTATGCTCTGCCTGAACTCCCTTTTAGACAGAGCTTAAGCACCTTCTAATTGATGCACTGCTCCTTCAGTAATACAGAAAGTATTAATTCTTTTCATGATTTACTTTTGTTTATCATGCTTTCCATTATATACTGCTTCTTGAACTCTTAGAACTTAGCACAGATTATATACCAGGGTTAAGTCACAAAACAGTGCAACTGCAAATACAAAGGAGTGTTCCTAACAGCTTTATACATAATAACCAAACTGGAAACAATCCAGATGTCCATTCAATAGGCGTATGGATAAACCATGATACATCTATACAATGGAACACGACTTGCAATAAAAAGGAACAAACTGCCAATACACAAATGACATGAATGAGCCTCAAAAACATTATGCTGGGTGAAGAAGCCTGACACAGAAGAGAACTGTTAGTCCAACTCCTGCTGCTATAACAAAATAGGGTAAACTGGGTAATTTATTTAAAAAAAGAGGTTTATTGAGCTTATGTTCTGGAGGCTACAAAGTCCAAGATTGAGGGGCCATATCTGGTGAGGGCCTTCTTGCTGCATCATAACAGAAGGGTGAGCAAGCACATAAAACAGAGAGGAAGTCAGGCCAAACTCACCCTTTATAGGAACCCAATCCCGCTATAATCCATTCAAAGAGGCAGAGCCTTCATGGCCTAATCACCTATTTTTTTATTTTATTTATTTTTATTTTTTTTAGATGGAGTCTCGTTCTGTCACCCAGGCTGGAGTGCAGTGGCGCGATCTCGGCTCACCGCAACATCTGCTTCCCGAGTTCAAGTGATTCTCCTGCCTCAGCCTCCCCAGTAGCTGGGATTACAGGCGCCCACCACCACGCCTCACTAATTTTTGTATTTTTAGTAGAGACAGTGTTTCACTATGTTGGCCAGGGTGGTCTCAAACTCCTGACCTCAGGTGATCTGCCTGCCTCAGCCTCCCAAAGTGCTGGCATTACAGGTGTGAGCCATCGCGCCTGGCCTAGTCACTTATTAATTGCACACAGTTATTGAATATCTATGTGTCAGGATTTAAAAAAAAAATCCAATGCAAAATGAGGTTCCACGAAGGGCTGGGCAACTAATTCAGACAGTGTTAGGGGAATTGTATGCACGTGGAGCACAACGGCTACCAATCCCAGCATTTTGAAGGATAATTGCCAGGCACTGCTGTCGTAGACCTTGTATGCTGGAGCTGGCTTGTGAGAGCTCCTGATGTCTGATTCTTGTTTCCAGGAATTCAGGGTGCAGTGGCGTGCGCCTGTAATCCCAGCTACTCAGGAGGCTGAGGCAGGAGGATTGCTTGAACTTGGGAGGCGGAGGTTTCGGTGAGCCGAGATTGAGCCATGCACTCCAGCCTAAGCAACAGAGCGAGACTCCATCTCAAAAAATAACAATAATAATAATAATGACTAAACCATTAGTCCATTCATTGAAAATCTGATCAGATAAAACAGCCTAGGAAAACAGCAGCCATAGTAGAGAACAAAAAGTTGATCAAGAGAATGAAAGTAGGTACTTTCCACTTTGGAAATGACCCTAACTGCATTTAACTGCGGAATTGAGACAGGAAATTAAACAGCTACTGCAGGGGGAGAAAACAGATGAGCATTTATAAGCAAAGCAACAAAATAATAAGGGGAAAACTGCTGGAGTTAAGGTGTTCAGAGCAATATGAGACAATAGAAAAGAAAAAAAAATACAGAACTGACTTCAGAGACTTTAAGAAGATCATATTTGACTCTGCAGACTCCAGTAGAAAAAATAGGGGGAAAAATTTTAGGAACACCATATTCACCTGCGGATTTTGTTTTTGAGTCATTTTAAAAACACTGATCCCACCCCTGTCAGTAACTTGCATTAAAAAGTATGGGAAATGCTAACTTTGAGAGCATGTTTACATTCTGGGGAATGTGCCCCATATTAAAGCAACTGGAGAGATTCTGAGCTTCCTCCAAGACTTCCCCTTAGGGCTCCTATACTCACTGCATTCAGTGTTGTTCTAAGTGGATTTTGTACTCTGGTGTCAAAAATTACCCCACAGCCACCAACTCTTAACACAGCGAAGAGCAACACTGATGTGGCTACTAAAACACATGCCACAGCTGTTTCTAAGCTTTTACATAGACAAAGAATAAAAAAAAATCAAACATAACAAATTTTAACACAGGCCCAATCTAGAGTAAAAACTAAAACCAGATCTGTGAAGTGATTATCTTTATTCCTGTATTCACAGACAGCATTCCTCAATTTCAGAAGGAATTTAATCCATTTTGTTTTCCATCAACCACACATTTACTTGGAGCTTGCTTATTAAACTGTGCAAAGAAGGGGACAAAATAAAATTAAATTTGTGCAATAATGCACTGAATTCGATCAACATCCTGATCAACACCCAAAATGGGTATAAGGTTAACAAGCCTTTTTCTCCTAAAGCTGTCTTTCTTAAGAGTCCCAACAAGTGCTCAGCACAGAAAAAAAAAAAAAAAAAAAAAAGGCAAAGGGGTTATTTAGGGAAGACAGTTTGATGAAAATGGCATCCCATTAAACCCTTCCTTAAAGGATTCACAATGCACACTGCCTCACTGCAGAACAGGACTGACATGGAGACATCTCAGTAACCTTGTTTAACCCAGCATTTCCAAACTTACTTGATCAAGGAGCCCATTTTTCCCAGCTAACATCAATTAATATCCACAGAAACACAGTGGATATTTATGGCAGAAGCTGCTCCAGACGGCACATGGCTGCATCACACCAGCTGCAGCAAGGAGGTGCCTCCAGGGCTGCATGCTCCATAAAGCCGGTGGGAGGCCCACCCATCTGGGTGCAGTTGCAGCTGCCCAAACATCCCTGCACTGTTTTTGTTGTTGATGTTTTTTGAGACGGAGTCTCCCTCTGTTGCCCAGGCCAGAGTGTGGTGGTGCAATCTCGGCTCACTGAAGCCTCCACCACCGGGGTTCAAGCACCCTGCACTCTTGGGGGCACGAGGAAGGCCCCCTCACTGCCCCTGCCCTCACAGGCTCAGAAGTGCCTGTTCCCACTGCCTGGCTTCCCCCTGCTATTGGCACTCACTCCGACCTTGGAGCAAAGTTGGGGCCAAGTCCTGGGGTCATGAACAGCAGCAAGAGACAGACGGGTTCCTGGGCAGAAGGAGGCGGGTCCCCAGTGAGGCCCCACCTTCAGGCTATGGAGGGCCTGAATGCTGGCAACTGAGCCGCCAGCCCTGCAGACCAGAGTGGAAACTTGTGGTGCCTTTTCCAGGCCCACCCATGGCTGCCCGTGGACCAATCAGCATGCACTTCCTCCTCTCCGAGGCCCATAAAATCCCTAGGCTGAGTCAGAGCTGGGGAAAAGGTAGGGATGACCAGCTGCAGAGAGGATCTACCCACTCCAGGGCCTCCTCTCTGCTGAGAGGATGGGGAGACCAAGGGATGGCCAGCTGTAGAGAGGAACTACCTTCTCTGCTGAGAGCTGCAGAGATGACAAGATGACCTGCCTGCAGAGAGCAGCCACCCACTCCAGGGCCTCCTCTCTGCTGAGAGGATGGGGAGACCAAGGGATGGCCAGCTGTAGAGAGGAACTACCTTCTCTGCTGAGAGCTGCAGAGATGACAAGATGACCTGCCTGCAGAGAGCAGCCACCCACTCCAGGGTCTCCCCTCTGCTGAGAGCTCCAGAGAGTGGGATGACAACCTGCCCACAGCAAGGTGCTTCCCACTCCAGGGTCTCCTCTCTGCTAGGCCTAAACACTCATTGGGATACCCCTGGCTGCAGAAAGGAGCTGCCCACTGCAGGTCCCCTCTGAGCTATTCTATCGCTCAACAAAGCTCCTCTTCATCTTACCCTCCACTCGTCTGTGTACCTCATTCTTCCTGGTTGCAGGACAATAACTTGGGACCCACTGAATGGCAAAGCTAAAAGTTGTAACACAAATAGGATTGAAACATGCCCCTTGCTCACCACGCTGTGGGTGAAGGAGAGAAAAGCTGCAGCCAGCCCTTCAGGGACGTCACACCTGGGAACGCCCCAAGCCAAGGCTGTGATTCCCTCTTCGGAGACCTGTGGTTCCTCGCATCTTCAGCCTTCCAGCCACCACTGCATTCCCAGGTGCCAGCTGGGAAAGCTGCTCATGGTGCGCCTGGTCCAGCTGCAGCCTCGCAGAGAGCCTGCACCTGGAGATGTCCATCCCATGGCAGCAGCTGACGTGTCTGCGCAGTAGCTGGACCCCACACTCGCTCACACACCCCTTGCTGCTCCATGCCTGACTCACAGTCTCCCTTGGAGGCGTGGGATCCAGGCCAGGAACGTGAGCTGAGTACAGCCTGCCAGGCCAAGTGGGTGGAACAAGCCCAGTGGGCCCGAGCAAATCTCAGGCAAAGGTGCCACCAGCCACAGGTTTCCAGCTAGAAAAGCAACACCCCCAAGATTGCCTAACAATATTACTGCAAACAATGCAGATTTAAGTAGCTATCTTAATTTTGCCAACATGGGAACAACTGATAGGAAAAGAAAAAGAGGCTAGTAGTCTTGCTGAGGTGCACTCCATTCATGGCCAAGGGTGATTTCTGGTTATATCAAGTACCCCATTCCTCTCTCACATCTCCTACCTAGAAAGACTACCTTATTAGACACAACGAACCATTACTCAGTTGGCATTATAGAAAATAGCAACAGTCCTTGCCAGCATCTCAACTCTAAAATCTTTTTTTAAGCCCTGTGTGTGTGCGTGTGTGTGTGTGTATATATATATACACATACATATATATACATATACATATATATGTGTGTATATACACACACACATATATACATATACACACATTTCCCCATGCTGAATCAGAGATTTACATAAAAGATCCTGCTATGCTCAGGGGAAAGATACTTGTAGTGAGTTAAATTATTAGTTTTACAAAAAAGGCAAGGTAGATTAGACACCAAACACCACAGTTGGTTAGAAATATTTATTATCCCCTCCCCCCACATACAGATTACTTCTCAGAAACATGAAGTTATTATCCATGTCCTCATCAATTACAGTTTGTAGAAAATAAACTTAACTCATATCCCATCAACAATGTATTTCTATCTTTTTTTTAAACAATAGCCATTTCATTTTTCCATGTTAGTTCCAGAATAGCTTCAAGTTTTATCTTTTGGATCGAATCCAGTCAATCTTTGTTTATAGGTAACAGTTTCCTAACAGATCCCCTCCCCCAACCCCTAAAAAAATTCTATATCCTAAGTGATAAACTCTTCTTGTACATTCAGCAAACTTTATATTGGAAAAGAAAAAGAATAATTGAGATAGGTATTTACTTTCGTGCACAGTAATAAATCTAGCTGAGCTGCTACACCTTGCTTTGCAAAGATGTTTACATAAAATAAATCATCTCTTATCAAGTTACAATGGTAATTTCTTGAAATGTAGATATGAAAGCTATACACTTAATCCACTGAAATTTCCTTCTAATTTTTTAATCTGTAATTAAACCATCACCATAAGGACAAGCTTCATCCCAAGATGTTCCCCCTTTTCCCCTCAGCTATTTCTATCAACTTGAATCCTCTCTCAGATCATGTAAAGAGATACATTAAAAGCACAGGAAAAAAAATGTTTTAGCTTGCTGACATAATGCCCTTAAGTTTGCTGACATAATGCCCACATTTTAACTTTAAAATGTAAAATCAAAGTTAAAGCATCACTTAATTCATACAGTACATTATTAATCAACAGTGTCCCACCAACTCAGAAGTTTCCTAAATTGGCTGCTTTCTCTGCATTTAGTAAGTTTATAACCAATGACTCAATCAAAGAATGTGCTTGTAATAGGCTGCTGGTTTAATTTTAGAATCGAAAGTTTTATATTGGGCTACTTTCAAATATAGAAATGCTATGAGTGACATATGAACTATTAATTTTGTTTCCCATTACCTACAGGAAGAATTTATTCAAATAAAATTTTACAAGACAAAATGCAAATCTATATACCTATATAGAGATGTATATATGTATATATTGAACCTAACTAAAGTTTTATAAGCAATACTAACATAGTTCTGGTTACACATTCCTAAAGACTTAATTGTTTTAAAGATACATGTTATAAACAGGCTTATGCAAAAGGCAAAAATTAAGAATCAACATGATCTTTTGAGGTTTTCATTACTTCAAAAAGCTGTTTCTATCACCCATAGAAGAAAACTATGCATTTGTTTATCTTAGGAAAAAAAATTATAAAAAGATAATGCTATCATGTAAAGATTCACAAAAACTATACTGTATATCCCATAAGAGTTATACCTACTTAAGGTAAATCACAATTATGGTTTATATTGTATTACAGACATCACCATCGCCTTTCCTCTTTAATAATGAGAGGGTTTAACTTTTTTTAACTTACTCAACTAGTGCCACAGTAAATCAAGTCCCAGTAGCAACAAGTTAAACAAGATTACAAAATAAGGCATTCTGCTCACACGTCATGAAAGTAACAGGCTTAGTACAGTAAAGTGGGCTGTTATCATTTTTGCAATTTTATATAATCCAAACATTATACAGAAGGCAATCTTTACCAAAAAATCCAATTAATTGCTATTTTCCAGGTAAACAGGAAAACATACATAAAATCCTCAACTTTGGCTATTTCTCCTACTACCATAAACAGATGCTGATCTTATCTATTTAATCAAGTCCACTATTAGAAATGTGGATAAAATGTCTTTGACTATACCATTTCTAAGCCTGTAGGTCACACACTAGATGATTTTTCAAATTATAAATTAAATCTAATATGACAAAATCCCTGTAGTGTTATTTAGGAAAAAAGAAGTGGACTCAGAACATACACACGCACGCACACGCACACATGCCATCATATTAAACAGTTGCTTTAAACATTAATTAGTTCTTCAGAAAGAATAAAAATTCTTTAACATCAAGCTGCAGCATGTGTATACGGGGCAGCAATGCAACCTTTTTCAGCACAAGGTAAGAATATGAATCAACTTTTAAACAACTAGTACCCTGAACCAAAGATTTTGCCAAAGATGAACTCTAAAATACGTTTTTTTGTTGTTGTTGAAATTTGGATTCAATTGCCTGTTGCACTTTTACATTAAGTGTTGCTTAAATAAACAAAAATAGAGCATAAATTCAATATTCTACTGTCTAAACATTTTAAAGCAACGGTTATGCCATCATAAACAAGTAAAATGCACCTAATTTGGGTCTTTTGACACCTCCTGTTTTAAGTTTCCTGTATGATAAAGTTCTTCACAGTTTAAAATATTGTGAAGAAATATATTTATGTTTAACTATATTCACATACATATTATGTACATGTACTATGTCTTTGTTGTACCCATAAACTTTGAATACGTGTGTATCAGTAGGATACCCCACACATATGGCAGGAACCCTGAATAATATGGTTGGTGTGGACTGAAATGATTTCCCAGAAAGGCTTAGAAATAAGAAAAGAATATTATTATGAATAATTATAATAACAGAAATTTTACCTTATTTACATAGTGCCTATCTCCCAAGAGGTAAATATGCTTTACAGACATTTTTTAGTAACTCTGTGAGGTGGGGCATTGGGGACACTATCAATTCTCATTTTCCACAAGCAAGTAAACTACCCAGGACCACACACTTTAGCAGTGGTAGAGTAAATACAGACATGGAGATCTCCTAAATCCCGAAGTCTCCAATTACCAGATCAAATACTCTTGTGGTAGTAATAAGATTTCCATCATTCAACAGAACTCCTACCACAAAGGATTAATTTCTAAGTCCTCATACACTTGTGATTGTGCGTTATATTGATACCACAGGGAGATCAAAATGGTTTTTGGTTTTGGCAGATGAAAAAGTCTAACATTCAGTGTGATTATACTTCAGTGTAACTTCTCCAGTTTAAGTGCGACACAGCTGATTGGTCTATCAGGGAGATGCAGTCAACGTCTAATCATGGCTGAAGAGTTCTCAATCCGAACAGCTATTGCATGATTACAGAGATAGCCTACAATCTTTTATTGTCTTAAAGGTCTCTTCTATCTCCACATATGGTATACACATATAAATATGCATTTTAGCACAAAATGTACAGTTACCATCAGTTCATGTTTAAATAAACAAAGGCCTTAAGGGTGAACTTTAAAGGCCAAGAGCTCCTCAGAGTGCATGTTGTTTAAAGATCGAAGATCTGGCAACTTTAGAAGCAGTTTTGTAAAAATAGAGGCCTCATTTGGATGGTTTTTCATTATTAAGGTCCTTAGTGCACGAATCAGAGTTTCCTGCAAAGCCTCCACAGAGTTGACGTTTTCTATTCCAGATCGATCTAAGAGAGATCACGAATAAGGAAATATGAAAAACAGGATAAATTATTAACATTAAATATAAATAACATTCTTGCTTATCAGTGTCACTAATGAATAGAAAGCAAGGTTTTATACATCTGAATAAAGGCAAAAGTTGACAAATTTCTCAAAATCTCAGTAACAAATCGTTAGCTAGTTACTATATTATAAAGCATATATATCATGTAAAACATTTGATCAATCAAAATTCTTTACTGTTAAGAATTTTTATTCACAAGAACATAGAGGTTCTGACTTTTTAAAATTAGATGTCATCTGATTTCAACTGCTTCTAATTAGCAAAATAAAATAATGTAGTATATAAACATATTTTCAATACATATGGAATACACTCCCATTTGTATGTCACCATGTGTGGTAGGCAGCCCCTAAAATGGCCTCCAATGATCCCTTCATCCTGGTATTCGCACCCTTGCGCAATCTCCTCCTACTAAGTGGACCTAGACTTACTAACTTCTAATGAAAAAAAATATGGCAGAATTGATAGGATGTCCGTTCTGAGATTAGCTTACAAGAAACTGTGGCCTCCATCTTAGGTACGCTCTTGCTCACTTACTCTGAGAAAAGCTGCTGCCATGCTGTGAGCCACCCTGTGGAGAGGCCCACATGGCAAGGAACTAAGAGTGGGCTCTAGCCAACAGTCAGCAAGCAACTGAGGTGCTCAGTCCAACAGCTTACAAGGAACTGAATCTTGCCGATAACTACATACAACTGAAAGCAGATCCTTCCCTACTCAAGCCTTCATATGAGACCACAGCCCTGTCCACAGCTTAACTATAACCTCCTAAGAAACCCTGAGTCAGAGGCACATATCATATCCTATCTCTCATATCATATCTTAACCCTCAAAAACTGTGAGATTAAATAAATGTTTGCATTTGTAAGCCCCTGAATTTTGGGACAATTTGTAATGCAGTAATAGGTAACTAATACACTATGCAACTTTATTGCTATGTAACCCTACATTCACTTTCATTTAGCATATTGTGTTTATTAAATTTGTCATACAATATGTTAATAAACCAGTCATTTGGCATAAGCCTGCAATAAAGTATCTTAAAATCAGGCAAACCTATGTAGATCACCCATAGATGTTTTCATCAGCAAGAGTATTTTTTTCCCTTTACAACAGGAGGCAGGAGTATACAAAAATATTCAATGGTCCCCCACATGGGAGGTTGTAATTAACAAGAAAAAGATTTCTAACTTCTACAAGGAAGCAAAACTTCTGGCCATTCATGCCCTTTCGTTTTTTTACAAGGATATTGAGGGAGGTCTCCCATTATAAGTGATAGCTGAAAAAGGTCATTTGCAATGAAAGCACTTAAAACAAGGACTAAAATTTAATAGTAAAGGGCAAAAAAAGAAAAGTTTGATTAACTCTAAATGCAGAAAAATGATAAAAGTAAGTTTATCTTTTTTTTTGAGATGGAGTTTCACTCTGTCACCCAGGCTGGAATGCAGTGGTGCGATCTCGGCTCACTACAACCTCTGCCTCCCGAGTTCAAGCAATTATCTGCCTCAGCCTCCTGAGCAGCTGGGATTACAGGCACCCACCACCACACCTGGCTCATTTTTATATTTTTAGTTTCACCATCTTGGCCAGGCTGGCCTTGAACTCCTGACCTTGTGATCCACCCGCCTCGGCCTCCGAAAGTGCTGGGATTACAGGCATAAGCCACTGCACCTGGTCAGTTTATCTCATATTTAACAAAATTTGAACATTACAACTATATGCTAATTCTTATTTGGAAAAAAAGGCCAGGCATGGTGGCTCACACCTGGAATTCCAGCACTTTGGAAGGCCGAGGCAGGAGGATTGCTTGAGCTTAGGAGTTTGAGACCAGCCTGAGCAACATAGTGAGTCTTTGTCTTTACAAAAAAAAAAAAAAAAATTTAATTGAATGGGCATGGTGACACATGCCAGTAGTCCCAGCTACTTGGGTGGCTAAGGTGGGAGGATCACTTAAACCCAGGTCAAGGCTGCAGCGATCCACGATCATTCCACTGCACTCCAGTCTGGGTGACAGAGCGAGATGCTGCTCAAAAAATAAAAAGAATGTTGGGCAGGACGTGGTGGCTCATTCCTGTAATCTCAGCACTTTGGGAGGCCAAGGCAGGTAGATCACCTGAGATCAGGAGTTTGAAACCAGCCTGGCCAACATGGTGAAACCTCGTCTCTACTAAAAATACAAAATTTAGCCGGGCATGGTGATTGGCATCTGTAATCCCAGCTACTTGGAAGGCTGAGGCACAAGAATCACTTGAACCCAGGGGATGGAGGTTGCAGTGAGTCGAGATCATGCCCCTGCACTCCAGCCTGGGTGACAGAGTGGGAGCCTGTCTCAAAAAAAAAAAAAAAAAAAAAAAAAATTGGATATTGGTTTGTGGGGGTAGGGGGAGGGTCACAATTTTTCAGACAAAACTACTGGCAGAGACCTCTTTCTCTTGACATTTAACTTTGGTCAATCATAAATTATCTTCATAAAAATAAAGCCTTCAGTAATGATTTGAAGAGTCCCTCTTGCCTTTGATATTCAAGTAATGGTTTTTTTAAAAAAACATTATTTCACTTGATGAAATCGTTTGCCAAACATTTATTAAACATATGTACTGGTTACTGTTCTAAGGTGCTTGGAAATCAGCGGTGAACAAAACAAGAATGCCTTTAAGGAGCTTACGTTCTGACAAAGGAAAATAGTCATGTGCCACATAACAATGTTTCAGTTAATGGCAGACCACATATAAAAGGGTGGTCCCATAATATTATAATGTTGCTGAAAAATTCCTATCACCCAGTGACGTTGCAGCTTTTGTTGTCGTAACATCATAGCACAACACATAACTAACACGTTTATAGTGATGCTGGGGTAAGCAAACCTATTACACTTAATAATAGTAAACAACTATATTACTGATTTAAGTATTTACTATACTATACTTTTTATCATTATTTTACAGTATAGTCCTTCTACTTCATTTTTTGAGAACTCCTGACCTCAAATGATCCACCAGCCTGGGCCTCACCAAGTGCTGGGATTACAGGCATGAGCCACCTCGCTCGTCCCTTCTACTTAAAAAAAAAAAAAAAAAAAAAGATAACTGTAAAGCAGCCTCAGGCAGGTCCTTCAGGAGATATTCCTGAAGAATGCATTGTTATCATAGAAATACAGAAGGTGATAGATGATGACAGCTCATGCATGTTACTGCTCCTGAAGACCTTCCAGTAGAACAAAATGTGGAGGTGGAAGACAGTGATATTGATGATGATGAGCCTGTGTAGGCCTAAGCTAATGTATGTGTCTGTCACAGTTTTTAACAATAAAGTTTAAGAAGTAAATAAATAAATTATAAATAGAAAAAAGCTTATAGAATAAGGATATAAAGAAAATATTTTTGTATAGCTGTACAATGTGTTGTTTTAAGCTAAGTGTTACTATAAGACTCAAAAAGCTTTTAAAAATTTAAGTTTATAAAGTAAAACAGAGCAAGCTAAGTTTAATTTATTATGGAAGAAAAAAAATTTTAATAAATTTAGTGTACCGTAGGTGTTCAGTGATTAAGTCTACAGTCATATACAGTAATATCCCAGGCCTTCACATGCCCTCACGATGCACTCACTCATTCACCCACAGCAACTTCCAGTCCTGTACGCTGCATTCATGGTAAATGCCCTACACAAGTATACCAGCTTTTATCTTTCATATCTATTGTTACTGTACCTTTTCTTTGTTTAGATATGTTTAGATACACAAATACTTATTGTGTTACAAACTGCCTACAGTACTCAGCACAGTAACATGGTGTACAGGTTTGTACCCTAGTAACAATAGGCTATACCATAAAACCTAGGTGTGTAGTAGGATATACCATCTAGGTTTATGTAAGTACACTCTATGATGTTCACACAATGACAAAATTGCCTAACAATGCATTTCTCAGAACATATTTACGTCATTAAGCGACGCATGACTCTGGTTTCAATCATATGATTAGTAATTTATAATACCGAAAACTGAGAAAGAATGACAGTAATCCCCACAAACAAAATAATCTAGGTGGGCAAAGAAAGAAACAACTGATAAGTGGGGAAGATACCTGAGTGGGAACTAGTATTCGTAGTAGTTGGTTGGACAGGTGTAGGAAGTCACACAAAAAATTTAAAAATGTTTGAAGTTGTTGGTCTTTCAGTGGCTATTTTGTGTTTAGATGACCTATGCTTTGTTATACAACTCAGAACTTCAGGGAAATGGATGCCTATATCTAAAACCATAGATTGTATTAAATTTTTCTAAAGTCTCCATTTCTAAAACCATGGTTTTTAAGATTTCAAGGCCAAAGAACCTAAGGTACAAACCTGGTTGGATGGTAAACAATCTTCTGGAGACTATAATGTTAAGAGTACACATGTTGAAGTGGAAATTCATCTTCTAAATGGTGTACTAAATGCTACACTAGTACTGCAGAGTTTAATTTATGACACTTCTATCTTCTCTCTCCTTAGCTGGTTCTTCATTGCACTCCCAAGCTTGTACTCCTTACCAAATATTCTATTTATTTTCACTTCCTACAGGATGAAAGTCAAACCTTCAACAAAAATCTCTATGAAGACAACTAAAGTCTGTATGTAAATGAGCCTTGACTTCACACCTACATGCCAGTCCTTAATCTTCAACTGGAAGTGGCTGCTGTTACTTTAAACAACCTGAAAAGAAACCTACCTTCCAGGTATAATTCCCCTTCCACGATACTAGGATTCTTCCAATCTTACAGGCAAACATCATGTTTGAGATTTTTCTCCCCCTTAGCAGCTAGAGCTATTCTGTTAACAAGCAGTATAATGGAAAGGCTTTGAAGCCAGACTAATGGGAGTTCAAATACTTGCTTAGCCAGTAATTAAAAATGGACATTGGGTAAATTACTTAATCCCTCTGTTCCTCAAATCCCTTGTCTGTATAACTGTGAATAACATGTCCCAGCTCACAGGGATCTACTGTGAGGATAAAATAATATAATGAGACATAGAAATTAACTACCATTTCTTCTGACAACCCAAAAACAACAAAAGAAGACCACTATACATTTCCAAGAAGAAAAAGCTATTTTAAAGATAAAGCAAACTATGTTACTTAATTCTAAACAATTAATAGAGAACTGAAATAAACTATCCATTTGTTCCCTGATACAAGGAACATCACCCTTCAAGGTGCAGAGGTTTGGAGAAGAGGTTTCCATTATTCTTTACCATTTCAACCTCACTGTGTGAACACTGTAAGTACTATTTACATAATCATAATACCATAAATGCTGACTTTCAACTTTTCAACTTTGGGAATCAACTGATCAAATCATAACAGTGATAGAACAAGATATAAATGTTTTAATTGACTACATAAAAGGAATGTTACAGCAAAGTCAGAGTACAAAGAAAAAACTGTGTCTTTGAACAATTAAGAGATTCTATCTAAACTATCCAAAAGACATTATGTATAAGCAAAGGTCAAAAAATGTGAGTATATTAAAATTACCAACAAAACTGTTAAAGTAAATTAAAAAATAAAACATAAAAAAACCCTGAGAGGGAAAAGGAAGGATACTTTTATTTATAAGTTATACTCACTAAATAAAAAGAGGTATAGGCTGGGCACGGTGGCTCATGCCTATAATCCCAACACTTTGGGAGGCCGAGGAGGGTGGATCACCTAAGGTCAGGAGTTCAAGACCAGCCCGGCCAACATGACGAAACCCTGTCTCTACTAAAAATACAAAAATTAGCTGAGGATGGTGTTGGGCACCTGTAATCCCAGCTACTTGGGAGGCAGAGGTTGCAGTGAGCTGAGATCACTGCACTCCAGCCTGGGTGACAGAGTAAGACTCTGTCTCAAAAAAAAAAAAAAAAAAAAAAAAAGGTATAGAGATGTAAGCATTATATTCAGAGTTGGGTGGTCAACAACCAGAAAATTAAAAAGAAGGGTGTTAAGAAATCCAGTTTTCTGAGGAATAAGGCTGGGGTGGAGGAAAGAGGAAAAAAGCAGAGACTTTTCATTTTAAACTCTTCTGTAGCGTTTGAATTTTATTTTCCTGCCTAGATACTGCTTTAAAAACAGCTAGTAATTTATGCTGCTGTTTGGCTGGGCGCGGTGGCTCATGCCTGTAATCCCAGCACTTTGGGAGGCCGAGGCGGGCGGATCACCTGAGGTTGGGAGTTCGAGACCAGCCTGACCAACATGGAGAAACCCCCTGTCTACTGAAAATACAAAATTAGTTGGGTGTGGTAGTGCATGCCTGTAATCCCAGCTACTCAGGAGGCTGAGGCAGGAGAATTGCTTGAACCTAGGAGAGGGAGGTTGCGGTGAACAGAGATCATGCCATTGCACTCCAGCCTGGGCAGCAAGAGAGAAACTCCATCTCCAAAAATAAAAATAAAAAAACAAACAACAACAACAAAAAAAAAACAGCTAGTAATTTTTAAGTGGTAAGGATTAAAATTTGACATGAAACTTCATATATGTGTACTTGTATATGTTCATACAGTGACATAACAAAAATGAGAATGCACTGTATTCTTTTACAATCAGTCTTTCACACTTAATTTTCCATTTTTAAAATATATCCTACATAAACAAACAGGTAAATGGATAGATGGATAGGCGAATGGATAGATGGATAGGTAAATGGATAAAGATCCCCAATATTAGTAGTGATCTTTTCTGGTAGTGATATTATAACCTTTTTTTTTCCATTTTAATATTTTCTACATTTTCAAAGAACCCATATTAAATTTATAATCAGAAAAAAGGCTTTTTCAAAAACAGATTAAATCAAACTAAAAATCATGTTCCTATCCTGAAATAACAAGATTCGTTCCTGGCATACAGAGTTTCCCTCTACCCCTTTGCCATCATTTCTTCCTCTGAACTACCTCTGGGAAGTTGGCCCTTCTACTTCATCTCACCTGCCTTAATTTATTTTAGAAGAGTTCACCCCACTGCCTCACACCTGATGTCATTTCAAAAGCTTCTCAACCTAACTCTCTAGCACTAATGACTTACCTACCTAATCCGCCCACCACAATAAAAAAGCAGAATTAATGTTAAACATCACTTTGTTCAACCAGATCACTCTCCTACTTAAGAAGGTACACAGACTTTCTTCTGCCCCATATTTTGGTTAAAACCTCCCCGCTTAGTTCTCATAGCTGTTAGTCCATAACCTGGTGCTCCCCTAACTCTGAAGGCTTTTGTCCCCCTTCCTCCTTGATGTACACTCCAGGCTTTGGCCACCTGACCCTTCCCCGGCCCTAACTCGTACTCTCCCATGCCTTTCCATCTCTTCTTCATTGGGAAAGCTTAATAATTCAACCTTCAAATTCCAGCTCCACTTCTATCTTTCCCCACAGAGGCTTCCAAGATGATTTCACCTTCCTTTCTACAACTCCAGCTTACCTCAGACAGAGAACTACACGGTTTAGTAGCATAAAGCTCTTTGTGTAGTTTCGTCTCTCCAAAAAGAATGAAAACACTTAGCAAGCTTGTGCCTTAAAGCTTTTTGTCTCCCCCTGGGCACCTAATAGGTAAGGTATATTCATCAGGTAAATAATTTAACAAGTATTGATTATCTGTGGTTTCAAAATAATCGATTAATCTGATGTCAACTCAAACCAATACTAATTACTTATCAAGAGATTCTGCAAATGATAGGTAAAATGCAAGAGGCATTATAAATTAGCTATAAAACAGATATCCCTTATTGACATATTCCTTTCATACTACTCCCACGTCATATACACATTTTTAGTTATCCAGGTAGAGCTGGTCAGAAAAGGTAGCCAAATTATGTTACCAAATGGCATGTCTTTATTCCACTGAGGTACAGGTCCTTAAAATTACACAAATAACTTTTTTTTTTTTTTTTTTTTTTTTTTAACACGGAGTCTCGCTCTGTCACCCAAGCTGGAATGCAAGCTGGTGTGATCTCGGCTCACGGCCACCTCTGCCTCCCAGGTTCAAGCAATTCTCCTGCTTCAGCCTCCTGAGTAGCTGGGACTACAGGCACGTGCCACCATGCCCGGCTAATTTTTGTATTTTTAGTAGAGAAGGGGGTTTCACCATGTTGGCCAGGCTGGTCTCAAATTCCTGACCTCAGGTGATCCACCCACCTCAGCCTCCCAAAGTGCTGGGATTACAGGCGTGCACCCCTGGCGCCTGGCCAAGAACTTGTTCTCTTTCAAGAGCTACTAATTTATGGTTTAGCTACATAATCAGAGGCCGTAACTTATAACTCTCACAATGCCTAGCACAGTGCCCTTTACACAGTAGGAAGCAAATGGGAAACAAAGTCATAACCAAATACTAAAAAATTCCCAAATGCTATAAAATAAAATGATGCCTAAAAAATAGCTGGCACTTACTTAGACATACCAAGGAAAGTACCTCAATTTCCATTTGTTATTGGGAGTAACAATCTCTGCCTTAATGGGTACTGTCAGAAATAACTGTAATATTAATGCAAGATGGCAGGGGCATTGGGAAACATCATAAATGACTCATATAAATAAACATTAAAAACTCAAAAATCTTGCTCACTCATTCAAACAGTGACTGAGTAGCTCTTCTATGCCAGACACCACACTAGGCTCACATGGTACAACCCCTTCCTTTGACAGGATGAGGAAGGAATCCAAGACCCAAAAGAGTAAAGTTACTTACCCAAGTTACCCACATAATTCAATGGCAGAACTAGACTAAAGCCTACAACTAATTCACATTTCTCTGCAACAAACCATACTAATACCTCTTGATACTTTTAATGTTTTCAAGTAACCCACATTGTATTTGAATGGAAACTGAAATTCATATTACAACTACCTACCTGGAGATACACAATGTTCTAACAAATTCATGAAATAAAGATTTAGACTCATAGAAAAATTATGAACAAAAAGCTAAAGACTAACAGTGGTAAACACAAGGCCTAGATGTAAGTATTACTTTATTCCTATAGTACTTTGACATATATTGTTATAACGAAAAAATTAGTTACACAAAAATAACAGGGTCATACAATTTAGCATCTTCCTTAAGGCCTTATTCCCTCTATGTAACTTTCTGGAACCCTGTTAACTGCCATCTTCTCCCCAGTTGGTCACTATATGCTAGGTGTGGCACAACTGTGAACCAGCTTGCTTACCTGCAGATACCAGGACAACAGCTGTAAACAAACTCATCTCTTCATCACTAAGTTGGAGGGCATTTAGCTTCTCACTAAATTCAAACATAGAGTTTAACAGATCCCCTGCTCCCATTGAGTGTAAATCATCCACACTATATTTCTTTCCACTTAAAAAGGTGACAGTACGTTCCTTTGCATCAAATAATGATGCAAACCGTACCATTAAAACCTGGAAAAAGAAAAAGAAATGTATTTGGAGAAGTCTAACAGCAATAATAAAAAAAAAACTTAGTATTCAAGTCAGTTATGAATCATCCCACATATAAAAGAAAGTTATAAAAGAAAAACAGGGTATACTTTTACTCAAAATCACTCTATTCTATTCTATTCTATATTCTATATTCTATATTCTATTCTATTTTTGAGATGGAGTTTCGTTCTTGTGGCCCGAGCTGGAGTGCAATGGCATGATCTTGGCTCACTGCAACCTCCGCCTCCCGGGTTCAAGCAATTCTCCTGCCTCGGCCTCCCAAGTAGCTGGGATTACAGGTGTGAGCCACCACGCCAGGCGATTTTATTTTTTGAGATGGAGTTTTCTTCTTGTCACCCAGGCTGGAGTGCAGTGGCACGATCTCAGCTCACTGCAACCTCTGCCTCCTGGGTTCAAGCGATTCTCCTGCCTCAGCCTCCCAACTAGCTGGGATTACAGGCACACGCCACCACGCCCAGCTAATTTTGTTTTTAGTAGAGATGGGGTTTCACCATGTTGACCAGGCTGGTCTCAAACTCGTGACCTTAGGTGATCCACCCATCTCAGCCTCCCAAAGTGCTGGAATTACAGGCATGAGCCACAGCGCCCAGCCTATTTATTTATTTATTTATTGAGACAGGGTCTTGCTCTGTTGCCCAGGCCGGAGGTGCAATCACAGCTCACTGCAACCTGAACCTCCCCGGCTCAAGTGATCCTTTCCACCTCAGCCTCCTGAATAGCTGAGAATACAAATACATACCACCACACCCAGCTAATTTTTGTATTTTTTGTAGAGACAGGGTTTCACCATGTTGCCTAGGCTGGTCTCGAACTCCTGGACTCAAGTGATCGGCCTGCCTCGGCCTCCCAAAGTGCTGGGATTACAAGCATGAGCCACTGCACCCGGTCCCAAAACCACTTTCTTAAGACAGATTCTCTACCAAAGCAATAAATACTCCAAGAAGAACATCAAAAGAAATTCTAGCCACTGATGGCAAAGATACTCTGCCACTCTATTAACAAAGATTCTGAAATGCAATATAAAATTAGAGCAAGAAATAGTGCCAGTAAATTTAAAACTGGGCCCTGGCCAAAGGCATTAAAGAAACTCTTTAGGCTGCCAAGTATAACACATGGCCTCTATGCCTTAAGTAAAAAGAGCAAAATTCCAATGCAGCAACACTTTGAAACATCAACACATCAAATGCAGCCAAGGCAAAGGAAGCAGATGAAGTCTAACTGAACTGCTTCAAGAAACCAACACCCAAAGAGACTATCCACAAAGAAAGCTATCACAGTAAGTGTTCTAAGCACCATGTTATAATTGACATCCAAGTTAAATCGGTTAACAATTATATTACTTAGTTATCTCACTCCCTCCGTTATAATAAATCCAGGGAGAAGTGAAAATACAGCCCTGGCTCACTTCTTCCATCCATAAAAGGTTCAAAGATTTGGCCCACCAAACATCAACTTCCTCTCACCACCCCAATCTCAGAGTTGTCCTTAATTAGGTCCCAAGGCATCTCACACCTTGGCAGCAAAAGGGATGCCCTGGGGCAGACAGAAGGTGAAAGACACCTAACTAAGGACCAGGAGAGGCACATCTGTTAAGTTATACAGTAGAGACTACCCCAAGCCCAGGCAGGATACAGTGTTGCAAGAGAAGCGGGACAGAAAAGTAGCCAAGGATCCTGAAGCAAGGTGAAACCAGGAAGAGCTAAGGTGGCACATAAGAAATGTCTGATATATCCCCAAAATATTCTACAGTCTCTCAAAAAACAAAATCACATTCTATTTGCCCTTCTTATTCTGTATCGAATACAGTAAATGCTAGGCTAGGCTTTCAGGAGGTGTCTAACACTGCAGAAACTTGTTAAGTCCACATCTAAAAGCAATATTAGAACTTAGGAGTTCATATGCTGTAGATACAGAATACCTGTATTTCAAATCCTAAATAATAAGTAAAAAATATATATATAATCCTAAACAATTCTGGATTTACCAAGTCTCCCAAGTCTGTTCCCAAAATCCTGAGATGATGATTATTTTGTTGATAGTTTCAGACTCTGGACTATAAATACTGACTTAGAAAAGAATGAAAACATCTGCCGGGCACAGTGGCTCAGACCTGTAATCCCAGCACTTTAGGAGGCCAAAGTGGGCAGATCGCTTTGAGCTCAGGAGTTTGAGACCAGCCTGGGCCACAAGGCAAAACCCTGTTTCTACAAAAAACAAAAACAAAAAAAATTAGCCGGGCATGGTGGCTCACACCTGTAGTCCCAGCTACTCAGGAGGCTGAAGCTGGAGGATGCTTGAACCCAGGAAGCAGAGGTTGCAGTGAGCTATGATCGTGCTGCTGCACTCCAGCCTGGGTGACAGAGCAAGATTCTGTCTCAAAAAAAAAAAAAAGAATTAAAACATCCATGAAAATAAAATACTACATGCCCTGCCTGCATCAATATTCAGGATAAATAAAACCTACCTCAAAAGTCCCAGCCTTTAAAAGGTTGACCTGGTCATGCTGAGAGAGATCTCTGAACCCAGGAATACGCTTTGCAAATTCCACCACTTCTTTCACTGCTGGAGTGAAGCTCATCGAAAATTCTTCCCAGATTTCATGTCCTGATTTATGAGGATCCACATATGGAGACTTACTCATTGGACAAACCTAGTATACATAAAACGGAAAAACTCTTAAATACTAAGAGGTGGTAAAGAAATGTCAAAAGCAGCATCTCAATTATCAGAAACCCCAACATGAATTTAACCCCCAAAACACAAGTAAAATCTACTGAGATATTAGCACTTCATCCATTTGCTGCCCACCATACTGTAGAAAGCCTCTTGGCAACCTAATATAAATAGCAATTAACTTATCATAAAAAAAAGCCTAAGCAAAAATATCATCTATAACAAGCTATTTCAAACACCTGTTGCACAGGTTTAAGAGTTTATTTTGTAACACTGCTGCCACCTTATGCTAGTATATGGTGTTTTATAATTTTGCAAACAAATTCAATTGTTTGATTCTCAATCTATTATTCATGGCAGATTATAATTTCCATTTCTTAGGTGGAGAAATGAGACTCTGAGAGGTTTAGTGATTTGTCCAACACAGCCGGAAGTCACAAGTCTAGGCCCAAATTCATATTTAGTTAATATTTCAAAACTCCTTTATTTCTAAATAGGTAGAATTACAATGTTGTAATTTCCAAGAGGAAAAAACAGCAAGGTGCCTCATTTTGTTGAAAAGGTCACTCACTGCCTGGCCGGGCGCAGTGGCTCACGCCTGTAATCCCAGCACTTTGGGAGGCCGAGGCAGGCGGATCACAAGGTCAGGAGTTCGAGACTAGCCTGGCCAACATGGTGAAACCCCGTCTCTACCAACAATTAAAAAAATTAACCAGACGTGGTGGCTCGCGCCTGTAGTCCCAGCTACTCAGGAGGCTGAGGCAGAAGAATCACTTGAACCGGGAGGCGGAGGTTGCAGTGAGCCGAGATCATACCACTGCACTCCAGCCTGGGTGACAGAGTGAGACTCCATCTCAAAAAGAAAAAGAAAAAAGAAAAAAAAAGTCACTGCCCATTTATTTCAAAAACAATGCTGTGATCACTGACTTCTACTTGTTCAATCAGGAAACAAGGACTGCAGATACAGGTGCGTCTTTTAAATGAGGACTGCGTGAGGGAAAATAGGAAGCCAAGAAGTTATTAAAAAAAAAAAAACAAAACACCAAAAAGATGATGAAACACACCTGTATATTCTATTAGTAAAATCAGCCTTTAAATTTTCACTAAATCCATACAAAATCTAGGAATGGGATGATTACAAAACCATAGAGAATATCATGAAATCAGAACCAAAATGCCTACAGATTTTTCCTTCATTAAGGCAGCCACTTGGCCAGGCGTGGTGACTCATGCCTGTAATCCCAGCACTTTGGGAGGCCGAGGTGGGTGAATCACTTGAGGCCAGGAATTCAAGACCAGCCCGGCCAACATGGTGAAACCTGTCTCTACTGAAAATACAAAAATTAGCCAGGCATGGTGACGCACGCCTGTAATCCCAACTACTTGGGAGGCTGAGGCATGAGAATTGCTTGAACCCAAGAGGTGGAGGTTGCAATGAGCTGAGGTCGCGCCACCGCACTCCATCCTGGGCAACAGAGCAAGAATGTCTCAAAAAAAAACAACAAAAAAGCAACGACTTAGCCTAACATAAGGTCCACAGAATCAAATAACTCCAAGTGACAACAAAAATTTTAATGAAGATTGAGGTAGAGTCAACTATTTTGAAAATGAAAAAGACGACTTTAATTACCTGTCAGTAGAAAATACCAAGCACTATCAAAGGACCACATGGTTTAAACTGGAAATGGTGTGGTACTGCTGTTTTTGGTGAAATTTTGGCTGAATATGAACACTGTACTTTGATGTAGAATGTCGTATTTGATGGAAAAATTAAAAAGCTTGAATGATATGACCAATATTAAGTCATCTCATAAGATGAAGTCTGAGAAAATCCTTAGAAATTAGCCTATGAAATTAAAATACTCCTAAATTTATCAAACAATAAAACATCTATGTTCTATATCCAAAGACCTTCTTGCATAATAATGGTTAAAAAAAAAAAAAAAACCTCTTTCTATAGAAATCAAAGAATTTCTAACTATGGCAAGCGAAAAGTTCAGCCCTTTGAGAAAATCCCAAAGCTAGTAAGGTACTAATTAACCAGAATGCTTAAATTTTCAAAGCGATTTCCAAGAATTAAAGGACCAATTCTGCATGAATCATATTTTACATAAAATCCTAATCCCAATCTCAGATCAATCAAATCACATGCTTGTACCTAGCTGGGTGTGAAATTAGGTCATTCATCAGATGATGTTTATTAAAATTATTTGACCTAAAATACTGTACAAAATTAAGTCTGTAAATTTCTTAGGTTTCCTGACACCATCTCCCCAAGTTAGCATATCTCCCGAATAAAAGAAAATTGTCAAAGCTTTCCCTGATACAGTGTAAGCAAAAAATCAATTTCACTATACCAGATGCATTCTTCCTCCAGTGTTGCACAGGTAACTATTCTTGTTCTCATTCTGAGAAAATCCATCTATCGGAACTCTATCACATACTCTTTGAGTATAAGCATTGGAGAAGTTCATACAATGTCCATTTGCAATACAAATAGCATGACCATTTGGGTAATGCATTATGTTCCTCCCTTTGAACTGTCCATTGAGATGCTGCTGGGTCTCACTACAGGGAAAATGGCTGCTAAGCCCATTGCCGCAATGATCATGATTTAAATTATATTGCTCCATGTTCTTGGGAATCCGTTCTCCTCTCTGGGGCTGCATGCTCTCAGCTGAGTTTTCTTGCTGCTCTTGATTATACATAAAGGTATCCTTGTGAGCTCTGGTCACCATGCCAATCACTTCTTCCTTTGCAAAATCAGAAGATGGAGGAGAAGAGCTTTTGATGTTTTCTTGCTCCAGTTGGGGCTTGGGTCGCAGCTGTTCCTGGGCTGGCAAGGCTGTCTGTTCATGATGTTCTACTAATGTGTCATTTTGCAAGTGACCACTGAACTGGCTGTTCATCATGGTCTTCATTGCACTTTGCATTTCAATTAGCATCCTCTGTTTTTCACGCTTAGGAATACGACCAAACCGAACAGCTATTGAAGAAAAAGATATTTAACGTCTATATTCTAAATAAGACCTGTTTTGTATAAAAGAATAACACAAAATTATCCAACAGTTATGGCCTCTAGTCATACATATAAAGAATGAGTCTACATGTCTCTGGTCCACATTTTTCTAAACTTGCTGGTCTTGATGCACCAAAGGAAGTAGGAGAGGGAGAGAAAATTTTCTGTTTTCCCCCAAAACAAAGTTAAGGACATCTACCTCCTAGGTATTTTATAAGCAAAGTCTAAGAAAAGAAATAGGAAATTCGGATGGGTGCAGTAGCTCATGCCTGTAATCACAGCACTTTGGGAGGCTGAGGCAGGTGGACGACCTGAGGTCAGGAATTCGAAACCAGACTAGCCAATATGGTGAAACCCCGTCTCTACTAAAAATACAAAAACTAGCCAGGTGTGATGGCGGGCGCCTGTAGTCCCAGCTATTCTGGAGACTGAGGCAGGAGAATCACTTGAACCCAGGAGGCAGAGGTTGCAGTGCGTCGAGATGGTGCCAATGCACTCCAGCCTAGGTGACAGAGCAATACTCCATCTTAAAAAAAAAAAAAAAAAAAAAAAGAAAGAAAGAAAGAAAAAGAAAAAAGAAATATGAAATTAGCTAATGAAAACCAGTTTGAAGCAGACCAGTATTACTACACGGCTCCTTACTAACAAAGCTGAGGACTGTTCCCAGCAAGGCATGTGTGATTCAGCTACACACATCCATTACCATTAATGGAATCTGGTAGGTAAAATCATTCCCTGAACACCTGGCCC
The DNA here is from genome assembly GCF_029289425.2 of Pan paniscus. Lineage (NCBI taxonomy): Eukaryota > Metazoa > Chordata > Mammalia > Primates > Hominidae > Pan > Pan paniscus. Next base: position 23,921,943 of record NC_085926.1, on the reverse strand, counting down.
TTGTCAATTCATTTTTGTAACTTTGCTCTCAAGATCTAACTATGAAATTATCTGCGGTCTTCTTTTCCAGCCTCTTTAAAAAAAAAAAATCCTTAAAAAAAAATTCCACAATCAGTAGAAATGCACTTACTGAAAAATAAACTTGGTAGATTTTAATTAAAACCAGTGAAATAAGTAAAAATGAGATAAGTCATCCTCTATTCTTTTAGAAGCTAGTCTTAGAAGGTGTCTTGTCTCCAATAATCCTATCCATGAGAGAAAGAAAAGCTTCTTTCACAGTCTAGTATTTACACAGAGATAATAAAAATTCAGTATACTTGCCCAGAAAGCCTCGTTAATCTAATTGTAGCCTCTAACATTATTGCTACCAAAAACAAACAACTTAATCATGTTTGATACTTTATCTCTACTCCTCCCTTCACAAATGATTGTCAGTTTTATTCTTTCAGGGCAATCACAATATCCATCGACTATTTTTATAGCATTAGTACTTTTAGCACTATAAAAAAAATTTCAGGGAATTGAAAAAACAAAACAACAATTGCTGAAATCTGTTACTCAAAAAACTCCTGGCCACGCCTGATGGCTCACACCTGTAATCCCAGCACTTTGGGAGGCCGAGGCAGGTGGATCACTTGAGGTCAAGAGTTCGAGACCAGCCTGGTCAACATGGTGAAACCCCCGTCTCTACTAAAAATACAAAAATTAGCCAGGTGTGGTGGCGGGCACCTGTAATCCCAGCTACTCAGGAAGCTGAGGCAGGAGAATCACTTGAACCTGGGAGATAGAGGCTACATTGAGATAGAGTGTCACCGTGTCACCCAGGTTAGAGTGCAGTGGCACGATCTCAACTCAGTGCAACCTCCACCTCCTGGGTTCACGCTATTCTCCTGCCTTAGCCTCCCGAGTAACTGGGATTACAGGTGCATGCCACCACGCTCAGCTAATTTTTTTTTTGCATTTTTAGTAGATATGGGGTTTCACCATGGCTGGTCTGGAACTCCTGACCTAAAGTGACCCACACACCTCAGCCTCCCAAAGTGTTGAGATTACAGGCGTGAGCCACCATGCCCAGCCATATAAAAAATGTTTTTAAACTCCATTCGTTTTAGGAAAAAATAAAAAGTAATCAAATTGCACAGAAAAAAATGGCTCTTTTTAGAAGAAGCAACAACAACAGAAGTTTAGCCAAAAACTGTTTCTGGGATGATAATGCTAAAATATGACTTTAATCAATTTGGTGTCCTGTAAAGCATGAAAATATGTTTTCTGCTTCACCTTAAATACAAGAGGGTCCTTGGTAACCGGTTTATAGCTCTGGTTCATGATGAGGAATACAAGCCAAGCTCCATACACTTTAGGAACACTCTTTAAACTGGGAACATACCATCTCTTGACATTCCAACAGACAGACACTTTTTGAAGCGACATTGCTGACATCTGTTCCTATTCATTCTCATTATAGAACAGTTTTCATTCTTCAGGCACTTCTTGTACTGGATGTTTTGTTGAATACTTCTCCGAAAGAAACCCTAAGAACAAAGGAAGATTTACTTACCCATTTAAAAACACCCAAATGAACTTCTTATAAACACTGCTCCCATACCTATCTAGTATATATGACGAACTATAGTCCCAGTATATGACTCACTATCTGGGAAACACTATGTCTTAGGACAGAGGGAAATACAATGTTGACACACACAATTTAATTTCGATTCTTATTGGTATGAGTAAGCACCTAACACCTACTAACCAAACAAAATTCTTCTTCCCTTCAGAGATTCTTTGTCCTTACCCAAAACACCCCTTGCAACAACCACACTACCCTGTTACCAGACCCGGCCTGCAGTCACATTTTCCATCTCATACTTTTATTCACTACAAATTCCAAAACTCTTGAAGTATGAATGACTGATTCTTTTTTTTTTTTTTGAGATAGGATCTCGTTCTGTTGCCCAGGCTAGAGTGCAGTGGCATGATCACAGCTCACTGCAGCCCTGACCTCCCTGGCTCAATCAATTCTCCAACCACAGCCTCACAAACAGCTGGGACTACAGGCATGCGCCACCACACCCAGCTAATTTTTGTATTTTTTGTAGAAATGAGGTTTTGCCATGTTGCCTAGGCTGGTCTTGAACTCCAGGGCTCAAGTGATCTGCCAGCCTTGGCCTCCCGAAGTGTTAGACTTACAGGGCATAAGCCACCACCACTCCGGACCTGATTTTTTGTTTGTTTGTTTGTTTGCTTTCTTGAGACAGACTCTTGCTCTGTAGCCCAGGCTGGAGTGCAGTGGTGCGATCTCAGCTCACTGCAACCTCCACCTCCCAGATTCAAGGGATTCTCCTGCCTCAGCCTCCCCAGTAGCTGGGATTACAGGCACATGCCACCATGCCTGGCTAATTTTTTGTATTTTTAGTAGAGACAGGGTTTCACCATGTTGGCCAGGCTGGTTTTGAACTCCTGACCTCAACTGATCCGCCCACCTTGGCCTCCCAAAGTGCTAGGATTACAGGCACGAGCCACCGTGCCCAGGCTTTTTTTTTTTTTTTTTTTAAAGAGACAGGGTCTTGCTCTGTCACCCAGGCTGGAGTACAATGACATAATAATAGCTCACCGCAACTTCGAACTCCCGGGCTCAAGCAATCCTCCTGCCTCAGCCTCCCAAGAGCTGGGACTACAGACATGTGCTACCACATCCAGCTTTTTTATTTTTTGTAGAGGTGGGGTCTCCCTATGTTGCCCAGGTGGGTCTCACACTCCACCTCAAGCAATCCTGCAGCTTCGGCCTCCCAAAGAGCTAGAATTACAGGCCTGAGCCACTGCACCCAGCCTAAATGACTACTTCTTAAAAAGCTGACTGAGAAATATGTTTGATAGCTATAATCCCCTCACTAGATTGTGGATTACATTAACAGAAGTTGGTCTTTCCAGGATCATTACCTGCTGACAATGGCAAGGCCTACTTATACATGACAGAAGTCACTGACTACGTGCCAGCAACAGGTAAGTGTTACACCACACACCAACAGAGTAGCTAACTATCCAAGGAAAGACAGTTCCCAACTAGATGGCTACAAACAGCTGCCTTTACTCCACACACAAACAATTCCAGTACATGTTCTGTGATAGGTGTCCAAAGAGCTCCAGCTTCATGGTACCAGGGAGGACAGAAAACTCAAGAATGCAATTACCGAAATTATTTTAAACTGCATTTTCCTTTTATATGACAACTAAACACATTTCCCGAATCTATACTAAGTAGTCATGGGACACAACATTTTTATATTTTATTATTGTGATACTATACACTTGACTTAGATACTACAAGAGCTGAACTAGACATTTTAAGAGTACTGCACAGATGTGTATTTATCAAGAATATGCAATCAGCTCATTCAGTTTGTGCTTTTATTTTCTAGCTATAAAGTAAGAATAATGCCTGCCCCAATATTACTTCACTTTTTTTTTTTTTTTTTTTGAGACGGAATCTGGCTCTGTCGCCCAGGCTGGAGTGCAGTGGTGCAATCTCGGCTCACTGCCAAGCTCCGCCTCCCGGGTTCACGCCATTCTCCTGCCTCAGCCTCCCAAGTAGCTGGGACTACAGGCGCCCACCACTATGCCCGGCTAATTTTTTTTTTTTTTTTTGTATTTTTAGTAGAGACAGGGTTTCACTATGTTAGCCAGGATGGTCTTGATCTCCTGACCTCGTGATCCGCCCGCCTCGGCCTCCCAAAGTGCTGGGATTACAGGCGTGAGCCACCGCGCCCGGCCTATTACTTCACATTTTTGTTAAAAAAAAAAGATATATAGAGAAGGAGAATCTTTTTTAAACAATGAAAAAAATGCTACATCTATAAAAAATACTGACTTGTCTTACAAAGTTACCCAGCCATTAAAAGTTAGCAAACTTGGCAGGGCGCGTGGCTCACGCCTGTAATCCCAGCACTTTGGGAAGCCAAGGTGGGCAGATCACCTGAGGTTAGGAGTTCAAGACCAGCCTGGCCAATGTGATGAAATCCCAAATCTACTAAAAATACAAAAATTAGCCTGGAGTGGTGGCGTGTGCCTGTAATCCCAGCTACTCGGGAGGCTGAGACAGGAGAATCGTTTGAACCCAGGAGGCAGAGGTTGCAGTGAACCAAGATCACACCACTGCACTTCAGCCTGGGAAATAAGAGCAAAACTCCATCTCAAAAAAAAGAACTGGCAAACTTGCAATTCATTCAGAGCCACACTAGAAAATATTTCCTCTCCCATCATGTATATTCATTATCTTGTTTACCCATCATATCTCGCCAAACTAGATTCTTGCTTGTGGCCTCAAGTCAGAGAACAGCAAGAACATGTGTCTTCATCACGTTAATTTTTGATACTCAGGAGAAAAGACTGTGCCAAGTTTTTTAAAAAGAGAGAAAGATTCCCCGTATATAGGTAGGGAGGTAGAGACCATCTCACTTGGAATTATTTGACCAATACTCTAATAGCAATAACTAGAAAATAGTCAACTAAACTTACAAATAAACTAGCTTTCCCAAGGGCTCAACTTATATTCAGGATTATTTTACTCACTTGGCATTATTTCTTAAGATACCACATTTTTTTCAAGTATGTAGCAATTATTCCCAGCTCCCAGCACCTGACGTGTCATTAAGTCAAAGTATATGATGAGATCCTAATTCAAAGTTTGGTTTAAACTAAGTTCCAACAAGGCAGAAGTAGTGCCTTGTCTGTTTTGTTCCTTGTTATTTCACTACCACCTAGAACTGTGCTTGACACATTAATGAATGAGCATTTGGTGCACTTGGTTTAACACAATAAGTATGTTTAATTGAGATAGCAAATTTACTTTGTTCAAAATCTTAAAGAAAAAAGAAATACTTTCACTGAATTAAGAATATTATTCAAAACAAGTTATGCGTATACACTACATAAAATGCTTAAAACTTAAAAAGAGCAGCTGACTTCTCACCGTCTCTCAGACTATCAATTGCACAAATGGGTAAATCTAAACCCAACTTCTTAAATCCCAGAATCAGTAGCTTAAAGAAACAAAAGCATGCTTTACCTTACAGCCTTCGCAAGCATGAACTCCATAGTGGAATCCTGACGCCACATCCCCACAGACTTTACACAGTAGAACCATGCCACTAAATTCTAGGACACAAAAGGACATGAAGTAAAAAGTAGGAGGAAACACCGAGTCTGTTTTCTTTCCAATTAGATATTTTATTTCATTCAACTTGTAAGAGCTTTTAAAAGATACGCATCTACTTTCATAATGTAAAAGAAAAATATTTTCAAATCAAAAGTAATCACAATCATAATTTTCTTACGGTTTTTTTTTGTTTGTTTGTTTGTTTTTAAAGATAGTCTCCCTCTGTCGCCCAGGCTGGAACGCAGTGGCGTGATCTCGGCTCATTGCAACCTCCACACTTCCCAGGTTCAAGTGATTCTCATGCCTCAGCCTCCCAAGTAGCTGGGACTACTATAGGCATGCACCACCACACCCAGCTAATTTTTGTATTTTTAGTAGAGATGGGGTTTTGCCATGTTGCCCAGGCTGGTCTTGAACTCCTAGACTCCGCCCCACTCAGCCTCCAAAAATGTTGGGATTACAGGTGTGAGCCACCACACCCAGCCATAATTTTCTTTTAAATACAACTTATGGCACTGACAAAAATACCTCACTGACCCAGATTTTTCCTTTCCTGATTTTAGAATTACACTGAAATTTTGTAAATTTATTTTTTTTCCAGACCTGTCAGCAGGAAATAAGAAATTTTGTAAATTTAGAGTTACTTTATACCAGATATGCAACCAGAACTAAGAAAACAATTCTCTGGATAACAATTAAGAATTCAGACAGAGAAGTCAATCAATAAAAGGTGGAAAGGGATGTCTCTCCACAGGCAGCTGTGTCAATTTACTTCACCTACAGAGGCCAGATAGGTCCAAATCCCCCTACTCATTTGGTTATCCCAATCCAACATTTCCTAATCCCAAATATTCCCAAATCCAGTTTCACTAACGTAACCCCTTCCCACAATAAGCAAGTACTCTGTTCTAGAAACAAGACTTAGTTCTAGTAGTTCAGAAGAAAAGTAACTGTGAAATGTAGTAAAAGAGGGTACCCTAGAGTGACCAGGGTCAGGTAGAGTACATAATCACATGTCTTGCTCTGAGGCAAGAATTAATGACAGCCCCTAGGTTATAACTTCTATCATCATCACTGATTTCTTTCCTAACTACTGATGTATGATTACCCAGCAAGGAGTGAAAACTGTACCCAGAAACATAATGGCCCCCTAAATGAAAAGCTGATAAAATAAGCCCCATTTGCAATTAATGGCAGCAATCTTTAGAAAACTAAAGTAACTTACTTGTCACACCACTATGACTTTTTGTCATCCCAGGTGCACTCGATTTGCTTGTTTTCATAGAACAATCTATTCGATCATTCTTCAAGATGCCTTCAATATTGGAGAGATCACCATTCTTGGGATTACCATTGGTATCAGAATTAGAACTATTTGGAGAGGATGGAACAGAAGAGGAGGAGGACTGGAAACTATTCTCGGAACCCTCACTGTGACAAGAGGCAGGGCTTGAGGCTGAGCTGGAAGAACTGATATAGGCAATCACACCTCCTAGAAAATAGGAGGAAAATCACATAATTAGATACAAGATAATACGTATTTTTTATTTTTGCAAATCTCAACAGTAAAGCCATTAACTTTAGAAACAGGATACTGATATGAAATGTTTGCTTACACCAAAAGCAAAAAGTAAAGTATTTCCTTATTTCCCATTATTCGTCCTGCTTCCGCAAAGTTCAAAGCACATGTAACTCCCACTGATTTAAAAAGGGAGATAGGCCCGGCACACTGGCTCATGCCTGTAATCATAGTACTTTGGGGGCTGAGGTGGGAGGATTGTCGCTTGAGCCTAGGAATTTGAGACCAGCCTGGGCAACATAAGGTAATGCTGTTTCTACAAAAAAATTTAAAAACTTGCTGCATGTGGTTTGCACCCAGCACCTCTAGTAGTGCCAGCTATTCAGAAGGCTAAAGCGAGAGGATCACTTGAGCCCAGGAGTTCAAGGCTGTAGTGAGCCATGATCATGCTGCTGCACTCTAGCCTGGAGACAGAGCAGGACCCCATCTCAAAGAAAGAAAAACTTAAGTGAGAAGGATTTCACTGGCTTGGATATTCTGAGCACATGCAGACCCTCACACCTAAAGCTTTTCATTTTCCAATATTTTCCTAAAAGGACTAAAAAATACTCCTAAGTAACTTCATTGCTTAAACAAACTGGCCATGAAGAAATCTGGTTCTGGTCTCTTCTTTGCCTCCTGTTACACTGTTATCTGACACAATCCTAGAAACAACGAATTTATCATTTGCCTCCCCCAACACTTGGCTAAAAGCACAGGTTAATCCAGAACAGATGTAACATTTAGAATGATAGATAAGGTAAATTATCTAAAAACAGGGATCCTTTCATAGCCCTTGCTCCCACACCTTTCTGTTTTGGTGTTCCCAGAAGACATATGTGGCTATCCACTAACCAATCCCCAGTTCAGTACTCTCCCTTCTCTACCCCATTCTGCCATTCATCTCTAAGCAGCTCTTAAGAAATCCAGACTCAATACTTGTTCTTCTGACTCGCTCTTTATAGGTATTAAAGATGCTAGAAGAATGCATGCTATACCAGAAAAACAGTAAGGCTGAAGCTAATTCCCTCTACACAGAGCTATTTTCAAAATGTGATTCGCAATTTTATATAACCGCCACAACCCTTCTGAAAACTGGCCTTGATTTTTTTTTTTTTTTTTTTTTTTGAGACGGAGTCTCACTCTGTCACCCAGGCTGGAGTGCAGTGTCACAATCTCGACTTACAGCAACCTCCACCTCCTGGGTCCAAGCAATTTTCCTGTCTCAGCCTCCTGAATAGCTGGGACTACAGTCACATGCCACCACCCCCAGCCAATTTTTTTATTTTTTTTTTTAGTAGAGATGGGGTTTCACCATGTTGGTCAGACTGGTCTCGAACTCCTGACCTCAGGTGATCCACCCACCTTGGCCTCCCAGTGCTGGGATTACAGGCGTGAGCCACCGCACCCGGCCTATCAATCATTTTTAAACAAAAATCCACAAAGCAAAATGCTGAGGCCAAAACAATCCCAAAAAGACAGACATTTCCGTCTTTAGGCAAGAAAAAAAAAAACAGGCAGAGAAATTTAGAGTCACTTTTAGTCTGTCATGTAGTAGATATCAGATGTGTTTTTAAGCACCAATTATATATATTGAGGCTAAGAAACAAACCCTCTGAGGAGGAAAGCACAACCACAACTCTCAAGGGGTTTGAGTGCAACCCAGAAGGGAAGATAAAACAGGTGCCTACTATGCCAAGAAACACACAATGTTTTTCATCAGACATGATTTTTTTTTTTGAGATGGAGTCTCGCTCTGTTGTCCAGGCTGGAGTGCAGTGGCACAACCTGAGCTCACTGCAACCTCTGCCTCCCGGGTTCACGCGATTCTCCTCCTTCAGCCTCCTGAATAGCTGGGACTACAGGCGCCCGCCACCACGCCTGGTTAATTTTTGTTTTTGGTTTTTGTGTTTTTTTTTAGTAGAGACAGGGTTTCACCATGTTGCCCAGGCTGGTCACGAACTTCCGACCTCAGATGATCCGCCCGCCTCCACCTCCCAAAGTGCTGAGATTACAGGTGTGAGCCACCGTCCCCAGCCCAGACACAAATTTAACATACATAAATTCAACTATATGCACTTGATTTTTAAGACAAAAATATCACTAATGTAGACAATTCCATCCACTGTTTTAGTCATGAAGCCTATGCCTGGAATCGATCATGAGGTGAGAGGTGCAAATCTGCTCTTCCCAGTTAAACCCACTGTCCATATGCTCTCTTGCTATGTGCATCTCACCTTAATTAATCCTGCAATTAATATTTTTCCTGCAATGTGGTCCCTAATTACAAACCAACCATCTCAAAGTGTGGGCCCTGGACTAGGGGCATCAGTATCACCCAGAATCTGTTAGAAATGCAAATTATCAGGCTCCGCTCCAGATCTACTGGATCAGAAACTTTAATAAGCCCTCTTGGTGATTCTGATGCACATCCAAGTTTGAAGAACACTGCCACAAGCCAACTACTTCATCTGTGCTCCCTGGAAGACAAAGTGACCAAGGTAGTTTTCATCTACCATTCATTCTAAAATCTAAAAACTCCAAAACTACAAACACAAGAAGAAAGATTCCCAACTTCGAGTTTATTTTCATCACCCAGAGAAATTATGTAAAATACATATCCTCAAAACTAGCTGGTGCTTTTTCAGAATACATGTTTCCAAGGCCCTGCCCAGACGAGAACACATCCTCAGGAACGTGCAATTTTAACAAGCTCTCCAAGCAATTATTTGCACACTGAAGTTTCAAAATGGCTACAATCAGTGAATTCAAACACAAATTGGCCCATAGTTTTAAAGATTGATGTTTTCATCGATACAACCGCCAGAATATCATTAATGCCCTGTGAATCCAAAGAGAAACCAACTTAACCTAGAAACCCAGCCAGTGTCAGGTTACTGGATAAAACCATTGTGCTGTCTTTATATAACTTTAGAGATCTTAAGTCCACATTAAAAATTCCAGGTATTAGCACACTGCTACTTTTTCACAGATGTCTCCACTCACAATAGGACACTTTACAAAGACAAATATTCTTAGTCCTCAATGAAATTCCAAAGGAAGATCTCACAGCTATTTGTCTTCTCTAAAATAGTGTCTTAAGTACTAAATTCACATCTAACATCTCAGGAAAATAAAAGATAAGAAAGTGATGTTTTTCCTTGGAAGTAAGACTTCCCTAGGGCCCCCATTTTCAGTCATTTATGTTCACAAGATCTGCTGACTACCTTAGCTAAGAAATAAACTTTTAGAAATTAGAGCTGGCCGGGCACAGTGGCTCACGCCTGTAACCTCAGCACTTTGGGAGGCCGAGGCAGGCGGATCACCTGAGGTCAGAAGTTAGAGACCAGCCTGACCAACATGGAGAAACCCCATCTCTACTAAAAATACAAAATTAGCCAGGTGTGGTGGCGCATGCCTGTAATCCCAGCTCCTCAGGAGGCTGAGACAGGAGAATCACTTGAACCCAGGAGGCGGAGGTTGCGGTCAGCCGAGATGGCACCATTGCACTCCAGCCTGGGCAACAAGAGTGAAAACTCCATCTCAAAAAAAAAAAAAAAAAGAAAGAAAAAGAAAAGAAATTAGAGCTATGCAGATGGCTTAAAAATTGGTTGCAAGCACTGATGGGGCAATGGACTGTATCATAATTAATTAACCAAAAAACAATTTCCTTTGCAAAAGCTTCAATATCCAACCTAAAAGAAACTACTGGGCTATTATCAATCCAGCGAAGATCCAATTCCTGTCTTAAGAAAACAAGCATCTGTGCCAGACACCAGAAAATCAAAGAAGACCCATCTAGAAGTAGCTGCATTCTCCTAGCAAGACCTTCAATATTGATTTAGTTGTCTTGGCATCTATTCTTGCTACTAGACACCCATCTATGAACCTGACTGATAGCAACCCAAATGGGTTAAATTTTAATTTCTTAGAAGAAAAGGAGTACATCTAGTAGTTCCTCACCTAATGAAGAAAGGAAAGTGAAACTACAAGTCACCAAGTACCTACTGGATGTCAGGAATAAAATGACACAATTTCATCCTCACAAGAACTCTGTGAATTAACTTTCATCAAATCATTTTTGTAAACAAGGAGCTCAGAGAGGATAAGTCAGGCACTAAGTGGCAGGCCAGAGTTTAAAGTCAAGGTTGTCCAATTCCAGAGTACAAACTTATTTGGTGAGAAGACCTGAGCAAGCAAGTCACTTTCAATCTTTCTAAACCTGAGTCGTCTTCTATAAAATTGGAATATCTGCCACTTATTACAAGACTGAAATGAAATGGCGTTCATAAGGATTATTAAAGTGCTTTTTTCATACACTGTTTTTGATGATAAAGTAAGAGTAAAAATCCCCAAACCAGCAAGTCCCAACACCTCCAAGAAACAGGCAGCATGTACCTCTTTGAAACCCTGAGCTAAAATTAGCTGAAGCAGTCTTCTCTATTTTCAGTTGAAAGGGACCCTGGACCTGGGCCAGGTTCCCAGGCTAGGGCTTACCCAGTGGTCAACTTCAGACAAGCCTTAAGTCAATATCCAATTTTGTACTGCTAGGAAGCACTGATATTCCTGCATATATTGGGGTCTTCTTACCCATTTTCTACACTTGTCCATCATCAAAACCCTCACACTTCCTCTGTCCACCATCCTGGAGATTATGTTTGACTTCAAGTCATGACTGTACTTTTCTGCCTTGTGACTTAGAACAAAACATTTTATCACCAAGAAGCTTTAGTTTCCTCATTTTAAAAGTGTTATAAATAATTTCTACTCAAAGGGTGGTAGAGTAGATCTAACTGAAGCACTAAAATTCCAATTGTGTCCTAGGTGTCAGGGCTCCAGAGAACAGCATGGTCCTTTCTCTAAAATGCCTTATAGGCCAACTGGGGAAACACCTATGTTATTAGGAGCAATGTTTCATACAAATGATTGTGACTGCTGAGGATCATACTAAAGAGGGCAGAGATCAATAGGGGCAAACACATCCAAGGTTGCAATATCTAAGTGGGGAATTGAAGACTGTTTAAATCATCAAAAGAGACATTTTTTCAATAGGGTGACACAAAAATAAATGGTGTGTTTTTTGTTTTTTGTTTTTCAGACGGAGTTTCGCTCTGTTACCCAGGATGGAGTGCAATGGTGTGATCTCGACTCACTGCCACCTCCGCCTCCTGGGTTCAAGCGATTCTCCTGCCTCAGTCTCCCAAGTAGCTGGGATTACAGGCACCCGCCACCACACCCGGCTAATTTTTGTATTTTTAGTAGAGACAGGGTTTCACATGTTGGCCAGGCTGGTCTCGAACTCCTGACCTCAGGTGATCTGCCCATCTCAGCCTCCCAGATTGCTAGGATTACAGGCATGAGCCACCATGCCCAGCCAAATCGGTCTTATTTTATAAAATAGACATTATTTTTATCTCCATGTAAATTACTGGAGAAGGGAGGTCAAGGTGTAATCTAATGTCTGGAAATAAGCCAGCATGACTAAAGAGAGGACTGATGAAACTGGGAGGCCCTACAGATGACTATCCTTTTCCACCAGCTATAACCTACATATATCACTGCAAATTGAGTGGGGATCCATACACATGCAGTATCTCCTTCACCCTCAAGAAGACAGGACCACCAAGTTGCGTATAAATCTTCAAATATTATGCAAGCTAAAGTACATTATAGCACAGTAGTTAACAGTTTGTGTTCCCAAGTAAATTTCGTGGATTCAAATTCTGGCTCTACTACTTGCCTGAGTAAGTTATTTAGCTTCAATTTACTTAGCCCCTCATCATTAAGATGGTGGCAACGGCACCTTCCTTCATGGAATTAACATGAGGAACACATGTAAAAGGCCTGGCACAGAGTAAGAAGCTGATGATTATTTTTTTGTCATCATTATACTAGAAGAGTTCCAACAGAATGGTTCAAACCAAAGTAACTAATCCTCCCTACCCATTATTCACCTCATTTTTTAATGTGTGTTAAGGATCCAGTGGTTTCTTTGTAGGTTATTTCCACACTACCTTTTGAATCTCTTAACCCTACTGACCAGTAGAGCAACTTTTCTTCAATTCTTGCTTTTCCTTGCTCCAAGGAAAGATTTCTTTGCTCCACCTCTCCAATTTTTTTCCAAGTCTCTCACTCCACTGTTTTCACTTGTTACTCATGGGGCGAGCAGACATAGAGATGTCATGAAGGACAGTAAGATTACAGGATCACTGGTTGAATGTTTGTCAACTGATACCAAACTACAGGGAAGGGTAGAGGTGTGCCACACAGCACTGAACCTGGCCCCACCTTGGTCAATGTTTACGAAAATTCGAAAGTTAAAAGGCTTTTTTTTTTTTGAGATGGGAGTCTCGCTCTTGTCGCCCAGGCTGGAGTGCAGTAGCGCGACGTCAGCTCACTACAACCTTCACCTCCCAGGTTCAAGCTATTCTGCTGCTCAGCCTCATGAGTAGCTGGGATTACAGGAGCCCACCACCACGCCCGGCTAATTTTTGTCCTTTTAGTAGAGACAGGGTTTCACCATGTTGGCCAGGCTGGTCTCGAACTTCTTACCTCAGGGGATCGGCCCGGCTCAGCCTCCCAAAGTGCTGGGATTACAGGCGTGAGCCACTGTGCCCGGCCAGTTAAAGGCAATTCTTATTAGACCTCCTGCTTACAGATAGATGGCAGAAACTGTAAAAATGGTGGGTAACAGCTTCTAATAGCTTTGAACTTAAGGCCAAATGAACGAGAGAAATTTTAAGAATGGTCATTGTAAATTCCTACACTTCAAGTCATGCAATTATCTGCACAATGAATGAAATCTAACTTCATAATAGTTCACGTGAAAGGTCCTAGTTGACTGCAAGGTTACTGTGAGTCAGAAAAGCAACATGCCAAAAATACTAAGCCTGCCAGGGAATTCATTTGCAACAGGATTCAAGACAAAGAGGGCAACTTGGAACTTGATAATCATCCAACCACTTCCACAAGAGCCTGTTCACTTCTGGGTGCTCCATCCCAAAGGGCAACAAGGATGATGAGTGATCAGAAAAAACAATGCTGGGCAAGGACAAAGAAATGAGAACTGTAAATGGAAGAACTGAAGGGGGAAGGGGATGGTCAACATTCATCCGGAGGAATTTTTATAATGTGTAGCTCCACGAGGCAAGATTTTGATCAGCGAAGTATTGGAAGAGGGCTCAAACCAGAGAAAAACTTCCTAATTGAGCCAGCCCTTATGAGGTTACTAAAGCTATTAGAATTCATGCTAAAGGGTGGGTTAGAAGAGGTTCACCCTGATCACCTCTGAATTCTAACATGTAAAAGTTTAATTCTATGATAAACTCATAAAATTTTAAAAATACCCTCAAAGGCTAAGTAGGCCGATTAGGTAATCAAAACACAATTAAATCCAGATTTTTGTGAGACAACAGGTTAAAAAAAATAAGTAAATTCTAAAAATACGTAAATAAAACACAATTAGAAATTGACTTTATTTTTACTTTTGGTGAAAAGTTCACAATACATTTGTTATCGAGGCAAGATTCTTAGAGGCGCATTACAACTCAAAAAATAAAACAAAAGCTGGCTGTTTCCATAACCTCACTCACTTCAGATCTACCTCATCATTTGGGGCAGACAAAAGGAGGGAAGGGCACCCTGTTGTTCCGTTGCAATGTAACAAAATGTGACAAGAAAAATATTTATAAAGCCAAATTCTCTTGATCAGATTCAGGAAAAGTCAGCGACCCACAGGTTAATTTTTTTTTAATTTAAATGAAGAATGTCCAGTCTTACATATGGTGTTGGAGTCACCTATGATCACCTGAGTCATCCTGACCATACGTGAGCTGCACGCTCAGCTGCGGGTGTGACCCGTTTACTGGAAAACTCCAGCCCGAAGGGATCTGGAAGCAGTTTTTAAGACTGTGTGTGTATGAGACAGGTCGCGTCCTAGAGAAAACGGTTTTTTTTGTAAACAGACGGCATCCTAACAGGGGCGGTGCTACCCAGTCTGCGGGGCGTCGCTCGGGATCGAAGCACCTCAGAGCTCCTTCGAGCGTATCCCTTCGGGAAAGCCCCACGCCTTCCCCGAGGCGCCTCCTCCGGCCTGCAGCACGCCCTCGCCCCGCACTTCCTCCTCGGAATCTGCAAGGTATGCAGCTACCAGCCTCCCCAGGCACCGGTTCGCTCGGTTTGCGCGGGGTCCGCGCCTTGGGGTCACCTCGCGAAAAGAGCGTGCGGCGTCCGGTGCACTGCGGTGTCAGCGCCCGCTTCGGGGACGCCCCGCCGCGGGGTCTCAGCGGGCGCGCACGCGCGGCCTCCTCCGCAGTGTGCAACCCCGCGGGGGAGGAGGGAATCGCGGCGACGTCACTGCCCCGAGGCTTCCAAAGGGGCGGAGCCTCCCGGGAGGCTGCGGCGCTCCCAGCCAGCGCGCGCGCGCGCGCCCCCGCCCCCACGTGTCCCTGCGGCCCCGGGGAATGTGGGTCAGGGAGCCGAGCGGCCTCACGTGTCCCCGCCCGCCGCCGCCGCCTCAGCGCCCATTATGTAATGCCGCGTCACGCGCCCGCCCAGCCAACCGGCGCCCGCGCGCCGCCGAACGTAAACACAGCGCGCACGTGGCTCGCGCGGCCGGGCCATGTGAGGGGGGGGCCGGGTCGGGCGCCGCCAGGCCGCGCTGCGGCTTTGCAGGGAGACAAGAGGGCGGGCGCCGAGCGGCCCGGGGGGCGATGGGAACCGAGCCAGAGGCGGACAAGCGGCGCGCAGCAGCCCACCCCGCCCCACCGGCCATGGGGACACCCCCTGCCGCCGCCCCCCAAAGTGCCCCGCGGGCTCCGAGCGCTCCCTCCGGCCATCCCCCACCCGCCGCAGTCCGGCTCTTACCCGCATTCACCTCCATGGTGCCCTCACAGAGGCGGCCGGGGCCGCCCGCTTCCCGCAGAGGGGGCAGCGCCGCAGCCGCCGCCTCAGCGCCGCGCCGCCCCGGGCTGGAAGCAGCGGTGGTCGCGGGGCCCCCTCATGGGCAGAGCGGGCGGGGCGCCCGGGCCCCAGGCCGTGCAGCGCACAGCAGGCTGCAGCGAGAGAGGGTGGCGGCGGCCGGCGAGCGGCGCTCCTCGCGGGGTCCCTGACAACAAAAGCGGCGGCGCGGCGGCTTCCTGCAGCCAGCGCACCGCGGCGGCGAGGGCGGCTGACGGGGAGGGCAGCCGCGACCATGTGACCCGCGCACACACCCCCTCCCTCCGCCCGCCCTCGGCCGGCCGCTGCGGCGACTCCGCCCCGCCGCTCCCCTCCCTCCCGCCCGCCCGCCCGCCCGCTTCCCGGCTCCCCGGCTCCCCGGCTCCCCGTCTCCCCTTCTCCCCTTCTCTCCTGCGCTTCCCCCTTCTCCCCTTCCTTCTCCTTGCCGAGCCCCTCCTCTTCCTTCGTTTTTCGCCTTCGTGCCGTAAACCTCTTCTCCGTTTCCCTCCGCCGCATATTCCTCCCCTCCTCCTCCTCTTTCCTCTCCTCCCGGCTGCCCTTCCCGCCTCTGGCCGGGAGTCCCCTCCACGCCCTGCTCCCCAGCCCTGCCCCTCAACCTGGTGGCTCTTAGGTCAAAGCGGTGGCTTGGCGCCGAGCAAGGGTGCTTCTCAGGACCCCGGCTGGGCCGGCTGGCTCGGGCTTGCTCAACCCTTGCGCCCCCCACCCCCCCGCTCCCACCCGACCGACCTCCAAACGCTGGTCTCTGAGGGCACAGACCCTTCCTTTTCCCTCTGCACCCTCTAGGTGATTTTATCCAATCTCATAGCTTAAGTAGACCTATGTTCTTGTGATTCCCAGATTTATATTTCAAGCCAAGACCTCTCTTCTAATCTCCAGATTCCTACATCCAGCAGCCCGTTTGATTATGCCGCTTTTTTGCATCTCAGATTTTAGACGGGTGTACGCGTGTGTCCGAACTCAGCTAATGTGCAGTCAAGATCTGGGCGTTTCACCTTGAATGTAAATTTTAGATCAAAAGAAAAAAGCTAGACATAAATTGTATGCGTGCTGAGGTGAATTCTGAGGAAAGTGCATTGATGCCCGCAATTTGAACGCATTACTGAAGTAAGATAGGCTGATAGAGGCATGAATAGATGATATAGTAAGATGTTAAACTTAGGCGATGGGGATATGGGTGTTGCTTGTAAAACTCTTTCCAGTTTGCTCTGAAATTCTTCACTATAGAATGTGGGGAAAATGTCACGTGGAAGACGTATTTACATGTGCAACACCCTATTTCCCCATCCCCAGGTTTCTTCACCATATCAATATTTACTATTTTGGTAAATCTGCAAGTTCCTGAAGCCAGCAATTATGTTTCTCTCCTAACACTCTCACTGCCTTTTATTCTCCATTCAATCCATTAGCAAGTCTGAGCTATTCTACCTTCAAAATATGTTCAATCCCTGTTTCTCACCGTTGGTATTGCTAGAGCAAACCATTATCTCTTGCCTCAGCTACTGCTCTGGTTCCCTAACTAGGAGAGTGCTTCTTAGGTCCTCCTACAGTCACTGCTTCCCAGCAGTCAAAGTATTATTTTTAAAATGTAAATAAGATCTGATTACTCTGCTGAAAACCCTCCAATGGCTTCGTGTTACACTTTGAAAAAATTCAACGACTTAACCTGACCTGCTTCGCCCTGCACAGATGTGGGTCCTGCTTCTCTTTCCAGGGCTGTCTTGATACCCAAACCCTTCTAAACACAGTTCCCTAATCACGGTAGCCCTCTATTCTTCCCTACTTCTGGAATTTATCACCCTCATGTGATGCTGATGGAAGAGTTCCCCAGGCCACGCTTTGTAGCTTGCTTGCTTTTTCATGTATCAACTACCATCTACTTCTACACAGGTAAAATGAGGTTAATATGAACAGTCTAGAAGGCAGAAAAGAAATCATAAAAGAGGATACCACTCTAAAAAGGCTGTGTACTGTATGATTCCAACTATATGGCATTCTAGAAAAGGCAAAACTGGGCTGGGCGCGGGGGCTGACGCCTGTAATCCCAGCACTTTGGGAGGCCAAGGCGGGTGGATCACCTGAGGTCAGGAGTTCAAGACCAGCCTGACCAACATGGAGAAACCCCATCTCTACTAAAAATACAAAATTAGCCGGGGTGGTGGCGCATGCCTGTAATCCCAGCTACTCGGGAGGCTGAGGCAGGAGAATCGCTTGAACCCGGAAGGCGGAAGTTGCGGTGAGCCGAGATCGCGCCATTGCACTCCAGCCTGGGCAAAAAGAGCGAAACTCTGTCTCAAAAGAAAGAAGAAAAGGCAAAACTGGAGACAGTAAAAAGATCAGTGGTTACTAAAGGCTAGAGGGGAAGGAGGGATGAATAGAGCACAGAGGATTTTTAGGGCAGGGAAAGTATTCTGTATGATACTATAATGGTGAATATATGTTTTTACACATTTGTCAAAACTAGAACCTACAACGTCAAGAGTGAGCCCTGGCTGGGCGCAGTGGCTCACACCTGTAATCCCAGCACTTTGGGAGACTCATGTGGAAGGATCATTGAGCCCAGGTATTGGAGAATCGGAGACTAGCGTGGGCAATATGGGGAAACTCCATCTCTACAAAAAAATACAAAAATTAGACGGGTTTGGTGGTGTGCACCTGTAGTCCCAGCTACTCAAGAGGCTGATGCAGGAGCATCTCTTGATCTGGGAGGTTGAGGCTGCAGTAAGTCATCATCTCCCCAGTGCATTCCAGCCTGGGTGACAGAGCGAGGAGATCCCGTCTCGAAAAGAAAAGAAGTGTATCCTAATGTAAACTATGGCTTTGAGGCCGGGAGCGGTGGCTCACCCAGCACTTTGGGAGGCCGAGGAGGGCGGATCATCTGAGATCAGGAGTTTGAGACCAGCCTGACCAACGTGGAGAAACCCCGTCTCTACTAAAAATAGAAAATTAGCCGGGCATGGTGGCACATGCCTGTAATCCCAGCTAATATGGAGGGTGGAGCAGGAGAATCGCTTGAACCTGGGAGGCGGAGGTTGCGGTGAGCCGAGATCGTGCCGTTGCACTCCAGCCTGGGCAACAAAAGCAAAACTCTGTCTCAAAAAGATAAAATAAAATAAAATAAACTATGGCTTTGAATGATGTATCAGTGTAGGTTCGATAGTGGTAACAAATGTACCACCGTGTTGCAGGATGTTTGATAGTGGGAGAAGCTGTGCGTTTGTGGAGGCAGGAGGTGCTTGGGAACTCTGAAGTTCACAGTACTGCTCTAGGCCAGGCGCGGTGGCTCACGCTTGTAATCCCAGCACTTTGAGAGGTCAAGGCAGGCGGATCTCTTGAGGCCAGGAGTTCAAGACCAGCCTGGCCAACATGACAAAACTCCGTCTCTACTAAAAATACAAAAATTAGCCGGATGTGGTAGCACACACCTGTAATCCTAGCCACTAGGGAGGTTGAGTCACGAGAATCCCTTGAACCCGGGAGGCAGAGTTTATCGTAAGCTGAGATCATACCACTGCACTCCAGCCTAGGCAACAGAGTGAGACTCTGTCTCAAAATAAATAAATAAATAAATAAATAAATAAATAAATAAAGACTATTTAAAAATGTATGAGGTTACCACTATTTAAATTTGAAAAGAAGAATGTAAGTGAAAAATAGCCATTGCAAAGGATATCTTTAAGACCCTCTCTTCGATGATAATGTCTATAAAATAATATCAGTATCTATGAGCCTCAGCGTTTTTTAGAGGCTGCCTTCTTCCTATGAGACTTTGCAAGTAACTAGTAGAGGCTATAGAGCTATAACCCAAGTCAGTCACCAGCCACACCACTGGCCACTGGAAATTCGCTGGGCTCCTCAGTGCCAGAGGAGGATGCTCAGGAGCATCCTCTGGTTGGGCAGTACCCAGCGTGCTGTAGCTGCGGTGGAAATTGCCTTTTGCTGCTGTCATTCCAAGGAGCCTCATTTATTAATCCTGTGGTGTCTATGGCTTAGTCTGTTGGGATTCTCAGAATATTCATAGTGGATTTCTACCTACTCCACCTTCCTCATTCTGACCAAAATAACTGTTGAATGAAGTGACTGTGTCTTCAAAAGTTATCTGTTAAAAATGCAAATTACTTTCTAGGAAAGCTACCTCATTAGCCCTTACATACAATTAACAGAGCCTGCAAAACAACACAAGATAGGTCCATCTAGATATGAATAAAGGAAAGAAGAGCCTAAATGTTAAGAGTCCTCTTATCCCAAACTCAAGTAAGATAGGCCAAGTGGCGCACTGCAGTATGAGGACCTAGATGAAGGAGGGGCATTAGGAAAAAAAGAGAAAGATGAAGTCTATTAAAGATAAGGCCAATTAAAAACATTTAAGGTCATTCCTCATTTTAAAATGTTCCAATGAGTCCTGCTAGCTCCTAATACCGAAACAACATGCCACTTAAATTGCCTTTTCTATGCCCTAGATCAGCAGTTCTCAAACTTTTGATCTCAGGACTCTGCACTCTTAAAATTGTTGAAGACCACAAAGTACTTTTTTTGTGGACTATATCAAGATCTACTTATTAGAAATGAAAACAGAGACATTTAAAACACAAAAATTCCCAAGCATGTTTGTCTCAGAGCAGCGACATCATCACATAGCAACAAATAGCTCTGGCAGTTTGCTGTGACACAGCAAATTGCAGTTGCCATTCATCATGACATTTGTGACGTACCTTCCTCCAGGCTATTTTTTTTTACCGTTCCATTCATGGTATTAGCTTCTATATTTCTCCACAATTCTGCCTCAATAATATGTCTTTATTTTAAATTTAAAACTTTGTCTGTACTTAATTTTTAACTAGAAAAATGATTTTGTTATAACGAAATAATAAAAATTTATATTACGATTTATATATCACTATGTAAATTATGTCTTATTTGATGTCTTCATAAAATATTCAAATAAACACATTCCACTATTACATCTGTGCATAGAAAACACTAATTCAGACTGAATCAATCCATTGACACCAACAAGATCAGTGATGTGTTTATGGGCAATACTGAAAACAGTACACAACTCCAGCACACACACTACAATGCAATAATAATAGCTTATGAGATGTAGTGGTTAAAGTTAAATACAGCCCAACCAAAACTGTCAAGTTGTGTTTAATGAAAAAAAAATTCACACTGTTGCAGTTTTTTAAATTTTTTTTTTAGAAACAGGTCTGGCTTTCTCACCCCAGCTGCAGTACAGTGGTGCAATCATATAACTTATTACAGCTTCAAACTCATGGGCTCGAGATGCTCCCACCTCAGCCTCTCAATTAGCTAGGACCACAGGTGTGTACCACCACACCCCAGTAATTTTTTTTTTTTTTTTTTGTAGAGATGGGAGTCTTCCTATGTTGCCAGGCTAGTCTTGAATTCATGGCCTCAAGCAGTCCTCCCACCTCAGCCTCCCACAGTGCCAGGATTACAGGTGTGAGCCTACGCACCCGGTCAGTTTTTAAATTTAAATTTAAATTAGTCAAAATGAAATAAAATCCAAAATTTCATTCCTTAGTTGCTGTAGTCACATTTCAAGTGTCAATAGCCACATGTGGCAACCAAATTCATCATTACAGATTTAGAGGCTTTTTTCGTCTTCCTGAATCAGTTTGATAAATTATTATTCTAGGAGTTTGTCCATGTCGTATAAACTTTCACATTTAATGGAATACAGTTGTTTGTATCCTCTTATCTCTTTGATTGATATCAACTCTACAGTTTCCCTTTTTTGTGTTTTGTTTGTTTTTGTTTTTGTTTTTGTTTTTTTGAGACGGAGTCTCGCTCTGTCACCCAGACTGGAGTGCAGTGGCACGATCTCAGCTCACTGTAACCTCCACCTCCTCCTGGGTTCAAGCCATTCTCCTGCCTCAGCCTCCTGAGTAGCTGGGATTACAGGCACATGCCACCATGCCCAGCTAATTTTTGTATTTTAATAGAGACGGGGTTTTACCATGTTGGTCAGGCTGTTCTCGAACTCCTGGCCTCATGATCCGCCCAACTTGGCCTCCCAAAGT
This sequence comes from Pan paniscus, assembly GCF_029289425.2. Taxonomy (NCBI): domain Eukaryota; kingdom Metazoa; phylum Chordata; class Mammalia; order Primates; family Hominidae; genus Pan; species Pan paniscus. Next base: position 23,900,225 of record NC_085926.1, on the reverse strand, counting down.
GCTGGAATTACAAGTCATGAGCCACCGTTCCTGGCCTGGTTTCCCATTCTTAATTTTATTTATTTGTGCTTTTTCTTTCTTGATCAGTCCTACAAAACTTTTATTTACTTTGTTAACTTTTTCAATGGCCTAATTTTTTGCTTTATTGATTCACTAAATTATTTTTGTTTCATTGATTTCTGCTCTTTATCTTGATCTACATCCTTCCATTTTATTTTTATCTTATTTTTCTCATTTCTTGATTTGGACATTTATTGTATACATTTGTTGAATTAGCCAGAGTCAGTTTCTCCTGTTTGTAACTAAGGAAACCTCACTGATAGAATTGTTTTGAATCATTCTCACCAATTTTAGGGAACATTCCAGTCAACTACTGCATTATAACAAATCACCCCATAACTTAGTGACTTAAGATAACAGCATTATTTTGTTATCTATGATGAAGCCTGGAAGCTCTTGGCTGGGCATTTCTGGCTCAGGGTCTCTTGGCAGTCAGACAGTGGGTGGAGCTGAAACAGCAGGGGGTTGGAGCTGCTAGGAGCTAGCTCTGCACTTCCCTCTTTAGGTAGTCACAGGGCTTCTCCACAAGATCTCTACATGTGGGCTACTTTGGACTTCCTCACAACATGGCAGCCTCAGGGCAGTCAGACTGCTTACAGAGCAGCTCAGGGCTCCAATGCAGGTGTTCCATGAGATAAGGGAGAAGTTGCATCACCTTTTCTGATCATGCCTCAGAAGACATGTGGCATGAATTTTGCTGCATTATTGGTTAAAAGGGAGTCACAAGCACACCCAGATCCAAGGGTAGGGGACATGGACCTCATCTCTTTATAACAGGAGCATCAAGGTCATATCTTGAATAGCATAAGAGATGGAATATATTCTTGCAACTATCATTTTCAAAAGGGAACAGTTTTAAAGAATCACACACATATACAGTGCACCCTGACTCAAGGACCACATTACTTTGTTAAAATTTTAACATGGCTGGGCATGGTGGCTCACACCTGTAATCATAACACTCTGGGAGGCTGAGGCAGGAGAATGGCCTAAGCCCAAGGGTTCAAGACCAACCTGGGGAACATAGTGAGACCCCCCATCTCTATAAAAAATTTAAAAATTTGTTGGGTGTGGTGGCTCCTGCCCAAGGTCCCAGCTACCCAGGCAGCTGAGATGGGAGGATCGTTTGAACCTGGGAGATAGAGGCTGCAGTGAGTGGTGATCGTACTACTGCACTCCAGCCTGGGCAACAATATGAGACCCTGTCTCAAGAAAAAAAAAAAGATACTGTACTTCTCAATGACAGGGTTTTATCCTCTCCACCCTGGAAGTATTTTTCTAAGTGTTAGGATAGGGAGAATGGATGCTCCAGAGAAAGGAATGAAAGTCAGATAAGAAGTGGATACAGAAAAGCCCCCACTCCACATAATGGTTCCACTCTATTTTTGAGGAGCTTATTCTCTATGGAGCTGAAGGTCAGTAAAATGATATTTCAGATATAGACCCAGTTTCTTGCCTATTCTGAGTCTCTTATTGTCCAATCTTAATAATATCTAATATCTTTTAGTTCATTTGGAGAAGAACCTAGTAGGTAAAAGGGTTATGTCTACATGTATTGAGTGCAGTCTACACAATAATGTATATATAAAAATCCAAAACAATCAACAACAGAAACCATCTGGCCAAGATACTTCATTGAATAGAGTGGAAAAAATATCTAATGCCACCTGGAAACCCTAGTTGAATTTTTTTAAGTGCTGCATTGATTTAATAACATACCAAACAGATATTTTTTAAAAAGTAAGAAAGAAAATAAGAAAAGTTGCATGACAGTTCAATAAATAAAAAATGCTATATGAAATGCCTCATTATTTTCAATACTCTTGGTCACAGTTAAAAAAAAGAGATCCTACTTTTTCCCTGGGGTGAGGGAAAAAAAAAACATCAAACACAAAACTTGCCCTAACAACAGGGCATGCTATCTAAAGGAACAATATATATTGCTGACTCACAAATTTTCCCATTCAATCTTCTTGTTTATTCTTTTGAAAATACTTCAGTGAGAATTCCTCCCAGCAGTGCAATCTCTCCTAGCATGAGTTCATTAACTGACCATTCTCTTAAGTTTTCTTTTCTTTTTCTTTTCTTTTCTTTTTTTCTTTTTCTTTTTCCAGACAGAGTCTATGGCCCTCCATCTCTCCTCCTCCCGGGTTCTGGCGATTCTCGTGCCTCAGCCTCCCGAGTAGCTGGGACTACAGGCACATGCCCGGCAAATTTTTGTATTTTTTGTAGAGACAGGGTTTCGCCACATTGGCCAGGCTGGTCTCGAACTCTAGCCTCAAGTGATCTGCCCACGTCAGCCTCCCAAAGTGCCGGGATTACACCACCCCAGGCCTCTCCTAAATTTTCTATCCTACCTTGTCGCCAATACTTAGAGGAGACTTAGAGACCCAGGTGGGTCCCTTTTCAACAATCAACTCTTCACTCAGCTTCAGTTTATCAGGAGCTTTCCTCCACTGGTGAATTCTCCAAGTGCAGCGCATTCTTCCCTCACTGGGAAAGTCACCTAGACCAATAATTCTCAAAGTGTGGTCACTGGATCAGCAGCATCAGCATCACCTGAAAACTTGTTAGAAATGCAATTTTTCAGCCGGGCACAATAGCGCAGTGGCTCACGCCTGTAATCCCAGCACTTTGGGAGGCCGAGGCAGGCGGATCACAAGGTCAGGAGATCGAGACCATCCTGGCTAACACAGTGAACTCTCATCTCTAGTAAAAATACAGAAAATTAGCCAGGTGTGGTGGCACGCACCTGTGGTCCCAGCTACTCAGGAGGCTGAGGCAGGAGAATCGCTTGAACCCAGGAGGTAGAGGTTGCAGTGAGCCGAGATTGCACCACTGCACTCCAGCCTGGGCGACAGAGGGAGACGCCGTCTCAAAAAAAAAAAAAAAAAGAAAAAGCAGTTTTTCGGGCTCTACCTCAGATTTAATGAATCAGAAACTCTAAGGGCAGGGCCAGTAATTGGTATTTTAACAAGCCCTCCAGGTGATTCTGAGGCACTCTCAAGTTTGGGAGAGCATCAGCTTAGAAAGCCAGTAACCAGAAAATTGATCAGCCCTGTACTCCAGGGCTTACAGGCCAATGTGACTAAGTATATAAGGTTAGTGGCTGCCTCCCTTCAGAATTTCTCTGCCACACCTTCAAGCGACCAGTATTTCTGCCCTGTAATAAGACAGGATAGAATTTTAAATGCAAAGAGCACATTGCTTGGGTTTATGATTCCAGATCTTCTTCCATGCCTGGATGGATTTCTGCCTATAGACTCTAGGACAAACCTGCTGTTCTCATAATAAACACGCCTATTATGCTTATCACCAATGAGCTCCCCAACCCCGCTTTTTTTTTTTTTTTTTTTTTTGAGACAGGGTCCCTTTCTGTCACCCAGGCTAGAGTGCAGTGGCATGATTATAGCTCACTGCAGCCTCGAATTTCTGGGCTCAAGCAATTCTCCCACTTGAACATCTCAAGAAGCTGGAACTACAGGTGTACACCACCATACTGGGCTAATTTTTAAAAAATTATTTGTAGAGACGAGGTTTCGCTGTGTTGCCTGGGCTGGTCTTGAACTCCTGAGCTCAAGCAATCCTCCTGCCTTGGCCTCCCAAAGTGCTGGGATTACAGGCATGAGCCACTGTGCCTGACCATGAGCCTTTACTAATTATCTATCTATAGATGTATTTATCTACATTCTAGAAAACAAATTTACTTCTTGCTAGGTGCGATGGCTCACACCTGTAATCCCAGCACTTTGGGAAGCCAAGGTGGAAGAGGATCACTTGAGCCCAGAAATTCCAGACCAGTCTGGGTAACATTAGTGAGACCTCGTCTCTGCAAATAATGTTTAAAAAATTAGCTGGGCACAGTGACACGTGCCTATAGTGCCAGTTCCTTGGGATGCTGAGGTTGGAGGATTACTTGAGCCTAAGTGTTAGTGGTAGAGGCTCCAGTGAGCCCTGATCATGCCACTGCACTCCAGCCTGGGAGACCGAACAAGACCCCATCTCAACAAAAAAAGAAAAAGAAAAAAGAGTTGATTCATTGATCGATTTTTTTTTTTTTGTCTAATCAGAACCTTGGCCATTAACACCTTTCTTTCATAAACTAATTTCTTCCATCTGCCTTATCAAATTTGGTAGATTTTCCCTTTGCTAAGATTTAATTTATTATTTTTGAGTTGGCAATAAATCTTACCATGTTTAGTTTTAGCCATTGTCAGGGTTTTTTTTTAACAATAATATTCATTATAAATTTGATATTCTTTTAAAGCCTGATGGTTTCTGCTTCTTTTTTACCTAACTCACGAGGCAGGAGGATCCATTTAGCCCAGGAGTTTGAGACCAGCCTGGGCAGCATAGCAAAGCCCTGTCTCAAAAATAAAAATAAAAAGAACTGAGAAAGCTTTAAGATCACCTTCAAGGTACAAAGGGAAATAGAGGGTGGACTGGATTGGAGCGGGTCCTGCTGAGCAATCCTCACAGCCTTATTTTGCCATTCTTTCAGGATTTAGAAATCATTTATTGCATGGATCTCTTAAGCAATCTTCTATAGATTAAAAAAATTCAGAGATAATAAGTCTTCTGATATTCTCTGTAAGTTTTTTTTTTTCAAGAGAGCAAGAATGGATGCTTTCATTTAAAGGAGGGAAAAATACCTCTGAAAAAGGCTTTATTTTCTCAGAAGATGGGCAAGTTGTGAATAATCACCATTGTGGTTAGTGTTAATTCTTGCAGAGTTGGACCTTGTAGGTCAACCAGATCCCTTTCTTTTGCTTTATAAATTGAGTTGAAATAGTTCCTGCTGACCCGAGAGTGCTGCCAGCATGCCCAGAAGTGCCACCCCTGAAGGCACTGTATAATGAGACAATCCATAGGGCTGATCTCAACATAAAGAAAAGTTCAAGCTGGGACTTAAATTTTTAACACATTTGCAGTACGAAAGCAGAATAGCCAGAGGAACTGCAACAGAATGACATCATTCAAATAACTGAATACTCAGTTTAATCATTCAAATTCCCAATATCACAAGAGACATATCATTATGACAGCATCGCCCACAGCTGCCTAAAATGTGTGCTTTCTTACTTTATACCCATGGCAGAGCATAAGGATACAATTATTTTTGGCTTTTGGTTTTGGTTTATTGGAGTGGTTTGTTTGGGGGTGAGGAAAGGTGAGATGACATTTAGTTTTTCTTTATGGAAAAAAGTTTCCGCATATATGTGATGGAACAAAGGAAGGGAGGAATGAATGATAAACACATACAGACAAACCTTCCCCCATTTCTTTTGAACTAATATAAAGTTCAGTTCATTACTTTGCCATTCTTTGAGCTAAATTTAGAAACCTCTTGCTATGGTCTGAATGTGTTCCTCCAAATTAATATATTGAAACTTAATCACTATGCAATAGTATTAAGAGGTGGGCCCTTAGGAGTTGATTAAGTCACGAGGGCAGAACCCTCATGAATGATATTAGCCACATTGTAAAAGATGTTGAAGCGTCCTGGCCCTTTTTGCTCTTCTGCCACATGAGAATGCAGCAGCCAAGGCGCCATCTTGGAAGCAGAGACTGGGCCCTTTACCAGACACCCAACTTACTGGTGCCTTGATTTTGGACTTTCCAGCTCCAAAAGTGTGATAAATAAATGTTCTTTAAGCCACCCAGCCTACGGTAATTTGTTATCGCAGCACAAAGTGACTAAGACATCCCTCAAAAACCAATTTTTACCCCCTTAGGGGTGATATTACCCCCTTGAGAATGCACGTATAAAAAAGCAGGACCAAAAAAAAAAGTGGGGAGTAGGAGTGGGGGAGATAGGCACAGGAATTCTTTGCATGTAGACACTTATCCCCAAACCCCATATGTGATATAAGCTGATATATATGTACAACAGGGTTTTCTCAACAGTGGTGCTATTGACATTTTGGGCTGGACAATTCTTTGCTGTCTGTGCATTGTAGTATGTTTAGCAGCATCCCTGGCCTCTATCCACTGGATGCCGGTGGCAATACCACCCACTTCCCAGTTGTGACAACCAAAAATGTCTCTGGACATTGTCAAATGTCCCTGGGGGACAAAATTGTTCCCCTATCCCATCGAGAACCACTGGGATAGAGTAATTTACAAGAAACCAGCAACAATGAGGAAGAATTCTGGAGGCGTGAGGCAGGAGAGAAAATAACTTCTGTGTGTGAGATTAAATGACAAATGCAGACAGCAGAACAATATTGTATTTGTTTTCTATTACTGCTCTAACAAATTACCACAAACTTAGCACTTAACACAATACACAGGTATGATCTTAACAGTTCCTGTAGGTCAGAGTCTTAACAAACTAAAATCAAGCCATCGATCTCTGGCTTTCATGTTCTTCTGCCTCCCTCTTCCATATCTCAAGGAGCCTTGTGATTACATTAGGCCTGAAGTCTCCCCATCTCAAAGTCAGCTGATTTGCAACCTTAATTCCTCTTTGTTTTATAATGTAACATAGTCACAGATTTCCAGTATTAGGAGTGGACATCATTGGAGGGGCCATTATTCTGCCTCCCACAAATACATATGGAGTGATTCTATTAATGTTAACGTTGTTGACTCCCAGCATAGAGAAATCAGGCAGATTTTGGAGGAAGAGGAAGAAGTAAAAGTGGAACACACTGCTGGTTTTTGCTCTTTCCTATGAGAGGCACCAGCGATCTTCTCTGCCAGTTTTCTTCCTAAAACTATAGACTTTTTTTTTTTTTTTTTTTTTGAGACGGAATTTTGCTCTTGTTGCCCAGGCTGGAGTGCAATGGCGCCATCTCGGCTCACCACAACCTCCACCTCCTGGGTTCAAGCAATTCTCCTGCCTCAGCCTCTCCAGCAGCTGGGATTACAGGCATGCACCACCACGCCCGGCTAATTTTGTTTTTTTAGTAGAGATGGGGTTTCTCCATGTTGGTCAGGCTGGTCTTGGACTCCCGACCTCAGGTGATCCGCCCGCCTCAGCCTCCAAAAGTGCTGGAATTACAGGCCTAGAAGTTATTTTGTAGCAAACAATAATAAACAGTCCTTACGCGAGATTAATTTGTTAGAGAGGTACACTTCAGGTCATTAAATCACAGGTTAAGTAAGGGACCTCTGTATATCATTTAGTATAGAAATTTATGCAAATAACTGGGATTTCATTATGTAATTTATTTCTTTGTTGAGTCTCCTTTAATTGAGCCCTGTTTTCTAGGCACTCTCACAGATGTTTAAAGGTTGCCTCCTAGGACTGACTCTAAACACCCCTGGCAAACTCTGTCACTCTATGATCACTTCTGACTTCCATTTAGTTGTGAGTTTTCAGTCCCATAATTATATACATCTCACTGGAAAGAGAATCAAAAACTTCAAGCCACACTCCTTTCTAATCGCCTGTAGTCAGTTGGTTTTGGGGTAGCATAGCTTAGAGAAGTTCTCCCCCATCTCTCCCCTCAAAATTAAAAACCAGCAGCAGGCTCTGCTGACTAATAATAAGCATCATTGCTCCAGACAAAGACTTGATAAAACACCCTGTCTTTGCCCACTGCCCATAGAAAGGGGACAGCCTTTGGGGCAAGGAGCTGACAGCCAATGCTGAGTTTCTGAAGTCACTGGGTGGTTGAAGGCAAGAAACCAAATTTGGGTCTCATGACCCTTTGCTACTTCCTGAAACCTGCCCTTCTTCTCTACCTTTCTTTTTTTTTTTTCTCTCTCTCTCTCTCCTCCCTTTCCATTTCTTTTTCCTCCCTTCCACTAATACTTATTGGGCGTATTGGTGGACAAAACAAACAGAAAATGAATGCATTAAACTTAAAACCTCTGGGGGTGGGAAGGTGGCTAGATAAACAATAAGTAAAACACAAGAGCATGTCAGATGGTGATGCTAAGGAGACAAATAAAGCAGGGAAGGGAGACAAGGAAGTGCCAGGGGCAAGGACGAGGAATGTTTAAATTTAAGTAAAGAATCCAGGAAGATTTTACTGAGAAATGGATGTTTGAGGAAAGACCCAAAGTAAGTGAGGGAGTGAGCCACGACTATATTTGGGAGAAGAACGTCCAGGCAGAACAGGCATTGAAAGAGCCTAAAGCTGAACATACTTAATCAAATTTGAGACAGAGGAGGCCAGGATGGCTGCAGAAGCAAAAGTAAAGAGAAACGTAGTAGGAAATGAAATCAGAAACATAATCTTGTGATTGAAGGGAAGGTTGGTTTTTTGTTTGAAACTTTACGAAGAGTTTCAAACCACTTCAGAAACCAGGTCAATGATGGAAACACTGTTTACGGTATTAGAGCCACTGATAGCATACACAACTGTATCAGGCTGCATACATAAAGATTCGGAATACAGGTATAAACACCATCTTACAACTTCATTATATCCTGTGATCTAATTGTATCCAGATATTTACATATTGAAATACATATTGTTTTATTGTAGGTTACCTTTATTTTGGCTGGCTGTGGTGGCTCATGCCTATGATCCCAGCACTTTGGAAGGCCAAGGCAGGAGGATCAGCTGGGCAACATGGCAAAATTCTGTCTCTACAAAAAAAAAAAAAAAATAGCTGGACATGGTGGCATGCACCTATAGTCCCAGCTACTCAGGAGGCAAAGGTGGGAGGATCACCTAAGCCCAGGAAGTGGAGGCTGCAATGAGCCATGATTGTGTCACTGCACAATTGTGCCTGGGTGACAGAGTAAGACCCTGTCTCAAAAAATAAAAAAATTAAAGAGATTACTTTTATTTTTTTCTTCATATTACAATTTGGGCATTTTATTGACTCTTATGATCATTGTAATTATGAAATTATATATATAGATTAGTTATTGTCTGTAAATTTAATTTCATAATAGTAAAGAGGGCATTGTAAATTCCTATTATAAAAAGGGAATGGTGGGTCCTTTCAACCCCAAAATAAGATTGAAAACTGTTTGTATAGTGTAGATTTTTTGTCCTTTTTTTTGGGGTCTTATTTATCTTTTATTCTGAGGTTCAAAATCAATGGAGGGTTTCAAGCAAAACACTGCCATGATGTAACTAGCTTCAGAAACATCATCCTTGCTGCATTTGGGAGAACGAATTGCAGGGAATCCAACCCAAAGTGTTGGGCTTAGCAGGACCCTCCCCCTGCACTGCTTATTCCACTACATTTTTATCCCTTTAGCCCACCATGGCTGTCAGGGTGTTGCTCAGCCTCTCACACACTCAGCTACCCCTTCTAGAATCAGCAAATACCCCCCAGGATGAAGCAGCTCTGAATGTGACACTCTCTCTGGATTCCCCATGTTCTTCCAGATCTGGGTTCTGTAATTCTTCATTGCTTATTAGCTCTCCAATGCCTTCAAGTAGACTCAATATATATGACATATTCTATGTACTTATAATTTGACCTGCCTTTCTAGTTGTCCCTGGAGTGTTTGTCCAGATTATCCATTCCACCAATTACTTATTCCATCATTATGAAAACTAGAAATTCTATCATTTTTTCCAATTAAAAAAAAGAAAGACTGGAAGAAAATAAACCAAAATGATAACATGGTTCTCTCTGAGTAATGGGATTCAGGTAATTTTTTATTGTCTAGATTTTCCAAATTTCCTGTAATTCAAAAATAAAATATCTCTTATGTGCTAGTATTATGTTTAAGAAGTCTGGGCATCCCACAAATTTTAAGTACATTGAAACATAGAGGTTGGGTGCAGGGGCTCATGTCTGTAATCCCAGCACTTTGAGAGGCTGAGGCAGGAGGATCACTTGAGCCCAGGAGTTTGATAACAGCCTGGGCAACATGGGGAGACCCTTTCTCTACAAAAACAAAAAACGACAACAACAAAAAAAATTAGCCTGGTCTGGTGGCACATAACTCTAGTCCCTACTACTCAGGAGGCTGAGGTGGGAGGATTGCTTGAGCCGGAGACGCAGAGGTTGCAGTGAGCTAAGATCACGCCACTGCTCTCCAGCCTGGGTGACAGAGCGAGACCCTGTCTCAAAAATAAATAAATAAATAAACAAACAAATTTTTTCAGGTAGTCCAAAACATGGTTTTTATTTTTATTTTATTTATTTTTTGAGACGGAATCTTGCTCTGTGGCCCAAGCTGGAATGCAACGGTGTAATCTCGGCTCACTGCAACCTTTGCCTCCTGGGTTCAAGCCATTCTCCTACGTCAGCCTCCGGAGTAGCTGGGATTACAGGCGCCTGCCACCATGCCCTGCTAATTTTTTTGTATTTTTAGTAGAGACGAGGTTTCACCACGTTGACTGGGCTGGTCTCGAACTCCTGACCTCAAGTGGTCTGCCCCTCTCAGCCTTCCAAAGTGCTGGGATTACAGGCATGAGCCACCACGCCTGGCACAAAACATGGTTTTTACAGTTAATTTTAATTTTTGTTTTAAATATATTTTCTTTTCTTTTCTATTTTTTTTTTTTTTTAAAGAGATGGAGTCTTGCTCTGTCGCCCAGGCTGGAGCGCAGTGGCACAATCTCGGTTCACTGCAACCTCCGCCTCCTGGGTTCTAGCAATTCTCCTGCTTCAGCCTCCCAAGTGGCTGGGACTACAGGCTCAGCGCACACCGCCACACCTGGCTAATTTTTTGTATTTTATTAGAAACGGGGCTTCACCGTGTTGCCCAGGCAGGTCTTGTACTCCTGAGCTCAGGCAATCCACCCTTCTCGGCCTCCCAAAGTGCTAGGATTACAGGTGTTAGCCACAGCACCCAGCCTTTTTTTTTTTTTTTTTTAAAGCCTAAATCATACTTTGAGGCTTCTGCTTTTTTGGTCTGACTTCCTCACGCCCTTGTCGGTTTCTCCTAAAAGCACTTCAGTAATGAAAAACTAGCAAACAAATCTTGACTTGGAGTCAGCTTCCACATATGGCATTATCTCAAATTACAGTGTTTCTAGGAAAAAAATTAGTATAAACATTTTTTTCAAGATGCAACAGGATCTTTATTTTTCTGTACAAGCCAAACATGACACACATCAGAATTAAGAATGTAAATTACATTTTATATATTTAGAAACTTAATGTCAGTTCACCAAGGAGTTATGGGGGATTGGAGAGTTACTGAGCACTAATGGTATTCAAATGATAACATTTATTTATTTATTTATTAATGAGACAGAGTCTTGCTCTGTTGCCCAGGCTGGAGTGCAGTGGTGCAATCTTGCCTCACTGCAACCTCTGCCTCCTAGGTTCAAGCGATTCTCCTGCCTCAGCCTCTTGAGTAGCTGAGACTACAGGTGTGGGCTACCATTCCTGGCTCAGATGATCTGTGTGTGTGTGTATATGTGTGTGTGTGTATGTGTTTGTGTGTGTGTGTGGTGTGTAGAGAGAGAGAGGAGAGAGAGTGTGTCTTGCTTTGTTACCTAGGCTGGAGTGCAGTGGCACCAACATGGCTCACTGTAGCTTCGACCTCCCAGGCTCAAGCTATTCTTCCACCTCAGCCTCCTGCATATCTGGTACTACTGGCTTGCACCACCAGACCAGGCTAATTGTTTAATCTTTTGTAGAGACAGGACCTCACCATGTTGCCCAGGCTGGTCTGGAACTCCTGGGCTCAAGCAGTCCTCCCACTTTGGCCTCCCAAATTTCTAGGATTACAGGTATGAGCCACCATGCCCAGCCTTGGATGATCATTTATTGAATCTTTCTTTTTGATAAGCAAAACATCCTAGCTTAGTTAATAATCAACCTCGGGAAGCTAAATAGTATGTTTACACTCTCATAGAAAGAAGTTTCGTGATTTGATGACTGATAATTACATCATCCATCAGTTAATGTCTCTAACTAACTAGGACTGCCAAATAATGAACTTCTCTCCAAATGACAACGAGAATTGCCAATAAATGAGTTCAGATGTTCACAGCATGCCAATTAAATCAAATGCTTTCATCAGTTCTGGAGGAGTGAGTTGCCATTTGCCAGGATTTCAGAGTGAGCTGAAGTGTGCATTCCAGCTACAGCATTTCGTTAAGTTTGAATGCTTTGATTATGAGGTTTAATGTCACAAGCCAACTATAGCACCTTTGCAGTAGGTTTTTTTTTCTTTCCTCAACTAAGAAATATAGAGATGGGGGCCTCACTATATTGACTGGACTGGTCTCAAACTCCTGGCCTCAAGGGATCCTCCCACCTTGGCCTCCCAAAGTGCTGGGATTACAGACGTGAGCCACTCAACCTTGCAGCAGATTCTTCTTTTTCTAAAGAAAACTTGAGCGGCATTTTATACTAAAAGGCTTTATTTTCAGTTTATTTTTCTTATATAAAAATAGGTTGAAAACTATACGTATAGTGATGATGTTCACTGCATCATTAATAAGAATAACTAAAATCGATGGAGAAGCTAAATGTCTAGCCAACCTTCCCAAGACTGAACTGGAATGATGTTGGGGCTGTGGAGAGTGTTGCCTGGTTAAAAACTGCCACATGGATTTCATCCTGTTTGGGGCAGCTGATGGTCAAAGTGTAGCTTGTTGGTGCATGTCACCCCCTATTGGTATTTCAGGCCAGCTTGATCCTTCTAGGACAAATCCAAAGAATTGTTTCTTCTCTGAATGATGAATATTTATAAAACTGATTTCAAAGGTCCAACAGTTTGGCAAAAGATGCAGCCAAATTGCAGCCAATGGAAAACTAAAGGTCTTTTTCGACCAAAACCTTTTTTCTTAGAAAAGGTGTTGTAGCAGTTCATTCTTCTACAGTTTGTACCATTGGGATAAAACTCTTATCAAAAACTTCTAAAAACCTAAAATCGCCCTGACAAAGGAAGTGGTAATTATACAATTAAAATATCTATAGCAACAAATACTATTCTCATATGAAATCTATACATCAAACTTTTTATGGTAAAACTAGACTTCATATGCCTCATCTTCATCTACTAGAGAATGACACAAAAAAAAAAAAGAAGAGGAAGAAGAGGAAGAAGAGGAAGAGGAAAGAGGAGAGAAAGAGGAAGAAGAGAAAAAAGAGAAAGAAGAGGAGGATGAGGAGCAAGAGGAGGAGGAGGAAGGAGGAGGAGGAAGAAGAAAGAAGAAGAAATAAAGAAGAATTTCAAGGGTCTAAGTCAGTACTATGGCCGGGCGCCATGGCCCACACCTATAATCCCAGCACTTTGGGAGTCCAAGGCAGGTGGATCACCTAAGGTCAGGCGTTTGAGACCAGCCTGGCTAACATGGCGAAACCCTGTCTCTACTAAAAACACAAAAACTAGCCGGGCGTGGTGGCGGGTGCCTGTAATCCCAGCTACTCGGGAGGCTGAGGCAGGGAGAATTGCTTGAACCTGGGAGGCAGAGGTTACAGTGAGCCAAGATTGTGCCACTGCACTCCAGCCTGGGCGACAGAGCAAGACGCTGTCTCAAAAAAAAAAATAAATAAATAAAAATAAAAATAAATAAATTGGCACTATACAACAGAAATTTCTGTGATGGTCAAAATATTTTCTGTGCTGTCCACCGTGGTAGCCAATGTGCCCATTGAGCATTTGAAATGTAACTAATATGACTGGAGAACTGACTTTTAAATCCTATTTAAATTTTAAAAGTCACAGATGGCTAGTGGCTATCATATTGAACAGCATACAGCTAAAGTATTTTTCAGTGAATATTTGTGGGTATACAGCAAGGAAGCTATCACATAATAAAGTGTCAAATGAATTGGTTGCAGAGTTGTATGCAGATAACCATATTTTACCAAATGAATTAACTCAATAAGGGAATGCATTGTCTGTAGGAGAATTGTGAAACAACAAAAACTGAGTAAAAGTATATTTATTTATTTATTTATTTATTTTTTTGAGACAGAGTCTTACTCTGTCAACCAGGCTGAAGTACAGTGGTGCAATCTTGGCTCACAGCAGCTTCAACTTCCCAAGCTCAGGTGATTCTCCCACCTTAGCCTCCTGAGTAGCTGGAACCACAGGCGCATGCCACTATGCCCAGCTAATTTTTTGTATTTTTAGTAGAGACGGGTTTCGCCATCTTGCCCAGGCTGGTCTCAAGCTCCTGAGCTCAAGCAATCCGCCTGCCTCAGCCTTCCAATGTGCTAGGATTACAGGTGTGAGCCATCAAGCCCAGTCTCAGTATGTTCTTTTTCAACATCATCATATTCTGGCAATGCTAAGCAATGTCAGTGACAAAATACTCTCTCTACCAGTGTGGACTGCGCTGGTTCCTGCTTTCTCCTTGGTATACTAGCTGTTTTCCATAATACTTCAAATGTGTACAAAGACTAAAGAGAAACGAAATGGATTAGCGTATGTGGTAGACATTAGAGCTGTTCACAAATATTTGATTCTCTCTCTCCTTCCAAGCACTGGAAGATTTCACTTCCCCACCCTTTGAACCCAGGAATAGCCATGGGAAAACCTGAGCAGAAGCTTTACAGGTTAGGGTGTTTACGCCATGCTCTTTGCCCTCTGCCATGGACACCTCGCAATGTTCCAGATAGTGTCTGTTCTAACAGTCTGGATTCTAGAGTGAGAACAATCTTTAAAATACACGAAGTATGATCAAGAAACAAATCTTTATTATTTTAAGCCACTGAAATTTGGAGGCTATTACTGTTGCCTCATTTAGTCTGCCTGATACAATATAGCTACTAATTTGGTTTAGGAATTTCAGAACTTAAAGATGAAATCAGAACTTAGAATTGAAAGGCGAAAGTGAACAGTTGAAATTTGAAGAATTTATTCTACATAAATTTACCTTCAAGAATCTTATGAGCAGGGCCAGGCTTGGTGGCTTATTCCTGTAATCCCAGCACTTTGGGAGGCCAAGACGGGCGCAGATCACCTGAGATCAGGGGTAATAGACCAGCCTGGCAAACATGGTGCAAACCCGCCTCTACTAAAAGTACAAAACAATTAGTAGTGGCGCACACCTGTAATCCCAGCTACTTGGGAGGCTGAGGCATGAAAATCACTTGAACCCAGAAGGTGGAGGTTGCAGTGAGCTGAGATCGTGCTACTGTACTCCAGCCTGGGCGACAGAGACTCGTCTCAAAAAATAAGAATCTCATGAGCAGAAAAATTATGAAGCATAGGAGAAATGAGCTAGCAGCTCCTTCCAATTTATTAATATAGCATGGTACATAAGGGAGGGGGGATTCTCTGATAGAAAAGTGGAAAGCCCCTGTAAAGCAAACATAAAAAACGCTTTTAAATGTACAAATAATGCTCAACTTTATTTATTGAATTAGTTAGGGCTAAGCTAGGCTATGCTGCCATAATAACAAAACACAACTAATGCAGTCGTTTGACACAATAAAATCTTACCACTCATGCTGTCTGATGTGGTTGAGCAGCTTTCACCCATCTTGTATTAATAGCTATGCTATCTGGATCACTGGCTTCCACAGTTGCGGGAAGTGTGGAGGAGGCATACCAACTGTTGTTTTTCTTGGAGGGAAGTAATATGACCCCAACCTAAATGCATGAGAGGCCAGGAAAACAACGTAGTTTAGTTGTGTTTTCAGGGGGAGAAAAAGCTATGGTATGCACATAGCTTTGCCTCTGCCACACTCAGAATGCAAAATAAAAGTAGAGAAGAGTATCATTTCCCCCTAACAGACTGGCAGATATCCCAAAATTTGATTACATACATTAAAGAGGGTGTGGATAAACAAGTCCTCTCCTACTTTGCTGGTGGTAGTGAAAATTGGTTCAACTTTTATGGAAGACAATTTGGCAATATCTATAAAAAATTATATACATACAATTTTTAACTCTGCCATTCTACTTCTAAGAATTTATTCTACAGATGAATAAAGATGTATGCACACATTTTTCTTTTTGTAATAGCAACAGATTGGAAGAAATTTAAATGTCCATCAGGAGGGGCCACATCCAATGAATCATGGTACATCCACATGATGGGATACCATGCAGTTATACCAAAAGAATGAAGTTCCAGCCGGGCACGGTTGCTCATGCCTGTAATCCCAGTACTTTGGGAGGCTGAGATGGGCGGATCACCTGAGGTCAGGAGTTCAAGACCAGCTTGGCCAAAATGGTGAAACCCCGTCTCTACTGAAAATACAAAAATAGCTGGATGTAGTGGCAGGCACCTGTAATCCCAGCTACTCGGAGGCTGAGGCAGGAGAATCGCTTGAACCTGGGAGGCAGAAGTTGCTGCGAGCCAAGATTGTGTTACTGTACTCCAACCTGGGCTACAAGAGCAAAACTACGTCTCAAAAAAAAAAAAAAAATGAAGTTCCTCATGAGCTGATAAAGAATAAGCTCTGAAATACATAACTAAACAAAAAAATCAACAATGTGTATCATATCCTACCACTTGGGGAAGAAAAGGAAAAAATACATATGTAGGCCAGGCACAGTGGCTCACATCTGTAATCCCAGCACTTTGGGAAGCAGAGACAGGAAGATTGCTTGAGCCCTGGACTTTGACACCAGCCTGAACAACATGGTGAAACCCTGTCTCTACAAAAAATACAAAAATTAGCCTGGCATGGTGGTGTGCGCCTGTGGTTCCAGCTACTCGACAGGCTGAGGTGGGAGGATTGCTTGAGCCAGGAGGTTGAGGCTACAGTAAGTTGTGAACGCGCCACTACACTCCAGCCTGGGCAACAGTGAGACCCTGTCTCAAAATAAAAAAATATTGGTAAACTGATCACATTGCCTCCAGGGAGAGGAACTAGGAGGCAGAAGGGTTTGTATTGTAGAGCCTATACTTATCTTCT
This sequence comes from Pan paniscus, assembly GCF_029289425.2. Classification (NCBI taxonomy): domain Eukaryota; kingdom Metazoa; phylum Chordata; class Mammalia; order Primates; family Hominidae; genus Pan; species Pan paniscus. Next base: position 23,883,464 of record NC_085926.1, on the reverse strand, counting down.
GAATTTTTAACGTTAATGTATTATCTATCAAAAACTTTAAGTTGGCCGCGTGCAGTGGCTGACACCTGTAATCCCGGCACTTTGGGAGGCCAAGGCGGGGGATCACCTGAGGTCAGCAGCTCGAGACCATCCTGGCCAACATGGTGAAACTGTCTCTACTAAAAATACAAAAATTAGCTGGGCGTGGTGGTGCGTGCCTGTAGTCCCAGCTACTCGGGAGGCTGAGGCAGGAGAATCGCTTGAACCCGGGTTGCAGTGAGCTGAGATCGTGCCACTGCACTCCAGCCTTGCGACACAGTGAGACTCCATCTCAAAAAAAAACAAAGCAAAACAAATAAACTTTAAGTGTATAGGATTTGAATTCAGACTGTCACTGTATGACTTTGAGCAAGTTGCTTCATCTTTGTGTTTCCTCATTGGCAAAAAAGGATTAATACTAGTAACTGCACCTTTTGGGATTGTAAAAAACCAATTTTTTTTTTTGAGACAAGTTCTGGCTCTATCACCCAAGATGGGAGTGCAGTGGTGTGATTTCGGAGACTACAGGCGTGCAACACCATGCCCAGCTAATTTATTTTTTGTGAGATGGGCTCTCACCACGTTGCTCAGGCTGCTCTCTAACTCATGAGCTCAAGCCCACCTTGGTTACCAAAAGTGTTGGGATTGCAGGCGCGAGCCACCGCACCCAGCCAATTGTTGTTATTACTAAAGTAAATTTGGGCCCAGTGTGGTGGCTCATTCCTGTAATTCCAGCACTTTGGGAGGCCTGTAATTCCAGCACTTTGGGAGGCCAAGGCAGGATTGCTTGAGGCCAGTAGTTTGAGACCAACCTCGGCAACATAGTGAGATCCTGTCTGTACAAAAAATAAAAATTGGGCTGGGTGTGGTGGCTCACGCCTGTAATCCCAGCACTTTGGGAGGCCAAGGCAGGTGGATCACTTGAGGTCAGGAGTTCGAGACCAGCCTGGCCAACATAGTGAAACCCGGTCTCTACTAAAAATACAAAACTTAGCTGGGCATGGCGGTGTGCGCCTGTAGTCCTGGCTATTTGGGAGGCTGAGGCAGAAGAATTCCTCAAACCCCAGAGACAGAGGTTGCAGTGAGCCGTGATTGCCCCACTGCACTCCCGCCTGGGTGAGAGTGAGACTCCATCTGAAAAAAAAAAAACAAAAAACAAAACCTCAATATCAATGTTGCTGTGTGAATTACATGCCAATATAGAAATAGTAAAGCAAATGGGAACAGCTTGGGGGGTGGTCAGGGTATAGCTAATAAAGTGACCCTTAATGTTGGAGTAAAGCTTTCCCATCATAAAGGCATTAGGAAGTGTTTGGTGTATTTGAAGAACAGCAAGGAGCCTGGGGTGAGGACTGCAGTAGGACATGAGGTCACACATAAAGTGGGAAGATCATGAAAGCTATCATGAGGACTTTTGATTTTTTTGCACAGGAGTGCCATGATCAATTTAATAGGATCCCTTGGGCTACTGTGTGGAGATAAAACTGTTGGGTAGCAAGGACAGGAACAAGGTTTTCTTGTAGAGAGACAATGCTGACCTTTGGCCCGAACCCTTTCTCTCCTTCCCAAATTAGCCATGTTTAAGGATTTTTTTTGTTTTTAGGTCTCACTATGCTGCCCAGGCTGGCCTCAACAAATCCTCCAGCTTGTCTCCCAAAGTGCCAGGATTACAGGCCTGAGCCACCACACCCAGCTGAACAGTTTTAGATAAAAACCTAATTCATGCAATGATCAAAGAACTGAGAGAATAAGTACATTTTATGCTATCTCAAATTATATTATTTCTATAATCACATTTTGATGCCTTTTTGCTGGTTAGGGCATTTGGTTTGCTTTAAAGTACATTAGCACTGTAAGATGACAAAAAATAACAGAAGGTCCATTTGTTTTAGTTTAATAGACATTTATTCCTTTAGTTGAACAACCTCTACACAATTAAAATGTATGACTTAAGATCTTTTCTTTTTTTGTGAAGAAATTTAGGTCTCAACAACTTTTATGAACTTGCTATGAGTACTTCCTGGAAATCAATTAACTGAGTCTTTTGAAACCCCTAGAGAAGATAGGAGAAAATTGGTTCAGAACGAGCATTTAAATTAAGTCAGCAAAGTCAGAATTTAAAATTGGGCAATTCCTTGTCTACATTTTCTTTACACTCAAATTGACCCTGGACAACAGTAGTCTAGTCTCCTGGAAGACATGGTGCAAACAGAAATGCAATGTGGTGGTATACTCATAGTCAAAGTGGGTGCACAAGTGATGGTCCAACTTTGTGGAATGGTAAGGATTTTTAGGGTTGTTTGGCCAGAACAAGAGAAATAACTGCAGAAAACACATACGGTTGGAAACCATGCGCTTGTGACTTTTTCTGTAGCCTATGGGAGTGGACAGAGTGGGTAACCCAAGATGTTTTTAAGACTGACTGGACTAAGAATGACGTACTTATAGCCAACTACTTTCCCCCTAATGTGACTGAAGGGATTCATAATGATCACAATTAGCATTACGGTTAAGTATTTTAGGGTTGACGTCTAAGCTCACACTTGGAAGGTATTTATCTAATGGCCACTGGCTCACCAGCTTCCCACCCTAGCATTCATTGCTAGCTTACCAATCTTAAGGCTAATAATTTTATCTCACATTCAACTTCAAAACACACCAGTGTTTACCATTACCACTAATCACTGAATGCCATGAAGCCATGGCACTGAACCAGGAGCTTTCACCTTTTATGTGAATTTAAAATGGTACTGTGGAGGCTGAGGCAATTTTCTTCAGGCTAACCCAGATTTTCTAAAGCCCAGCTTAAAAAGTCTACACCTGCCAAACTAAAAAAAACGCAGCCACTTGAAAATAAACCAGCAGAGCATTGCCATCACCCCGATAAAGCTGCAGGTTTCATCACATGCACCAGACAAATCTACAGGGCTAGTTTCAGTTTTCTCCTTTTAAAGAATTTATTAAGCCTATTATACCACACAGTATGTTTTATACACTGACATACAACTCCCTAATAAGATAAAGCAAAGACAAAAAAGTTTATCTTATTAGAAACAAGATACACCACCACTTATTGTCTTCAAACATTATTGCACTTTAACTTTCTTAATTTGACAAAGCATTCAAGAAACATCTGCAGACTAGTTTTAACAGACAAATAACACCTGTAAGCAGACATGACTGTCCTAAATTGTTTATTAAGTATGAATTTTACAAACTTTACTTATATTAGCGGTAACGGTGGAGCTGGAGAGTATTGCGCCTTCTCCAAGCTGCCCGGCGAGAGCCACCAATAGTGTGGTGGAACTTATGGCCCTTTCCAAGGCCACGGCTCTTTCGGCCTGCAGATGTCAGCCCACGCATCTCCCTGTGCTTGTGGACTGGTTTGGTGATCCACTGGGTGTCAGGATTTCTTCTGATAGCTTTATGGAATGGATCAATGAGGATAACCTCAAAAAATTTGTATGTGGAATCTTCACCAACCCAGTAAGAATTCAGGACTCTCAGAGCCCCACAGTGGCGTCCAGCTCGCTCCTAGAATAGGAAAAAAGGCCCAAGGTCAGTCTCCCACATTGCCTATAGCAGCAAGTCAGAAAGAATTTTAATTCTCAACTCTAGTTCACCACCAGACAAGAGTCTTTTACTACTCAAGTTATTTACTAAGCATCTCTCCCTAGACTATCACAAGTGTAATGAGATAATGTAGACTTGCTAAAACAACACACATAGACTGAAACACATCATTCCCTCTTAATACTCCATTCCTGACTAGGGCATGAATATCTGGGTAACAAAATTTAGGGTTTGGGGACCTTATCTTTTTCCATACAACTGAGAGCTCAGCAACGTTTAGCTTTAAAAATATTTAGTATATATTTTAGGCTGTGCAGGCCACATTTGGTCTCTTCTGCATATTCTTGCCGCCTTAAAGCTTAGGTTCCACAAGTACTTCCAGTATATACACACGCATTTGTAACAAAGACTTACAAGTCTTTCAAGCAATTACTCTTTACCAAGATTAGTAAAAATTACAAACCCTGTTTTATACACGAGACAGCTCACCTAAGTACAATCAGAAAAGTTGCTTAATCTGTCTCTCCCACCATCCCCAGGCAGTATTCAATATAACTGCTACTCAAAACCATTTACCTCTGCAACGGACTGAAGGCTTCGAGCAAACTTTAGCTGGTTAACACCATGATGTACAGGCTTGCCGTAAGTTGCACCCTTAGGAACTGGGCGTTTTCGGCCACCACGGCGAACACGAATCCTATATATAACGTAACCTACACACAAACACACACAAAATTAGTGATTTTATAGGAAGCCGTAAGGCTTAAGACTCAATGGCTTGTCACTAATACTCCACCAAAAATACTTCAACAGTAAGTTAATGCTATCTAATGGAAAAAAATAAAACACATCCCAGTCTTTTTCAATGCACCTTAGGCTACTCACACAGGGAGGCACACTGTTTATTTTGCTTTAGTCTGAACTCATTCAGATTTGTAACCTTTGACACACTTGCCACTTTAGACAACAGTGCATACAGTAACTGACCAGTGTTGCCAGCTCTATTCTGCCAAAGCCCTATGCAAAGAAAAGACACTGAGGCAGCAGTGTCTTCCTAACAGCTGGTTTCCAACTTTTCTCGAATATAATTTTATCCAAGCATCCACGCAGTCGATCACGTACCTTGCTTGGCCTTGTAGCCCAGTCGGCGCGCTTTATCAGGCCGGGTGGGGCGGGGAGCCCTGTGGAGAGCAGAGAGCTGGCGGTACTGCCAGCAGCGGACCCTCAGAAGAAAGCGCATGACATCAGACTGCTTCTTTCTCCATAGCTCCTGGATGTACTTGTATGCACCCATCTTGGCTTACCTGTGAAATCAAACTGTGTATTAAATATCATCCACTTTAAGTACAATAAGACTGTATCCGTCCATCTTAGTTCCCCAACAAGCACAAGGAAACCGCCGGGAATGAAAATGGCTCTGCACCAACTGCCGGGGACAGCTAGCCCAACCCCCACCACTGCGCCCACGGAGCCGCGTTCAGTCACTTCCGCAACCCCAGCACAGAGCGGTGCTCGGCACGTTTTGGTGGGGCGAATTAACAGAACCAGAACTGAGCACCAAGGGGGCGGGTGGCTGCGGCAGGCGGCGTCCCCAAGGAGGACCTGAAAGGAGATGCCGCTGACATCACAGGACAAGGTACTGCTGCGGCCACCGAGGATTAACTCTCGAGGAAAATGCATCTACCCCACCCAACCAGCAGCCTCACTTTAGGCTGCCTTGTCCCGGGCGCCCCATTCGTCAGCCCCACGCCTCCTCCAGGATCCGGGCCCAGCTCGAATTCGCGCCGCCATCACATCTTCGCTCAACCCGCCCCGGGGGCCGCCTCTCCACCCCTTTGCTGTCCCGCATCCTGACCAAACTCTGGCCGCACAGGAGGGAGACCTATCTCCGAGGACGAAGGGTCCCCGGGCCTGGATGGCTGAAGAGGAAGACGATCAAAGGCGGATGGAAGAGCAAAGATCCTCAACGCAGCCTACCTGATGGCTGCCGCCAGACGGAAAGGAAAGAGCTGTACTCCCACAATGCCTTTTGGGCTCCTCCCCCACCTCAGCCACCCTCTTTCCGGTGGAAAGCTGCGGCCTCCCAGAGCGTCATGGGACATGTAGTTCCGGCATCGCGCCTGGTGGGCGGAGTTCTGCCGAGTGGGGCGCAGCGGCCGCTATTGTCCCGCCCCCTGCTCCGCAAGATTCGAGCCTGAGCGGCCTGGGCGTCTCGAGAGGTGAGAGAGTTGGCGGCGCGGTTTCGGCGGGTAAGCGAGCGTCGGCGACTGTCTCTCCGCGAGAGGAGGCAAGTTGGGGTCCAGGCTCCAAAGCCGGTGGCCGCGTACCGCGGTGGAGCCGCTGTCTTTGAGGTCTGAGGAGAGAACAGGTTTGTTTCACGCATCGCGGGCTCTCCCCCTGCGGAGTCTCTGCGTCTCCGCGCCGCGCTGTCCCTCTCTGGCCACCGCACGACGGGCGCAGAAATCTGGGCCCCAGAGCTGCGCTGAGAGATCCCCCGACGCTTCCCCAGCCCCCCAGGGAGGCCTTCGCGGAGTCGGGGCGTCGCGGGTCGGGGCGCTCGCTGTGTCCCTTCAGCTCCAGACTGCGTGAAGCTCCTCCAGCAGGCCCCAGCGCCCAGGGATTTTCTCCTAAAAAAGGGTCATGGAGTGGGTGGATTGCGGGCGGCTCGGCGCTTTTTCTGCATACGGATTTCGTCCCAAATTTGCTAACATGAGAACCACAGTTTTTCAGAAGAGCAGAATGTTTATTTGCCAAGACCTGTTTGGCAGGTGTGAATGTTTTAGAGAAGAAATGCCGAGAAAATGCTGGCATTTTGCGTTGCGGGTTTTTTTTTAATTGAGAAATAGGTTACTGGCTTACTTTGTTTCTCCAGAATATTTTCACTTGGCTTTAATTTAAGTCATGTGGCTTTAATTTCCTTCCAGATTATGCGTTCAGATGTGGCAAAGGCTTAAGAGAGTCATTATCTCTTAATCGTAGCGGTTTTGATTATCTTTTTTCCCACATCATATTTTTCTTTCTTTCTTTTTAAATCACAGCTTTACGTTTTTAAGAGTCTATCTGGTTCATTGATTGATTCAACAAATATTTATTAAGTGTCTAATATGTGCCAGGCATAGTTGCTGGGGATGCAGCAGGAAACAACGCAGAATTTTTGGCCTTCTTGGAAATGGGCAGTAAGCAGAAGTAAGCTGTGTTTTGGGTTTGGTGGTAAATGCTAAGGAGAAAAGATAAGGGGAGGGAAGTGATGAGGGAGTGTTAGCGGGTGAGGGTTGCAATTTGGAATGGAGTGTCCAGGTTAAGTCTTTGAGAGAAGGTAACATTTAAGAAAGGACTTCAAGGATAGGAGTCTGGGAGTAAGAGTAGGGGTCTGATTCAGGCAGAGGGAAAAGAGCCATGACTGGAGCATGCAAGATTAATAGAGGAACAGCAGGGAAGCAGTGTGGCTGAAATTCACAGTAGGGGAAGGTGGGAAATGACGTCGGAGAGGTGAAGGTTCTCACATGGACTTTGGATTTCATTGGCAGATTTTGAACAGAAGGATGACTTCATATGGCGTACATTTTAAAAAGATAACTCGGATTGCTCCTTTTGAGGCTAAAAGGAGAGAAAAAATGGAAGCAGAGAGACTACTTAGGAAATTGTGTTAGTCTTCCATTGCTCCTGTAACAAATTTCAGCAACTTTGTTGGTTAATAATACAAATTCACCGTCTTTTAGTTTGTACATCAGACTAGGTCTGTAAATCTGTAAATATCTCCAGGCTAAAACCAAAGTCAGTAGGGCTGTGTTCCTTCTGGAGGTACTAGGGGAGAGTACATTTATTTCCTTGGCTTTTCCACCTTATGAAGCCTGCCTGAATTCCTTGGCTCCTGACTGCTTCCTTCATCTTCACAGCCAGCAAAGGAGCATCTTCCAATTACACCTTCTGTCCTCTCCAGCACTCCTGTGTCTCTCTTATAAAGACACTTGTGATTACATTGGGCCCACCTAGATAATTCAGGATAATATCTTCATATGGAAGTTCTTAATTTAATCACCCCCGCAAAATTCTTGTATGAGTATGTAAAGTAACATATTCACAGGTTTGGGGGATTACGATATCTTTGAGAGACCAGGTGAGAGAACATGGTGCCTCACCCAGACCACTTCAGTAGTGATGAAAATGGTAAGTAGTGCAGCCCTGTATGTATTTCAAAGGTGAGGATGACTAAAAAGTTGAATGTGCTACTGTAGGTACGCTGCCTATGGGCGTAGTCCTGCTCCTAAAGGAGCAGTAAAAATAAAATTTAAAAAGTTGGATGAATCATTTGGAAAAACAATTCTAGTAGTGTGAATAATCACTGCTAATTTATCAATCACATTTGCAGTTTTGTTTCTCAATTTGTAGTTTCTCAGTTAACAGTTTTACAAGATTTGGATTTGTGTTTCCAGTTGATTTTGAGATTCCTGAGGACAAGGGATGATTTCTGTTTTTGCCCCCTAGTTTGTCCCTGATGGCTGGCATGATGGCAGGCCCTCAGTAAATGTTTGGTAAATGAATAAAAGAATGGTAAGCTAGAATCTGCTTTATTACATTTTATTTTGTGCAATACTGTGTGCAAAACCTGTTGAATATATTTTTATGTATGTAAATATATTCATATATGGATAAGTGAAAGTATTCCACACTATACATAATGTTGACATAAGTAAATACACAGTGTAGGTGGTTTCCCCACATGACAGTATTTTTAGAGATTTATAACATCTCTCCTATGATGTTAACAGTGTTTTGGTATTGTTTTTCTGGTTGCGTCAGAAAGTTGTGTTTTACTTATAAAAATAGAATGGCCCACTTACATAGAAGAACAGAAGCACTAACGGTTTTGGGGAGCTGTTTCTGATGGCTCTTCAAAGAGAATGTTGACAAAGCATTTCACAGGAATGGACCAGGTCATATATTTACTCTCTGTTTTTTTTTTTTTTTAGCCTCAAGTTGGAGAGAGGAAGTTGTATTTATTCTCTAGCAATGTTATTGATTAGCCTGGAAAGTAAAGCAATAAGTATTTAAGACTGCCCTGAATCTTGCCTATTAAGCACGTTCTCTTAGTAATTTACATCAGGTGAGGTTTAATAGGTCACAGATTGAATTTTATTGCCCAGTTTCTTAGGGTTGGGATGTGACAAGTAGCTGTAACTACTGCTTTTTGTGTTCACCTCAGTGTTGATGTATTCTCTGGATAAGCAACTTCTAATATCATGGCATCACAGTGTTGAAAGGAACCTAAAGGTGACCCATGTACTACAGAGCCTTTCAAATTCTTGAAACCTAGATTTAAGTAAGAGGCTTGGTTACCCCAGGATCGGTTCATGTGATTCAGTGCCCATTCAGGGTACTGCAGATGACCACCTTTGTATATTTCGCAGGAACTGGTGTACATTTATTGTGTTTGGGAATTATTAAATAATTATAAGTGCTTTAAGAACCAAACTTTTAGTAGTTTTTATTTGTAAATCTGAAAATATCTAAGCATGAGAACCACTTATTTGTAATGTGAGTTCCTGCCGTAGCGATCATTTATAGAAAATAAAGTATTTTTGTGTATGTGTTATTTATTCAAAAGGTTAATTATTTTTTAAAGAATTCTTAACTTTGTAATTGATGGTAGCAAGGCACTCATCTGCTTTATGTAGTGGTATTGTTTCCTATTTGGAAGGCAACCAGGAACCTAGAATATTTCAGCCTGCTTTGATTAATCACACTTATCTTTTCATCTTTGTTTTCTTTTTGATAGTGTAAAATATTTAATGAGGTCTGTTCTGTCATCTCTTTGCTTTCCTTCCAAAAAATGCTTAAAATTCTTAGCTAGTGTTTTGAGCTACTTTTATTCAGTTACTTTTACTGTTTGCCCATGATGAAGACTTCTTTGGTAATATCAAAAGGAACTCCCCAATTTATTAATATATACACACAATACAAAACAATGTATAATTTTTAGCAAACGTTGTCTGTTAATCCTATTATCCTGATAATTATATTATCCTGATAATCATATTATCAATGAGTGATCAAAGTACATTTGTAGTGTATTACTTTTTTTTTTTTTTTTTTGAGACGGAGTCTCGCTCTGTCACCCAGGCTGGAGTGCAGTGGCATGATCTCGGCTCACTGCAAGCCCCACCTAATTTTTTGTATTTTTAGTAGAGACGGTTTCACTGTGTTAGCCAGGATAGTCTCGATCTCCTGACCTCGTGATCCGCCCACCTCGGCCTCCCAAAGTGCTGGGATTACAGGCATAAGCCACCGTGCCCGACGTATGTGGCATATTTTCTTAATCCAGTCTATCATTGATGGACATTTGGGTTGGTTCCAAGTGTTTGCTATTGTGAATAGTGTCCCAATAAACATACGTGTGCATGTGTCCTTATAGCAGCATGATTTATAATCCTTTGGGTATATACCCAGTAATGGGATTACTGGGTCAAATGGTATTTCTAGTTCTAGATCTTTGAGAAATCACCACACTGTCTTCCACAATGGCTGAGCTAGTTTGCAGTCCCACCAACAGTGTAAAAGTGTTCCTATTTCTCCACATCCTCTCCAGCACCTGTTGTTTCCTGACTTTTTAATGATAACCATTCTAATTGGCGTGAGATGGTATCTCATTGTGGTTTTGATTTGCATTTCTCTGATGGCCAGTGATGAGCATTTTTTCATGTGTCTGTTGGCTGCATAAATGTCTTCTTTTGAGAAGTGTCTGTTCATATCCTTTGCCCACTTTTTGATGGGGTCGTTTGTTTTTTTCTTATAAATTTGTTTAAGTTCTTTGTGGATTCTGGATATTAGCCCTTTGTCAGATGGGTAGATTGCAAAAATCTCCCATTCTGTAGGTTGCCTGTTGACTCTGATGGTAGTTTCTTTTGCTGTGCAGAAGCTCTTTAGTTTAATTAGATCCCATTCGTCTATTTTGGCTTTTGTTGCCATTGCTTTTGGTGTTTTAGTCATGAAGTCCTGTGCATGGGCAATTTTTCTAGAGTTGTCTATTCTTCCTCAAAAAGAAATATGATTAAGAAAGCCCACGTGACAGCCAGGTGCAGTAGCTCACGCCTGTAATCGTAGCACTTTGGGAGGCCAAGGCAGGCGGATCACTTGAGGTCAGGAGTTTGAGACCATCCTGGCCAACATAGTGAAACCCTGTCTCTACTAAAAATACAAAAATTTCACCGGGCATGGTGGCAGGCACCTGTAATCCCAGCTACTTGGGAGATTGAGGCAGGAGAATCGCTTGCTCTTGGGAAGCGGAGGTTGCAGTGAACCGAAATCTCATCACTGCACTCCAGCCTAAGTGACAGAGCTAGACCCTGTCTCAAAAAAAAAAAAAAAAAAAAAAAAAAGCCCACGCGACTACCAAAATCCAGTTTCTTCCCTTCTCGAGAAAAGACTGACATAAACTTTCATGTTTCTTTGAAAAATCATGTCCATTTTCTAAAAATTTTATCCTCATGCCTCCTTAAATTTTTACTTAAATGTTTATTTTTCCAGGTAAATATTGATGAGTAGGCAGTCTCTTTCAAGGATTTAAGAGTCTGTTGGATTGCTATAGACTTAATCAGTATTGAAATATTCTTCATATAAAATGTATTTATTCTTTTTGAAAACAAAGATGTATTCATACCTATCCATGTGTTTTTTTGTTTGTTTGTTTTCAGACGGAGTCTAGCTCTTTCACCCAGGCTGGAGTGAAGTGGCGCAATCTCAGCTCAGTGCAACCTCTGCCCCCTGGGTTCAAGTGATTCTCCTGCCTCAGCCTCCCCAGTAGCTGGGATTACAGGTGAGTGCCACCACGCCTGGCTAATTTTTGTATTTTTAGTAGAGATGGGGTTTCACCATGTTGGCCAGGCTGGTGCCGAACTCTTGACCTCAGGTGATCCACCCGCCTTGGACTCCCAAAGTGGTAGGATTGCAGGTATGAGCCACTGTGCCTGGCCTGTATTCTTATATTTATCTACATTGTCTCCGTGAGATATATAAGAAACTGATAATGCTTATTGCTCTAAGGGAGGAAATGGGAGACTGGGGAATGGGGTTTGGAAGGCTATACCTTATTCTATATCTCCTTTTCTGTATTTGAAAATTTCCCCTGTGCGTGTGTTACATATTAAATTGAAATACTGAAAGAAAAAGAAATGGTTAATTTCAACAGTATACAATTTAAAAGACCTGTTATTCTCTCCACAGTGATATCCTGAGAGAAGATGGGAAAGGGCTGCAAGGTTGTGGTTTGTGGATTGTTATCTGTGGGGAAAACTGCAATTTTGGAGCAGCTCCTTTATGGAAATCATACTATTGGTAAGATTGTTTTTCTCTAGTTTGTCTCTAGGTTCTGGGAGCTATCAGGGGTCTTTTGTTGGTCATGCTAAACTAAAGGTGGTTGATGGTACATAAAGGGGAGGTATAATCCAGAGGGACCAAAAGAGATTAAGAGGTAAGAAAAGAGGAGGGAAAAAAGTCTTAGTGTTATTGAAATTCAAGAGTGCCTGCTGTAAGTTATCACAGGTAAGGAAAGAAATGGCCAATATAGATAGATCAATATGGATATATATTCCTTTGTATATATGTGGTTTTCCGTGTATTTACATAATGAATGGTGTAAATTCATTACATTACGAATCATAGAATCACTGATTTAAGAAAACATAACTTTCCAGTGGGCATGGTGGCTCAGGCCTGTAATTCCAGCACTTTGGGAGGCCGAGGCAGGCGGATCACCTGATGTCAGGAGTTCAAGACCAGCCTGGCCAACATGGTGAAACCCGTCTCTACTAAAAATACAACATTAGCCAGGCATAGTAGCAGGTGGCTGTAATCCTGCTACTTGAGGGGCTGAGGCAGGAGAATCTCTTGAACCTGGGAGGCCTAGGTTGCAGTGAGCCAAGATGGTGTTACTACACTCCAGCCTGGGCTACAGAGCGAGACTCTGTCTCAAAAAAAAAAAAAAAAGGCCGAGCGCAGTGGCTCACACCAGTAATCCAAACGCTTTGGGAGGCCGAGGCAGGCAGATCATGAGGTCAAGAGATCAAGACCATCCTGGACAACATGGTGAAACCCCGTCTCTACTAAAAATACAAAAATTAGCTGGGTGTGGCGGTGCATGCCTGTAGTCCCAGCTACTCAGGAGGTTGAGGTAGGAGAATCGCTTGAATGTGAGAGGCAGAGGTTGCAGTGAGCTGAGATTGCACCACTGCACTCCAGCCTGGCGACAGAGCGAGACTCCATCTCAAAAAAAAAAAAACAAAAACAACTTTGCTGAGCTGCTGTATGTAGATTTTTAAAAATGGAAGAAACAGTCGTTTGGTGAGTATGACTTAATTTTGTGAATTGGGCTACCTCATTCATTTATTCATTCACTGAGTCAAATAATTATTTATTAATTGGTATATGATACGTGTAATCAGGCCTTGGGTTACAGAGGTGAAGATAGCATCTCTGGAGGGTCATGGCTTAGTAAGGAAGATAGATATCACAGGTTAGAATGAAATGACGTTTGTGTTAGATAAGTAAACAGAGATCATCAAAGCATTTTTTTCTGGCAAGTAACTTAAAGCACATTTCTGTTTTTCTGAGATGGAGTCTCACCCTGTCTCCCAGGCTTGAGTGCAGTGGTGCAATCTCGGCTCACTGCAACTTCCGCCTCCCAGGTTCAGCCAATTCTCCTGTCTCAGCCTCCTGAGTAACTGGGACTATGGGTGCGTGCTACCACGTCTGGCTAATTTTTGTATTTTTATTTTAGTAGAGACGGGGTTTCACCATGTTGGCCAGGCTGGTCTCGAACTCCTGACCTCAAGTGATCCGCCCGCCTCGGCCTCCCAAAGTGCTGGGATTACAGGCGTGAGCCACTGCGCCTGGCCCACATTTCTGTTTTTCATTAACCATTTCTATGTGCTCTGCTTCTCTTCTAGCTTTCTAAAATAATGTTTAACAATTGTGGTTAAATTCATATTTACTGTTTATTATAATACCTATGTCAGTAGTTCTCAAATTTTTTGGTTTCAGAATCCTTTTGCCCTGTGAAAACTTACTGAGGACCCCAAACAACTTTTGTTTATGTGGGCTGTATCTTCCAACATTTACTGTATTAGAAATTAAAACCGTGGCCAGGCGTGATGGCTCACAGCTTGGTAATCTCAGCACTTTGGGAGGCCAAGGTGGGAAGATCAGCTGGGCTCAGGAGTTTGAGACTAGCCTGAGACCTCATCTCCACTAAAAACAAAACAAAATGAAAAAAAGAAAAAAAAAAAAAAAAAGAAAGAAATTATCCAGGTGGGCATGGTGGCATGTGCCTGTGGTTCCAGTTACTTGAGATGCTGGGGTGGGAGAATCACATGGGAGGTTGAGGCTGCAGTGAGCCATGATCACACCACTGCGTTCCAACTTAGGAGACCCTGTCTCAAAAAAGAAAAAAAGAAAAGGAAAATGGAGACATTTGTAAACTACTTATTTTTTCTAAATGACACTAATAAACTCATTATATCCTAAAATAACTTTATGAAAAAAATTATGTTTTCAAAATAGTGAGAAAGGTGGCATTGATTTACTTTTTAGAAAATCTTTTCTGATGTCCAGCTTAATAGAAGGCAATTATCATATCTATTAACACTTGCCTTTGTAATCTGCTGTGATGAGGTGTTTTAGTTGAAATATATGAGGAAAATCCAGCCGCACACAGATATGTAGTTGGAAAAGGTAGGAGGAATACTTTAATAGCCTTTTCAGGTAATTATGGGTATTTTTCTTTGGTATTTCACTAAAACTCAACAAGTGATGGTTACTTAAAGGTTTTTGCAGTGTAGAATCTGAAATCATATTCGTGAACTTTTTTACTCTGCTAAATTAAAATCTCATTGATTGATCCTGCATTTTAGATGGATCTTTTTACCCAAGCAGAGTTTTTTAGCATCGTGAATTGGTCATTTTGGAAATTTTGGTTCGCTAAGGAAGTCTTCCATATCACTTTTGTTAATATCTGATGAAATACCAATTTCATCAGTATTGGGAATCTATCAAGTTCATGATGATGGATACAATTCTGATTTTTGCCTGAAAGCTCAAATTTTATTGACAACAAATACTGTTACCATAGTTACTTTCCTTGAAATGATAGGCTTCCTTTATTAATTTTTGAGAAAATGTTTGTCAAATATTGTAAATACATAGTTTTTCTGTCATTCTTTTTAAAAATGATGGCTAGTTCAGCTTGCAATTTAAAACACACAAGAGATTTTCCTCAAGACAGTTACCATAATTGCATGCAGAAATGCTTTATGTATAGTTTCCATTTAATTCCATAGAATATTGAAAAGATATATACTCAAGGCTTGAGATTTAATAAAATTAGTCATTTTTATTGCTTCATTAAGGACATTCTTAAGTAAAACTGGCTTTTTAATTTTTTAACTGCAAGCACAGGATGGTGAAGAGAGGATCTAATGGCAACTATACGTTTAGTGCCACTGACTTGATTTGCACTAAGGTACCGGCAGTTTTACCCACCATTGCTTTTGCAACATCAGTACAAATATCAACACAGTGGAAAATGCAAATGGCTTTAGTAGTATTATGAATATAGTTTTGCCCATGTGGGTCCCCTGAAAGGAGACCTCATGAGATCTGCAGACCACAGTTGGGGAGCTGCTGGCATATATAAATACAGTACAATTGACCCTTCAACAGTGCACGGGTTAGGGGTGCCAACACCGCCCCCCCCATCAGTTGACAACCAAATTTTTGTCTCCCCAGAAACTTAACTACTCATAGCTTACTGTTGACCAGAAGCCTTAAACCTGATAACATAAACAGTTAATTGCCATGTCTTATATGTTGTGTGTATTATATACTGTACTCTTACAATAAAGTAAGCTAGAGATAAGAAAATGTTATTAAAATCATAAGGAAGAAGCCGGGTGTGGTGGCTCACGCCTGTAATCCCAGCACTTTGGGAGGCCGAGGCAGGCAGATCTCTTGAAGTCAGGAGTTCAAGACCAGCATGGCCAACATGGCGAAACCCCATCTCTACTAAAAATATAAAAATTAGCTGGGCATGGTGGCACGTGCCTGTAATCTCAGCTATCTAGGAGGCTGAGTCATGAGAATCTCTTGAACCCGGGAGGCAGAGTTTATCGTGAGCCGAGATCACGCCACTGCACTCCAGCCTGGGCAACAGAGCGAGACTGTATCAAAACAAAACAAAACAAAAACCTGCTTTAAAAAATAAAGGTTATTTTAAAATGTATAAGAGGTTACCATTATTTAAATTTGAAAAGAAGAATGTAAGTGAAAAATAGCCACTGCAAAGGATATAAGACACTCTCTTTGATGATAATGCCTATAAAATAAAATCTGTGTCTCCCAGGCCGGAGTATAGTGATGCGATCTCACCTCAATGCAGCCTCCACCTCCTGGGTTCAAGTGATTCTCCATCTCAAAAAAAAAAAAAAAATCATAAGGAAGAAAAAATATATTTACTATTTATTAACTGGAAGTGGTTCATCGTAAAGGTCTTCATCCTCATTGTTTTTATGTGGAGTAGACTGAGGAGAAGGAGGAGGGATTGGTCTTGCTGTGTCAGGTGGCAGAGGAGAAAGAAAATCTACATGTAAGACGTGAAGTTCAAATCTGTGTTGTTTAAGGGTCAGTGGTATTCTCAGCAGAGCAGTATAGTGTGATTCTTTTTTTTGTATTGTTTTCATGGAAGCCAACATGTATTTGCCATTTCTTTAGTTTTGTTTATACCTTTTGCTAGTTCTTTCCACATAGTCCAGATGTTTCTCAGTTCTGCATGAGGTCAGCTCCATCAGATAATCTATTTTTTTTCTTGGCTGTGTCCTTTCAGGAGCTCTGTGTTCTCTTACCTGCTGTGCCACCATCATCATGGAACTTCCCCTTTGTTTCTCCCTTTGGTTTTTTTTTTTTTTTTTTGAGACGGAGTCTCGCTCTGTCACCCAGGGTGGAGTGCAGTGGCACGATCTCGGCTCACTGCAACCTCCACCTCCTAGGTTCAAGTGATTCTCCTGCCTCAGCCTCCCAAGTAGCTGGGATTACGGGCATGCGCCATCATGCCCGGCTAATTTTTGTATTTTTAGTAGAGACAGGGTTTCACCATGTTGCTGCGGCTGGTCTTGAACTCCTGGCCTCAAGCAATCTGCCTGCCTCAGCCTCCCAAAATGTTGGGATTATAGGCATGAGCCACTCACCCGGCCTCTCCCTGGTTTTGATTTCCTGTTTCCTAGATCTCTTGTCTTCTTCTTTTGGCTTATACCTTTTTTTTTTTTTTTTTTTTGGAGCACATTTTCCAGTACTTTCTGGGGTTGAAAAGATTGTACAGTAGAACAGAACATCCAGTGATGATGGCCTTCAACATGCCCTCTACCTGGCACATAGTCGTGACCCTGGGGCTTCCGAATTGGGATATTTACTAATTGTGCTTGTGATTTCCTTTACTTCATATCTGTGTTAGGTTCTGTTTCTTCCTGTTTCTATGATTACATATTAGTTTTTATGGAGGGTCTCCTCAAATAGTTTTCTGAGAAAATATACGTGATACATTTTCTGAGGCTTTGCGTGTTTGAAACTGTCTTTATTTTACACTAACATTTGAATTGTAATTTTGATGGATATAGAACTCTAGGTCAAAAATAATATACTTTCGGAATTTTGAAAGCATCGCATATATGGTTTAATCAATAATTATAAGACAAACCTTCACATAATCTCCACGTGGATCAAAAAGTACAACATTGAGGACAGGCCAGTGGCTCCCTGTGTTCCTCTGTCCAGTTGCAACTCATTCCTTCCCTTGACTTTTGGTTAATCATTCTTTTTATTTTTAATTGCCACATATGTGTGTCACTAAATGGTCTATTTTTTGCCCTATGGATTTTCTATGAATTAAATTAATCCATGTCTGGCTTCTTTTACTCAACATTATATTTGTAAGACACATCAGGCCAGGCATCGTGGCTCACCACTGGAATCCCAGCACTTTGGGAGGCCGAGGTGGGAAGATCACTTGAGCCCCAGAGTTTGAGATCAGCCTGGGCAACATCGGGAGACCCCATCTGTATTTAGAAAAAAAAATAAAAGATTCATCCATTTTGCCGTAGCTGTGGTTGTTTACTTTTCATTGATGTAACATTCTATTGCATGAAACTACCTCTGTCTGTTAGGTCTTCATGAACATTTGGGTTATTTCCAGTTTGGAGCTATTGGAAATAATGCTACTCTGGAACATTATTGTACATGTATCCTGGCTATTATGGGATAAATTCTGGTATACATATCTAGGAATGAAATTGCTGATTCATAGAAGGTGTGTCTCTTTAACTTTATCAGCTTCTATTGTCTTCTTGCTTCTAGTGCTACTTTTGAGAATCTGGGAACCATTATGATTCTTGATGCTTTGTCTGTGGAAACTTTTTTAGGCTCTCTTCTTTGTTCTTAGTTGCTGTGGTTTGAAGGATAGTGTCTCCTCCAAAATTCATGTTGAAACTTAATCTCCAATGTAACAGTATTAAGAACTGTGGCCTATAACAGGTGATTAAGTCATGAGGGCTCCACCCTTCACCTTCATGAGGACTAATACCTCATGAAAGATTAGCATCCTTATAAAAGGGCTTGAGGTTGAAGGGAGTGCTCTCTTGCCCTTCTGTCTCTCCCACCATGTGAGGACACAGCATTTGACCCCTCCCAAGGATGCAGCAACAAGGCTCCATCTTGCAGTAGGGACTGTGCCATAACAACACACCAGACCTACTGGCACCTTGATCTTGGACTTCCCAGCCTCCAGAACTGTGAGAGAGAAATTTTCTATTTATAAATTACCCAGTCTGTGGTATTTTGTTATAGAAGCACAAATGGACTAAGACACCAGTGTTCTGAAATTTCAGTGATGCGTCATAGAATTGATCTTTTCTGTTCTTTCTTTTTCTTTTTTTGCTCGGGTTGGAGTGCAGTGGCACGATCTCAGCTCACTGCAACCTCCGTGTCCTGAGTTCAGGCAATTCTCCCACTTCAGCCTCCCAAGTAGCTGCAATTACAGGTGCGCACCACCATGCCCAGCTAATTTTTGTATTTTTAGTAGGGATGGGGTTTCACCATGTTGGCTAGGCTGGTCTTGAACTCCTGACCTCAGGTGATCTGCCCATCTTGGCCTCCCAAAGTGCTGGTATTACAGGTGTGAGCCCCCGCGCCTGGCCAGTCTGTTTTCATTTACTGTATTGGACACTTAGAGGGCCCCTTCTATATGGAAATGCATGTTCTTCAGTTTTGAATTATTTTGTTATTGCTTTCTTTCCTCTGTGTTCTCTGTCCTTGTTTTCTGGAACTCTCTTTTTGGATGCTAGACCTTCTGGACTAGTCCTTGAATTTTCTTATTGCTCCTTTCCTGTTTATCGTCTCTCAATATTTTTGTACCACTTTTTGGTAGATATTCTTATCTTTATTTTCCAGCCCTTCTATTGAGTTTTTGTTAGTATCCTGTTCTTATTTCATGGATGTACTATCTTATTTTTTTGATAGATTAGGTAGTTTTTTGTTTGTTTTTGTTTTTCTTTTCTTTGTATAGTTGGTTTCTCTGTAGCGGTCTCTTCTTGTTGGTCTCTATTTTCTTCAGGTGTCTGCTAAACCTTGGTTATCTGTTCATAATTAAAAATGGACCCCTAGGCCCAGTGCAGTGGCTCATGCCTGTAATCCTAGCACTTTGGGAGGCAGAAGCAGGCAGATTGCTTGAGCTCAGGAGTTCAAGACCAGCCTGGGCAACATGGTGAAACCCCATCTATACAAAAAAATACAAGAATTAGTGGGGCTTGGTGGTATGTACCTGTAGTCCCAGCTACTTGAAGGGCTGAGGTGGGAGGATCACCTGAGCCCAGGAGGTTGAGGCTGCAATGAGCTGAGATTGTCCCACTGAACTTCAGCCTAGATGACAAAGTGAGACCCTGTCTCAAAAATAAATAAATACAACTTAAAAAGCCAATTGGAAGCTCTAAGCATATGGATAGGGTTCATGACTTAGAGCTTCACTAAAGTGATCTGGCAGGGGCATTTATTGGGGAAACCTAGATGTCAGTATATTTAGGATTTTTTCCTTTTCCGTTGGCCAGATTCTCCAGATTCCCCTGGATGGGGATAAAGAGCTGGCTGCCAGTGTTTTGGGAGCAGAAAGGGAAAGCCGGAGGACTTCAACATTCAGTATGTGTGTGTGCGCAGGCATGTCACTTAATTGCCCTGTTTTCATGGTGGAACTCATTCCCTTTATCCCACAGTCTAGACAGCCTCTATTTTATACTCCCCAGAGATTGCACCCTTAAGCCTTCCCCTGGTGTGCGAGATGGGTAGTTGCCCAGCAGCGTGGAGTGGGAGAGGAAATCTAGAGAACTAGTGGAAGACTCTTGACTTCATTTGATCTTTAGAGTACCAAAATATCAAAAGGTCTAAACTTTAGACCCCCTTTTGGAGAGGCAGGTGGAGGTGGGCTAACCGGACTGGCTTTTGGTGGATAAAAAATCACATGACAAAATGCTTGGTAATTTTTGCTTTTAAATTAATTTGTAATCAAAGCCCAATACGTTTGTGTCTTAATAGATAACCTTTAATTTCCTTAGGGCTTAATTTATGACAGGATGACACAGACACGTATATACATAATCAGATTTATGAATAATTTTACCTTTCTAAACACTGAATACATTCCTTATGAGTTATGTTGATGAAAGTAAATTTTTGGTTTCTCAATGATCCAATCTATGTATTACCATGTGATTATTCCTTTTAATCTAATACTTGTGGAGATTTTATGTAATCTAATACTTAACGGACATTTCATGTAAGGCATCTGGAACAAATCATTCTACAGTATTTAGGTTGTTTAGGAAAACTGTAACTAGTTTAAAAAAAACTATAACATAGTATCATTGGGGGGGGGGTATAGGATGTTACCCATGTGATTTTACCTCTGGATGTATCTCACATTGATTTATTTTTATTTTTTTATTATTATTTTTTGAGACGGAGTCTTGCTCTGTCACCCAAGCTGGAGTGCAGTGGCATGATCTCGGCTCACTGCAAGCTCTGCCTCCGAGGTTCAAGCAATTCTCCCTGCCTCAACCTCCTAAGTAGCTGGGATAACAGGTGCCCGCCACCACACCCAGCGAATTTTTGTATTTTTAGTGGAGATGGGGTTTGGCCATGTTGGCCAGGCTGATCTTGAACTCCTGACCTCAGGTGATCTGCCCACCTAGGCCTCCCAAAGTGCTGGGATTATAGGCGTGAGCCACCGTGCCTGGACTCATATTTAAATATGGAGGTGGTTACTGGGACTATACCTTACCTGTCTTATCACATGTCTCTCCACTACTTATTAAAATTAAGAGTGTTAATCTTCTCCCTTTAATTCTTTTATCAGTAAGGGCTTATTGAATATTTGCTGTGTACACAGAATGGTTCCTTTCACTTAATAAACTTAGAGACTAGTTGAAGAGATAAAACTTGCACAAATGAAACAAAGTGGTAAAATGCGTTTTTAAAAGATCATAAACAAGAAGGGGATTTTTATTTTTATGCAGAAGAAATATTTTTTAAAAGAATTTTGTTTACGCCAGGTGCAGTGCCTCACACTCGTAATCCCAGCACTTTAGAGGCCAAAGTGGGTAGATTGCTTGAGCCCAGGAGTTCGAGACCAGCCTGGGCCACGTGGTGAAACCCCGTCTCTACAAAAAGTACAAGAATTCACTGGGCATGATGGCACCTGTAGTCCCAGCTGGGAGGGACTACTTGGGAGGCTGAGGTGGGAGGATCCCTTGAGCCCAGGTGGCGGAGGTTGTAGTGAGCTGAGATCGAGCCACTGCACTTCAGCCTGGGCAACAGAACAGGACCCTGTTTCCAAAAAAAAAAAGTAAAATAGAAATGTGATTATTATATGTGGTAAATAGGAAACCTAGAAAGCCAATTTCTAAAGGACAAGAAAATACGGAGCAGTTGACACTGACTTAGCCAAAAAGAGTAATTTCTTTTCTTAATCCCAGGAATGGAAGATTGCGAAACAATGGAAGATGTATACATGGCTTCAGTAGAAACAGACCGAGGAGTAAAAGAACAGTTACATCTTTATGACACCAGAGGTCTACAGGAAGGCGTGGAGCTGCCAAAGCATTATTTTTCATTTGCTGATGGCTTCGTTCTTGTGTACAGTGTGAATAACCTTGAATCCTTTCAAAGAGTGGAGCTTCTGAAGAAAGAAATCGATAAGTTCAAAGACAAAAAAGAGGCAAGTGGATATGTTAAAAATGCCAAATGTGAATTATAATACCATTTAAATTATAGCACAGACTTTTGGGTAGTTTATTTTCAGATCATTACAATATATTCTTAGTATCTGTAAAACCTTCACAATTTTTTTCTTTTCTTTTTCTTTTTTTTTTTTTTTTTTTGAGACGGAGTCTCGCTCTGTCTCCCAGGCAAGAGTGCAAAGTGCAATGATGCGATCTTGGCTCACTGCAACCTCCGCCTCCCGGGTACAAGCGATTCTCCTGCCTCAGCCTCCCGAGTAGCTGGGAATACAGGAGTGTGCCACTATGCCCGGCTAATTTTTATATTTTTAGTGGAGACAGGGTATTACCGCGTTGGCCAGGCTGGTCTTGAACTCCTAACCTCAAGTGCTTTGCCGGCCTTGGCCTCCCAAAGTGCTGGGATTACACGTGTGAGCCACTCTGCCTGGCCTAGAATTTTTTTCTTAACCCAAGAAATACAGGTCTGACTGAATTTAGTTAGGACCAGAATTTGACTTTCTGCCTTTTGCTTGTTACCATCTACAAGTTGAATTTTAATGACTTCTTATCTCAAGTACTACATAATTCATTTTATGTTCTTTGGTATTGCTGTTTCCTTGGGTTTTTGTTTTTGTTTTTTTTGAGACTGAGTCTCTCTCTTTCACCCAGGCTGGAGTGCAGTGGCACGATCTTGGCTCACTGCAACCTCCAACTCCCAGGTTCAAGGGATTCTCCTGCCTCAGCCTCCTGAGTAGCTGGGACTACAGGCGTGTGCTACCAGGCCCAGTAATTTTTTGTATTTTTAGTAGAAACAGGGTTTCACCGTGTTAGCCAGGATGGTCTCGATCTCCTGACTTTGTGATCCGCCTGCTTCGGCCTCCCAAAGTGCTGAGATTACAGGCATGAGCCACCATGCCCGCCCTCCTTGGGCTTTTTATTATCTCCTTGGGTACATAGGATTCTTGTCTTCAGGCTTACCAAAAAAAGAAACCTAATAATTATTGGATTCTACCCATATACCACTTAAACATAAGATTCATATGCCTTACAGTGGTCTGTAAAGATTTAGATTACCTGGCCCATGCCTGTCCTTTTCATCTCATCTTTATTATCTGCCTGTCTCTCACTATACTCCAGTGACACCGGTCTACTTTCTGTTTTTTCAACATGATAGTTTTGTTTTCCTATTAAGCTTTCTCAATTGCTTGTTTCCCTGTCTGGAACTCTCTTATCTCAAATCTTTCTCCAGATCTTCACGTGGCAGACTCTTCATTGTCTAGGAAACCAGATAATATACTGATTAACAGTACTGGCTAGATGGTAGAAAAAAAACAAAAAACAAAACAAAACAAACAGCAACAACAAAAAGTACTGGCTAGATGTTCTTAACTTAGATTTTTGTATATTTTTTGTTAAGCTTTTTATTTTGAGACAATTATAGAGTCACATGCAGTTTTAAGAAGTAACAGAGAGAGATCCCTTACCCAGTTTGCCCCAGTGGTACCATCTTCAAAACTCTAGTACATCATAACCACCATATTTGTGTTGATTCAGTCAAGACACAGAACGTTTCCATCACCACAAAGATCCTTCATGTTACTCTTTTATAGCTGCCCCACTTCCCTCCCATCTTCACCCCCACTTTAACCTTTGGTAACCACTCATCTGATCTCCATTTTTATAATTGTGTCATTTCAAGATTATTATATAAATCAGTGGTCCCCAGTCTTTTTGGCACCAGGTTTTGTGGATGACAATTTTTCCACAGATGGAGTTGGGGTGGTTTGGGGATGAAGCTGTTCCACCTCAGATCATCAGGCATTAGATTCTCAAAAAGAGCATGCAACCTAGATCCCTCACATGTGCAGTTCACAATTTGATTCTCCAGCTCCTGTGAGAACCTCATGCCACTGATGTGACAGGAGGCGGAGCTCAGGTGGTAATGCTTGCTCACTCCCTGCTCACCTCCTGTTGTGCGGCCCGGTTCCTAACAGGCCCTGGACTGGTACCAGCGCATGACCTAGGGGTTGGGGACCCCTGATATAAAAGAAGTCATACAGGCCAGGTGCAGTGATTCACACCTGTAATCCCAGCACTTTGGGAGGCCGAGGTGGGCAGATCACGAGGTCAGGAGTTCGAGTCCAGCTTGACCAACATGGTGAAAAACCCGTCTCTACTAAAAAAAATACAAAAATTAGCCTGGCATGGTAGCACACGCCTGTAATCCCAGCTACTCAGGAGGCCGAGGCAGGAGAATCGCTTGAAACCCGGGAGGCAGAGGTTGCAGTGAGCTGAGATCATGCCACTGCACTCCAGCCTGGGTGACAGAGCAAGACTCTGTCTCGGAAAAAAAAAAAAAAAAAAAATCATACAATATGTTATCTTTTGGGATTGGCTTTTTTTACTCACATATCCTCTGGAGATTCATCCAAGTCACTGCATGGATCAGTAGTTCATTTCTTTTTCTTGGTGGGTAGTATTCCATGGTATGTACCAAACTCTTTTTAACCATTTATCTGTTGTAGGACATCTGGGTTATTGATATTTTATTTAGAATACTAATTTACTTTGTGAATAGATAACATATTCACAAGGTTTTGAAAAGATGTAAGAAGGCATGAAAGCTCGTCTCCCCCGTATTTCCCATCTTTCCCACTGAAACAGGCAAATGCTGTAATTATTTACTTGGGTATCCTCCAGAGACCCCTCTCTGCCCCACAAAAGTTGAAAGGTCAGTGAACACTCACGTACTAGATACTTAAATCTTGGCTTTGCTTCTCAGCTTTTCTGCTTCAGTTTCCTTATCTGTAAAAGGAGAATAATAGTACCTTCCTCATATGCTTCTTCAGTCCCCATAATCGTATTAATTCCGTGAATGCTTATTGAGCAACTACTATGTGCCAGGCATTGTTCTAGGTACAGGGAATGTGGTAGAGAACAAAACAGTCCATATCCCAATAAAGCTTCTATTTTGGGAGTGAGAGAGACAGTAAATAAATATATTTAATACATTACAATGAGTGATGCTATGTGGAAAAGCAGAATGGGGAATGAGGGTGCTATTTTCTGTAGGGTGACTTTAGCAGATATTTGAAGGAGGTAAGGAGGGAGGGAGCAAAGCTGATGTCTGGAAGGAAGAGTGCTCCAGGTGGAGGGAATAGCTAGTACCAAGGATCTGAGGTCGGAATTTGCTTGCCATGTTCAGGAATCGGCAGTGAAGCCAGAGTGGGCTAGGAGGTGTGTTGTAGGTGATGAGGGCACTTTGCCTTTCACTTTTAGTGAGATCAGAAAGCACTGGTTTGGGGCAAAGGAATGACATGATATGGCTTAAGTTGCATTTATTTATTTTCATGTTTGGTTTTAAAAAATTGAATAATGTTTGCACATGGTTCAAAAATGACAATCATATGTAAAAAGGACTGTGTTCAGTCTGGTTCCCACAGCTGTCCTCAACCACCAAGATCCTGTACATTAAGCATGCTTTTTAAAATATTTTACCCCTTTATTAGTTTTGGGGCAGTCGTCCAGAGTTTCTTTGTATAAATGCAAGCAAATAGGAGTATACATTAAAAATATTTTTCCTCCTTTTTTTTTTTTTTCCTTATTTCAGACAGGGTCTTGCTCTGTTGCCCAGACTTGAGAGCTATGGCATGATCATAGCTCATTGCAGCCTAAAACTCCCGGGCTCCAGTGACCTCCTGCCTCAGTCTCCTGAGTAGCTGGGACTACAGGAGTACATCACCATGCTTGCCTAATTTTTATTTTTATTTTTTTGCAAAGACAAGGTCTTGCTCTGTTGCCCAGGCTGGTCTCCCAACTCCTGGCTTCAAGTGATCCTCCTGCCTCAGCCTCCCAAAGTGCTGGGATTATGAGTGTGAGCCACCGTGTGCCTAGCCTTTTTTCCCTTTCTCACACCAGGTGGCATACTATCCTGTACCTTCTGTTTTTCATGTAACATATCTTGGAGTTGTTTCCATATCAGTACCCAGATTTTTTTTTTTTTAATTGTAGAGACAGGTCTTGTTATGTTGTTCAGGCTAGTCTTGAACTCCTGGTCTCAAACAGTCCTCCTTCCTCAGCCTCCCACACTGTTGGGATTACAGGTGTGAGCCACCACACCCATCCACCTACCCCCGTTTTTTTTTCTTGGTAACTAATGTATAATATTCATCCTGTGGCTATAGATGTATCATCCTTGTTTTTTTTGAGATGGAGTCTTGCTATTGCCCACGCTAGAGTGCAGTGGCATGATCTCAGCCCACAGCAACCTCCGCCTCCCAGGTTCAAGCGATTTTCCTGCCTCAGCCTCCCGAGTAGCTGGGATTACAGGCGTTCACCACCACACCTGGCTAATTTTTGTATTTTTAGTAGACAGGGTTTCACCATGTTGGACAGGCTGGTCTCAAACTACTGACCTCAGGTGATCCACCCACCTGGGCCTCCCAAAGTGCTGGGATTACAGGCATTAGCCACCATGCCCGGCCGTTTGTTTTATTTAGATAAGATTGTGTTTGTATGCTAATGGGAGAAAATTGATGATGAGGGGACTAAGTGCTGGAGTGACATCCTTGTCCGGGTAAAGGAGGATGGGTTTTAGGGCAGAGCAAATGGGCTTGGAAGATGGTAGGTTGGTAGATGTGGTGGCGGAAGAATGTGGAAGTTTTTTTTTTTTTTTTTTTTTTTGAGATGGAGTCTTGCTCCATCTCCCAGGCTGGAGTGCAGTGGCATGATCTCGGCTCACTGCAAGCTCTGCCTCTCGGGTTCATCCCATTCTCCTGCCTCAGCCTCCCAAGTAGCTGGGACTACAGGCGCCCACCACCATGCCCGACTAATTTTTTTGTATTTTTAGTAGAGATGGGGTTTCACCGTGTTAGCCAGGATGGTCTCAATCTCCTGACCTCATGATCCACCCACCTCCACCTCCCAAAGTACTGGGATTACAGGTGTGAGTCACCGTGCCTGGCTGAAATTCTCTTCTAATTGCGTATCTTACTGAAACAATATGGTCATCAGGTAAAAGGAAAGTGGGGAAGGAAGAGGAGATACTGGAACTTGTAGAAGGGCACCAAAGGTATGAGATGTCTCATTACAGAGTAAATGGAGAAAATGTAATACATTTGCCGGAGAACACCAGTTCATTTGAGATCAGTGGTATGATCTGGGCCAGCAGGGTTGTATGTTTTTCTCCAGCCATATTCAGCTAAATGGTGTAGGCACAGAGTCTGGTTAATAGTTAAATTTAACAAGGGAGG
The DNA here is from genome assembly GCF_029289425.2 of Pan paniscus. NCBI lineage: Eukaryota > Metazoa > Chordata > Mammalia > Primates > Hominidae > Pan > Pan paniscus. The sequence goes on along the minus strand of NC_085926.1, from coordinate 23,856,319 downwards.
GGTTTTGCCAGGTGAATATGGTGGGATAATGGGGGCAAGGGAGTGAATAAAAATAATCTAAGCTGGGTAGGGAGGAATTAAGGACATGAGTAGGGTGGAAGGACAGTGATAAAGGTAGTAGAGCCAGTAGGTTGTACGTCCTTGTGGTGTTTGGAATTCTTGCAATGGGGGCATTAGGCATGACTGGGAAGGCAGGAGTCAGAGTGGGATGCCTGGAACTGAGATCATAGAGAGCAGTTACAATGTCAAGGTCTAGGCTGGATGTGGTAGTTCACGCCTGTAATCCCAGCACTTTGCGGAGCTGAGGCAGGAGGATTGCTTGAAGCAAGGAGTTTGAGACCAGCTCCAGCAATAAAGTAAGACCCCATCTCTAAAAATTAAAAAACTAGCTGGGCAGGCTGAGGAGGAGGATCACGATCACTTGAGCCCAGAAGCTCAAGGCTGCAACCAGCTATGATCAAGCCATTGCACTCCATCCTGGGTGACACAGAGAGACCCTGTCTCTTTAAAAAAACAAACAAACAAAACAAGGTCTAGGATATGACCACGGGAGTGGTGAATGGCTGAGGTAAGGATGATGAGACCATTGGAGAAGTCAAAGAATAAGAGACCAGGTTACTGGAAGCAGCATCTACGTGGCCAGTGAAATCACTAAGAATTATGACCAGAGTAACGGTGAGGGCAGGTTGACCATGAGTCAGCTCTGTGATGAGGAGCAGTTGGGGGGCCGGCCTGGGATTAGTAGGTACAACAGACTGATAGCATCAGCTTTCTGCAGGGGTTTTAGAGAAGGACACCATTGGAGGTAGCATTGAGGGACAAGGAGGACATCTTACCCCAACCTTGTGGTAGTGGTAGGAGGGGAGTGATAGAGGAAGCAGGACTGCAAGGCAACTAGGAAAGGTGAAGGAACATTCAAAGCAGAGGTGGAGGACGCAGAGGTGGAGGATGCAGTGGGGGTTAGTCTTGCTGAATTCTAAGGGGTAAACGAGTTTCTGCAGTTGGGAGGAGAGGGAGATGGAGGTCACAGTAGGGGAGATACATGAAGATGAAAGTCTGGGTGATGAAGAATGACAGGAGGGCTTGAAAGATGAGATAGAGTATGTGATTCCCCTAGAAAACTGGAGCTCTGGGCCCACTTTCATCCTGCCAGCAAGGCATGGCCTTACTGTAGCACAGGGAGCTCAAGCTCAATGTACAGACAGGAAGGAAGACAATAGTGGTTCCAAGATCTGATGAGTTCACTGCTGCTCCTCAGAGAGGCCTTTGACAGTTCTTGCTGCCCATTGTCTACTGTCACATCGTCTTGTGTAATCTTTATGGGCACTATCTGAAAATCTGGTTTGGGGTCTCTTCTCCTCCCCCTGAGCTTTGACTGCTGTATTCTGTCACGCGCAGTGTCTGGTGTATAGTAAGCATTCGTGTAAAATGTTCCTATTGGCACATACTTTTTTTGTTTGTTTTTGGCCCATACATTTAACAGACACTTAGCAGTCACCTTTTTAGTATTGTGAATAATGTGAACACAACAATTCCTGTTCTCATGGATACAGAACTCCCACAGCTCCAGCTGTCTTATTTTGAAGTACTATGTTGCAAATCTCTCATACATCAAGTGTAGCCAAACTGAAATGCAGACTCATTGAAACCAGTCTGTATCCTAGATGCCAATTTCCCAAGTCCATCTTCCATTCATACCTGAGCTAATTTTTTTTTTTTTTTTTTTTTTTTTTTACAGTTAGCAAACTACAGAGCATCTGCATTTTTTTTTTTTTGAGATGGAGTCTTGCACAGTCACCCAGGCTGGAGTGCAGTGGCGCCATCTCGGCTTACTGCACCCTCTGCCTCCCGGGTTCCAGCGATTCTCCTGCCGCAGCCTCCCAAGTACAGGCGCACGCCACTACGCCTGGCTAATTTTTTTATTTTCAGTAGAGATGGGGTTTCACCGTGTTGGCCAGGGTGGTCTCGAACTCCTGACCTCAAGAGATCCACGAGCCTCGGCCTCCCAAAGTGCTGGGAATATAGGCATGAGCCAGCACGCCCGGCCGAGCATCTCCATTTTTAACAAAAATGCATTAAGGAGTAAGGTGAAATCCTAATATCCAGTCACACTTGAGAATCAGTTTAATGAAGCAGGTTTGTTAAGTGGAACAATTTTCCTTATGTCTCCATTTTGCCCAGGAACTGATGTTGGCAAAGTACTAGTATGATCTTTTCAATCCGTTTTCTTTCAGGTAGCAATTGTTGTATTAGGAAACAAAATCGACCTTTCTGAGCAGAGACAAGTGGACGCTGAAGTGGCACAGCAGTGGGCAAAAAGTGAGAAAGTAAGACTGTGGGAGGTGACTGTTACAGATCGGAAAACTCTGATTGAACCATTCACTTTATTAGCCAGTAAACTTTCTCAACCCCAGAGCAAATCAAGCTTTCCTTTGCCTGGGAGGAAAAACAAAGGGAACTCTAATTCTGAGAACTAAAAATCAGTAATTGCCACAATTGTATGTTGAATAGTGATTGCCTTTAAGTGTCTGTGAACATGGAGTAATATTACTATTTAAAATAGGCCATTTGTATCTACCTTTGGTCCTTAGGAAAATTCCTAAGGAAGTCATTTAATGCACTTTAGATGTTAAAAGTATTTGGGCTAAGGTTATTATTGCCTGATATGAAATAATATATTCTTATTCTCATTGTTTGAAACCTGTCTTTGAAATTAGCACCTTTGTTATTTATGTTGTACTTGTGAAAACAGTAAAATAGTTTGGATAGTTATGCAAATGCACCTATGTGTAACTTCCCAACCCCAAGCTGTTTCGGAAGATATCATAATCATTCTGTGTAACATTATGCAAACTTCTAAGCCCAAACATGACTTTGTTTTTAAAAAGTTCATTAATCTAATGTCTAGGATTATAAAACAACATTTTTTTGTGTCTAAATTGGACCCAAAACATTGAACAGTTGGGGGTAGTAAGCTAAATTTCATCTTGTGGAGATTTTGCTAAACAGACTAATAAGACCCATGATTTAGCTTTGCTCAAATTAGAATGTTTAGCATGAGTTGAGGTACCAGGTAGTGTTAAGTAGGTTCATCACGCTCTAAGGCCGTTTTTTCCTTAGCCAGACCCCTGTTGATAGACCAGATACTTGAGGGCAAACTGTTTGCTCCTCCTCTTGAAAATGATTAGGCACTTAAGGACAGTAAAGCTGTATTTTCTGGAAGGAAGACTGTATCTTCTGGAATAGTTTTCTAGAAAACTAGTCATATACAATAAAAGTATCAAAAATACTGGGCTCTAATTTGATCTGACTTAGATGTCTGAGTTTGTGTTGTTTCTCTAAAGATTTTGGCAAGACTCAAGCAATGTGGCTGACTGTAACTTTATTAATTTAAAAGGTAGGAAGTAAGTTACTTAGTGGTTTCACCTGTGAAATAACTATTTTGACTGAAATGTAAAATAAGCTATTCAACAAAGAAAGAACATATTAAAACATCAAGTAATTTGTAACATCTTAAATGGAATACTTTTTTCATGAGCTCTAGTGAAGAACTACTACATATAAAAGACGATACTTACAAATCAGCTATTGCTGCTACAGTATAATTCTTCAAAATTTCTCATCATAAATTCATTTTTTGGTAAAAAAAATTACCACTCAGACACTAACTCACCCCTTACCCTTTTCCCCCGGTTATTGAATATTAATCTAGCTTCCCACCCATGCATGTTACATAGATGGACAAATGCTTTCATAATGATTTTTAAATAAGTACCTTCCAGTTTGCTTTGTTTCCTACTAATGCAACTTAGTCTACATTAGTACAGTTACCAATTCTTTTTAAATTCTGTAATGAATGTATGTGTATCTGGATAAGTTTCTCTGAAAGAGACATACAGAAACAGAACTGCTGGGTCATGACATGTGTATACTTAGGTACTGCCAAAATGCCCCCTAAGGCAGTGTACCAATTTATCCATGACGGAACCCATTTCTCATGTACTTGCTACTACAGCATCTGCAAGTTAGAAAATGCTTTTAAAAAGATGCAGTAGGGTTTGTCTTTGAAGCCTAAATGGGGTAGATTATTTAACCTTTTCTAGGATACCTCATCTACAGCTGTGTAAAGTACAGATCCTAATATAGGTAACTAATACCTACTAAATATGCATTATTTTTAGCTTGCTTGTTTTAGAAGCAGATACCTATCGATTTCAGAAGAATCTGCAAATGGCAACCAAAAGGCAAAAGTAAATGAACACAGCAGTATTTATTAGGTGGTTTTTAATATTGTTTATTAGCACAGTAACAAATGCAGACTTAAGTAGTCCACAACATAGAACCAATCCACTGAGCAACTCCTATTCCACGCCTTACAGTTAACAGCTTAAGGTATTTCACTACAGGTTTTCACAAGTCCTGATTCAGACCTTTTTTAAACAAAGTAGATTGGCATATAAAATAAAACGCATTACTCATCTCTTATATGGTGTTTTATAGCCACGTGTCCATTTCATATATATGAGATGACAGTCTCTAAAAACTCTGTTAAATATCAATGTTCCCTTCCAAGAAGGGAAAACAAATTCCAATTTTGTTTTAAACAAAAAGTATGTAGTCTTAGAGGGACTTTACATAAATGGCCGTATGTGTAACCTGTACCAAATTAAGCTGTTTTAAATTTACAGACTACAAGCAACTGAACCCAACTGTCTAAATGTACATTCTTTTCTGTACTACATTTCAGCTAATATTGCAGAACTAATGACAATTTTAAAAGTTGCTATTACCAATTCTGTCTACTGTAGCAAGATACCTTAAGTTACAACAAAATCTTAGGAAATAAGACTGAATAATATCTGTTATAGAAATACCCTACTCTTTACCAACTCCCACCCTCCCTGACCCCTTCAAAATCATAAGCAGCTCTCTTCTGTGACAGACAAATAATGTAAGAATTGTGAAACCCCAATTTATGTAGCGTATCTCTTGGTCCACTGTCTGGCCATTCTGTCATGTTCTGCTCTGTTGGTCATATACTGAGTGGCAATACTTCCCACCAAGGGGTCGGCTGGAAGAAAAGAATGTAGATTACTTTGGAGAAAGGAAAAGAACATTTTAAACTTTAGCGAATAGTGACAGCTTGGGTAGATACGTACAATAAAGTATGTGTGATCAAACCCATCTTCGAAACACCACTCCACCATGCTGGATATTTTTCCATCAAAATTTCAAAAAACATAACGTGGGGGGAAGAGGGAATGCTTAGGCTTTAGTGTACTGGTCTGTCTTTCTTTATCTTAGTTCATTCCATTTTTCTCCCAACAAACAACACTCTATTGGAGTTTCTTTACTCTTACGTGTTAGGCTGAGTTCAGTAGAGACTGGAACGGTCAAGGCTTCAGACTACAATGAACATCCAGCTGTGTTCATGTGACCCTTAGCTCAATGTCACCAGTTAACGGCATTGTGAATACTGTGAAGTCTTCGGGGCTGTTGCAGTGCAACACTATTAACCTTTGCTGGTTAAAGAGCCAGGTTGCCAGGCAAAACCTGGACCTCCAATTAAGTATAGTATTTCTCTGAATCTTAGGATCTTTAATACATTTATATTTGGTTTACCTAGAAAATAAATATATTTGTGTGTATGTGTATATATATATACATATGTGTATATATATATATTTTTTGAGACAGGGTCTCGCTGTGCCACCCAGGCTGGAATGCAGTGCAGTGGCATGCTCATGGCTTACTGCAGCTTTGACCTTCTGGGTTCAAACAATCCTGACACCTCAGCCACCCTAGTAGCTGTGACTACAGAAAAATATTTTTTAAATGAAATGAAGTCCCAAAAAAGTCACCATTCAATAGTCACTAAGTATTTAACAACTACCATTTTCAAAATTGAGTGCCATCTCAGTGACCAGCTATGGGGCACGTGCTCACTGAACCCCAGAGGCACAGGTGAGGCTTGCCAGGCAGATGACCCGACATTTAGAAGTGTCTGATTTGTTTTATAAGAACTCTATGGGAAATTAAGCAACAGGAAAAAAAAAGGAGGAAGAATAATTGAAACTAAAAGCCCAAGGCAAACTTACGTCAGTCTTCAGTTTAAAATACCTTGTTGCTAGAATATACTGATTAATGAAGTTGTGTGTCTCAACTAGTAGACTGAACTTCTCTTGATTAAAACTTTCTTTTGAGAAGCCGATTAGTTTTTGTATTCACAAACTTGTGCAGAAAAATTAGTTTTGTCCTTTGAAAGCTTTTGGAAACAAGTATTTTTCAGGTAAGGAAGAATAAAACAAAGTAAAGAATTATGAACCTTACCAGGATTACAGTCTGTAAGAAGTGAGCAGATAGAAAGGAGGACTTTAGAAATGGTTAGTGCTGGACTCCAATTATCTTTCAATATGTCCAAGCAAATAACACCTTGACTGTTAATATTACAATGATAGATTCTTGTCCGAAATGTAACCTAAAAAAAACAAGTGACAGACAATATTTAAACAGCAAACAAACTTGTTACTAAATATTCAACTGAATGACCCTTAAGAAGGTGACTAAAAGCAGTTTTAATTAAAGCTGTCAAGAAGATAGACAATAAATTTGATTAGAAAGTGTTCATTGATACCATCTCAGGGACTGTGTCAATTTCATTTAAAATGTTATGTCCACTGATGGTAAGTTCAGTACTTCCTAATTTCATCTTTAGCAATTTTAAATCTTTTAAATATTAACATTTCCAAGTTTGAATAGCTAATTGTTTGCTGACCTCTTGTGTTAGCTGGTAGTACTACACTGCCTCAAAGTAAGCTTTAAAATACTGAGAATCATAAATACCTCTTAAAAACTGAAGTGCAACATAATGGGTACATAAAGATAATTAAACAACATACTTAGCAAACAATGACTACACCCAAAAGGCTGAACAAAATTTGAAGAGAAGTCTATTTCTGCTTTTTTCTGACCGTTACATCAGGTCCCATAGACATCCTGTCTACCTACATCACAGAATTTACTATTATATAATCGAGTGTCCATGGATGCAGAGCCAGTAATGGGCAAGGACCACAGCAGAACACAAGTCACATAAGCTGGTGTTATTTGGGTCTCTTAATTTTTATTTGTGAAATATACCAAAACACAAAGTAAAAATTACCTGTAATTTTACCAATTTTTTTAAAAAGTGACTTTCGATTACTTCTTGTTGCTGCAGTTGTACTTTTATCTGGCAGTCTACCTAATCCCCAAGACGGGGTTTTCTTTCTGACTGAATGAGAATCATAGATTGAGTACAGGAGATGGGTGACTTGGGCAATCCTCACCTGTCCTAGAAAGAAAACTGAGGCCTGGAGGTAAAGGAACAAGACCAAAACATGACAGGGAGCACAACAGAATCCAAAGCTTTGGGAAGAGATTCTGATTCTCTAGTTGTTTGGCCCCCTGACCTGCCCTGCCTTTTTTTGGGGTCTTGCTTTGTTGCCCAGACTGGACTCAAACTCTTGGGCTCAAACAATCCTCCCAAGTAGCTGGACTACAGGTGCACACCACTGCACCTGGCTTGACACCATTTTTAACCTAGAGAAAGGTTCAAAAACCTTTCTCTATGGGCTGGAAAACAGGGGATTACTTCTAGGTTGCTGACAATATTACTATAAATAGCACAATTTTAAGCACCATCAAAACAAAGCACTTACTCCTAGAATGGTCTCTGCCAGATAAAGCAAAATCAACCTAAAGAAGTGTTTTGTATATGTTAAAATACTCAGATCTATTAGGACATAAGATAAATCTAGTTTCTGTGATTAAAAATTAAATTTAGAAAAACCTCAACAGTTGCTCTCTTGTGGGAATTAGTAAATTTGAGCACACAGGGAGATTTCTTACCTTTGGAGGCTTGAAGGGATATTCTGGTGTAAAAGTGATATCGAGAAAGAATACACCACCCTCATACACGGATCCTGGAGGCCCTAGAATGGTTGATCTCCATTCATAGATGTTATCGCCTTTGGGACCAGCACTGTGAATAATACGTCAACAAATAAGCAGATGGTGGCACTATCCCAATTTTTTACAGGGTATTAAAAGAGATGGAAAGATTACCTCTCTCCTCTCTTTTGTTTACTGTGTGGATTCTCTTTACAAAACAAGTACAGAAACGGATGCAGAACTGCAACAAACCCATAGCCATTGGTCAAGTAAACTGGATGATAAAAGAATGTTAAAACCATTCTAAGCCTACCTAGCTACGAATAAGCAGGAAACTTTCCTCAATTCTCAAAACTCTCCTTGACACGTAGGAAAGTGTAAACAATACTTAAAATGGGAAACACATCTCAGCACCTAGAAGCAAAATTAGTGACAAACGAGAGCAGTTTTTGCTCACAGCTACATCACTTATGACCATTTTAAGCACAGAAGTTTCATTTTCTGACCCACTAACTGGCTCTTCCTTGCTCTTCTATCTCCATAATCTCACCTTTAAAAGAATCTAATAGATGGTTTATAATGTAAAAAGTATGTCCATGTTAGGTGGGAGGAGAATGGTAAGTATCCAGTTACAGGTTATTCAATTTTCATTTCAATGTGTATTCTATAATTGGGTTCTCTAAATACTAATACTTGAGACATTCCTCCAACCCTGTTAGCTGTTATCATAAATCACTGTTACATACACTTGGGTACACCATAATTTGGCCACAATACCATTCTAAAGCATTGTGTTGGCTTCTAGAGTGCCACCACACCCAGCAAAACTACTCTTTTAAATAAATGTACGATGTGAATTGGATTTATTCACTCACTTACTGAATGCCCATGTACTAGGCAGAGGGTTAAATGTCAGGGGTTTTGATACTGAACAAGACAAACTCCTTCAAGATGCCCTCTGCTAACTGGTTACAAAGTCTGATGCCTTCATTTAAGAGACAGAAGAGATGAAGAGGGAGGGAATAAAAAGCCTACCCATGGGCCTATACTTTCCCCAAACCCATCACAGGTTTTTCTTTTGGTCTGAAATTTGGTGTGAGAGATGCAACAGGTTAGGGGAATGAGCTTATTACAAAGGAAAAGCAGAGGAGAATACAAGTTGGGGAAGAAAACATGACATGGCAAAAAAGGAGGGAGAAAATATGGGCAACCGAATAGCGGGTAATGGGAAGAACAGGGCCCAAACTGGCCAAGAGGCAGAAAGAGCTCGGACACTGTCCACCTCACAGGAATGTTTTCAGAATTAAGTGAGAGAAAGAAGGAAACTGTAGAGCAACACACCCATGGGTATCTCTCATTAAATGGCAGTGATCACCATTATTATTAATTCTTTAATAGCTCTTTGTGATGGGTATTACCAAAAACTATTAAAAACTTGTTTTATTTTTTATTTTTGAAACAGAGTCTTGATCTGCTACCCAGGCTGGAATGCAGTGAGTGGCATGATCTCGGGTCACTGTAGCCTTGACTTCTAGGCTCAAGTGATCCTCCCACCTTAGCCACCTGAGTAGCCGAGACTACAGGCATGCACCACCATACCTGGCTAATGTTTTCTATTTAATTTGTGTAGATGGGGGGGTCTCACTATGTTGCCCAGGCTGGTCTTGAACTCCTGGACTCAAGCAATCCTCTTACCTCAGCCTCCCAGAGTGCTGGGATTATAAGTGTAAGCCACCAAAAAGTTTGCTTTAGATACAGAGAGAGTTTTTTTGTTTGTTTTGTTTTGTTTTTTGTTTTTTAAGGCAGAGTTTTGCTCTTGTTGCCCAGGCTGGAGTGCAATGGCACGATCTCGGCTCAATGCAACCTCCGCCTCCCAGGTTCAAGCGATTCTCCTGCCTCAGCCTCCTGAGTAACTGGGACTACAGGCATGCGCCATTATGCCTGGCTAATTTTGTACTTTTAGTAGAGATGGGGTTTCACCATGTTGGTCATGCTGGTCTTGAACTCCCGACCTCAGGTGATCCGCCCGCCTCGGCCTCCCAGAGTGCTGGGATTATAGGCGTGAGCCATCGCACCCGGCCAGAGATTTTTTAAACATTGTCTACACCATGAAGTCATACTTTGTGTTTAAAAAAGATGACTTCATAGTTTTACACGATATCTGATGGCAATTTTCACAAGGTGGAATGTAGGGAGAGCTCTTAATCAGCCCTCTCCCTCTGGAAACAGGCAGTAACTTCTCCAGTGAAATGATATTACCATTATTGCTTCATTTCCTGAGGTTAGAACTGGTTCTTGGTCATCATAAGTTTGCCTACCTGCCTACATGTTTGCATCCCCTCGAAACTTTTATGTTGAAATCCTAACCCTCAATGTGATGGTATTAGGAGGTGGAGCCTTTGAAGGTATTGGGTTAGGGGGTAGAAATCCTCATGAAAAGGATTAGTGTTCTTAAAGAGAACCTCAAAAGCTGCCTAACTTTTCTCTACCATATGAGGATACAGCAAGAAGACAGTTGTCTGGAAACCAAGAAATGCATCCTCACCAGACCTGAAGCTGCCAGCACCTTGATCTCATATTTGTAGCCTCCAGAACTGTGAGAAATAAACTTCTGTTGTTTATAAGCCATCCAATTCATGGTACTTTGTTATAGCAAACTGAAGAAAGTCTAGAGACACTGGCTGATACAGCTATGACACCTGGAGTGCAGTTAATGAAAAGTGGACTATATATGAAAATAACACTAATATAGGGGTTGCAGATAAAGAGGAATGCTCTTTTATCTAGTTTATGGTAAACACTTAAAGGCAAAAGGCTACTCTAAAATCTTTTTACAGATGAGGAACCAAGGCCAAGAGTTCATTCACAGAAGCCAGGCTCTCTCAAATCCAGTACTGACAATATTCCAAGCTGCCTCCTAGAGGCAGGAGTCGTACTGTTCATGTTCAACTTGGTAGTGCTAAGAAACCAACCTAGAAAAAAACAAAAGTGAGGGCAGTCTAGGCCCTAGAGGTGACATGTTGGCATGGGCCCAATTCTGCTGGTCCTTTAGTATACAAAAAAAATAAAGGTTTACCAGTATGTCACTACATGCAGATTTATGGATTGTACAGAAAATTGGTGATTCCCAAATTTCACTGTGCATCAAAATAATCGATGGAACTTTAAAGACTAAATATTTCTAGACCCCACCCCAGGCCCGATGATTTAGAATATCTAGAGGGGGACCCAAGAATCTATATATTTAAGTGCCCCACCCACAACCATGACCTTTAAGCAGGTAGTTTGCATTTGGGAACCACTGCTACAGGTTACTAGTGGGACAACCAGTTAGGAGCATAAGTTTGAACATTTTACAGTTTGTCACCTGTGATAGCTTATCACCTGTGATATAACCAGAAATCCAATTAAGATTGCTATCTCTCTGTAATCTGTTTGCAATTTAGGTGTTAATTTTTTTGAAAGTTCAGAAAATAGACAAAACAGAAAAGGAATCAAGTACAAACAATTACATAATGACAAAAAACGTATTACACTTGTATTAAACTTCAAAACTGGAGAATAAAGGTGCAATATGAAAATAATTAAATGCTAAGTGAAATAATATCAAATGTAGTTGACCCTGAAGAAAATTCAATAGTGAGGGATCCCTAACCTGTGGGCCCTCAGGAATTACTGTGAATGGTCTTGAGAATCCACTGGAAAAGACCAAGCATTGTTACCTGAATATCAAACTTTTTTTTTTTTTTGAGATCTGTCACCCAGGTTGGAGTGCAGTGGCATGATCTCAGCTCACTGCAACCTCCCCCTCGTGGGTTCAAGCGATTCTCCTCCCTCAGCCTCTGGAGCAGCTGGGACTACAGGTGTGCGCCGCCATGCCCAGCTAATTTTTGTATTTTTAGTAGAGCTGGGGTTTCACCATATTGGCTAGACCGGTCTCAAACTCCTGACCTTGTGATCCAACCGCCTCAGCCTGCCAAAGTGCTGGGATTACAGGTGTGAGCCACCATGCTCGGCTATGAATATCAAGCTTTAGATAGTCACTTAAAGCTGCTATTGGATGAATTCAGGTAGCTTTTTATCATGTGTACTTTCTTAATCAGAGAATAAAACAGAAAAATTCTGATGCAGGGGCCTACAATTTTATTTGTTTCCTAAGTTCTCATTGGAAAAGTTAGGATCTGCTGGTCTACAAAGTGGGCAGGCAGTCCCATCCCCAGGGGTGGAGGACAATATTAACAACTCTCAGAAGGCCAGTGACAGAAGAACAGAGAGTAAGAGAAGCTTTACTTGAGGCTGTTCAAGCATCCCACCTATTTCTCGATAAAATGACTGACCAGGTTTGCCCTCAGGTCACCTAAGTACACCCTTTAATAATCTCCTGTCTCCTCCAGAAGATACTTTTGGTTCCACAACAAGAAATACAACTTTAATTTTAAATACTGGTTGAAGTGTACCATAGAATGGTATGTAATTTAAATTATTAATCCAAATGATTAGAGTATGGAAAATCCTGAATTGGGAGAAGGAGGGTTGAAATTAAGATACTAAAGAAAGATGGGGAGAGGTGACAGCATGCTGGCAGCCCTCGCTCGCTCCTGGTGCCTCCTCAGCCTTGGTGCCCACTCTGGCCGCGCTTGAGGAGCCCTTCAGCCCCCTGCTGCACTGTGGAAGCCCCTCTCTGTGCTGGCTGAGGCTGGAGCTGGCTCCCTCTGTTTGCAGGGAGGTGTGGAGGGAGAGGCGCGGGTGGGAACTGGGGCTGCGCGCAGTGCACATGGGCCAGGGAGAGTTCCGGGTGGGCGTGGACTTGGCAGCCCCGCACTCGGAGCGGCCGGCCAGCGCCACTGGCCCCAGGCAGTGAGGGGCTTAGCACCCCAGCCAGCAGCTGCAGAGGGTGCGCCTGGTCCCCCAGCAGTGCCAGCCTGCCAGCAACAGGCTCGAATTCTCGCCAGGCCTCAGCTGCCTCCCTGTGGGGCAGGGCTTGAGACCTGCAGCCTGCCAGGCCTGAGCCTCCCCTCCACCCCTGCAGTGGGCTCCCACGTAGCCTGAGCCTCCCCGATGGGGACCACCCCCTGCTCCACGGCTCCCGGTCCCATCGCCTGCCCAAGGGTTGAGGAGTGTGGGCACACAGTGCGGGACTGGCGGGCAGCTCCGCCTGCAGCCCCGGCACAGGATCCACTAGGCAAAGCCAACTGGGCTCCTGAGTCGAGTGGGGACTTGGAGAACTTTTACGTCTAGCTGGAGGATTGTAAATGTACCAATCAGCATTCTGTGTCTAGCTAAAGGTTTGTAAATGCACCAATCAGTGCTCTGTGTCTAGCTAATCTAGTGGGGACTTGGAGAACTTTTGTGTCTAGCTCAGGGATTGTAAACGCACCAATCAGCACCCTGTCAAAGCAGACCAATCAGCTCTCTGTAAAACAAACCAATCAGCTCTCTGTAAAATGGACCAATCAGTAAGATGTGGGTGGGGCCAGATAAAGGAATAAAAAGCAGGCTGCCAGAGCCAACAGTGGCAACCCGCTCAGGTCCCCTTTGACACTGTGGATGCTTTGTTCTTTCACTCCTTGCAATAAATCTTGCTGCTGCTCACTCTTTGGTTCCGCACTGCCTTTATGAGCTGTAACACTCACCACGAAGGTCTGCAGCTTCACTCCTGAACCCAGCGAGACCACGAACCCACCAGGAGGAATGAACAACTCCGGATGGGAGGATCGAACAGCTCCAGACGTGCTGCCTTAAAAGCTGTAACACTCACCGTGAAGGTCTGCAGCTTCACTCCTGAAGCCAGCAAGACCACGAACCCACCAGAAGGAAGAAACTCTGAACACGTCCCAACATCAGAAGGAACAAACTCCGGATACACTATCTTTAAGAACTGTTAACACTCACTGTGAGGGTCCGCGGCTTCATTCTTGAAGTCAGTGAGACCAAGAACCCACCAATTCCGGACACAATGGGAGCAGAAAAGTACATTTCATAATTTTGCATTAAGTCTACCCGGTCTTCACCTGAGCACTTATTTTAATTGGGATTCTCTAAACTGGGTCATCTCAGTTTTGTGTAATATGATTTTTTTAAAACCAGCCAACCAAAGTATCATTGGGGTTACAGAAATAAGTATAAGACTGTGCCTTTTTAAAAAAACCCACTTATCCCTGTTTGAAGACATTGAAATTTAACTGTGATTAGAACCTCTGCATGAGAGGATGTAACTGAGAAAGTGAAGAGACCAGGCCTATACCTTTCACATTTTCCTACACAGAGGTTTAAGGTTTATTTGTAACTAAAAGCACTTCTCAAAATATAAGCAGAATACATACAAGGCAAAAAGAAAAAGATAACAGTTTTTTCTTCTAATCAAAATAAATATTACTCTGATACAGATTTTAAGAAAAACGAGTCATTTCTACTTTAACACAATATTTTCTTCTTTCTATAAAGGATTCTGACTTCACACAGGTATGTAAACAATAGAAGCGGGGATGGCCATGAGCCACGACACTTCTGTCATACAGGAAGCTGTGTCTGTTAACTGACAGGAAACTCTCCATTGAATAAACGCAATGAACAAGGACTCACTTCTGACAGCTTTTCCTACAATCCTGGAGACATTTTCTCCCTAATGACCACTGGACAGCGTGGCTACATATCTTATGCCTCAATATTATATTGGTAAGTATACAAAGTAAAAAACTATCAACTGGTAGTAACTTTTGCTTTACACATATACAGTCTTAAACAGCATCTGCACAGTATAAACTGTACTACAAATCATTTGAGGTATTAACAAACCAACTGTCAAAGACTGTCATTAGCACAGTCTTACTAGAATCTGTTGTGTTCCCTGGACTGACTTAAAATCTTCCAGGGTAACTCCACAAAGTAACATTCATGTTTTCTTTTTATTTTAAAATCATGTTTTTGTTGAGTCTTTCCCCATTCCCATTCTCAGTTCAAACTTATTACAGACTACTCTGCTGCTCTTCCATTTCAATGGTCAGAAACCAAATCTGCATTTCAATTTTCAAATGACATTATTGATTTCTTTTAAAGAACATCCTGAAGCAAAGTGAAATTTAGGATATTTTTCGAGTCACAGTCTCGCTGTGTCACCCAGGCTGGAGCACAATGTGATCTCAGCTCACAGTAGCCTTGACTTCCTGGGCTCAAGTGATTCTCCCACCTCAGCCTCCCTAGTAGCTGGGATTAAAGGCACATGCCACCATGCCCAGCTAATTTTTAAAAAATTTTATCCATTATTATTATTTTTAAGACAGAGCTTCGGTCGTGTCATCCAGGCTAGAGTGCAGTGGTGCCATCTTGGCTCACTGCAACCTCTGCCTCCCAGGTTCAAGCAATTCTCCTGCCTCAACCTCCTGAGTAGCTGGGATTACAGGCATCCGCCACCACACCCAGCTAATTTTTGTATTTTTAGTAGAGATGGGGTTTCACCATGTTGGCCAGGCTGGTCTCGAAATCCTGACCTCAGGTGATTCCCCCGCCTTAGCCTCCCAAAGTGCTGGGATTACAGGCGTGAGCCACCGCGCCCAGCCTAATTTTTACATTTTTCAGAGAGACAGGCTCTCACCAGGTTGCATAGGCTGGTCTCAAATTCTTGGGCTCAAGTGATCCTCCCACCTGGGCCTCCCAAAGTGCTGAGATTCACAGGCATGAGCCACTGTGCCTGGCCAGAATCAATTTTTTAAAAGTATCTTTCTATCAAATGAATTTTTACATTTTTTATTGGGAGACAGGACCCTTGCCTACAAACACATAAACCATAGTTCAGATATTATTCTAGGCATAATTTTAGAAGGCTTAGTTATCTGCTGTCATACCCTAGAAAAAAAGTGAAAGGATGAGAGGCTGGGAAGATAGGAAGATAAGCATGCTAGAAACAGACTTGCGGACTGCTGGGCGAGCACTGTTAGAGCAGCCAGGCACACAGCACCCACCTGGTGCCCTGTGCTCCGCCACGGCCCAGGCCTCCCTGGTGCCCACCGACAGGTATCAGAGCACCTCCCCAGATGCTAGGACAGACGCTGAGTGAAGAGAAGGGAAGGATGGTTAGTCTTATAGCTGGATCACCTACGAAGAGAAGTTCTAAAGCAAGAAGAAAGCATTTCAATTTGGGACATTTATTTGCAGTGGGAAATTGGGAAATGGACTATCAGACCACACTTCTATCCTGTCCAGTCGGCCTTCATTTCAGTCTTTCCACACTGTTTTTCTGGGTTTGTACTGTGCTAGAAAGACAACTGTCTTATACAGGCTGCAGCTCATGAATTTGTAAATACTGTACCTACCAAAAGATTTAACATGGAGAAAATTAAGGTAATCTTGGCAAATTCTAAAACAGTCCCTTTTCACTTCTGGGATGTAGGTGTTTAGGACAAAGTAAGGCCACTGTGGAAGTCATATGCCA
Source organism: Pan paniscus (assembly GCF_029289425.2). Classification (NCBI taxonomy): domain Eukaryota; kingdom Metazoa; phylum Chordata; class Mammalia; order Primates; family Hominidae; genus Pan; species Pan paniscus. Next base: position 23,839,959 of record NC_085926.1, on the reverse strand, counting down.
GATGCACAGATGGCACTGTATTTGTTGTGGACTCTAGATGTGGAAGGATGGAAGAAACTAAAACTTAACTTCATAAAATAACTAGGATATAGAAAACCAAGCAGTCCCTCTACTTACAGTTGCTAACAACAAGACTTCAGGAACTCATTCTCTCAGGAACTGATACATTGCTGGCAAGGGGTGAACCGAGCTCATCAAGTCCTTGGCATTTGCAGCTTACCTGTGCAATCATAGGAGATGGACTAAAGCAGCAGTCCACAACCTCTTCTGCACCAGGGGCTGCTTTTGTGGAAGACAGTTTTTCCACAGATGGGGGTGGGGATGGTTTGGGATGATTCAAGTGCATTGTATTTATTGTGCACTCTATTTCTATTAGTATTACACTGTGATATAGAATGAAATAATTATACAACTCACCATAATGTAGAATCAGTGGGGAGCCCCCGAGCTTGTTTTCCTGCAACTAGACAGTCCCATGTGGGGGTGATGGGTGACAGTACCAGATCATCAGGCATTAGATTCTCATAAGGAGCACGCAACCTAGATCCCTCACATGAGCAGTTCACAATAGGGTTTGCGCATGCCTATGAGAACCTAATGCCATTGCTGATCTGAGCTGACAGGAGGCAGAGCTCAGGCAGTAATGCAAGCCATGGGCAGTGGCTGTAAATACAGATGGAGCTTCGCTCAGCTGGCTGGCCTGCCCACCCACTGCTCATCTGTTATGTGCGTGGTTCCTAATGGGCCAGGGACCAGTACGGGGTCTGTGGCCCAGGCGTTGGGGAACCCTGGACTACAGGAAGGACTTGAGACAACTACATGATAATAATTAAAAGAAGAAAAACGTTGTGGCAACAGAAAAAGAAATGATGACTATTGCTACCTTTTAATCTGTGGGGAGTAGGTTTTCTCTGATCTGATTTTGACAAATGCAGTGTGGCTACAGCCTGGTTTGCCTGTCTGCCCTCCTGGGTGCTACTGAAGCTTTGTTTTGTTGAATAATCAGATGCCCAACTCTGTTGCCTTGTGGAAGATGATTAAATGTAGTGCTTCTTAAAGTGGTCTCTTCTCCCTACCCCACAAATCTTCTGGTACTACCATTTGGGGAAGCCAAGCAAGGATAGTAAATTGACCAGAACACAGTTGTGACATTTGACCTCAAGTTAGTGAAATAAAACTTTAAAGAGTAGGGGGGAAAAAAGAGACATGCGGACAGCAGCAGAAGTAAGAATGAAGAAAGGGGCAGAGGCAGGGGCAGGGTAGCAACAGTGCCAGCGTATTTCAAAAAAGGGCAGAGGCTTGGGATCAACTGAATTAGAAACTCAGTTCTACCTATTTAAAAATCTCAAGTAATTCCTGGTATTATCTCATAGTACAATGACTAATGTTTCGTAAAAATAAAGAACTGGCACTTGGAATAAGCTTTATCATCATCCTCAGAAAGCCAGATGTGGCACGGACTGCTTATTAGCTACTGCATGCCTATTCTCCTTTTGTCTGTGGAAGCTTCATGATAAGCTTCTATGTCACTTATATAAAGTACATCATTCATATCACAAACCCCCCCAAACACCCATATTTCAACAGTAGTCTTACAGCAGTGGTTCTCAACTGGAAGTAATTTTGCCTCCTACCCCACCCACCCCCTGACGTTTGGCAATGCTTGCAGTCATTCTGAATGTCACAAATGGGAGGGAGGTGCTAATGGCATCTGGTGGATAGAGGCCAGGGATGCTGCTAAACATCCTACAATGCACCAGACAGCCCCCACAAACAATGATCTCAGCCTAAAATGTCAACAGTGCCAAGGCTGAGAAACCCTGCCTTAGAGAAAATTTGCTCAGGGTTAAGCTAGTAAAGGGAAGAGCTTCAATCTGAATCCCAGCTGCTATACTCCAATGCCCAGTCTTTATTTTTCTGTGCCTGGTACACCAAAAAAGGATCAATATATGTGGTTGCTGTTGTTATTATTAAAAGTTAATTTGCATATACCCTGAATGTTCTGTAGACTGATATTCAAAGTGCCGCCTCTGGATAAGCAACATCGGCATCCATCCCCTGGGAGTTTGTTAGAAATGCAGACATCAGACTCCACCTCAGACCCAATCAATGTGCATGTTAACAAATGATTCTTATGCACATTAAAGTTTGAGAAGCCAGCTACAGAGGATTATTAAGAGCAATGAATACCAACTGTTTCTTTTTTTGAGACAGTGTCTCACTCTGTTGCTCAAGCTGGAGTGCAGTGGCTCAGTCACAGCTGGCTCAAGTGATCCTTCCATCTCAGCCTCCTGAGTTGCTAGGATTACAGGCGTGCATCACCACACCTGGCTAATTTTTTAATTTTTTTTAGAGACAGGGTCTTGCTAGGTTACCCAGACTGGTCTTGAACTCCTGGGCTCAAGCGATACTTCTGCTTGGCCTCTGAAAGCACTGACATTACAGTAGTGAGCCACAGTTCTGATTTTCTAGATTTAAATTACCATTAATATTATTTAGCTCCCTCCTCCCTTGTCTACAACTCTTTGCAGTAACAAATATGCATCAACCCTGGTAATGCCTAGCTCTATTAAGACAAAAAACAAAAACAAGAAACAAAAAACAAAAAACCCAAAACTGAATTTACAAAATGCTTATATGAAAAAAAAAATCCAATTACATCTACATTCCCTATGACAAACACACTACTAAAAATCCACTCCTGATTTACTCTTCTATTGCTAAGAAATTCATAGAGAAGATAAGCTATGAAGGTAGCAATCTACCAGAGTAACTGGGTGAAAGCTGCCTTCTCCATGAGATCTACTTGGTACATTCTTACCCTCAGCATCCCTTCATAAAACAGTAACCTTTTGTAACCTAGAAGCGAGTGGCAGAAGGAACTTGAGAAATGAGAAAACTTTACTAAAGAAACTAACAGGGTAGTGACACGATTTCGTAAGTGCTATTAAAAAGCAGGGCGACCACTGCCATAGTCCTAATAACTAAGTTAGAAGGCCTCCTCACCTAAGGTGAGGGGAAGAGGAAAGGAAGAGGCTCTGGTACTGTGAGGAATGTACCATTCAGGTTAACTATCCCTTGGAAAGAACTTGCAGACCTAGAGCCAACCTAAAGGGCTCCCCAGAAAAACTAGTACCCACACACAAGAATTCACATATTTGGCTGGGCACAGTGGCTCACGCCTGTAATCCCAGCACTTTGGGGGGCCAAAGCAGGCAGATCACGAGGTCTAGAGATAGAGACCATCCTGGCCAACATAGTGAAACCCCGTCTCTACTAAAAACACAAAAATTAGCTGGGCGTGGTGGCGAGCGCCTGTAATCCCAGCTACTCAGAAGGGTGAGGCAGGAGAATCGCTTGAACCTGGGAGGCGGAGGCTGCAGTGAGATGAGATCGCGCCACTGCACTCCAGCCTGGGCGACAGAGCGAGACTCCGTCTCAAAAAAAAAAAAAAAAATTCACATTAGTGGTATCCACTGTATCAAGGAAGTTATATTGGAACACAGTGGGGCTAAATAGGGGGTATATCTTCCTAACTATGGGAAGGAGACTATCCCAGGCACTTAAGATCTCCAACAGTGTGGCCATTTAATGGCCTTCTAAGAAAGCCCTCCAAAAGTCTTATAACAACAATACTGAGGAAATGGTGCCTACTGTCTTCCTCTAGCATAAAGTAGATAAACTTCCGAAGGAATTTTTGACATAACTTTTTGTGACGCACAAGGATGATTTGTGGCCTATGGAAGCTATAGAGTTCATTTTTAAAATTTGTTCCAAACCAGGAAGAGAATAGATTTGTCTGGGTATTTACACAGACTGCTGTAGTCATTTGGATACAATCTTTTGTACATCAGAATTTAAGTCTCTAGGGAGTAGTAATTTCCCACACATACTACAGGGCTTGGCACACTAACAGTTACCAATATTTAATTAGATGATCAAATATGTACTACTGTTTGGGATTATACAACAGTGTTTCCATATTAGGTAAAATAATTAAAACATCACAAAAGCTCAATCTTGCCCAGTTAGTCATTCAATCGTAGGTCTTACTGTATATGCTGCTGCTCTAGGGACAGTCCAGCACATCTGGAAATTTACATTCCAATATTGAAAAAAATTAGATGCACATAGAGTAAGGACACTGTTTTTAAAAGAAAACTACTTCCAAGTAACTTGTAAGTAAAGGGTTAAGTTACTCTTGTAGGGATGACAAAAGAAGAGCAGACCTAAAAAAATGTGGACATTAGGGGGTCACTCTTAACTAGGGATGGCTGAATGAGGAGTTATTAGTACAGTGAGCTAAGGAACCGCACTTTCCCTTCTGGCCTGTCAGGGTAGTCATGGGGGTAGGTGGCAAGCAAGTAAAATGACAAAACTAGTTCAATGCCAAGTGCCTGAAAGAAGCAGGGGTTGGGGGTACGGCAGTGATTAGAATTAAAGTAAGATCAGTATCCCTTGTGTCTTGAAAGCCATTTTCCTCTGTAAGATTAAACATGTAGGTAAGTCAGGATAAAGGTGGATCCAACAACAGGTCTTTTCTGCAGGAATTATACAAGCCTGAGTTGGAACAATTCTAATCTGCCCTTTCGCCCAAGAAGTTAGAAAAAACGAGTCAGGACAGAATCCAATGCTGTGTGTGTGTGGTGATGACTCCTCTACTCCCACTGAAGAATCCAGAGCTTGGGTGTCTGGTATCTGCCTTATGGTCGAGTCCAGATTCTTCAGTTGCAATGCTTATGCTACCATATACAAAACTGCTATTTGAATGAGTAAATACCAACGGGTTATTAGTCCTGGTTCTTCGGTTCACAGGGCACAACTGACTCTTCTATTGGGATGATTAACTATATTGTGGATAAGTGAGAGTCAGCTGGGGGAAAAGCAGAGCATCTTGTTCAGACTTTTTGAGGGGAGAACGTATTGTTAACACCTCTACCCTCCACACATTTAGTGCTGATCCCCAAAAGCAACAGTGTCACAAAGAAAGTTTTAAAAGGATACCAAGATTCTCTTAAAGAAGCTTATCAGGTTTTACTCAACTCTAAGAAAAGATTCTGGCACACATCTTTGATTATGAAATTAATTTTAGCTAAAGGTTTCCCATTACACTCAGCTCCTTATGCAGCTTCCACACTGCAACTGCTGCCAATCTCAAACTCCAGGTGGGGCAGTCAGGGGGCTGCTAGGTCAGTGGGAAGCATGGGAAGTGACACAAGTATAGAGGAGTTCAAGAAACAGACTTCAATAACTTGCTACAAAGCAGAGTTGTGTGAACAGTCTTGCACAGTGATTTTTTGGTCACTGTGTGATATGAATCTATTATTTTATTGTTTGGCAAAGCCTTTATCTGGTAATAATAATTTTCAGTTTTTTGTTGCCCACTTTTGCTTTCAAAAGTGTTCCAACTTGCATGTTATATGGTTACCCTATTTATGAAGGAATCAGAACACCTCCCTGCACTGGTCAATCAGCCTGAAACTCTCCTGCCGGTCTCTTTTTATTTATTTATTTTTTTTTTTTGAGACGGAGTCTCGCTCTGTCGCCCAGGCTGGAGTGCAGTGGTGCCATCTTGGCTCACTGCAACCTCCGCCTCCCGGGTTCAAGCGATTCTCCTGCCTCAGCCTCCCGAGTAGCTGGGATTACAGGCACACGCCACCATGCCTGCCTAATTTTTGTATTTTTAGTAGAGACGGGGTGTCACCATGTTGGTCAGGCTGGTCTCGAACTCCTGATCTCATGATCTGCCTGCCTCAGCCTCCCCAAAGTGCTGGGATTATAGGCGTGAGCCACCGCACCCGACTGCCTAATTCTGACAATTTTGCTGCTGCTTCAACCTCCACCTGCACCCTCCCAGGGCTATGGGGTCTCTCATCCTAGGTCCAGCTCCCTGTACCTTCCCTCAGTACAGAGCTCATGTGAATTTGGAGGATAAAGATGCCTTCAGCTGAAGGTAGCATTTACATCATCAGGGAAAAACTAGGCAGTTCTCCCAAGACCCTTTCAAGGGAGCCCCATAAAGTCAAAACTATTTTCATAAATCTAAAACATGACTTACCATTTTTACTCCCATTTTCTCACATTTGTACTGTGAGATTTTCCTGAATCTACACCAGGTGTGAGAGGGCCACAGCCTGAATGCAGAAGCAGGTATGAAAATCTACCTGTCTGCTAGGAAGTCAGACATTAAAGTCATCTGCAAATATGTGAAATAGTACCAGTCTTCTAGGTTAATTTTTTTTTTTTTTTTGAGATGGAGTCTCGCTCTGTTGCCCAGGCTGGAGTGCAGTGGCGTAATCTAGGCTCACTGCAACCTCTGCCTCCCAGGTTCAAGCAATTCTCCTGCCTCAGCCTCCTGAGTAGCTGGGACTACAGGCATGCGCCACCACGCCCGACTAATTTTTGCCACGCCCGACTAATTTTTGTATTTTTAGTAGAGACAGGGTGTCACCATGTTAGCCAGGATGGTCTCGATCTCCTGACCTCGTGATCTACCTGCCTTGGCCTCCCAAAGTGCTGGAATTACAGGCACGAGCCACTGCGCCCAGCCTAGGCTGTTTAATTTTGAAAAACAGTTTTCATTTAAAATGTTATTTATATTAATATGTTTTTTGTTATTTTAAAATCAATCATAGATGTTTTAAATAATTCTGTTTTAATTTTGAATATGGTAAAAATCCATAACTGTTAACCATATAATCAAAAGCTGCTGGGGCCTGAAATAAATTTTAAGAGTGTAATGGGGTCCTGAAACCAAAGAGTTTGAGAACCACTGGGCAGATTATTTTTAAAGTATTTTGGTGTAATTGGTTAACCATTAAAATAAGTGCTTGATTCTTACTCCCAGACATTAAAAAACAAAAGTTAAACTAAGAATTTTAAATAGGAACTTGAAGAAAATATAAGTGAACAGTTTTATAGTTTTGGAAATAAGAGAGGCCACTTGAACTCCTGAGCTCACTGATAAACTATAGCAGAAGCTGTCAGTGCCTCACCAACACATCCCTTAGGATTCTGGTGTGCTATGGCCAAGTTCTAGCTACCCCTATCTGCGCCTCTGTGCTTAAAGCTGCTCTGCCCATAGCAATAGGCAGAAATACAGGTAAATTATCTCCCTGTGGCAGTTTTACAACACCGTCCACAGATTGTTTGAAACTGCTCAAAGAGGCAGAGTCTAATTCCCCTCCCTCTGAATATGGGCTGGTGATATTTAAGTCTAAAGTGATATAAGTGTGACTTCACAACTGGCTCCTTTTTTAAAAAAAAGGAGCTATGGTCCCCCCGGCCCCCCATCTCATCCTGCAGCTGTCTGTCTCTCCCTTTCTATGTGCCTTGGAAACTCTAAACATCACATAAGAAGCCTAGTACTGCAGAGACTGTGTGAAGAGACCACATCAAGAATGAGAATTAGCCAAGAAGCCCAAGGTGTTCCAGCCCTCAGCTGTGGGGCTTCCCAGCCCAGGTGGAAAACCAGACATGTAAGTGAGGAAGGCTTCACATGACTCCAGTCCTAGCCCCCGTGACTGCATTAGAAAGCTTCAGTAGGAACCAACCAGCTGAGCCCAGCCCCAAACTCTATATCTATGAAAGATTATAATCATAATAAAAAATGGTGGTTTTTGTTTAGAGTATTTTGTTATGTAGCAATAAATAACTGGAACGCTCCCCCCAAGAGCAGCCCTCAATGAATAACTGATAATTTGGGCGGGATCATTCTGAGTCAAGTGTTCTGCCCAATTTCCCAGTTTCCGCATAGGCAATTTTCCCTGTGGGGGTTGGCTTAATAAGACATCTTTCTTTTTTTTTTTTTTTTTTTTTTTTGAGACAGGGTCTCACTATATTGCCTGGGCTGGTCTCGAACTCCTGAGCTCAAGCAATCCCCGACTGCCTCAGCCTCCCAAAGTGCTGGGATTATAGGCATGAGCCACTAAGCCCAGATGAGGCATCTTTTATTGACTATCTTTTCTTCCTTAGCTTCCCTTTGTTCTTTGTACCTGGAAATAAACTACTTGTATTTGAACTCTCATCTCACGAGTCACCTTGGGGTGAGGGGGCAGGCAGGAGTGTGGGAATGACCAAAACTGAGACATCACTGAAGTTAACACACACACACACACACAAAGGAAAAGACCAACAGATCTGACTACATAAAAATTGAAAATCCTTAAAAAAAAAAAAAAAAGGATACCATAAAGTTTATAAAAAGGTTGGGGGGGGGTATTTTCAGTTCATGATTAAGGGCTAATATCTTAACTAATTTAAATAATAATAATGGATAAAGTACACAGGCAGTTCTCAAAAGTGGAAAATAAACATATGGCAAATAAACAGATGCACAATCTTACTTAGACTCAAAGAAATACAAGTTAAACACTCTGGTACTTTTACCTATCAGAATGGCAAAAATTTCCAGTAAACACTTTGATATAGAAATTCTGCTTCTTGGAACTTACCCTAAGGAAATAACTGGACACGTGCATGTGACTATAGTATAAGGATATTTTGGAGACTCTTACTTATATATGATGAAAAAAATTTGGAATGAGCTAACTTACTGACAGGAGATAGGTTCATTGGAGTACAACCATATGACGGTATACTGTACAGCTCTTAAATAAGAATGAGGTATACATACTAAGCAAGGAAAGAAATCCAGAAGGATTGAAAGAAACAAGTTCCACAACAGTATGCAAAACAAACATTTTTGTAAGATATAAATATACCCGAACTTAATAGTGGTTATACTTGCAGGATGAGATGCAGGGGATTTTCTCCTTCAAACAGATTCCAATTATTGAGATTAAAAAAAAAAAACACTGTGTTTACTTCCCAATTTCTATTCTGAAGGACAAAATAAAGGTAGAAGAGATGGAATCTAATCTACCTATTAATGTAGAAAGTAAAGTAATAAGAGAAAGTAAAAGTGGCCAGGCATGGTGACTCATGGCTATAATCCCAGCACTTTGGGAGGCTGAGGCAGGCGGATCACAAGGTCAGGAGATCGAGACCAGCCTGGCCAATATGGTGAAACCCCATCTCTAATAAAAATTCAAAAATTAGCTGGGTGTGTTAGTGGGCGCCTGTAGTCCCAGCTACTCGGGAGGCTGAGGCAGGAGAATAGCTTGAACCCAGGAGGTGGGGGTTGCAGTGAGCGAGATCGTGTCAGTGCACTCCAGCCTAGGCAACAGAGGGAGACTCCATCTAAAAATAAATAAATAAATAAAAATAAAAAATAAAAGTAACTATGGTCACCCTAGGGTAAGCAGCGTTTCTGAGTAGAAAGCCAATGCTTTAAGGACTTGCAAAGTGGGGGGATACTGAGTCTGGGCTGTCAATATTCTTACTCCAGCCATTCGAACGTGTGTTTCATTTAAGCCCAGTTTTCACAGTTATTTTTACAACAAAGTTGCTTAGGAACTGAGGGGAGATCTTTTGACTTATTTTCCTGCTTCATTCCAAACATGTTTTCAATAGTGACCCACTGATATGCTACATCTTTGGGTAAAAAATATCTAGAACACTCATTCATAGGAAATATTTATGACTGCTGCCATTCCCATCTATAGTCCAATGAAAATCATCAGTGACTACAAGGGGTTTGGGTCTCCTGTGGCTCTGTGGTCACACTGAAGGACAGATTTTGGCCTTATGATAAAAGCTTCCACTGACATTTTATTGGAAAATTTGGAAATACTCAGACTAAATGGACACTATCTCACTGTTTTGCCTTCTCTGCTCCCTCCTCTCTATTCAATTCAGGTGCTCTTTCCTACCCTCTTCCTTCTCCTTTGCTCTCAGACATGGGACTGACATACTGAATCTCTAAGAGACTACAAAACCTGCACCAGTATAAATGAAAGAGCTCAAGTTTACTCCAACAGCAGGATGCAAATCTGCTTTTGAAATGAGACAGGGGGACCAGAGAGCCCACACAGGAGAAACTTTTGCCAAAAGAGGGTGCTCTTTCTCCCTTCTTTAATGTAGAAATACCAACTGTTATCTAAGATAATTATTTGTCAATTTATCTAAACAGTCAAAACACATGGAAGATTTGAAATGGGTGAATTTAATTGTGTGTAAATTACACCTCAACAAAGTTGATAATTTATCCAAATATAAGCAAAACCAAAGTTTGAACTCAATTCTCCAGAATTTATTACATACAGGTTTGTTCTGACCTACTATTTGTACATCTAAAGTATCACTCCAAGAACCAACATAAATCAAAGACAGAAAAGTACCCTAACACATTTGCAGAGAAATATATAATTTTCAAAGTTCCTTCATAAACTTTGACTTCTTTTGATCTTTGCCTAGAATCTTTGAATCAGGAAAGGTAACATTTATCCATTTTAAAGATGAGGAAAATAAAATACATAAAATATAAAAAGGACAAGAAGAAAGTAATACAAAATAAATACATACATTTAAAAAACAAAGAGGAAAAAAAAAAAAAGATGAGGAGAAGGATTCAGGAATAAGTGATTTGTTTGTACAAAGTCAGAAAGCCTGGAAGTCAGTTCTGGCTAATGGCAATCCAGGTTTTCTTGAGGTGATATATTTTTACTACACCCATGAAGCTTAAAATAAATTTACCTGTTTTTGGACTCAACACAAAAGTTGTTTAATCACATTTACTGGTCTGCCTTTCCTACCTTATTATTTCATTTCTCTTTCACATTTGGATGGAAGCCAGGATTAAATAAGAACAAGAAAATCTTGTGATCTGCCAAAAGGTGTTATTAAAATTTCTTAATACCAAAAATTAAATCACTTTATTTGCAGAAATGAATTAGGTGAAAATAAAAGCATACCACACACAGTACTTAGTGTGGAGAGGAATTTCGATAATAATGTGACAACTCCAAAAATGCAGAGAATCCTCCACCTTAATGAAAACCAAAGACATTTTGGGGAAACAAGCATCAGTTCAATTACAGTCCAAATGTTATGCCCCTAAGCTGCAAAGAGAACAAGAAAGATGCACAATTCTTTTTTCCCCCTAGAGCTAAAAAAAGCAGGTATAGAACATGAGACCTACTTTCTCCAGCTCAGAAGTTAGGTTGGTCCCACAGTCCAGGAATTCAGATCCACTTCACTCTATTCCATTCTAGTTCACAGTGGCACTGGGAGGTCCAGCAGTCATTAGAATGACCTGCACTGAAATGTGAGGTCAACCCCTGCCTGAGGATACAATATCACCCACTGCTCAATGCTCTGTGAAGCTGAGGCCTCTGCAACTTCTTTGTTCCCTCCCTCTCCACTGCAGGATCCACAACTCAGAACTACCAGGAAATAACAGGGTCAGGAGGTGAGGAGAGCTATTTACTGCACTTGGGGGAATCACTGGCTTCTTTCTTGGCCCCAGCTGGCCTGGAGAGACAAGAGGAAGGCTGTTTATATTTGCATAGGGCTGAGAGACTGAATGAGTGAGGTTATGCCCTGCATGTCAAATACAGGGCTGGGCTTGGAGGGGAGGGTCTGGTTGCTTTCTCATTGCCAACTCTTTCACCCAGGCGAATCCTTGGTCCTGCTGTCTACACACACCCTTCTAGCTGAGCAGTAGACAATAGCTTTCAAAAAGCTAGATGCTGCAGCAGCAGCAGCTAAGAGGCCCACAGATAGAGGGCTGATGTGGGACATTTCACAGCTACCTTAAACGTAACAAGCCTAGAATGACTGGTAAGCAAATACTGGTGGCCACTGGTCAGGCACGAAACTGGCTTGTAAGTTAACAGACGGCAGAGTCATATGCTACTTCATGTTGGTATCAGTTGGTCTCTAAAACGATTCAAACAGTCATTTAATACCAAGAAGTCCAAAGCATTATCCCCAAACAGAGAAGGGTGCTGACTTACAAACATGTCCTATTCCAGCCAAGTGCTCACAGGTGTGAGCCAGCACTTTGGAAGTCCGAGGCAGGCAGATTGCTTGAGCCCAGGAGTTAGGGACCAGCATGGGCAACATTGTGAGACCTCATCTCTAAAAAAATACAAAACACAGCCGGGCATGGTGGCATGTACCTGTCATCGCAGTTACTCGGGAGGCTAAGGCGGGAGGATCACCTGAGCCCTAGGAAGTTGAGGCTGCAGTGAGCCGAGATTGCACCACTGCACTCCGGCCTAGGTGAGTGACAGAGTGAGACTCCATCTCAAAAAAAGGACTAAGTCTTAACTGACTGAAGAGTCTCCTGCTAGCCTTGAAGAAGCAAGCTCCTATGACATAAACTACCTAAGAAAAGGGCTAGAGAACTATGAGCGGCCTCTAGGAGTTGCCTGGGCCTCAGTCCCATAGCTGCAAGGAACTGAATTCCGTCAACAACTATGTGACCTTGTTAGAGCTACAGATGAGGACACAGGCCAGCTGACTCCTTGACTACAGCCAAGAGAGACCCTGAGCAGAGGGCTCAGCTAAGCTATGCCTGGATTCCTGACCCACAGTAACTGTGAGATATAAATGTGTGTATTGTTTTGGGCTGCTAAATTTGCAGTAATTTGTTACAAAGAAAGAGAAATCCTGACAGTGTGAAATTTATTTTCAGAAGTTGAAACAGAGGGTCTCTGCACCAGTGGTCATTAACATGGATGAGGGCAGAGGTGCTGCACTGAAAAAGAGCTTATGCATGCAGGACAGTAAGACCCCAGTTTTCTTTCTCCACTCAGCTCCCAGAACACAGGCCGGCCTTCGCCCTCCAGGCAGTCTCTTCTGGGGAATATGAGCGACTCAGAGGAAAGACCTTTCTAACTAAGGAACAGATAACTGAGGAACATGGTTCTTTTCTAACATAAAAATCAAAAATCAAAACAAACTAGAAGATAGCCAACTACAGAAAACAGAAATTATAGGGAGAATTTCAAAATAAACTTATTAATATCCAGAGAGACAGAATACATTGCACTTATGAAAAAAGAATAAAGCTAAAACAAAATAACATTCAGAGGAGAAAAAGTAGCTTTTGAAAATTAAAAACAAAAGCAAGCAAACAAACAAAAGATTTCAAAAACTCAATAAAAGATGAAGTTGAAATCTCCCAAGAAAGTAGAAGAAAGGCTGCAAATAGGACAGAAAAGATACAACAATTAAAGGACCATAGGAAGGACAAAGATTTGAATAGTGAGAGTGATCCAGAAAGGGTAAACAGAGAGGAGGTCCAAAATAACTTAAAACTTACCAGGCCATGAGTTTCCGCATTGAAAAGGCACAGTACATTGGAGGAAAACTGACCTACACAAGGTGGCACATCAAGTTTCCAGGGAGAAAAAAAAAAGTAATGTGTAAGAAACCCCAAATCAGCGGGCTTCAGATTTCAAAAGCAATAGTGGGAGTAAGCTGGCACTGAAGCAATGCCTTCAAAATGATTTCCAATACAAATTCCACACCAGACAAACTATCAATCAAGTGCTAGGGAAGAACAGAGATCTTTTCAGATACTTGAGGTCTCTAAAAAATTATCTCCCAAGAATCCTTTTCCAGGAAGTTACTGAGGGATGTACTCTGCAAAATAAGGGCATAAACAAGAAAAAGATAAAGGAAACAAAACTTCTATGTAGAATAGTAAAGAGAATTCCCCAAAAGACAGTGACAAGAGAATCCGGTATGACAGCTGTAAACAGAATTAGCAGGTAGCCTGTTAAAACCAGAAGAGGTCAGATGGCTCTGGGGAGAGATTTCTTCAAAAAAGATAAAATTCAGGCTGGGCGCGGTGGTTCACGCCTGTAATCCCAGCACTTTGGGAGGCTGAGGTGGGGGGATGACCTGAGGTCGGGAGTTTGAGACCAGCCTGACCAACATGGAGAAACCCCATCTCTACTAAAAATAGAAAATTAGCCAGGCGTGGTGGCGCATGCCTGTAATCTCAGCTACTTGGGAGGCTGAGGCAGCAGAATCACTTGAACCCAGAAGGCGGAGGTTGCGGTGAGTTGAGATCGCGCCACTGCACTCCAGCCTGGGCAACAAGAGCGAAACTCCGTCTCAAAAAAATAAAAAATAAAATAAAATTTATATAAAACCTATGCATCTGAATGTCTTTTGAGGACTTTTAGATAATTGTGAAGGCATCTGGGGTTGAATTTGTGACAAGTATATATATGTAGTGGGTAGGGAAGGGCACAGAAGGGAGAAAGGGAGAGGAGAAAAGGTGAGAGAATAACTTGGGGAGGGAGGTAGTCAAGCAAGGAAGGAAAAGTAACCACATGTGAATAATGCTCACATAATATAAACAGTGAATATTTTATCAACATTGATCTAAGCAAAACAGGATAAAGGAAGAGTGTGACTGGGTAGGAAAGAACTAAGTTGTCATCATCCATTGTCATGAATCAAGAGTTATTGGTAAAAACTGAAATATAAAGTAATATGAGTATATACCTAAAAACAGGATATAAACAACAAAGTACTCGGCTCAACGAGGTACAAGTAGTTGCCACTAGAGAGCAAAATGCTGGGAATAGTTTTTTTTTTTTTTAACAAACAAAGAAATATTAAAGCCTTTAAACTATGTTAGTGTATAATTTCAATAAAAATGAAAACTATTGGGAGGCCAAGGTGGGAGGATTGCTTGAGGTCGCAAGTTCAAGACCAGCCTAGGCAACACAGGGAAACCCTGTCTCTACAAAAAATTAAAAAATTAGCTGAGTTTCGTGGTGCATGCCTGTAGCCCCAGCTACTTGGAAGGCTGAGGTGGGAGAAATGCCTGAGCCCAGGAGTTTGAGGCTGCAGTAAGCCGTGATGGCACCACTACATGCCAACCTGGGTGACAGAGCAAGACTCTGTCTCAAAAAATAAATAATAAGAAAGATAAGACGGAAAGGAAAAAGATAGTATCTTACAACCTATAACCATGTGACACAATTCTTTACCAAATGAAGTTCCTCTGCCATGCACAATGGTGGTATATTTTTCCAAATGATCATCTACTTGGTCCCCAGAAATCAAGCATAACATATTAGCTTAATATTATAGATTCAGCACATATAGTTCAGGGATAACTATATGCCAGGGACATATAGTTCATTTCACACTGCACCATATATAGTACAATACAAACTAAAAAAATGTTTTCAAAGGAACAGACAGAACACAGAAATGTATTCTATGGAAAACTGAGAAGGTTTCACAGTGTAATGGTATCTAAGTTAGGCTTACAGAGCTTAATAGGTTTTTTTCAGGAGAAAGGGTGACCAAACCGAAGAACTTTTGGTACAGAGATGTGTTTCTCCTGCAGAAATGAAGGTGAAGATGGAACCTGAAAGACTAAATGAGACCAGAGCAGAGAGGACCTTACATGCCTGCTAAGCAATTCAGATTTTAATAGCTTTGCACTGTCACAGCAGTGAAATGGGAAAGGTTCCCTTGTCCCACTTGTGGGTGTGTGATGGGGGTGTGGCTCACTTCTTCAGTGTCCCGCTGCTCAAACCTCTAGGGGAGCATACAGACAGGCGGGCTGTGAGGCGCCGACCCCACGGCAGTGTCTAGGGGTAAATGTTTACAGCTGAAGCCCCAGTGGGCATATGTTACAGGATGCTCTTTTAGTTTAGCCGTCCATAGGCGGCTTCTGTTAACCAGCTCAATTAGACCCCTGCCTTATGGCAAGGACAGAGGGCTTTCTGTATCCCGGCTTTGGCATACCAGAAGAATAGGATCACATGTGGGCTTGGAGAATGAGTGCGAGGTTTTATTGAGTGGAAGCAGCTCTCAGCAGATAGGGCAGCCAGAAGGGAAATGGTTTTCCCCTGGAGTCTGGCCGCTTGGTGGCCCAACTCTTCTCCAACTGCCCCAGCCAAACTTTGTGTCATTCCACCAGTCGATGGCCTGCTGGCATCCCAGTGTGCTCCTACACCAGTGCATTCCTCTCGACGTCCATCCACCTGTGTATTCCTTCGCCAATGTGCTTCTCTCGGCATCCAGCTTGTGTGTCTTCCTGCTAGGGTCTTGGGGTTTTTATAGGCACAGAATGGGGGCATGGCGGGTCAAAGTGGTCTCGGGAAATGCAACATTTGGACGTGAAGGCAGGAGTGCCTGTCTTCACCTAGGTCTGTGGGCACAGGCCCGGGGGTGGAGCCCTCGCCAGGGACCCACCCTTCTCCTCCCAGCACTTCCCTGTCTCCCTTCCGTATCAGGAGTGAGGTAACAGAAAACTAGTCACTGTCTTCAGAAATAGGTAACTCCAAACACTGAAAACATCAAACAATTCAGAAACAAGAAGCTACTTAGAGCCTTCAATAAGTGAAGCAGAGAGCCTAATTAAAGAGGCTATAGGAGGTCTAACAACCTGGACGAGAGCACGGGCAATGGAAACAAAATTGTCTCTGGGGAAATCATAACTACTTCATAGTAACAATACTAAAGAGTTATCAATAAACCACAGATCCTCTGAAGGCATCAACACATATACAAATAAGATGTCTACATTCTACCTTTAAGGAGCAGAAGGGAATGCAAACTGTCTCTTTCTGGCCTGTGCAGTCTCCCTGCGGTATTGTTAAATAGACATCCCAAGCATCACTCCAAGCATGGCTGTGTAGCATTTGGTGGAGTCATCACTTACTAAATAAATAAAATGTGACTTTACATATATATATCTCCTTGTCTGTTTATATATATTAACATTTCGAAAAACAATCAAATCATGTACCTTCATTTTAGTTCAAAGAATGTTCACCATTAGTTACATGCCTAATGAATTCATTTACTATTATATGCAATAGTTTAAATATAGTGTACATGCTATTTTAGGTACTACCTAGTTTTATTTCAAGAAGTTAAAAAATAAGGCTTCATATTCTTTAAAAAACACCATTTCAATGTTTATGGCTTATAGCAAATAAAGGGGTAAGTGTATGGGAAAGAAACACATTTAAGCAAAATGAATACTTTTAGTCAGTTCACTTGATACCTTGGTTGGGTTGTGCTTGTTGTTAAGAGCCAGGACCCACAGCTTTAGATACAAGGCACATTCAACATCATGTAAGCATGAGGTAAGATAGTATCAAGATAAACTCATAGGATAGCCACTTTAATACAGTCCATTTCTGACTACTAATTGTACCTCTCTCAGAATTTTGTTAACTAAAGTCATTGTTGATGTTTGGCCATTTTAGTGTTTTGTTAATGTGCGCTTCCATTAACAATGAGCCCCACAAAGCCACAAGGAAGCATACCAGCTAAAACATTGCTAAAAAGGTAAAACCAGAGCGCTAAAGATTTGTCTAGCCGAACAGCTAACTTAGTGAGGTGCAGTCACCAGCATCAAAGGAGCAGTAGTGGCAGCAGAGTCTCAACCCTACAGAAACCTGAGCGGGTCAGAACGTTCATCTTCATCTAGCCAAGGTGAAAGCACCCAGAAGCCAAGGACAGACAGCTGTGAGAGCAAGCTGGCAGCAAAGGGCTGAGCTCTGAATTTCAGTCTGGTAGAGCAAAATGATTTTCTCCTTCAGCAATGTCAGAAGAACCATCCCTTATTTCAAGACATCCTTACACATCTGCTGTGTGCAAAACCTGCACACAGGACATGGTTCTGAACTGCTTCTTCAAAACAAAGTAAATGAAAATTTCAGTGGCTCCAGCAGTCGGGACTGTTAGGCATGAAACAATGAGAGTACGAAATAAATCCTTATATGCTTTATAATAATATAATAAACCAATAAAAATACATATTCGTACTTAGTATTTGTTCAATACTATGCTAGGTACCAAAGAATTTTGCCTGCTGGATGGGCAGGTTGAGGCCAAATCATTAAGGGCTTTAAAAACCAGGGAAGACAGTTTACCCTCAATGAACTGGGTAAGGCAAAGCCACAGCAAGTTCTTCAACACCATTTTGGAGAGAATATCTCTGTTTTGCATTAGAGGAAACTGAGGCCCAGAGACTTTAAGTAATTAACCTTAACTTAAGGTCATTCAGCTGCTAACTGGCAAAGACTGGACTCAAATCTCTGTATTACAAAGGCCACTCCATTTGCTATGGCATGGCCAACTGTTGCTCAGGTGAGTGAAGCTTCATTTGGGCTAATGTTTCTGGATGAAGAACCTGGTAAGGAGACACTGGTAAGCAGATAGATACGGGTCATCCACATGGATATCAAAGTCACAAGGGTGGGAGCAGGTAATATGGAGAGTCATGGGGCATGTGCTCAGGTGAAGTGAGGAGGTAGCAATGTTGGAGATGGAGGAAAATTTCCATGCCTCATACCTCCCTTAAGGAGTAAAAGAAAGCAAGAATTTAACAAGAGAGTGAAAGAACAGCTGCAGGCACATTACTCTCTGGGAAGATGAAAAGTAGGTCAAGGATTAAACATCACTTCCTCTCAACCAGCTTCCATGCGCAGAGCAGAAGGATCTGGCCTCAGGCAAAGGCAGGCTGAACTAGAGCTGGCACTAGATACTGTTTGGCCAGGAGTGTTTAGTGAGGTAACTGGTAGTAAGTTTAGACTAGCAATCAGTTCCATTTAATGAATATGGCAAAATTCTAGTAAGATACACAAAAATGGTAAAAATTAATGCCTTTTCTCATAAAACTACCAGCCAAATTGGGGGGTGGGGGACTGTCCAACAATAAATGATTAAAATACGAGGTATTTGATATGAGGTAAACTGTTAAAGACGAGCTCAAGTGAGGGTGGCTTAGAAATGGGCCCAATATAAAAATTTCCTATGGGCAACCCTCCTCTCCCTCACATGTAAGCAGATAGCATGCCAGCTTTCAAGCTCCCTTTCTTTTACTTGTGAGAAAGTGGGGAGGAGGGAGGACAAGTATTTAGGACAAGTTTCTCAAAAATGAATAGCTTCCGTGCTGCAGGTCAGTTGTTCTTACACACGAGTGGTAAGAAGAAGAGAAAGCATTACATTTTTTTCATAAATTTTAATTTACTCAATATAAAGGTTTGTCTTTCATTCTCATAAAGTTCCTGGCCGGGCGCAGTGGGTCACTCCTGTAATCCTAGCACTTTGGGAGGCCAAGGTGGGTGGATCATCTGAGGTGAGGAGTTCAAGACCAGCCTGACCAACATGGCGAAATCCTGTCTCTACAAAAAATACAAAAATCAGCTGGGCGTGGTGGCGCATGCCTGTAATCCCAGCTACTCGGGAGGCTGAGGCAGGAGAATTGCTTGAACCCAGGAGGCAGAGGTTGCAGTGAGCCGAGATCATGCCATTGCACTCCAGCCTGGATGACAGAGCGAGACTCCATCTCAAAAAACAAATAATAAACTTCTTCATATTTTGTGATTAAAAAGTATCTTCCCTTTTATAAAATGCTGACGACAGTAAACAATGACTTTTTTTCAATGTCCTTGCAAAACAAAATAAAATTAGTAGCCCTATGTCTGCCCTCTGCATTGAAATCCAGAATTTACACTGTAGGTAACAGCTTCTATAGCCCCAAGTGGTATCTGCCATAGAGCCTTCGCAGGGAAAGCGCCTGAGGTTTAACTAGCTCAGTACCTCTCAACTGTCCTCAGGCTCCCAGCCTCTTAAGAAAGACTAGCTAAGGTCAGCCAGGCCAATATGGTGAAACCCCATCTCCAACAAAAATACAAAAATTAGCCAGGCACGGTGGCATGAACCTGGGTGACAGAGGTTGAACCTGGGTGACAGAGGTTGCAGTGAGCCGAGATCGCACCACTGCACTCCAGCCTGGGCAACGGAGCGAGACTCTGTCTCAAAACAAAACAAACAAAAAAGACTAGCTAAGGTCATTGCTACCATCTTATAGCCTACTGGCACCTCTGTCACTCAGACTCATTCCTGAGGAGCACACGCTGGGAACCATTTCCATAAGCACAGAAGGTTCATAAAGAGGCAGAGCACAACAGCTCTTGGAGTTGCCCACAGACAGCTTCCAAACCACAAGCAAGTCCTATCTCACCAGGCTGACACCACACCAATGAGACAAATCCTTCACAAGTGGCAGGAGAAGTGAAACTTCTGTATGTCAGACTATTTCCTAAATAAATTCAGTGTAACGTGACTCGACAGGCATACATCTCCAGTCTGACAGGCAACCCAAAAGTGTATGTTTTGGAAAATAACATCTTAAAAGTACTGAATGTGTTCTTTATAAGGACTTCTCAGTTGTCTTGGTATTCCTTGCTACCTCAACTTCAATTCTTCCCACATGAAAATTTCTATTTTCACTCCTCTCTTCTTTCATTTCACAAAAATGTGTGCTTCTTTCTAAGATAAACATGTGGTCTTTACCTAATTCCTCTTTTACTTTAACAGTGAATAGAACACTTGGTTACAAAAAGTTCAAACTTTCCTATGCAGAAAGAAAAAAAAACCCACCAGACTCTAAAACATACTCCTGAACACCTCTACCCCTCCAGGCTGCTGGGCCAGCTTTCTCCTGCCCTTCAGTGCCAATTTCCTGATGCTCCTCCTAAATACACACAAATCCCTCTACATGTGATTCAGTCCTACTTTACCTCAACATTCCACAGTAAACTAGTCTCAAAAGTCACCAAAGACCTGCCAGGCTCAAAATTAAATGGCATTTCTCATTCTTTTTTTTTTTTTTTTTTTTTTTTTTTTTTAAGAGACAGCCTAGCTCTGTCACCCAGGCCGAATGCAGCGTTGTGATCACAGCGCACTGCAACCTCAAAATCCGGGACTTAAGTGATCCTCCTGCCTCAGCTTGCCAAACTGCTAGGATTACTGAGGTGATCGGCTGCACTCAACTCCATTTTTTTCATCAGCCTTTTTGTCAAGGACTGATGAGCCCTGCCTTCTGGAAACATTCTTGATAATCATGACATTAATTTTCTGATTCCCCTCTAACCTCTGAACTCCCCTCTCACTTTTCTAAAGCACTTTCTTTTCCTGCTAATCTGTCAGGGCCCAGAAACAAATCAACAGGAGTTCCCATTGGAGTGGTATGAAAAGAGAGATGCATTTCAGGGAAGGGTTTAGATATGTGAGGTCCATAGTGGCTTTACTAAGCATTAATGGGTGATGAAAGGGAGAAAGCAAAGCCACAATCCGATACAAATCTAGAAGAAAATCTTAGTTTGTTGATTTAACAGTTGTTGGTCCTTGGCAATGTACCAGGAAAATAATGCCTTACTACAAAGCAATGACTTCCAAACCATACTCCAGATGGGGAGAGAAGGCTAATGTTTTAAACGTCTGTCTTCCCTGAAATCTGTTTTAAGAAAGGGTTAACACTGCTTTTTAAAGCTTTAAAAGTACACTTAACAGTATGATATAAGAAACCACAGCTGGGCTCATGCCTGTAATCCCAGCATTTTGGGAGGCCAAGGTGGGTGGATCACAAGGTCAGGAGTTTGAGACCAGCCTGGCCAATATGGTGAAACCCTGTCTCTACTAAAAATACAAAAAAAATTAGCAAGGCATGTTGGTACCCGCCTGTAATCCCAGTTACTCGGGAGGCTGAGGCAGGAGAATTGCTTGAACCCAGGAGGTGGAGGTTGCAGTGAGCCGAGATCATGCCACTGCACTCCGGGCTACAGAGCGAGACTCTGTCTCAAAAAAAGAAAAGAAAAGAAAAACCACACAGGGAACTTAAAAAATCTGAACAGCACGCAAATTCCAGTTCAGTCCTCAGTTTCCTCATCTGGAAAACACAGCTAATGCTATTCCACATACCACACCTCACGGAACTGAACCTTGAAGGAAATAAGCTATGTAAGTGCCTTTAAGCCCTAAAGCACTACTTCTTTTTTTTATTTTTTATTTTTATTTTTTTGAGACGGAGTCTTGCTCTGTCGCCCAGGCTGGAGTGCAGTGGCGTGATCTCGGCTCACTGCAAGCTCCGCCTCCCGGGTTCACGCCATTCTCCTGCCTCAGCCTCCTGAGTAGCTGGGACTACAGGCGCCCACCACCACGCCCAGCTAATTTTTTTGTATTTTTAGTAGAGACGGGGTTTCATCATGTTAGCCAGGATGCTCTCGATCTCCTGACCTCGTGATCCGCCCACCTCGGCCTCCCAAAGTGCTGGGATTACAGGTGTGAGCCACCGCGCCCGGCCTAAAGCACTATTTCTATGCATACAATTATTTTTAAGGAACAAGTGCTAACTCTTCCAAAGAAATAATGACTGCTTAACTATGTATTAATAACAGCTGTCACAAAAATCTAAAGCTATATTTTTGCTTTCCAATAATCAACAGTTAGTCTTTTCACTTTAAAGGTTAAAATTAACATAGTAAAATCCCATATAACTAATGAAGGTATTATAATGAAATGAAACAATATGAAAATTAACGTATCAAGATGTACTAATTTAATAAAATTGAAAAATTAAAACATAAACTAGTAAGAATGGTAGAAGTGTTTCCTAGAGAAGGTTGTGTATTTGTGTCCCTTAGTTAACCAATAAGAAGGAAAAAGACACTTTTGAGATCTACCTATTTAAACCCAAAGACTGCTTTTAATAAATGTTTTAATTTCACCACTACATAATGAACTCTATATTTTTGGATTAAACACATCCCTGAAATGAGTTGAATCTCTAAGTTGAAAAACATTTCTCATTTTAATTCAAAGATACTGTCTCTCACAAAATAATTACGGCTCTAAAGTAATAAAAAATTACACTTGAGAATCCTAACCTGTCAGTGGACGATCTGCCTTTTGAAGCCTCTATATGCACTGAATTCTCCCATAAAATACCAACAAGTTTGTCAAGTGAATAATTAATCTATATCTTCATTAAAAGCAGACATTTAAAGATATGCTTCTCAGTGAATTCTCATGTAACCTTAGGACTTAAATTCAGCCTTCCACAAAACAGTATCATAATCCTACGTATTTAACAGAATTTCTTTAAAGCCACAAGGAGCTGCCACTGCCAAGAGCACACACAAAAGTTACTGTCCATTAATAAGACAGAGCCTAATGTATTTGTAACTCCTACATATTAAAAATTTATTCAAGAAGACTAATAGCTTATTAGTTAGGGCTTTTTCTGTTACAAGTATAGATACCTGACTCAAAAGAGACTGGGCCAAAAGATAAACTGGCCCACATCATCAAAAAGGCCATGAGAGGGCTTCAGGCCAAGGATGGACCCGAAGGGATAGACAGTGTCATTAAGAGTTTCTCACTAACCCCTCAATTTTGGGTTGACTTCATTTTGAGACTGGCTCTCCACATAGGATAGCTTGGAAAAGATAATATATCTCAGGAAAAGAGGTAAGCTTTAAAAACATCCCTCCCAAATACTTTGGTATATCTCTCATCAGTTCAGATTAAGTTAAATACCCTCTCTGAACCAATCACTGTGGGTAGATGCATAAAGCTTTTTTTTTTTGAGACTGAGTCTCTCTCTGTTGCCCAGGTGCAATTTTGGCTCACTGCAACCTCTGCCTCTCAGGTTCAAGTGATTCTCCTGCCTCAGCCTCCCGAGTAGCTGGGACTATAGGCATGCACTACCACAATCGGTTAATTTTTCTATTTTTAGTAGACGTGGGGTTTCGCCATGTTGGCCAGACTGATCTCAAACTCCTGACCTCAGGTGTTCCATGCAACTTGGCCTCCCAAAGTGCTGGGATTACAGGCATGAGCCACCATGCCTGACCAAGATAAAGCATTCTGATGGGCCTGGGCTTGGGTCAGCCCATCACCACTGGAGGGTAAAAAAAGACCCACTTGAACCATATGGATAAAACGAATTATTATAAAATGAGGAGTGTTGGTACCCCAGGGGGATGTTGGGTGAACAAATAACATATGACCACCACAGATGGTCACTGGGTGGTATCCCTGAAAAACCACCACCAGGAATTTTTGAGCACTGGCAGACTACCAAATGCAAAACCTGTACATAGCAAGACTACAGGTGTACATGTAGTTATTTTCACCAATTCACTCATTACCAAGAAACAAGTTAAGAGGGACAAGTGTCTCCTCTCCCCTCCAACTCTCCTATATGCATTTAAAGACTGAATTGTGAACAGAAATGAAGAGACCTAAATTTAACAGCTAAAACCATAAAACTTATATTAAAAAAAAAAACAGAAGAAAAATCTTTGTAATCTTTAGGTAGGCAGATTTCTGAGGAGACAAAAGCATGAATCACACACAAAAAAACTGACAAACTGGGCTTCATCAAAATTAAAATGCTTGGCTCTTAAACAGACACTAATGATAAACCCACAGCCAACACCATACTTAATGGTGACAAGAAAATGATTTCTGAGGACTAAGATGAGGAACAAGACAAACATGTCCACCCTCACTACTACTTATTTTATTTTTCATTTTTTTCAGAGCAAAAGAACTTGATACCCTTACTACTTCTACTCAATATTTTACTGGAAGTTGTAGCCAGGTGAATTATAGCAAGAAAAAGAAATAAGGCAGCCGGGCGCGGTGGCTCACGCCTGTAATCCCAGCACTCTGGGAGGCCAAGGTGGGCAGATCACCTGAGGTTGGGAGTTCGAGACCAGCCTGACCAACAAAAAATAAAATTAGCTGGGTGTGGTGCCGCATGCCTGTAATCCCAGCTACTCGGGAGGCTGAGGCAGGAGAATCACTTGAACTCAGGAGGCGGAGGTTGTGGTGAGCCGAGATCATGTCATTGCATTCCAGCCTGGGTAACAAGAGTGAAACTCCATCTCAAAACAAAACAAAACAAAAAAACAAAATAAGGCTGGGCATGGTGGCTCATGCCTATAATCCTAGCACTCTGGGACGCCAAGATGGGAGGATCACTTGAACCCAGGAGTTCGTGACCAGCCTGGGCAACATGGTGAGACCCCTGCTCTACAAAAATACAAAAAACTAGCTGGGTGTGCTGGGTGCAGTGGCACGTGCCTGTAAGTCCCAGCTACTGGGGAGGCTGAGGCGGGAGGATCGCTTGAGCCCAGAAGGTCATAGCTAAACTGAGTTGAGATTGCACCACTGCACTCCAGTCTGGATGACAAAGTGAGACCCTGTCTCAAAAAAAGAAAAAAGAGAAATAAAAAGTATTCAGACTGGAAAAGAAGTAACATGATCTGTATTTGCAGATGACATGATCTTGTAGAGAGAAAACTCAAATCCACTAAAAAGCTCTTAGGACCAATAAACAAGCTGAACAAAGCTGTAGGATACAAAATTAATATACAAAAACCAACCATCGCTATATACTACCGGTGAGTAATCAGAAAATGTAATTTTTAAAAATTCAATTTACAATAGTATCTGAGTAAAATACATAAGAATAAATTTAACATAAGCATAAAATATGTACACTGCAGACTAAAAACCATCATTGAAATAAATTAAGGGAAATATAAATAACTGAAAAGACATTTAATGTTCATGAATCATGTGTTAGTCCATTTTGTGTTGCTATAAAGGAGTATCTAAGGCTAGGTAATTTATAAAGAAAAAAGGTTTATTTAGCTCATGGTTCTCCAGGTTGTACAAGAAGCATAGTGCCAGCATCTGCTTCTGGTGAGGCCTCAGGAAGCTTCCACTCATGGCAGAAGATGAAGGGAGAGCAGGCATGTGACATGACAGGAAAGGGAGCATGAGAGAGTGGGGAGGTCCCAGACATTGTTTAAACAATGAGATCTTGCATGAACAAAGCAAGTGAAAACTCACTCATTACCGTGAGAGCAGCACCCAGCCATACATGAAGGGTCTGTCCCTGTGACCCAAACACCTCCCACCAGGCCCCACCTCCAATGCTGGGGATCACAATTCAACACAGGATTTGGAGGGGACAAACATCCAAACTGTACAGATCTGAATTTTAATTTTTTTTTTATTTTTTAGAGACAGGGTCTCCTCTGTCACCCAGGCTGAAGTGCAGTGGGGCAATCGCTGCAGCCTCGAACTCCTGGGCTCAACTGATCTTCCCACCTCAGCCTCTTGACTAGCTGGCACTACAGATGTGCACCACCATGGCTGGCTTATTTTATTCTTTATAGAGAAGAGGGTCTCACTTTGTTAATCAGGCTCATCTCAAACTCCTGGCCTCAAGTGATCTTTCCACCTTGGTCTCTCAAAGTGCTAGGAATATAGTAGGCATGAGCCACTGTACCCAGCCTAAAATTAATATGGGAATACTTCTCAAACTGGTGTACAGATTCAACATAAACCCTGTAAAAACCCCAGCTGGACTGTTTAAAAAAAAACAAAATGAAAAACAGAAATTGACAAGCGGATCCTAAAATTCATATGGAAATGCAAGGAACATAGAATAGCCAAACAATCTTTAAAAAGAACGAAGCTAGAGGACTTCCTTCTCAATTTCAAAACTTACTATGAAGCCACAGAAATTAAGACATTGTAGTACCAGCAAAAGGATAGATACAAAGATCAATGGAACCTAATTAAGAGCCCAGAAATAAACTCTTACATTTACGGGTAAATTGATTTTTGACAAGAGTGCCAAATCAGCTCAATGGAGACAGAATAGTCTTTTTTATCAAATGGTGTTGGGAACAAAAGAATAGCCACAAACAAAAAAATGAAACTGAACCCTTCCTCACACCACACACAAAAATTAACTCAAAATGGATTACTGATCCAAATTGAAAAACTAAAAGTATGAAACTCTTAGAAGAAAATATAGGAATAGGCTGGGCATGGTGGCTCATGCCTGTAATCCCAGCACTTTGGGAGGCTGAGGCAGGTAAACTGCTTGGGCCCAGGAATTCATGGGCAACACAGCAAAACCCTGTCTCTTAAAAAAAAAAAAAAAAAAAAAAAGCTGGGTGTGGTGGCGCACATCTGTAGTCCCTGCTACTGGAGAGGCTGAGGTGGGAGGACTGCTTGAGCCTGAGGCTGCAGAGAGCCATGATCATGACACAGCTCTGGCATGGGTGACAGAAAGAGACCCTATCTCAAAAAAAAAAAAACCAATCAGGTGTGCCAGATGCAGTGGTGCATGCATGTAGTCCCAGCTACTTGGCTGAGGCAGGACCATCACCTGAGCTCAGGAGTTTGAGGCTGCAGTGAGCTAGGATTGCACCACTGCTCTGGTGACTGAACAAGACCCTATCTCAAAAAAAATAATAATAATAATAATAAAAAGAGGAGTAGATAATGGTTTCTTAAATACAATTCCAAAACACATGCAACAAAAGAAAAATAGGTAAACTGGACTTCATTGAAACCACAAACTTTTGTACTGCAAGCAATACCATCAAGAAAATAAAAAGACAACCCACAGACAGGGTAGAAAACACTTGTAAATCATGCATCTAATAAAGTACTTTTATCTGGAATAAAAATAATTTTTAATGGCCAGGCACAGTGGCTCACACATGTAATCCCAGCACTTTGGGAGGCTGAGGCAGGAGAATCACTTGAGGCCAGGAGTTCAATACCAGCCTGGGCAATATAGTGAAACCTTGTCTTAATAGATTGATATATTAGATAGATAAATAAGAACTTTTAAAATTCAGCCATTAAAAAGCCTGAATTTTATTAATAAAACAGGCAAAATATCTAAAAGACATTTTTCCAATGAGAATATGTCAATTTTGATCCAATGAAGATACCCAATAATCACATGAAAAAGATGTTCAACATCACTGCTATTAGAAAAATACAATTCTGAATGTCATTTTTTAAAAATGAAAATCAAAGACACACCATTGTTGGAGACAGTGTGGCGATTCCTCAAGGATCTAGAGCCAGAAATACCATTTGACCCAGCAATTCCATTACTGGGTATATACCCAAAGGATTATAAATAATTCTACTACAAAGACACTGCACACATATGTTTATTGCAGCACTATTTACAATACCAAAGGCTTAGAACCAACCCAAATTCCCATCAATGATAGACTGGATAAAGAAAACGTGGCACATATACACCATGGAATACTATGCAGCCATAAAAAAGAATCAGTTCATGTTCTTTGCAGCAACATGGATGAAGCTGGAAACCATCATCCTCTGCAAATTAACACAGGAACAGAAAACCAAACACTGCATGTTCTCACAAATAAGTGGGAGATGAGCAATGAAAACACATGGACACAGGGAGGGAAACATCACACACTAGGGCCTGTCAGAGGGTGAGGGATAAGGGGAGGGAGAGCATTAGAACAAACACCTAATGCATGAGGGGCTTAAAACCTAGATGACAGGTTGATAGGTGCAGCAAATCACCATGGCACATGTATACCTATGTAACAAACCTGCACGTTCTGCACATGTATCCCAAAACTTAAAGTAAAATTCAAAAAGAAATTTAAAAATTTTTTTAAAAAGAAAGAAAATCAAAGACACAATGAAACAACACTTCACACTCACTAGGCTAACTACAATAAAAAACATGGATAATAGCAAGATGGGAACTGGCTAGATGGGAATGTAAAACAATGCACTTAGGAAAACAGTTTTGCAGCTCCTCAAAATGTTAAACGTAATCATTAACATCTGACCCAGCAAAACCACTCCCAGGTTCCTAAAAAAATAAAATAAAATATAGCCATGCAAAAACTTGCACATGAATGTTCATGGCAACATTATTTTAACAGCTGAAGGTGGAAACAACCAAATGTCCACCATATGGATAAACATGGTATATCCCTACAAGGAAATATGTATTATTCCGCCATAAAAAGAAATCAAGTACTGATACATGACACAACGTGGATGAACCTTGAGAACACTGTACTAAGTGAAAGAAGCCACTCACTAAAGACCACATGAACTCATGGTCTTCACTGCTTATTAGGCCCCCTTGGCTTACCAACACCTCTCCCTCTTCGGTTCCAGTTAGGACTTTCTTGCTAATGCTATTCCCTCCTTCCTTTCTTAGATGCCCTCCCTTTTGGCCTTCTGTTTAAATTCTTTCCTAATCTCTCTATATTCTTCTATGAAGTTTTCCCCAACCAAACCACTTGATTTCTCCCATATCTGAACTGTCAAGGTAGTTACTGATTATATCACATTATGTGGGCATTTAAGTATATTGTATTTTTTTTTTCTAAAATTGTGATTATCTTCCTCCAAGCTTATTAAGCATAAGGACATATTTGGGTAAGAGAACGTGATGGAAACTAACATTTACTAAGTACCTGCTTAGCTAGAGTTTTTTGTTTTTTGTTTTTTGTTTTGAGACAGAGTCTCACTCTGCTACGCAGGCTGGAGTGCAGGGGCACGATCTCAGCTCACTGCAACCTCCATCTTCCGAGTTCAGGTGATTCTCCTGCCTCAGCATCCCAAGAAGGTGGAATTACAAGCATGTGGCCACCACACCCAGCTAATTTTTGTATTTTTAAGAGAGACAAGGTTTCATCATGTTGGCCAGGCTGGTCTCAAACTCCTGACCTCAAGTGATCCATCCGCCTTGGCCTCCCAAAGTGCTGGGATTACAGGCATCAGCTATTACGCCCAGCCTAGATATTTAATATACGTTTTTCCTTAAAGCAAGTTACTTTAAACTCTGAGCCTGACTTTCTTCGTTTGTAAATAAGGAAATTACTGCACAGGTTTATTGTGAAAACACTGGGGAAAGTCCAAGATATCTGAAGTTAAAAAACCAAGGTACAGAACAGTGTTTACAGCAAGTTACCACTTGTGTTTATTTAAAAAAGGAGGTAGGGGAAAGGGGTGTATAATCTATTATTATAGATTAAGTATATCTAAAGTAACTCACACAGGATGCACAAGAAACTGATAACAGCTATTGCCTTTGGGGCTGGAAATGGGAAAACTTACTTTTTCTATATATCCCTTTCTACTGTTTTGAGTTGTCTATCACGTGCATTATTTCCAAATAACAATTTTAAGGCTGAGCATGGTGGCTCACGCCTGTAATCCCAGCACTTTGGGAGCCCGAGGTGGGTGGATCACGAGGTCAGAAGATCGAGACCATCCTGGCTAACACGGTGAAACCCCGTCTCTAATAAAAAATAGAAAAAATTAGCCGAGTGTGGTGGTGGGCACCTGTAGTCCCAGCTACTCGGGAGGCTGAGGCAAGAGAATGGCATGAACCTGGGAGACGGAGCTTGCAGTGAGCTGAGATCGCGCCACTGCACTCCAGCCTGGGTGACAGAGCGAGACTCCGTCTCAAAAAAAAAAAATTTTTTTTTAAAGTACATGTACACACACAGATATGAAATATATTTTTAAAAATATTAATACCACAGGGTATTTCTACCCTTAAGGGTGTAAAAATAAGCTTCATTTCAGTCATAGTTATCATACTAATGTTTATCACCTTTTTTCTTTGAAAATGCTCTTTTCACTACGTACTACTGATGTCATGACATTAATGGATGTCTTCTTTTCATCTAGGAAGTTAAAAGACTTATCTACCCTTTATATTAAAAGTACTATATGTGACTGGTGTATAAGATCACTACATGTCCTGGTTTGCCCAAGACAATCTTGGTTTATGCCTACTGCCCTGATGTAATTATTAGTAATTATATGATCGCCCTACTGATGAACCAAAGGGAAAATAAGTCTATTCTTCTTATAACATCAATCAAAGACCATTCCATCAAATTTAGGGATAAACTATATTCTTTTGTACAATGAATTCCTCTTTGGTGAGTTTCAAGAATTAGCTTATCTTCTTAAAACGTGTAATAACATGATTAACATACTGACCTCGCACAGCCTACCTGGCCCCTGCCCTTAGAATATTTCAAGATAGCAGCTATTTATTCATCTTGATAAATCGATTTAAAAAGAAAAAAAAAAGTAGCTAAACACCTAGCTATTTTTACTATAGGCAGTTAAAACGACTGTTTCTCTATGTCCCATCTTTAACAATTCCATCTCAAATGGTATACTCCAAGACTTATTAAATATAGCTTAAACATTCCATTTTCCATCTCTATTACCCATTCCCTTTTTTTTTTTTTTTGATGAGATGGAGTCTCGCTCTGTCGCCCAGGCTGGAGTGCAGTGGCACGATCTCAGTTCACTGCAGCCTCTGCCCCCTGGGTTCAAGTGATTGCTGGGCCTCAGCCTCCCGAGTAGCTGGGACCACAGGCATGCGCCACCATACCCGGATAAATTTTATATTTTTAGTAAAGATGGGGTTTCACCATGTTGGCCAGCTGGTTTCAAACTCCTGACCTCAGGTGATCTGCCCACCTCGGCCTCCCAAAGTGCTGGGATTACAGGTGCAAGCCACTGCACCTGGCCCCATTCTTTTTTTTAAGAGACTGTGGCCTTGCCATGTTGCCCAGGCTGAACTCAAACTTCTAGCCTCAAGCAATCCTCCTACCTCAAGCCTCCCAAGTAGCTAGGACTACAGGAATGGGCCACTGCACCCAGCTCTATTACCCACTCTTGAATAGGCTTAAAAGGAATTTAAAAAACCAAATATTTCACACTACATTTACCTTAAACTAGATTTATGTAAGACATTTATTTAATTATCCCTTCCTGACCATTAAGAACTACTTTCTCTCACAGGTACTGAAAATTCATGTTACTGACATAAGAATTTTCCCCAAATAATACAGAGAATGACAGTTAACTATCAGATAAGCTAGGGCACTGGTTTGAAAACCTTAGTTGCCTAAGGAGCAAGAGTTGGCAAACTATGACTCACATGGGCCAAATCAGGCCCTCAACCTGTTTCTGTTTGGTCTACTAGTTAAGAAAGGTTTTCACATTTTTAAGTGATTAAAAAAATCTAAAGAAAACTAGTATCTTATGACACGTGAAAACTATTAATAAATTTTATATTGAATTATTAAATTGAAATCGGTGTCCGTAATAAAGCTGTATTGGAACACAACCACATTTTTTCATTTATGAATTGTATATGGCTGCTTTTGTACTATGGGTAGAGTTGAACGGTTCTAACAGAGATCAAACGGCCTATGACGCCTAGAATATTTACTACTTGGACTTCTGCTAAATAACTTTGCCAAACTCCACTCTAGAGAGGTTTTGTTTAAAAAGAAAAATTATATATATACATACACACACACACACACACACACAGAGAGAGAGAGAGAGAGAGAGAGAGAGAGAGAGAGAGAGAGAGAGAGAGAGAGAGAAACCAAAACAGTGGGGAGAGGGACAAAAGAGGAATTTCCATTTTTAACAACTGCCTCAAGTAATTCTGATATAGACAATATATTCAGAAAACACTGATCTACACTCTACTCCTACATATGCTTAGAGAAAGGGAATTGTCATGTGGCTTACAATTTCATTGCTAAATAAAATGGGGGCAACTTGGTAAACAGAGGCTTTCTTCCTTCTATCAAGAGAGTATATATGTGCATAGCCAATTCAGCCTCCCCACTCCTGAAGAGTGTGCAATGCATTCTGCCAGACACTCAGATCTTGAGGTAAAAAGAAGAAAATATCCTGTCCATTAAGAAGAAAATTTTAATTTCACATAAAATTTGCTTTAGTTTATTGTCAAGATTTGTGATTTTGAAGCTACACTTAGGAAATCCTTCCTGGCCTGTGGGTCGCATTTTCTTTTTTCATTGTATAGTTTTAAAATTTCACATGTGAGCTTTTAATCTACCTAGTCTACCTTCATATATGGTATTAAGTAGGAATCCGGTTTTATTTACCTCCCTGTGGTGAGTCAATTTCCCTATACCATCTATGAACAATCCCATCTTGTCCTCAGTGTTTGGTGCTGCCATAAATTATATATTATATATTAAAATCCTACATATACACGTGTCCATCTCTGGGTGCTCCAAGTCAGCTTCATTGGTCTGTTTACCTTACCACAGGGCTACGGTAATAAATACAGTGTAGTATTATTGGAGCACGTCTTCATATCTGGGAGAGCAACAACCCATCTCCCAAGCATAACACCTAAGACTGACCTACATGTTCATGAATATATTCTCCATATGTAAGTGTAGAGTATGATTGGCAAAAATTAGAAAATCAGAACGCACCTAAGAGGACACAGGAATTCTCATGCTCTGCTACTGGTGGGCATGGAGATGAGTACAGCCATTCTGGGGAACAATCTGGTACAACTTAAGTCAAACCAAATTTAAGTAAGCCCTATGATCCCCTTGCAGTTCTGCTTAATTCTCACAGAGGTCCAAAAAAGATTACGGACCAGAATGTTCACTGTTAGTGGGGATGGAGAGCTGGAAACGATCTGGTCTTCTATAAGATAAAATGAGTATACCCCTTGGAATACTATGTGGCTGTTCAACGCAATGAATTAGATGCTTGCATAGCAACAGGGAGAGAGCTTAAAACATTGTGCTTAGAAAAATGTAAGGAAGAATTAGGCATCATTTATGTAAGTTAAAAATACAAACACTAAATACATTTTACAAGAACACAAACAATATAGTGAAAGGCATTAGAATGGGTGCTTTTGGGGCAGAAGTAGAAAATGAGGATAAAATAGAATAAAATAAACAAGCAGGAAAGAGGAGAAAAAGGAATCAACCTTTACTGGGGGAAGGGGAGGGCTCACAAACACTAGGCTAGCTACTCACAAACCCCACCCACATGGCTCTCCCACAAATTATTTTTACATACTCCCATTTTACATATGAGTTGCCTTCATTAAAGGAGCCCTAAGAGCATAAAAAATTACACATGGTGAAAGAAATATCAAGAAGATATCGTTAAGTCAGTACAACTGCAGGATAAAGATGGCAATATCTGTAACTCGGGCAACCAGAAAAAAATACATTAAAGAGATAAAAATATAAAAACACAGGAAAAGCATTTGGGTGAAAGAAGAATTAAGTTTTAAGTTTTGGACACAGTTTGTTGTTAAGTTTCACTGTTTGGCTGAAAATACTGACTCCAGAAGGCAGTCAAGAATAGCTAGAATACATCTGAGGGTCATTTGGATTGTCAATTGTCCAAACTGCCACACAGTTGTTAAAGATGACACTGGTATGGAAGATGCTTGTGAAGCTAATGATGTGAGATGCTCTGGGGGAGTTGGAAGGGTGCTGGTTCAAAACAAAACAACCAATAGGAAGCAGGGGAGAAATGACTGTGGAAGGTGAGAGTGGAGTAAGCAAATTACTATAGATCTCATTTATTGAAAGTTGATTATGTGTAACATAAGCTAAATACTTAATTTTGTGTTCAAATGCCATTATATTCTAACAGCAGTAGGTGCCAAAGACTTAAGACATTTATGCAGCAAGCAAACTCAGAACTGAGAAAATCTATATTATCATTAGGTGAATGGTGTGCCACAGTTGTGCAACTCAATGGTCCTGACTCATAAAACATTGTGCACAGTTCCGAATGTCAACAAATATTTAACACATATTATATGCTAAGCAATATGTTAGGAACTGTATGTCCTGCAGTCAACAAGACTGGCATTAACCTCGATTATACAAACTAAGTCCAGGTATTATGGTAACCTAATGGTCTTGCCTCTGTCCCTGTCACTACTCTCAACAAAACTTAGTCCGGGGGGACAGATGGCTTCCCAAAGAAAGTCCATTTTAATCTGAAAAAAATTGTCCTTGAACTATGCTCCTGCTAAAAAAAACAGCTTTAAGCCAAATAATCATACTATATACTACTATAATATATATTTTTATATGTAACTGTAACATATATAGTATATATGCTATGCCATAGTATAATAGCACATGGGATATTTTATGGTATAAAGTTATACCGTAACTACCATAATCATGCTACTATAGGGTTCTTTATTCAAATAAAACAAGCCCTTGCCCTCAGAGGTTATAGTTAGATTACAGAGATATGGAAAATTTGATCTTTTGAATATCTATTCCAGAAGACTCAAAGTTATAATTGTTTATTCCATTTACTGTTGTACAATTAGAAATCTTTATTCCCTCAAAAAGTATAAAAACTTATGTGTGACTTCAAAAACCAAAATTAAAATTTTTAAAAACCGAATAGCGCACTTGTAATTTGTGATCATGAGATTTTACGTCACAAAAAATGCTGTTCAGTGTTGACACAGAGGTATGAGACTCCGACTTATTTCCTCAAGCTATGAATTCAGCTTACATAACAAAAGGAGGCCTTGAAATATCTTGGCTTATTATCTCACTTAGGATGACAAAGTTTAGTGATATTTATAGCAAATGATAATAAAATAAAAAGGTATATTCTTCAAAGAAAAACGAACAACAGGCCGGGCAACATGGCACGACTCCGTCTCCACAAAAAAATAGAAAAATTAGCTGGGAATCGTGGCATGTGCCTGTCATCCCAGCTACTCAGGAGGCGAGGTGGGAGGACTGCCTGAGCCCATGAGGTTGAGGCTGCAGTGAGTCGTGACTGCACCACTGCATCCCAGCCTAGGCGACGAATTGAGACCCTGTCGCCAACAACAACAACACACACACACACACACCTTCA
This sequence comes from Pan paniscus, assembly GCF_029289425.2. NCBI lineage: Eukaryota > Metazoa > Chordata > Mammalia > Primates > Hominidae > Pan > Pan paniscus. The sequence continues at coordinate 23,804,718 of NC_085926.1, read as the reverse complement.
CTTACTGGGTCATGACATAGTTCAATCTTTCTTCTTACCTGATCCTAACATCTGAGATTCCACTGCCCAATATAGTCAAACCAAAAGTTACACCACATTTACTTTCACCTAGTTACAATAAAGGTTTTAAGGTAAATGCATTTTCTGATTCAGTGTAACAATCACTAGGATAATCAAAGTACTAAATCATGTACCTCAAGTTTTTTGTAAAAGATTATCCCATTTTGCCCTCTAACAGCAGTCAGCCACTCAACACCCACCTACAATACCTTCATCTCTCTCCTAATAGAACTCTAAACCATCTACCCCCAAACATACGTCCACAAAACAAAAAGATCTAGGACAGTCATATAAAAACTGTGACTCTCAGCTGCATGTGACTTTTTCACTCACCAACCCATAGGATTTCAAATTTCTGTGTCAGAATAATACAGTACAATACTGAATTCAAAGGTAATAGTCATGTGGGATTGTTTTTGTTTTGGTTAATGGTGGCTACAAATGTGGCTCTAGAATCCTAGAACTGTGAATGGCATGATACATGAAAAAGTATGAGAGATGAATGCATGATATTTATATTTTCTCCCTATTAGACAGAAAACATTTTATCTGCAAATCCAACAGAATTCATGGAAAGTAGAAATGCAATCTCTAACAATGCGGCCATTACAAGTCCAACTCTAATCAACACATATAATATAAATATTCTTGTGGTATGGCTTGACCTTTAATCGTATTAGAATTAATACGTGCTCAAAGCACATCTAAGTGAGTAAGAAGAGTAGAGAGACAGAAAAAAATCAATCATCTATTCTTAAAAAAAAAAACCCTAAAACAATTAAAAATTCTAATAACACAGTTCAGCTGATATGGCCAGAAACAGTATCAGTCTCTAAATGCCAAGATGAATTTTAAATAAAATCTAACTCTTACCCATTTATAGCAGATAAAATTGAAACATAGCCATTTAAGACGAGCTTAATTTTTTTCCTCGCTCATTATGGAAAGAATCCAATAACTCTTTATATCTTTTCAATCTTTTCAAACAGTTCACCCGCATCTCTAAAAGTAAATAATATCATTATAGATATATAAAAGCTGAAACAGCATGAAAGTATTGTTTTCTAACGACTAATCTTTATTTACAAAAAGTATCATGGGCCGTAAAGTCACTTCGGCTTCTAACCAAGATGGTATATCAGATACTAAATCTGCCCTACCACTTAAACAACAAAAAAACTGACAAAATATATAAAACAGCAGTTTCCATACACTGGACATCAGGTAGTGCAAGGCAGTGATCTCTGAGAAAGGAAAACTAAATATATTGAGACCTACAATCGCCTGTGGTGCAGGAAGGAATAACCTAAGTGGTCAGAGTTCACAAGTACCAGAGCTGCACAGAGACAGAACTCCGGAGATCTGTAGAGGGTCCCGTCAAGTATTTACCTAAGCATGAATTAGCACATGCATGAGAGGACGCTACGCAATGCCAGGGAAAGAATCACCCAGAGAACAGAGAGAACACTCCCCAGAGCTCGCACAGGGCTGAGAATAGTTTGCATTGCCATTAGTCAGAAAGAAAAAGACCCTGGTAACTTATGGGCCATCCAGCAGAATACTCAGAATGGTGATGCCTCAGTGAATGGTAAAAATTAGCCTTAATAGCTGTTCTGGTCACTCTCAAAAGCAGGCTTCAAAAGGAGGCCTTAAAAGCTTAAAAGCAGGCCTCAAAAGGATCAGACTAAGATCCAACTTAACTGCACCTTACGACAAAGCTCAAGAATATTTTTAAGAATACAAAAAGGCAGCACTCAAAAAGGCAAAATTCACAATGTTTGGTATCCAACAAAAAATTATCACGCATGTGCAGGAGCTTGAAAATATAAGGTAAAAAACCAATCAATAGAAATTGATCCAGAAATGACCCAGATAATGAAATTAGTGGACAAAAAGACAGTAAACGCTTGTTATAACTGTAATCATAAATTTAAAATGATACAATACCTGACCATGGTAAGTGGACTCATAGAAATTATAAAAAGATCCAAATCAAACTTCCAGATATGAAGAAATACAACAACTGAGATTAAACATACACTGAAATTAACAGCATGTTAGACTATGCAAAGGAAAAATAAGAAACTTGAAGTCAGCCATAAAAATTATTCAAATGAAACACAGAAAACAAACTTTCTTTCCAAATATGATGAAACTATAAGCTCATAGAGCCAAGAAACTGAACAAACACCAAGCACAAGAAATACAAAAAATAAAAAAACTACATCAAAAGGTATATCATAATCTAACTGTGTAAAACCAGTGATAAAGAGTAATTCTTAAAAGTAGCCAGACAAAAAGATGACACATTATATGGAGAAACAAACTAAGGATTACAGAGTTCTCACTGGAAACAATGCAAGTCAGAAGACAGTTACATAGCATCTTTAAGTAAAAAACAAAACTGTCAGCCTAAAATCCTATATCCAACAGGAACATTTCCAAAAAAAAAGACAAAGATTTTTTTCAGACATAATAAAACAAAGAATTTGTCACCAGCAGACCTGACTGCAAGAAATGTTAAAGGAAGTCTCTCAGGCAGAAGGAGATGACAGTGAGTGAATATCTTAAACTATACAAAGAAAAAAAGAACACCAGAAATGGTAATAAATGTGTGGAAAATATAAAATTTTAAATTATTATTATTATTATTATTATTATTATTATTTTCTTTTTTTGAGACAGACTCTCTCTCTGTTGCCAAGGCTGGAGTACAGTGGCGTGATCTTGGCTCACTGCAACCTCTGCCTCTTGGGTTCAAGTGATTCTCCTACCTCAGCCTCCCAAGTAGCTGAGACTACATGCGCGTGTCACCATGCCCAGCTAATTTTTTTGTATTTTTAGTAGAGACAGGGTTTCACCGTGTTAGCCAGGATGGTCTCGATCTCCTGACCTCGTGATCCACCCGCCTCAGCCTCCCGAAGTGCTGGGATTACAGGCATGAGCCACCGCACCCGGCTAAATTATTTTTTAAATCTCTTAAAAGATAATGTTTAAAGCAAAAATAGTAACAATATATTTTGGGGTTTATAACATGCAGAATAAAATATATGACAATAACAGCACTAATGCCGGGAGAGGGATTGTTGAGGGGTCGCTGTGGGTGAAGGGGTATAATTATCACGTGAACGTAGTCTGTGATAAGCTAAAGATGTATTCTATAAAGATGTATTCTAAAGCAACCACTAAAAAACAAACAAAAAAAAGGTATAGCTAGTAATACAGAAGAGAAATTAATTAATATAGTATCATTAAAAAAAAACTCAACCCAAAAGCAAGCATGAAAAAAGGAAATACAAATAGGACAAATTGAAAATTAATTTAAATCTAATTATATCAGGCCTGGCACGGTATTGGCTCACACCTGTAATCCCGGCACTCTGGGAGGCCGAGGCAGGCAGATCCCTTGAGCTCAGGAGTTTGCGAACAGCCTGGCCAACATGGTGAAACTCCATTTCTACTAAAAATACAAAATTTAGCCAGGAGTGCCGGTGCATGCCTGTAATCCCAGCTACTTAGGAGGCTGAGGCAGGAGAATCTCCTGAACCCTGGAGGGCGGAGGTTGCAGTGAGCTGAGATCAGGCCACTGCACTCCGGCCTGGGTGACAGGGTAAGACTCCATCTCAAAAAATAAAAATAAATAAATAAATCCAATCATGTCAACAATAACATTAAATGTTAATGGTCTAACCATTCCAATTTAAAAGCAAAGATTGTCAGATTGGAAAAACAAGCAAGTCCCAATTATATGCTGTTTAAAAGAAACCGCTAGTCCAGGCATGGTGGTTCATGCCTGTAATCCCAGCACTTTGGAAGGCCAAGGAGGGAGGATCACTTGAGCCCAGGAGTTCAAGACTAGCTTGGGAAACATGGCGAAACATTTTCTACCAAGAAGTTCAAAAATTAACCAGGTGTGGTGGCTCACGTTTATAGTCCCAGCTACTTAGGAGGCTGAGGTAGGAGGATTACTTGAGCCCGGGAGGCTGAGACTGCAGTAGGCTGTAATTGTGCCACTGCACTATAGCCTGGGCAACAGAACAAGACCTTGTCTCAAAAAAAAATAAAATAAATAATAAAAATAAAGAAAATAAACCCCTATTATATATTTTTAAAGTCCTGTACCAGCTATCACTTATTAGATACTAACCAATGAAAAGAACTTCTTTGCAGAGCCTTAAAAGTATCAACCTGTTTTAATAAGCAACGCAGATTAGCGGACAAGCAGAAAGAAAGGGAAATTCCCAACAGCATGGTCAAGATTTCTAATTCTCAGTTCTCCATATTACCTGTTTACCTTCTATTGAAAGTTTGTAGTATTTAATTTTCCACATGCCAAAAGTTCCTGAAAAGATTGAAGGTGGTAAAAACGCTGCTTCTCAAACAATACTTTCTTACTCAAACCAGGTGTAGGCTAGTCCTCTAAAAAACAAAACACCAAAACCAATCAGCCAACCAAAGAAAAACTATCTCCAACGCTTTATAAAATGCAGCAAGGAGCTAGTAATTTTTAAAACATATCACATAATATATCACAAATCCTCTGAATTTCAAATTGGAATCAGCCAATGGCTAAAAATAAAAACACATAGCAAGTTGGACTGGGATGGTGCAGGCAACAGTCCCAAAATTCAGTCCCTCCTCTCTGCAGAAGAAAGCAAATGTATCACTAAATAGCTTACAGTTAACACATTACTATCTTTTTGAGACACCAGTATCCTGGGGATACTTACAGTTTTGAGAGCTTCTCAAGTATTAGTACTGGGTTTGGAACACGCTCCCTGGCTCAGGTCCTAAATCTAAACAGAGCACTCAGACTCCTGTATTTTAATTCTGGCTCCCAAACTTTCTAGCTTTATGATCACAGGCAAGTTACTTAACTTCTTTATGTTTCAACTTCCTCACCTGTATAACTGAGGTGAAAATAATAGTATAACTTTTTTGTTAGTGTTAGTGCTTACTGTGAGCCAGGCACTGTTCCAAGTGCTTTATATACATTTCTAAATCCTAAAAACTCTATGAGGTAGGCATTATTATCCCTATCTTACAGACAAGGAAACAGAGTAGAGATTTATGTTCCTTCCCCAAATTACATAGCTATTATGTGAGAGCTAGGATTTTAACTCAGTCTGGCTCCAGAACCTGCCATGTTACTCAATATGCCAAACAAGTTAACAAGCCACAGATTTCCCAAATTGCCCATCTTTTCATGATAGACCATAAACTACTTAACAAGAGCTTTATCTTCTTCATCATGAGTGATGCCACCATCTAGCACAAAGAGAACATAAACTAGATCAATCATAGTGTGCAGAATGAATAGATTCCTGGGCATGATTCTGTCTGTCATATGTCATTTACTTTCACATGCCCCTAAGGGACACGGTAGAGAGTGTACAATGGTTAAGAATCAGAAGACCCATGTTCTATCCCAACCATACCAGTCCTCAGCTGAGCCATTTTAGGAAAGTCACCTCACTTCCCTAGATCTGAGTGTGTTCATTTGTAAAATGAGGAACTGAACTAGATCTAAGTTCCCTTTCAGCTCTAAAACTTCCAAGAAAAGCCAATGTCACTCTTTTGGAAAAAGAACAAAAGAGCTGCCTCACTGAAATACCTTGCAGTTTTCAGAGGAACACATACATCTCTTCTACTGCTTACTTAAAATCCCTTACTCCCCCAGACTAAGGGCTCCAACAGAGTCTGGACCTAGTCTCTCCTGTTTATGTCTTCCCCAGTACAGCACATGGCATGTGGAAGACATCTGATGTTTAATGAGTAAATACATTATAGGTGAAAACTTGTGAGGACTAAGTGAAAAGAGAAACTCTTTTTTTATATAGCATTCTAAATCAGTTATTTCCTAAATTCATGAATGGATGGCTAATTTTACTAGCTGGATATTCATTTTAGATATTCCTATTAACTTTAGTTATAAAAACTCTCTTGTAAAGATTTATTCACAAGGCTTTTTAAAATGCTTTAACTTCTTGCTGTTTCAATGTATTTCATCTATAACCTAAACAGTTCTTGTTCCAAATGTCCTATTTAACAGAAAAATCGTAATCTTAACATCAACAGCAAAAGCTCAAAACATTTTTTCTGAAATATATCTTATCTGTGCCATAAACTAGATCATAAAAGCAGCAGCTGAAAAGAAGTTATTAGAAATAGCTTAAAACTCACAGGAAACAGATGCTAACTTTCCCTCCCTGCCTCCCCCTTTCCTAATGCCTTTAAATATAAAGCTATTACGTGTTGAAATGAACCTTTTATTTTGAGGATTATTTATGTAGATTATCCAGAGAAATTTAATGCAGTCTCAATTCATCAGGATTTTTCAAACAATAATCTGCAAATTGATACAGGTAAACCCTGAGATTTAACTTCTAATGTCTAAAAAAAAGGGGGAGGAGGGGAGTTTCTAAAATTGATTCACTTTTTATTTTGAATAATTGATGATTATATGTCATAAAAGCCTGGAAATTACCAGAGGTACACTGTATGTAAATTTTAAAACGTATACATTACTTTAAAAGTATACATTTAAAAGTATACATTACTTCCTTGGTTCTTACCCTTGGCTTCTGAGTTTTGTTTTAATGCAGGTGTGGGAACCTCCCCTAGAGATGATTCCAATAGGATGGGGCCCTGGTGTGACTGTTTTTTGTTCTGGTTTTTGTTTTGAGGCAGGTCTTGTTCTGTGGCTCAGGCTGGAGTGTACTGGCATGATCCTAGCTCACTTAGCCTCGACCTCCTGGGCTCAAGTGATCTTCCCACCTCAGCCTCCTGAGTAGCTAGGACCACAGGTGCGCACCAGCACATCTAGCTAATTTTTAAATTTTTTGTAGACAGGATCTTGCTATACTGCCCAGGCTGCTCTTAAACTCCTGGGCTCAAGCAATCCTCCTGCCTCAACCTCCCAAAGTGCTGAGATGACAAGCATGAGCCACCCAACCTGGCCTGCATTTTTTTAAAACATTACGTGTAACTGAGATAGCAGCCAAGGTTGAGAACTACTTCATTAAACATTTAACAGTTAATGCTAGACTGCTTCAAGTAGGTGATCAGGTTAACTCAATATGTAAAACCTAAAAATGTTAAAATATTGTACAATTAGTCCCGTATTTTTTTTTCTATGCTCTTATTCTCCATTTTAAACATTATCAATTTGAGCAGTGATTCCTCACATTGCTTTTTATGCATTACAGGGAATACCACAAGTCTTAAAACATAATTCAGTATGAATTCATTTTAGTTTTAAATTTCCTCCAAAGTGATTTCTTTCATTACATTAATATTTTAAGTTAAAAAATTTATAAAACAAAACTGTAAGAAAAAACATCAGCCAATTTCTAATCTCAAAGAGCTTTCCTAGTATTAAAAAGAGCAGTATAAGTTTTTTTTTTCCTTTTTTATTTTTAGAGACGGGGTCTCGCTCTGTCATCCAGGAAGGAGTGCAGTGATGCAATCACAGCCCACTGCAGCCTCAAACTCCTGGGGTCAAGAAATCCTCCCATCTCAGCTCCCCAAAGCACTAAGATTACAGGCTTGAACCAAGGCACCTGGCCTTTTTTTCATTTTTTAAATAAAAAGCTGCCAGGAGCAGCTAGCAGTGCTGTTCAGGGAAAAGAACTTGGAAAAAGCACAGGAGGAAGGGAGGTTAGAAGCAAACACAGAAAAGCTACAGAGTAATGGGACATGCTACAGAGGTATGTGAGAAAGATGGGGGAATTTTAAGTGGGCAAGTAGAACAATTAGACATATTTTAGAAAAATCACCCTAAATGGTGACAAACATTTGTCCTCTGAAGGAGAATTTGATGGGGGTTATTAGCTCTGATTTATAGATGAGAAAATAAAGCTGCTAGAGGTTAAATGATCTGCCCAAGATTATAGTGCCATCAAGAGGCAGAGTTAAGATTTGAACTCACTGGTGAGACTCAAAACCAAGCTTTTATTACAGCAAAGAAAACTGTATGACTATCACAAATGAGCTGTAAAAGGCCTTGTCCAAAGACACTTCAAAAACTGTTTTAAATAATGGACCAAGAGTTAACCTCTTGAAGTTTTATTTTATTTCTTTTTATTTATTTTTTACCATAAGGCTTTTTTGCACTGTTGAAATTTTCTGATACAAAACTTCTGGCATCTTTTTATTTTTTTTTTTTTTTTTGAGACAGGGCTGGAGTGCAGTGGTACAAACACGGCTGACTGCAGCGTCAACCTGTCGGGCTCAAGTGATCCTCCCACCTCAGCCTCTCGAGTAGCTGGGACTACAGGCACATGCCACCATGCCCAGCTAATTTCCTAAATTTTCTGTAGAGATAGGGTCTCGCTGTGTTGCTCAGGTTTGTCTTGAACTTCTAGCCCCAAGAAATCCTCCTGCCTTGGCCTCCCAAAGCGCTGGGATTACAGGCATAAGCCATCACGCCCAGCCACTTCTGGCATCTTAGATAAACCTCATTTCTTCACAGTCATGCCTATAATTTTCTTTACATAGACAACAACATTTGCTGTAAAATATAAGAAATTATCTTCTCTCTAGCTTTGCTAACATTACCATTGCTTTCCGACATCTTGTTCATCTGCATTTAATACTCTGTTTAACTACTGCTATGACATGGCTTTCAGACTCTCATGTGGCGTTCTGAATCAGTGTTTATTTGTATCTTCCAACCTGACTCTATTAATATTCTAAAAATAGGGAAAAACAATTTATCTAAAATAATAAAACAAATTCATTAATGTAGCAGCTTCCAAAGGTGCCTAGGAAACAAATGCTTCCCTAGTGGGAAGGTCTATTAAATTCTTACTTTTAAATATATGACTATCAAATAGTTCACTGTCAAGAAAGGCACATACCATATACCAATCATTTTTTAAGGTTAGGAACAAGCAACACAAAACTCATATTTTAAAAATAAAAAATAAAAAATATCTCCATTTTATACTCTACTGAGAGGTACGTTATGGAAAATAAAAGGAAGTGCTAAGAGACAAATATATGGAGACTGAGGAAAAATGGGAGAAAAGGGACAAAAATTGAAAAACTGACCAAAAGGTATGGTGTTATACAGTTAAAATTAACTTGAATACTTTATATTTTTCTTTTTCTCCCACTTTTTGAGACAGGGTCTCACTTTGTCGCCCAGGCACAAACACAGCTCACTGCAGCATCAATCTCCTGGGCTCAAGCAATCTTCCTGCCTCAGCCTCCCAAGTACATGGGATGATAGGCACACCACCACACCTGGATTATTTTTTAAAATTTGTTTTGTAGAGATGGGGGTTTCACCATGTTGCTCAGACTGGTCTCAAACTCCTGGGCTCAAGCAATCCACCCGCCTTAGCTAACCAAAGTGCTGAGATTACAGGTGTGAGTCACCACATCCCTGTATTTTTCTTTTTTTGAGACAAAGTCTCGCTCTGTTGTCCAGGCTGGAGCGCAGTGGCAAGATCTTGGCTCACTGTAACCTTCGCCTCCCGGCTTCAAGCGATTCTCTCTCGGCTCACTGCAACCTCTACCCACTGAGTTCAAGCAATTCTCTCTCGGCTGACTGCAACCTCCACCTCCTGGGTTCAAGCGATTCTCCTGCCTCAGCCTCCTGAGTAGCTGGGATTACAGGTGCCCGCCACCACGCCTGGCTAATTTTTGTACTTTTAGTAGAGATGGGGTTTTGCCATGGTGACCAGGCTGGTCTCAAACTCCTGAGCTCAGGTGATCTGCCCACCTCGGCCTCCCAAAGTGCTGGGATTACAGGCGTGAGCCACTGCGCCCAGCCCCCCACACCTCTATATTTTTCTTTACAGGTCTCCTCCCTCCAGGAAAAACACAGTCCCTTCTCCTTTATTAAAAATGTATATTCTCTTCCAACAGGTCAACTATTTGTATCCAAGCCATTCCCTGGACAATGATCAGAAACTGAATTCTGTTTTTATTTCTCTTTCAGGAAAATCATTCATTTGCTCCTTCATTCATTCACAGCAAAAGTCTGAGCAGTTACTGTTTTCTAAACCCTGTGCTAGATGGCTGACATGATCCATATGCTCACAGAGCTTAAAGTATTGAACAAACTCAAAAAGCCAATTATTAAAGCTAAATAAATGACTAAGTTTTCTTCCTTTAGAAAAAAGTATTTGGCTGGGCATGGTAGCTCATGTCTGTAACCTCAGCACTTTGGGAGGCGGAGGCGGAGGCAGGCGAATCACCTGAGCTCAGTCAGGCATTCAAGACCAGTCTGGCCAACATGGTGAAACCCTGCCTCTACAAAAAATACAAAAATTATCCAGGCATAGTGGCGGGCACCTGTAATTCCAGCATTTGGGAGGCTGAGGCAGGAGAATGGCTTGAACCCGGAAGGCAGAGGTTGCACTGAGCTGAGATCGCACCACTGCATTCCAGCCTGGGCAACAGAGTGAGACTCTGTCTCACAGAAAAAAAAAAAAAAAAGAAATACAAAACTTAGCTGGGTGTGGTAGCACGCGCCTGTAGTCCTAGCTACTTAGGAGGCTAAGGTGGGAGGGGATCACCTGAGCCTGGGACATCAAGGCTGCAGTGAGCTGTGATCACACCACTGCACTCCAGCCTGGGCAACAGAGTGGGACCATGTCTCAAAAAAAAAAAAAAAAGTATTCATTTTGTTAAATATTTTGTCAAACTAGCTCCCAATATGAGTGTCATCTGGACCCTTTCACTTTAATTACCAAAATAGCTGACTGATCCAAAACTCAATCAAGTTAGACTAACTGGTCCCTTGCCCAAGAGTTTTACAACTGGCCAAAAGTAAGTTTCTCTCTGGGTGCCTGTGGTCACGTTCTTCAGGCAGGCTGTGGGCAGCCAGGAGCAATCTGCGACGTGAGAAAAAATAAAGCGCACTTGGAGCGAGAGCATAGATGAGAGTTGGAGAGAATTCCTGGTTTCTGTTGTTTCTGATATCCAGAACATTTCAGTTCCTGGGTTATCAGACACACACTCAAATATCCCTATAATATTATCTTTTTATTTAAATGAATTAATTAGACTGCTGTTACCTGCAACATAAAGAGTCTTAGCTAATAACAAAAGTGGTATCAGAATGACTAATTCTCTCCAAAGTACAGTGGTTGAGTATCGGCCCTGAAGCCAGATCACGTGGGTTCTTCTGGCTTCTCCACTTACTAAGCTGCACATAACCTTAATGTTGATTTCATAATCTGTAAAATGGGAATACATGACCACCAACAGGAATGGTTTAAGTTTTAAATGAGTTTCTAATGTTCAAAGTCCTTAGAACAAAACTTGACCCACAGTTAAGACCGCAACAGAAGTTAGCTATCACCACCACCTCCAAGGGGGATCTAAATTCTATGATATACTGATTTGCTGATGTTTCAATGAGACCACTCATCTGGCTTGACACATTCCCTACTGTACACATGATACTTAGAGAGCATTGACAAGGCCACTCTTAAACAGGGACAGTTTCCACATCCAGGTGAATCAAGAAGAGTAATAAGGTAAGGAAGAGAGAAAAAGCAGTGGCTGGATTCTCCACAGCTCCAAGCATCACACTGTTCTCTCATAAGGAGCTTCTACACAACCAAAACCCCAAACCTGCCCCCACCCCAATATTGAGTCACACTGCTCTTCCTTTGATGCTGTTGGTTCTATAAACCTGAAGATTTTTATGCATTTTTAGATCCAACAGATGACTTCAGCTTGCCAAAAACAAACAAAAACAAAAACAAAAAAATGAACCCACTCCCGACTGGTATAACTCTTAAAATCCTTTATTATTTGTGATTTTTATTTTTGTGTGTGATGGGGGTAGGGCAAGAGATGAAGGCTGCTGACCTTTGTGAACCCTAAATCTATTTATAATACATATTGACTAAGACTCCCTCTATCCACTCCATGCTCTTGTCAGGGGATATTATAAAGGGCTCAGAATAAATTAAACACCATCCTGAAAGGCTACTTAACTAGAAGCAAGCATGGCCCAGAGATCAAGCACATGCATGTAAGAATTAGAGGAGCCTAAAGAACCAGGAAGTAGTTAAAAAGAAAAAAGGAAAAATAATATATACATGATTTTTCCAAGATATTTTCTTGACAAAGTATCTTTTAAATTATTCTAGAGCCAAAATTCCAGGTGTAGCTAGCTAGGTAATAAGAAGGAGTGGAGGGAAGGGGGAGGAAGGGAAACATGTGGCATACCCATATCCTGACAATGCCAGGGTTTCTCTACAGAAATTCTGAAATAGCAGCAAACTCCTCAAGAACCCAGGCCAACAGAGCCAATCAATCCATGCTTATCAACTCACAAATTTGCTGAAGGCTTTCTCCTTTTATCTGCTTCTCTTTCAGACATCTCTTATTTATAGAAAGTAGTGAGCTAAGCCTGAGGGGAAAACCAAAGTCCCCATTTCTAACCGCTCTTCTAGACCCCTTTCCTTTCTCAGTTCCTCTTTCCTTTCTCCTTCTCTTATTAGCTCGACCTCAACCTTTTCCTTGGACTCCCTAAATCTGTAAACTTTCCCACTTCAGCACTTTTCCAGGAGAGGGGCAGGTATGGGGGCTCAGGCTACTGGTAAACCCCGTGCTTTGGGAGGTTGAGGCAGAAGGACTGCTTGAGACCAGGAGTTTGAGACTAGCCCAGGCAACACAGCAAGACCCCACCTCTCCAAAAAAATTTAGAAAACAGCTGGGTCTGGGTGTGGTGATTCACACCTGTAATCCCAGCACTTTGGGAGGCTGAGGCAGGAGGATCATCTGAGCTTAGGAGTTCCAGACCAGCCTGGGCAACATAGTGAGATCCTGTCTCTATTAAAAAAAAAAAAAAAGCTGGACTTTGTGGAGTGCACCTGTTGTCCCAGCTACTTAGGAGGCTGAGGTGGGAGGATCGCTTGACCCCAGGAGTTCAAGGCTGCAGTGAGCTATGATCACACCATTGCATTCCAGCCTAGGCAACAAAGCGAGGCCCTCTCTTTTTTTTTTTTTTTTTTTTGAGGCCCTGTCTCAAAATAATAATAATAATAATCCTCCATCTTATCAAACATAAGAACTTATTTTCAAGAATCAAAGAAAAAAATAAAAAATACAAGACGGAGAAACTGCCCCTTCTGCAACTGCCACCCTCCTCTAGCTACAGCTTGTCAGAACCACTGGAGGGCTTTTATTTTTCACCCCAAATTTCCTAATCTCTCCTTCCATCCACCCTGTCCACTGAAAGTAAACCCCTGTTACTTATTGATGGACATTTTCCCTCTTCCTTAGGTGTGCTGGGACAGGCACAAGCCTGGAAATCACCAGACTAGAGTGTGAGACAAATCTGAGGAAAACACTGAAATCACATAAGGTTTAGATGAAATTGAATTATGATAAAAATTATAACCAAATTTACATCTTAGGTCATTAACGAACCTTTATATAATGTCTTGTTCAGTAGCTATGTAATGTTTATTTTATATTGAAAGCATCTATCACACTTTTGTATCTCCAGATGATCTAATTCAGTGCTATGCACACACAGACACCCATAAATGCTCAGTTTGTAATTTGAGTCAAATAAAATTTTTCAAGTCTTCTGTTCTGATGATGACTCTAATGTTTTATTGCAAAAGTAACTTCTATCTATATGCATCAACTCCAACGCCTTTACCAGCAACTGCTTCGATTAGCACTGGTAAATATCCAAATAATGATCCCATTTTCTCATAGATTTAAATACCTAACTTTTTAATCACTAAGTATACTGTGTATCTTCTCAAAAATTAAACCTATATTTAAAATGTTATATTACATTTACATACAATATAGAAATTGATCTTTTTACACAATGGAAGATTAAAACACTGTATTTATGATTTCACTGCTTCAGCCTACATGTTTCTGTGATTGATGGTAACATCTAAATGAAGTAACTGGTAACATTTATACAACTACTACTAAATGCTGTATTTTAATTTGTTTCAGTAATCATTCATACTTTTCAGGCATCTTCTGGTGTTAGGTACGAGAAATTAAAATAATCATATTTTTTAAAAACTCGGTCTTGACAGAGAGACAAACACAAATGACCGTAACTCAATGTGATAAATGTTTTAAAGAGGTATGTATTTAAAGTGCCCTGGGACACAGATGAGAGCTGTGTGGAGTGAATCATTTTTATCAGAGCTTTGAAAAATAAAAAGGGAAGAAGCTGGGAGAGAGAACATCCTAGGGGGCATACTGAAAACAGCAAGTTACAGAGAGAGGAAATAAGATGGAAATATAAAAGCTGGGATCAGGTTGTAGGGGATCTGAATACTACATAAAGATTTTGGGCACTTAATTCTAAGGGCAGTTAGGACCTTAGATTTTTAAACAAAAGAATATAAGAATTAAATCTACACTGGAGAACAAGTAGAGGTAGATGGCAATTCCAATGAAAAATATTAGTGGCTATGTTATAAAATAAGCCTCTTTTTAAATTTAAATACAGCTCTGCATATGAGTAAAATTTAACATCAACAACTCAAAAGAAGGTCTATAATTCATAAAGCCACTATAAGAGGCAGTAGAGTATAATGGTTAGGCTTTGAAGGCCAGGGCCTAAATACCAGCTTCTCCACTTAAGAGCCTAGTGACCTTGGGCAAGGTACTTAAGCATTTTAAGGTTCTCTTTCCTCATTTATAAAATGAGAATAACAATCATATTGACATACTTAATAAAGTTAGCTGCTATTATTAAAGCTTTATCCTATTTTTAAAATCTCCACCGCACACAGTGTGAAGCAAAAAGAAACTAAGCTAAAATTTGTATAGTAAATCTAAAAAGCTGTCCAGAATATCATAAATCAGGCTTTCTACTGTTCCTTCATTATTCTGTATAAAGTGAATGAACACCCAGAATACTGGATATATTCATGCATTCATATCATTTTAGAATTACCAAAATTCACCCCAAAGCAAAATACAAAATACAGGATTTTTTTTTTGTATTTTGATTTTTTTTATTATTTGGTGGTTTTTCCCTTTGAGCAAATAGCCATGTTATGTCTGCATTGAAATTTTGTCCCTTTAAGAATTGTGAATAACTTTTTATAATGGATAAGTGAAAAAAAATGTCCTAAGGGCCCTTTTCTTAGCTGTTTATTAGTGGCGAGAGGGAGGAGTCATGAGAAACTGGTCCTTTAGCAAGACAAATGACCCTTCTTAAAGAAATCATGTAATTTCTTATCAGTGCAACCCAAAAACCTCCTGGCAACAGTTTAAGATATGCTAGAATTACATTTCATTTTATAAGTCATTTTTATAGCATATATATCAAAAAGGGATTTAGTACCTAAAGTTTAAAATACACGTGTAGGAATGATTACACTGCTACTCCAATCTCTTCATTAGCCTTATTACATGTGTTTAGACCTCCCCTTCAGAACAAATATTTCAGCTATCATAACAAAAAACTATGAAAAAATGACAACTCCACAAAAGTATCTACCAAATCAAGAAAATTGGAAAGCATTCTCCCTCCATAGTCATATCACAGATTTGGGGCTTCACGCTGTAGAGATAAATCTTTTAGATATCACAGATAACCAAGTGAGGGCTGGGAGGAGTTCTGGCAAGCTGCCTCCTAGACTGCTGAGGTTCCCTGTTTCCAAGCTGCCCAACTCTCCTAGTTTCCCTGCTGTGTCATTTGCTGTTGTTGCTCTGAAGGAGGAGGAAGCCAAACTCTTGATGCTTCCCTACTGCCAGACTCAGGCTGTCTTCACTTCAGGTGAACAGCCAGGAACCAAGGCAAGCACACTACAAAGACAACTAAGAAGTTGTTTCTGTTAGCTTTAAATATTATGTATGCATTACAAACATTCACACTTCATCCAACCTTTACGTCAAGACCAGCTGAGTAATGCTATACTTCCTTTCACTGGTTGAGACACCAATTTTTGGTAACATGTCTTCAAGTTTTTGCAAAATGTCTAAATTTGTTAGATACACAGATATCTAGATATAATAGAACTGTTACATAAAGGTCAGTAAAACTGCATATAATGCCAAAAAAGTTTTACAGAGTATCTGCATAACCTCTATTTTTTAATACATTTTTTTCAAAACACTGAACAGAATACTAAGAATTTTTTAAATGAGGATCTCACTATGTTGCCCAGGCTGGAGCACAGTGGCCACTCACAGGTGCAATCATAGTACACACCACAGCTTCAAACTCCCAGCCTTGAGTGATCCTCCAGCCTCAGTCTCCTAACAGCTGGGAATATAGGCATGCCCCACTGCACCTGCCTTCTCTCTTTTCATGAGTAGGAAATTTTACACGAGGTATTCTCCAAATACCTCGTATTTCACTCCTCCATTTAAAGCTCTCCCACGGCTTTCTACTGAAATTCAAATAAAATCTGACCCCTGCCTACCTCATTTCCTACCACTCTCACCCTCATTCACTATGTCCAGCCACACTGGCCTACCCCACTCAGCACCTTTCTATCTGCTGTCCTTCAGCCTAAAATGCCCTTCTCATGGTTGGGTCCTTGTCATCATTCAGGGTCACTTCCCCAATGTGGCACCAACCAATGTCCCAACCTGCGCAGTCACTCACCAAGCCATTTTACTCTATTTTAATTTCTTGGTACTGTTTTCTGAAATTACTTTTGTACATTTGTTTCTTTTATTGTACCTCCCTCTATATGAATAAAACCTCCATGAGCGCAGAGACAGTGTCTTTTTTGCTGCTTAACTTCAGTACCTGGCACACAATAAATGGCCGATAAATATCAGAACGAATGACTGAATATAGTCAGGAGCCACTGGTTGTAACTGCATCTTCAATCAAAGGGCCAAAAAATGGAATAAGCCAGGGCAGGCACAGACCAAAGCACTGCCAGTGTTGTCAATGATTTGCACTGCTCAGCCAAGGTCACAAGTAAACAGGCAGAGAAACACAGGTGGGGCAGGTTGGAGACTGCCCTGCCCACCCCAGCTGAGTCACTGACAACCATGCAGGCCTGAATACACTTGCAAAACTAGGAGTAAGATTTAACTGGAACAAACAAAAATCTCTTATTAGTATGGACAATTCTCATGATGCAAATGATGTGTGCGTAGTATGTTACATATTTTTAAAATTAATTCAAGAAATATAATTACTAATCCTACAAGGTTTGGTATATACTTGTTGGGGAACTAGTCATACTTTCAAAGTTTAGCCCCATAATAATTGATATATACAGTCTGGGTACACAAAATCTCATCTCCTCCTTGAAAAGTCAAGTGTCACAAACTGTTTTCCGGCTTAAGTTAGCACTGTCCACAAGAAATTTCTGAGAAAACTTCACCGAACTGGCTAACCATTTTTTTTTTTTCTTAAGGGAGCAGGAAGGGGAGGAAGCACACCAGAATGGGAGAAAGTCAGAAATGCATGAGTAAACTGACAAGATTTCAACCAGAAAGGAAAATGCAAATTCAGCCTGCAAGACTGTTATTAGGTATACTGAGATCCAACATAGCATTTCTTTCTATGCATCTTCAGGTCAAAGGACAACGAGTAAATGTTACCATCCTCAAACCTAATGCTCCTTGAGGGGCTTGAAGAGTATCAGAGGAGCTACAGAACTGAAAGATGACTGCTTTTGGAGGGGGACTTACATTCAGATAGAAAGTTCAAATCTTGGAAAGCAATAAAAATTGGACTATAACAAACCATTAACTGCAGAAAGATTTTAAGAGTGGCTCTGGAGAAAAGAGGAGAAAGTAAAACATCGTACCAGTCATCTGGAGACAGAATGGATAAAATGACTATCACCTTTTTCTCTGCTAAGTCATCAAAGAATGCCTTTCTTCACAAATTCATTATCAACATACACCTCACAATAAACAGGACACAGAGACAGAGAAGGGAGCATCAGGTCCCTCCTAGCTCCAAATCTCCATAACAAATAAGTTTGGGCTCCAAGATCTTAACAGTTTTTACTTTTTTACCAAAATCATGTGTTTTAACTTGCTACAATATAGAATTTCCTCCCAATACAGGTAAATGTACATAGTTACAGTAAAATGTAGAAGTAGAAATCCCCGCATCTACAAAGAATCCAGTAGTGTGAATGCAGAAAATGGCAACAACTTCAAATTTCAGTTTTAACAACAACTGTGTCCTCAATATATGATTTACTTTAGGACTGGTCCAAATCACTTGACAGTGTTTACTTTGGATGTGAGAACATCTCAGAATACCAAGCTACAAAAAATAAATGTCTTTTCGGGGGCTACCAATCTCCCTGAAGGATGAAGTTAGGCATTCTGAAGACTTCCAGAGAGAGGGTTACTCAGAAAAAGGCCAAAGCAGTGTGATATACTAGCAAGTAGTATATGACGCTGCTAACTTTACTGCCAGTCTCTGCACACACATTACTATAATCACTTAACATACGTTGGTTCTGAAATATTTACTTAGGTTAGAGGAAAGTTATCTTTCATGTTTATAAAAAATCCTCCTGGGTGCTTGTAATAAAACAAATGTTTTCTTTTAGGGTCTTTTTCTCTGCAAAGTCAACAATCTCCTTTTATTTAGGATAAATGTGTTGTAGCAAAGTCTGCTAAGAAATAAATTTTTATAACACCAATTCTAATATATTAACTTAAAAATTGAGATGTACCCTCATAGAGGAGGAAAGGTTGTAAGGGGTAGTAGGAACAATTTAAATTACTTGTGGAGCAAAATTCCTACGTAGCCAAAACAGTTGTGGTTCCACATATTATTTGTTGCTTGTCTCTGGCAGTTCAGCACCTAATGCTTTTGTGATTCCAACTAATTACTCTCTGAATTAGAAGAATGATTCCTAATCCTAAAACTTTCTTAATTCTACCCTCAATTATCAAGGTAAGCAGGACCAAGAGTATCTGGCATAATCTGAAACAAATTATTAAGACATGATAAGTGGACAATTAAAAAGATAATGCTTATATGATTGCTTTAAGAGTTCTAAGTATATCCAATGTAAAGCATTAACATAACAGCCCATATTAAAAGGATGAAAAACAGGATGGGTGCAGAGGCTCATGCCTGTAATCCCAGCACTTTGGGAGGCCAAGGCAGGTGGATCACAAGGTCAGGAGTTTTCGACCAGCCTGGCCAACATGGTGAAACCCCATCTCCACTAAAAATACAAAAATTAGCTGGGCGTGGTGGCACATGCCTGTAACCCCAGCTACTCAGGAGATGGAGACAGGAGAATCACTAGAACCCGGGAGGCACAGGTAACAGTGAGCCAAGAAGGCACCACCGCACTCCAGCCTGGGCGACAGAGCAAGGCTCCGTCTGTGGAAGGGCGGTGGCGGGGGTTGCGGGTGGGGGGATGGGGGAGGGGATGAAAAACATTAAATATGATGAGTAACTTATGCTGTGTTAAAAGTAAATACATATATCCAACTCATTCTAGTGTATTCTCCAGCTTGAACAGAATACAAAAGGTCGATGCAAATCAAAGCATGTAAAATATTTTTAAGGATGGCAGCAGCAATTTACTGATTTTCCAATTTATCCAGTAATTTCAAACCAAGTCTTGAAAAAGAGATTCATCAAGATGTAATACATGAACCTGACACTATTTACTTGTAACATGCATGGTACGTTAACCTAAAGATCACAAAGGACTTGAATCTCGTAAAGTAGAAGTTAACTTTTTTTGGTGAGGAAAGAGGGGAGATCAGAAAAAAAAACTCCTTTGAGAATCCACTGAAAATGGTGGGCCCTTTCCCCATCCTCCCCACAAAATTATATATACTGTGTTAAGAAATTCTGCCCTAAAGTGTAGAAAGTAGATAACACCAGATGACTTTTCTGGATAAATACAATGAAATATTTTAACTAGGAAGAGTAATACAAACACATTTTCATTCTTGAAAATCATTCCTCCTTTTCCATTGTCTCTCCTCTAAACCAGGTTTGACACGTGAAGGTCACCAGCAAACCTGAGGTAAAATCTAGTGGTTACTTGCTGGTCTTCATCTTTTTCTAGTGCACAACACCATTTCCCACTTGATCACTCTACCTCAAAACTTTCCACTCACTGCTTTCTAATACCACACTCTCTTGATTTTCCTTCTGTCTCCTTTGCTGGCTTTTCCTAGTGTACACTTCTAAATGCCAGATGCCTGAGTCTTCATCCTGGGCACTCTTCTCATGATGCCTTTCCTTTCTAGGAGAGAGAAAGGCATTCCCAAGACACCCAAGAGCCTCTATTTGGTAAGGTCTCCTTTACAAATGTGTATGTATCTCAAGCTCACAATATTCCTCAGAGCTCCAATTACCTATGTCTAACTTATTTTTGACACCTTCATTTGGATGCCTCATGGGAATAGATTTCAAATCTATCAAGTCCAAAAAGGAGTCATTTCCACCCTGCCCTCATCTCCCCTGCCACCCACCACACACGCGCCCTATGGCCCTATTCTAGGCCTAGGAGTCTACCTATCAGTAAAACATCACTATCATCTAGCCAATTGCAAAAAAACACAGAAACTTGGAGTCATTTTTGTTTCTGTCCCTCATCTCTCACATGCAATCCAACAACCGGTCCCAGTGTTCTACCATATCTCCACTGCCACTACCTTAATCCTAGCCACCTGCACCAGCTAGCTTGAAACAGAGCAATACCCTCCTTTCTGGTCTCCCTTCTTCCACTAGCATCTTCCTCCCAGCTATTTTCCATGCAGCAGGGAGGGTGGGAAAAGACTTTTAAAGCATTATTGAGAAAAATCCAAACTCTCTACTTAGCACGGTTTACATAATCAGCATCACCTGACTTGTCCCCGCCTCAGGGCCTGTTTTTACCTTCCCTCTGTCCCAGATGTCTTCTGGTACTTTTCACAAGGCCATTTCCTTTCCTATCTTTTAGGTCTTTGACTAAATGTCTTTGTAAGGCTTCTCTAGGTAACCCTCACACCCTCCCCAATTATTCTCCATCACTGCACTCTGTCAATTTCTTTCCTACTAGCCCTTACAACTTGTACTAATCCTTTTGCTTAGCTGCTGTTTGTACTGTCTACTAAAATTCAGGTTTCACAAGCCAGAGGCCAGGTCTGTTTTAGTCACCTACAGAACAATGCCTAGCACACAGCAGACACTCTAATGTTTTAAATGATTACGATCTGATCTACTCATGCTGCTGTCACATGTACAACATTGCTTCATAATAATGCTGACTTTTTGAGCTGCATCACATCTAAAACTTTTCTCCAAGTAAGATCATCCCAAGTTACTCTATTTATTCTCATCTGTTTGGAAATGTGCCTCAATGCCTTTTTCTGTAGAATTTACTAGAGGTCCATCCCACACCAATTTTCCATCGATCAATTTTAATAAATACAAATGGCCAATGTACTGGCAGTATGGATAATGATCATCATTTCAATGCTAGTAGACTCTACTAAGACTACTCCGTTGTATTACTATTTAAAATTTAATAATGACTCACATCACTACAGACAAGTCAGACATGGCACCTGTGGCAAATCTGCCTTTGAATGCTATATAAGAGGGCTTTGCATTCACTTTGTCATATTTGGGTCAGCATGTACTTTGGAGAGCAGACAGAATTCAGTTTTTAACTACTCTGTTAAAAGTATTAGTGAACAATACACTGCCCCAATGGTTTGCTGTCACTGTAGCAAAACCCAGTGACAACTTAAATATGTTCTGTATGTGAAAACCTTTGGCTTTGTAAGATTTCCTGAGTGGGATGGGACATCAACTTGGCCTTCCAAAGGTTGATCATCTATGTAATGTGGCATGGACTCTACAAAGCAATCCATAATCACTGTGTATATGTTTCAAGAAAAGAGCCATTAGCATACAGCAGAGTTCCTGGATTACGGTTCTCAAGCAGGGACTTTGATGAGCTTTTAGCCTATAAAGGAGGAGGTTTCCCAGAGGATTAGAAGCATATTCTGACACCAGTTACTAGGTCTTTTGTTTCACTTTAGAGCATGGCTGCATAAAAGAGGCTGAATAAGAATGGGCTTATTATGAAACCCAGTTTCACTTCACTGGTGACAGGGGATGTGTCAGATGTCTCAGGCGGGTGCCAGCAACTCTAACATAACCAACTATCTGGAATAGCTTTAGGACTTGGGGGACCATCTCTAGGAACCCACTGTATTTAGCACCCCTAGACCCTTGCTCACTTGTTAACATAAGGTAACTTTATAATAAGGTTACCATTTGTAACTCCGTAGACTAAGAGTCTATGCCACATTACATAGATGATAAACCTTACATGAAGTCAAAACAAGCAATTCGAAGGTGTTATATTTTCTCCAATACATCTTTTCTCAATTGAGCCTGCAGCAGAGATCACATCTTTTTTGCCACACTGACGTCCAGAGCTTCTCTGTGATTGCAGGAAGGTCAAAATTGCTAAAACTGCTTGGGTGCCAACTCAGAAAGACTGCCAGCAATGGACAGCTGTAAAATGTGACAGCAATTTCCCCAGCAATTTCCACTATTTTCTGAAGAGGGTAATGAAGATGTTCTATTAAACCATCCGACCAAATTAGGTTTTTGTGTTTTGTGTTTTAACAAATATGTATTGTTTACCTACCCTTTCTCGGACACTGTAGGGATATAAAGACATAATAATCCCTACTTTCAAGGAACTTAAAAGTCTGCTGGGAAAGAACACAAACCAAATAACACCAGAAAGATGCTGCTTCTTTTCAGTTCTATACAAATATCTAGAGTGCTACTCAAGCACCAAAAATGCTTCTAATCGTCTAGAAAATTCCAGGCTACCAGCCTTTCTAAACATACATTCTCCCACTTAGGGCCTAAGTTCTCTAGGGCCATCACTTTCTCTACAATTATGTTATAAAACATTACATCTGCCTCTCTAGCAATTTATTTATTTATTTATTTTGAGATGGCGTCTCGCTCTGTCACCCAGGCTGGAGTGCAGTGGCGCAATCTTGGTTCACTGCAACCCCTGCCTCCCGGGTTCAAGCGATTCTCCTGCCTCAGCCTCC